>NC_090445.1:1495889659-1497089659 GCF_031143425.1 Pleurodeles waltl
GCACTTTGCAAAAAACACCTCTGTTTTCTTTCAAAAATTTGGATGTGTCCACGTTGCGCTTTGGGGCATTTCCTGTCGCGGGCGCTAGGCCTACCCACACAAGTGAGGTATCATTTTTATCGGGAGACTTGGGGGAACGCTGGGTGGAAGGAAATTTGTGGCTCCTCTCAGATTCCAGAACTTTCTATCACCCTAATATGGGGAAAATTTGTTTTTTTAGCCAAATTTTGAGGTTTGCAAAGGATTCTGGGTAAGAGAACCTGGTCGGAGCCCCACAAGTCACCCCATCTTGGATTCCCTAGGTCTCTAGTTTTCAAAAACGCACAGGTTTGGTAGGTTTCCCTAGGTGCCGGCTGAGCTAGAGGCCAAAATCTACAGGTAGGAACTTTGCAAAAACCAGCTCTGTTTTTCTGTCAAAAAATGGGATGTGTCCACGTTGCGCTTTGGGGCATTTCCTGTCGCGAGTACAATGCCTACCCACACAAGTGAGGTATCATTTGTATCGGGAGACTTTGGGAATGCTGGGTGGAAGGAAATTTGTGTCTGCTCTCAGATTCCAGAAGTTTCTGTCACCATAATGTGAGCAAAATTTGTTTTTTTAGCCAAATTTTGAGGTTTGCAAAGGATTCTGTGTAACAGAACCTGGTCGGAGCAACACATGTCACCCTATCTTGGATTCCCCTAGGTCTCTCGTTTTAAAAAATGCACAGGTTTGGTATGTTTCCCTAGCTGCTGGCTGACCCAGAGGCCATAACCTACAGGTATGCACTTTGCAAAAAACACCTCTGTTTTCTTTCAAAAAATTGGATGTGTCCACGTTGCGCTTTGGGGCGTTTCCTGTCGCGGGCGCTAGGCCTACCCACACAAGTGAGGTATCATTTTTATCGGAGACTTGGGGGAACGCTGGGTGGAAGGAAATTTGTGGCTCCTCTCAGATTCCAGAACTTTCTGTCACCCTAATATGAGGAAAGTGTGTTTTTTTAGCCAAATGTTGAGGTTTGCAAAGGTTTTTGGGTAACAGAACCTGTTCGGAGCCCCACAAGTCACCCCATCTTGGATTCCCCTAGGTCTCTAGTTTTCAAAAATGCACAGGTTTGGTAGGTTTTCCCTAGGTGCTGGCTGAGGTAGAGGCCAAAATCTACAGGTATGCACTTTGCAAAAAACAGCTCTGTTTTCTTTCAAAAAATTGGATGTGTCCACGTTGCGCTTTGGTTCATTTCCTGTCGCGGGCGCTAGGCCTACCCACACAAGTGAGGTATCATTTTTATTGGGAGACTTGGGGGAACGCTGGGAGGAAGGACATTTGTGACTCCTCTCAGATTCCAGAACTTTCTGCCACACAAATGTGAGGAACATGTGTTTTTTTAGCCCAATTTTGAGGTTTGCAAAGGATTCTGGGTAACAGAACCCGGTCAGAGCCCCACAAGTCACCCCATCTTGGATTCCCCTATGTCTGTAATTTTCAAAAATGCACAGGTTTGGTAGGTTTCCCTAGCTGCCGACTTAGCCAGAGCCCAAAACCTACAGGTATGCACTTTGCAAAAAACACCTCTGTTTTCTTTAAAAAAATTGGATGTGTCCCCGTTGCGCTTTGAGGCATTTCCTGTCGCGGGCGCTAGGCCTACCCACACAAGTGGGTATCATTTTTATCGGGAAAGTTGGGGGGAACGCTGGGTGGAAGGAAATTTGTGGCTCCTCTCAGATTCCAGAACTTTCTGTCACCCTAATATGAGGAAAATGTGTTTTTTTAGCCAAATGTTGATGTTTGCAAAGGATTTTGAGTAACAGAACCTGGTCGGAGCCCCACAAGTCACCCCATCTTGAATTCCCCTAGGTCTCTAGTTTTCAAAAACGCACAGGTTTGGTAGGTTTCCCTAGGTGCTAGCTGAGCTAGAGGCCATAATTTACAGGTAGGAACTTTGCAAAAAAAAGCTCTGTTTTCTGTCAAAAAATGGGATGTGTCCACGTTGCGCTTTGGGGCATTTCCTGTCGCGGGTACAATGCCTACCCACACAAGTGAGGTATCATTTGTATCGGGAGACTTTGGGAATGCTGGGTGGAAGGAAATTTGTGTCTGCTCTCAGATTCCAGAACTTTCTGTCACCATAATGTGAGCAAAATCTGTTTTTTTAGCCAAATTTTGAGGTTTGCAAAGGATTCTGGGTAACAGAACTTGGTCGGAGCCCCACAAGTCACCCCATCTTGGATTCCCCTAGGTCTCTAGTTTTCAAAAACGCACAGGTTTGGTAGGTTTCCCTAGGTGCTGGCTGAGCTAGAGGCCAAAATCTACAGGTAGGAACTTTGCAAAAACCAGCTCTGTTTTCTGTCAAAAAATGGGATGTGTCCACGTTGCGCTTTGGGGCATTTCCTGTCGCGGGTACAATGCCTACCCACACAAGTGAGGTATCATTTGTATCTGGAGACTTTGGGAATGCTGGGTGGAAGGAAATTTGTGTCTGCTCTCAGATTCCAGAAGTTTCTGTCACCATAATGTGAGCAAAATTTGTTTTTTTAGCCAAATTTTGAGGTTTGCAAAGGATTCTGGGTAACAGAACCTGGTCGGAGCAACACATGTCACCCCATCTTGGATTCCCCTAGGTCTCTCGTTTTCAAAAATGCACAGGTTTGGTAGGTTTCCCTAGCTGCTGGCTGACCCAGAGGCCATAACCTACAGGTATGCACTTTGCAAAAAACACCTCTGTTTTCTTTCAAAAAATTGGATGTGTCCACGTTGCGCTTTGGGGCGTTTCCTGTCGCGGGCGCTAGGCCTACCCACACAAGTGAGGTATCATTTTTATCGGGAGACTTGGGGGAACGCTGGGTGGAAGGAAATTTGTGGCTCCTCTCAGATTCCAGAACTTTCTGTCACCCTAATATGAGGAAAGTGTGTTTTTTTAGCCAAATGTTGAGGTTTGCAAAGGATTTTGGGTAACAGAACCTTTTCGGAGCCCCACAAGTCACCCTATCTTGGATTCCCCTAGGTCTCTAGTTTTCAAAAATGTACAGGTTTGGTAGGTTTCCCTAGGTGCTGGCTGAGGTAGAGGCCAAAATCTACAGGTATGCACTTTGCAAAAAACACCTCTGTTTTCTTTAAAAAAATTGGATGTGTCCACGTTGCGCTTTGGTCCATTTCCTGTCGCGGGCGCTAGGCCTACCCACACAAGTGAGGTATCATTTTTATCGGGAGACTTGGGGGAACGCTGGGAGGAAGGACATTTGTGACTCCTCTCAGATTCCAGAACTTTCTGCCACACAAATGTGAGGAACATGTGTTTTTTTAGCCCAATTTTGAGGTTTGCAAAGGATTCTGGGTAACAGAACCTGGTCAGAGAACCACAAGTCACCCCATCTTGGATTCCCCTATGTCTGTAGTTTTCAAAAATGCACAGGTTTGGTAGGTTTCCCAAGCTGCCGACTGAGCCAGAGGCCAAAACCTACCGGTATGCACTTTGCAAAAAACACCTCTGTTTTCTTTCAAAAAATTGGATGTGTCCACGTTGCGCTTTGAGGAATTTCCTGTCGCGGGCGCTAGGCCTACCCACACAAGTGAGGTATCATTTTTATCGGGAAAGTTGGGGGAACGCTGGGTGGAAGGAAATTTGTGGCTCCTCTCAGATTCTAGAAATTTCTGTCACCCTAATATGAGGAAAATGTGTTTTTTTAGCCAAATGTTGATGTTTGCAAAGGATTTTGAGTAACAGAACCTGGTCGGAGCCCCACAAGTCACCCCATCTTGAATTCCCCTAGGTCTCTAGTTTTCAAAAACACACAGGTTTGGTAGGTTTCCCTAGGTGCTAGCTGAGCTACAGGCCAAAATTTAAAGGTAGGAACTTTGCAAAAAAAAGCTCTGTTTTCTGTCAAAAAATGGGATGTGTCCACGTTGCGCTTTGGGGCATTTCCTGTCGCGGGTACAATGCCTACCCACACAAGTGAGGTATCATTTGTATCGGGAGACTTTGGGAATGCTGGGTGGAAGGAAATTTGTGTCTGCTCTCAGATTCCAGAACTTTCTGTCACCATAATGTGAGCAAAATTAGTTTTTTTAGCCAAATTTTGAGGTTTGCAAAGGATTCTGGGTAACAGAACCTGGTCAGAGCCCCACAAGTCACCCCATCTTGGATTCAACTATGTCTGTAATTTTCAAAAATGCACAGGTTTGGTAGGTTTCCCTAGCTGCCGACTTAGCCAGAGGCCAAAACCTACAGGTATGCACTTTGCAAAAAACACCTCTGTTTTCTTTCAAAAAATTGGATGTGTCCACGTTGCGCTTTGAGGCATTTCCTGTTGCGGGCGCTAGGCCTACCCACACAAGTGGGTATCATTTTTATCGGGAAAGTTGGGGGAACGCTGGGTGGAAGGAAATTTGTGGCTCCTCTCAGATTCCAGAACTTTCTGTCACCCTAATATGAGGAAAATGTGTTTTTTTAGCCAAATGTTGATGTTTGCAAAGGATTTTGAGTAACAGAACCTGGTCGGAGCCCCACAAGTCACCCCATCTTGAATTCCCCTAGGTCTCTAGTTTTCAAAAACGCACAGGTTTGGAAGGTTTCCCTAGGTGCTAGCTGAGCTAGAGGCCAAAATTTACAGGTAGGAACTTTGCAAAAAAAAGCTCTGTTTTCTGTCAAAAAATGGGATGTGTCCACGTTGCACTTTGGGGCATTTCCTGTCGCGGTTACAATGCCTACCCACACAAGTGAGGTATCATTTGTATCGGGAGACTTTGGGAATGCTGGGTGGAAGGAAATTTGTGTCTGCTCTCAGATTCCAGAACTTTCTGTCACCATAATGTGAGCAAAATTTGTTTTTTTAGCCAAATTTTGAGGTTTGCAAAGGATTCTGGGTAACAGAACTTGGTCGGAGCCCCACAAGTCACCCCATCTTGGATTCCCCTAGGTCTCTAGTTTTCAAAAACGCACAGGTTTGGTAGGTTTCCCTAGGTGCCGGCTGAGCTAGAGGCCAAAATCTACAGGTAGGAACTTTGCAAAAACCAGCTCTGTTTTCTGTCAAAAAATGGGATGTGTCCACGTTGCGCTTTGGGGCATTTCCTGTCGTGGGTACAATGCCTACCCACACAAGTGAGGTATCATTTGTATCGGGAGACTTTGGGAATGCTGGGTGGAAGGAAATTTGTGTCTGCTCTCAGATTCCAGAAGTTTCTGTCACCATAATGTGAGCAAAATTTGTTTTTTTAGCCAAATTTTTAGGTTTGCAAAGGATTCTGGGTAACAGAACCTGGTCGGAGCAACACATGTCACCCCATCTTGGATTCCCCTAGGTCTCTCGTTTTCAAAAATGCACAGGTTTGGTAGGTTTCCCTAGCTGCTGGCTGACCCAGAGGCCATAACCTACAGGTATGCACTTTGCAAAAAACACCTCTGTTTTCTTTAAAAAAATTGGATGTGTCCACGTTGCGCTTTGGGGCGTTTCCTGTCGCGGGCGCTAGGCCAACCCACACATGTGAGGTATCATTTTTATCGGGAGACTTGGGGGAACGCTGGGTGGAAGGAAATTTGTGGCTCCTCTCAGATTCCAGAACTTTTTGTCACCCTAATATGAGGAAAGTGTGTTTTTTTAGCCAAATTTTGAGGTTTGCAAAGGATTTTGGGTAACAGAACCTGTTCGGAGCCCCACAAGTCACCCCATCTTGGATTCCCCTAGGTCTCTAGTTTTCAAAAATGCACAGGTTTGGTAGGTTTCCCTAGGTGCTGGCTGAGGTAGAGGCCAAAATCTACAGGTATGCACTTTGCAAAAAACAGCTCTGTTTTCTTTCAAAAAATTGGATGTGTCCACGTTGCGCTTTGGTCCATTTCCTGTCGCGGGCGCTAGGCCTACCCACACAAGTGAGGTATCATTTTTATCGGGAGACTTGGGGGAACGCTGGGAGGAAGGACATTTGTGACTCCTCTCAGATTCCAGAACTTTCTGCCACACAAATGTGAGGAACATGTGTTTTTTTAGCCCAATTTTGAGGTTTGCAAAGGATTCTGGGTAACAGAACCTGGTCAGAG
Organism: Pleurodeles waltl; assembly: GCF_031143425.1. Taxonomy (NCBI): domain Eukaryota; kingdom Metazoa; phylum Chordata; class Amphibia; order Caudata; family Salamandridae; genus Pleurodeles; species Pleurodeles waltl. Next base: position 1,495,895,668 of record NC_090445.1, read on the forward strand.
CCCCACAAGTCACCCCATCTTGGATTCCCCTATGTCTGTAGTTTTCAAAAATGCACAGGTTTGGTAGGTTTCCCAAGCTGCCGACTGAGCCAGAGGCCAAAACCTACCGGTATGCACTTTGCAAAAAACACCTCTGTTTTCTTTCAAAAAATTGGATGTGTCCACGTTGCGCTTTGAGGAATTTCCTGTCGCGGGCGCTAGGCCTACCCACACAAGTGAGGTATCATTTTTATCGGGAAAGTTGGGGGAACGCTGGGTGGAAGGAAATTTGTGGCTCCTCTCAGATTCTAGAAATTTCTGTCACCCTAATATGAGGAAAATGTGTTTTTTTAGCCAAATGTTGATGTTTGCAAAGGATTTTGAGTAACAGAACCTGGTCGGAGCCCTACAAGTCACCCCATCTTGAATTCCCCTAGGTCTCTAGTTTTCAAAAACACACAGGTTTGGTAGGTTTCCCTAGGTGCTAGCTGAGCTAGAGGCCAAAATTTAAAGGTAGGAACTTTGCAAAAAAAAGCTCTGTTTTCTGTCAAAAAATGGGATGTGTCCACGTTGCGCTTTGGGGCATTTCCTGTCGCGGGTACAATGCCTATCCACACAAGTGAGGTATCATTTGTATCGGGAGACTTTGGGAATGCTGGGTGGAAGGAAATTTGTGTCTGCTCTCAGATTCCAGAACTTTCTGTCACCATAATGTGAGCAAAATTAGTTTTTTTAGCCAAATTTTGAGGTTTGCAAAGGATTCTGGGTAACAGAACCTGGTCAGAGCCCCACAAGTCACCCCATCTTGGATTCCCCTATGTCTGTAATTTTCAAAAATGCACAGGTTTGGTAGGTTTCCCTAGCTGCCGACTTAGCCAGAGGCCAAAACCTACAGGTATGCACTTTGCAAAAAACACCTCTGTTTTCCTTCAAACAATTGGATGTGTCCACGTTGCGCTTTGAGGCATTTCCTGTTGCGGGCGCTAGGCCTACCCACACAAGTGGGTATCATTTTTATCGGGAAAGTTGGGGGAACGCTGGGTGGAAGGAAATTTGTGGCTCCTCTCAAATTCCAGAACTTTCTGTCACCCTAATATGAGGAAAATGTGTTTTTTTAGCCAAATGTTGATGTTTGCAAAGGATTTTGAGTAACAGAACCTGGTCGGAGCCCCACAAGTCACCCCATCTTGAATTCCCCTAGGTCTCTAGTTTTCAAAAACGCACAGGTTTGGTAGGTTTCCCTAGGTGCTAGCTGAGCTAGAGGCCAAAATTTACAGGTAGGAACTTTGCAAAAAAAAGCTCTGTTTTCTGTCAAAAAATGGGATGTTTCCACGTTGCGCTTTGGGGCATTTCCTGTCGCGGTTACAATGCCTACCCACACAAGTGAGGTATCATTTGTATCGGGAGACTTTGGGAATGCTGGGTGGAAGGAAATTTGTGTCTGCTCTCATATTCCAGAACTTTCTGTCACCATAATGTGAGCAAAATTTGTTTTTTTAGCCAAATTTTGAGGTTTGCAAAGGATTCTGGGTAACAGAACTTGGTCGGAGCCCCACAAGTCACCCCATCTTGGATTCCCCTAGGTCTCTAGTTTTCAAAAACGCACAGGTTTGGTAGGTTTCCCTAGGTGCCGGCTGAGCTAGAGGCCAAAATCTACAGGTAGGAACTTTGCAAAAACCAGCTCTGTTTTCTGTCAAAAAATGGGATGTGTCCACGTTGCGCTTTGGGGCATTTCCTGTCGTGGGTACAATGCCTACCCACACAAGTGAGGTATCATTTGTATCGGGAGACTTTGGGAATGCTGGGTGGAAGGAAATTTGTGTCTGCTCTCAGATTCCAGAAGTTTCTGTCACCATAATGTGAGCAAAATTTGTTTTTTTAGCCAAATTTTGAGGTTTGCAAAGGATTCTGGGTAACAGAACCTGGTCGGAGCAACACATGTCACCCCATCTTGGATTCCCCTAGGTCTCTCGTTTTCAAAAATGCACAGGTTTGGTAGGTTTCCCTAGCTGCTGGCTGACCCAGAGGCCATAACCTACAGGTATGCACTTTGCAAAAAACACCTCTGTTTTCTTTCAAAAAATTGGATGTGTCCACGTTGCGCTTTGGGGCGTTTCCTGTCGCGGGCGCTAGGCCTACCCACACAAGTGAGGTATCATTTTTATCGGGAGACTTGGGGGAACGCTGGGTGGAAGGAAATTTGTGGCTCCTCTCAGATTCCAGAACTTTCTGTCACCCTAATATGAGGAAAGTGTGTTTTTTTAGCCAAATGTTGAGGTTTGCAAAGGATTTTGGGTAACAGAACCTGTTCGGAGCCCCACAAGTCACCCCATCTTGGATTCCCCTAGGTCTCTAGTTTTCAAAAATGCACAGGTTTGGTAGGTTTCCCTAGGTGCTGGCTGAGGTAGAGGCCAAAATCTACAGGTATGCACTTTGCAAAAAACAGCTCTGTTTTCTTTAAAAAAATTGGATGTGTCCACATTGCGCTTTGGTCCATTTCCTGTCGCGGGCCCTAGGCCTACCCACACAAGTGCGGTATCATTTTTATCGGGAGACTTGGGGGAACGCTGGGAGGAAGGACATTTGTGACTCCTCTCAGATTCCAGAACTTTCTGCCACACAAATGTGAGGAACATGTGTTTTTTTAGCCCACTTTTGAGGTTTGCAAAGGATTCTGGGTAACAGAACCTGGTCAGAGCCCCACAAGTCACCCCATCTTGGATTCCCCTATGTCTGTAGTTTTCAAAAATGCACAGGTTTGGTAGGTTTCCCTAGCTGCCGACTGAATAGAGGCCAAAACCTACCGGTATGCACTTTGCAAAAAACACCTCTGTTTTCTTTCAAAAAATTGGATGTGTCCACGTTGCGCTTTGAGGCATTTCCTGTCGCGGGCGCTAGGCCTACCCACACAAGTGAGGTATCATTTTTATCGGGAAAGTTGGGGGAACGCTGGGTGGAAGGAAATTTGTGGCTCCTCTCAGATTCCAGAAATTTCTGTCACCCTAATATGAGGAAAATGTGTTTTTTTAGCCAAATGTTGATGTTTGCAAAGGATTTTGAGTAACAGAACCTGGTCGGAGCCCCACAAGTCACCCCATCTTGAATTCCCCTAGTTCTCTAGTTTTCAAAAACACACAGGTTTGGTAGGTTTCCCTAGGTGCTAGCTGAGCTAGAGGCCAAAATTTACAGGTAGGAACTTTGCAAAAAAAAGCTCTGTTTTCTGGCAAAAAATGGGATGTGTCCACGTTGCGCTTTGGGGCATTTCCTGTCGCGGGTACAATGCCTACCCACACAAGTGAGGTATCATTTGTATCGGGAGACTTTGGGAACGCTGGGTGGAAGGAAATTTTTGTCTGCTCTCAGATTCCAGAACTTTCTGTCACCATAATGTGAGCAAAATTAGTTTTTTTAGCCAAATTTTGAGGTTTGCAAAGGATTCTGGGTAACAGAACCTGATCGGAGCCCCACAAATCACCCCATCTTGGATTCCCCTAGGTCTCTAGTTTTAAAAAATACACAGGTTTGGTAGGTTTCCCTAGGTTCCGGCTGAGCTAGAGGCCAAAATCTACAGGTAGGCACTTTGCAAAAAACAGCTCTGTTTTCTGTCAAAAAATGGGAGGTGTCCACGTTGCGCTTTGGGGCATTTCCTGTGGCGGGCGCTAGGCCTACCCACACAAGTGAGGTATCATTTTTATCGGGAGACTTGGGGGAACGCTGGGTGGAAGGAAATTTGTGCTTCCTTTCAGATTCCAGAACTTTCTGCTACAGAAATGTGAGGAACATGTGTTTTTTTAGCCAAATTTTGAGGTTTGCAAAGGATTCTGGGTAACAGAACCTGGTCAGAGCTCCACAAGTCACTCCATCTTGGATTCCCCTATGTCTCTAGTTTTCAAAAATGCACAGGTTTGGTAGGTTTCCCTAGTTGCCGGCCGAGCCAGAGGCCAAAATCTACAGGTAGGCACTTTGCAAAAAACACCTTTTTTTTCTTTCAAAAAATGGGATGTGTCCGCGTTGCGTTTTAAGCCATTTCCTGTCGCGGGCGATAGGCCTACTCACACAAGTGAGGTATCATTTTTATCGGGAGACTTGGGGGAACGCTGGGAGGAAGGACATTTGTGGCTCCTCTCAGATTCCAGAACTTTCTGCCACACAAATGTGAGGAACATGTGTTTTTTTAGCCCAATTTTGAGGTTTGCAAAGGATTCTGGGTAACAGAACCTGGCCAGAGCCCCACAAGTCACCCCATCTTGGATTCCCCTAGGTCTCTCGTGTTCAAAAATGCACAGGTTTGGTAGGTTTCCCTAGCTGCTGGCTGACCCAGAGGCCATAACCCACAGGTATGCACTTTGCAAAAAACACCTCTGTTTTCTTTCAAAAAATTGAATGTGTCCACGTTGCGCTTTGGGGCATTCCCTGTCGCGGGCGCTAGGCCTACCCAAACAAGTGAGGTATCATTTTTATCGGGAGACTTGGGGGAACGCTGGGTGGAAGGAAATTTGTGGCTCCTCTCAGATTCCAGAACTTTCTGTCACCCTAATATGAGGAAAATGTGTTTTTTTAGCCAAATGTTGAGGTTTGCAAAGGATTTTGGGTAACAGAACCTGTTCGGAGCCCCACAAGTCACCCCATCTTGGATTCCCCTAGGTCTCTAGTTTTCAAAAATGCACTGGTTTGGTAGGTTTCCCTAGGTGCTGGCTGAGGTAGAGGCCAAAATCTACAGGTATGCACTTTGCAAAAAACAGCTCTGTTTTCTGCCAAAAAATTGGATGTGTCCACGTTGCGCTTTGGTCCATTTCCTGTCGCGGGCGCTAGGCCTACCCACACAAGTGAGGTATCATTTTTATCGGGAGACTTGGGGGAACGCTGGGAGGAAGGACATGTGTGGCTCCTCTCAGATTCCAGAACTTTCTGCCACACAAATGTGAGGAACATGTGTTTTTTTAGCCCAATTTTGAGGTTTGCAAAGGATTCTGGGTAACAGAACCTGGTCAGAGCCCCACAAGTCACCCCATCTTGGATTCCCCTAGGTCTGTAGTTTTCACAAATGCACAGGTTTGGTAGGTTTCCCTAGCTGCCGGATGAGCCAGAGGCCAAAACCTACAGGTATGCACTTTGCAAAAAACACCTCTGTTTTCTTTCAAAAAATTGGATGTGTTCATGTTGCGCTTTGAGGCATTTCCTGTCGCGGGCGCTAGGCCTACCCACACAAGTGAGGTATCATTTTTATCGGGAGACTTGGAGGAACGCTGGGTGGAAGGAAATTTGTGGCTCCTCTCAGATTCCAGAACTTTCTGTCACCCTAATATGAGGAAAATGTGTTTTTTTAGCCAAATGTTGATGTTTGCAAAGGATTTTGAGTAACAGAACCTGGTCGGAGCCCCACAAGTCACCCCATCTTGGATTCCCCTAGGTCTCTAGTTTTCAAAAACGCACAGGTTTGGTAGGTTTCCCTAGGTGCTAGCTGAGGTAGAGGCCAAAATTTACAGGAAGAAACTTTGCAAAAAAAAGCTCTGTTTTCTGTCAAAAAATGGGATGTGTCCATGTTGCGCTTTGGGGCATTTCCTGTCGCAGGCGCTATGCCTACCGACACAAGTGAGGTATCATTTTTATCGGGAGACTTGGGGGAACGCTGGGAGGAAGGACATTTGTGGCTCCTCTCAAATTCCAGAACTTTCTGCCACAGAAATGTGATGAACATGTGTTTTTTTAGCCAAATGTTGAGGTTTGCAAAGGATTCTGGGTAACAGAACCTGGTCAGAGCCCCACATGTCACCCCATCTTGGATTCCCCTATGTCTCTAGTTTTCAAAAATGCACAGGTTTGGTAGGTTTCCCTAGGTGCCGGCTGAGCCAGAGGCCAAAATCTACAGGTAGGCACTTTGAAAAAAAGACCTCTGTTTTCTTTCAAAAAATGGGATGTGTCCGCGTTGCACTTTGGGGCATTTCCTGTTGCGGGCGCTAGGCTTACCCACACAAGTGAGGTACCATTTTTATTGGGAGACTTGGGGGAAAGCTGGATGGAAGGAAATTTGTGGCTCCTCTCAGATTCCAGAACTTTCTGCCACAGAAATGTGAGGAACATGTGTTTTTTTACACAAATTTTGAGGTTTGCAAAGGATTCTGGGTAACAGAACCTGGTCAGAGCCCCAGAAGTTACCCCATCTTGGATTCCCCTAGGTCTCTAGTTTTCATGAATGCACAGGTTTGGTAGGTTTCCCTAGGTGCCGGCTGAGCTAGAGGCCAAAATCTACAGGTAGGCACTTTGCAAAAAACAGCTCGGTTTTCTTTCAAAAAAATGGATGTGTCGACGTTGCGCTTTGGGGCATTTCCTGTCGCGGGCGCTAGGCCTACCCACACAAGTGAGGTATCATTTTTATCGGGAGACTTGGGGGAACGCTGGGTGGAAGGAAATTTGTGCCTCCTTTCAGATTCCAGAACTTTCTGCTACAGAAATGTGAGAAACATTTGTTTTTTTTAGCCAAATTTTGAGGTTTGCAAAGGATTCTGGGTAACAGAACCTGGTCAGAGCCCCACAAGTCACCCCATCTTGGATTCCCCTATGTCTCTAGTTTTAAAAAATGCACAGGTTTGGTAGGTTTCCCTAGGTGCCGGCCGAGCCAGAGGCCAAAATCTACAGGTAGGCACTTTGCAAAAAACACCTCTGTTTTCTTTCAAAAAATGGGATGTTCTCCGCGTTGCGTTTTGGGCCATTTCCTGTCACGGGCGATAGGCCTACTCACACAAGTGAGGTATAATTTTTATCGGAAGACTTGGGGGAACGCTGGGACGAAGGACATTTGTGGCTCCTCTCAGATTCCAGAACTTTCTGCCACACAAATGTGAGGAACATTTGTTTTTTTAGCCCAATTTTGAGGTTTGCAAAGGATTCTGGGTAACAGAACCTGGCCAGAGCCCCACAAGTCACCCCATCTTGGATTCCCCTAGGTCTCTCGTTTCCAAAAATGCACAGGTTTGGTAGGTTTCCCTAGCTGCTGGCTGACCCAGAGGCCATAACCTACAGGTATGCACTTTGCAAAAAACACCTCTGTTTTCTTTCAAAAAATTGGATGTGTCCACGTTGCGCTTTGGGGCATTCCCTGTCGCGGGCGCTAGGCCTACCCACACAAGTGAGGTATCATTTTTATCGGGAGACTTGGGGGAACGCTGGGTGGAAGGAAATTTGTGGCTCCTCTCAGATTCCAGAACTTTCTGTCACCCTAATATGAGGAAAATGTGTTTTTTTAGCCAAATGTTGAGGTTTGCAAAGGATTTTGGGTAACAGAACCTGTTCGGAGCCCCACAAGTCACCCCATCTTGGATTCCCCTAGGTCTCTAGTTTTCAAAAATGCACTGGTTTGGTAGGTTTCCCTAGGTGCTGGCTGAGGTAGAGGCCAAAATCTACAGGTATGCACTTTGCAAAAAACAGCTCTGTTTTCTGTCAAAAAATTGGATGTGTCCACGTTGCGCTTTGGTCCATTTCCTGTCGCGGGCGCTAGGCCTACCCACACAAGTGAGGTATCATTTTTATCGGGAGACTTGGGGGAACGCTGGGAGGAAGGACATTTGTGGCTCCTCTCAGATTCTAGAACTTTTTGCCACACAAATGTGAGGAACATGTGTTTATTTAGCCCAATTGTGAGGTTTGCAAAGGATTCTGGGTAACAGAACCTGGTCAGAGCCCCACAAGTCACCCCATCTTGGATTCCCCTAGGTCTGTAGTTTTCACAAATTCACAGGTTTGGTAGGTTTCCATAGCTGCCGGATGAGCCAGAGGCCAAAACCTACAGGTATGCACTTTGCAAAAAACACCTCTGTTTTCTTTCAAAAAATTGGATGTGTCCACGTTGCGCTTTGAGGCATTTCCTGTCGCGGGCGCTAGGCCTACCCACACAAGTGAGGTATCATTTTTATCGGGAGACTTGGGGGAACGCTGGGTGGAAGGAAATTTGTGGCTCCTCTCAGATTCCAGAACTTTCTGTCACCCTAATATGAGGAAAATGTGTTTTTTTAGCCAAATGTTGATGTTTGCAAAGGATTTTGAGTAACAGAACCTGGTCGGAGCCCCACAAGTCACCCCATCTTGGATTCCCCTAGGTCTCTAGTTTTCAAAAACGCACAGGTTTGGTAGGTTTCCCTAGGTGCTAGCTGAGCTAGAGGCCAAAATTTACAGTTAGGAACTTTGCAAAAAAAAGACCTCTGTTTTCTTTCAAAAAATGGGATGTGTCCGCGTTGCACTTTGGGGCATTTCCTGTTGCGGGCGCTAGGCTTACCCACACAAGTGAGGTACCATTTTTATTGGGAGACTTGGGGGAAAGCTGGATGGAAGGAAATTTGTGGCTCCTCTCAGATTCCAGAACTTTCTGCCACAGAAATGTGAGGAACATGTGTTTTTTTACACAAATTTTGAGGTTTGCAAAGGATTCTGGGTAACAGAACCTGGTCAGAGCCCCAGAAGTCACCCCATCTTGGATTCCCCTAGGTCTCTAGTTTTCATGAATGCACAGGTTTGGTAGGTTTCCCTAGGTGCCGGCTGAGCTAGAGGCCAAAATTTACAGGTAGGCACTTTGCAAAAAACAGCTCGGTTTTCTTTCAAAAAAATGGATGTGTCCACGTTGCGCTTTGGGGCATTTCCTGTCGCGGGCGCTAGGCCTACCCACACAAGTGAGGTATCATTTTTATCGGGAGACTTGGGGGAACGCTGGGTGGAAGGAAATTTGTGCCTCCTTTCAGATTCCAGAACTTTCTGCTACAGAAATGTGAGAAACATTTGTTTTTTTAGCCAAATTTTGAGGTTTGCAAAGGATTCTGGGTAACAGAACCTGGTCAGAGCCCCACAAGTCACCCCATCTTGGATTCCCCTATGTCTCTAGTTTTAAAAAATGCACAGGTTTGGTAGGTTTCCCTAGGTGCCGGCCGAGCCAGAGGCCAAAATCTACAGGTAGGCACTTTGCAAAAAACACCTCTGTTTTCTTTCAAAAAATGGGATGTTCTCCGCGTTGCGTTTTGGGCCATTTCCTGTCGCGGGCGATAGGCCTACTCACACAAGTGAGGTATAATTTTTATCGGAAGACTTGGGGGAACGCTGGAACGAAGGACATTTGTGGCTCCTCCCAGATTCCAGAACTTTCTGCCACACAAATGTGAGGAACATTTGTTTTTTTAGCCCAATTTTGAGGTTTGCAAAGGATTCTGGGTAACAGAACCTGGCCAGAGCCCCACAAGTCACCCCATCTTGGATTCCCCTAGGTCTCTCGTTTTCAAAAATGCACAGGTTTGGTAGGTTTCCCTAGCTGCTGGCTGACCCAGAGGCCATAACCTACAGGTATGCACTTTGCAAAAAACACCTCTGTTTTCTTTCAAAAAATTGGATGTGTCCACGTTGCGCTTTGGGGCATTCCCTGTCGCGGGCGCTAGGCCTACCCACACAAGTGAGGTATCATTTTTATCGGGAGACTTGGGGGAACGCTGGGTGGAAGGAAATTTGTGGCTCCTCTCAGATTCCAGAACTTTCTGTCACCCTAATATGAGGAAAATGTGTTTTTTTAGCCAAATGTTGAGGTTTGCAAAGGATTTTGGGTAACAGAACCTGTTCGGAGCCCCACAAGTCACCCCATCTTGGATTCCCCTAGGTCTCTAGTTTTCAAAAATGCACTGGTTTGGTAGGTTTCCCTAGGTGCTGGCTGAGGTAGAGGCCAAAATCTACAGGTATGCACTTTGCAAAAAACAGCTCTGTTTTCTGTCAAAAAATTGGATGTGTCCACGTTGCGCTTTGGTCCATTTCCTGTCGCGGGCGCTAGGCCTACCCACACAAGTGAGGTATCATTTTTATCGGGAGACTTGGGGGAACGCTGGGAGGAAGGACATTTGTGGCTCCTCTCAGATTCTAGAACTTTTTGCCACACAAATGTGAGGAACATGTGTTTATTTAGCCCAATTGTGAGGTTTGCAAAGGATTCTGGGTAACAGAACCTGGTCAGAGCCCCACAAGTCACCCCATCTTGGATTCCCCTAGGTCTGTAGTTTTCACAAATTCACAGGTTTGGTAGGTTTCCATAGCTGCCGGATGAGCCAGAGGCCAAAACCTACAGGTATGCACTTTGCAAAAAACACCTCTGTTTTCTTTCAAAAAATTGGATGTGTCCACGTTGCGCTTTGAGGCATTTCCTGTCGCGGGCGCTAGGCCTACCCACACAAGTGAGGTATCATTTTTATCGGGAGACTTGGGGGAACGCTGGGTGGAAGGAAATTTGTGGCTCCTCTCAGATTCCAGAACTTTCTGTCACCCTAATATGAGGAAAATGTGTTTTTTTAGCCAAATGTTGATGTTTGCAAAGGATTTTGAGTAACAGAACCTGGTCGGAGCCCCACAAGTCACCCCATCTTGGATTCCCCTAGGTCTCTAGTTTTCAAAAACGCACAGGTTTGGTAGGTTTCCCTAGGTGCTAGCTGAGCTAGAGGCCAAAATTTACAGTTAGGAACTTTGCAAAAAAAAGCTCTGTTTTCTGTCAAAAAATGGGATGTGTCCATGTTGCGCTTTGGGGAATTTCCTGTCGCAGGCGCTCTGCCTACCGACACAAGTGAGGTATCATTTTTATCGGGAGACTTGGGGGAACGCTGGGAGGAAGGACATTTGTGGCTCCTCTCAAATTCCAGAACTTTCTGCCACAGAAATGTGATGAACATGTGTTTTTTTAGCCAAATGTTGAGGTTTGCAAAGGATTCTGGGTAACAGAACCTGGTCAGAGCCCCACAAGTTACCCCATCTTGGATTCCCCTATGTCTCTAGTTTTCAAAAATGCACAGGTTTGGTAGGTTTCCCTAGGTGCCGGCTGAGCCAGAGGCCAAAATCTACAGGTAGGCACTTTGCAAAAAAGACCTCTGTTTTCTTTCAAAAAATGGGATGTGTCCGCGTTGCACTTTGCGGCATTTCCTGTCGCGGGCGCTAGGCTTACCCACACAAGTGAGGTACCATTTTTATTGGGAGACTTGGGGGAACGCTGGGTGGAAGGAAATTTGTGCCTCCTTTCAGATTCCAGAACTTTCTGCTACAGAAATGTGAGGAACTTGTGTTTTTTTAGCCACATTTTGAGGTTTGCAAAGGATTCTGGGTAACAGATCCTGGTCAAAGCCCCACAAGTCACCCCATCTTAGATTCCCCTAGGTCTTTAGTTTTCAAAAATGCACAGGTTTGGTAGGTTTCCCTAGGTGCCGGCTGAGCTAGAGGCCAAAATCTACAGGTAGGCACTTTGCAAAAAACAGCTCTGTTTTCTTTCAAAAAATTGGATGTGTCCACGTTGCGCTTTGGGGCATTTCCTGTTGTGGGCGCTAGGCCTACCCACACAAGTGAGGTATCATTTTTATCGGGAGACTTGGGGGAACGCTGGGAGGAAGGACATTTGTGGCTCCTCTCCGATTCCAGAACTTTCTGTCACCCTAATATGAGGAAAATGTGTTTTTTTATCCAAATGTTGATGTTTGCGAAGGATTTTGAGTAACAGAACCTGGTCAGAGCCCCACAAGTCACCCCATCTTGGATTCCCCTAGGTCTCTAGTTTTCAAAAACGCACAGGTTTGGTAGGTTTCCCTAGGTGCTGGCTGAGCTAGAGGACAAAATCTACAGGTAGGAACTTTGCAAAAAAAAGCTCTGTTTTCTGTCAAAAAATGGGATGTGTCCATGTTGCGCTTTGGGGCATTTCCTGTCGCAGGCGCTATGCCTACCGACACAAGTGAGGTTTCATTTTTATCGGGAGACTTGGGGGAATGCTGGGTGGAAGGAAATTTGTGTCTCCTCTCAGATTCCGGAACTTTCTGTCACCATAATGTGAGCAAAATGTGTTTTTTTAGCCAAGTTTTGAGGTTGGCAAAGGATTCTGGGTAACAGAACCTGGTCGGAGCCCCACAAGTCACCCCATCTTGGATTCCCCTAGGTCTCTAGTTTTCAAAAATGCAGAGGTTTGGTAGGTTTCCGTAGGTGCTGGCTGAGGTAGAGGCCAAAATCTACAGGTAGGCACTTTGCAAAAAACAGCTCTGTTTTCTGTCAAAAAATGGGATGTGTCCACGTTGCGCTTTGGGGCATTTCCTGTCGCGGGGGCGCTAGGCGTACCCACACATGTGAGGTATCTTTTTTATCGGGAGACTGGGCGGAGCGCTGGGTGGAAGGAAATTTGTGCCTCCTCTCAAATTCCAGAACTTTCTGCCACAGAAATGTGAGGAACATTTGTTTTTTTAGCTACATTTTGAGGTTTGCAAAGGATTGTGGGTAACAGAACCTGGTCAGAGCCCCACATGTCACCCCATCTTGGATTCCCCTATGTCTCTAGTTTTCAACAATGCACAGGTTTGGTAGGTTTTCCTAGGTGCCGGCTGAGCCAAAGGCCAAAATCTACAGGTAGGCTCTTTGCAAAAAACACCTCTGTTTTCTTTCAAAAAATGGGATGTGTCCACGTTGCGCCTTGGGGCATTTCCTGTCGCGGGCGCTAGGCTTACCCACACAAGTGAGGTACCATTTTTATTGGGAGACTTGGGGGAACGCTGGGTGGAAGGAAATTTGTGGCTCCTCTCAGATTCCAGAACTTTCTGCCACAGAAATGTGAGGAACATTTGTTTTTTTACCCAAATTTTGAGGTTTGCAAAGGATTCTTGGTAACAGAACCTGGTCAGAGCCCCACAAGTCACCCCATCTTGGATTCTCCTAGGTCTCTAGTTTTGAAAAATGCACAGGTTTGGTAGGTTTCCCTAGGTGCTGGCTGAGCTAGAGGCCAAAATCTACAGGTAGGCACTTTGCAAAAAACAGCTCAGTTTTCTTTAAAAAAATTGGATGTGTCCACGTTGCGCTTTGGGGCATTTCCTGTCACGGGCGCTATACCTACCCACACAAGTGAGGTATCATTTTTATCGGGAGACTTGGGGGAACGCTGGGTGGAAGGAAATTTGTGGCTCCTCTCAGATTCCAGAACTTTGTGCCACAGAAATGTGAGGAACATGAGTTTTTTTAGCCAAATTTTGAGGTTCGCAAAGGATTCTGGGTAAGAGAACCTGGTCAGAGCCCCACAAGTCACCCCATCTTGGATTCCCCTAGTTCTCTAGTTTTCAAAAATGCACAGGTTTGGTACGTTTCACTAGGTGCCAGCTGAGCTAGAGGCCAAAATCTACAGGTAGGCACTTTACAAAAAACACCTCTGTTTTCTTTAAAAAAATGGGATGTGTCCACGTTGCTCTTTAGGGCATTTCCTGTTGCGGGCGCTTGGCCTACCCACACAAGTGAGGTATCATTTTTATCGGGAGACTTGGGGGAACACTGGGTGGAAGGAAATTTGTGCTTCCTCTCAGATTCCAGAACTTTCTGCCACAGAAATGTGAGGAACATGTGTTTTTTTAGCCAAATTTTGAGGTTTGCAAAGGATTCTGGGTAACAGAACCTGGTCAAAGCCCTACAAGTCACCCCATCTTGGATTCCCCTAGGTCTCTAGTTTTCAAAAATGCACCGGTTTGGTAGGTTTCCCTAGGTGCCAACTGAGCTAGAGGCCAAAATCTACAGGTAGGCACTTTGCAAAAAACACCTCTGTTTTCTTTAAAAAAATGGGATGTGTCCACGTTGCGCTTTGGGGCATTTCCTGTCGCGGGCGCTAGGCCTACCCACAGAAGTGAGGCATCATTTTTATCGGGAGACTTGGGGGAACGCTGGGTGGAAGGAAATTTGTGCCTCCTTTCAGATTCCAGAACTTTCTGCCACAGAAATGTGAGGAACATGTGTATTTTTAGCCAAATTTTGAGGTTTGCAAAGGATTCTGGTAACAGAACCTGGTCAGAGACCCACAAGTCACCCCATCTTGGATTCCCCTAGGTCTCTAGTTTTAACAAAAATGCACAGGTTTGGTAGGTTTCCCTAGGTGCCGGCTGAGCTAGAGGCCAAAATCTACAGGTAGGCACTTTGCAATAAACAGCTCTGTTTTCTTTAAAAAAATGGGATGTGTCCACGTTGCGCTTTGGGGCATTTCCTGTCGCGGGCGCTAGGCCTACCCACACAAGTGAGGTATCATTTCTATCTGGAGACTTTCGGGAACGCTGGGTGGAAGGAAATTTGTGCTTCCTCTCAGATTCCAGAACTTTCTGCCACAGAAATGTGAGGAACATGTGTTTTTTTACCCAAATTTTGAGGTTTGTAAAGGATTCTGGGTAACAGAACCTGGTCAAAGCCCCACAAGTCACTCCATCATGGATTCCCCTAGGTCTCTAGTTTTAAAAAATGCACAGGTTTGGTAGGTTTCCCTAGGTGCCGGCTGAGCTAGAGGCCAAAATCTACAGGTAGGCACTTTGCAAAAAACACCTCTGTTTTCTTTCAAAAAATGGGATGTGTCCACGTTGCGCTTTGGGGCATTTCCTGTTGCGGGCATTAAGCCTACCCACACAAGTGAGGTATCATTTTTATCGGGAGACTTGGAGGAACGCTGGGTGGAAGGAAATTTGAGCCTCCTCTCAGATTCCAGAACTTTCTGCCACAGAAATGTGAGGAACATGTGTTTTTTATGCCAAATTTTGAGCTTTGCAAAGGATTCTGGGTAACAGAACCTGGTCAGAGCCCCACAAGTCCCCCCATCTTGGATTCCCCTAGGTCTCTAGTTTTCAAAAATGCACAGGTTTGGTTGGTTTCCCTAGGTGCCGGCTGAGCTAGAGGCCAAAATCTACAGGTAGGCACTTTGCAAAAAACACCTCTGTTTTCTTTAAAAAAAAATGGGATGTGTCCACGTTACGTTTTGGGGCGTTTCCTGTCGTGGGCGCTAGGCCTACCCTCACAAGTGAGGTATCATTTTTATCGGGAGACTTGGGGGAACATAGATTTGCCAAAACAAGTGTTATTGCCCTTTGTTTTTCTCTACAATTTTTCCTTCCAAATATAGGAGAGTGTGTAAAAAAGACATCTATTTGAGAAATGCCCTGTAATTCACATGCTAGTATGGTCACCCCAGAATTTAGAGATGTGCAAATAACCACTGCTCCTCAACACCTTATCTTGTGCCCTTTTTGGAATTACAAAGCTTTTCTTGATATCTATTTTTTACTCTTTATATTTCAGCAAATGAATTGCTGTATACCCGGTATAGAATGAAAACGCACTGCAGGGTGCAGCTCATTTATTGTCTCTGGGTACCTAGGGTTCTTGATGAACCTTCAAGCCCTATATATCCCTGCAACCAGAGGAGTCCAGCAGACGTAACGGTATATTGCTTTCGAAAATCTGAGATTGCAGGAAAAAGTTACAGAGTAAAACGTAGAGAAAAATTGATGTTTTTTTCACCTCAATTTCAATATTTTTCTTTTTCAGTTGTTATTTTCTGTAGGAAACCCTTGTAGGATCTACACAAATGACCCCTTGCTGATTTCAGAATTTTGTCTACGTTTCAGAAATGTTTAGGTTTCTGGGATTCAGCATTGGTTTCATGCCCATTTCTGTCACTGACTGGAAGGAGGCTGAAAGCATAAAATTTTTAAAAATGGGGTATGTCCCAGTAAAATGCCAAAATTGTGTTGAAAAATTGGGTTTTCTGATTCAAGTCTGCCTGTTCCTGAAAGCTGGGAAGCTGGTGAGTTTAGCACCGCAAACCCTTCGTTGATGCCATTTTCAGGGGAAAAACCACAAGCCTTTTTCTGCAACCACTTTTTCCAATTTTTTGGAAAAAATCAAAATTTTCTCTGTATTTTGGCTAATTTCTTGGCCTCCTTCAGGGGAACCCACAAAGTCTGGGTACCTCTAGAATCCCTAGCATGTTGGGAAAAAAGGACGCACATTTGGCTTGGTTAGCTTATGTGGACAAAAAGGTATGAGGGCCTAAGCGCGAACTGCCCCAAATAGGCAAAAAAAGGCCTGGCACAGGAAGGGGAAAAGGGCTGGCAGCGAAGGGGTTAAAGCAATCAATTTTTAAGAACATTTGAATTTATTGGGCAGGGAAGTCAGCAAAACACAGCCAGCTCAGGCACGAAGTTGAGATGGAGCCTCAGACTTTCAGAGAGTCCCACTTTGTCAATTACATGAAATATCCTTGACTACAACTGTGTACATACCTGGCCCTGCCAGCCAAATATTAAACCTTACAATGTCAGTAGGAATTGGCAGGCAAGGGAATTAAAAAGGGATTTTTATGTTGTTTTAAAAAGAAATCTTGAACACATCAGAGGGAGCCCTTAGGAAGGTGGGGGCCCTGGGCAATTGTAGACTTTGCCCATGCCTTAAAAAAATGTCTCTGCTATTTCTCCTGCCAATCGTTCCCACTTGTAAATTGTATACTTTCTAAATGTCATCTCCAGTGTGTGATCCATGAATGAGGAGAGCTCTTGCTTGAACAGTTTTTGCAAAGGAGCATTTGCAACCTCAGTATGTCAATGATTCAGTCAATCAATCATACCATTTGTAAAGTGCAACACAGTCACCCCTAAGGGTATCTGGACACTGAGGGTGCTGTGTCTCTGTCAAAAAGCAAGATCTTGAGTCTTCTTGTGAAGTCCTCCAGGGAGGGAGCTGTCCGGAGGTGGAGGAGCAGGCTGCTCCAGGACTTGGGTCCTGTGCAGGAGAAGAAGCAACCTCAGCTATGGCTATTATGGATGTGGGGTATGTGCACAAGGTTTAGCAAGGTGGCTTAGTTGTCGCCTTTAGACATAGAATCTCAGTCAATGCTTGATGTAGGACAGCCCTAGGTTGTAGAGAGCCTTGCATGTGAATGTGAGGTTTTTGAATTGGCATCTCTTCTCAACGGGGAGCCAGTGGAGGTTCCTGAGGTGTGGGGTGATGCTTGAGTGCTTGGGGAGCTTGAGGGTGAGTCTGGCTGAGGTGTTCTGTAGAGTCTGGAGTCTTTTAGGTAGATTGGAGGACACTCCGGCATTGGGACCATTGCCATAGTCGAGGTGGCCGGTGACTGTAGCATACATGATGGTCTTTCTGGTGTGGGTAGGATCCATTTGAAGATTTGGTGGTGCATATGGAGGATGTAGAAGCAGGAGGAGGCAACAGAGTTTACATGTTGATTAATGGATAGTTGGCAGTCGAGGATGATTCTGAGGTTTTGTGCGTGGTCCGATGGAGAGAGTGTTGGTTTGAGTTCTGCTGGCCACCAGCTGTGGTCCCATATGAAGGTGTTCTTCCTGATGATCGGGACAACAATTTTGACGGTTTTCAGTTTGAGGCAGCTGTTTTTCATCCATGTTGTTATGTTGGCCATTGCATTGAAGAAGTTGGCATTGGTGTCATTGAGTGAAAGGACTACTTGAGTGTCATCAACATGAGAGACTATATTGAATCAGTAGGATCTGACAATGTCTGCGAGGTGGGTCATAAAGATGTTGAACAGGGTTAGGCTGAGGAAAGATCCTTTGGGTATGCCACAGTTGTTGTTCCTTGGGTGTAGAAGTGTAGGGAGGAAGGCACATGCTGTGCATAAGGCCTGAGAGAAAGAGGCGACCCACTTAAGGGTGTTTTGTTGAATGCCTATATTGTGCAGTCTGTTGAGGAGAGGGTGGTGAGAGACTGTATCAAATGCTGTGGAGAGGTCCAGAGGATCAGAGCTGCAGACTCTGCTCATTCAAGCAGGGTCCTGATGTCATCCATGGTGGCGATCAGTGAAGTCTCCGTGCTGTGGTTGGCCCAGAATCCTGATTGTGAGGTGTCAAGAAGGTAGTTTAGTTTGAGGTAGTCGGTGAGCTGTTGGTTTGAAGGTTTTCTCAAGCACTTTGGTTAGTAAGCGTAGCAGGGAGATCAGTCTATAGTTTTGAGGTTGCTGAGGTCAGCGGAGGGTTTCTTTAGGAGGGGTCTGACCCTCTGTGTGCTTCTATTTTTCCTTGAAGGTTGCTGTGGAGATGAAGGTGTTGAGGATGTCTGTTACTTCTGCACTGATAGTGTTGGCTCTGAGGTTGAAAAGCTGGTGGGGGCAGAGGTCGGTGGGTGCCCCAGAGTGGATGATATGATATGATGGTAGTGGTGATCTTTGTGGTAATCGGTGAATCAGGAGGTTACTGTGTGGCTGGTGTTGGCTGCTTGAGAGATGTTGCCTAGGCCTGAGGTGGAGGGTTGGGGGTCAAAACTGTTTTATATGATTGTGATCTTGCTGTGGAAGTAGCCTGAGAAGGTGTTGCAAGGTTCCTGGGATGGGTGGATGGTGGGCTCTGTGGCTATTGGGTTAGAGAATTTCTTGATGACTCCGAAGAGTTCTTTTGTGTGGTTGGCTGAGATGTTGATGCGGGCAGTGATTGCTGCTCTTTTTTGCTTTATGTGGTGGTGATAGCCGGTGAGGGTTGCCTTGAGGGAGGCTCTGTTGGAGGGGTCCTTAGTAACATGCCTATGTTTCTTGATTTGGGTTGTGCAGTGTATAGGGCATGTGCTCATGCTGTCTCAATAACCTTGCCCCAGCTTCGGAGGGGGGTATTGAGGTGCTTGGAAGCGGTGTGCTGGGAACTGGAGATGGTGAAGTGGCCGACAAAGTGGTCAGTCCAGGTGATTTCAGTCACATGGGCAAAACTGATTCTGTCGCTAGAGTTGAAGATGGAGTCCAGTGTGTGTCAGGATTTGTGTGTGGGTTTGGTGTTCTGTTGGGTGAAGCCAATGTTGCTGAGGTTCTCTATGAGGGAAGTGGAGTTGGTGTCATTGGGGTTGGTAAGGTAGAAATTGAGATCGCCAAATAAGATGTAGTGGAGGGAGCCAATTGCTAGGGGGGGGCAATAAGGTTGGCAATGGTGTTGCAGAAGGATGGGCATGGTCCAAGGCTCTGTATGCAAGGATGCCTTGCACTGTGGTGTTGTCATCTGTCTGGAGTCGGAAGTCGAGGTGCTCCATGAGGCGCATTAGGTCGTCTTTGGTGATGGTGCATTGGATGGTTTCCTTGAAGATTATGGCAGTGCCCCCACCATGATTGCTGGTGCAGTCTCAGAGTATCATCTGGTAGCCATCTGGGGTGGCTGTGATGATGTCAGTGTTCGATTAGGGTGTTAGCCATGTTTCAGTGATTAAGGCAATGCCCAGGTTGTGGGTGGTGATGGTGTCCCAGATTTCCGTGGCGTGTTTGCATAAGGATCAGGCATTTAGCAGGATGCACTGAAGTGGTGCTTGGTAGTTCGTAGTCTTCTGTGTGGGTGCACTGGGGGTGTTAGTTTGCACAGGTGGTTCTGAGTTGCTGAAGAAATGGCAGTGTAGTATAGTGAAGGGTCCTTTGATTAGCGTGGTGAGGCCATGAAGCTGCTATTGTTGGGATGTCTGACGTTCAGGGCGTGGAGCTCCTTGCTGGAGCAGCGGTGGAGAGTGGGAGGACCAGGGACCCTAGTACTGGGTGTGGTCCAGGCACAGATGGGGCACAGACGGGCATGCTACTGGCCCGTCAGTGGTGTGCCTGCTGTGCACATCTGCTGTGCAGTCATGCTGCCATGCTGTGTCCTCCATTATATGTACTGGGAGGTAAAAGGGTCTAGGGTGGGAGGCAGGAGGGCGGGAGCAGCAGTGTCGCAAAGGAGGCATCTGCAGGGGTGTCAGTAAACACCGCCTCCCCTCCTCAGTGCATTGAGACACTCACTGGTGAGTAGTGCGCTTTACAAATTCCTGATTGATTGAATCAGGCTCAGGAATGCAGGTAGAGCTGTTGCAATCAGACTCAGGAATGCGGGCAGACTGTCTGCGACAGGCAGGAGGGCCTTGGAGCAGCTGAGGGGCTTTGACTTGCCCAGTGGGTCAGGCACTTCTCACAAGACCACGCTGTGGCCTCCATCATATATCCTGGGAGGTGGGAGGTGGGAGATGGGAAGTTAGGAGGGTGGAAGTGGCAGTGATGCAAAGGAAGAGTCACCAAGGGCATCAACAGATGAAATCAGGCTCAGGGATGCGAGCAGAGCTGTTGCAACCAGGCTCAGGAATATGAGCGGAGCTGTCTGTGACAGGCAGGAGGGCTGTGGAGTGGCTGGGGAGCTCTGACTGCTCCAATGGGTCAGGAACTTCTCAGTGTACTCATGTGCATAGGGAAGACTGGCATCAGCATTAAGGGATGTCTATAATAAATAGGGTAAAATGTTTTGCCCATTCAATAATATCAATATGTCTGGTGTCCATTAAAATATTGAAAAAATGGGTGAGTGTCAATTTTATTGCTCTGAAGCATTGCATTAGTCCTCAAAGTTTTCCACATTTAATGTATGATGATCAGTACAAAGCACTGGCATCAACAAACGTCCTATCCTATTTATTCCAAAGCATCATATCACCTGGTACCAGTGTATTTGTTCACATATACATCATTGGACAGAGAAGTAGCACAAATTAAAAAGTAGTTTAGGAAAACATTTGTAGCAAAATTCAAGAATTTGCTTGCTAGAAACGAATGCACATGAGGGGACCTAGCCATACCATACCATACAACAACATAAATTACCGAAAAGGTAGACAATTAGAATCCTTGAAAGAGTGCTGTTTCAAGTAACTAGTTTTAAGGAAATAGGGTGAAAATTACTCAAATACAGAATTTGCTAATGTCAAAGAAAATGTATGTTTTGCTCAATCCACAGTCCACAAAGGCTACCAGTGGAAAGGATTCCACACGTGCTGTTTTCGTTACTTAACTAACTGTGAGTGATTGCGAAACATGAGACGATTCTAATGTCTTAGAAACTGCCCTGACACATTCTCCTATACATAATGCGCATATTCAATTACCGGAAGCTATTAATATTTCTGAAAAAAATACTTCAGGAGGTGTTGCAGAGGTCAAAGGATTGTGCATTGATAATGCATTAGAGGAATATGTTTTCAATAGTCAATTGCTCAGAGCTCTGCATGCACAGAGGCAAAGCTGGCTTTCTTCACTTCTCTACATCTAGCAACTAACCATGTTAATTGTCTCTAAATGGAAGTGTCTCATTATCTTAGTTTAACATGTTAACTGATACCATACTACCCAAAGCATTGTGGCCCATATTTATACTTTTTGACGCTAAACTGCGCTAACGCAGTTTAGCGTCAAAAAGTTTTGCGCCGGCTAACGCCATTCTGAAGCGCCATGCGGGCGCCGTATTTATTGAATGGCGTTAGCCGGCGCAAGCAGACCGGCGCTGCCTGGTGTGCGCGAGAAAAACCACGTACACCAGGCAGCGCCGGCGTAGGGGGAAAATGGCGCATGGGCGTCTTAAAATGGGGCAAGTCAGGTTACGTCGAAAAAATCGTCGTAACCCGACTTGCGCCATTTATTTTCGATGCCCATCCCCCATCAACATGACTCCTATCATTGTAAAGATAGGAGTCATGCCCCCTTGCCCAATGGCCATGCCCAGGGGACTTCTGTCCCCTGGGCATGGTCATTGGGCATAGTGGCATGTAGGGGGGCACAAATCAGGCCCCCCTATGCCAAAAAAAATTATTAAAAAAAAACTTACCTGAATGTCCCTGGGGTGGGTCCCTCCAGCCTTGGGTGTCCTCCTGGGGTGGGCAAGGGTGGCAGGGGGGGTCCCTGGGGGCAGGGGAGGGCACTCTGGGCTCATTTTGAGCCCACTTGTCCCTTAACGCCATGCCTGAGCCAGGCGTTAAAAAGCGGCGCAAATGCGCCGTTTTTAGCCACGCCCACTCCCGGGCGTCTCTTTTGCCCGGGAGTATAAATACCACGTAAAGGCCTGGGAGTCATTTTTTAGACGGGAACGCCTCCCTTGCATATCATTAACGCAAGGAAGGGGTTCACGCTAAAAAATGACGCACATTCCGGGAACTTTGGCGCTATTCGCCTCTAACGCCATAGTATAAATATGGCGTTAGTTGGCGTTAGTTTAGCGTCGAATTTGCGTCGAAAAAAACGACGCAAATTCGGCGCAAACGGAGTATAAATACGGCCCTGTATGTCTTCACATCAGAGTACGTCTATACTTAAACTACTATTGCAATAAAAGCCATTAAACCAGAAACGTTCCCTTAGACTGGGAAGTAGACTGACAAAGTGCCTTGGGAAAAATTATCTCATCAAGGCCATTATGTGCTTTTCATGAAAGGAGTTCGGAGCCCAACAACCGCACATTCATTTGAGTGAAGATTTCTACAATAATTCAAGATTTTTGCCGTTTGTTTTGCTTAGAGAATGCATAATATTTGAATACCTCATCCACAAGATTTATTTTGAAATTCTGTGTTGATCTTGTTAGATTCACCTATGCTTTTCTTTTAATTAATACTTTGGGCCTGATTTTGACTTTGGTGAATATATTGCCCGCCTAATTACAGGTGCTTTTTGTCTCATGGCATTTGTAATACGGCAGGTGGGACATTCGTCCCATTTATGACTGAGTGACCTGTGTGCCAAACTCTAAATCAGGCCCTCTGTCACAAGGGAAATATATTTTTATTTGTTTCTACTCAGACATCTTGACCATTTGCCCAATGTTAGCTAGCACTATTGGAAGTAGTAAAGCCATTTAAACATGTTAAATCACTGCAGTCTAAACCTGGAAATAAGGAACAGAGCCAGGACATATTTATACGATAACCACTAGGTGAATTATCTACTTTCAAATTTTTGATTTGGAAATTGCTTTCTTCTGGAAATCCTGCAAACCACTCATGGATCTGGCTCTTGTGTACCATTATTGGACACTGAGCTAAGAATTCAATTTCAGCTGACAACTCATGACAGTAAGTACAGACAAATACACTTCTTTTTTAGCTTAAAAAATAGTTTTTGCAAGTGACACCAAATCAGTGGTGTCCACATTACTGCACAGTGCACTGGGAAAGTCTTTCTTAGAGATAAATTTGAAATTTGCTGCAGCTGAATGGTTTATTTCTGTTTTAAAATCTTGCATCTGCTCTACAATTTTATTACTTCAAGCCTATTTGTTTTTTAATGCTGTGTAATATAAAGAGAAAATTGTGGCTTGTATGCAGTGTAACATGAATTGATATCATGGCAGTCATATGGCATTGGTGATGTTGATCGAATGCTGATTTACATTCATTAAATGAAAGACAAGAGGCATCTAGCAAAGCAGGAACAGTCTGTTTAATTAAATGTAACAGCCAGGAAAGCTCAGTACAGAGTTGGGGTCTGATGGCTGTTTCTCAAAGTTACAGAATTTTGAGTGTCTTTTTTATAAACTGTCATGAGGTGCATTAAAAAGATTGAATACAATCTTTGAAAAAGGAATCCGGAGATGTTCCCAAGGCCGTAAATAGCCATCTAATAAAGTGTGAGGTGAGTCTCGATCTTGCGTGGACATAGTGTGGGCCAGTAGGTAATATGTCCAGATTTCCAGTTTGTGGAGCATGTGATCGCTGCATGTGGTGTGTGCTGTGTTCTATGTTCTGATTGGCTGTGTGTTCATTATCTTGTGTGGGTTCAACCTTTATGGTGTTTTGGGAATGCCTACCCTTCTGGCCAAACATGTTTTATTGGGGGGCAATTTCCTAGGACCTTTGTGGTGGTGGGACTACTTGGGGAATTGATCTGGGTCTTTCCTGTTTTGTGCATTTGTCTGTGGGCTACGTGCCAGCCCACCTGTAATCTGTCAATCTTTTGCTTCAGGCCTAGTTTGCAGGGCTTCTTGACCACATACTTCTGGCTAGGGGTTGACAGAAAAGTCATCTTGGGTAGAAAAGATAATAGCAAAGTGAGTTTGTTGTTATGCTGGCACATATTATGGCATATATTGACTTTGTTTTTATGCATATCAACAGTTATAGCAATGACTAATGATGAAAATAGTTCATGTCCACTGTTATAGGCATCAGCCGTCAGGGCTGGTCTGAATGCAGAATTATTCATATAAATTGTACAATGAAGGAGTAGCAGAAAGAAGAAACACAGTACACAATCTACTGGACAAGATACCTACAAGAGACAAACTTTATAAAAGAGCATGTTCCCTCACATTTTAATTTGCACAGACTCAATTACTGCATTTTGGAAACATATCACTAGGCATTGTTAGAGCTGAATACCATAAGGATTATGAAACCTACCTTTGTTTGACTCTGGTTCTCCCTGTTTCTATTGGGCTCAATATATCCAGAATTTAACTTTCTAAACTTCTGCTTTGCATTATCCTTTGAAATCGTCCTTCTCTCCCATGTCACATCCATTACATATATTGCATAGAATCACATATGGATTGATAGAGTAGGATAGAGAGGAATTTGTTAAATCTCAATCTCTCAGTAAAAGTATCAGAGAGAATTCCCTACTGGCCGTATGGACCTTTGATGTTTGACTTTAAGTACAAAAATAGAGCTAACATCTGCAAAGCATTTTAAGTAAAGTGAAACCAATGCGGCTTCACAGGAACGACAGAAAGGATGGTGCGGGATGGAAAGGGAGGGATGACCTCACTCCAGTCAGGGCTCTTTCCACATTGCTGCCTATATCTTTGTTGGAGTGACATACTCAGATGCCCAAGTAATTAAGGAGCTCACAAGACCAAGGAAACAGAGTACTCGGAAGACCTCTCTGCTGGGCCCTAGACAGGACCATCACTAGGAACAAATTAGATTTGTCCCAGTCCTCTCTTAATTCAGAAGATTTGAAAAACTGATGTAGGCGCTCCATAAATCAAGGGATTATGGTGGCATTGTCCTTAAGTTGTACTAGAGCATCATCAGCATAAAACAAAATTATTTGCCAACAGTCTGTGGCTTGGATTCCCCATTCCGCATCTTGCATCCGGAGTGCACAGGCAAGGGGTTCCATAACCATTGCAAAATTATTAGGGATGAGAAGAAGCCTTGGCAGGTGCCGTGTTCAATATTAAATTGGACAAAAAACCCTTGTGAGTGGGGTGTTGTATAATAAAGCAATCCTTTTGAGGAATCTGAGGCACATCCCAACTCTTGTGAGGCCTACCTTCTGGTACTTCTACCCCCGGGTGTCAAAGAACCTTCTCTTTGTCCAGCGATGCCACCCAGCAGTTTGTGCCTGACAATCGTGTCCAATCCATCAAAGTAAACAGGTGACACAGGTTCGGAAATGTATTGCTGCTTGGTATAAACCTGTTTTGGTCAGGTTGCACTACATGTTGAGCTGTAGCGATCTTAGCATTCTGCAGCACGCATAGAAAGAGCAAAATGCCAGAAATTATTGGTTATGTGCGGGAAGGTATCCCTTCCTGCACAAGAACAATCATTTGAAAATGATGCTTGGCACAAGTGGCAAAGCACCATTAGTGATTGTTTATGTGCAGGAAAGGACACCTTCCCACACATAAACAATCACACGCCTCAATGCAGACATCCTTGCATAATGGTGCAAGAATGCCTACGTTGGCCCTGGCAGCTAAATTTAGCGCCAGAGCAGGGGACAACACATGGGTGCGCCGTATTCACTTAAATACTGTGCATTCCTGCATTGTGAAAATGACAGAGCACGGCGCTGCCAATTTAGGAGCAGTTATTTACCATAAACATGGACCTAAAGGTTTGCACAAAGTACACCATACTGCCAGTTAAAATAACCGCCCATGGACTGGATCGGGGGATATGAGGGAAGGTTCATGTTTTATGGCTTTAAGTATAACCAAACTACACGGTTCTAATACCTAACTCATAGATTCGCTCCTAGTCGAGCACTGTTTTCACACAAAAGGTCAATTAATGGCATCAAAATCAATGGAAAAAAACAAAAATATAAAATACAAGCGGCCACCATGACAGCTTGAACAGCGGAATTCACGAATAACACTAGGAACACTGAGTTGTGTATTGTGGATACCCCAGAATGAAAGTCTTTTTAAACCTTGGAGACCGATATTGTCAAGCCACTTTTATAATTCAGTCATCAGGATTTTTGAAAATATTATTAACAAATGGCTCACCTTAGACAACAGTTGTCAATGTGGCGATAAATTCGCATTTTTTTTTATAATGTAGCCCCGTGCCACATATCAGGGCCTTGACCAATTTTCGCTTTATATTATATAGAAATGTCCATCGTTTGGATCCATTTATTAATATGCCTTTTAAGATTATTGGCGCCCATTCTTCCTGGCCGAGAAAATTAAAGATTTTCAGCCTCACAATTATTGTACCAATAATCTCAGGTGTAGTATCTACCAAAAGCGGATTTATAAGGGGCTTTCAGCTCTGTTGGTTGAGCATGAAACAGTTAATTAATATACGTGACCCAAGTCAATTTAGGGAGTGTTCCATGTGAAGTGGCAGGACACTTGCCCCATCCTTTTGGCTGCCACTTTCCAGACCATCTGGTCCTTATTTTGTCAGTGACATACATTATTGGAGACATCTTGGGGCATATTTATACTCCGTTTGCGCCGGAATTGCGTCGTTTTTTTTTACGCAATTTTGACGCAAAACTAACTCCAAATTTATACTTTGGCGTTAGACGCGTCTAGCGCCAAAGTCCATGGAGTTAGCGTCATTTTTTTCCGTGGACACCTACTTTGCGTTAATTATATGCAAGGTAGGCGTTCCCGTCTAAAAAATCGACTCCGAGGCATGTGCGTCGGATTTATACTTCCGGTCAAAATTCACGCCCGGGAGTGGGCGGTTAAAAAAAAATGACGTACGGCCGCTTTTGCGCCGTTTTTTAGCGCCTGCAAAAGGCAGGCGTTAAGGGACCTGTGGGCTCTGAAGGAGCCCAGAGGTGCCCTCCCATGCCCCCAGGGACACCCCCTGTCACCCTTGCCCACCCCAGGAGGACACCCAAGGCTGGAGGGACCCATCCCAGGGACATTAAGGTAAGTTCAGGTAAGTTTTTTTTTTTTTTTTTTTTGTGGCCTAGGGGGGCCTGACTTGTGCCCCCCTACATGCCACTATGCCCAATGACCATGCCCAGGGGACAGAAGTCCCCTGGGCATGGCCATTGGGAAAGGGGGCATGACTCCTGTCTTTGCTAAGACAGGAGTCATTTCTATGGGGGTTGGGAGTGAACAAAAATGGCGCAAATCGGGTTGAGGCGAAAAAATTGCCTCAACCTGACTTGCCCCATTTCTTGACGCCCAAGCCCCATATCCCCCTACGCCGGCGCTGCCTGGTGTACGTCGTTTTTTTTAACGCACACCAGACGGCGCCGGCGGCTAACGCCGGCTAACGTCATTCAATAAATACGGCGCCCGCATGGCGCTTTAGAATGGCGTTAGCCGGCGCTAATTTTTTTGACGCAAAACTGCGTTAGCGCAGTTTTGCGTCAAAAGGTATAAATATGGGCCCTTGTGTTTAAATCTTTTTTTTATAATTCTACTATTTTATCACAATCCTGATTTCATTGTATAATAAAGTATCTCCTTTTGTTGAAGAGAGTTTGTCCCTTAGCAATCTCTCTGTCCAATGAATCTCAGTCTCTGATTGTGAATCCTGCTTTTGCTTTCATGTAATATAAAAGAAGATCCATTGTGTTACAGAGAACAGTTTTTCCTTACTTCGTATTATCAATGAATTGGTATAATCAATGACTTGATATTATTAGTGAGTCACTTGATATGATGATCAGAATAAGCAGTGGCTCACATTTAGCAATGATCCAGATTAACTAATAGGTCATTAGTATTAACAAATAAGTATAAGTATTATTATTGACTAACATTCAGCAGTTATGACTATTATTTATAGCTGAAGGCATTTCCAGACGTCGAACCAGCAACGACTCACTATTATCAGTGTCACAGTACACTACGGGCCATATTTATACTTTTTGACGCAAAACTGCGCTAACGCAGTTTTGCGCAAAAAAAATTAGCGCCGGCTAACGCCATTCTGAAGCGCCATGCGGGCGCCGTATTTATTCAATGACGTTAGCCGGCGTTAGCCGCCGGCGCTGTCTGGGATGCGTTAAAAAAAACGACGTACACCAGGCAGCGCCGGCGTAGGGGGAAAATGGAGTATGGGCGTCCACAAATGGTGCATGTCAGGCTGAGCCAAAAAAATCGCCTCAACCCGATTTGCGCCATTTTTTTACGACTCCCAACCCCCATTGAAATGACTCCTGTCTTAGCAAAGACAGGAGTCATGCCCCCTTGCCCAATGGCCATGCCCAGGGGACTTCTGTCCCCTGGGCATGGTCATTGGGCATAGTGGCATGTAGGGGGGCACAAATCAGGCCCCCCTATGCCACAAAAAAAATATAAAAAAAATACTTACCTGAACTAACCTTAATGTCCCTGGGGTGGGTCCCTCCATCCTTAGGTGTCCTCCTGGGGTGGGCAAGGGTGGCAGGGGGTGTCCCTGGGGGCAGTGGAGGGCACCTCTGGGCTCATTCTGAGCCCACAGGTCCCTTAACGCCTGCCCTGACCCAGGCGTTAAAATCCGGCGCTAATGCGGGTTTTTTAGACCCGCCCACTCCCGGGCGTCATTTGTGCCCGGGAGTATAAATACGACGCATATGCATCGGAGTAATTTTTTAAGACGGTAAGGCCTACCTTGCATATCATTAACGCAAGGAAGGTGTTCACGCCAAAAAATGACGCTAACTCCATGAACTTTGGCGCTAGACGCGTCTAACGCCAAAGTATAAATATGGAGTTAGTTTTGCGTCAAATTTGCGTCGAAAAAAACGACGCAAATTCGGCGCAAACGGAGTATAAATATGCCCCTACATTTCGGGGCATTGACTATGTCTCATTACTATGAGACCCATGAATCAGTAAACAATATTGCCTTATTCTTATTGGTCAGAAGATGCACTAAGAATCTCAATCGATTATTTTATGGTGTCAATGGCTTTTGAATTGCCGGATACTCAGTAGTATCTGTTCCTCGGTGTCATTATTGAGTCCTTGTTATCAGTTATCAGTTACTTATTTTCAGTCACCCATTATTATGAGCCCTCAATATCACTAATGCGCCCAGGTTGTAAATTCTGAGTGTTATCAGTAGATCTGAATAATTATTACATTTAGTCAGAATTAGCTGTAAGTCATTATGATTCGCGATTCACTTCCATCAATACTTCAGTACAATCATCACCAGTAGCATAATGTGTTGGTCATTAAATGTTAGCAAATATGTATTATTATTGGTAGTAGCTGGCAATATCAGCAGCTTCGTATTTTCTATGTCCCAGTAACATCAAGACTCACTTCACGAATGCAGGAGAGTAGGTTGGTCAGTAAGAATGGGTGATGTGAGCTTCGGACTTTCCAACAATCACTTACACTGGCATAGTTAATCATTAAAGCAAAAGCAGCGCATGAGGAGAGTTTAAAGGTCAGCGGAAAGGGAATCAAGTACTGATTGGGGGGTACTTAAAGCACAGTATTTAGTAAAATATCCATGTCTTAAGACCTTCAACCCAGAGACAAGAGTGTATGTGTATGTGTGGTTTTGTTGGAATTAGTATTTAAACATCCCAGGTGAAATCTGACAGACACCTTGTCATACACGACTGAAAGTGCCTTTACCCAACTATTTATTAAATAATACATTTAATAGGGGGTGTAACACCCCAAACAACTCCCCTGACTCTTTGCCCCTGCTTGAGTGACTCACAACCCTTCAAAGGGTCCAAACCCTTCAGGGGCTCCCCCATATAGCCCAATTAAAATCTGTGAAATATGGAAGATTCTGTGGCCCCTCTTCACATTCTGTGGGGGTGGGATAATTTTGAATTACACCACTGGAAAAACTGTCTATAAGGAACAGAGAAACTTCATTTAGCTACATGTAAGAGAACCAGCAAACATCACAAGTGCCTGATATCTGGCAGCCCTAAGGAGTAGCAGACAGCAACTACATAGAAGAGACATTGTGATGAAAAGAAGCTGTGTGAATGTAGGAGACTGGCCTGGCTTATAGTGGGTACCTGATGGTACTTACACCTTGTCCCAGGTCTAGTTATCCCTTATTAGTAGATTAGTAGTGTTCTAGCAGCTTAGGCTGACAGAGGTAGCTATAGCAGAACAGCTTAGGCTGAACTTGGAGACATGCAAAGCTCCTACTATACCACTTATATCATATAGCACTATAACATAAGAAACACAATACTCAGAGTTACAAAAAATAAAGGTACTTTATTTTAGTGACAATATGCCAAAAATATCTCAGAGGATACACTCCCTTAGGAGGTAAGTAAAATGCACAAAATATACACAAAAAACAAAATCAGGTAAGTAAACAGTTAGAAAAATAGTGCAAACACTATAGAACACAATAGGATGCAAAAGGCTTGGGGGCAACACAAACCATATACTCCAAAAGTCGTATCTGAACCACGAATGGACCCCAGGCCTAGTGTTGTGTGTAGAGGGTCACAGGGAGTGTAAGAAAACACTAAAGGTGTCCAAGATACCCTGCCACAAGACCCTGAAAAGTAGGAGTAAAGTTACCCTACTACCCCAGAAAGACAGTAAATTCGAGATAGGGGATTCTGCAAAGGCAACAACTGACTGCAAAGCACTGAAGACGGATTTCTGGACCTGAAGCTGCAAAGGAAGGGGACCAAGTCCAACAGTCCTGGAAGTGCCCGGGGGGGCAGGGGCCCACTAAACCCTGGATGAATGTGCAAAGGGGCTGCCTCTGGGTGGAAGAAGCCGAAGATTCTGCAACAATGGAAGGTGCCAGGACCTTCTCCTTTGGTCAGAGGATGTCCCACGGCATGCTGGAGACACAGAGTTATTTCTTGCAGAAAGACCGCAAACAAGCCTTGCTAGTTGCAAGAGTTGCGGTTGAAGACAATGGGTGCTGCCTGGGCCCAGGAAGGACCAGAAAGTTGCCCCTTGGAAGAAGAGACACAGGGGTGCTCAGCAACAGAGAGAGCCCACGCAGAAGCAGCCAGCACCTGCAGAAGCACTTGAATATGCATTCAAGAAATCTGAGCACGGCGGTCGTCTCAACACAACAAAAGAGGGTCCCACAAAGCCAGTGGTCAACTCAGCGAGTTGAGCAATGCAGGATGGAGTGCTTGGGATCTGGGCTATGCTGTGCATGAAGGAATCCTTGCAAGAGTGCACAGAAGCCCTAGCAGCTGCAGATCATGTAGTACACAGGATTACTGTCTGGCTTGGAGAGGCAAGGACTTACCTCCACCAAATTTGGACAGAAGGACCACTGGAATGTCGGGGTCACTTGGATCCAGCTCCTGTGTTCCAGGGACCATGCTTGTCAAGATGAGAGGGGACCCAGACGACCAGTGATGCAGAAGTTTGGTGTCTGCGTTAGCAGGGGGAAGATTCCGTCGACCCATGGGAGATTTCTTCTTGGCTTCCAGTGCAGGGTGTAGGCAGACAGCCCTCAGAGCATGCACCACTAGAAAACAGCTGAGAAAGCCATCTTCTTGCTACTTTGTTGCAGTTTTGCAGGCGTCCTGGAGCAGTTAGCGGTCGATCCTTTGCAGAAGTCGAAGGAGGAGATGCAGAGGAACTCTGGTGAGCTCTTGCATTCTTTATTTGACGAGAAACCCACAGGAGAGACCCTAAATAACCCTCAGAGGAGGATTGGCTACCTAACCAGGTAAGAGCCTATTAGAAGGGGTCTCTGACGTCACCTGCTAGCACTGGCCACTCAGAGGTCTCCATTGTGCCTTCACACCTCTGCATTCAAGATGGCAGAGATCTGGGACACACTGGAGGAGCTCTGGGCTGAACACCTTGGGTGGTGATGGATAGGGGAGTATATTATAAAACACAAAGGGAGAGTGCTGGGACTGTTACTATCCCACGCCACCTCCCAAGAAAAAGCTATATAACCACTAAAGGTGTAGGACAGTTGGGATTGAGGGTGGAGTCGGATCTGTGTTCCCTCAATTGTCAGTACTGGTTAGGTCGCATTTCGTGAAAGAAAAAAGGGATGGGAAAGGGGAAGAGGAGCATATGTGGGGAGTGTATCTGGAACGGATGGCTGTGTTGAATAAGGGGGGAGTCCCCTTATGGACTAGGTGGTCTCACACACATTGTAGTGTCTTGCTTCATCATTTGACCACCTAGCCCCACCCAAGTAAGATGGTACTACTTGGGTGGACTCAACCTCTTAGTTAAAAGAACAAGAGAGAGTGCTGAAATTAAACTTGCTGGATAAATCACAGGGATCTAGATAGGGTGGAAATAAAATTACCATACATGTCACCTATATCAGTTAATTAAGCTTTAATGGAGGTGCATGTTGGTAAGGTTAAGATCAGGGAAGGAGGCTCTCTAGAGGATAATGTCTCTCAGAGTCTTAAAAGGGTTTATGTATGACCAACATGTTTCTGCCCTCTGGAAGTGCTGGTAGGTCAGGGGCATTCGTCAGGGTCTAGGATCCCGGAGCACTTTTACTAAGTGGAGTGCTCAGAAGTGTTCATAAGGTGAATTCTAAAAGCCTATCTGAACAGGTGGTTCATGGTATGGTAGGTCTCCGAAATAGGGGCGAATGGCATCTAGTCTGGGTAATGCCGGGGGTGGGGTTTTCCCTTGTAGTCACACTCACTCCAAAGGGAATGCCCGGGGAGAGTACCTACATGCCGGTGCCAGACCTCTCTGATGTCGACTGGGATGCAGAGGAACTCTGGTGAGCTCTTGCATTCGTTATCTGACGAGAAACCCACAGGAGAGACCCTAAATAACCCTCAGAGGAGGATTGGCTACCTAACCAGGTAAGAGCCTATTAGAAGGGGTCTCTGACCTCACCTGCTAGCAGTGGCCACTCAGAGGTCTCCATTGTGCCTTCACACCTCTGCATTCAAGATGGCAGAGATCTGGGACACACTGGAGGAGCTCTGGGCACCACACCTCAGGTGGTGATGGATAGGGGAGTAGTCACTCCCTTTTCCTTTGTCCAGTTCGCACCAGAGCAAGGGGAATCCCTGAACCGGTGTAGACTGGTTTATGCAAGAAGGGCACCATCTGTGCCCTTCAAAGCATTCCCAGAGGCCAGGAGAGGCTACTCCTCTCAGGCCCTTAACACCTATTTCCAAAGGGAGAAGGTGTAACACCCTCTCTCAGAGGAAATTCTTTGTTCTGCCTTCCTGGGACTGGGCTGCCCAGACCCCAGGAGGGCAAAAACCTGTCTGTGGGTTGGCAGCAGCGGTAGCTGCAGAGAAAACCCCAATGAGCTAGTTTGTACCCGGGGTCCAGGCTAGATCCCCGGGGATGCATGGAATTGGCACCCCAATACCAGATTTGGCAGTGGGGGGGGCAGACAATTCTTTGATCTTAGACATGTTACATGGCCATATTCGGAGTTACCGTTGTGAAGCTACATATAGGTATTGACCTATATGTAGTGCACGTGTGTAATTGTGTCCCCGCACTCAAAAAGTCTGGGGGAATTGCCCTGAACAATGTGGGGGCACCTTGGCTAGTGCCAGGGTGCCCTCACACTTAGTAACTTTGCACCTAACCTTCACCAAGTGAGGGTTAGACATATAGGTGACATGTAAGTTACTTAAGTCAGTGTAAAATGGCTGTGAAATAACGTGGACGTAATTTACTCAGGCTGCAGTGGCAGTCCTGTATAAGAATTGTCTGAGCTCCCATTGGGTGGCAAAAAAAAATGCTGCAGGCCATAGGGATCTCCTGGAACCCCAATACCGTGGGTACCTAGGTACCATATACTAGGGAATTATAAGGGTGTTCCAGTGTGCCAATCAGAATTGGTGAACATGGTCACTAGCCTGCAGTGACAATTTTTAAAGCAGAGAGAGCATAAACACTGAGGATCTGGTTAGCAGAGCCTCAGTGATACAGTTAGGCGCCACACAGGGTCACATATAGACCACAAACTATGAGCACTGGGGTCCTGGCTAGCAGGATCCCAGTGACACAGGCAAAAACAAACTGACACACAAGTAAAAATGGAGGTAACATGTCAGGCAAGATTGTACTTTCCTACAGTGAACAGGCTGGCTTTTCTACATAGGAATGTACAGGAATATACAGGAAAAGGACTACTGCTCAGATACAGTGGTGAGCCAGTGTCTGCAGAGCACTTAATCAGGTAATTTTGCTGTTGAAATTCACAAAAGTTGTGAACTTCCAGTTACAGAATTTTGTGTGAAATTGCACAGTATGCAATTTTGCATAACTTTCATCAACAAGAATGGGTTGCACAGAGCACTTTTCACCAGCATGGAGAGGCAGGAATGTGATGAGTCCAAACAACATTTTTGTCCAGATTTCTTTTTATTTTGTAAAATGGTTGCACATAAAGTGCACATGAAACAGTCACCTTTAACTTACTGTACCAGCTTGTTACGTAAAGACCTTACTGTTAGATCTGCCAGCCTAAAGGTGAACTTCCCCCAAATATTTTGCTTGTACCACCTTTTTTGCTAAAATTCATTTTTGTTTGTTCTAGGACTCTGAACACTTTCCGACTCACATCCTTTGCTAAAGTATTTGTGCTCTCTCCATTAAACATGGTAAAATTGTCTTACACCTGATGGGAATATTTCATATACTTATAGGTCCATTGTAGAGTGGTATGCCATAACCCCAGGGCCTGTAAATGAAATGCTACTAGTGAACTTGCAGCACATATTGTGCCACCCACTTAAGTAGCCCCTTAAAATGTGTCCCAGGTCTGCCATTGCTGCGTGAATGCAGTATAAACTAACAATTTGACTTGCCAATATAACCACCTTGCCAAGCCTTAAACGCCCCTATTAT
Source organism: Pleurodeles waltl (assembly GCF_031143425.1). Taxonomy (NCBI): domain Eukaryota; kingdom Metazoa; phylum Chordata; class Amphibia; order Caudata; family Salamandridae; genus Pleurodeles; species Pleurodeles waltl. The sequence goes on from NC_090445.1 coordinate 1,495,930,170, forward strand.
TGCAAATAAGATATTCCTAAGAAAGGCCCTAGTTCACCAATAGGGCAGGGTGCATTATAATTAAAAGGTTGGACATGTTCCTCTAAGTTGGTAATGTGTTAGTGAAAAACTCCTACATTCCTTTTTCAATACATTGAGGCGTGCCTCTCCCACATGATAATATTGGGTTGTCGTAACACAATTAATAAGTGGTAACGTATTATTAGGAACAGGTAACCATTTCATTGTAGATGTCAGATAAAATTGAATTAAAAATCCTCTTTAATGATAAAGTCAGATTATGAGTTACAATTTTGAAAATGCGACGTTTAGAAACTTGGGCCCATATTTATACTTTTTGATGCACAACTGCACCAACGCGGGTGCCTTATTTATTGAATGACGTTAGCCGGCGCTGCGGACTGGTGTGCGTAAAAAAAAAAGGACTCACACCAGGCAGCGCCGGCGTAGGGGAAATTGGAGCTTGGGCGTCAAAAAATGGGGCAAGTCAGGTCTGAGGTAAAATTTTTGCCTCAACCCGATTTGCGCCATTTTTTGTTTTGACGCCCAACCCCCATTGAAATGACTCCTGTCTTAGCAAAGACAGGAGTCATGCCCCCTTGCCCAATGGCCATGCCCAGGGGACTTATGTCCCCTGGGCATGGTCATTGGGCATAGTGGCATGTAGGGGGGCACAAATCAGGCCCCCCTATGCCACAAACAAAAAAAAATAAAAAATACTTACCTGAACTTACCTTAACTTCCCTGGGATGGGTCCCTCCATCCTTGGGTGTCCTCCTGGGGTGGGCAAGGGTGGCAGGGGGTGTCCCTGGGGGCATGGGAGGGCACCTCTGGGCTCCTTCTGAGCCCACAGGTCCCTTTACGCCTGCCCTGACCCAGGCGTTAAAAAACGGCACCCATCAGGCTGGGCGCCGTATTTTAAGGCCTGCCCCCTCCTGTGCGTCAAAATGACGTCACAGTATCAATATGGGGCACAGGCCTTAAAGTCATTTTTTGGAAGGGAACCCGTACCTTGCATATAATTAACGCAAGGCTGGTTCCCCCTTCTAAAAAATGACGCACATGGTGGAACTTTGACGCCCGCGGGGTCGGACATCAAAGTATAAATATGGGGCAGTGTTTGCGCCGAATGTGCGTCAAAAATTTTGACGCACAATCGGCGCAAACAGAGTATAAATATGTTCCTTGGCATTTTCCTGGCCTAACAATTTGGTGCTTTCAGCCTGTTCCTGGGTTAAATGACTGGGTATAGTTGCAGTAAGACTTTGTTCACTCCTCCCAGACAGCCCTACAAGAGAGGGATTAGGTTTGCCGGGATGGGCCATCAACTGACAGGATGGGGGAGCAGAGTTGGGTACCGACACAACTGAATAGAGTATGGTCTGCCTTCACCGAAGGGACTTGTCATTCCTGTATGGTTTATGCGCATAGCCAAGAGCCAGGGGAGGGGAAGTAGGATTCAAGCACTTCAAAGGGAACTTTCGAAAAATGTCTCCATCTTTAAAGAAGGCACCAGGTATAAATTATGACCCTCAGACCCACACTTCAGTTCCATTTCTGGAACATTGAAAGCACACTCAGGGACTGCCTGCCGCTGTGGCCTGCAGTCTATGCCACAACACTGCTTTCCTGCATGTGGAAGAATGTCTTTGCTGCCTAGAGCCTGCCTTGAACTCTTAGAGGCCTGCCGTGTTGCTTCAGCCCTGTTCAACATGCTTGAACCCAGAACTACAAAAGATACACCTAGGGAAGTTGGCTGGCCTTCTGACCAGACCCTCAGGAACAGAAAAGGCTCCAACCATCTTGAAAACACACCTGTACCCAGCCTGAGTGAGTCCTACCCCTCCAAGTTGTGCCCCTCCAGGCCTGGATCCTTGGTGGTGGTGCTAAAGGTGCCTAAATATCCAAAAGCCAAAACTTGTGGCTTAAAACATTTTTGGCTTGAAACAGCTCTCAGAACCAAGGGAAGACTGGGACCAAACTACTTGTCTATCTTCCCAAGGTGCATTACTGGTCAGCCTGATTTCACAGCAGCTCCTGCTATGTTCTTCTATGCAGTAGCAAATACTGTTGAGCTATCCTTTGCCAAAGGGGTATCAACCTTGTGGAACTCTTGTCAGCTACAGTCTCCAGCCTCTGCCCAGTGGAAATGTTCAACTTCTAAAAAACAGACTAAGGGCCTCATTATGATCCCAGCAACATTGCTCCTGAGACCTCAATATGACAGGAGCAAGGCTGCTGTCAAGCCAGCAGCCTCACTCTTGTTGTATCACTATGTTTCAACTGGGCTGACCGGCAACTCCATCAGTCATCCCGATGGAAACAGTGTGGCTGCATTGGCCTCAGATCCCTTAGGAAGCCGAGGCCAATTCTGTCACACACAAGCACCTTCAAAATGCACACTGTGGCCCTCAGCACTGGCTTTCCCCAGCCCTTTTTATAGGGGGACCCAGCCATGAAAAGGCTGGCAGAAAGTGAAGTTGTGATCAGCACGGTGGTGCCAAATTTGACACCGCTGTGGATGACCAAGACTTTGACTGCTGCCAAGACATCAAGATCCCAGATCCCGGCAGAGGTGGCCATCTCCTGGTGGTCTTACTGCCAGGATCATAATCTGGTGGTCAGACCACCAGGAGTGCAGCAGTCCAACCGCCACCATGAGTTTGGTAGTCCATGGAATGACAAACTTGAAATGAGACGTTAAGTCTGATGAAAGAAATGCTCACAGTGTCTTTGTCATGCGGCTCCCCTACGAGGACACCTCATCCTCAGACATCACATGCAGCATTGTGCCACTGAACTTCTACTTTGTCCGGGACTTTTTGTCTAAATTTCTTCTAAGTCCAAAGGTAAGTGCCAACCAGGCCAAATCGACTTTTTGTTTCAAACTTGATCTCTATCATGGTCGGCCATAGTTTTCAACTGTGAACCAGTGTTTTGAGATTAGATGTCTGCAGTTGGCACCTTGATTTTTTAGGCACTAGAATTTGCCTTAAAACATTGCTAGTTACCAATAATATTTTTAATTATATTTGTTTACTGTTTTGTTTTTAGAATTAATTAGAATTAAAAGAGTGATTATTGACGGTTCCCAGTTTAATCTGTGATATGCATTGTTTGTCTATGATCCTAATGAATTGTGGATCACAATCTGTTAAACACAATCTCTCAGAAAAGAACAAAGTTAGTTTATTTCAGGGCTCTTTATATTGACTAAGAATCCCAGTGAGTTATGGACATTAAATTACGAACACTAACAATGTATTCTGTTTTCTTTGCATCCCAAACTAATGTAAAAAACAGGTTAGCCTGATTTAATTGATTATAATGGACTGGACAATGGCAGTTCTAACATGAAAAATATTGCAGGTTTTCACAAACATTAAAGCATTAATGCTGCTTACTGGTGTAGGTGGATTTTTTATTACCATTATAGAAATGCCTGTTCTAGAAAGTGAGCATTTCTCTGTCTGTATGACTCTGGTATTTTGCAGCTTGACTCCAATCCACATCTGAGCCGAGTGATAGTGGGCTTTGTGCATACTTTTCAGCCCGTACACAGGGAGGGTGGAGGTGTCAGAGAGGTGCATTTACTTATTGAATGGTTTTCCATTCAATATGTAGATACACCACCCCTAGAAGGGGGTAGGGCACACCTGCATTTGTAAAGGCTGTGCAATGGCCTCACACAAAGGGCTTGTTTACCCCAACTGATGTCTGGAGCCTGTGCTGGAGGAGAGAGTGGACACTCCTGGAACCAGTGGTAACTGGTTGGAACCTCCCTCCGCCTTCTTAGTTAAACATTGTTCAAAACTGAGTATATGTACAGATGGTTTTCCCAAGGGAAATGAGACACTGAAGAGATACTTTTTACATGTTTGTAAGTGGACACAGAATGTTGCTAGAGGGACTCACCAGAAACCACCTTGGATTGCTGTTTCTGTGCTGACATGTGACCTGGTGGTCACTAGGAGGAATTGCCACTATCTGCATCCCCTTTGTGCTGGCCTGTTGCTGGGCTATGCTGCCCTGTGCTCCACCTTGGTGTTCCCAGAGGCTGGGTGCTGTGGCCCTTGCCCTCAGCAAATGTTTGAATTTCATTTCTAAAGCACATGAGGAGCGCTTCATTTGTGGCATCACGCCTGGTGAGCGCTCCACTCAACTGGCCTAAAGCACCTTGAGAGCACCTTCTGTTTTATTTGTTCCATTATTTAGCACTTTTGAGAAGCGCTGTGTGAGTCTTGCTGTCGGGGAGAATCACCCCCTTGACCCCAGCATCCCTCCTGGTAAAGCGATGTGAGAAACTAGCCTCTTTCTAGCAGGGTTACCCCCAATTTTTGGCATGTTTGTCGATGTGTTTGACTGTGTCCCTGGAATCCTGATAGTCAGGACCCCAGTGCTTATGGTTTTTGGCCTACTTGTCAGTATGTTTCGCTGTTTTTGTCAGTATGTTTGACTGTGTCACTGGAGTCCTGCTAACCAGAATCCCAGAGCTTATGCTCTCTCTGTTCCCAAATTTGTCACTACATACTGGTAACCCATTATTTCATCCCACATTTGGATAATGGTGCCGCCTTATAAGTCCCTAGTATATGGTACTTGGGTACCCAGGGCAATGGGGTTCCAAGAGATCCCTATGTGCTGCAGCATTACTTTTGCCACCCATTTTGAGCCCAATGCAAAGGCTTCTGCAGGGCTGCCATTGCAACCTGTGTGAAATGGTGCATGCACCATTTCACTGCCATTTACACTGCACCAGGGTATTTATAAGTCACCTATATGTCAGTCCTTCCAACCCTGAAGGCTGGGTGCAATGTACCTGTGTGTGAGGGCACCCCTGCACTAGCAGAGGTGCCCCCACGTCATTCAGAACAGCTTTCCTGGACTTTGTGAGTGCGGGGACGCCATGTTACGTGTGCACTGGACATAGGTAAAGGCTTATGTCCAGCTTCACAATGGTAACTCCGAATATGACCATGTAAGGTGTCTAACAATTAGGAATTGTACCCCAATAATGATTATGGTATTGGTTGCACAATTCCATGCACTCTGGGGGCTCCACAGTGGACCCCAGTACTGCCATGTAGGAAAGTATCATCTTTCTTGGCATGTTACTACCAATTTCTTTCTGTTTGTCAGTGTGTTTTGCCTGTCTCACTGGGATCCTGCTAGCCAAAACTCCAGTGGTTGTGCTCTCTCTGCTTACCAAGTTTGTCACCACACTTTAGTGGCTCCATATTCCAATTCTGATTGGCACACTGGACCCCCTTTGTAAGTTACGAGTATATGGTACCTAGGTACCCACGTCATTGGGGTTCCAGGAGATCATTATGGGCTCCAGCATTTCATTTGCCACCCATAAGAATCTCATACAAACCTTTCATCCGTACTGCCACTGCAGCCTGAGTGAAATAGTGCACACACTATTTCCCAGCCTTTTTACACTGCACTAAGTAACTTCTAAGTCACCTAATGTCTAACCTTCATTTACTGAAGGCTAGGTGCAAAGTTACTCTGTGTGAGGCCACCCTTGCACTAGCAAAGGTGCTCCCACGTTGTCCAGGGCCAATTCCCCAGACTTCGTGAGTGTGGGAACACCGTTATAAGCATCCACTACATATTTGTCAATACATATATATACAGCTTCACAATGGTAACTTTGAATATGGCCATGCGAGGTGTCTAAGATCATGGAATTGATCCCCCTAATCCAAATCTGGTATTGGGGGGGCAATCCCATGCACCCTGAGGGCTCCACCATGGACCCCTAGTACTGCCAAACCAGCTCTCTGCGGTTTCCACTGCAGCCCTCATAGACAGGTTTCTGCCCTCCTGGGGATTGAGCAGCTCAATCCCAGGATGGCAGAACAATGCATTTCTTTTACCTTTAGGAGAGGGGTGTTACACCCTCTCCCATTGGGAACAGGTGCTACATGCATGGGAGGGGTAGCCTCCCAGAGCCTCTGGAAATGCTTTGAGGGGCACAAACGGTGTCCTCCTTGAATAATCCAGACTACACAGGGTCAGGGACCACCAGTCCCTGCTCTAGTGTGAAACTGGACAAAGGAAAGTGGAGTGACCACTTCCAAGTCCATCACCACCCCAGGGGTGGTGCCCAGAGCTCCTCCAGAGTGTCCCTGATATAAGCCACTTTGGATTCCAAGGTGTGTGGACCCTCTGGAGACCTCTGAGTGGCCAGTGCCAGCAGGTGACGTCAGAGACCCCCTCCTGATAGGTGCTTACCTGGGTAGGTAGCCAATCCACCTCTCAGGGCTGTTTAGTGCCTCCCTTCTGAGTGTTTCCTCAGATTGAGTTTGCAAGAATCCTCCAGGATTCATCTGCATCCTCTGCTTCAGCTTCTGACCATCAGATCAACCACAAACTGCTCCAGGCACAGTTGTAACTGCAACAAAGAATCCAGGACGACTCCTGTGACCTGCAACCTCAGCTCCAGCCAGCATTTGCAATAGTTTCCAAGGTGTGCATGCTCTGAGGACTGCCTGTCGTCAGCCTGCAGCAGAGAAACCGAAGGAATCTCCAGTGGAGTGACATAGTCACTTCCCTGCTTCTGCAGGCACCCTTCTGCGACGACAACCAGTACTCTGGGACTCCTCTCCTGACGACGATCATGCTCCCTGAACACAGGTGATGGACTGAAGTCACACAGACTGTCCAAAGGACCAGCTGTCCAAATTTGGTGGAGGTAAGAGCTTGACTTCTCATGCTGTGACAGTACCCCTGTGCACCTCGTCTTCTGTAGCTACTTGGGCTTCTGTGCACTTCTTTCAAAAGTTCTTTGTGCACAGTACAGCCCAGTTCCCCAGCACTCCATCCTGTGATGCACAGCTCCCTGAGTTGTTCTCTGGTGGCATGGGACCTTCCAGTGAAGTGCTGCAATGACCCCAAAGTGTAAAGCATTCAAATATCACAAAACAGTAATTGAATAAAACACAGGAAACAGTTTAAAAATCCAAAACCAATTTATAAAAATAGTTTATATTTGTATCTTTAAAATGACACAAAAACGATTAAAATCGGTTCAGGGGAACCGGAGATATGAATTTTTAAAGAATTATAACTTTTCTAGCGCTTAGAAACAAAAAGCGCCAATCGGGTCATCTGGTTGCACCTCGACCGGGGCAAAGTCAAACTTTCAGGCCGACCGCGATGGAGCCCTGCTCGGCTACAGGTCGCGGGAGGCCTCGGTTAAAAAGTTACCTTCTGACTTAGTCTTTATTTTGAAGTTTTTCTTCACCGGGACGAACCTGCCAGTTGAATCCGACCTCCTGGAGCCCTTGTCCGGATACGCGATGTGGGTTTCCTCGGTGGAGACTTTTACCTTCGGACTTAGTCGTTTTTTCGAGATGAAAATCCTTCGACCGGGGTAAACCTGGATCTTGATCCGACGTCCATGGAGCCCTTCTCGGATACGATGGCTGGGAGGTCCCGGTCAACTTTTTACCTTCGGACTTAGTCTCTTTTTTGGATGTTTTTCTTTACTGGGACGAACCACGAAGTCAGGCCGGGTTGCGGTTGAGGCAAGCCGGCTAGAATTCCCGCGGCGGGTCGGTCCCTCTCTGAAGCTTTTTTCCAAAAATTCTCAAATCTTTTCCAAACTTCTGGGGCTTCACCCATATGTTCTTTTAAGGTTCTTTTGGGGTCCACAGCTCACCCCAAGGGTCCAGAAGTTCTGTGATGGTCCTTGGGGGGTGCGGACTTCAACTCCCAGAATGCACCTGGCGCAAACTCCTTTTTGGCCACTGGACAGTGGTCAGCTGGTCGCTTTCTTCAGGAGTTGGTGCAAGGGACTCTGGTTAGCAATTTATCACCTGTAGCAAACAGGGAGTCCCTCCTTGAACCAGTTGAAGCCAGGCAAAGTCCTTCTTGTGGTGAAGCCCAAGTGTGCAGCTGGTGCAGTCCTTCTGAGTGCAGGTTCCAGGTGCAGGCCAGGGGTCCAGCAGGGCAGTCCTTCTTCTCCTTAAGTTCTTTCTTCTTGAAATTTGGTGGGGATCTGAGGTGTGGGGGCAGGTCTGCCAGTTTTATCCTTGCTCCTGGGTGAAAAGCAGGGGGGCCCTGGTTCTCCAATCAGGGACAGGGTTGTCCCCCTGTGATGACCACTTCCTGGGAAGTGTGGCAAAAATCCATCCCAGAAGGCAACCGTCTCTAAAAATCCAACATGGATGAATCTGATTTTTGGAGGTTACATCTGGCTGAGCCCACCCACTGGTGTGGCTAAAAATCATAAACACACCCCTCTCCTGCCCTCTCCTAATCTAATCAAGGGGGCACCTAATTGTCTGGGGTTGCAGGATGTGGGGGTGTTGCTGGGTGCTCCAAATGTCCTTCTCTGCCTTTGAAGACCAGTTTGGCAGCCCTCCCCCTTCCTGCCTCACCATCTGCTGAGGGGAGATTCTCTCCCCCAAGCACATTCCTTTGTGTGAAGCCAGGCCACTTCACACTTCATCAAGGCAGCCTGGCAGAAGCTGCTGCAGGCTGGCCAATCAGAGCACAGCAGCAAAAACAATGCAGAGCTGAAATTGGCAACTTTTTAGGTAAAGTCTAAACTTTTTACCTGGACAAGTTATATTAAATCCAACAACTGGAAGTTGTGGGATTTATTATAACAATCAATTTGATACCAAATTCTTGGTATGTAACATTTAAGGAGACTTTAAAATTTAAAATAAAGTCTGCCCATTCTAGCCTATGAAGGCCATTTACTTCAATGAGGGAAACATGAATTTGGCTGTTTTTACCTCACCAGGGCTTATAAATCTATTTTTATAAAGTCCCTGCTTATAGTTACATGGCACCCAGCCCTAGGGGCACATAGGGCACACCTTAGGGGTGACTTATATTTAAAAATAAGGTAGTTTAAGACTTTGGAAGTACCTTTAATTCCAAAGTCGAATTTGCATATAACTTTAATTTAAAAGCAGCCAGCAAAGCAGGCCTGCCTTTAAAATGACACTGGGCACCTCAGCAGTGCACCTAGGTGTGCACCACCTATGCTGTGGTCCCTAAACCTACATGCCCTACCATATACTAGGGACTTATAGGTAGGTTAACTTAGCCAATTATAATTAGCCTAATTTGCATATCCATTTTACACAGAGCACAGGCCCTGGGACTGGTTAGCAGTACCCAGGGCACCATCAAAGTCAGGAAAACACCAGCAAAAAGAGGAAAATGGGGGCAAAAAGTTATGGGGCCTCTGCAATCAGCCCTGTTTTCTCACACACCTTCTTTTTCCCCATGTTCTGAAACTCCCGTGAGTGCTGCCTGGTCTTCTGAGGGCTCTCTGAAGTGCTGAGAGCCCCCTCTGTCTCCTCAGTCTGGTTTGAGACCCCCAGGTCCCTCCTGGGTCCAGGCAGTTCCTTTTTTACGCAAACCGGCTTGCTGGCAGAATCCAGCAACGCAAACAGCCTGCATCCAACAACTACACGTGGGACATCTCCTGCATCAAGCAGGAACCCACAGCTATCTTCTTTGGTGCACTTCTGTACTTTTCTTCTGACCGGAAAATCCACTTTTGCACCTTCTTTTAGGTTTTGCAGGGGCTCCTGTCCTTCCTGGACTCTTCTTTGACTTCTGGACTTGTTCTCCTCTCCCCTCAGGTCTTCAGGTCCAGGAATCCATCGGTTGTTGCTTGCAATCTTGCTTGGTTCTTGCAAAATCCTTTATCTCGACTTGTAGTGTGTTCTAAGGACACTTGTTGTACGTTACTCCTGCTTTCCTGGGCTGTGGGCTGGGGTACTTTACTCACCTTTGGTGTTTTCCTACACTCCCAGCACCCTTCTACACACTACACTTACCTAGGGGTGCATTCAACATTCGCATTCCACTATTTTAGTATATGCTATGTGTTGCCCTTAGGCCCATTGCAATCTATTGTTTTTTTACTGTTTACACTATTCTATGACTGTTTACTTAACTTGTTTTGGTTACTAGTGTATATATTGGTATAATACTTACCTCCAGAAGGAGTATTGTGTCTAAGATATTTTTGTCCTTGTGTCACTAAAATAAAGTACTTTTTGTAACACTGAGTATTGTCTTTTATTGTGTGTAAGTACTGTGTAACTATAATGGTATTGCAGGAGCTTTGCATGTCCCCTAGTTCAGCCTAAGCTGCTCTTCTACAGCTACCTCTAGACAGCCTAACCTGCTAGAACACTGCCAACATTTCACTAATAAGGGATAACTGGACCTGGTATAAGGTGTAAGTACCTTAGGTACCAACTATAAACCAATGCAGCCTGCTACATGCCATACCAGCCTTCTGAGGTTTTCCAGACAGCCCCAACTGCTGCTACCTCACAGACAGGTTTCTGCCCTCCTGTTGTTTGAGGAGCTCAAGCCCAGGAAATCAGAACACAGGATTTCCTTTGGAAGAGGGATTTTACACCCTCTCCCTTTGGAAATTGGTGCCACGGGCTTGGGAGGGGTAGCCTCCCAGAGCCTCTGGAAATGCTTTGGAGGGCATAGATGGTGCCCTTCTTGCATAACACAGTCTACACCAGTTCAGGTACCCCCCAGTCTCTCCTCTGGTGCAAAACTGGACAAAGGAAAGAGGAGTGACCACTCCCGTGTCCATCACCACCTCAGGGGTGGTGCTCAGAGCTCCTCCAGAGGACCCCTGGTTTCTTCCATCTTGTTTTCAAGATGGTCAGGGAACTCTGGGAACATGGGAGTGGCCAGTGCCAGTAGGTGATGTTAGATACCTCCCCTGATAGGTGCTTACCTGGTTAGGTGATCAATCCCCCTTTTAGGGCTATTTAGGATTTGTCCTAAGGTTGTTTCTTCAGGTTCGGATTGCAAGACTCTAGCAGGAATCCTCTACATCTGTTACTTCATCTTCTACCGATGGAAACGCAGCTTAACTCTTCAGGAACTCTACAACTTGCAATAAAGAAGCAAAGACAACTTCTGCAACATTGTATCTTCAGCTCCTGCCAGCAACTGCAACTGTTGCCAGGTCATGCATCCTCCAAGGACTGCCTGTCTTCAGCCTGCACCAGAGGAACTGAAGGAATCTCCTGTAGAGTGACGGAGACACTTCCGTACTTCAGCATGCACCTCTCTGCAGCGACGACCAGTGGTGTGGGTCCCCTCTCCAGATGACGAGCATGGATCCACCAACATGGGTGGTGGACTAAAGTTACCTCAACAGTCCCAAGGTCCAGATGTCCAACTTTGGTGGAGGGTAGAGCTTGTCTCCACACGCAAGACAGTACCCCCTGTGCACCGGTTGACTTGCAGTTGCTAAGGCTTGTCCTCCACTTTTCACAAAGTTCTTCATACACAACACCACTTAGGCCCCCAGCACCCCCTCCTGTGATGCACAGCTTCCTGAGTTGTTCACCAGTGGCGTGGGATCCTTTTGTGTCATGCTGTGTGGGCCTCCATTTGCCCCTTCTTTGTCCCCATGCTGTGGGACTCCTGTGCACGCTGCCTGGTCTTCTGAGGGCACTCTGAGATGCTGAGAGCCCCCACTGTATCCCCCTCATGGGTAGAAGCCACCAGGTCCCTCCTGGTCCCGGTTAGCACCATTTTCCACTAACCGCAAGCTTTGCGTATGCCAGGGCTTATTGGTGGAATCCAGCAACGCAAACCAGACTGCAACCATCTATCTGGCATGGAACATCTTCTGCACCAACCAGGAACCCGCATCTGTCTTGTTGGGTACATAACTGACTTTGTCTTCTCACCGGTGGTTCCATTTCTGCTTGTTCTCCCTGGACTCTTCAGTCCTTTTTGGATTTGGTCCCTTCTTCCACAGATTTTCAGGTCCAGGAATGCATTGTTGGGCTCTGGGGTGGGTTCTATTACTTACCTTTTGTCTTTTCTTACACTACCAGTGCCCCTCTACACACTACACTTGCCTAGGTGGAAAACTGATATTTGTATTCCACTATTTTAGTATATGGTTTGTGTTCCCCAAAGGCCCTTTGCAACCTATTGTGATTTTCACTATTTGCACTGTTTTCTGACTGTTTACTTACCTGTTTTTGTTTACTAGTTTATATATTGTGTATATTGTTTACCTCCTAAGGGAGTATAGTCTCTAACATATTTTTGGCATTCGTGTCACCAAAATAAAGTACCTTTATCTTTGTAACACTGAGTACTTTCTTTCTTGTGTGTGAGTACTGTGTGATTACAGTAGTATTGCAAGAGCTTTGCATGTCTCCTAGATCAGCCTTGGCTGCTCAGCTACAGCTGCCCCTAGACATCCTGACTTAGAAACACTGACCACATTTCACTAATTATGGATAACCGGACCTGGTATAAGGTGTAAGTACCTCTGGTACCCACTACAAACTAGGCCAGCCTCCCACAAGCACGTCAGATGTGTGCTGGATTTGGTGCCCCCCAGGCACAAGGAAGTGAAATCCAGAGCAAGAACACTCCTAAAGGTGCCCCGGGGGCCAACCGCTCTACTTCGAGCACCCCTGGGGCACCAACTGGACCAAATACCTGCAGGGTTCACCGCTGCAGCCCAGGAGAGCAGCAGGAGGGCTCGTGCCCCAGATCGAGCGTGTTGGAGGCCTCATCAGAGGTATCCCCTCTGTAATGAGCCAAAGTGAGTTGTTCTTAGAATGGGCCTCATTGGAGGCTCCCTGCCCCACCGGGCCACATTCGATGTGCAGGATTCGCAGGAGGGGCGGAAGCCTCATCAGAGGCCCCCGCACTGCTGGTCCCCTTTTCTGTTTATTTCTCTGCTGCCCCCGGGAGGGTGGGTCATTGCCAATCATTCCATATTAGTCATCTCAAAAGTGTATCCTCATCCAGAGGGTTTCTTTTACTTCTCTTCAACTCAAGGACGGATGACTTCATATATTCAAATCACTCGTCAAAGTAATTTAAATGTTTAAAAAGGACCCAATGCCATAAAACTGGCTCTCAATCTCAGAACTTTTCAACTGAGCGGGGTGACAGTGTTCTCGTCCTTCCTTCCTTGATATATCAACGTCCTTGAGTGGAAGAGATGTAAAAGAAACTCTCTGGATAGGATACACTTGTGAGGAAGACTAATATGGAGCGCTTGTGTTGGGAGAATATATAATTGTCCTGAAGAAGGTGATGAAAGGACTGGGAAAGACCACCAAAATGCGTTGACGCAAGTTGTATTGCTGAACCTATAGGAAATGGCCCAAAATAGATTAAAGACTCAGTGCATGAATCAGTTGCCCAGTGTATACCAAACCTGGGAAAGTATTGAATGATAGACTAAGAGGATGTCTTGTGTTTTGTCTCCCAAATTATTTGTTTTAGTTTAGATTTCGTTGAGTGGTCCCTTGTGGGGCAGGTGGGGGGAGGGTAATAGTGGTTTTATGTTTTTCTGTATATGTAGTTATTTATTTAAAAAAATTCCAGATATTCTTTTATTAAGATTGATCATTTGAGTGTATGAGAGTTTTAATAGTGTGTTGAGTAGTGGAGAGTTTTGCGTTCCCCGGGGTCTTTCTTTCAAATTTCAGCAGTTTGAACCTGTGACTGCCATGACCCTAAACACAGATCTCTGCAGTGGATACATTAGTTCATTAGTACACAGACCCACCATACTCCTGCCACCTTCCTTTGGATACCACCTAGGGGAAATTGTGTGGGCAACACCGTACGATAATGGTGATATTGTGGGATAAAACATACATGCTAATCCCCATTACATTGAGGTATTAAAATATCACCCAAATGATGTATCTGTTGTGAATGAACAATAAATATGAAACATATGCAATAAACAACTGTACATGTGTACATGTGTTAAAAAATGCACAATGTGTTTTTGCAAATCTGTAGAGCACTAGATAATGTAGTGATAAAGGATAGAAAAGATGGTCCCAAAATGTATTAATAGAAAAATCTCATTTTCTTCATCTTCTGAGACTGTGCCTGGTGATCCTATATCCCCATCTGAGGGTTTCACTCTTGCTGGCCTTCCATTTGGAAGTACATAATTCATTGGTAGCAAGTACCAATTTACGGATAGCATGACAGACTAGTTTCACAGTATTTGAGCATCAGAAAATGGTGCAAAGCTTGCTTTGCACCATTTTTTAATGCCTGGGTCAGAGCAGGTGTTAGGGGACCTGTGGGCCTATTTCCATGGTGGCACTCCATGCAATAAGCCCACGGGTGCCCTCACCAGGACCCAGAGACACCCCACCCACACTAGAGGGACAGAGGAGGATGGGGGACCCCATCCCAGGTGAGTATAGGTAAGTACACTTAAGTATTTTTTTAAGTGCCATTGGGGGCCCTGAAATGCCACCCCCGCCTACATGGCACTGGGTGCAATGGTCATGCCCAGGGGACCCTGGCCTCCTGTGCTGGCCATTGGGGTGGTAGGCATGACTCCTGTCTCTTCTAAGACAGGAGTCATGTGGTATGGATTGTTTTGCATCAGAAAATGACTCTAGGCAGGTTAGAGTCATTTTATATTTCTCTAACCTGCCTAAAGTCATTTTTGGTGCAAAACCCTGTCTTCTATACCGCTAGCCCCACCCGACTAAAGTAATTTTTTTTACGCTAGCCTACCCTTTGCACCGGCTTGCACCATTCCATAAATATGGTGCTTGGCTGGTGCACAGAAATGGTGCAAGCCAGTGCTAAACCTTTTGGTGCAAAACTGTGTTAGTGCAGTTTTGCACCAAAAAGTATTGATCAGGGCATAAGTGTATTTGAATAGTTTTAAGACAGAGGTCTTAGTTGTAAAAGGAAGGGGTTCCGAGTGACCACAACTTTAAAAAAATCTTTCAGTCTGAGCCCCCTCCCACACCTTCCAAGCAGGTTTGGGTCATGGGTAAGATATTTTACATATACCTTAACTTCTATCTACCAATGAAAGTGATAGACAGAAAAAAACATTTTATAATGGTCATTGCTCTAGAGAATCCTGAGGCTTCTCAAAAAATGATCACTGCACAGATGTAACACATGATCTAATCACGCTACGAGTGGATTATTTTTTCAAAATGGCAAACTTTGACAGGGTAGGAAAGTTAAGATATAATAAGTAAATAATACGCAACATCATAGAGAGGAAAGAACTCAGGAGACAAATACTACCTTTTAGAGAAAAACAAACAAAAAATACTTTGCTAACACCTTGTTAATGCATCACAAGCTTCAACTGTATCAAACCTAACAGTGTCCAAAATGACAGTCTTCCCTCATCTCATACATCTACCTCTAGAATGTGGGTGTGTTATTGTCTTTTCACCTCATTTCGATGATACATTTTTCTGGTAATGATGCTAAGAAAAAGAAAGACAAAATAGGAATTGCTAACACCCATGATGATAAGAACATAGGAAGGTACTAATTTCACACTAAACATTGAGAAATCCCTTTGAAGGCACTTTGATGTAGTGTATTAGAATTCTGCATGCTAGGACCCGTACTTAGAAGCAGTCATATGAAGGAAATCACTCAATCAATATGGGAGGTGTCAGGGTGTGGTCCTAACAGTTATAAGATATTGTGAGTTAGTTACCTGTTTACGCTGAAGAGTAAAGATGTTAATTCTGAGCTCTGTGTGTGTGATGTCTTCTTACGCATGGTACAGGGCTGGGGAGAACACAACTGGAAATGAGTAGAGGATCCATGTCTTGAAGAAACAGAAGTGCTCTCCCTGAGAGTTTGTAAGAAGTAGGAAACTACTTGTGTGTACCATGTGCACCCAAGCTGAGCCAAAGAAGTCTGCAGTTGGCGTATGTGGAGTGCAAGTGCTGCTCCAGCCGATAGAAGGCTTCATGAAGAAGTTGAAAGCCCTTCAGGGAAGTTGCATTGAAAAAGCCTACTAAGATTTGCTGGCCAGGCTGAGAAACCAAGAAGGTGTCGCACCTTAACACTGAGCCATTAGGCATACAAAGAAAACTCTAAAGGCAGTAAAATCCAGGTACAACATAAAAGACATCAACAATCAGAGGTCATGTGAGAAGGCAATGACAACCAGGTACAATGTTAAACGCAGCAGCAACCAAATATCACACTAGAGGTACATGACAACCAAGTACAAGAAATTAACTCACTCACCGGTCATACATCCTCAAGATCAGGAGAGGTAGTCCAAGAGCAAATACAGGAGGTTGTGCTTGTCATGCGGTTGGTCCCCTGGGAAGCTGCCAAAGACTGAGGAAGTCGGCAGCTCATAGCCTTCAGTACAACTCAAACAGCCGTCAAGACAGTGAAGGCTCTTCATAGCTGCCACAGGAGACATGAAGTACGGTGCTGCCGCTTTTCTAAAACCTCCACCGCCATTTGACACAACCAAAACATAGAATACTGGTATTACAAAGACCAGATGACTCAAGATGCTCGACTATTTCATAGATGCTCTGGAATCAGCAAATAATGACAAAATCTTAAAATGCTGAAAAAATCTTGTTGGTAAAGGAGTGAAAGAATTGATAAAGAAAATCCACACAGACTAAGACAAAGTCTTACCATCAAATTAAAGAAGAGTTAGGAACTAAATTTAACCCTACTCAAACATCAACTATGAAAGGTAAATTTTCAATCAAGCAAGACGGCCAGTTGGTGAAATGGTGGATGTGTTTGTTGAAAGACATGATATAATCATCATACATTGCAAATTCAGTGAATTTAATGATAAAGAAGCCATGTGCCTCAAAGTCATTAATGGTTGTTTGTTGGACTATTTCAGAAGACGCATGTTGCAAGAGATCCTCCGTTTGGAAAAGGTATAGATGGCTACTAGAGCTGAGGATCAAGCCAATTAGCAAATCGCTGACATGGAAACAGGAACAGCTATAGGTGAATAGGCACTGGTCATGAAGAGTAGACACAACTGCCAAGCAGTTGCCCTTAAGTCACAATCCTCAAATAAAGAAAGAATGTGTGTCTGATGTGGATTTCCATTTCACACAAGAAGAAATGTCCAGCCATGAGACAAACCATTTGCAAGGCAAAGAAAACCCCAAGTGCTTCAAGGCAGGAGGAGAAAATAGACACCAGAATGCCCCAGAAGCAATCTCCCCATTACCACAAATATAAAAAATGACCTCAGCTGCAACAAGTTAAAACTAAGAGAAGTCGATCACCATCAAGTTCCTCTTCCTTGACATTGCCCCAAAATCAAACTGAAAGTTAACGAATGGCCAGTAACCTTTGTAATCAACAGTGGTGCATAGATCAACATCATGACAGTTGAACAATTTCACAGTCTGTCACCTGTACCATGGATCAAAGCATCAAATATGAAGATGTATACATGTGCTGCTTCCAAACCATTGCAGAGTCAAGGATCATTTATAGCGTTACAAGAAGACTTCCATGCAGACCCCAATTCATGTTCTTCAAGGTATTCCATCCAGTGCTTGCCTACATAGCTTTACAACTGCTGTTGATATTGGGCTGATATCCATCAATTATAACCTAAATACACAACTTGAAATTGTGAATCAGTTTCTGTCACTGTTTCATGGACTAGGAAGGCTGAAAACCATGAAGGTGTAACTGCACATTAAAGAAGACATCAGGCATGTTGCAATGCCTTTCACCTACAAGAAGCAGTCAAAAAGTAGGTAGAAGCTTTGCTGAAACATGACATTATTGAGTGGTCTTCTGGTGCCACACCATGGATGCCACCTATTGTAGTAGTGATAAAAAAGTACAGTGGAGGTGAAGTGCAGATCTGCATGGATGTGCGCCAATTTAACAAAGCAATCAAGAGAGAGAGGCATCCTGGTCTTCACATTGTGGATATGATAATGCAGTTAAATAGAGCCAAAGTTTTCTCTCGTCTTTATCTGAGCAAGGCCTCACATCAAGTTCAACAAGAATAGAACTGTAGGTACATTACCACTTTTTCAACTCATGTTGGTATATTTAGATACAAATGATTAAACTATGGAGTGTCCTCTGCTGCAGAAACATCACAAGATATCATATGTAGGATTATTTAGTCTGTATTGCATGCCTCCAATTACAATGATGATATGCTAGTATTTAGTGCTGCACAAAAAAAGAATGACAAGTCCCTCAAACAAGTGTGCCAATTATTTCTAGATGTAGGCCTCGTCTTAAACTCTAAAATATGTGAATATCACAAAACAAAGCACAAGTTCTTCGGACATGTGTTTTGGAATGGAGGCATGAATCCTGATAAAGAACGAGCCTTTATCAGACACCTGCCCTCCACAAGATTCACCATGTTACATTCTTTCTTCTGCATGACCAGTTAATGTTCAAGATACATTTGTGACTTTGCTGCAGTGAGTGTCCCTTTGGGAGCCGTGACAAAGAGAAATGTCAAGTTCTGGTGGTCCACTTAATGTGACCACAGTTTCAAGCATATAAAATGTGCAGTTGAAAATACGATTGCGATGGGTTACTTTGATCCTAATTCGCACACTGAGAATGTCACTCCATCTTGTGCCCTATGTGCTGTGGGTTTTAATCCCCAGCCTCATGTCACCCATCTCCTATGGTGCCTCCCTGTCCCAAGCATTCCAAGTCATCTTTCACTTGTGGCACCTTCCTGTCTCAAGCACTCCATGGTCCCCTTCCCAGGAAGCTTGAACCATTGACCCTCCTGTTCTGTTGCTAGGCAGGTTTAGTCTGTTTTGCACCTGAAGAATATCACATGTCTTTTAGGACAACTTATACTATCCACTGTGAACCGTTGAATTGTACCATCATGAACATGGGGTTCTGTTACACTTGTTAGTTGTTGCCAATCACTGTTTGCACCTGCCACCTGCAAGGTCTCATGTGTGTAATAGGTGATCTTTCTCAGGTTCATTGAAATATTCTATACTTCCATGTGAGACATGTGCCTTGTGGGACACTCTTTTCGTCCAGCATAAAATCCCCCTCTGAACCTTCATCAGAGCTTGGCCTTATTCCAGCCATGCACAAGCATCATTCCTGCACTTACCGTCTGATTCTCCCAGAAAGTTTAGCTGTCTTGTCTTGCTAGTCTTCCTGGTGATCCCGTTATCGTTGCTTCTGTGAGGCTTCTAGTGTCTTCCTTCATGTTGAACAAATACGCCTCCTCTTGAGCTCCTTGTACCAAGTCTCCAGTCATCTTCGGATTCCAGACAAGGCTAAGTACTTTCCCCTCAGGTTAGTGCACAGTAATCCATAGGGTAGCAAATATTCAAAAACGGATTCCTATGAAGGCGTGAGCATGCTTTTAGACATTCAATATTGTTTGAGTATTAACCCCCATGAGGCCCAGACCTCTGGACTCCTTCATTGTAGTGCTGTGAACTTTATTGTACCTGAACTGAAAGTTTTCTACTCTGTTTCTTGACAAGTTGTATCTAGTATTTTGGATGAAACTTCCAGAGCTTGAAGTTATGTTTGAGTTTGAATCTGAACCTTGTATGTTCTGGACTGCCAGAAAATCTCCAGTTTATTCTTGAATTGATTTCTGTTCTCTCTGATGCAAAATATTTATGATGACGTTTATAAATGTACATATAATGTAAACAATTGATAGATCTTTTGGAGTTGAAAACATATGGGTAACTTTGCCTCTTCTTGTTTTTAGTATTCCACACTGCATATGGATAGCGAGATCCAGGGAGTCCCGATCCTACTAGGCAGTGCACAAGGCAGCAGAGTTTTTCCCTGCAGTGATGCAAGCTCATCTTTTCTTGTTTATCCCTTTCCCCTTCCCCCCTGGAGGCAGTGGGTATTTAAAGGTTGATCTTACCCATTTTCAGTCTCTGACTTGGGTAGGATTGGATGCCCAGCATCATCTCTGTGGTAGGAACTATGTGAGTGTATGACCGAGATCACTGTTGTTGCGAGTCCGGTGGGGTTGGGTGCAATCCTTGCTCAACATGGTGGACATCTGAATCTTTGCAGACACATTCTGGAATTTGCCACTCAAAGTTTGCCTGACACAGAAAGTGCCTATTACCAGATGGAAAAGAGGAGTCTGTTGGTGGTATGGGCCTGTGAACATTTCAATGTGTTTCTTTATGGAAAGCATTTCACAATTGTCACTGATCACCAGGTGTTACAATTTTTGGCAATCTGAATGCAAAGATGCCTTCGAGCATCGAGAGATGGGAGGTGCGTCTCAAGAATACAACTTTACAATTGTGCACGCGCCAGACAAAAATCAAAGTCCTGCTGGTTATTTCTCACAAATAGCTTTAAAGAGGCACAGTTAAACATCACAAACTGCTGAGGAGTGCATCAACTTCATTGTAAAGTCCAGCACACCTGCAGCTCTGTCCATTGAGCAGATCATTGCTGCTACCAATGCTGATAAGGACATGCGTGCCCTTAAAGACGTTATTGCAACCCAGTCATGGAGACAGAGTGTTTCCCCCTTAAGTGATGATGTTGAAATTCGAAAACACTGCAATGTGCGAGATGAACTGTCTGTGACCAAAGAAGGTATGATGTTGAAGGAATCCCAGATTGTCATACCTGTGAGTTTGAGACACCAAATGATTGAACCTACAAGTGAATGCTATTGCTGCAGTGTGGCCACCAGGAGGGCATTGAGGGATCATGTGTGGTTCCCGCATTTGGACGAGAAAGTAGAGAGGGAATTAAAGGAATGCCATTTAAGCAACTGCCTTTCTTCCAAAGTGACCCAGCACCCCTTCACAATGTACTGTCTCCCTCCACATGCCTGGCAAAGAGTTGCTGTTGAGTTCTTTGGGCCTCTGGCCAATGGCTATCACCTTATTGTGATAATTTCAAAGCACTCTCGGTTTCCTCTGGTAGAAGACACATCATTCACAACCCACAACAAAGTCATTCAGCGGCTGGATACCATTTTTTCTATGTGGGGCATACCAGACATTCTCCCGTCCATCAGATTATGATACTCAAAGGATACAATGGGATCTAATACCACAGATGGGATATCTGTCACGTTTGTGATGTAGTATTCCCTTCTGCGGAGTTCTAAATCAGGCCCAAATTTTGTAAAATAAACCTAAAGTTCTCACAAAATGTGCACAGTCAGTAAATAACAAAGGTGTAATTAAATATTACTATAGAATACACCTGAGGGGTGTGTCCATGTCTGTTCCTGTGTGTAGTAAACTTTCTAGAACAATCTAAGGCAAGTCTATTATTAAAGGAAAACTTGTTAAGAAAAACTAAATGGAAGAACAAACCAGAAAACTGTTTTTCAGTTAAGTAACAGAAAAGCTACATATTAAACTGATAAGTGTAGAGGAAAAAAACATCACTTATGGCCTCATTTGGATTTTAATGGATGGTTAACTCCGTCACAGCGGTGACAGATATCCCGGGCATGGAAATATAAATCCAATAGGAAATAATGGGATTTATATTTTGGCGGACAGGATAGGAGTTAACAGTCCACCAAAATCTAAATCAGGCCCTTAGTCTGAGTGTGAGGGAGAATATGAAACCTTGTAATCTTTCTAAAGTTCAGTAGGTGGGATCTTTGCAGAGCTCAATGAGTGTAAAAATAATTTCTCACTCCCTGTTGCGTCTTAGACTTGATTTAGAATCAGGTGGATCTTCATTATGCCAGGGGAGAGACTGCTCTTGCTGCCATTTGTCTGCCTGTCTTATTTAGAGTGGGAGAAGAAATGTAAGGCTCATACTTTTTCTTACCTCCATTGAAAACGTGGTAGTGAATGAAAGTGCAAATATTTCAATGATCCCCCAAGGTATTGAGAGAAAATTGTCTTGAAGAGGGGCCCATTGTTTTTTTATTGTCAAAAAGAAAATCCAGCTTTGGGATTTTTGTTCTGAAAATAACAAAATAATATGTATGTCATACTTTCAAAACATTACAGCGGATCCTGCCAATCTGGAGTGTGGTTACTCCGTCACCCTGATGGAGTAATCTCACTCTAAATCAGGCCCTAGGTCTGAGATCACCGTACATCTGGATTACTGTATGTTTTAATGTCACCTCTGCATTGATTTTTACTGAGGTCTCATTTTCAATATTTTGACAAAGTCTCCTCTAAACAAGCTAGTATATCGTGTCTCCTATTCTGAAAGCCACACAGTCATGTTCTGCCTCCTATTCTGAAAGCCACATCTGGAGTATTGTGTCTAGGTATGATAAATCATTTTCATAGTGGCATAGGATGCTCAGAAGGGCAATATCATGACTAAGGATGATGTCCTGATGTTCTTCAAAAACCTATTTAGATTGCACAAATAAATCACACATCACCATAGAAGAGCCACCACCTTCCTTATAATTTCTCTTCAAATTCTCTGTCCCTTTCTCCTCCTTCGCAACATTTGCCCATTTCATTTAACCCTGCTTACCTTTTGGAGTAGAGAACATAATATACTTAGGGGCATATTTATACTCCGTTTGCGCTGAATTTGCATCATTTTTTACGTACACCTAACTCCATATTTATAATTTGACGTTAGACATGTCTAATGTCAAAATCTAGGAGTTTTCACCATTTTTTGGATGCTTGCACCTACCTTGCATCAACGAGATGCAAGGTAGGCATTCCCATCTTTAAAATGGTGCTATCCCCTAGTCCCATATTTATCCTGTGTGTTAAAATAAGGTTGGGAGGAGAGGCCAAATAATGGTGCAAAGCTTGTTTTGCACCATTATTTAACGCCTAGGTCAGACTAGGCGTTAGGAGACCTGTGGACCCATTTCTATGTTAAGCACCATGGAATGAGTCCACAGGTGCCCTCCCCAAGCCGCAGGAACACCCAACCGACACCAGAGGAACACCAGAGGATGGGGGACCCCATCAGAGGTAAGTCTGGGTATTTTTTTTTTGCCATTGGGCCCTAATTTGGGGCCTCCTGCATGGCACATGGTGGAATAGCCATGCCCAAGGAACACTTGTCCCCTGTGCTGGTCATTGGGGTGGTGGGCATGACTCCTGTCTTTCCTAAGACAGGAGTACATTTTTTGGTGGTTGTGCGCCAGGAAATAGTGATAGTCTGGTTTAGAGGCCTTTTTTTGCCTCTAAACTTGCTTGTTTATTTTTTTGACGCACAACACCCTCTTTCCCTACCGCCATCCCCACCTGCCTGGCATCTTTCTTGAATACGTTAGCCCAACTTTAGCGCCGGCTTGCACCATTCAATAAATACAGCACCCAACTGGCGTTGTTAAATGATGCAAGCCGGCGCTAAGCATAAATCAAGCCTTAATTCTGTGCCACCAAGTGAAAACAAGATCAAAAGCAAGCATAGGAACACATATCTCATTATTATTAATATTACTTAGAGGCACAGTGTAACTTTTTTAATCTGACTTCTGGCTGCTGGAATACAAAGAAAAATGCATTTCCCCTTAAACAAAGGACAACGTCGCAGTAATTTTGCGATGCATCTGAGCTGTTCTAAGATGTACGGCACACACTACAGAACGCACGTTTAATTGCCGTATTCAATTTAAAAAGAATATTCGTCTGAATCGTAAATGGCTGCTTGGAGGACACAGCCGGTGCTATATCAAAACGCCACGTATGCGTGGTGGTACTTGGAAACATCTACAAGCACTAATGAGAAGCGAAAGAAATGTGCATACTCTTTATATCGCTGAAAGACCCTAAATTGATTAGACCCACTGGCAAAAGTTTTGTCATGAACATAACGTGTTTATGAAGTCAAACCTAAAAAGGACAGGAAAGTTAAGAAATGCTGAGAGAGCATAAATAAGCAACCTATGCTCAACTTAGATTTAACTTGTCTTCAAGACACTCTGAAGTGCATTCTAAAGCATCAGCTTCTCACGAAAAATCTATTATGCTTGATCCCAAAACGAAAATTGAGAAAACAATTAAGAAAGTCAATAATACTCTGAGCCAACAATCTAAAGAATTGACATTAAAATAGGATCTGAGAAAATTGCAACCTTCACAAAGGCTTTCGCTAAACATGAAACAGACATTAAGGCGTTTGCAGAGCTCCGAACATCTGATTATTGACTATAATTGCATTAAGCACATCACGAATTAAAACTAAATCGAAGAGGAACGCATAATATCATTACAAAGATTCTTTATTAAGAGTGCATTAAAGTAATAAGCACATATAAATTCTAATAATGTAAAACACATGTGCAAAAAATGAAAATGTTGAATAATGTACAGCCGTGCTACAGGGAAAACAGCAGCAATTATTACAGTGTTTTACAAATATTTTATTGCTGTGTTCCCCCTTTTTTTTAAATAATTCATGTCCCGAAGTATGAATGCATAATAATAACTGATAATTATTCTATACAATTGGGAGGTTTAGACATATTTAATAATTCAAACATTGAAGTTGCGTTCAGATAGCCTTTTAAAAAATGCCATCAAATGATTGCCAGCACGCTAAGGGCAGTCGAGTCTTCTGAAAGTGTAAAATTATCCACAGTGTGATTCATTATTGGAAATAAAGGTCACTTTTTTTGATAAATTATTTGACACCCCTTCCTATTGTACACCTATTCCTTGACAGTATAGAAATGCTGAAATATGTTAATGAGCGACTGTCATGTTGTTTGATGCATACTTTCTTAAAATCCACGTGGTCAGAAAACCATAATGCTAACACTGTTGCCCTCAATATGTCATTGGTGGAAAAAACCACCTACCGCCACGGTGACGGCCACCAAAATACTGTTACCGTGTTTACCATCCATCTGCCATACTATGATCACTGCTGGACTTCTGCCACAAGAAGGGAGGAAGGAAATCCGGCAGTGATCATATTGGTGGATGGTGGTAAGCTGGCGTTGCTACCACCAGCATCACCACGCCAGTAGAGCGCCGCCAGCCGTATCATGACCTGTGATACGGCCTGGTGGTGTTCTGCTCTCGGGCTCTGCTGGCAGTAGCAACACCCCTTCCTGTTCCATGCCGAAAGACCACCTGGAACAAGGTAAGTTCATCTTTCGACAGGGGAAGGGGTGGGGGTGTTGCATGTGTGTGTGGTTGTGTGCATGAATGTGTGGGTGTGTATGTGAATGCGTCTGTGTGTGTAGTGTTGTTTGCGTGGGTGTATGCATGTGTGAGAATGCGTGTAAGAATGGTAATGTGAGTGTGTGTCTGCATGTTAGTGTGAATGTGTGAACGAATGTGTGTAAACCTGACTGGATGAATGCATGTATGAATGCATGTATGCCAGTTTGAGTGAGTGGGTGTATACGTGGTGTTTGTCTGCTGGATCGGAAGGGGAGGTGTGGATGAGGGGGTGGAGGGTGTCAGGTGAGAGTGGATGGGGTGAGGGAGCCGCTTAATGGTGACAAGGAAAGAATTCCCTGTCACGAGTAAGGCCTACCGCCATGGTTTCCGTGGCGTTGCTAACGCCATGAAAACCATGGTGATAGTCTGGCTCAAAATGCCTCCCGCTGTACTATGCTGGCCTCCGGGCTGGAGATGGACATCTCCATCCTGGCGGCTGGTACCGCCATGGTTGTCTGAGTGGAGAAGTGGCGGGTTGGCTGCAGCCAATGTGGTGGTATGTACCGCCAGCCTGTAGGCGGTAGTGCCGTCACATTACCACTCACCGCCGAGGTCATAATGACCCCCTATATAACGAAGGTGTTTAAATTGTTTTACAAAGAAAATATATACTTAGTGTAACTCCCCGTTTGAGTGGTTTAAATAACTCACACAAATAATCTCAGCCTACCTTTCATCCCACTTTACCCTTCTTACCACATACTACATACTATCAAGGGGAGGACACACACTCACATGCCAAACATTAAACTCAAATACTTAACCTAGGTGTAGGCATTGATAATGTAAGGCATGGCTACATGTGAACCCCAATATCTGAAGTAATTCCTGCATTTAGTTATAAAAATGATACATACACTAGGCCCTCACCACAACACTCCTATTTCCTTTCACACACATGGGAAAGAGAATGAACTACAACTCACACAAGACAACACGTAGGAAATCATAAGACCTGGGAATGGAGGTTAATGGTTAACATAAGCAACATAATGGAATACATTGTCATAAATAGCAATTTTTATAATAGTAAGCAAAACTAAATATATCTATAAGTAAGCAACAGACACAAAAGGCTCAATTATAAAGACTTTAATTGGAAAAGAAACAATAGTGCCCTATTGCGTCTGAGTTGTCAGCTTCAAGCCTTTAGCTTGCCTCTCCAACTTAGCAATGATGTACTCCTCATGGGGTTCTACATCCCCCTTTAACAGGTGACTAGTCAGGCATACACCTTTTTTAGGATTTTGTTAAGGTGGGGCAGGGCCAAGGGTTTTTTGGAAGAATGTCCACAGGAACAGTAATAATGAGGTAGGAAGATATTTTAGGATATGGAGGGATTTAGGGATAGGGGAGAAAGGTGGAGGGATTAGGTCAGCAGGAGAAATTGGAGCAGGCTTTTGTACAGGGTCAGGGCTTTGAATGGATTCAGGTGGTGCAATGGGTTCAGGGGTTGAAGTGCAGGCCGAAGGATCAATAGGGGCAAGTGTGCCAGACACACTGGTGTTAGAGTAGACACCAGCAGAGACAAAACCTATCTCTGAGGCAGATAGGGCAGAGCACTTCATTTATGATGTCAATAACTTGTGACTGTTGCTTACTGACACTCAGGTCTGGATGCAGAAATGCTGGTGGTCGTGGAGATGTTGGCCAAATTAATAGATGTTGTGAATTGTGCTATTTTGGCTGCCACCATTAGGTGCTGGCTGAAATTAGAGTCTTCAGAATATTATGTTGTTGTGGCCTACTGGCCAATCCCATCCACTCATTGCCGCTAGTTTGATCTGTGTACCAGTGGAGTCCTGCTAGCCCCCAAAATGTGGCCAGCATCTCCTTGCTTGCCTCAAAGCAAACTGAAAGCTAACAAATTCACAGAACAGTTGCATACTAATGGTCTGATTTAAAGTTTGGCGAGCGAGTGTAATGTAATCCATTGACCTGACAATGGCCAAGCCTGCCAAATTCTTAGATGTCTGCCAACCTGGGAACATTGCTAGCTTTGGCAGGAACCACTGTGAACAAGACGGAGCTGCAAGGCAAACTTACACAAAGAACAAACGTGGGTAGGGTTTCCTCTTGGAACTTTCTCCCTATTGGCTAAAGAGAGGCCAAGAGTCACCCCCACCCAAAAGCTAGTGGCAGGCCTGAATGTGGCTTCCCCAGGAAGCCTTCTCAGGACACTATTGGACCTGTGGTAGAACAGAACAAGGACTGCACCTGCTGTTTGAGACCTGCAAGGGGACCTGAATAGCTTGACTTGCTCCTACTTGTACCCAGAACAAAGACGTGGACTTCAAGGGTCAGTTGATTGACCTCTTGTGTAGGCTGCAAAGCCACAACAAGCAACAGGAGGCCTTTTCCTGAAGAGCTCAGTTGACGAGTACCAACTAGCTTTGTATGGACCCTGGTGGTGGCTTTTGCTGGAGCGAGTCTTGACCCCCAAGTGCTATTCCTGAGGTCTTGTGACCCTTGCTATGTTTAGCTAGACATATCCAAATATCCCTTAAAACCGGGGAATAGAAACATCTTTGGGCTACAAGATCTCAGGAGTACTGTAACAAACCTGCCCATCTGATTTGCCTAAGGCACATTGATATTGGGCTGTGACAGGTTTCCCTGCTCAGGGCTTTTCTGGAGCAGCCTTTCAATTTCACTGGGACTTCAGATAGAAGCTATCCAACCAAGTGGAGCCCTAGTCAGACACAGCACTCAGCCTTGACCCGCTCAGAAAACAAGACCAAGGCCCTCATTCTGACCTTGGCGGGCGGCGGAGGCGGGAAAGAGGCTTCCACGATGAAGCCGGCTCGGAATCGAGCCGGTGGAGTGGAAGCTGTGCGACGGGTGCAGTTGCACCCGTCGCGTATTTCACTGTCTGCGCTGCAGACAGTGAAATACATGTAGGGGTCCTCTTACGGGGGCCCCTGCAATGCCCATGCCAGTGGCATGGGCACTGCAGGGGCCCCCAGGGGCCCCGCGACCCCCCCTACCGCCATCCGGATCCCAGCGGTCGGACCGCCGGGATCTGGATGGCGGTAGGGGGGGTCGGAATCCCTGCGGCGGTGCAGCAAGCTGCGCCGCCGTGGAGGATTCAATGGGGCGGCGGTACACTGGCGGGAGCCCGCCAGTGGTGCCGGTCCGACCGCGGCTTTACCGCCGCGGTCGGAATCCCCATTGGAGCACCGCCGGCCTGTCGGCGGTGCTCCCGCGGTCCTCCGCCCTGGCGGTCAAAGACCGCCAGGGTCAGAATGAGGGCCCTCTGCACCTCTGATCGGGTAACATCTGGTTGGTGTATCTGCCCAGTGCTAGATTGTGGTGGGCCTGAAATCACATCCCGGTCCCTGTCTGCCACAGCCGATGCCTACAATTGTGGCCTTGTACTTTTTGGAATCATTTTTACTTATATCTTTAAAAAATCATATCTCTAGCTCCCATTGTTAGAGTTTATTTATTTTCATGTCATTTTGCTAATTGAACTATTCTCAGTTTTACACATCAGAGTGGGATTTTTAATATGTTGTGTTTTTGACCTTTTAACTGCTTTAACACATCTAAACACTTTACACATTGTCTTAAGTGAAGGCTGTCTGCTCTGTGCCATAGCTTGTAGGGGAGAGCTCAGGTGTAAGTCACTAAAACAAGTAACTGGACCATAACAAGATATTGATTTTATTTCCTGTGGTGGACTACTATCTACCCCTATTAATAATTCACATTATCATACTATCCGTGTCACCGAATACTACTAACATCACAGTAGTGGCAAGGCATCAGGTTTATTAGAGGTATGAGTATGTCCAATGCTTTTTACATGCACAAAAGGACTCTGACTCTCATGAGTCACTTAATGGAAAGCCAGGTTTAAATGTTTTGTGAGCGCTTACTCCATAGTTACTGTCACAGATACTTCATTTACAATGCTGCAAAGGCGTTATTGCCTATGGGCCTAATTTGCAGTTTGACAGTTGTGTTACTGCAACACAAACGTGACAGACATCACTTTTACTATATTACATCTGTATCATTTCCAAAGGCTGAGAATTTATCCTTAACATTTTTGAATCAGTAACACAACTGCCAAACCATAAATCAGACACTTTATTAATTACAAACATTCTTGTTATGTAGACTACACATATATATGCTATTACAAATACTGATGCCTATATGTGTTGGGATGTAAAGCTACAGAGACAATGTTTTTGAAGCATTATTAGTTCATTCAATGAAATCATAGTAGAGACATTTAGGGCATAATATATACAGGATGTTTTATATTAGTCAGTGATTAAGGTAACTGATAAACTATTCTCACAATTAAAATGGTTTAATTAGGGTTTTAATATTGTATTATGGTTCTGCTACTCTGTCACTAATGTGCAGATATCCCATCTATCTTATTACAAGTGTATTATATACACTGACACTTGTAGTAAGGCAGGAAGGATATCCATCATGTTTGTGATGCTGTACTGTTGTTATCCACCGAACTCTAAATCAGGCCCATGTGCTCTGGCACTTTTAATGGAATCATTAGTTTAGCAAGCTGAAACCTGTAAAGAAGAGTTGAGTAACAACTTTTTCTTCAGTGGATGCTGCATTGCCTGAAGTCCTCCTGTTGGCAAACTCGTCTTGCAGTAGTCCACTAGTTGTTTTTCTTGGGGGCTGACCTAACAGACAGCGACAAGAAAACCCCAAAAAATGATAATAATAATCATGTTATAGTAAACATCACAAATGTTACAATGTGATTATGTATTTACTGTCACTGGCCACCCCAGTCACAAAGTTCACTGTCTGCTTTCTAGACAGTACATTTTTTGACAGGTGCTGCTGCACCCTATGCACTACAGCATTGCCACCAGCTCTATTACAAGTCAGTGTCAATGCTGTACGCCGTTTCCCACTAGGCCAGAGGCTGGAAACTCTATTTCAGCTCACTGACCCAGTGGGAAACTCGTAATGGAGCGGATGGGGAGGCGGCTGCAGTGGTGGCAACCTACCTGTCTAGACTTCAGCAGATGGCCTTTTCTGTCCACCAAAGTCTTAATTGACCCCTTAATGTTGACCAAATGTGTTGCACTGAAAATTGATTTGAAAGTTTGGATTTAATTCACCTTACCCATCAGAATTCCTAAAAAGGTTTGCCATAACTAGAGAATGAGCCAATTGCATTCTCAGATGATAGCAGAGGATGGTTAGGACCTCAAAGTAAGGAGAGCTAAAAACCTTTATTCTAAATTAGATAGTCCCCAGAGCCTTGTCCCGAGTGCCCATGTTAAGACTTTGGAGGAGAGGTGGAGTTAGGAGAATCGGGAGAGAGTCATATCAGCAGTCAAGGAGTAAGTATCAATAGGGTCACAAATTGCATAGGTTCATGTTTAGCTTGCAGTGCTGGTGAATTTGGATGGTGTTTTTTTAGGAGACATATTGAATGTTGTTGGAGTGTGGTATTTAGTAAAAAGAGGTTCAAGTTGTTATCAGGTCTCTTGTCCTCAACTCCTGGGACAGTATTAAAAGGTGTAGAAGACAAAATATTGTGATTGTCTGATACGTTTGGTGGTGCTTGTATGAAACGTCATCTACGGTACAATTGAGATAGGGGCTTTATCTTTGTGTGAATGTGAAAAGATTGGTATAGTGGATCTTAATGTGAGGCGTGAAGCTATTCTGATCTGGAAGATACCACACAGGTCGAGGTTTCCTTCAAAACGTTCAATACTCCGTTGTGACTGGATACTGGATACTGTTGACTATTTAGTGGAGCAGATAAAGGTTATTATATTGTATTTTGTTATATGAAGGTGATCTTGAAGAGAGTGCATGTGTGCATATTGTCAAGGAGGGCTGGCCGCTGCAAGAAGCAAGATTGATGTCACAGTGTGTTGTGCTGGTATAGGTCGATTGGTGTGGATGTCATAAGGGGGTCATTCTGAGTTTGGTTGTTACTGCTGAATGAGAGATTGCGAATACAGTGTTGCTTCCTGATTTAAAATAAAATGTTACTGTGGTTGTCAATTCTTGATTGGGAAAAATGAAATGTTTTAAGGTTATACTAGACTTGTTTAGAGGAGATGAGCTTATACCTAGTAGAAAGGGAGAAGAGGCACATCCTGAAAATTCCCCAGGTAACTACATGGTGATAAATGTATAGCTAGCATTCGGTTTAGTCGATGACACAAGGTCCCAGAAAAAAAGGTGCATTGAGGTTTCCAAGATATGGCACATTTAATTTGAGAATTGTTGAACACTTGGAGAGGGTGTTGTATGAGATGAAACCACCTCCTAGAGCTGCACAGTATTGGGAATGTGCTGCTCACACTAGAGAGAAAGAGAACTATTTTGATAGAGCCTGAAGAACAGTGACACCTGTGCGGATGCTAGATGAGATGCTGAACTGAAAAGGTGTAGGACTAAAATGATAGAGGAAGTCATATTGTATCCAACCTTGATGAGCAAAATATTTGAGGGAGAGATGGAAAATAAAAGAGATAAAAAACGAAAATAGGGCAAAGAAAAGGAACTAGATGCTATGAGTAAGGTCATTGACGGTGATTCTGAAGACAGCCTCCTTTACATTATATTGTCAGAATGTCCACAACTGTATAATGAGAGTCTGGAGGATGGTGGAACTGGCACGAGTGGTAGCAGAAATATGGGATTCGCTATTGCCCTGGTAAATATAACTCCTGATCCTGTGGGGGTCACTCCAGCACATGTACATTATGTACCAAGGGAAGAGGGTTCAGGAATTCATGCTATAACTGAGTCTGCCCGAAACACTGTTGATGCCCCTAATATCCCAGTTACTATTAGTCCTATGGTCCCTATGTACAAGCCTGAAGGCCCATTGAAGACGACTTATAATTTGGATGTCCCAGGTGAAGGAGGTGGATCAGCTTAAGATGTAGTGAGTCATGAGGCAAGAGCATTTGTTGCTTTAGTTCCAACACACATAAGTTCCCATTTGTGCACAGTACAGATTCAACTTTGAATCTTTCAGGGTGTAGTTCCATAGGTACATACCAGGCAATGCTAACTACTGGAACAAGCCTATGGGAGCTGCCTTTAAGTTCTAGTAGACGTGTCCATTGAGATGGAAATATGACTAAAATCCCTTTTATAACACAGAGTCTTTGTGATACTCCTTCTAGAGAAAGTATGCGTATGAAGATGTGTCAGGAGAACAATTCATTCACCAGAGATAAGGAACTTGGTATGTGTGGCTAAATTGACACTAGAATTAAATAAGATGATTAGCAGGAACTTTGAACTGACTTGTAATAGATACTTGTCATGAAATGAACTTGTGTTCAGACATACAGAAAAAGTTTAGGACAAATTATCAGAGCTAGCCCAGATATATGAGGTAGATTTGAATAAAACCAAAGATTACTAGAAGAGTTGTTGCTCATGTTTCAGTGAGGAGGATATAACCTGTATGCGAACTTCAGGGATGAAAACACATTTTAAAGAATTGATAATTAATATTCAGAAAGTGAATTAGTTGGCTAAATTGGAAGCTCGATGGGTGAAAAGGAAAACTCCAAATAAACCCACAGGGGAACCACCTCCTGTAGACGGAGAGGTGGGGGATACCAATTTCGGGTTGAGAGAAGTGCCTAGTGGAGGTTTTGTACATGTGCCTTGGAGGAGAAGTGATTTTGTATCCTTCACTAACGATTTCCTTAAACTGACAGAAAAGTCAGTGGAGTGGTATAAGCAAGGTAAGAAGTTTGTGAAAATAGCACCGGTAGTGTGTTTCAATTTGAACACTCTGTTTGACCTTGTGATTCTGAGTGACTTGTGGCAGAATGTAAAATATCTGTTCAGCGACCTGAAACAGAACTGCAAAGAAGTCTATTGACAAAAGATTATTCGCTATTAGTGATGAAAATGTGTCAGTAGGTGAAGACATTTTTAAAATCAAAGTGCCACCACAAGATATAGTTTGGATTAAAATTGACAGATCAACTCAAGAATCTAAAGAATCAATTAATGCTTATTATGAGAGACTGTTGCAGACATTCAAGCACTATATTTAAATGGAGACGCTTGAACCAAAGGATATGGGACATTTTGTATCAAGGTTTGTGACAGAATTGAGAGCCAAGATTAGCATGATGATTCAGCAACATTTGATCTGTTGGCAACATAAATCAGTTTAAGGGATCTTCAGGTATGCAAAGTATAGTAGTGATGACATTGAGATGAAGCAGAAGAAGCTAAAGGAGAAGTTAATAGTGGCCCACATAAAGGCTGCTCAGAGAAGTAGTCAAATTCACCCATTTGTAGGGAACCTTGGTGCTATGCAAGGAGTTACCAATAGGGACCAAATCCAATGGAGGGTAGAGGTCAAGGATTTGCAGTTGACCCTAGTACAGGGATGGATGTTAATAGTTTGAAGAAGACAACCCCTTGTTATTTTTGTTGGGGCATTGGATGAGGGAATGCCATCTTAATCCAGCCAATCAGCAGCAAAATACAAGATTTGTGCTGTCGCAGAATAACAGCCCTGTACAAATGCAAAATGTTTAAAGACAGAGAGGGCAGAATCACAATGTGCCACAAGCTCCAGTAATGCAGGTTCCACAACCCCCGATGCCACAGCAAAATGCTAATAATCGTAGACTGCGTTCCAACCAAGTTACAAATATGAACACAATTGTGTTTCAGGGCAATAATCCCTTTACCCAGTTTCCCATGCTTGGGACAGTCATGAATTATGGCTCTGTTCAGACAGCCTGATGGTGCCCGAGAGGGGAGGAAGACTGCATACTTGGTACAATATTGGAGGTAAGCAAGAGTGATCCATTTGTAGATATGAGGTGACTAGCCACCCCATGTCATTTTTGGTTGACACTTGCACGAACTGGTTTACTATAAAAACAGTAGAAGTTCCAAACGTACCCCTCCTGGGAAAAATTATCCAAGTTATAGGAATGATAAATAAGCAAGTGACAACCCAAGAGACAACATAAGTGCTTGTGAAAATAGGGTCTTTTGAAGAGAATCACCCATTTGTGGTATGTGATTCCAGCCCAGTGAGACTTCTATGAAGGGATCTTCTTTGTTAGTTAAACTTCATAATTTATTGTACGCTGACAAGCAGAGAGATGCACGCTCATCATAGGGATTTCACCACTAAGTTGGCGAATGATGGATCTTACAGTACGTTGTTTACTCTGATAACAATTGATGATTTACTGCTAGATCTTAAGGGTAGGGCTGAAGTGTTTGCTTTTTCAGGAAAAGACATTGGACTGATCAAAGGTGTTGAACCTGTTCGTATCACTGGAAAACCAAATGCTAAATAACTGCAAACATCCCAATACAATTTGACAACTGAAATGATTGCTGGGAAAACTCCAGTGACTAAGTCTATGATTCAGCAGGGGAATTTGAAAGAGATTATGGGGAGTCCTTACAATCCATCCATTATGGGGTTTATTGAAGTCGAATAGGAAGTACTGATCTGCGCATGACCTGCAAGCGGTGATCAACATTGCTGTTCCTTGTTGTCCTGTGGTACTGAATCCAGCTGTGATATTGTTTCAAATTCCAGGTGAGGCTGAGTGTTTCACTGCCATTGACTTGTGCCTAGACTTCTTTTCAATACTGTTTCATGAGGACAGTCTATTCCTTTTCTCATTTTGGTTCAGAAATCATGTTGTGTCATGATGCGGAGTCGCAAAGGGGTTGACTCTGAGCCCCTCCATTTTCAATCAAACCCTTACCTTAAGAAGAAATTGGACTCACTGGTCCAGCCTTGTAACTCAGACCTACTATAGCACATCAACAACCTATTGGTGATGTTGAACACTCAAGCAGCTTGCAAATGAGATACTATTGGATTTGTTGAATCATCTGGCTGAAAATGGACATAAAGTATCCCAGGAAAGCTGTAATACCGTTAGAAAGAGGTTCAGTATCTTGGACATCAAATTGAGAAAGACGCAAGGAAAGTTTTGCAAAAGACAATTTAAGCCATTTTGAAAATGAATTCACTAGCTACAGAGAGAGAAGTCAGGACATGTTTGGGAATGATGGGTTACTGCCTAGTGGTCAAACTTTTATAGAGGTTGAGAGCTTCCTGGCTTCATGTAATATTCTCTGAAAAAATTGCTGAATCGATTGCTCTTACTAGGGCATGTTGTGTTTCAGACTAGCTGAAGATGCCAATATTTACCAATAGTAAGTATGGCTTTGGTGTTGTTTACAACTTTGGACAATTGTTGCCCCAAGGGGTCCTCATGACATCCTCCCAATCCCCAATTTGTAATGGCAAGCAAGTAAGAAACCTCCTTGAAGTGCTACAGTTACTGAACAGGTTGCAGTGGGTAAGGGCCCTGCACATTGTAGTGGGACTTACCGTGGGACAATGGGTAATATTATGCTGATGAGGTTACAAATATTGTTCTCACAATGTCTGTATCCTTAATGGAGCTGGAGAAAATATTAATGAGGGAATGAATGAGACCAATTCCAACCTTTTGTTAACAACTGCAGATACATGGGAAGAAGTAAAGAGGCTTCAGAAAGAAGTGTCAGTGGAAGAACAGCAGAGTTGGGTTAGAGCAGGTTATGTCAAAAGAGATTATGACATTTGGGTTTTAATGGACAGAAGAACAGTATCACTGAACAGATTGTTAACCCCAATGGCTAAGCATTTTCATGATCATGATCATGTTGGTAGATTTGCCATAGTGCGGTTGTTTAGGCAAATGTGGTTTAATCCCAAGTTCACTTTCATGGCTGAGGTGTTGTGTCATCGATATGGTTTGTGTTAGCAGAACAATGTTTGAAAGAGAACTGCAGTAACACCCAGGCCCTCATCATGACATTGGCGGTAAATCCCACTCACTGCCATGCTGAGTGCCACCAACATAACGCCCCCGCAGCAGATATCCGTTCATCATGTTATGACACACACACACACCAATCTGTCTCTATTCAGCCACACACACAAGTCCGCCACACCGACGGTCAGTGATAAACTGGAGGCATCCAAACCCACACCTTTATGCCAACACAACAAAGCCCACCACATTATGACAACAAATCACCACGGCGGACATTCAGTGGCGGTAAGCCATTGGTGGTACATACCGCCGTGCTCAAAATAAACAGACACATACAAAACACTACTTTGGTCAATTTAAATAACACACCTGACACCCACACCACTATAAAACACACACCAGAGAGAGACAGCAAGACCACTCACACAACCAGAGCCACATACCACCATCACCTATACACCACCCATGCACCTCACAACACACACCCCCACACATCACCCTAAATACCCTCACCCACAATACTCACACAACACCTATGGCACCACAATGACACCCTAAATTCTCTGAGGAGCAGCTAAGGGTCATGGTGGAGGAATTCATCCGGGTAGAGCCACAGCTATTTGGAGCACAGGTGCAGCAAATATCCATTGCTAGGAAGATGGAGTTATGGCGGAGGATCGTGGACAGGATCAACGCTGTGGGACAGTGCCCCAGAACAAGGGATGACATCAGGAAGAGGTGGAACGAAC
Organism: Pleurodeles waltl; assembly: GCF_031143425.1. Taxonomy (NCBI): domain Eukaryota; kingdom Metazoa; phylum Chordata; class Amphibia; order Caudata; family Salamandridae; genus Pleurodeles; species Pleurodeles waltl. Next base: position 1,495,966,644 of record NC_090445.1, read on the forward strand.
TACGGGGGAAGGTGCGTTCCACTGTAGCAAGACACCAACTTGCTGTACAGAGGACTGGCGGTGGACCCCCACCTCTTTCCCCACAACTAGCAACATGGGAGGAGCATGTCTTGGCAATCATGAATCCTGAGGGCCTGGCAGGAGTAGCAGGAGGACTGGACTCTGGTAAGTCAACTGTATACTACTATCACCCCCCTACATGCATGCAAATACAGATCCCCACCCTCACCCTCACCTTCACTCCCATTACTCCATCACCTCACACCCCCCCCACCATCACATCTCACTTATCCCAATGCCAAGCCCTGCATGCACCACCAATGCATGGACACCACTCACAGACCTGCATGGACACCTATCACTAAAGCATTCACATTAGAGAGAACTAATCATCCCATCATACACTAACATATACAAGTGAAAGCTGCCAGGGCGAAAACAACCATAGAGGGCAACCCATCCATGCACAATATGTCACACACCGAAACAATAACACTGCATTTACATCCTCAAAGATATTCCATCCAATGTCACCGGAGAAGAGGTACCAGCAGCATCCAGTCCCCCACAGAAGAGGCCCACAGTGATGACAGTGACTCTGCTCACCTGGATCTGGATGTCCAACGAGGCCCTTCAGAGTCCTCAGGACAGTCGGTTACCCAGCCACAATCATACACCACCACAGAGCCTACCCCCTCAGGAAACATCACCACATCACCTACCCACCATGCCCATACCTCAGTCCCCAGGACACATCAATCAGCAGTGTGTCCACCACTACAGGGACCCCAGAGCTTAACACAAATCCAAGACAATCAGGGACCTGGGGTCAGTGGGCACACTGTTCAGAGGACACAGGCACAGGACAACAGGGAAGCTAGGAGGACTGATGTGCAGCCTGCCAGTGACAAAAAACAAAAATCTGACAAAGAAATGTGAAGTAACACTGTCTTACCTGTGTGACATTGGAAGTATTTCTAATCACTGCAGATCTGTTGTCCTCATCCTCTGCCTCCTCATCTTAACTGTCCACAGGGCCCACTGCTGCCACATGACAATCTCCAGCCTCCTCCTCCTGCAGAAAAGGCACATACCATCTCAAGGCAAGGGTTTGCAACACGCAGCATGCCACGATTTTCTGGCAGACCTTTTTGGGTGAGTAGCATAGGCATCCACTAGTCAGATGGAGGCACTGGTACCTGGCCTTTAGGAGGCCAAATGTACGTTCAGTGATCCTTCTTGTTTCCCCATGTGCCTTATTCTGTTCCCCAGCCCTTGTCCTGGGATTCCTCAGTGGGTTCAGTAGCCATGACAGGTTGGGGTAACCTGAGTCACCTGCAAATATCAAGGGACAACTGTTAGCAACAAACTATCCCTTATGGTCCACACCATACCCATATACCAACATCCACTTGGTGGGAACCAGGACTCACCTATTAACCCCACACGGTACGTCTTTAGTTGGGCCATCACATTTGGGATGCTGCTATTCCTCAGGATAAAGGCATCATGCACCAACCCAGAATATTTAGCATTGAAGTAGGAGATGTACTGGTCCGCCAAATACACCATCTGCACATTCATCAAGTTAAAACCTTTTCGATTTATGAAGACCTGTTCATTTTGCCTGAGGGGGGACAAATGCAATATGTGTTCTGTCAATCTCCCCAATTATGTTGGGGATATGTCCCATTGCAAAGAAGTCAGCCTTCACCATGGGCAAATCCTCCACCTGGGGGAAATCAATGTAGCTGCACATGTGTTTGATCAGGGCAACCAACACTCTTGTCAGCACTATTGAGAACATTGGCTGTGACATTCCTGCTGCCAAGCCCACTGCAACTTGGAAAGAACCAGTTGCCAAGAAATGGAGCACAGATAGCTCTTGCACAAGAGGGGGGATCCCAGTGGGGTGACGGAAAGCAGATATCAGGTCAGGCTCCAATTGGGCACACAGCTCCGTGATAGTAGCCCTGTCAAGTCTGTAGGTGAGGATAATGTGTCTGTTGTCGATTGTTGCCAAGTCCACCAGGGGTCTGTACATGGGGGAATGTCTCCATCTCCTATTCATCCACATCAGTTATAAGCTATGAGGCAAAAGAGTGAGGAGCCAGTCATACAATGTACATTAGCCTCTACAGTTCAATGCATGATGTGAATTTTAAATGTATTAGTGGCCTGTGTCCTGTATGTACAATTATGATCTGTGACGCAGTTATGTTCAATGCACCTCCCCCACCCCCTGAAATGGCATCTGCCTGTCCTGTATGGAGGGACAGGTGGAAGTGGGGTAATTCCACTGACATTGTGCGCTGTTGAAGGAGGCGGTCGGGATCCACCGTGCGACGACTCATTGGATAAAATTGGGCCCTATGGGGTACAGTGACCAATGGTGATGTACACCGGTAGTGGCGGTATTCACCGCCATTTTCTATCTGTTCACTCACTTGCTACCTGACTAACAGGAGAGGACGTACCCTGCATGTGCTGCTGTGACCTGTGTCTGGAACCTACCATGGCCTGTGTGACTGGGGAAAGGTCCCCTGCCTTCACCTCGGCGGAGTTGGAGAGACTAGTGGATGGGGTCCTACCCCAGTACGGACTGCTGTATGGGCCTCCAGACCAACAGGTGAGTACACTGTTAGCACGATGCACGATGCATGAGGCATGAATGCATAGAGGTCTGTATGTGAAGGCCATCGTGTAGAGGGGGTTGGTGGATGGGCCTTGGGCAGCGTGCAGCATGTATGGTGTGCCATTTCTGTGTGAAAGGGGATGGGAAGGGCTATGGTGGGCCATGAGTGTAACAGGCAGGACTGTCTAACTAATACCTTTCCCTGTGTATATTTCCTCTGCAGGTAAGCGTCCATCAAAAGAAGGGTAGGGCCAAGGACATGCGGACCCTGGGAGTTTACGGCAGGTGGAGCACCCACTGTTCGAAGCGGTGGGAGGACCTGAGACGCTGGGCCCCAGCGAGGAAGGTGTGCCCGTCGATCCCTGACCCTCCTGATGGCTCGCATTCTGGCGATGGCCTATCCGGAGCTGGATGAGAGCTTGAGGGCATCACAGCAGCCAAAAGGGGGTGAATCCCTTGCCCATCATTACAACTTACGCATGGTGGGGTTGGTGAAGCCATTGACCAAGTGTATCCTTTGTCTTGTCTCCCCTTTTTGTTTTCTCACCCTGTCCTTATGTGGATTAGCATCATCTGGCAGAGGAGCAGAGGCACCGGCGATGGAGGGAGCTGCACCCCACAGGACCCAGGTGGCATAGTCCATTGATGCTGAGGGCACCAGTGGGACGGAGACTGGAGGGGACATGGATTCCTCCTCCTATGAAAGCTCCCTGGTGGTGGTGGACACTTCTGTGACCACCCCAGCTATAGGTATAGTCGCCGCCCCCATACCAACACTGCTCTCCCAGCAGCCCCTCAGCGAGTTGCCTGTGCCCGCTCAGCCAGGCGGGTGGCAATCTCCTTCGCCCCAGGTAACTCAGGCCCTGCCATAGTGAGCCATGCTGCCCTGCGTGAGGAGGCTACTGCCCTCCTGCGACCCATCTCATTTGGGCAGTCAACCATTGTGAATGCCATCCAGGGGCTGGTAGCCCAAATGCAACCGACCAATGCATTTCTAGAGGGCATTCACACTGGCTTGGCGGCCCAACAGAGATCAATCCAGGCTCTGGCCTCCTCTCTGATGGCAGCCATTGTCCCTGTTTCCACCCTCCAACTTCCTGTGCCCAATCCCATTCCCCTCAACCCCAACATATCCCAAGCACACAGATAGACAAGCATGCACACAGGACAACACATAAGAGTGGACATGGCAAACACAAGCATCACACATCATCCCATAGGCACTCACACAAAACCCATCCAGATGCAGACAAACCAACATCCACTGCCTTCACTGTGGCCCCCCCCACCTTGTCATCCACCTCCCTCCCAGTTGCTTCTATACTCACACCTGCATGCACTACATCCTCATCCACTACCTCCAGCACCAGCACACCTATTAGAATACACACCTCTCTGGCAGTCACCACCCCAACATCCATGCACACGTCCCCTGTGTCCTCTCTCACTGTGTCTGTCCACCCCCATAAGGTACACAAAAGCAAGCACTCGGACACCCAGGAGCCATCCACCTCACAACAGCATCCAACCCATGCACCTGCACCCACACACAGCAGACATCACCTACAACCACTCCCTCTTCCTCCACTCCCAAAACTTCTCCCTCTTCCTGCCCCAATGTCCCTAAGCAGCTTTTCCTCTCAACCATTGATGTCTTCCCTACCCCCCATCCTTCACGTCTGGCCATGGTGTGTAAAACCCATGCAAGCACCTCAGCCACCCAGTCTACGGGCCCAGTAGTTTCCACAGCAACTCATGATGGTAAAGGATCCAGGCCACCAGCCAGCCACACAGAAAGGGTGCCTGCCCGAAGTGCTGGCAGGAAGATCAAGGTGTCACCCTCAGCTGCTGCCAGGAAGGGCAAGGTACCACCCACAGCTGCTGCCAGGAAGGGCAAGGAGCAATCCCCAGATGCTGCCGGAAAGGGGAAGGAGGAATCCCCAGCTGCTGCCAGGAAGGGGAAGGGGAAGGAGGAATCCCCAGTTGCTGCCAGGAACGGCAAGGAGCAATCCCCAGCTACTGCCAGGAAGGAGGCATCGCCAGCTGCTGCCAGGAAGGGCAAGGGGCCTGCACCAGCATGCAGAAAGGACAAGGAGCCTGGTGCTGGGACTCATTCAGAGCCCCCACCACCAACCATGGTGGTGCAGCCGTCCGAGGCTGCAGGGGATGGGCAAGAGCCTCCCACCACCGCCACCACTAGCAGCATCAGCACCACCACCAGCAAGACCAGCAGCAGTGGGCAGCTGTCTGAGGCTGCAGAGGATGGGCAGGAGCCTCCCCCCACCAGCACCACCACTGAGCTGCTGTCACCGTCGGCAGTCTGTAGTCCTGTCTTCATCGGCTGTTGTGCGGCCTGCCCCCTGCATATCCTGTGGGTATGATGCCCACCTGAGAGACACAGACCTTGCAATCCCAAGATGTGCATCACGGGGCTTGATGCCCCCTCCAGAACCAGTGGGTATGGCATCCACCCACCCCATCCTCTCCAGGATGAAGATCACAGGGCATGATGCCCCCTCCCGAACCAGTGCGTATGGCGCCCACTCACCCCATCCTCTCCAGGATGAAGATCACAGGGCACCATGCCCCTCCAGAGCCAGTGGACAAGTCACTCACTTGAGAGACTGTGACCTTGCACTCCCCAGGATCAGGCACAGGGTTATGTTGCCCCCTCTGGGACCAGTGGTGTGTTCCATCTGCCAGCTGAGGTGCCCGCTCCGTTCCCCGTCCCCATGAGGTGCCTGCCTATTTTTGAACTGATGCACTTGCAGTGTTCTATCAGTGTTGTTGCAGGAGTCAAGTGGGGCCTTCAACTTTGTAATGTGGCCCTGTGGCCCACGCACATTGCGGAATGGGCAGTGCCCCTTGTTTTTACATATGTATATACTTTTAGATAGAATTTTTGTATTTCTACTATATTTATATTATTACACTCACGTTCATCTATTCCTGTGGTCCTTACATTATTCCTGAGGGGTACGGGGTAAATATGTCATGTTACTGCATCTGCTTGTGTGTATTGTGTTGAGGGTGGGGGTATTTACGTGTGTGTCATTCTCCTTTTCCTCCCCTCCGTGTGCTAGACAGCTGTACTCACTGTGGTCATCTTCCCCGTCAGTGCTGTTCATGGTGAAGCAGTACGTAGAAAAGAATGAGGAAGATCTGCAGTTCGGGCTCAATGCCGGCATTGGATCTTCCTTGAGTCTCCAACGGTGAGTTGTTTCCCTTCTGTGCAGTGTTTCTGCCAAGCTTTTGATGTTGTTGGTACTGCCCTGGAAAAGGTGGCAGAATGTGTTGTCATAATACAGTGGGTGAAACATTGACTTCCGCCTGGCTGTTGGTGGCTACCGCTGTGGTGCTTGTCACTTCCGCCCTGGCGGTCGGTGTGGTAAAGTGGCTGTCTGTCTGAGGTCTTTCTACCATGGTCATAATTTGGCAGTGTTTACCGCCAGCCTGTTGGTGGTATTACCGCCGCTTTATCTCTAACCGCCAGGGTTGTAATGAGGGCCTAAGTCACAAAGGGAGATTAGACCCTTCAACAGAATGTATTAGAACTTCATGCCTGTGTGTACTGGGCTGAGAAATATCCTGGTAATTGTATGCATCTTCTCGTAGATTGAAGCTTACCTGACCAGACGAAATGACAGTCTCACTGTGAGAAACTGTTTTTGAGAGAACTTATACCCAGGTTCAGCCTCTCACCTTCTATGGAATTAGATCGCAGGACTCATTTTAATAATGTTGTTATGCCCAGTACTGCAAGTGGAGCAAAGATTGCACTGCAGCTATAGACCTGAGGCTTCGGGTCTTGTTGAACAGGTGAATGGGACTCTGAAATCCAGACTGGCAAAGGTGTGTACTTCGAAATCTTTGAAATGGCCTGATGCTTTTCTTCTTGTGTACCTGATTGGAAGACAATACTGCCCCCATGAAATTATCATGGGTAGGGCGATTAAATTGCCAGCTATTCCTACAAATGCACTTGTGAACATTACAGATAATATGGTCCTTGACTACTGTAAAGAGCTAGCTGATATGATGTGTTCTGTGTCTTGTCAGGTTGGGACAGCTAAAGCCCCTCCACATCAAGAACAGTACCAAGACCTTGGTCCTACTGACTGAGTCTTTGTGAAGAAACATGTCAGAAAGATGTGTTTGGAACCTCACTGTTGCAGGCCATATCAAGTCATCTGGTAACAATGACTGATGTGAAATGTGGAGGACTCCCTAATTGAAATTACTCTTCCCATGCTGGCAGAGTTGATTCTCCCATTGATGTGACATCACCTGTTCCAGAAGTGCTGGTGGTGACAGAAAGACAACAGGAGTAGGTTTGTGAAGTTGTTTGCATCAGGCAGAGTCTGAAACATCACATGATTGGTCTGAGGGGGGTCTGGAGGGAACCACAGTTGAAGCTGAAGCAACTGAACCCAGTCTTGTGGTGGAGAACAAGTCAAATTCAGATTCATACCCTGACTAAGGACCTAGTGCTGTTAGAACGTGAGTAGAAGCTGGAGAGTAATGACCCAGAAGGCAAGAAATAGAGAAATCAGTTTTGCCTAAAATGTGTGCCTCAAACAATCCCAGAGATTATTGAGAACACTGACCAAAGTGAAAGCGAGAATGAAGGATTAGCACTAAAGAAATCAAAGAGAACAAGAGTTCCCTGTCGGAGGAACTGAACATTGTGTTTGAATTCTATTTTGATGTTCCTGTGCTATTGGATAGATCAAGACATTACATTTTGGATGTGATTATCAGTGACTTGAACAGTGTATATTTTAGAGATGTTGGGGCTCATTCCGACTTTGGCGGTCTAATGGCAAGATCGATGTGGTGACGGATGCCAAAAGACCACCATGTTGGCGGTAATCTGACAGCCGTATTAAGAGTCACTGCCCAAAAACAGCCATAAACCCAACACTGCCATGACTCTGGAGGGTATGAAAGAGGTGGTTCCACCACCAGCACCGCCACTGCGACAACCTTCCACTCACCAGACCACGACCCACAAAGCACCACAGTGGTTCTTCCATTGCGGAAAAGCATTGGCAATCCGAACCGCCTCTCTCTGAACTCACTGCTGTCAGAACACAACACCACATTGGACAGTTCTAATACCCCATACCACACACACGTACACACACTAGGTAAACCTACTCACTGCATTATAAAACATACCCGCACACAACCCACAATCCTTTGTGACTAAAGGGATCCCCACAATCAATCAATCAGTCAATCTGATTATTTGTAAAGCGCACTACTCACCCGTGAGGGTCTCAAGGCACTGAGGAGGGGCTGTTACTGTTCGAACAACCATGTCTTGAGATGTCGCCTGAAGGTAAGTAGGTTGTGTGCCTGACGCCGGTGGGTGGGAAGAGTATTCCACGTCTTGGCGGCTAGGTGGGAGAACGTTCTGCCACTGGCGGTCGTTCTGTGGATGCGTGGGACGGTGGCGAGGGCAAGGTTGGCAGAGCGAAGCTGTCAGGTTGGGGTGTTGAAGGAGAGCCATCTGTTGAGGTATTCTGGTCCGGTGTTGTGTAGTAACTTGTGAGCGTGGGTGAGGAGTTTAAACATGATTCTCTTGTCAATGTGGAGCCAGTGTAGGTCTCTCAGGTGGGCTGTGATGTGGCAGTGGCGGGGGATTCCAGGATGAGGCGTGTGTTCTGTATGCGTTGCAGTCTTTTCTGGAGCTTGCCTGTGGTTCCTGCGTAGAATGCGTTGCCGTGGTCCAATATGCTGCTCACGAGGGCTTGGGTGACCATCTTTCTGGTTTCAGTGGGGATCTTCCAAAGCATGCGGAATGTGTTGCAGCAGGAGGAGGAGATGGCGTTGACTTGATGGGTCATTGACAGTGATTACTCCAGGATGAAACCCAGGTTGGGTGCGTGGTCAGTGCGGTTTCCAGTGTTGCAGGCCGCCAGGAGTCATCCCATGTGGAGGGGTGGAGCCAAAGATGAGGACCTCAGTCTTGCAGTAGAAGAAGGTGGCAAGGGAGTCGCAGAGGTCTTGTGATGGCGGGATGTCGTTGATGTTGGAACTGGGGTTGAGAGCTCCTTCACGATGTTTAAGCACTTGTAGCTGTATACGTTGTTGTGGTTGCGTTCTTTGAAGGCTGTTCTCTTAGCGGTTCAGATGAGTTGGTAGTGTCTGCGGATGTCATTCTTGAAGGCTGTGTGGTTGTCTGGTGTTTGATCTTGGCGCCACTTCTTTTCGAGTCTTTGGCATTTTTGCTTGGATTCTTGGAAGTCAGCAGTGAACCAGAAGGCCTTTCTGTCAGTGTGTCTGTTGGAAGGTTTCGTGATCGGGGCAAGAGTGTTGGCACAGTCATCGATCCATTGCCTGAGGTTCCGGGCAGCTGTGTCAGTGTCGGTGTTGTCGATAGGTGGGTTACGGGTGAGGGTAGTGATCAGTTGGTCTTCGGTGACCTTGCTCCATCTGCGGTGGGGAGTGCGTTGCGGGTGATGGTATGCTGTGGGTTTCTCAAAGGAGAAGTCGATGCAGCAGTGGTGGAGTTCTGTGGTGTGGCTGAAGAAGACGTGTTTGCTCGTGAAGAAAATGGGGTCGAGCGTGTGTCCTGCGGAGGGGGTGTGTGTGGTGATGAGCTGCTTGAGGCCCAGGTTGTCGAGGTTGTCGAGCAGGGTGGTTGAGTTGTTGTTGTTGGTGTTCTCAAGGTAGAAGTTGAAGTCCCCGAGGAGTATGTAGTCTGTGGATGCAAGAGCGTGCGTGCTGATGATGTCGGTGATGGAGACGCTGAACTGCTGTCGGGGCCTATGTGGTCTGTAGATGAGGGTGGTGTTTGGGTCAGTGTGGATCTGGAAGTGCAAATGTTTGGCAGTACGAAGGGTGTCTTCGGTGCTGGTCGTGATTCTGAAGGTATTAACATACACCAAGAAGCCACAATCTCATTACTTAGCACTCATACACCATAGGCACTTTACACTCACCACACACCACACAACTGTACGAAAAACACTATACACACATCACAACCAAACACCACCACCTCAACAAGCACTCCACACTGCACCCTACACACACAACACCCACCCTCACCTACAACACAACCACAATGTCACATCAAAAAGCACCCACATTTCAGTGGCGATGAGTTGAGGCTCATGGTCGATGAAATCCTCAGGGTAGAGCCACAACTCTTAGGAGCACAGGTACAGCAAACCTCCATTGCCAGAAAATTGAAGTTATGGCACAGAATAGTCAACAGGGTCAACTCAGTGGACAACCGTCCATGTACAAGGGAGGACATCAGGATGAAATGGAATGACCTTAGCAGGAAGGTGCGTTCCATGTCTTCACAACACCAGATAGCCATGCAGAAGACAGGCAGTGGGCCCCCACCTCCTCCCCCAGAGCTCATATCATGGGAGGAGAAGGTCTTGGACATCCTGTACCCTAAGGGCCTCACTGGAATACCCGGAGGACTAGATTCTGGTGAGTAACTACCACTCTCCTGGCATTAATTACACCTGTCCAGCATGCTTCCTCACCACCCAAATACCAGCAATACACCCCATCTCCTACTACACCTCCCACCTAATCACCCAATGCCCCTCTCCTGCATGCCACACCACCACCCTGCCCCAATGCCCAGACACTCCATGCCAAGTGCACAGATAGCACATCTATTTACTATCACTATGACTCCCACAATGCACTAGTCCATCTACATCAAAACCTGCAATGTGCACTTTACATCACACCACTTGCATGTATGACTATTGCACCATCTACCAAAAGTGGGTGCTTTGACTGAGGACCACTACATGGCAATGACAGCAATACCATGGCACAACACAATGCCAAACAATGCCAAACACAGACAGAGCACTGTCACCAAACATTAGGGCCACTTTCCCAGATCAACAACCCTGAAATGGACTAATCATGGGCATGAAACTAAGAAGGTACACTCCATCCACAACATGGGCAGACAGGACGAGCTACCTTGCATACACACATACCCCCTCCCACCTGGACAACATGCTGCAATGTACAGCCATTCCCACTCACATCTATCAAGCCAGAATGGCCACCTGCTAACAAGCCACACCTGTCATGCGAACCATCACACTGGAACAGAACCCATCCACTGAACTAAAGTTACCAATCCTGATACACAACAACCCCTATGAAACATGATACCTATATCTCAAACCACTATCCACAAACTGTGTTAGCACAGCTGCACCTGTCATTGCCATTGCTGAGAATCAAGTCAAGCCACTGTATGTATCAGACAAATAGACAACCAACCACGGCTCCACCATTTAACCCTTTCTCATCCACATGTAACCCTGCCACTGCCACCACAGAGAGGATACCTGAGACAACCAGCCCTCTTCAGGATGAAGTCACCAGTGAGGATAACGCCACTGGATGTCTGGACAGTGACAACCTCCCTGGCCCATTTGGGTCCCCTGGTGGGTCAATCACTCCCTTCTCACATTAGGGCCCATATTTATACTTTTTGACGCTAAACTGCGCTAACGCAGTTTAGCGTCAAAACATTTAGCGCCGTCTAACGCCATTCTGAAGCGCCATGCGGGCGCCGTATTTATGGAATGGCGTTAGCCGGCGCTAGCAGACCGGCGCTGCCTGGTGTGCGTGGAAAAAACCCACGTAGACCAGGCAGCGCCGGCGTAGGGGGAAAATGGCGTTAGGGCGTCTTAAAATGGGGCAAGTCAGGTTGAGGCAAAAAAATCGCCTCAACCCGATTTGCGCCATTATTTCCGACGCCCAGACGCCATTTAAATGACTCCTGTCTTAGTAAAGACAGGAGTCATGCCCCCTTGCCCAATGGCCATGCCCAGGGGACTTATGTCCCCTGGGCATGGTCATTGGGCATAGTGGCATGTAGGGGGGCACAAATAAGGCCCCCCTATGCCACCCAAAAAAAATTAAAAAATATAAAAAATTATACTTACCTGAACTTACCTGAATGTCCCTGGGGTGGGTCCCTCCATCCTTGGGTGTCCTCCTGGGGTGGGCAGGGGTGGCAGGGGGGGTCCCTGGGGGCAGGGGAGGGCACCTGTGGGCTCATTTTGAGCCCACAGGCCCCTTAACGCCTACCCTGACCCAGGCGTTAAATAGTGGCGCAAATGCGGGGTTTTTTGACCTGCCACCTCCCGGGCGTGATTTTTGCCCGGGAGTATAAATACGACGCATTTGCGCCGCCGTCATTTTTTTAGACGGGAACGCCTTCCTTGCATCTCATTAACGCAAGGAAGGCGTTCACGCCAAAAAATGACGCTATTTGCCCATACTTTGGCGCTAGACGCGTCTAACGCCAAAGTATAAATATGGCGTTAGTTTTGCGCCGAATTTGCGTCGAAAAAAACAACGCTAATTCGGCGCAAACGGAGTATAAATACGGGCCTAAATGTGTCTCCCCACCCTGTCCACCACCATCTCAAACAACCCTTTGTCCCCAAACCAGTGCCCCAAGGACTGTTCAATCAATTGTGTGCCTTACAGTATAGGGTCCTACCTAAGTCACCCCCTCATACCCAAAACAATGAATGTCCTGCTGACACTTGGAGTGGGCATAGGCACATAGGGGCAGGATGTGTGGGAGGAGACCTGTGGTCCAGAGGACGGGCAGCAAAGGAGTCACCTGACCAGGAAGCCATCTCCCAAGTCCTGGGTGCTTATCAACCATCGAAGGACAGGATGGGCCAGATCATAACCATGTTGGGGGAAAACCAGAGGCTGCAGAGGGAATACCGCCAGGAGGTCCTGCAGCAGTGGCAAGCTCACAATGCCACAATGGCCTCCTTTGCAGGGGTGCTCAGGTACCTCTCTACCAGCCAGCATGCTTCCTCTTCCCACCAACAGGCCCCTTCCACTAGCCTATCACATCAGAGCATTCAACATCTGCGCTGCTAGTTGAATGGAGGACCTGCCAGGGGAACCAGAGGCCTCAGGCATCCCTCCCTCTGTAGCTGAAGAACCCCCCGTAAACGTGGACATCCATTCAGACAGTTGGCTGGAACAGATGCCAAGACCAAACTCACTGCCAGGAAGTGACCCTCTCCTGATTACTCTCCCTTGTGTGCCACTGACACACCCTGTTGACTGTTAATTGACATTATTTAATTTCCCAATGGCCTGTGGACACTGGACCTGTGTGACCTACAGCTGGGCCACCTACTTCGAGGGTTCCATCTACCATGACCCCAGTCATCACCTGTTTGGTACTGTATGCACAATAAACACTATAGATCACAGCTACTGCATTTGTGTTTTTATTTGTACAGATGTCATTTTTGGTATGCAAAATATTATGTGGGTATGCCCTCCTTAATTCAACAGGCAGTGTAATGGACTGCAGAGGGAGGCATCTTCTGCAAGAGACACAGTACAACCGATATGTCCCAGGGTAGATGTAAGGGAGTCACTAGTACAGCCAAACACCAGTGTATGTCCACTTATCCAACCTGCAAAAAGATCACAACTGATACTATCATCAGGATAGTAGGCATGGTATCACACAAAGCACATATACAGTTCATAGTTGTTGTGTCCAGTGTAGACAATCTAAACAGGGCACAACAGATATCACTTCTACGTCACCAGTCTCAGGTAACACACCACAATACACTGTAGCTGGCATCTCTCATGGGATAAACCCTACTCACTGAATAGTAATCAAAGGCTAATGAACATGAATGGCACAAGTAATAGGTAGAAGACACAAAGATAAACAGTACACAGTCATTCACTGGTATGACATGAGAACAGGATAATGCATAACACATAGCACAATACAGGCCTGTCCATAGGAGATGTGAATCATGCAACATGTAGAGAGAACACATGTTAGAGATGATACTTTTTAAGTCAGCACCTCACATGCGTTCAGTCACCTCCCACAACACACACATAGGGATAGGAATACATTATATCACCGCTGATAATCCAAATCAGATGGACCATTGACAACAAAATATGTTGAAATAGTAATCATGCAAATACACACACAGCATGCCTGAATGTTACTGGAAGTACTGATTGATTAGCTCAGCCCTAGATTCGACTGCACCTTCCTCGCCTGCCTCCTCATCACTTTTCACTTCTGCATCACCAGCCAGTAGTCCAGCTGCCACCTCCTCATCAGCTGGTAAGGGTATCTGACTTCCCAGGGCCAGATTGAGGAGCATGCTACAGGCAACCATGATCTGGCATACCTTTTGGGGGTGTAAAGGAGGGCACCTCCAGAGAAGTGCAGGCACCTGAATCTGGCCTTCAGGAGGCCAAATGTTCTTTCTATTACCCCACTTATCCTTCTGTGGGCCTCATTGATATAGAGTTCCCCTTCCGTGGCAGGGTACCTCACTGGTGTCAACAGCCAAGGAAGGTTAGGATAGCCAGAGTCACCTGTGTACACAGAGGTAGGACCTATCACAATACAGGTACAGCCACAGAGAATAATGTGATGACAAGTGGCATAAGAGACACACATCCAAATGCATACATACCAATGAGCTAAGCCCTCTCTCTCTCTGTAGTCATGCCATCATGTGGGGGACATTGCTATTCCTCAGAGTGTAGGAGTCATGCGCAGATCCAGGAATCTTGGCTGTCACTTGAGAGATGTACCGGTCTGCCACACACACCAACATTGAGGGAGTGTTAGTTTTTCCTGTTTCTATACATCTGTTCATTGGCACTATGAGGGACCAAGGCTATATGGGTGCCATCTATGGCCCCATCACATGGGGAATATGTCCCACATCTGGACAGATAGAAGTGACCTAGGTCCGCCGTGGTATCTCGTCATGGCAGTAGGTGGTCTCACCTATTGCAACTGCATCTAGGGTATACAATGTCAGCTAAAGGACTTAGGTCGGCATCACGGGGATTAGTCTAGTAGTGCAGTCCCACTTAGGTATAGCTGTAGGTGTGAGTGTTGGCAGACATGTGTGGGTAGCAATGACATGGCATGACATGATGTAGGTAATGTGCATTGGCAAATGCATTGTCCTAGCCATGATCTGTATTGTGACAGATGTGCATGTGTAGCTGTGTCATTGGGAAGTATATGTTAACCATTGTGCCCCCTATCTCTCTCTCCCTCTCTACCTCCCTCTCTCTCTCTCTCTCTCTCTCTCTCTCTCTCTCTCTCTCTCTCTCTCTCTCTCTCTTTCTCTCTCTCTCTCTTTCTCTCTCTCTCTCTCTCATTTTGTACATCAGCATTGTCTAGCAAAGGAGAAGGGGCACAGGGCAGTGGGGATGCAGTAGTCCAGAGGAACGAGGAAGCTGGCACCAGTCACACTGAGGGACCTGGTGGACAGAGGGCAAGGGAAGTGGCATGGGCAAGAATGAATTGAACACCTCCTCCTCGGAATCTTCTTCCAGTGGACACTCCTTGGCAGTGGTGGAACCATCTGGGATCATTCCAGCTCCATCTTTGTCTGCTACCCCCTTACAACCACTGCCCCTGCCCCCATCAGCCCTGCTGCCCTCCATGAGGAGGCTATTGACCACCTGAAGTCAGTCTCTGTGGGTTAGTTGACCATTGTGAATGCCATCCAGGGACTGGCAGCTCAGGACCAACAGAGCAATGCATTCCTGCAGGGCATTCACAGTGCCATGGCAGGCCTATAGAGATCCCTTCAGGCTCTAACCTCTACTCTGAGGGCAGCCAGTGTCCCTTTATCTCCCATCCCCCTTACAACTACCTCTTCCTAATCCTAGACCCCTCTCCCCATACCCATCCAACACACATGTACACACAGGCATGCATCCACCTCAACAGACCAGGGTAACTCAGACAAACACAAGCACCACAAGATCCACCACCGACATGCACACAAGCAACACCCACCTGCAGACACATAAACATTAATTCCCTACACTGACTCTCATGCTACCCCCTCACTCACAGACACTACACCATCATGCATGGATCCAGAAACCAATCCAATCTTACCCACAGTCAGCACAGTAGCAGACCTGTAGACATCCATCCCTGTCACCACATCCACAGCCACCACAACCACCAACACCCCCACATGCAGGCACATGTACCTTACCTGCAGACACCACCCCTACAGATGGTCACCCATCCACCACATCATCTCCCAGCCCCTCCTCCCCTCCCCCAAAACACCTAAACACTCATACTCACCCACCAACCAGACACCCCTCACCCACAA
This sequence comes from Pleurodeles waltl, assembly GCF_031143425.1. Classification (NCBI taxonomy): domain Eukaryota; kingdom Metazoa; phylum Chordata; class Amphibia; order Caudata; family Salamandridae; genus Pleurodeles; species Pleurodeles waltl. The sequence goes on from NC_090445.1 coordinate 1,495,982,460, forward strand.
GCATTCAATGCAGGCACCTGCACCTAAGACATCCACACCTACACATCTGACAACCACTCCCTCTCGCTCCACTCCCAATCCCATTGCTATGACCAACCTCATGTATCAAAGAAGCATTTCCTAGTGGAGTTTTCCCTGTACCCTACCCCTCTGCTACCCGGTGAGACCCTAAAGCGCTCTGTGTCCCTGCTCAAGTCCAACCCTTCCACCTCCAAGTCCTCCCCTGCCTACCCTGCTAGTGCCCATGCCCCTCCCCTGCCAAGAGATCAGTCCCTCCCAAGCACAGGCCCAAGGACCCCCCTCTCAAGCCCAAGCCCAAGAACCCCCCTCCAAAGCCCAAGCCAAATCCTCTTCACCACCCTCCCTAATCCCTGCGGTACCTGCCTGCTCCCTTGATGCCCCTACCCTGTGGAGGTAATTTTGCAGTCAGGAGTCAAGTTGGGGCACAGTGAGGTGGCACTTGTGCCTTGGGCGCCTGAGACTATGGACTGGCCAATGATCTTCTATTTGTATATAGTTATTTTTACATCTTTCAATATTTTAACATATCTGGACCAACATGCTGTTGGTATCAATGTTAACATACTTGTCCTGCCTTTATTTCTACATGGCTGTCTAGTGTTTATAGACTTTGGTTTGTGTGTGTGTGAGATGTATGTGTGTGTTGGTTTTACTATCTGTTGTGCATGTGTGTGCTTGGCCCTGCCATTGTCCCACTGTCGCAAGCCATCCTGGATGTGTGTGTTGTGTGTGCGTGTGTACTAAAACTTTTCCCTGCAGTGTGTGCTAGGTGTGTTACTTATGGTTGTTGTCTTCATCACCATCACTGGTTCCGGAGTCACTGTGTGAGTAGGAGCAGTGAGAGGACTTCAAGTTCAGGCTCCATGAAGGCTCCAGGCAGGTATGTTTTTCTGAAGGTGAGTGTTTCTTTTTATAGAGTTGGTTTCCGCCAGGGAAATGGTGGTGGTGCATCCACAGCGGAAAGGCTGGTGGTGAGCAGCCTCATAATGTGTCCAGTGGAAACATGCTCCCCGCCAGTCTGAAGGTGCCTACTGCTGTCCATGGTGGCCTGTCCACACTGGAAGTATTTTGGCTGTGTTCTGTTGGGAACACCGCCATGGTCATAATTTGGCAGTCTTCACCTACGGGCCATCAGCAGTACAACCCCCAGTGCCAACATGGCAGTTCTGAGACCACCCAAGTCGTAATGAGGGGCTTTACATTGACTTTGTTAGGGAATTAATAAGAATACCTAGGCCTCAGTATAGGAAGAGGGTTGTCCTTTCGAAGAACACAGAGAGTAGTTAGCCAAGTCTCCCAGAAACCTTGTAAAAATAGATCTGTTATTCTTCATTTGGAATTTGTTTTGCCTCTTTGCACAGGTGGAGCTGACGGCATATAATCTGTTGCTTCTGTGTTCCATCCTACAAGATCAGAATTTACTGAAGTCATGGAAGTTAATAAGAATAGTAGACATAGATACATATTAGGTGCAGTTTTGCCTATTTTCCTTGTAGTATTAGTAGTATTATTAATAGGAGTATTTTCCCCTATACTCTCTGTAGAGAAGGAGTTACCGCCTGATATTCCCGCACAAACATTGAGCCCTAGAGATATTAACCTTTATAGGGTAGATGAAAAAGCTTTACACATAGATGATTCTAGAGGAGATTATTCAGCAAATGTATATTATAGGCTGCTGTATGAGTATATTGACAATATGAATGCAAGGGATTTCTTTGTGAGCACCCTATTACCTCCTTCAGTTTCAGAATGCATTACGTAGCATCACATTCCTTTGACATATGGAGTTTCTTGTAGTCTTTTGTTGAGCATATTTTATAGGCAGAGAAGTTTCTCATAATATTTTCAAACTATGATTTAGTCCTTACAGAAGTTCCTATGTTTAAACATTTGAATAAGAATCCTTATTTTATGGGTGCAGAAATAGAAAGGAAATATTTTGTATCAATAAAGCCTTTATGGACTGCATATGCACACCATCATAATTTGACCTGCTCAATGACAGGTTTAGAAAGTACTTAAATGTAGCAGAAGGCAGGAGAAGTGATTTAGAGTCTAGGCCCCTCATTTCAAGTATGGTGGTCCCACCACTGTACCGCCAAACTCTCAGTGAGGGTGCCAGCACCATGTTGGTGGCATCCCCTCCAAGAGTATTACAATGTTACCACCGGTTTGTCTAGCTTGAACACTACAATATGTGTTGCTGCCAGTCAGTCCAGGAGGAACCGTGCTACAATATAGCATTCGACTTCATTAAAAAAACTGAGTGCTATATCGTAGCCATCCAGCACCCTCAGAATGCTCACTGTGTGCAAAGCAGACATTGTGCATTCAAACAGTGCTGTGCAGGGCGGCCTCTGCACTGCCCATGGCATGGTCATGTCCAGTGCAGGAGCCCACCTGTGGCCCCCTGCAGTTGTTCTCAACAAGCCCTTTCATGGTGGGGACACTCAGTGAAAATACTGGTGGAGAACAAGGATGCAATCAGCACGGCGGCATTGAGTTCAGCGCTGCCCTGGCTGACTACAACCAAGACTGCCATCAGCCTGTCAGGAACAATGTTCCCACTAGGTACAGCGGTCCCCTGGTGGGTCCGCCTGCCATGGCCATAAGTGGGCGGTTAGTCCGCCTGGAGTGCAGCAGTCCGATTGTCAATGTGAGTATGGCGGTCCTCGGGCAGCCACAATCATAATGAGACCCCAAATGTAAATCAGATAGGCAGGTAAAATAGAGAGGAGATTGAATATCAAGTGAAGGGAAATTTACCAACTTTACATTGGCAACACAAAGGGAAGCTGTGCATACACATTGCCCAGTGTTATTTGAACCCATTGTTTATTGGGAAGAGTTAATGTGAACACACTTTTGATGTTAACAGAAAGAGTGAATTCTTCCTAGATGGAAACATTCCTGTGATTCCTGGAGTGTATTTTATTTGTGGGCAGTATGCTTATTTCAAATAGCCTTGGGAATGGCATAGCACATGTTATTTTGGTATATTCTTTCTGAAGATTTATCATGTGGGGCATTCTGATGCACCTGTGCAGAATGTGAAAACTAGAACTGGGGAGATGTAGTGTTGGTGAGCTAGTAGAAGACATCTTTGGTGCATTGATTCCACTTGTAGGGGTAATTCTAAATTATTTAAAGAATAGGAGGTTGTCTACAACAGTGGATAAGTTATCCACTGCTACAACAAATTACTTATTGGTTGTAAACACAGAGATGGTAGCAATAAGATCTATGGTTTTGCAGAATAGACATACTTTAGACATTCTGCTTGCAAAAGAGAGCGGAGCCTGTTGATGTTCAAAGTTCAGCAATGCTGTAATTACATCCCAGACAAAAGTAAGGACTTGGAGAACTACAGCCCTGATTTATACTTTTTGACGCAAACCTGCCTTTATCGCAGGTCCAATCATCCAATCATTTTGTTCTTGCATTGTTCCTGAGGGGTACGGGGTGGATATGTAATGTTTGAGCATCTGATTGTGTGTATGTGTTGGGGGTAGGGGTGTTGCGTGTGTGTCACTCTCTTTTTCCACCCCCCTCCCTTGTGTGCTATGCGGCAGTACTCACTGTGGTCGTCTTCACCGGCGTTGCTGCTCACAATTCAGGAAAAGGTAGACGAGCATGGGAAATATGTGGAGCTCGGGCTCCATAGCTTTGTGATTGTTCCCTGAGTCTCCCGAGGTGAGTCCTTTGACTTCTGTGTTCTGTTTCCGCTGTGCTTTTGATGTTGTTGGTACCGCCCCGGAAAAGGTGGTGGATAGGCCTGTCGTAATAGTGTGGGCAGTACATTGTTTTCCACCTGGCTGTTGGCGGTTACCGCCATGGTGCTTGCTGATACAGCTGTGGCGATCGGTGTGTTAAAGTGGCTGACTGTCTTAGCGGTTCCCGCCATGGTCATAATTCCATTGTTGTTACCGCCGGCCAGTTGGCTGTATTACCGCTGCCTTATCACCGACCGCCAGGGTGGTAATGAGGGCCTATATTTTATGCCCGAAGGTAACTATAACTCACCCCCTCACCACGTACAGTTTTCTCATAAATTATTTTGCTGCAAATGTTACAGTGATATTGTCAATGATGTCAAAGAAGACGTGATGAGTGGTATAATAAATGCGGTAATTAGCAGTGCTTGAAAAAGTTTTAACTATAACAAATGAATTTCTATGATTTTGTGTGAGTAATATCTAAACCTAACTTTAACGTCCCTGTAATCTTTGGCTTTTCACAGAATTTCTAGTGTTTTTTTTTAATTCTATTTCTTAACTATATCGTACCTGGAACCTTTGTGTTTTTTTGTGAATTTCTGGGTTTGTTTAAACTGCAAGTATGATGCCCTGGGAAATTGATTTCCTCACTTGACTTACATTGAAAAAGGGTGTTTTATGCACGAGGCAGCTGAAATAAAGCCATTTTGGGCTTAAGAACATTGGGAGTCACCTGCCTGAACTGGGTCTATTGGCATGTATGGTTGTACTGCAACTGTCTCTTGCTTCTGCCCTCAATGGTCTGTTATATTGCCAGAGTTTCTCTTGCCTTTCCTACATGGTTGGATTGTTGCCCCTGCCCCCCCTCCCCTCCCCTTCATGGTCTGTTGTACTGCCACTGCCCCTCCCGCCTGCCTAGCGTGGTCAAAATATTGCCTTTCCACTCTCCTCCCTGCCCTCAATTATCTGAGTACGTGCACCTGACCTCTACCTCCCCCGTATTCTAACAAACAACTAGATTGCTAACTAAACTGTAGAACATAAAGCATTTTCTTTAGAAAGTATACACATTAGATGGTCTTTTTTTCATTGAAATTATGGTCAGTGCTCTTAAAAGCTAAAATGATGACATATTTTCTTAGTTCTCAAATAGTGACAAAGCAATTTTAAATTATTTGCTATCTGTATGTTTTTTATTGTAATTGTAATGGTATGTATATAGCGCCTACTACCCCTGGGGAGGCATCGAATCCCTTTTCGGCGAGTAGAAAACTAGTCTGAAATTAGTAAATGGAAATATGAGTACAGTATTAGTATAAGTATGAGTTATTTGAGCAGAGGATATGTGAGATTGTGGAAAGGGGTTAGGGCGATCATGGTAGCAGAAGGGGTTTTGGATGCGTCAAAGATGAGATAAATGAGGAAGAATTTAGTAGGGTTGTTTGGGAGAGCATAGTAGTAAACTGAGGTTTGTGGTGAGCTTAATGTAGTAGAGGTGGGAAGAGCTAATGCATATTTTGGAGATCAAAGTAGTAGAATGGGTCTGTGAGAAGTTAGAGTGGGGATGGAGAATATATTGATAGAGCCATTGGGTGATGGGGAGACGGAGTAAAGTTTACGAGAGAGTAATATTTACATTATTTTCTTTTTTCTTAAGGGAATATATGTGCAAGGTATATGATGATAGGTAAAATAATGTGAGAAGTAAAGTTCTATTGTATAAACACAGACTGTAAAGATTTGTAATATTTGATGTTAATTAATAAGATTACTTTTATAACATTTATCTTTCCTCAATTTTTCAGTAGTGAAATGCTTGCTATTAAATAGTTAAGATAACATTTGCTCATTGGGATATAAAAAAGAAAGCATAAGTATCTAATATTACAACGTATCTAGGAGCAATGAAATGACCTATGAACATGTTAAGCATAGAATAAAAAACACATATATATGTGTATACACACACATATATATAGATATATACACACACGCATACACACACATATATATACATATATATATATAGTTAACCGTCAGTAAATATACACTTTTTAAACAGGCTTAAAGAGTATATGAATAACTTATTATTATGAAAGAGTCCCTGTACATATTTCTTAAAGAACTAGATGTATCTTTTGGCATTAGACTGTAATGCTCAAAACAGCCCCTAGAGGGCACCATAACAAAAATATAATTTGTAAGAAACATGGTCATGTAACCATATTGTTAGTCCCTAGAGAGAATAAAAGCATTAAAAAAATAATAGGAGAAAGTAATGGAGTGTAACCATATACTTAGCCCCTAGAGAGTGTTTTTAGGGCTAGCAGGCCTACTACAATGAAAGTACAAACAAGGCCTTTAAAACAAAACTTCTCCAAGCTGTAAAACAACAGTGGTAGGCATGTGAAAGCTTAAAGTGCACTGAATGGTGGTAGGGATTATTATTTTGGGGTCCCCACTAACCTAGTGTGGGGACCAGGAGATAATGTAGATAGAAAGAATGTTTCAAGGTGGTCCCATTGTCCTACCACCACTTGAGTTATGAGCAAAAATATTTTGTAAAAGTAATGCCCTGCAAAGCATTATAGGTCGGGTTTTTGTGCCGCGAATATTATTGTATGTTGAGTACAATGCTCAGGACAGCCCCTAGAGGACACCACAATAAAAATAGCATTTGGAAGAAACATGTTCATGTAACCATTAACTCAGCCCCTAGAGAGTATCACCACATGAAAAAAGAATGGGGAATAAGTAATGCAGGGTAACCATATATGTAGCCCCTGGAGGGCATAGTGCATTACACATTTTCAAGGATGGCAGGACTATTGCATTGATATTACAAATAAGGCCCATAAAACATAGGGACAGATGAATCATTCTTCACAATAGTGATTACCTAATTGTTATTTTTAGCGAATCTCAATTAAGTAATCGCTGTTGGAATGTATGTAACTCCAGGAGTTTCATATTGCGATTCGCAGGGGCACGTAAATGGACCTACCTCATTAATACTAATGAGGTAGGTCACAATTTGCAACCCATTACAAATGGCTACGGTCACAGGAATGGTGGCCTGCTGGGCTCAGCAGACCACCATGTCTGTGATTGCTTTTCGATAAATGCATTTTTTTTAAATGCAGCCAGTTTTTCTTAAAGGAAAACGGGATGCGTTTAAAAATGAAAAGATTTCTTTCCATTTTTTAAGAAAATGTTTTTTTAAAAATGCTAAAAAATATTTTTCTTAAAAATGTTTTTTCATGCATTCACAAAGGGGATTCACAATTTACTGAATCGCAAATTGGACTTGTTACATACCAAAATGCATTTTCTTCCAATCTCAAAATCGCTAAAATGTTTGATACATCTGGCCAATCACAAACAGTCCAGCCATGAGAAAGCTTAAAAAAATAATGAATGGTGGTAGGTGTTATTATTTTGGAGTTCCTACTAATATGCTGTGGTGACCCAGAGATGTACACAGAAAGAGTAAATTGCTGTGAACGCTTTGGTGGCGGTCCTATTGTCCTAGGACCCCCACAGGCTGAGTTATGAGCAAAAATGTTTTGTAAAAGTAATGCCCTGCAAAGCACTATGTGGCGAGTTTCCTGAGTGCAGTGAATATTTGTAGGAAAGTACCATCTTGCCTTGCATGTTACCCCCTTTTTTGCTTGTGTGTCAGTTTGTTTTTGCCTGTGTCACTGGGATCCTGCTAGGCAGCACCCCGTGCTCATAGTTTGTGGCCTATATGTGTTTCCTGTGTGGTGCCTAACTGTATCACTGAAGCTCTGCTAACCAGAACCTCAGTGTTTATGCTCTCTCTGCTTTTAAAATTGTCACTGCAGGCTAGTGACTATTTTAACCTATTCTAATTGGCACACTGGAACACCCTTATAATTCCCTAGTACATGGTACCTAGGTACCCAGGGTATTGGGGTTTCAGGAGAACCCTATGGGCTGCAGCATTTCTTTTGCCACCGATAGGGAGCTCAGACAATTCTTACACAGGACTGCCACTGCAGCCTGAGTGAAATAACGTCCACGTTATTTCACAGCCATTTTACACTGCACTTAAGTAACTTATAAGTCACCTATATGTCTAACCCTCACTTAGTGAAGGTTAGGTGCAAAGTTACTAAGTGTGAGGGCACCCTGGCACTAGCCAAGGTGCCACCACATTGTTCAGGGCAATTTGCCCGAACTTTGTGAGTGCGAGGACACCATTACACACGTGCACTACATATAGGTCAATACCTATATGTAGCTTCACAATGGTAACGCCGAACATGGCCATGTAACATGTCTAAGATCATGGAATTGTCCCCCATGCCAAATCTGGTATTGGTGTGTCAATCCCATGCATCCCAGGGCTCTAGCATGGACCCCGGGTACTGCCAAACTAGCTCTCTGGGGTTTTCTCTGCAATTAATGCTGCTACCAACCCTCAGACAGGTTTCTGCCCTCCTGGGGTCTGGGCAGCCCAGTCCCAGGAAGGCAGAACAAAGGATTTCCTCTGAGATAGGGTGTTACACCCTCTCCCTTTGGAAATAGGTGTTAAGGGCCTGAGAGGAGTAGCCTCTCCTGGCCTCTGGGAATGCTTTGAAGGGCACAAATGTTGCCCTCCTTGCATATACCAGTCTACACTGGTTCAGGGATCCCCAGCCCCTGCTCTGGCGTGAAACTTGACAAAGGAAAGGGGAGTGGTGTCCAGAGCTCCTCCAGTGTGTCCCAGACCTCTGCCATCTTGAATGCAGAGGTGTGAGGGCACAATGGAGGCTTCAGAGTGGCCAGTGCCAGTAGGTGACGTCAGAGACCCCTCCTGATAGGCTCTTACCTGGTTAGGTAGCCAATCCTCCTCTGAGGGCTATTTAGGGTTTCTCCTGTGGGTTCCTCTTCAGATAATGAATGCAAGAGCTCACTAGAGTTCCTCTGCATCTCCCTCTTTGACGTCTGCCAAGGATCGAACGCTGACTGCTCCAAGCTCGCCTGCAAAACTGCAACAAAGTAGCAAGAAGACTACCAGCAACATTGTAGCAACTCATCCTGCCGGCGTTCTCAAGTGTTTCCTAGTGGTGCATGCTCTTAGGGCTGTCTACCTTCACCCTGCACTGGAAGCCAAGAAGAAATCTCCTGTGGGTAGACTGAATCTTCCTCCTGCTAATGCAGACACCAAACTTCAGCATCACCGGTCCTCTGGGTCCCCTCTCATCATGACGAGCATGGTCCCTAGAACACAGGAGCTGGATCCAACTGACCCGACAGTCCAGTGGTCGTTCTGTCCAAATTTGGTGGAGGTAAGTCCTTGCCTCCCTACGCCAAACAGTAATCCTGTGTACTGCGTGATCTGCAGCTGCTAGGGCTTCTGTGTACTTTTGCAAGGATTCCTTTGTGCACACCCTAGCCCAGGTCCCCAGCACTCCGTCCTGCATTTCTCAACTCGCTGAGTTTACCACTGGCTTCGAAGGACCCTCTTTTGTTGTGTTGAGACGACTGCTGTGCTCAGATTTCTTGAATGCCTATTCAAGTGCTTCTGAGGGTGCTGCCTGCTTCTGCAAGGACTCTCTCCGTTGCTGAGCCCCCCCCCTCTATCTCTTCCTGCAAGGGGCGACCTCCTGGTCCTTCCTGAGCCGGGGCAGCATCCATCATCTTCAACTGCAACACTTGCAGCTAGCAAGGCTTGTTTGCAGTCTTTCTGCGTCCTTCAGCACACCGTGGGACATCTTCTGACCAAAGGAAAAGATCCTGGCACCTTCTGTCATTGCAGAATCTTTGGCCTCTTCCGCCAGGAGACAGCCCTTTTGCATCTTCATCCGGTGTTTAGTGGGCTCCTGACCCCCCTGGACACTTGCGTGACTCTTAAACTTAGTCCCCTTCCTTTACAGGTCCTCTGGTCCAGGAATCCATTTTCAGTGCTTTGCAGTCAGTTGTTGCCTTTGCAGAATCCCCTATCTCGACTTTACTGTCTTTCTAGGGTAGTAGGGTAACTTTACTCCTATATTTCAGGGTCTTGGGGTGGGGTATTTTGGACACCCTTAGGGGGTCATTCTGACCCTGACGGGCGGCAGAGGCCGCCCGCCAGAGTTCCCCCCTCCGAAATACCGCTCCGCAGTCGAAAGACCGCGGAGGGTATTCTAAGTTTTTCCCTGGGCTTGCGGTGAAATACTTGTAGGGGCCCTCTTACGGGGGCCCCGCGACCCCCCCTACCGCCATCCGGTTCCCGGCGGGCGGACCCGGGGGTCGGAATCCCCTCGGCGGCGCAGCTAGCTGCGCCGCCTTGCAGGATTCAAAAGGGCGGCGGTATACTAAGACCGCCGGGGTCAGAAGGACCCCCTTAGTGTTTTCTTACACTCCCAGCGACCCTCTACACACTACATTAGGCCTGGGGTCCACTTGTGGTTCGCATTCCACTTTTGGAGTGTAAGGTTTGAGTTGTCCCTAGGCCTGTTGTCTCCTATTGCATCCTATTGTATTCTACAGTGTTTGCACTACTTTTGTAACTGTTTACTTACCTGATTTTGGTTTGTGCGTATATTGTGTGTTTTTTACTTACCTCCTAAGGGAGTATATCCTCTGAGATACTTTTGGCATATTGTCACAAAAATAAAGTACCTTTATTTTTAGTAACTCTGAGTATTGTGTTTCTTATGATATAGTGATATATGATATAAGTGGTATAGTAGGAGCTTTGCATTTCTCCTAGTTCAGCCTAAGCTGCTCTGCTATAGCTACCTCTATCAGCCTAAACTGCTAGGACACTACTAATCTACTAATAAGGGACAACTGGACCTGCCACAAGGTGTAAGTACCATCAGTTAGCCACTATAAGCCAGGCCAGCCTCCCACAATATTGTATTAACGGCTCACCCGCTGTGCCGGGAGAGACGGTTTCGCTTTTATCATAGTAAATGTGGAAATGTTAAACATAACACAAGGTGGCAAATCAAAGCATCATCTAAACATTGTGTGAAATTAGCCCAATCCTTTGCAACCCTCCCCTCATCAAATTGTAGGAGTCATCTGGTGAACGGTGTAGGAGGCTGGCCTGGTTTACGGTGGGTACCAAAGGTACTTACATCTTATACCAGGTCCAGTTCTCCCTTATTAGTGAAATGTAGTCAGTGTCTAGAAGCCAGGCTGTCTAGGAGACATGCAAAGCTCTTGCAATACCATTGTGTTACACAACACTCACACACCTAAAAGGCAATACTCAGAGTTCCAAAAATAATGGTACTTTATTTTAGTGACACAATGCCAAAAATACTTTGGAGACTCTACTTCCTTAGTAGGTAAATAATACACACAATATATACACTAGTAACCAAAAACAGGTAAGTAAATAGTCAGAAAATAATGCAAACTGTGAAAATCACAATAGGTTGCAATGGGGCTAGGGGGAACACAAACCATACACTAAAATAGTGGAGTGCGAATGTCGGTTTCCCACCTAGGCAAGTGTAATGTGTAGAGGGGCGCTGGGAGTGTAAGAAAACACCAAAGGTAAGTAATAGACCCCAACCCAGAGCCCAGGAAAACAGGAGTAAATCACAGTAACGTTCCTAAAACACACAAGAAGTTGTTATAGAAGATTATGTAAATACCAGAAGAGACTGCAAGACACCAACAATGGATTCCTGGACCTGAAGCCTGGTGGAAGAAAGGGACCAAGTCCAAGAAGCACTGAAGAGTCCAGGGAGAACAGAAGCCCCTGCTAACCCAGATGAAGGTACAAAAGAAGGACCACCGCTGAGAAGAAAAGGTCAGTATTGCAACAAAGAAGATAGATGTGGGTTCCTGGTTGGTGCAGAAGATGTCCCACGCCGGATGAATAAATGCAGTCTGGTTTGCATCGCTGGATTCCACCAACAAGCCTTGGCACACTCAAAGCTCACAGTTAGCGGTAAATGGTGCTGTCCAGGACCAGGAGGGACCTGGTGGCCTCTAGCTAGGAGGGAGAGACAGAGGGGGCTCTCAGAAACTCAGAGAGCCCTCAGAAGACCAGGCATTGTGCATAGGAGTCCCACAGCCCGGGGACAAAGAAGGTGCAAATGGAGGCCCACGCAGCACAACACAAAGGATTCCCACGTCGTCGGAGAACCACTCAGGAAGCTGTGCGTCACAGCATGGAGTGCTGGTGGTCTCAGCTGTGTTGTGCATGAAGAACTTTGTGGAATGTCGCACACAAGCCTTGGCAACTGCAAGTCACACAGTGCAAGGGGATACTGTCTTGCATGGGGAGGCTAGCTCTTACCTCCACCAAAGTTGGACAGCATGACGTTGGGACTGTCGGTGTCAATTTAGTCCACGAACATGTTGCTGGATCCATGCCTGTCTTCTGGAGAGGGGACCCAAGCCACCGGTCGTCGAGGCAGAGAGGTGCCTGCTGAAGCAGGGAAGTGACTCCATCACTCCACGGGAGATTCCTTTCGTTCTTCTTGTGCAGGCTGAAGACAGGCAGTCCTCGGAGGATGCATAACCTGGGAACTATTGCAATTGCTGGCAGGAGCTGAAGCTACAATGTTGCAGAAGTCATCTTTGCTTCTTTGTTGCAGTTTTGCAGAGTTCCTGGAGTGGTCAGCAGTTATTCCGTCAGTAGAAGATGAATTAAAGGATGCAGAGGATTCCTGCTGGAGTCTTGCAATCCGAATCCGAAGAAACACCCAGAGGAGAGACACTAAATAGCCCTCAGATGGGGATTGGTCACCTCACTAGGTAAGCACCTATCAGGAGGGGTCTCTGACATCACCTGCTGGCACTGGCCATTGAGATGCTCCCAGAGTGCTCCAGCACTCCAAGATGGCAAAACCCAGAGACACTTTGGAGGAGCTCTGGGCACCACTCCTGGGATGGTGATGGACAGGGAAGTGGTCACTCCCCTTTCCTTTATCCAGTTTTGCATCAGAGCAGGGACTGGGGGTCCCTGAACCTGTGTAGACTGGATTATGCAAGGAGGGCACCATCTGTGCCCTTCAAAACATTTCCAGATTATCTAGGAGGATACCTGTCCCATGCCTGTAACACCTATTTCCAAAGGGAGAGGGTGTAATTCCCCTATCCCAAAGGAAATGCTTTGTTCTGCCTTCCTGGGATTGAGCTGCTCGTGCCCCAGGAGAGCAGAAGCCTGTCTGTAGGTGGCAGCAGCTAAGGCTGCCTGGAAAACCTCAGAAGGCTCGAATGGCAGTACCGGGAGTCACTATCGAGCCCCCAGAGTGCATGGGGTTGTACAGCCAACATAGGAATCAGTACTAGGGTACAATTGTTGCTAGACACCTTACATGGCCTTATTTGGGGCCACCTTTGTGAAGCTGGACATAGGTATTGACCTATATCCAGTGCACGCATAAAGTGGCATCCCTGCACTCACGAAGACTGGGAAAAGGGGCCTGGGTGATGTGGGGGTACCTCTGCTTGTGCAGGGGTGTCCTCACACACAGGTACTTTGCACTCAGCCTTCAGGATTGGAATACCAGACATATAGGTGACTTGTAAGTGATCTGGTGCAGTGAAAATGGCTGTGAAATAGTGCATGAATTATTTCACACAGGCTGCAATGGCATTCCTGTAGAAGCCTTTGCATGGGCTCCCTATGGGTGGCAAAAGAAATGTTGCAGCCCATAGGAATTTCCTGGAACCCCAGTGTCATGTGTACATAGGTACCATATACTAGGGACTTATAAGAGGGTACCAGTATGCCAACTTGGAGTGAAATACTGAGTTACTAGTGAATAGGGACAAATTCGGAAACAGAGGCAGCATGAGCACTGGGGTCCTGATTAGCAGAACTCCACTAAAAATTTAGAAAACAGTGAAACATACTGACAAGTAGGCAATAAACCATTTGCACTGGGGTCCTGACCAGCAGGACTCCAGTGACACAGTCAAAGACACACTGACATCAGGCAGAAATTGGGAGTAACATGCAAAAAAGAGGGTACTTTCCTACAAATAGTAGGGAGTGTTATTGTTAGTGGGAGCAGGTGTAGCGTGTGTTCGTTATTTGAGAGGTATGTATCGGAAGGTGGGGGCCTTCAGGAGGATCTCTAGTATTCTCAGGCATTTGGGTTTACACTTAGGGCCAGATTTATACTTTTTGTCGCAAAACTTTGCTAACGCAGTTTTGCGTCAAAAATGTTAGCACCGGCTAACGCCATTTCTTAACACAACCCATGTGTCAAATTTATATTTGAATTTGATTTAAGAACAGGTTAGAGTCATTTTTCCTGACGCTAACCATTGCACCTTGTCGTAAGGCAAAATTGCATCAATGTAGGAAAAATGACTCTAATCTGCTTTGCGACATGAAAAAAGTCGCAAAACGGATATGTGCCATTTTTCACAACAATAGCATCAAAAAGAGACACAAACAGAGGAAAGGAACCCCAAAATAGATCGCTCAAGCCAGGAGAGACCCCAGGGAGACCCCACACAACCAAGAACCAGCCAAGAGGACACTGTCAAGACCCAGGTGAGAGACAAGAAGAAGAGGAAGTGTTGCTTCAGTGCAGAGGAGCATGAAATTCTGGTGCGAAAGGTGACGTAGCACCAGCATCAACTCTTCATCAACTCTAAATTGCCAATTGGGAGGCGAGAGGCAAAGTGGCACCAGATTGTGGACAAGGTTAACAGTGTGGCAGAGGTCAGGAGAACTGTCACTGAGTGCAAGAAACGCTTGCATGACTGCAAGTGCAGGACAAAGGAGAAAAAGGCAAGAAACAGGAAGGCAGCACTGCAGGTCGGAGTTGGGAGTCCAGTACCACAAGAGGACCTGGACGAGAGGGAGGAGATGGTTGCAGCTGTCATCCCAGAGGAAATCATCACTGGTATCACAGGATACAACAGTGCAGACTACCAGGAAACAACACACATGCAGGGTAAGTTTCACGGGGGACAAAAATGCCTAAATGTCAAGTGCAAGAAGGGGGAGGCACATACCTACTACACAATACATGTCAGCCCTGAAAATCCAGCAGTGGAACAGACAAAGGGGCACGGCAGGGGACTCCCTGGACTGCCTTTTCCAGGTGCATGGGCTGTGCAGGGGCATCCAGTGGCACAGCAACACAACACTACACCAACAACCTTTGAATGAGGATACACCGCCATATCAAGGCTGCTGGAAGTGCTGGTGCAGACCAGGAGGGTAAGGTAGAATGTAAAACTGCTCTGCTGTCACAGGACAGCTGCTATTTTCAGAATGTAAACTAAAGAACAATGCTCAGTCTCAGGCCATTTGCTCAAGTGGCATTTATCATTGAGAACATTTGCCACTGCTACCTGTGCTGTGTGTCCTGGTCAGTTAGGAAATGGCAGATAGGTGCCCATGGCACAAACATATTCAAAATGAGGGTTCAGTATGACTACGTGATCAATCCCCATAAATCCCTATCCAAGTGCAACTCCTGCCAACTGCTCATGTCCATAGACTCAATAACCATCAGGCACTGTCACATACATTATGATTTACACAGCAGTAATCTCATAACTATGCTGCCCATTCTGGGGTTTACCCCTGTGCCTGTGTCACAGTAGCTTCAATGCCACCATGCAACATATCAGGTGTCATAGTGCTAGGACAACTGCATTGAGGGAGAGGACAAATGTGTGTAGGTAGACAAACACAAACACAACCACACAGACATAGGAGGGAATAGAACTCTACCAGGCCCATCAGTGCAATGCAATATTGCACACAAACGCAAATATCAACATTAGAAACTACCAATGGTGACACCTGTATCGTTTCATGGAAATGCAATACATGGTATGGTGCTAGGTCTCAGCACCGCATAGGTGTATGTGAAAAAAGATATACTGGGACAGGGCCATATTGTTATGTGTGGTGAATGTGGCATCAGCAAAGCAACAATCATTGCAAGCCTCACCATGCTAATGGTGGGAGGGTTGATGAGGACAAGAAGGTGGCAAGCCACAATTTGGACAGAACCCACACCTAGAAAATGTGACACAGACAATTCCCCAAACTGCCCACACTACATGTGACATGCAGGTGAGGCGTAGGGCTGAGAGACTGCAAACATTAATGCCAGGAACAATGCCTGGGAATCAAGATACCAATGTACCACCAATAGGAAGTTATTGACATCACATTACAACTGGCACAACACAGACACGCTAATTGTACAATATCTCATTGCAGACGACGATGGCTCTCCTGTGGATCTGTCTGTCCTGTACTACTCTGATGACTTGGATGACCAGCTGACAACCAACAGCCAGGAAACCCTCCAAGATGTCCTAGAACCCTCCAGACACCACCTCCAGTCATAAGGAGGAGCACACATGTAAAAGCCATCCGAGAGGAAACACCCACCACCCTAATAGAATGACCTGCCAGCTCAAACACAGCTGAGGAATCTGATGACACAGGGACCACCTTTGAGAGGACAGTTGTGTGAGTACAGCGGGAGCTGGCTAAGGAGGTGTGGGTGGGGATGCAAACTATGGCAACCAGCCTTGAGGTGATGCGCATGTGCATGATGATGTCCGCAGAACAATCAGCAGCCATACAAGTCACACAATCCCTACTGCAAGGAGTCCAACAGTGTGTGAGGGATGTCACCACTGCCGTGAGGGAGTTACTACAACACCTGCCCTCCCAATCTTGCAGCTGCATGCATGACAACAAGCTGGACTCCATGCACTGGGAACTGACCTCCCTCAGGGCAGACGTGGCTGCCTACCACCGGGATGTTGCTGCCATACTCAATATTCAGCAGCTCCTCCTTGCTGCAGTTATGCCATATGTAGTTCCACAGATGGCCGCTGCCAGGAATTAGGAGTCCACTTCTCCAACCATTGAAGTGTGTGTTGCCCCCTCAAACCCACCAGCAACACCATTAAGGGAAGAGGAGACGACACACACATCAGAGGATGAAGATGTGGAACAGATCATCTTGGCTCGTAGGAGTACCCGGTAGCACCAGCCCATGCCACAGTGGAACTGATTTTCCTTTGTCCTGTACTTGATAACATGCCAGTGTTGCTACAGTTGGTGACACGCACTCTTCACCGACACACTGTTAACCTTACTACTATGGACTGCAATTGTCTCTTACTACTCAATTGGCAATTCATGTTCCTCTGCACTGAATGACAATTCATCTCAGCATGTCCAATGGCATGTCCCTGAACCATGCACTTGTGTTGCTTTGCAATAGAATGCTTTACACTAATGGGGTCACAGACCTGGACTATGTAAATATTGCACTACAGAACTTTAAAATAAACAGCACCTACGCAACCACTTTGTCTCTGTGTAATGTGACACATCTACTTTGCTGTAGATTTGTGATGCATGTAACATGTCTATGGTCACAGAGTGTCAATACCAGAGTGCAGAAGTAATGTGGCCATATATTTACGCACAAGGTCCCTGATTTCATATTCTTCAGGGCGTCATTTCTGTCATTTTTTAAGCAAAAGTAGCACAAACCTACAAAATATCATTGTATATTGTAAGTTTGACGGCTTTTCTGTCAAAAAATGAGGCAAATGCAGTGCAATAATAGTATAATTCTGGGCCAAGGTATCTACAAGATGAAACTCAATGCTGGGCACATCCCCTACTAGAAAGTCATTGTGTATGTGACATTTGTTTTAAAACATACATGCCTCACCCACAACATACAGCAGGAATGGCTGTGTAAGAGTGTTTGGCCCGTCAGCTGGGAGTACAGTAAAACACCTAGGCATGAAATTTGTATACTTGTCCTCATCTGAAATTGACAGTACTCAGTTTACCAGTGTTCACATGGACATTAGGCTGCAGTCAGACGTCCCACAATACCCAACATTTCGACACAGGATTCAAACGAAGACAACTTTAAAGCCACACCTACCTGTACAATGCATGGGAACCATAGTCACGTTGAGTGGTGGATACAAAGGATGGCAGATGCATTGAGATTTAGATTTGAAGTAGCTGCCAATGTGACAGCTCGGTTGGAAGTGGGAATTAACATGTCAAGAGAGGGATGTGGATGCAGGATGGAATATACAGGCCAACTGACAATTGGCACTATACACTCATGCAAGGATCCAGCACCCCAAGCATATGACACAAGCAGTAAGGGAGTACCTAAATCTTTAATACCTTTGTACAAAACAGAACATAAAACTATCTAACACACCTATACTGACCTAATTTATCCTAACTATACATTACCCACAACTGGCCATAGCTACCCTATGCTAAGCTTACTTACCACATTTAACAAAACACTGTAAAAATGTTCCCCCTTCCCCCTTATATGACAAGACACATGTAGTAAAACATATACTAACTTAAACAGATACTAACTAATACTAAACAAATATATATTTTTGTATTTTTTAATACACAAGAGCCCCAACATTAACCACCACCCATCCACCCAAAAACTAACATGTAATAAAATGAACCCCTCAGTCCCCCAACTACTTATCCTATCTAAACTACTACCCTACTATAACCTATTATTAAACCCCTAAACCCACTAAAAAACTGTTTGAGGAATGAGGGGGGGACTGAATTAAGGGTGAGGAGAGGCAGGAGTTCAGAGGTATGACCTCCTCAGTGTCTTCTTTATAGATTTCAGCCTCTGGGTATTTTTGTCCACGACCCTCTGTCAAGCTTTCTCAAAACTTTTCTCATGTCCCTCTGGAGCTTGAAATGGCAGCCATGTCCAATGCAGCAGATGTGGTGGTCTGTGTTGCAGAGGTTGTTGCTTCTGCAGGTGTGGGGGCCAGTGGTGCTGACGTTGAAGGTGCAGCAGGTGTGGTGGTTGGTGGTCTGGGGTTGATGTGATGGTGGTCGCTGTGCTCCTGGGTGCAGTTGGTGTGGTGGCCCCAACCTTTGTGGCCAATGCAGGTCCACCTGGCTGAAAGCCTGCCATTCTCCTGTGGCTCTCTCTCTGATAGGATCTTGCCATCCTCTGGTACCCAGACGTGACGTCCAATATGTGTCTGTACCTCACTGCCCGCTTCTGAAAATCCCTGATCTCCACTACATTCATCTTAGCAGCTGTAAAAATTAAACAGGCAACCATCATTGTGTGATGCATGTACAGATGATAATCTAATACTCTCCCTCAATTTGCACATGCAGTCCAAATCACAGTTCAGATGATATAATGTCCCCGATGAATGAAATGGCAACACTGCCTATCCATCAAGTATTTAACAGCACAGCAAAGCACAACAAGAGGTGTACCAAATAAAGGGGGTTATTACAACTTTGGAGGAGGTGTTAATCCGTCCCAAAAGTGACGGTAAAGTGACGGATATACCACCAGCCGTATTACGAGTCCATTATATTCTATGGAAATGTAATATGGCTGGTGGTATATCCGTCACTTTACCGTCACTTTTGGGACGGATTAACACCTCCTCCAAAGTTGTAATAACCCCCAAAGTGATCTGTGCATTGATGTAGTGCAATGTGTCACAATGCAAATGCAACAAGTACTTCACATGAGCCAGGCCGACTAATCTTTTTCATCTAAGTCAGCTTCAAGGCACCAATGACCAGTGATTTGTAGATGTAATTGGCAGGATGGTATGCAGTTGCCAACCATAAGGGGTCGGTGTTGTTTGGGACACATTCATGCTTGAATGAGATGACTGTCATCTACACTGTGACCAACACATCTACCTACATATATGTTCTTCCCCTACACCTGTGCCTCAGGGGGGATGGGCATGCAATACATCATCACAACTGTTGAGGACAACCACAAAGCCATGTCCACGTATACATGGATTGAGTGAGTGGAACACATGTGAGGAGGGCTGCCACCTAGGTATGAGCTATCCATAGGTCAATCACATCTACATTCATGTTCCCAGTGGTGGACAGCCATCAACACATGATCTGCCAACACAATTCCAAAATCACCCACATTGATGACAGCACATGTCTGGCCTTGACCTGCATGCACACCTATTACATACCACATAAGTGTGACATAAATGGAGTACAACTTATGGGGCCAGATGCTGAGGGACAGTTCCCCATAGAGTCCTAAATGTACATTAGAATACAGGGATGTGCAATTTAATGCAGAAAACTGATGCATCACAGTCTTGTGCAAATGAGGGTATGACTCGGTGACAAAATTCTGACACTGGAGCACTTCCAAGTCACATGTGGGCCTACATTTGGCTATGAATGACCTTGTTTACATGCTGCTGCCTATTGCACATCACAAGTCTCCCAAGATATGACTCTCTGCCTGTGAATGTCTAACCCATGCATGGAACACTATGTCAACATCCAGTCTAGTAATATATCAGATCACGTGCCAGCTCATCATATCTTGTAATAAGTGCAACACACAAGAGTCACCCACACAACAGCTGCAATCACTACACAGGACAGACATTATCACGCTTACTGGATACGTCTGGGTCCAGAAATCGGGCCACTTCCCTGAGGGTATAGGGGGTCGGTCCACCTGTAAGTCAAGGAATGGAAAAATAAGCTCAATAACAGATCACTGTACAAATGTGTGGACAACATATCACAGTGTGTAACATTTTATATGAGTGAGCTTTTGATCCTGCATGTAGACACTCCAACAGACATACTACTGCAAACTAACATTGACACTGACACTCCAGTGAGTGATAGACACACATCTGCACACATGCACTGAGCCTAACACGCATGTGGTGCTAAACCTGACTACAAACATTTGTGGCTAATCCATTTCAGATGGTACTCCATGTCATGATTTGTAATTGGATGACAATTTCAATGGCACTTCCCCGGTGCACTGCAATCCAAGTGACTCAGGTATTGTGGCTTGTGCATCAAGGGACACTGAGTTATTGTGTGATGGACATGTGGCTAAATTTTCCATCATTAAGTATCATGCATTCAGTGGTCCATAACAGATGTGGCACAGTCAGTTGTATGTAGGTAACAAATGGTCCCCTTCCTTTACAGGTCCTCTGGT
The DNA here is from genome assembly GCF_031143425.1 of Pleurodeles waltl. Classification (NCBI taxonomy): domain Eukaryota; kingdom Metazoa; phylum Chordata; class Amphibia; order Caudata; family Salamandridae; genus Pleurodeles; species Pleurodeles waltl. Next base: position 1,496,003,155 of record NC_090445.1, read on the forward strand.
CCAGGAATCCGTTTTCAGTGCTTTGCAGTCAGTTGTTGCCTTTGCAGAATCCCCTATCTCGACTTTACTGTCTTTCTAGGGTAGTAGGGTAACTTTACTCCTATATTTCAGGGTCTTGGGGTGGGGTATTTTGGACACCCTTAGTGTTTTCTTACACTCCCAGCGACCCTCTACACACTACATTAGGCCTGGGGTCCATTCGTGGTTCGCATTCCACTTTTGGAGTGTATGGTTTGAGTTGCCCCTAGGCCTGTTGTCTCCTATTGCATCCTATTGTATTCTACAGTGTTTGCACTACTTTTGTAACTGTTTACTTACCTGATTTTGGTTTGTGTGTATATTGTGTGTATTTTACTTACCTCCTAAGGGAGTATATCCTCTGAGATACATTTGGCATATTGTCACAAAAATAAAGTACCTTTATTTTTAGTAACTCTGAGTATTGTGTTTCTTGTGATATAGTGATATATGATATAAGTGGTAAAGTAGGAGCTTTTCATTTCTCCTAGTTCAGCCTAAGCTGCTCTGCTATAGCTACCTCTATCAGCCTAAACTGCTAGGACACTACTAATCTACTAATAAGGGACAACTGGACCTGCCACAAGGTGTAAGTACCATCAGTTAGCCACTATAAGCCAGGCCAGCCTCCCACAATATTGTATTAACGGCTCACCCGCTGTGCCGGGAGAGACGGTTTCGCTTTTATCATAGTAAATGTGGAAATGTTAAACATAACACAAGGTGGCAAATCAAAGCATCATCTAAACATTGTGTGAAATTAGCCCAATCCTTTGCAACCCTCCCCTCATCAAATTGTAGGAGTCATCTGGTGAACGGTGTAGGAGGCTGGCCTGGTTTACGGTGGGTACCAAAGGTACTTACACCTTATACCAGGTCCAGTTCTCCCTTATTAGTGAAATGTAGTCAGTGTCTAGAAGCCAGGCTGTCTAGGAGACAGGCAAAGCTCTTGCAATACCATTGTGTCACACAGTACTCACACACCTAAAAGGCAATACTCAGAGTTCCAAAAATAATGGTACTTTATTTTAGTGACACAATTCCAAAAACACTTTGGAGACTCTACTTCCTTAGTAGGTAAATAATATACACAATATATACACTACTAACCAAAAACAGGTAAGTAAATAGTCAGAAAATAATGCAAACTGTGAAAATCACAATAGGTTGCAATGGGGCTAGGAGGAACACAAACCATACACTAAAATAGTGGAGTGCGAATGTCGGTTTTCCCACCTAGGCAAGTGTAATGTGTAGAGGGGCGCTGGGATTGTAAGAAAACACCAAAGGTAAGTAATACACCCCAACCCAGAGCCCAGGAAAACAGGAGTAAATCACAGTAACGTTCCTAAAACACACAAGAAGTTGTTACAGAAGATTATGCAAATACCAGAAGAGACTGCAAGACACCAACATTGGATTCCTGGACCTGAAGCCCGGTGGAAGAAAGGGACCAAGTCCAAGAAGCACTGAAGAGTCCAGGGAGAACAGAAGCCCCTGCTAACCCAGATGAAGGTACAAAAGAAGGACCACCGCTGAGAAGAAAAGGTCAGTATTGCAACAAAGAAGATAGATGTGGGTTCCTGGTTGGTGCAGAAGATGTCCCACGCCGGATGAATAAATGCAGTCTGGTTTGCATCGCTGGATTCCACCAACAAGCCTTGGCAAACTCAAAGCTCACAGTTAGCGGTAAATGGTGATGTCCAGGACCAGGAGGGACCTGGTGGCCTCTAGTTAGGAGGGAGAGACAGAGGGGGCTCTCAGAAACTCAGAGAGCCCTCAGAAGACCAGGCATTGTGCATAGGAGTCCCACAGCCCGGGGACAAAGAAGGTGCAAATGGAGGCCCACGCAGCACAACACGAAGGATTCCCACGTCGTCGGAGAACCACTCAGGAAGCTGTGCGTCACAGCATGGAGTGCTGGTGGTCTCAGCTGTGTTGTGCATAAAGAACTTTGTGGAATGTCGCACACAAGCCTTGGCAACTGCAAGTCACACAGTGCAAGGGGATACTGTCTTGCATGGTGAGGCTAGCTCTTACCTCCACCAAAGTTGGACAGCATGACGTTGGGACTGTCAGCGTCAATTTAGTCCGCGAACATGTTGCTGGATCCATGCCTGTCTTCTGGAGAGGGGACCCAAGCCACCGGTCGTCGAGGCAGAGAGGTGCCTGCTGAAGCAGGGAAGTGACTCCATCACTCCACGGGAGATTCCTTCCGTTCTTCTTGTGCAGGCTGAAGACAGGCAGTCCTCGGAGGTTGCAGAACCTGGGAACTATTGCAGTTGCTGGCAGGAGCTGAAGCTACAATGTTGCAGAAGTCATCTTTGCTTCTTTGTTGCAGTTTTGCAGAGTTCCTGGAGTGGTCAGCAGTTATTCCGTCAGTAGAAGATGAATTAAAGGATGCAGAGGATTCCTGCTGGAGTCTTGCAATCCGAATCCGAAGAAACACCCAGAGGAGAGACACTAAATAGCCCTCAGATGGGGATTGGTCACTTAACTAGGTAAGCACCTATCAGGAGGGGTCTCTGACATCACCTGCTGGCACTGGCCATTGAGATGCTCCCAGAGTGCTCCAGCACTCCAAGATGGCAAAACCCAGAGACACTTTGGAGGAGCTCTGGGAACCACTCCTGGGATGGTGATGGACAGGGAAGTGGTCACTCCCCTTTCCTTTGTCTTGTTTTGCATCAAAGCAGGGACTGGGGGTCCCTTAACCTGTGTAGACTGGATTATGCAAGGAGGGCACCATCTGTGCCCTTCAAAACATTTCCAGAGGATCTAGGAGGATACCTGTCCCATGCCTGTAACACCTATTTCCAAAGGGAGAGGGTGTAATTCCCCTCTCCCAAATGAAATGCTTTGTTCTGCCTCCCTGGGATTGAGCTGCTCGTGCCCCAGGAGAGCAGAAGCCTGTCTGTAGGTGGCAGCAGCTAAGGCTGCCTGGAAAACCTCAGAAGGATGGAATGGCAGTACTGGGAGTCACTATGGAGCCCCCAGAGTGAATGGGGTTGTAAAGCCAACATAGGAATCAGTACTAGGGTACAATTGTTGCTAGACACCTTACGTGGCCTTATTTGGGGCCACCTTTGTGAAGCTGGACATAGGTATTGACCTATATCCAGTGCACGCATAAAGTGGCATCCCTGCACTCACGAAGACTGGGAAAAGGGGCCTGGGTGATGTGGGGGTACCTCTGCTAGTGCAGGGGTGTCCTCACACACAGGTACTTTGCACTCAGCCTTCAGGATTGGAATACCAGACATATAGGTGACTTGTAAGTGATCTGGTGCAGTGAAAATGGCTGTGAAATAGTGCATGAATTGTTTCACACAGGCTGCAATGGCATTCCTGTAGAAGCCTTTGCATGGGCTCCCTATGGGTGGCAAAAGAAATGCTGCAGCCCATAGGAATTTCCTGGAACCCCAGTGCCATTTGTACATATGTACCATATACTAGGGACTTATAAGAGGGAACCAGTATGCCAACTTGGAGTGAAATACTGAGTTACTAGTGAATAGGGACAAAGTTGGAAACAGAGGCAGCATGAGCACTGGGGTCCTGATTAGCAGGACTCCACTGAAAATTTAGAAAACAGTGAAACATACTGACAAGTAGGCAATAAACCATTTGCACTGGGGTCCTGACCAGCAGGACTCCAGTGACACAGTCAAAAACACACTGACATCAGGCAGAAATTGGGAGTAACATGCAAAAAAGAGGGTAATTTCCTACAAATAGTAGGGAGTGTTAGTGGGAGCAGGTGTAGCGTGTGTTTGTTATTTGAGAGGTATGTATCGGGAGGTGGGGGCCTTCAGGAGGATCTCTGGTATTCCCAGGCATTTGGGTTTACACTTAGGGCCAGATTTATACTTTTTAACGCAAAACTTTGCTAACGCAGTTTTGCGTCAAAAATGTTAGCACCGGCTAACGCCATTTCTTAACACAACCCATGTGTCAAATTTATATTTGAATTTGATTTAATAACAGGTTAGAGTCATTTTTCCTGACGCTAACCATTGCACCTTGTTGTAAGGCAAATTGCATCAATGTAGGAAAAATTACTCTAATCTGCTTTGCGACATGAAAAAAGTCGCAAAACGGATATGTGCCATTTTTCACAACAATAGCGTCAAAAAGAGACACAAACAGAGGAAAGGAACCCCAAAATAGATCGCTGAAGCTAGGAGAGACCCCAGGGAGACCCTACACAACCAAGAACCAGCCAAGAGGACACTGTCAAGACCCAGGTGAGAGACAAGAAGAAGAGGAAGTGTTGCTTCAGTGCAGAGGAGCATGAAATTCTGGTGCGAAAGGTGACGGAGCACCAGCATCAACTCTTCATCAACTCTAAATTTCCAATTGGGAGGCGAGAGGCAAAGTGGCACCAGATTGTTGACAAGGTTAACAGTGTGGCAGAGGTCAGGAGAACTGTCACTGAGTGCAAGAAACGCTTGCATGACTGCAAGTGCAGGACAAAGGAGAAAAAGGCAAGAAACAGGAAGGCAGCACTGCAGGTCGGAGGTGGGAGTCCAGTACCACAAGAGGACCTGGACGAGAGGGAGGAGATGGTTGCAGCCGTCATCCCAGAGGAAATCATCACTGGTATCACAGGATACAACAGTGCAGACTACCAGGAAACAACACACATGCAGGGTAAGTTTCACGGGGGACAAAAATGCCTAAATGTCAAGTGCAAGAAGGGGGAGGCACATACCTACTACACAATACATGTCAGCCCTGAAAATCCGGCAGTGGAACAGACAAAGGGGCACGGCAGGGGACTCCCTGGACTGCCTTTTCCAGGTGCATGGGCTGTGCAGGGGCATCCAGTGGCACAGCACAACACAACACTACACCAACAACCTTTGAATGGGGATACACCGCCATATCAAGACTGCTGGAAGTGCTGGTGCAGACCAGGAGGGTAAGGTAGAATGTAAAACTGCTCTGCTGTCACAGGACAGCTGCTATTTTCAGAATGTAAACTAAAGAACAATGCTCAGTCTCAGGCCATTGGCTCAAGTGGCATTTATCATTGACAACACTTGCCACTGCTACCTGTGCTGTGTGTCCTGGTCAGTTAGGAAATGGCAGATAGGTGCTCATGGCACAAACATATTCAAAATGAGGGTTCAGTATGACTACGTGATCAATCCCCATAAATCCCTATCCAAGTGCAACTCCTGCCAACTGCTCATGTCCATAGACTCAATAACCATCAGGCACTGTCACATACATTATGATTTACACAGCAGTAATCTCATAACTATGCTGCCCATTCTGGGGTTTACCCCTGTGCCTGTGTCACAGTAGCTTCAATGCCACCATGCAACATATCAGGTGTCATAGTGCTAAGACAACTGCATTGAGGGAGAGGACATATGTGTGTAGGTAGACAAACACAAACACAACCACACAGTCATAGGAGGGAATAGATCTCTACCAGGCCCATCAGTGCAATGCAATATTGCAAACAAACGCAAATATCAACATTAGAAACTACCAATGGTGACACCTGTATCGTTTCATGGAAATGCAATACATGGTATGGTGCTAGGTCTCAGCACCGCATAGGTGTATGTGAAAAAAGATAGACTGGGACAGGGCCATATTGTTATGTGTGGTGAATGTGGCATCAGCACACCAACAATCATTGCAAGCCTCACCATGCTAATGGTGGGAGGGTTGATGAGGACAAGAAAGTGGCAAGCCACAATTTGGACAGAACCCACACCTAGAAAATGTGACCCAGACAATTCCCCAAACTGCCCACACTACATTTGACATGCAGGTGAGGCATAGGGCTGAGAGACTGCAAACATTAATTCCAGGAACAATGCCCGGGAATCAAGATACCAATGTACCACCAATAGGAAGTTATTGACATCACATTACAACTGGCACAACACAGACACGCTAATTGTACAATATCTCATTGCAGACGACGATGGCTCTCCTGTGGATCTGTCTGTCCTGGACTACCCTGATGACTTGGATGACCAGCTGACAACCAACAGCCAGGAAACCCTCCAAGATGTCCTAGAACCCTCCAGACACCACCTCCAGTCATAAGGAGGAGCACACATGTAGCAGCCATCCGAGAGGAAACACCCACCACCCTAATAGAATGACCTGCAAGCTCAAACACAGCTGAGGAATCTGATGACACAGGGACCACCTTTGAGAGGACAGTTGTGTGAGTACAGAGGGAGCTGGCTAAGGAGGTGTGGGTGGGGATGCAAACTATGGCAACGAGCCTTGAGGTGATGCGCATGTGCATGATGATGTCCGCAGAACAATCAGCAGCCATACAAGTCACACAATCCCTACTGCAAGGAGTCCAACAGTGTGTGAGGGACGTCACCACTGCTGTGAGGGAGTTACTACAACACCTGCCCTCCCAATCTTGCAGCTGCATGCATGACAACAAGCTGGACTCCATGCACTGGGAACTGACCTCCCTCAGGGCAGACGTGGCTGCCTACCACCGGGATGTTGCTGCCATACTCAATATTCAGCAGCTCCTCCTTGCTGCAGTTATGCCATATGTAGTTCCACAGATGGCCGCTGCCAGGAATTAGGAGTCCACTTCTCCAACCATTGAAGTGTGTGTTGCCCCCTCAAACCCACCAGCAACACCATTAAGGGAAGAGGAGACGACACACACATCAGAGGATGAAGATGTGGACAGATCATCTTAGCTCGTAGGAGTACCTGGTAGCACCAGCCCATGCCACATTGGAACTGATTTTCCTTTGTCCTGTACTTGATAACATGCCAGTGTTGCTACAGTTGGTGACACGCACTCTTCACCGACACACTGTTAACCTTACTACTATGGACTGCAATTGTCTCTTACTACTCAATTGGCAATTCATGTTCCTCTGCACTGAATGACAATTCATCTCAGCATGTCCAATGACATGTCCCTGAACCATGCACTTGTGTTGCTTTGCAATAGAATGTTTTACACTAATGGGGTCACAGACCTGGACTATGTAAATATTGCTCTACAGAACTTTAAAATAAACAGCACCTACGCAACCACTTTGTCTCTGTGTAATGTGACACATCTACTTTGCTGTAGATTTGTGATGCACGTAACATGTCTATGGTCACAGAGTGTCAATACCAGAGTGCAGAAGTAATGTGGCCATATATTTACGCACAAGGTCCCTGATTTCATATTCTTCAGGGCGGCAGTTCTGTCATTTTTTAAGCAAAAGTAGCACAAACCTACAAAATATCATTGTATATTGTAAGTTTGACGGCTTTTCTGTCAAAAAATGAGGCAAATGCAGTGCAATAATAGTATAATTCTGGGCCAAGGTATCTACAAGATGAAACTCAATACTGGGCACATCCCCTACTAGAAAGTCATTGTGTATGTGACATTTGTTTTAAAACATACATGCCTCACCCACAACATACAGCAGGAATGGCTGTGTAAGAGTGTTTGGCCTGTCAGCTGGGAGTACAGTAAAACACCTAGGCATGAAATTTGTATACTTGTCCTCATCTGAAATTGACAGTACTCAGTTTACCAGTGTTCACATGGACATTAGGCTGCAGTCAGACGTCCCACAATACCCAACATTTCGACACAGGATTCAAACGATGACAACTTTAAAGCCACACCTACCTGTACAATGCATGGGAACCATAGTCACGTTGAGTGGTGGATACAAAGGATGGCAGATGCATTGAGATTTAGATTTGAAGTAGCTGCCAATGTGACAGCTCGGTTGGAAGTGGGAATTTACATGTCAAGAGAGGGATGTGGATGCAGGATGGAATATACAGGCCAACTGACAATTGGCACTATACACTCATGCAAGGATCCAGCACCCCAAGCATATGACACAAGCAGTAAGGGAGTACCTAAATCTTTAATACCTTTGTACAAAACAGAACATAAAACTATCTAACACACCTATACTGACCTAATTTATCCTAACTATACATTACCCACAACTGGCCATAGCTACCCTATGCTAAGCTTACTTACCACATTTAACAAAACACTGTAAACATTTTCCCCCTTCCCCCTTATATGACAAGACACATGTAGTAATATACTAACTTAAACATATACTAACTAATACTAAACAAATATATATTTTTGTATTTTTTAATACACAAGAGCCCCAACATTAACCACCACCCATCCACCCACAAACTAACATGTACTAAAATCAACCCCTCAGTCCCCCAACTACTTATCCTATCTAAACTACTACCCTACTATAACCTATTATTAAACCCCTAAACCCACTAAAAAACTGTATGAGGAATGAGGTGGGGACTGAATTAAGGGTGAGGAGAGGCAGGAGTTCAGAGGTTTGACCTCCTCAGTGTCTTCTTTATAGATTTAAGCCTCTGGGTATTTTTGTCCACGACCCTCTGTCAAGCTTTCTCAAAACTTTTCTCATGTCCCTCTGGAGCATGAAATGGCAGCCATGTCCAATGCAGCAGATGTGGGGGTCTGTGTTGCAGAGGTTATTGCTTCTGCAGGTGTGGAGGCCAGTGGTGCTGACGTTGAAGGTGCAGCAGGTGTGGTGGTTGGTGGTCTGGGGTTGATGTGATGGTGGTCGCTGTGCTCCTGGGTGCAGTTGGTGTGGTGGCCCCAACCTTTGTGGCCAATGCAGGTCCACCTGGCTGAAAGCCTGCCATTGTCCTGTGGCTCACTCTCTGATAGCATCTTGCCATCCTCTGGTACCCAGACTTGACATCCAATATGTGTCTGTACCTCACTGCACGCTTCTGAAAATCCCTGATCTCCACTACATTCATCTTAGCAGCTGTAAAAATTAAACAGGCAACCATCATTGTGTGATGCATGTACAGATGATAATCTAATACTCTCCCTCAATTTGCACATGCAGTCCAAATCACAGTTCAGATTATATAGGGCCGCCCGCCAAAGTCCCGCCGTCAGAATACCGCTGCACGGTCAAAAGACCGCCGCGGTAATTCTGAGTTTCCCGCTGGGCGGGCGGGCGACTGCCAGATGGCCGCCCGCCCGCCCAGCGGGAAACCTTCTTCCACGAGGATACCGGCTCCAAATGGAGCCGGCGGAGTGGAAAGGGTGCGACGGGTGCAGTTGCACCCGTCGCGATTTTCAGTGTCTGCTATGCGTAAAGTGACGGATATACCACCAGCCGTATTACGAGTCCATTATATTCTATGGAACTTGTAATATGGCTGGTGGTATATCCGTCACTTTACCGTCACTTTTGGGACGGATTAACACCTCCTCCAAAGTTGTAATAACCCCCAAATTGATCTGTGCATTGATGTAGTGCAATGTGTCACAATGCAAATGCAACAAGTACTTCACATGAGCCAGGCCGACTAATCTTTTTCATCTAAGTCAGCTTCAAGGCACCCACGACCAGTGATTTGTAGATGTAATTGGCAGGATGGTATGCAGTTGCCAACCATAAGGGGTCGGTGTTGTTTGGGACACATTCATGCTTGAATGAGATGACTGTCATCTACACTGTGACCATCACTTCTACCTACATATATGTTCTTCCCCTACACCTGTGCCTCAGGGGGGATGGGCATGCAATACATCATCACAACTGTTGAGGACAACCGCAAAGCCATGTCCACGTATACATGGATTGAGTGAGTGGAACACATGTGAGGAGGGCTGCCACCTAGGTATGAGCTATCCATAGGTCAATCACATCTACATTCATGTTCCCAGTGGTGGACAGCCATCAACACATGATCTCCCAACACAATTCCAAAATCACCCACATTGATGACAGCACATGTCTGGCCTTGACCTGCATGCACACCTATTACATACCACATAAGTGTGACATAAATGGAGTACAACTTATGGGGCCAGATGCTGAGGGACAGTTCCCCATAGAGTCCTAAATGTACATTAGAATACAGGGATGTGCAATTTAATGCAGAAAACTGATGCATCACAGTCTTGTGCAAATGAGGGTATGACTCGGTGACAAAATTCTGACACTGGAGCACTTCCAAGTCATATGTGGGCCTACATTTGGCTATGAATGACCTTGTTTACATGCTGCTGCCTATTGCACAGCACAAGACTCCCAAGATATGACTCTCTGCCTGTGAATGTCTAACCCATGCATGGAACACTATGTCAACATCCAGTCAAGTAATATATCAGATCACGTGCCAGCTCATCATATCTTGTAATGAGTGCAACACACAAGAGTCACCCACACAACAGCTGCAATCACTACACAGGACAGACATTATCACACTTACTGGATACGTCTGGGTCCTGAAATCAGGCCACTTCCCTGAGGGTATAGGGGGTCGGCCCACCTGTAAGTCAAGGAATGGAAAAATAAGCTCAATAACAGATCACTGTACAAATGTGTGGACAACATATCACAGTGTGTAACATTTTATATGAGTGAGCTTTTGATCCTGCATGTAGACACTCCAACAGACATACTACTGCAAACTAACATTGACACTGACACTCCAGTGAGTGATAGGCACACATCTGCACACATGCACTGAGCCTAACAAGCATGTGGTGCTAAACCTGACTACAAACATTTGTGGCTAATCCATTTCAGATTGTACTCCATGTCATGATTTGTAATTGGATGACAATTTCAATGGCACTTCCCCGGTGCACTGCAATACAAGTGACTCAGGTATTGTGGCTTGTGCATCAAGGGACACTGAGTTATTGTGTGATGGACATGTGGCTCAATTTTCCATCATCAAGTATCATGCATTCAGTGGTCCATAACAGATGTGGCACAGTCAGTTGTATGTAGGTAACAAATGCCCTATTGGCAGTGTCCCCTAAGCCGTATATGCCCCCTTTGCCAACATGATGGCAGGGATCATGTATGTGTGTAACGATGACAATGTAGCACTAAACATGAATTGCCCACTGTGCCGTCCCTATACAGTGAAATATGGTATGCTGACAATGTCTTACCTGATCATCATTAACAGAATGCATGGACACAGCTGTTGTCATTGCACCTGAAATGTGTTACTAAGGGCCACATGTATCAAGATCAGGTTTTGAGAGTCACACATTGCGAGACTTAGCAACTCGCAATTTGCCAGTAGGATGATCTGAGGTACACCACTGTCAATGTCACTGTCTGCACATCACAAACGGGATAACAAATGACCTACCTCATGAATTTTGATGAGTTAGGTCTTATTTTGCAAACCCCTTGGGAATGGCAGTACTCACAGGGATGCTGACCTGCTGGCCTCAGCAAACCATCATGTCTGTGACTGCTTTGAAAAAGAGATGTATATATTCGTTTAAATGAAGCCGTATTTTATCAGGGGTAAAAAGAAAGCATTTAAATAACCAATATTATGACTCTAATAATTTTTTTGAAGCAGTCAGTTGTCCGTGGGACGTCCTGCTCAGTAACAATTTTTGGGCGTGCATTCACGAAGGGGAAGGGATCCCATGGGGACCCCTCCTCTTTTACAAATGGGTCAGCACAAACTTGAAACGACTGGTAACTGAATTGTTTAGTGCCAGCATTTGCGGTCACCAAAGAATCAATCAGCGGAGTGGGACTCGCTAATTGGAAAGGAACGCCCCTTCCTAAATGCCACAAGCAAACCCTGTTTTGTGATTGGGCACTGTGATAGCAGAATGGCAAAATTGGGGGTGTGCATTTGAATAAAAAAAATTTCCTGACTTAAACACACAAATTCTGAAAACTAGGCCGTTTGTGGGAATTAAAAATATCGTGGTACATGTGGGCCTAAGTAATAGTCGGACATGACTCAGCAAAGCTCAGGACTGCATTGTTAACACGTATAGACATGTGGAATGCATCTCAGTACTGGGGCACTAACAGTTTGTTCTACTTGCATTCAACATGGCCACAAACATTGCTTGCAGCACATCAAGACATCTGCTACTGTCACTCAGGAGCATTCTACTGTACACATTTGTCAATGTTATACTCACCACAGGGCCACCAATCACAACACCCAGGTGGTCCAGCAGGTTCTGTTCTCTGGCCACCATGTCAGCCCAGCGATGCTTCAGCTGGGGCTCTTTCCTCGTTGTGTTGAATGCACGTATGAAGTGGTAGTCTACCTTCCCCCACCGCAGCTGCCCTGCCTCTGTATGATACCCCGGTATCATACACCCACCCATCTCCAGCATCAATGGCAGAAAGGCCCCAAGCTCCTCCTCCCTCCATGCGGATCAGCCTCACCCTTCCCGACATGTCCTTGCACAACAATTTAAAACAGAGACATGGAAAAAGGAAGGAAAATAAATGTGAAAAAATGAAACTTACAAACCAAACTATGAACACCAACTAACCCAACTAATGTAACCCCCAAACAGACACCCGACAGTACAAATACAATCCAAAAAACACTAAACTACACAAAAGCACTTAAACAGGTACAATATACAAATAGAATACACAAAAGACTCAAGAGAGACACCACAAGATACAAGAAAAGCAATCCAGACACGAGCAACACCCAGACACAGCCACACAGTCAAGAAAAAGCACAGATTGTAAAGTGAAAGTGAAAGTGTACCCACAGTACAATGTCTGTCAACAGGATTTCCTATTACATTACTTCCTGTCCCCTTTGCGGCCTGTTTTCCTTCTTGCATGTATTTTTTTGACGCATACAATGTTTGCGTGAATATTTTTGACCTACTTGTGCAGCAAAATACCACACATTACCAGGAAACTTCTATTTTAATGGATATCAGCATATGTGTGGTGCACTGGTGGAATTAACGCTAAGGGCCCATGTATGTTTAGTTAGTGTTTAGTTGTTTTTTGACGCATTTGTGTAATATTTTTTGACTCAAACTGTGTTTGCGTGATTTTCAATTATTAAACACGCATGCAGTCTGTATCAAGGTGGAGATAGGATGGTATGGCCTGCAGTATGTTGTATAGTGGTTAGCCACATGTGGTAGGGCATGCAAATGTGGCCCAGATTTATATTTTCTTTGCACCGCATTTCTTTCATTTTCTGACGCAAATACAATTGAATTCTGTAAGTTTGCGAAATTTTTGCATCAATAAATGACGGCAATGCAGCGCAACAAAAGTATGAATCATGGCCTGTGTGTTTTGTGTCTGAATGACCTGTAACAACAATATGTGTGCTTCTGAAGGAACTACATGCAATACATTTGACGTAATGCTCATGTATGAATGTGTTACAAATGGGTATCTACATCAGATGGAAATCAGTGATGTACAACAGTCATAATTGGGGGTGATTCTAACCCTGGCGGGCGGCGGAGGCCGCCCGCCAGAGTTCCCCCCTCCAGAATACCGCACCGCGGTCAGAAGACCGCTGCGGTTATTCTGGGTTTCCCACTGGGCTGGCGGGCGACCGCCAAAGGGCCGCCCGCCAGCCCAGTGGGAAACACCCTTCCCACGAGGAAGCCGGCTCCGAATGGAGCCGGCGGAGTGGGAAGGTGCGACGGGTGCAGTTGCACCCGTCGCGAATTTCAGTGTCTGCAAAGCAGACACTGAAATTCTTTGTGGGGCCCTCTTACGGGGGCCCCACGAGACCCCATACCGCCACCAGGATGGCGGTATGGGGTGTCTGAATCTCCATGGCGGCGCAGCAAGCTGCGCCGCCATGGAGGATTCATCTGGGCAGCGGAAAACCGCCGGGAGACCGCCGGTTTTCCTCTTCTGACCGCGGCCAAACCGCCGTGGTCAGAATGCCCTGCGGGGCACCGCCAGCCTGTTGGCGGTGCTCCCGCTGACCCTGGCCCCGGCGGTCAAGGACCGCCGGGGTCAGAATCACCCCCAATATGTGTTTGTAATATGTGTTGGCTCATTTGATGTGTGTAGTTGTTTGACTTTGGGCACATTGCATTTCACACGACAAACAAAACTCAAGGGTAATTGAGGATGGCTGATGACTGCTGGCTACGACTTCGTGATGACTTGTGTGTGACCTACCCATATGTCGGCCATGTTTACATGTTTGGTACGTACAGTGTTTGAGACACTTGGCCTTAATTCCACCCATACAAATGTTATGCACTTGTCAGACTCATGAAAATTACCAATGTTACTCATGTTGCTGTGGTGGACCTGCTGCCCTGGCAGCATGTGTTCACATATTTTCAGATGTGCATTCCACAGAAGTGTCCAGTTCAAGTGTGTGGGCATGTGTACCCTGTGTCAGGATTGGGCTCCACGGTGATACGGTTTCGTGCATGTCTAGTCAGGAGCCCGGTAGGTCCAACCCTTGAGTTCACAGAGTATCTTGCAAGTAAGAAGTGTACCAAGCAGAAGAGCAGCTAAAGGCATACAAGGGGATAGGGCAGCTATGGTAAGGCAGAAAAAGCAGACAAGTGCATACAGAGCAACCTTAGTGTAGACAAATATGGAACGGGTCAGTAATGGACAAACACACTGGTCTTATCACTAAGATTGTACACAGGGTAGGGCTCAGAACTTCCCACAGCAACAGGGAACGTTAGTGCCTCTGTGCAGATTAATCTTACAGCTAGTCAGCACGCAAGCCCCATAGAAAAGTGGCAGCAGAAGTGAATCTGTGGCTGGACCTTTAGGGCAAAAACAAGTATTGTACTTGCATACACGAGACTAGCTCTTGTTGGTCGGGCTGCAGACACAGTGACAATTCCTAGAATACAACCATAGCACACTGTCACTGTTAGGCACTAATGACTACATGCAACACTAGACAAAGGATGGGGGCTGGATTAGCATCCTGGAAACCATGTGCCAGACCAAATAAAAATTAAAACATTACTAGACAGGTGAGGACTGATAGAACACTTACCAGACATGATAACCCAACAGGAAACAGAAAGCAAGGGCACCAACCAGGAGGCAAAGCCAGGCACAGAGAACAGGATTCGGTTGACGCAAAGGCTGGAACAGATCTGGGTAACGAAAGCAGGCTCTGGCAGAAAGAAACATGAACAAGGCAGAGAAATAGGAAGCAGAGTCTGACTGGAGCAAGCAGGAACATGACTGGGTAAACAGAGAGCAGGTTTAGGCTGAATCAGGACTGTAACACAATCCAACATGGGGTCTGGAACACAAATGATTAGTAATTCAATGCACAATGCAGAGATCCAGGAAATGGCAGCTTCTAAGCAGTTCCAGGCAGCAGTAAGGCCATGGCAGAGTCATATAGTTGGGCTGCCCAAGAGAGGTCACCGATGTGTGCAGCTTCAGTCTCTCACAAGTCCTGGAGGAGAGAATCAAGTACAAAGGGACAACCAGACTTTTTCCATGGGAAGCAATTGACAGAAGATTACGGGTCTTACCAACTACCAGGAAGTGCATTATGGGACCTGAAGTCCATGCAGGCTAATGTAGTTCTTTTATAGCATGCCATATGGAAAAGGGACAGGAGTCAGAAAGGGACTCAGGGTGAGTGTTAATGATGATTCCCAGGTTACAGATAGTCTATTTGCAGCACCCCTTAGAGATGGGAGGGCAGAGACTTAACACATGGCAGTGGCAGAACTTATTTCCAGGGATGGACTGCACAGGGCATGTGTTGTGAACATCGCTTGTCATACATGGGATACTAATGCTATCCATTTTCAGAAATTAAGGTCCTTTTGTCACACAAGCTCTTTGCAGAGATTGCAAATATCACACTTATTAATGTCAGGGGTCTGTTCATACATTCCTGTTTCCACTGATATTTCACATCCACTGCCTCATGTATGGTGCACTTATTTACCTTATGATTGGAGATGTCATAGTTGTGTGTCATGTGCTATAGTAAACCATGTTGTCAATGGGGATGTGTGTCATATGCTGTGGTCCTATGACTTTGTCCTTCATATGTGAAATTCCAAAAGATGAGTATGTTTTATATGTGTGTGATGTTTGCTGTACAATCACACGCATCACATGTGATGTTGCATCAGAATTAGTCAAGTTTGTCTTTGTAACATGCTCCCTGAGGTAATACTCATATTCCTAAAGAACATGTGATGGAAAAAGAAGTAACCAGAGCAGGATTGTGTGACCAAGTAAGGTGTTTAATTACATTTCCTAACAAGGTGTTTAGAGTGACTATTGGTTAAAAATGTTTTGAACAATCTGCTGTCTGCGGTGCATTCCTGCAGCTGTGTTTTGTTGTGCCCCCTCATTTTCCCTGGCACTATCCTCCTCCTCCACCCCAGGCAGTTCTTGCTCGGGCTTATATAGGAGGATGTTCCTCCTCACACAAATGTTGTGCAGGATAGCACATGTAAGTATGATTTTGCAAACAATGTGTGGGACATATAGGAGGCTGCCTCCTGTGACGTCCAGGCACCTGAATCTGGACTTCAGGATGCCAAAGGTCCTTTTTACAATGGTGCGTGTCCTCCGATCTGCCTCATTATAGGCACGCTCTGCTGCTGTACTTGGTTTGGAGAATGGGGTCATGATCCATGGCTGGATCCCGTAAACCTGATCAGCTGAAAAAGAAAATAGGAGTGAGTATTTTGTTAGTGCTTGCAACAAGAATGTCATGTAGCATGGCAGTTGATATCTTGTGTCATTTGTGACTTATATGTGTTTGTGGTATTATGTGAGATCCTGGGCTTCCGTGAGGGTTTTTCTGCAGAGGGTTGTTTGACTTGACAACTTGTGTTTGGCTCATTGAGCTTGGATCTATGATTTTGTTTCCAAACTGCTGGTCAGCATGTATGTGCCATACGTTGTGTAGTGACCAACATGTTTTAATGTGCTTTCTCTGGAGGGGACATGATACTTCCACACACAATAGATTCCGATGTGGTGGTAACATGGTTGCACTACATGGTCTGGACAACCCATCCAATTAGATATATGTCATTGCAAATTAAATGTAACAGTGAGGCCCTTTGATTAGGCTTGGTGACACTGCACAACACATCTCCATAGGTTTGCAGCACTGAGGTGTTCAGTATTGACAACACACAATTGTCCCATGTGTGACTTGGTTCTAGGCAAACCATTGTAGTTCCCTCTGCCAGTGGCTCATGTGCAACCATGCATTTCAGTACCAAAAACCAGGTAACCTGGCTGACTGCCTTGTGGAGGTGGATGTATCTGTGCAGGAAGGGCCATCTCCCTGTACACATGTTATTTTGATGGACAGTTGTCTCTCTCAGTGTGTGCAGTAGTGTGCAGTTTGCATTAGTGGCACATCAATATGTATTCATAGCACAGTCCACTTCCTTATTGCTACCCGCAACGGCACCCCAGGAGTATGATGTTGGGACTGCCTCAGTATTTCCATGTCACCTACATGTGAGTCTGCATCATAATGCTATGTGTCTCATGGTGTAAGACCTGCAGCAACACACATTGCACACCCCTTCCACTCTACATATGGCTTGTGAGGGTGTCAGATTTGACTATGTGGCCTAATGTAATAGTAAGTGGTTACTTTTCCAAGTTTTACTTCCAATACAGGCCATGTCATTGTCACACGTGTGCTTTGACATTGGTCCCTTGTAGCTCTAGAGTGGCAGCTAATGTTATTGGCAGCCGTCATTTGTCCATAGGTGTGTGTAACCCATTGTGTCAGGGTGTACAACATAACTACCTGTGTCACACCTCAGTATCTTCCTGCCCACGTGTCAATATAGTGATGTATGTATTGTTTTTCCTACAGGGTTGCTGTGCCTTGTGTATATTACTAGGTTTATGGTCTTACCGACAAGAAGGCCATTGCCATATTGTCCGTCCTGATGATGACTGAGTGTGCTGTGGCGGAAGATGAAGGAATATTGTACACTCCCCGGATACTTGGCCAAGATGTTGGTAAACAATCCCTGGTGGTCAACTATGGCCTGCACATTTATGAAGTGGGTGTGCTTTCTGTTCTGGAATAGATGCTATGTTGTTGCAGGTGTTACGATCTGGACATGGGTGCAGTCAATTGCACCAAGCACATGCAGGAAGCCACGCATTTGATAAAACCCCTGTTTGATCTCCTATTGCCTCTGCTGGGCGTGAGGAAGCTGATGTGGTGGGGTGTGAGATGATGGCATCTAGGACCTTGGGAACGAAGGCGGAGAATGAGGACTGTGATACCCCAGTGACCAGGGCACCTGTTGTTTGGAAGGAGACACTTGCCAACATATGCAGGACAGCTAACAGCTTGGTCACCAGTGGTATATTGTGTGGTGTCTGCAGACTGGCTGTTATATGTGTCTTAGTTTGGCGCAGCAGCTGCTGGATGGCTTGCAACTTGAATCTATACCTCTGGATGATGTCCTGTTCCCTGAGGCCCTGGAGGGTTGTCCTGGTCCTGAAGACCCTCTCCTGCCTTAAGCTGTTGTGTAGCTTTTCATTATTCTAATGAGACTACTGGATTTTGAGCGGCAGAGTCTGATCCACTACAGGTGACACCTGTCACCCTAATCCGGGTTTTGCTCTGGCTAGTTAGCAGTGCCTCATCCCTACCCAAGGGCAGGGGTGACTGGGCAGCTGAGCACATGACTTAATTGACACAATTGATTTCTCAGGGAAACTGTGGTCACTCAGGTCTCATCCATTTATCTCAATTACATTAGTTTCACATACACAATGACAAACAGAGGCATTATATGTTGCAATAATGTTTTAATGAAGTGACTGCATCTTAGATAGCAAAGCATGGGCTGCAATAATCAGGATGATACAGCATGACAAGATTAAAATGGTGAGAAGGAGAGTAAAGCATAGAAGTAACGCTACCATATTGTCACTAGAGTCAATAGACTAATTCCTACCTAGGCTATAATAGAGCAAAGCGTTTTAAGCTCTAATTATGCCTTTCAGGTTCCCCTGGGAAGACATCATCCCCCATACCTGAGCAAAGGTCTGAAGTTGGCGAAGCATCCAGCAATCAGCATACAATCGTGATTCTCTGGCTGGAATCTCCTTCGAACATGCAAGGAAAAGGGAAGTGTTTTTATAATAAAACAACTGATGTTCTGAGAAAATGTCTCTACGTAAGGATGTGTGTTTTTCTAGGAATGTCAGAGACAAAACCTGTACCACTTTCATCGGCAACCTATCTTACTACAGCCTTGAAAGAAGCACAGAGTGAACAAGAATGTCTTGTCTGAGAACGCAGTGCTAGCCTAGGCAAAAGCAGCTAGATAGAGTGAAATAAAACAAGACAGCAAAAGTGGGTATTGTAAGAATAATTAAAGGGAGCTGAACAAAACATATCTAGGTTAAAGTGCACAGCGGCAGGCCTAGTATGCTAAAATAACGTGCATGGAGCTATAACTAAAATGGCTACACAACACTGCGTTGCGTTTGGGGGCCACATTTGGGTGGTGGTGGCTGCTGCTGTTGGTCCTGTGCTGTGCGTCGTCTAGCATGCTGCATCAGTAGCACCTCAATGCTGTCCTGTTGAGCTATGATGTTGCTTGTGTGTGTTTTCCTTAAGTGGTGGTGTGTCTGCCTCATTTTACTGCCTGCCCTGATTTAGGCAGTAAAATTTGATGCAAATCGGGCTTGCATAATTTTTCTGGTCTGCTTCCCACCCGTGCGTCATTTTTGCCCTGTTGAATAAATATAGCGCTAAGGTGTTTAAGGTCATTTTTTGGATGAGAAAGCCTACCTTGCATCTCATTGACGCAAGGCGTTTTTTTACGCATCCTTAAAATGACGCAAACTCAATATTTTGGATGCTAGATGGGTCTAGCGTTAAAATATAAATATGGAGTTCGTTTTGGGCTGGATTTGTATAATAACAAAATGACGCACATCCGGCGCTAACAGAGTATAAATATGGGCCTTAATCTCCTTCATCGGAGGCAACTACTAGCACCTTAAATCTTCCCAGTATGACATCCCATTCGAGCAAAATGAGATTTTTGTACAATCGTCTGCATTCCTCTCTATGGATAGCCTTGCTTTTGCCTGGTCCCCAGCGTTATACTTCCGCTCACTGATATTCAATCTTAGGGGCCCTAGGAGACTTCCAATGTTGTGTCATAATTTGTTTAACCAACAATAAGGCTAGATTAGCAAATCTTACTGTGGTTGGGAGCCCCTGGTCTAGGATGCAGACCCAGGAGACATTGGGCAGGCATATTCCACTGGTCAAGGCCAGAGATGGTTGTCATAATTGTTGCTATGCCCATCCAGGATGAGTATAATGCAGGGCAGGACCATAACATATGTAGGAGGTCAGCATCTAAGGCCTTACATCTAGGACATATTGAAGAGGTGTTGGGAAAGGTGACACTAAGCCTGTGGGATGTTTTGTACGACCTATGTATCATTGTGAATTGATTGGCTTAAACCTCATGTAGTGAGAGACTTTATGGGGTTTTCTAGTGTGTGGACACAGCCCTTGTCTGAGAATTCACAGGTCAAGTCCAATTCCTTTTTAAGTTTGTGGGGGTCAAGGAGGACCCTATGGTGCACCCTAGATCCACGGAAAAGTCAATGTACCAGGTATTTACTATATCCCATGGAGTGTAATTCTTGTTATAATTTATGTGTGTGTGGCACTGTTTCAACAGGGGCCCAGTGTTGATGGAAATAACAAAGCAAACAAGCATCAGTATGAAACAAGGTCTCAGGAAAGCCATGGGGGAAATAAAATCAGTATGGGACGAAAGTGTTCCAACATGGAACAGTGAGACGATCGTCAGTTCCCCATTCTGTTCCCAGGCACTTCAGAAGAGGGATGTTCAGTGCTTACATCAGAACGTGAACAGTACATCTCACCACTACCCTCCAGTAGGCAAGGGACAAACTCAAAAGAAGCAATGTGGCCGTTGGCAGTGTTACACTAGGGCAAATTAGTTTGTGTAGTTATTCCTAGGTCTCTTGTGCTGTAGTAAGTCCTATATTTAATAAATTGAGCCTGACCAACCAATAGGCTAGCCACTGCAGTTGTCCTGACAGACAATAAACTTTGAAGTCGGGATTCCCCATACCTCCAGCATCTGCTGGAAACTGCAATTTGGCAAGACTATTCCTGAGACAAACTGGTCCCCAGTTAAGTCCCTCCAAAAATGTGTCCAGTAGCCTGGACACCCACGCAGGGACCTCCACCGGAAGATAAACAAAAAACTCATAAATACACACAAGGGCAATGTAACCTAGAAGGCAATTTGCACTTTAAGGCTATTTATCATTTGTAAAATGTTACCTTCATGAATATCCTTAGTATCACAGTAAATATTGACACCTAGATAGCGAAACATATGTGGAGTGACCTGTACAGCCGAGTCTCCAAACCACAGGGTGGGGACCAATGTTACTGAAGGGAAAGGAAACAAACATGATTCGCCCACATTTATCAGGAGACCAGAAAGTCATCCAGGGTGGTTATTGTCCTTGCAATGTCACCCACAATTCTTAGAAGCTCTTTTAAATATAGTACGATACAATTGGCATACAGTGAGATTGAATGAAGAGCCCAATGCATGGGGATACCCCACTCCTGAGAGTCCCGTTACATATACTTCACTGGGGGTTCCATTGCTAGTATGAATAAGAGTGGGAATAAGTGACAGCCTTGTCGTGTTCCGCGCAGCACTCAATATGCACTCAAAATGTGGTGACCTGTCTGATCCCTGGTCGTGGGTGATGAGTATAACAGGTAAATCCATTTCATAAAGGTCAGTGGTATTCCAAAATGGGCTAGTGTCCCCAACATGTAGTCCCAACCCAGAGTATCAAAGGCCTGGCAAGCATCGAGAGATATGCACCTGGCATATGGATAATGATCCCGAAATAATTCCAATATACTAAAAAGCTGACAGACATTCACGGAGATGCTGTGTCATGGCACAAAACCGTTCTGATCAGGATGGATCAGTCACAGCAGCAGAGGGAGTAGGTGACGGGATACTATTTTACTTACTATCTTGTACTCTGTGTTTATAATTGATAACAGTCTATGAGAAGTAAGTTCAGTGGGCACCTTTCCAGGCTTTAAGAGAGGGGTCACAAATGCGTCCCTAGTAGTGGACCAGAGTCCACTTTCTATCACAGAAGAGTTATATAACCTCTCCCATTTGGGACTAAACAGGTTAGCCCACTCAGTAGTAAGTATTCACATTACATGTGTGATGGGATGGAATGTGGATGAGATTTTCTTCTTGCTGGTCTTCCCTAGGTAGGTGGTAACAAACCAGACATGGATTACACAGACACATGCATGGGTCCTTGGTCATCCAGTAATATTGATGGTGGCCTACATTCATTGTCACAGGCTTTTGAATGTAAAATGTTATCCAGTACAGTTGATGCAACACCATCACACAGCATGCACTCACACATATCAACTGAGTGACATGGTGTCACAACCTTCATTGCCAGATCCATGAGTGCATGCCACAGTGGGTGAACATTGTGTACATGTGTGACAGTATTGTACTGAATATGTGAGGACAACACATGGATCCTAAAGATTTGTGAGTGGCCCTCTGCAGTCTAGATACACAACTTCCTACACTGTGCGTCTCTAAGAAGGTAAGTTAGGATACAACATTTAGGGCAACCTGCACTTTAAAATTCCTTCCTAATAGACTTGCACACACGTTGCCTGACAGGTACACATTCACACTTGCATCAAGGGTTGTAGTGGTTCTTCAATGCATGCAGGAATATATTTGTGTTTATGGTAAAAACCTTTCAGCCAAGGCTGCAGCCTCAGAGGCATGATGGGTGATAGATATGTCTCACATTACACAGCACATAAGACATAGGAGTGATTTTGATGATTACTATTCATTCAGAGAGTTATACGTCACCTAACATGTAGTTCCTGGTGCAGGATCCATGACACTGTTGATGGACTGGTGGAGTTGCATGGGGGTATCACCCTCACAATGAACATGGACCATCTCCCTTGCACACACTGATGGTAACCATACATCCTGCCTGCCCTGCATTGCTCTGTGCCTTTCCACCATGCAACATTTGTAAAACTGGCTTTAGATGTATTCACATGCATGGCTGGGGGATTGTTGTCACACATGCAACATGGTGCATGGTGCATGTATGTGAACTGCCCTCATAGTGAAGTCCCTATGTGTGTGATGTGAGATGTATGTTGTGTCACTTATTTCTAATTTTTAGTGGGGTTGTTAGGTGCTTGAACTTTGGTTACCTACAAGTAAGCCATTTCCATATTGTCCATCCTAGAATCGGTCATTTATGGGCAACAAATTAAAAAAGAACAGATGATGTTCGGAATGTGGAACAAATCAAACATTCACCCCCAGTCACAAATCTGTTAGATTTCTTTGTGTCATTCTTTCAGCCCCTCTAAAGCCCCCCCCTTGCATACATTATGCCTAGTGCAGTCATAATGTGGCATGAAACGTTCCAAAGTGGTGCAATGCATCCTTGTTGGGCCACATAGTGCTAATGTAGTGCAAGGAGTCACAAGTGGGTGCAAGGGGCTCTTAAATATGCCCCTCAATACTTACCTTAGTCCTCTTGAAAATGGAACAGATTCTGAAGGCAGATTATGGTATACTGTTTGGTGGAAAGCACATATTTGTTTTCGGTGATCTATTACAACTTACCCCTATGGAAGAACAGCCTGTATTCAAGGCACCTCCACAAGAAGAAACGTGAAATTCTTTGGGAAGTATTGGAAATGTAAATATTTGGTTAAACTTCCAGTACCAGGAATGTCTTAGGAATATCTGCCACACCTCTGTCATGGAATATGGAAAAGTTCCAAAGGATATTAGAAAAGGAGTTATCGGAAAAGAGGAAAGCACTTCTTGAAAAGTCGACATAAAGAACTTATTTCCTGCAAAGAAGTCAGTTGCAGAGCTAGTTTTCAACATTATTAAAGAAGGGAAATTCATTCTATGCCTAATGCCTACTCCACAAGAGTGTTCCAGGTTTAATAAACAATTACTACAACAGGAGAAAGAAGCTATTTTGGAATTGACAGCAAATTATAAAATGAAACACCAGTGGGTGACAGTACTGTTAACTGAAAACTGCAATCAAAATTAGATTCACTGGAGAAGTCTCTTTCCAAAACGGTGGGTTTAGATGTTTGGAAAATCTGTGGGGTAATTTTGCATTGTAATTTAAATGTTGAGAAGGATTAGTTAATGTTGATATTGGTAAAACGATTGATTTAATTTTGTTTCCAAACAGTAGTGAGGTTGAATACATAGCAATACATTTGGCTATGAAATCTTATGTTTCGATATGTCAATAAAACTAAACTAAAACTAAAACTACAAAGCAAGTAAATTTGATGAGGTGGAAGATGTAAAACAAACAGCAAGATCTGTTGCATGTTTCATGCTTGTAAAAGACATGTATGTTTAGAGGAAAATTTCCCACTGCCTCTAGCATATGCTGTAACAATCCATAAATCTCAAGGTTTAAGTGTAGATGCAGCATTCATTAACATTGGTAGTACAGTCATATGTAGCATTATCACGGGTTAGAATTTTGTCTGATTTGTATCTCGTAGACTTGGATGACAGTAAAGTAAATGCCAATTCAAGTTGTGTCAAATAGTACAATTGTTTGAGAAGTGTTTTTGTTCCTCATTTAGGACAGTATCTGGTTTATGAAAAGCCTACTATCTTGATGAAGCAAAAGGTTTCAAAGAATCACAGTGATATTACTAAGAAAAAGTACAAGAAAGAGAACAAAGAAGTTATCAAGAAAAAAAATACTAAAAATGTGAGTGATATTGTTGATTACCAGTTGTCAAACCTCTCAACTGTTATGCCAATGTAGTTCTCAATGCACTGTCTTTTACCACATCTGAATCACACAATTGAACAGAAAAAAGATAAAAGGTTGTGATCTGCAATGTTTACTTTTAGTTTGTTTGTGGAGTGATAGGACTAAAATATAATCTTCATCTCATATTAGAGATCTTGCAGAAGTGTGCAGTAGATTTGTACACTTCACACAAAACACTCTAGAAGATGCACAAGACTTCTTGATCATCATAATTGGTATGTTAGAAGAAGAGATGGTACCTGTTGGTGACTTATTGGGTCTAAGTTACTCATGGCAATATGAGTGTGAAAATTGTTCTTTCTCATCAAATACACAAATCAATTCAGAAAGATTTTTCTAATTAACTCAGTTTTTACAAATTGTTTAAAGAAACAGCAACAGAACAATACCTGCTCAGATTGTCACTCTGAACTTCTATTAACTTTGAATATAAGAACTGGCAAATATATCGTCCTAATGCTACAATGATGCACAGCAGAAAGAAGTAAGTTAGAAACACAAAATACAAACTTTAAAGCTGGACAAATTTCAATTTCTGGTAAAACATATAGCTCTATAGGTATTATTTTTCATGAATAGATAACTATTAAACCTAGATACTAAGCCATCTATTTAAAAAAATAAACTGGATGGACAGAGTGTAAAGACTGCAATCTTACGTTCTAGCAAATATTACTTGTAAACTACAAAATTCGTAACCTTCTGTTTCTTAAATAAAATTTCTAAAGGTGGATTACTACTGAAAAAATTCAATAGTACACTCGTGGGACTTATACAACAACGATTTAAGGCATTATATAGCCTACAATGGGTGATGTCTACATAGGAGATACCAAATACTCAAATGCAGTTACTCCTGGAACAAAACAACAAAGATACCAAAACATTGGATACAGACATCACAAACTAGAAAACAGGACAAACAATTATTTTATAGAGAAATAAATACTGCTAAGGTTCCTAAAGTTCAACACATTTCTGGATATTGAACTTGTTTTTGAAAAATGTATCTGGATAGGTAGAAATCATACCAAGAATATCACTATCAAACATATATTGAAACAACAGCTACAAAGTCAATTAATGTATTAGAATGAAAACACTGACATACTCTACTCCTGGGTAATAGATTACCAGTTTCTATGACACACATGGGTTTACAAATCATTACTGAAAAAAACATAGGTTTCGGAAATGTTAGAGGTAGGAAACAGAATTAAAAAGTAACCTTAGAAATTCACAGAAAAGTTCAAAGATTACAGAGATGTCATAGTTAGGCTATTTGCAAAGTACAAAACCATAGAAATTCAGCAGTTATAGATAATCACCTAACTATGATTTACACCCCGCAATGCACTGCTTATGACCTCACATATTACAACACTCATCACATGATCAGTGACTTCCCTGATGACATCACTGATGACATATCAAAATGACATCACTGAATACATCAGTGAGTGTGTTTTGAAAATGTTTCTGAGATAGATACTAAGCTACTGTATAAGGTAAATTACTATTCTTTATGTACTACTGATGAGTGATACAATTTCTAACAGGTCATCTGAGTGGCTGTGTGAGTGTTTGAATGTGTGTGTTAGTGGCTGTGTGAGTGACTAAATGGGTAGGTGAGTGGCTGTGTGATTAGCTGGTTGGTGAGTGAGTGGGTGTGTGAGTGTCTGTATGGGTGACTGAGTGGGTGTGTGAGTGGCTATTGGTGAGTGAGATGCTCTTTGAGTCTCTGAATGGATGAGTGAGTGTGTCAGTGACTGGGTGAGTGAGTGAATGTGTGAGTGACAGAACGGGTGAGTGTACACTTGTATCAGTGACTGTATAGGTGAGTGAGTATGTGGTAGTATTTGTGTTACAAAGGGAGTGGGTGTGTCAGTATCAGAGTGGTTGAGCATTCGTGGTTCTGTTTGTGGTTGTATGGGTAAGTGAGTGGGTGTATACGTATTTGCATGGTTGAGTAGCTTAGTGGCTGGATGTCTGGATGTGTGTATGACTGGGTGTTTGAGTGGTTGTATTGGGGATTGGGTGGGTGTATATATTTATAACCTAATGGCAGTTGCCAGTAGGTAGCTATAGTTAGGGCCAATATCTTTGGTGCTGTTTCACGAATCTTCATGAACATTTCAAAACTAATATGTTGGTTCAGCTGCTGTCTTAAAAGTTTTGGGATGATCCATCAAGCGGGGCTGAGAAAAAAGGGGAGTTGATAACTGCATTTTCCACATGCATTTTTTCATAGGGATTTTAAGCATGACTACAGCCCAAACTGCTGGACAGAATTGTGCCAAATTTGGCTAAAAGCTAGCTCTTGATCCAGAAAGTGTGCTTTTTGTGATTTGGTTTAAATACATTCAGTAGATTTAAGATATTAAAGGAAAAATAACTGTAGATATTTAGGGATGCAGATCCTTCCCAGATCACAGATCCAACAGTTCCCGTGCTGATATCTGATTGGCTGCCAAAACTTTAACCAGGAACTGTTGACAGCCATTTTTGGACCTTCACTTCAGCCAAATCCCCCAAAAAATGCAAAAAAAAAAGAAATGGGGGTTGGGTATGAATACCCTAAACCCCTAGCCTTGGACCCCAGGGACCTACCCAGGGTGAAAGAAAAATATATTTTTTATATTTTCAGAAAAATCTGTGGTGCGTCTGTGGATTTGCCAAAAATATTTTGAAAAGTGCTGTCTCCTCCGCTACTTAATAATTTTGACCTGGGTGGGCGAGGTCCCAGGGGTATGCACAATGGATTAATTAAGGAGGGGCTAGGATGGGCTCCCCCCTCAGACCTCCTAAAAGCCCCAGGGACCACCACCTTCCGGACTACAAATGAAAAATATACAGGGGTCTGTGCAGACCCCCCAGGGACCCCCATCTCCCAGGAGTTAAGTGAAAAAAATTGTTAGGGGGGCTGTGTGTGTACCCTCACCCAGGCCCCATGGACCACTACCACCACAGTGCCAATTAGTTTTTAAAAACATGGTACAAAATCATAGAAATTCAGCAATTATAGTTAGCATTATTTCAAGTAACTATAACTTGTGCCCTCAGGTAACCATAATTTGCGCCATTGCCATGCACTGCTAATTACTCCAGATATTATGGGGGTCATTAGGCCCCCAGACGGACGGCGTTAATATGGAGGAAGGTACTGCCAACTGCCTGGCAGTACTTTTCTCCATATTAAGACATTGGCGGTTCGGCTAAAGCCAATGTACCACACCAACCGCCATGGTGGTAATGGCCGTCAATTGCCCGGCGGCTGGATTATGACCCCGCCCACTGCCATGGTTTTCGTGGCTGCCTTACCACCAGTAGGCACTATCAGTGACAGGGAATCCCTTCTGTGTCACTGATAGGGGTCTTTTCCTCCCCCTCCCCCTCCCCCTCCCTAGGTTTCCCCCACCACCCCTTCCTCTCCAGACCCCCCACTACATACATGCACCTTCATGCACACACGAACACACACATACACACACTCATATCCACATTCATCCATGCATGCATGCATACATCCATTCACACACACATCCACATACACTGACATACATACAGGCACACATGCATTCACACAATACAACATACACCCACTCACACCTCCATGCATGCACAGACATACAACACACATCACACACCTGCATACATGCACGCACAGACATACACCCCCCCACCCACACACACAAACCCCCCACCCCCCTGCCCCAGTCAGAGCACCCGACTTATCTGATGTTAGGGGGTCCTCCGGCAGGAGACGGTATGGGGCGCTGCTGCCAGCGGCAGCGTCTGCCAGAAGAACACCACCAGGCCGTATCATGGGTCCTAATATGGTCTGCAGCAGTCTACTGGTGTGGCAGCAGCCGCGCCACCTTACCGCCGTCCACCGGCATAGCCACAGATGGATTTCCGCCATCCTTCTGGAGGAAATTAGGCTGTGGTCATAAACCGGCTAACGGCTGGTAGCCGCGGCAATGGTATTTTAGTGGCCGTCGCCGCGTCGGTCGGCGTTTTTTTCCTCCAAAATCATAATGAGGGCCTATATCTCTCAAGACATCTTCTATGACATGATATCACTATAATATTTGCAGTAATATTACTGGTGAGAAAACTGTGCAAGGCGTGGCGCAAGTTATAGTTACCTTAGTGAACACATTATATTTACTTAAAAATAACTATAATAGCTGAATTTCTATGGTTATGGATGTCTGAAATTCTGCTATGCACTGATTGTGCAGTACTAGCAATATATGTTTTCGGGCAGGGGCTAATCAACTGATATACTATATGTAAGCTTTTAAATGTCAGTCTTCCTCTAGCTTAATTTTTCTTTTAAATGGTGTTTTAACTATGGTTGTATTTACTTCTTCTTACAGGCCTTTCTTTTCTTATACTTTGCAAATCCCTCTACAAGTGAAAGCCATGTCTCTTGTTGCTTATCACATTTGATATCACTCTTTACTAAATGGTCTCACAGCCCATCTATAATTTATGAATGGTTTCCTGGAGATCTCCTGATCACTTATAGAATTGTTTCCAATAAGGTGCCAGTGTTTATTAAGGGCAATCCTCACTTTTAAATGATCACAATTATAAGTAGTAATACATCTGTTTTCATTTGTCACTTTCTGCTTTTTAACCTTGAAGAACACTGTTTCTCTCTTACACTGTTTCGCAATAAATAAAGCTGCATTCAATATATTCTCATTGGACCCTCTTGCCATACCATGACTGACCTTGACTGGACCTTATTTATTATTGCGGTGTTAGTCCTAGCTGTAGGTAACTACCTGCACCTAATAATAAACCACTTTTCACCAATTTTCAAGTCTTCTGGAACTTCAGGGGGACATTGCAGCAAAAGTGCCTTATTGTGAGAGGAATTCAGCAGCTACAACTTCAGGCTAGCCCTGCTAACGGACTTGAGTTCCATAAAGAAGACTAGAGGCCTAATATAGGTCTTGGCAGAGGGAATACTCTGTCACAAACGAGACGGGATATCTGTCCCATTTGTGATGGATTATTTCTCTTCAACAAGACCTAAATCAGGCCCTAAGTCGAATATAAAAATCTTGTCTTGGCAAAGGCATGGAAAGTATCTGCCTGATGCAAGATATTTGGCAACTGAAAATGTGAATTTTTTCGACTCTGAACTTTTGCTGCCACACATTATTATTAATAATCCTGTCTGTTCTGTGAGACAGGGGGTAGAGCCCTGGTTTAAATGACTGGAATTATGTTTTACCCTGGGCCATTTGTGGCATTATTCCTTGTGGTGGGCCCACATCCACCCCAATTAATAATCCACTTTCTTACAGACATTATGATGCCTTCCATAATATGATATATCAATGATTTCCAGCTCACCCAAAAACCTGCAGGGTCTGGTTTACAACCTTTAAAGTTTGTCCTCTGGTGAGTCCTGATAGTACCCATTATAGATTTTCTGACAAGTTTGCTGGGAAAACTATGATGGGAGGCCCTGTCTAGGCCAGGGGCATGTTAAAATGAGGCAGATGTCAATGATCAATCAGTTACCCTCCCTCTATATGAGATATAGGAGCTGCTCAAAAACCTGACTTCAAATGAAGATTGAGGGGACTTTAAAGTCTGATAACTACAGGTGGAGGAGTAGATAAGAAAGGGACAGAAGGAGAGGGTTTAGCAAAGAGATGTGCAAAACAGGATGTACCTGAAAATGAGTGGGCAAGGTGAGGTGCATTGCAGCTAGATTAGTTACTGGGACACTGAAAAAGGACCCACAAATCTAGGCTTGCACGTCACATGATATTCTGGAAGACGAAAATGATGAGTGGAGAGCTAAAATAAATCACCAACATTACAGGGCAATAGGCTTCATTATGACATTGGTGGCAAATGCTGTGGATACTGACCGTCCATGGATTTATGACCATAGCCGGAATTCTGCCAGAAGGCTGTCGGAATTCTGGCTATGGTCATGGCGGCGGACAGCGGTAAGGTGGCGCTGCTACCAGCATAAGCACCATGCCAGCAAAACACCACCTACCATATCATGTTCCATGATACTGCTTGGTGGTGTTTTGCTGGCGGAGACTGCTGCTGGCAGCAGTCCTGCATCCCATCTCCTTCCTGCAGACCCCCTGCTAGCATGTAAGTTGGGTTCTCTGACAGGAGAGGTGGGTCGGAGGTGTTGTGAGCGTGTATGGGTTTGTGTGTGACTGTGTTTGAATGCTTGCATGCGTGTGTAATGCATGTGTGCATGAGTGGGTGTGTGGGTACGTGCATGTTGTGTTGTGTGATTGCGTGTGTACCTGGATGTATGTTCGTGAGAGTTGCTGGGAGTATGTATGAATGTATGCATGCGTGCATGAATCTGTGTATGGGTGTGTATGTATGTGCAAGTATATGTATATATGTGGGGGGCAGGAGGGTGTGTGAGGACTCTGGGGAGAGGGAGACCATTATCAGTGCCAGGGAAGGATTCCCTGGTACTGATAGTGCCTACCGCATGTTTTCCGTGGCACTGGGTAGGGTCAAAATGCCATGGGCAGCCTAATGATGCCCACCGGGATGGAGACTGTATTTCCAGCTCAGTGGTCATTACCGCTGTGGCGGTCAGTATGTTAAGTTGGCGGTTTGGCTTTGGCCAAACCGCCAATGTCATAATAGTGGAGGTATGTACTGCCAGCCTGTTGGCGGTGATACCTCCACTATTACACCGACCGCCGGGGTCGTAATGACCCCCAATGTCAGTCAGCATGATATTTGTAGGGGTTTTATGGAAGTGTTCTATCTGTCTTTTTCATCAATTGATGAGAAATAGGCTTTGACTGAGAGTACTTACTTGATAGTAAGTAGAATCTGAGGGTGCAATCAATATGAGC
This sequence comes from Pleurodeles waltl, assembly GCF_031143425.1. Classification (NCBI taxonomy): domain Eukaryota; kingdom Metazoa; phylum Chordata; class Amphibia; order Caudata; family Salamandridae; genus Pleurodeles; species Pleurodeles waltl. The sequence continues at coordinate 1,496,034,755 of NC_090445.1, forward strand.
AATAGAATGGTTACACTTTCAAAGAACTATGTAGTTAATTATTATGCACCAATTGTACAAATGGAACTAATCTACTCCAATTATATTGGTAATATTTTCCAAATGATGGAGATATTGTTAGTCTGCCATTCCTGCAGTATCTTATACCCTATTGTTGTGCAAGTGAATAATTCATAAATTACCAGTGGCCCCAGAGTAGCTATAGACTGATACAGAGAGTGTTCCTTAGGGCAAACAGAAGATCATCTCCACATACAAAATGATATGATCTTACTGCAGATATGGACTGTAAATCACTTAGACCTAATCTGCATTTCAAGTGTTCAAGTTTTCTAGCCACTGAAGGTAACTCTGGACATAATATCCTTATTGGCCAACATAAACACAAAGTGAATGTTTCTTTCTACTTTCCTTTTCTTTAGAATTAGCCATCTTCTGACTGCATTGATCTGCATAGTCTTTCCTGCAAAGCTCACAGGAACTTGAAGTGCAGGAGGAAAGGCAGATGTTGAAGAACACATTGAACATACAAATTTGTGTCTTTCTTTTCCTATGATTGGCTAATTTTTGGTCAAATTCCACAACAAACTCAATTAGATCGGCTTAAGTAACTATTATAGACACAGTAACTTCAAGGTCCTTTCCCAAGCCATGGTAAAAAAAACGGTGTCATCCATACAAGAAGCCTCAGATAAGTGCCCTTGAGATGTATTATTAGATATTGATTCTTGAGAATCTTATCTTTACACTAGTAACCCCAAATGGGACTTTTGCTTAGTTTGTAATCTTTCAAAGACACCTGAAATCAAGTTAGAAAATGTGCATAGCTAGATATGCAAGTACATTTAAGTTAAATGGCATAGCCTAGTTCAAGGCACCCTTGGATAACAAAACAGCATGAAGGTAACCTGAGTTACACCTGCAGAGGAGTGCAAGGTCTTTGCAAAAACAGTAAATGGCATTGTGCAAGAAGGAAGAAATATGTTTAGTATGATGTATATATTTGTTTCAGGAGGTGCCTTATGCAAACCCATGTTATTTGGGAAAAAAATTGGATACTGATGGGTCCTGCCTCTTTAGTCTGAGGTGAAAATGGAGAAACTGTGCCAAATGGATTGCTGACTTGTTGAGGGAACAGTAGTGTCCCTGCTTTATAACGGATTCAACTGATGGTATGACCCATATTGCCAGAACAGTGAATAGACACCATTTTGGAGTGGTTAAGGTGCAAATGCATGCACGCAAGGTACCTCAACCTCTATTTCCATGGCAGCTACAGATGTCATCTAACCCTGATTCTCCCACTCATCCACAACTCCGTTGACTCCAAGGCATGATGTTTAAAGCTATTTTCTTGTGTGAGCCCTGTAATGCAAAAACTCCTGTTTACATAGGAATCAGAATTGCATTATAAAAATGTTATTACACCCCATAATTACTGAGTGTGATAATATGTGTCTACCCTATTACATTTCTGCAGGCCCATCCTGCCACAAGTTACCATGGGAAAATTGCCTGGTAAGTACGGGAACATGTGGATTTACGTATGGATATTACTCAAATCCACAACTTCTTCCCCAAAACCTTGTAACAGGTGCTGTTAATCTGACTCAAAATATCCCAACCTCCTAATAGTCTGCTTTCGTTAGGTGCAATAAATGTTTTCCCCATGTTTAGGCTAGTTATGATGGAACTATTAGGCTACAGTTGGAATAACAAATGACATGACTTTGGAGGGAATAAATATATTTCCACACCAGTGGAGGGTTGTTATGAGATGCAACCTTCAAGAAAAGCAAGGTCCAAATAGATAAAATGGGTATGTATGTTATAATAGAGGATCATTTAAATGGATCACAGTAAATGTGTGAAACTGGTGGCTGAGACTTCAATTTTGTGGGAGGTTTATCACTTGACAGATCGCGTCCCAATAGACAGCTCCAAGCATTGATAAGGAAGCAGCAAAGATGAGGGCTTCATTAATAATTGGGAATTAGTGGATTTTTTGCTTGTGACTGAGCCAATGAGTTAATATTTTTTCTACTATTCTTTAGTATATGGTTTGCATATCATGTTGGACACACTTCGTATGAGCAGTCAAAGGGACAGCATTGCATTCAATGTTGAATAGCTAAAATATGATAGCGGTTGTAGTTAAAGACACATTATTGAAAGACCTGAGGTTAGTTGGCAAACCTCCTTTGTGGCCACAGGGCCACAACAAGCTGCAAAACACATTTGCCTTTAAGCCTTTAAGTGCCCACCAGACTAGTTGCACTTCAACCTTGACTGGACCCTAATAATGGTCCTTGTTAGAGTGAGCCCTTGCACCTAAGTGCCCTCCCTGATGCTCTGGAAGCCTTGGCAGTGTCTAACTGGATTTCTACAACCTAGTAAAAGCTGTGGGTCTTAAAAAAAAGTGTGAGTTCAAGCCATCAGAGGACCAGGTCAGGTTTTACCTGAGCTGATCTGACAAAGGCGCACTTTTGCTGGGCTGTAGAAACAGGTGTCCAGCTTCATGGAACTCATCGGCAGATACAGCCTTCATCCTTGCCCTACTGGAAAATTCTGAACTTCAAGATACATTTAAAGATTTTCCTCTAATGCATTATTTAAATCATAATTCACCGTCTTATGTTTGTCTATTAATAATAACCTGTATATATTCCAGTAGTATGTCTTGATGGTTTCTTCTGTAGATTGTATACCATGTTTGCCAAACTAATCTATAATAATACAAGTAAGAAAGTGTCACCTAGCAAAATGCAGATTAACATATATGAGCGAGGGATGAGTATCCCTCATTTTAACTACATTATTTAGATGCTCATCTAATATATGTAGTATGGTGGATGGGAGATTTGAGCACATATGAAGAAAAAATTCTGGAGTGCAATATATGACTAATGATATTGCATAAGCTCCTTTTAAAGTCCCCTCAGTTGACCAAACATATTGAATATTGGAAGATATTGCTGGTAGTGATGGCTAAGGAAACGTTTTATTGGAACTGCATTTGTACTAGATCTTCCTCTTTGAAGTTTTTTGATGTTTGCTATTGTTAGTAAAAGAGTAGAAAAATTACTAATTAAGGGATCTGAATAAAAGCAATTCATGATCTGTTCAGACGGTAACAAGGAGAAGCTTTGAAAGTATTGGGAATAATTATGCTTGACCGGCAATTCCTCACCTATGGGCAGTCAGGCTGGTTCTCATGGAAGGATGAGCCTAAAAAACATGATATTGGACAAAAGGTTGATATGCGTGACTTCAAGAAAAGCAACCACACTTGTTTATAGGAGTAGTTTGACATATGTAGACCATCATTGGAGGCCACAAGAATGAAACTGTTTGGAGATAGGGATGGATTTCTTTGCAAACGTGACAGGCAGGCATTGTCCATTTTAACCTGAGATGTCCTTACTAAATTGACACAGATATCCAAAAGGCTAAATAAGATAAATTATATATTTATAGAGCTGGGATTGTTGCGTGTAAATTGCCATCTTGGCAGGACCTTAAAGTCATCCACTGCTCCTAGATTAAATTATTGGAAATCAGGTGAAGCATGATGAACAAATGAAAAATGTTGCTATGAGCGCTCCTAAGAGACTGTGGATCAGACCAAGGTTGTGCGTAGGATGCATTCACTGGAGCAATGCAAAATATTCATGTTATGACCCTCCTCAACAACAGTCAAACAGATCCCTGCATCTCCAAGGTTAAACATAGGCATGTTGCATTTCACTGTGAGGAAAGTAAATATGAAAAGAAGGTGGCTTGTCCTTATTGTTTATTGCTTTTAGTATTGCATGGAAGTCTGAATGGCGAAGTAGCCAAGGTGACTGATGCTGCGCCACAGATGCCCCTTATATGTGGTTATAATAGTCCTTACAATAATGATGAGATTAGGTAACAAGGACCACAGGCAGTCGAGAGAAGGAAAGATGTCCAAGATGTCTGTAACCATTGCAACTGATGGTAAAACACAGTGAAATTGCCACGCACACAGAAAATATAAATCAGGTAATTCAATGTTTAGATTTTTTGGGGCTTTATCACAAACATTAAAGAGATACTGTCCCTACTGTATATGACTGAAAAAATGACTGAAACAACAAAGGGGTGCTGGTTAGAGTGCTTGAATTAGTCTCAGCTACTAGAGATTGCTAAGGACCTCGCTTGTCATTTCTGTGGGGACTGTTACTATGACTGGCAGGTTCAGTGGTGATCTTCAGAAGTTGGGCCTCTATCTAGATTGGGATAGTGGGTAAACAATTATAGACTATAATAGAGCCAGGAGCGATCACTGGTGACTGTGATTAATAGAACCATTCCATACATCAACTTTCTATTGTTGCTGTTGTAAGGCCTTAAGTATGATGGGTATGTCCAACCTTAGGTCCTGTGCTACTGTGCTACAGGACTCAAACTGCACACACTGATGAAGTCTAAATAGCCAGAGGTTGCTTATGTTTACTTCTAGAGGGGACTCACCTGGCAGTACTGAATGGACTATTCCCATGAAGAGCTGTGCTTGGCATAATGTGTGCCTCTGTCAAGAGTAGCATGATGGGCAAAAAACAATTGGGTGGTTTGAAGTGGCAAGCAATAACCAGTGATTTATTTTAATTCAAACATTCTATAAATCAATTATTGCGGCTAAAAAAGTGATGGCATAGCAAATATTTTTTATTGGCTATTGCTCGGCGGTAAAAGTAAAGAGGAGCCCAGTCATCCACAAAATTCACCAATTGCATTTTGTTGAAGAAAAGCTTGAGCTCTATCATGAAAAATCTCTTCTGGATGGTTACACACTGAGCTGCATACAGGCCCTAAAAATAGGTTCAAGATCTCTAAAGAACTAGATGGGGGCCAAAGTAGCCCACTCACTCTGTTTCATAAGGCGCTAGCAAATACAAAGTGCACTTACAACATATTTAAAAACCTGAGAAAAGGAGATTGTTAATTCAGCCATCTGCCTTTTTTTTTTAAACAGTAAGAGGAACACATTCTAAAGACATATGTTTACTCATTTGGATGTTGCAAACAAGAGGGAAACAACAGCTCATGTACTGCTAAATAAAGATGATCACATCACTTTAACAAAGGAAGGAAACTTCCTGTAACATTGATAATCTGCTCATGATATGAAACATTGGATAAAAGAAAGAAGGATCTAATCCGAAAAGTTAAATGTGGTGAGACAATTAATTTCTATAAATGCACATTTTACCACTTCCAAATGTGTGCTTATTCAAACTTACTCTTATTGTCTCCATTAGTATTTGCTATTTCCACATGGAAACTTAGTGAAAGTATCGTATGATTGAACACTATTTGCACTTATGCCCTTATTAAGAGTGACCAATGAATTTAAAAGAGATCAGTAGCTGGAGCCACCTAGCAGAGGTTTAGCCTTTGGTTTTTCACACAATATATTTTGGCTTCTAAAAACAGCAGAAATCTGTGTTACAATCTGGGGAAAACATGGGAGTTTATGTAAGAATGCTAGCAGCCTGATTTAGGTGTTGGCGGTAATGGTCCCGCTGTCAACTTTTTTACTGCAATCCTGACAACCGCTCGGACAGTCTGTCCACTGTATTTAGATGTTGGTGATCCCACAGACGAAAGACCACATTCAAACTGCCACCTCTGCCAAGAAGCATTGGCTGTTGCGATGGCTGGAAAGGGAAAAGGGAATGCTGACGGGACCACAGCCAGCTTTCCCACCATGAAGATTCGGATGTGCCTTAATGCCATGGAAAAAGCAGAGGTCCGACCGCCACTCCCTAGTTGGTGGTTTGGGGGTGATGGGGGTGAAAACTCACCTTTTACCACTCCCCCTGTCTTTAACTGGACATGAGTGGACACCACCTGCCCTTGCTGCTGCTACTGACCCAAAGTGAAACCCCCGCGTCGATAGACTACAAGATAGGGATGCCGCATTGCTAGGGTACATTGGGAGGGCACTGCTTAGGAGGTGGAGTCCACTGGAGACATATACAAGTCACAGTAATGTTTTTAATCACTGTAACATGCATAGTCGAGGACACAAGTGGGTCAGCCATGGGGGGACACATGGGTAAACAATACATATTGCACACATACACAACTGTCATTATGGTGCCAGTATTCATTTACAAATAAATGTTGGCACTGCAATGATGGTACACTTACACCTGTGAACTGTGTCCATGCATGCACATTGCCAGGGCACCTGTACCTGTCATATTTTGCTGTGAGTTGTGTGTGTGTGTCAGTACATGTATGTGTGTATGCAATGCAATTGGCAGGGTGAGGTGTGTGTGTCTGTGTAGTTGAATTTATAGTTGCGTTGTTTGTTGTGGTTGGGTGGTGTGTGGGTGCAGTGTCAATGGTGTGTGTATTTTGTGTCATGGATATGTGTCAATGTGTGTTTTTAGCATGCACAGGTTGTGTTGTGTCAGACTGGCAATAGGTAAATGTGTATATGTATTGTGTTGTGTAGTATCTAGTGCAGGGGTGCACCTTTAACTAAGGGAATGTGTGTGAGTCACTTACCTCTCTTCCATAGCCGCTGCTATTGTACAAAGTCAATTGAGACCGTAGCCATCTTCCGCCATCAGCGAACCGCAGCCACAAAACTGCCTGCAGGACTATAACATCTGAATACAGCAGGAGGACCAACGCCGCCTTGACGTTCTACTTTGGCCCACCACTGAAGCGGGTTGGCATTAACACCACCAAGATAAAATCAGGACCTAATTCCTGTATATTATTCCCCAAGAACATGTTATCCCTGCTACTTCTCTGGCCCTGGAATTACCTGTACTACAATAACGGTAATTCCAGGGTGGGAGAAATAAGAGTGCCTTTGAAGTCCCACTTAGAAAGAGGGCCTTTTAGGAGGAGGCAAATCACTACGTTCAAAAGACAATGTAGCATACTGTTCTATCTGTTTCATGTATCTCTTACTTCAATCTTACTTTTGACCTCTGACTGTGGCAGGCTGTTTATAGTTTGCATGTTGCAGTTTTCACCTCCATTAACAAAAATTACAAAGCATATCATTACATTGCTTGACATTTGTAACTTCACGTTTCGAAAATAGTAGTTCTTAAAAAATATGTAAATCATTTTACACAACAGGCCCATACATTTTTTTCAGTTAAGTGCAATTTGCAAAATATGCACAATCACCATTGAGGATAATGAAACAAACATAGTGAAATATGTATGTGAAACAGTAGATTTACAATGAGAGATTAAGGCGGTCATTACAACATTGGCGGTAAAAGCCGCTTTCTGACGTGCAGAGGACCGCCAACACACTGCCGCGGCCGCAGAATTCCGCCACAGCTATTATGACCCACATCTCGGAATCCAACAAAATTCAGACACCCACACAAGTCCGCCACACCAAAGGTCAGTGAAAAATTGGCGAAAACAAATCCTCCACAGTCACGCCAACAGAAATACGCCCACACTATCACGACGTACGAATCCACATGGCGGTCTTTCAACCGCGGTATTCCATTGGCGGTACACACCGCCGCGCTCAAAATACACACACATATACAAAACACTGCCACATTGGATAATTGGAAATACACACACCTGATACACATACACACACCACTCCCACACACCCATTGCAATATAAAACACACATCCACATCACCCACAAACCCCTACGACCACTATTACAGAGAGAAGGCCAGAGAGAGACACCACCATACACAAACTAGCATCCACAGGCACACAACACCATCACCCACACAACTTCCACGCACAAAACACCACACACCAGAACATATCACCACACTTATCACCACACACACCACATAGTCGACAGGGTCAACGCAGTGGGACAACACCCAAGAAATCGGGAGAACATCAGGAAGAGGTGAAACGACCTACGCGGGAAGGTGTGTTCCGTGGTCTCAAGACACCACCTGGCGGTTCAGCGGACTGGCGGCAGACCCCCACCTCCTCCCCCACAACTAACAACATGGGAGGAGCAGGTCTTGGCGATTCTGCATCCTGTGGGCCTTGCAGGAGTCGGTGGAGGAATGGACTCCGGTAAGTCAAACCTTTTACTACCATATCCCCCACCCTACCTGCATGCTATCACATACCCCCACCCTCGCCCCCACCCCTATCACTCCAACTCCTCACAAATGTACCAATATCACAAACCACCCATCCCAACACCAAGCCCTGCATGGAACACCAACACATGGACACCCATCACTAAAGCATGCCCACTGCACATACCCTTACACCCCCCTAAACCATCATCACACAAGCCCCCACATTGGAATGCCAGCACTGGGGTACACGCTCACCCACCCATTGCACACCATAACACACACAGATGCAATAATCATGCTTTTCCACCCATGCAGGACCACTACCCAACGTCACCAGACAGGAGGGTCCAGACATCTCCACTCCACCCACAGAAGAGGCCCACAGTGATGACAGCACCTCTGTCCACCTGGATCTAGATGACCAGCCTGGACCATCGTGGGCCTCGGGACAGTCGGTTCCCCTCACACGGGCACAGGACACCACAGACCTTCCCCACTCTGGTAACACTAGCACAGCACCCACCCAGCGGGCCCATACCTCTATCTACCAGGACTTGTCAATCAGCTGTGTGTCCACCACTACAGGGAACCCAGGATAACCCACCACTCCAACAACAACAGGGACCTGGGGAAATGGCAGTGGGCACACGGTCCAGGGGACTGAGGCCCAGGAACACAGGGGAACTGGGAGGGCTGCTGTGTGACAGGAGGCAGACAGGCCAAGGGAACCCACTCTCCACGAGGCCCTCTCCTCCATCATGGGAGTATACCACCACTCCGAGGAGACGATGGCAACGGTCCTGGCCAAGTTTCAGGAGACCCAGCGCATGCAGGAGGAACAGTATTTGGGGTTCAGGGAGGAACTCAGAACCATCAGCCCCACCCTGGGCACCATTGTAGGGGTGCTGAAGGAAATACTCAACACCAGGAGGGACACTGTGGCACTACAAGGCACCCCAAACACCAGCATGGACGATGAACTGCCCACCACCTCCGCCGGCGTTAGTGGACAGGAGACACCGCCACAGGACCACCACACCAGCACCCCACCCCCTGCAGAGGGAGAACCACACTGAAAACGGTCCCTGAGATCCAGGAACAAAACAGAGCACAATGCCAAGACCCCCGCCAAGAAATGAGACCACCCTGATTGTCATCCCACTGTCCCACTTTGTCACCATGTCCATATTGAAACTGCCCCAGCTCCACTTCCTATGCTCATATGGGCAATGCACCTGTGAGACTAATAGACTGGACTCTGCCATGGACACTCCTCCGCCATCACCCCTCACCATTTAACTTCCCCCTCCAATATTTTGTATGTAAAAAAACACACCTAAAGCACCAAAAGATCTGTACTCTGTATGTGATTTCGAAATAGTGTATTTGCAATTACAGTGACCACATTTTCTGGAAATAGTAATGTCAACATACCTATGTCACACAGCTCTAGTCCATGAGGAATCTAAGCAGATGACACACGTTGGGACCCACACCTGTGAAACCGTAAGGGAGAGTGACAACTCAGTGACCATACACTGGGTAAAATCGACAGACAGGATAGAGGTAGAAGTGTAAAAGTTCTTGTAGTAAGCAGGAATGTATTCTCACCTGTGTTTCACTGGAAATATTGCTGGATGACTGAGTCCCTGTTGTCCATGTCTTCTTCCTCTGCTTCATCCTCATCACTGTCCACAGGCTCCACAGCTCCACAGCTGCCACAACACCGCCATCGGGACCATCCTCCTGCAGAAAAGGCACCTGTCGTCGCAAAGCCAAGTTATGAAGCATACAGCAGGCCACAATGATCTGGCACACCTTCTTTGGAGAGTAGAATAGGGATCCACCTGTCATATGGAGGCACCTAAACCTGGCCTTCAGGAGGCCGAAGGTCCGCTCAATCACCCTCCTAATTTGCCCGTGGACATCATTGTAGCGTTCCTCTGCCCTTGTCCTGGGATTCCTCACTGGGGTCAGTAGCCATGACAGGTTGGGGTAACCAGAGTAACCTAATAGCCACACACGGTGCCTCTGGAGTTGACCCATCACATAAGGGATGCTGCTATTCCGCATGATCTAGGCGTCATGCACAGAGTCAGGGAACATGGCATTCACATGGGAGATGTACTGGTCGACCAAACATACCATCTGTACATTCATGGAATGATAACTCTTCCGGTTCCTGTACACCTGTTCACTCCTGTGGGGGGGGACCAAAGCCACATGGGTCCCATCAATGGCACCTATGATGTTGGGGATATGTCCAAGGGCATAGAAGTCACCTTTCACTGTAGGCAAGTCCTCCACCTGAGGGAAAACGATGTAGCTCCACATGTGTTTCAGCAGGGCAGACAACACTCTGGACATTACATTGGAAAACATAGGCTGGGACATCCCTGATGCCATGGCCACAGTTGTTTGAAAAGACCCACTTGCACGGAAATGGAGCACTGATAGCACCTGCACTTGAGGGGGGATTCCTGTGGGATGGCGGATTGCTGACATCTGGTCTGGCTCCAACTGGCTACACAGTTCCTGGATTGTGGCATGGTCAAACCTGTAGGTGATTATCAAATTTCTTTCCTCCATTGTTGACAGGTCCACCAGCGGTCTGTACACCGGAGGATTCCGCCATCTCCTCATATGTCCCAGCGGACGGTGCCTATGAAGTGAGCACAGAGTCAAACAAGTCAGAGGTATGTACCCACAGTCTACACAGAACACCATTCATACACAAAATCTGGCCTGTATGTGTGTTGAGAGTAGGCCTAGGTATGTGTGACGCAGTTGGTAATTAGGCCATGTGGGCCCCTGAAATGGCGGCTGCCTGACCTCTAAAGTGGGACAATGGGATGTGAGGTAACTGCGCTGGCGTTGTACACCGTCGCGGTAGGTGGTCGAAGACCGCGGCGCAATGCTGCATTGGTTAACATTGGACCCTATGGGTCCCAGGAGCCAATGACGATGTACGCCAGCGGTGATGGTACGCACCGCTGTGGACGTGACCGCCATTTTCTATCTTTTGAATCACTCGATACCTGATCTTCGACAGGAAAGGACCTACACTGCAAGTGCTGCTGTGACCTCGATCTGAAAGACACAATGGCTCGTGTGTCTGGGGAAAGGGCCCCTGCCTTCACATCGGAGGAGTTTGAGAAGCGGGGTCCTCCCCCAGTACACGCTACTCTACGGTCCTCCAGACCAACAAGTAAGTACACAGGGAGCTTATTGTATGGGCTATGCCTGTGTGGAGAGGGCTGGTTGTAAGAAGGAAGGAGGCAGAGGTCCCTCACTGTTGGGCAGTCTACCATTTTGAATGCCAACCAGGGTGTAGAAAGGGAGTTGCAACAAACCAATGCATTCCTGGAGGGCATTCATTCTGGTCAGGCGGCCCTTCATTGAACCTTTCAAACTCTGGCCTCAGCACTGATGGCAGCCATTGTCCCTGTGTCTAGCCTCCCCCCTCCAACTTCCTCTACCCAGACCCAATCCCCTGTACCTCTGCCTATCCCAAGCACACCATCAGACCAGCCTGCACACACCTCACCACACAAGGGAAGCTCAGACAAACATAAGAACCACACATCCCATAGGCACTCACGCAAGCATCACACACATACAGACACAACAACATCCACTGCGTCCACTGTGTCACCCTCCTCCTCGTCTCCCTCCTCCCTCCCAGTCTCGTCTACATTCACACCTGCATGCACTACCACTACAGCCACTACGTCCTGCACCAGCACACCCACCACCACACCCCGCTCACGTGCACTCACCACCCCAACTACCATTCACACGTCCCCTGTGTCCTCTCCCAGTGTGTCTGGGACGCCCCCTCCCAAGATACACAAACGCGGGCACACACCCACCCAACATACATCCACCTCACAACAGCCTCTAGTGCATGCACCTGCACCCAAAGCCACAAAACTTACACCTCCTACAACCACCACCTCTTCCTCCACTCCCAAACCCCCTCCAGCTACCCGTCCAATTTTTTTTCCTGTTCAGCCTTAAACTATTTCCCACCACCCCCCCCATCCAACTCATAGGTCCCAAACTAGCACCTCAGCCACAAAATCTCCGGGACCAGTGGTGCCTGTTGTCACAGGTATGTGGAGTGCACCGGCCACAAGGCCAGCCAGTGTGTCACAGAGCCCCAGCACAGCCAGTCTCCCCCCTGTGAAGCACCAGAAGTTGGCCAGTGCCCGGCGGGAGAGGGGGAAGACTCCAGCCACCCAAGCCGCTCACAGGCGTCCCGGGGGGAGTGTGGACTCAGCTGTGACTCCTCCCAAGGTGGGGAAGGGGCAGAAGAAACCCGCAAAGTCTGGAAGGAGCAGCATGGCGGAGAAGACCTCCATCATCCCCACTGGCCAGGAGTCCACCGCCAGCCCCATCGTCGCTGCCCAGGAGGCCTCCACCAGCCACAGCCCAGCTGCCCAGGAGGCCTCCAACAGCCACAGCCCAGCTGCCTAGGAGAACCCCACCAGCCACAGCCCAGCTGCCCAGGAGGACCCCGGCAGCCACAGCCCAGCTGCCCAGGAGGACCCCAGCAGCCACAGCCCAGCTGCCCAGGAGGACCCCGCCAGCCACAGTCCAGCTGCCCAGGAGGACCCCGCCAGCCACAGCCCATCTGACCAATGAAGGACCGCCAGCCCCAGCCCAGCTGGGCAATGAAGGACCGCCAAGTCAAGCACCGCTGAACAGGGCAAGGACCGCTGAACAGGGCAAGGACCGCCAAGTCAAGCACCGCTGAACAGGGCAAGCACCGCTGGACAGGGCAAGGACTGCCAAGTCAAGCACCACTGAACAGGGCAAGCACCGCTGAAGAGGGCAAGCACCGCTGAACAGGGCAGGCACCGCCAAGTCAAACACCGCTGAACAGGGCAAACACCGCTGCATAGGGCAAGCACTGCTGAACAGGGCAAGGACCGCCAACTCAAGCAGCGCTAGCCCATGAGCGGCAGGGGCACTGACGCAACAGGGACCGTCACGGGGTGAGTGATGCACTCTGGGCACCAATCCCCCTCCAGAACCAGTGGAGACATGCATCCACTACGTCTGTCCTGCACAGGATGAAGCACTCTGGGCACCAGTCCCCCTCCAGAACCAGTGGAGACATGCATCCACTACGTCTGTCCTACACAGGATGAAGCACGGGTGTGACAACACCCGTCGCGCTTTTCACTGTCTGTAATTTAGGCAGTGAAAAGCGCAACAGGGCTGTCCATTTGGGCCCCTGCAGTGCCTATGCCAAGTGACGGACATGACAGACACAGAAGCACCCTGCACTACGCTGCGCACTTGGGGTCCACTATTCAATCCCTGGGACATGGCTTACAAGGCTATCTATGCCCTGGGACATATCCCCAACATCATAGGTGCCATTAATGGGACACATGTGGCCTTGGTCCCCCCCGCAGGAGTGAACAGATGTACAGAAACCGGAAGAGTTACTATTCAATGAATGTGCAGATGGTGTATTTGGCAGACCAGTACATCTCCCATGTTAATGCGAAATTCCCTGGCTCAGTGCATGACGCTTACATTTTGAGGAATAGCAGCATCCCTTATGTGATGGGGCAATTCCAGAGGCACCGTGTGTGGCTATTAGGTGAGCACCTGGAACCAAATCAGTGGGAGTAGTTGTCTGGGTCTGGGGTTGTCCCTAAGAGTTCGTGTGTGTCTAACAGTTGTCCCTCGCCATTTGCAGGTGACTCTGGTTACCCCAACCTGTCATGGCTACTGACCCCAGTGAGGAATCCCAGGACAAGGGCAGAGGAATACTACAATGAGGCCCATGGGCGAACTAGGAGGATTATAGAGCGGACCTTCAGCTCCTGAAGGCCAGGTTCCGGTGCCTACATATGACAGGTGGTTCTCTATTATACTCACCAAAGAAGGTGTGCCAGATCATCGTGGCCTGCTGTATGCTTCACAACTTGGCTTTGCGACAACAGGTGACTTTTCTGCAGGAGGATGGTCCAGATGGAGGTGTTGTGGCAGCTGTGGAGCCTGTGGACAGTGAAGACGAGGAAGCAGAAGAAGAGGACATCGACAACAGGAACTCAGTGATACTGCAATACTTCCAGTGAGACACAGGTAAGAAGACAAACCTGCCTGCTACATGTACTTCAACACTACTACCTCTCTACTGTCTGTCCTTTTCACCCAGTGTATGGTCACTGAGTTTTCACTTTCCCCTACGATTTCACAGATGTGGGTCCCACTGTGTGACATCTGCTTTGTTTCCTGATGGACTAGAGCTGTGTGACATAGGTATGTTGACATTACATTTGAAAGAGTATTTTTTCACTGTAATTGCTAATACACTAATTCGAAATCACAGACAGACTCCAGATTGTTTTGTGCTTTAAGGGTGTTTATTTAAGTGCTCAATATTGGAGAGGGTTGTAAAATGGTGAGGGGTGATGGTGAAGGAATGTCCATGGCAGAGTCCAAGCTATTAGTCTCACGGGTGCATTGTCCAAAGGGGAATAGAAAGTGGAGCTGGGGCAGTTTGAGGATGGACAGGGTGACAAGGTGGGACAATAGGATGACAATCAGGGTGGTCTCATTTCTTGGCGGGGTACTTGGCTTCGTTCTTTGTCCTGGATCTCAGGGATCGTTTGCGGGGTGGTTCTCCATCTGCAGGGGGTGGGGTGCTGGTGTGGTGGTCCTGTGGCGGTGCCTCCTGTCCACTAGCGCCGGCGGAGTGGTGGGCAGTTCATCGTCCAGGCTAGTGTCAGGGGCCCCTTGCTGTGCCACATTGTCCCTCCTGGTGTTGAGGACTTCCTTCAGCACCCCTACAATGGTGCCCAGGGTGGAATTGATGGATTTGAGTTCCTCCCTGAAGCCCAAATACTGTTCCTCCTGCAGCCGCTGGGTCTCCTGAAACTTGGCCAGTACCGTTCCCATCGTCTCCTGGGAATGATGGTAGGCTCCCATGATGTTGGAGAGGGCCTCGTGGAGAGTGGGTTCCCTGGGCCTGTCCTCCCCCTGTCGCACAGCAGCCCTCCCAGTTCCCCGGTTTCCCTGGGCCTCTGTCCCCTGAACCGTGTGCCCACTGCCACTGCCCCCAGGTCCCTGTTGTTGTTGGGGTGGTGGGTTATCCTGGGTTCCCTGTAGTGGTGGACACACTGCTGATTGACGTGTTCTGGGGACGGAGGTATGGGCCCGCTGGGTGGGTACTGTGCTGGTGTTTCCAGAGGGGGGGAGCTCTGGGGTGGCCTGTGACTGTGTCAGGGGAACCAACTGTCCTGAGGTCCCAGATGGGCCGGGCTGGTCATCTAGATCCAGTTGGACAGAGCTGCTGTCATCACTATGAGCCTCTTCTGTTGGTGGTGTGGACCTGTCTGGACCCTCCTGTCTGGTAATGTGGTGTAGGGTTCCTGCAGGGGTGTAAAAGCATGATTATTGCATCTGTGTGTGCCATGGTGTGCAATGGGTGGGTAACCGTGTACCTCAGTGCTTGCATTCCTGTGTGGGACCTTGTGTGATGATGGTATAGGGGGTTTATGGGTATGTGCAGTGGCCATGCTTTGGTGATGGGTGTCCATACTTTGTTGTTGCATGCATGGCTTGGTGTTGGTATGGGTGGTTTGTGATGTTGGGACATATGTGAGGAGTTGGAATGAGGGGGGTGAGGGTGGGGGTATGTGATGGCATGCAGGTAGGTTGGGGGATGCAATAGTAAAGATTTGACTTACCAGAGTCCATTCCTCCAGCTACTCCTGCGAGGCCCTCAGGATGCAGAATAGCCAAGACCTGCTCCACCCATTTTGTTAGTTGTGGGGGAGGAGGTGGGGGTCCGCCGCCAGCACTCTGAACCGCAAGGTGGTGTCTAGAGACCACGGAACGCACCTTCCCCCGTAGGTCATTCCCCCTCTTCCTGATGTCATACCTATTTCTTGGGTGCTGTCCCACTGCGTTCACCCTGTTGACGATTCATCCATAGCTCCATCTTCCTAGCTATGGAGGTGTGCTGCACCTGTGCTCCGAATAGCTGTGGCTCTACCCAGATGATTTCCTCCACCATGACCCTGAACTCCTCCTCAGAAAACCTGGGGTGTCTTTGCCGTGCCATGGGGTGGTGTGGGTGATGTGTGGGTTGGTGTGCTGACATTTATTTGCTTTCAGCATGGTTTGAGAAAAGGTAGACCTTTTTCCTTCAGTGAGGATTTGGGACACCCAAAGTGGCATTGGGCTGAAGGAAAAGGTTTTCTTTTCCCCCAATGTCTCTTTGCAGTGTATTCCTGCTGCACAAATGCACATGGGGCTACATTCGTGTAGCGGGAATAACCACAAGCGCACCAGCAATGTTTTGTGGAGTGGCTCCTAAGGCATGGGGTGACCCTTTTTGGGGAGGAATGTTTTAGTCATTTGTGCCCCCCTTGGGGGCAGATCAGCCATATATTTTAGGCCCATCTTCTCTCAAGAGGGGCAGAATCCACTAGACCACAAGGAAAATATTTATCAAGCAGTTTTGTTGTTTTGGGGAGCAGTCCCTTGGGCAAGAGTCGCTCCCCTTTTGGGTGTGTATGTTTTGCCCATTTTTGCCCCATTTGAGGGCAGATCAGACATATTTTTGGGCCAATCTGCCCCCTAGGGAAAGTTTTTGTGTGAATGTGAACTGGAATTTGATGGACAGTCTGCTTGTACTGGCTTTTGGCTGGCTGTGTGTGTACTGGCATTTGGCAGGCAGTGTGTTTGGACTTGTTCTTGATTAACGGTGTGTGTAGACTGCTGCTTGCCTGGCCATGTGTATAGACTGGTGCATGCTTGGCGGAGTGAGTGGGCTTGCACTTGCCTGGTGGTGTGTGTGGACTGGTGCTTGGCTCGTGGTGTATGTTGATTGCCATCTGGCTGATGGTGTGTGTTGCTGGCTTTTGGCTGGAAATATGTGTGGCTGGCATTTGGATGATGATGGGCAGAATTCGTAGGACCTCATTAGGACCTTGGCGGTATATACTGCCTACCCCGTGGCGACTGCCGCCAAAAGACCATCGCCGCGGCTACCAGCCATAGCCGTATCTTGACCACAGCTGGATTTCGGCCAGAAGGATGGTGGAAATCCAGCTGTGGCCATGCTGGCAGATGGCGGTAAGGTGTTGCTGGTGCCAGCAGCAGAGCCGCGCCAGTAGACTACCGCTGGCCGTATTATGAGAATAATACGGTCTGGTGGTGTTCTTCTGGCAGACGCTGCTGCTAGCAGCAGTTACCCATCCCGTCTCCTGCTGGAGGACCCCCTGGATCCAAGTAAGTGGGTGCTCCGACAGGGGAGGGGGGTGGGGAGTGCTGTGTGTGTGGGGGGGTGTGTGTGTATTTCTGGGCATGTGTGTATGCGGGTGTGTGTTGAGTGTTGTATGTGTGTGCATGTTTGGGAGTGTGCATGCATGTATGTTGAGTTGTGTGAATGCATGTCTTTGTGTATGTATGTAAGTGTGTGTGGATGTGTGTGTGAATGGATGTATGCATGCATGGATGAATGTTGGGATGGGTGTGTGTATGCATGTGTTTGAAGGGTGGGGCGTGTATGAAGGGGGTCTGGAGAGGAAGAGGGGTGGGGGGAATCCTGCGGAGGGGGAGGGGTGCCGGAAAGACCCTTATCAGTGACAGGGAAGGTATTCCCTATCACTGATAGTGCCTACCGCCATGGTTTTCATGGCAGTAAGGATGCCATGAAAACCATGGCGGTAGGCAGAGTCACAATCCGGCAGGCAGGGAAGTGACAGCCGCCGGGCTGGAGATAGAAGTCTCCAGCCCGGCGGTCATTACGGCCGTGGCGGTCGGTATGGTAAGTTGGCAGTTTATGGAGTAAAGTATTGCCAGCCTGTTGGCAGTACTTTCATCCATATTAACGCCGAATGCGGGGGTCATAATGACCCCCATAGTGTTTTATCATATTAACTCTTGTAGTTCTTGTAATCATTTGCTTTTGTGATCGTAATGTTTTATTTCTCCTTCTTATTCCAGTGCAAACTTTTGATTTCCTTTGCTGTGACTCCTGCTTGCTGTTTCAGCACTGGTAGATCTGTAGTTTGTGTAGTTGCATGTGTTTGGCAAGAATGCATTTTTTGTAAATTGTGTAAGAATATCACCATATTTAGCTTCTGTTTTATTTTGTGTGAAATTCTCTTTGAGTTTGTGCACAGTGTATTGTGTTGTCTTGTGTGTAATTTAATTTTGTTTTTACTTAATAGTGGGATATCGCTAGTGCCTGTTTTATTTGTGCAGAGTAGGTGCAGGTGATCCTGAGTCTAGCTGTCTCTGGCAAGTGGTATTGTGTTTGAGTACATAGGTTTTTGTGTGCTTTGTATTGATTAAGTTTTCCTTCCAGATTACTATATGCCAGTAGTTTACTTTCTGTTTGATAAAGCCACGCTTTGTTTATTACTTACATTGCACAGTGTGGCTATTGTTGACTCTTTTGTCATATTACTTTTGTTAGTAAGGATTTTGGCTAGATGCAGGATTACTGCTCAGCAGGTTGTTGGTATGCTTTTTGAATCCTTCTCTGACCATGATTTTGAGACTGACTGTATCTGAGACACAGAAGGAAGTCCAAGATTCGGGCAGTGAATTTTCTGGCTGAGAGGAATCATCTGCTGATGGAGCTACTTTGCTTTGGAAGTGCCCCTTCTGCTGGTGTCACAGGGTTTAGAGTGAATACTGAAAACTTTTTGCCTATGAATTTCTTTCAGTTTTTTATGGATGATGTTGTTTTGGATGAGATTGTTGACCAAACGAAATTTGTAAGCTGAGCAGTATTTAAAGAACAACAGTGCCAGACTTAAATCTCGTTCCAGACTACCCGATGGACTACCACAAATATGGATGAGTTTAAGAAGTTCTTGGGGATAACTTTGTGGATGGGCTTAATAAGGAAACTGCCGCTGTCTTCTAATTGGTTTACTAGTCCTTTGATGGCGACAGCTATATTTCCTGAAACCATAAGTTGTGATCGATATTTGCTTCTGCTTTGGATGCTGCATTTTGTTGATAATGCTACAAGGTTGCCACAATATTACCCCTGATAGTGATCTTCTTTTTAAGATTCGGCCTGTCCTTAATCACATAGCTGTGGATCAGTCTTTTGCTCGGTTCTGGGGCCTTTTGTTTTTTAAGCAGTACATTCCTAGCAAGATGGAATGTTATGGAATTAAGATATATATGCTGTCTGAGGAAAGTACTGGATATGTCTATAATTTCATAGTGTACACTGGAAGGGATTCCATTATTGACCACCCTAGTTGTCTGTCTACTTTCAGAGTTAGTGAAAGAATTGTGTGGGAACATGGTAGAGGACTTGTTAACAAAGATCAACATTTGTATGGAGTGGTGTGCAATTGTTCAGGGAATTGTTCAAAGTAGACACCATTGCTTGTTGTACAATTTGCTTTAACTGTAAAGTTTACCCTAAAGAAAAAAAAACTGTTGAGGGGACCCCGCAGTGCCTTGTGTAGTGATGACCTTCTAGCTGTGAAAAATGAAGACAGGAGAGATGTCTACATGCTGACTACCATCCATGATTAAAGTACTTCATCTGTGACTGTTTGGGGTCAGGTCGCTTAAGCGCGCAAACCTGTGTGCATTTTAGACTACAATAAGCACATTAGTGGTGTTGATCAAGTACCTCATAGGTTGGAACCTTACACTGCTGTTTGTAAGGCTTACATTTGGTATAAGAAGTTGGCTATCTACATGTTCCATTTAGCAACCATCAATGCTTTTGTTGTATTCAGGGATTGTTTGTTAGATTCACAATGACATTTGTTTATTTTCAGCAGTCTGTTATATGCAGCCTTGTTGCAGTGGAACAGGCAAGCGTTCCTAGAGCTGGAGCGGTGAAGGATGTGATTATATTGAAAGATCACCACTTTCCTGATTACATTCTTCCCTCGCTCAAAACAATCTATCCCTGTTGGAGATGTAGAGTCTATGTTTGAAAAGGTGTGTGGAAGATGTGTAAAATGTAGTGCCCAGAGTGTCCTTCTAATCCTGGGCTATATGTGCCTGTCTGTTTTATTTTGTACCACACAGAACAGAATCCTTAGGAGCAACTGTGAGCATAAAAGTAAACTAACCTGTCTGCATTGTTTTATTTTTTTGGTCAGATTTCACTGTTGGCATTAGTGTGAAGTATTTAGTTAGACTTGTTGTATTTGCAGTTATAGTTTTAATTCTACTTCCAATTGGTTTGTGTTTTCTTTTTGTTAAAGAAATGTGATGGGAGTGTGCTTGAATTGGCACTTGGCTGGCTGTGTGCATGGACTGGTGCTTGGCTGGTGGTGTACGTGGACTAGCACTTGGCTAGCGGTGTACGTTAACTGGTCCTTGGCTGGTGGTGTGCATGGACTGGTGCATGGCTGGAGGTGTGTGTGGACTGATGCTTGGCTGGGGGTGTGTGAGTTGTGACTTGTTGCTAATCACTACACACACTTTTAGCCAAATGCCAGTCCACACACTCTGTCAACTGCCAGCCAGTGTGATTGTGGTGTGTCACTCATTTGGGTGCATTAAAGTGATGGGCCCTTAAACAACACTGTCTGTTAATGTGATTGTTGTAAAGTGTTGGACCCGCAGCTGCTTTTGTAAATAGTCTTGTGTGTGTCAGGCATGAAAGGTGTATGAATGGCCTGTAGAGTGGTTGGTGCCATTTCACATCTTTACAGCTCATGATCAGTGAGTCATTGATTCAGTTTTTGTACCTTTCAATTATTAACAGTATATTTCATTTTTGTAAAATCTCTTGTTAATAAAAAAAATACATTTTGCACCTTTCAGTCACCCACGTGCCAAATCCAACCAGTATGTGTGTGTACTTGAGGAATAGATGATTGTGAAGTAATATTTGTTTTTTCTATCTTTCTTTGTCAGGGTGCACATTGCTGGTAGGGAAAATCTACCAGCTCTAGATATTTTCGCAAAGAAGTCACCAAGGGATGTACAGTGTAGTGTGCCTCTCATTGATCCCAACAAGTTTTTTAACACCGTTATTAGTCCTCATAAAGGGACCCTCCTTGACATTGGTTTAATTTGTTCTGGTGCAGGCACTAGGTCCAGCCACAAGTGAGGTACCATTTCTATCAAGTGGCTTGTGGGAATGTTGGGTTGAAGGACGTTTGTGGCTCTCTGCAGATTCTAGAAATTTGGATCACAGAAATGTGAGGAAAATATGTTTTTAGGCAAAGTTTGAAGTTTGCAAGAGATTCTAGGTAACAAAACTTGGTGAGAGCCACACAAGTCAGCCCACCCTGGATATCCCTCAGTGTCTAGTTAAAAAAAATATACAAGTTGGATAGGTTTCCCTAGGTGCCACTTGATCTAGGGTCCAAAATCTAGACCTACCCACATTGGTGTAAGAGGGTCAGTTTTGTGTGGAAAAATGTTCTCTGTCCATTTTGTGTTTAGGGCCGTTTCCTATTGCGGGCACTAGGTCGACCGAAACAAGAGAGATGCATTTTTAAAAGAAGACTTGGAGAATGCCTAGTGAAAGGAAGTTTGTGCCTCCCTGAAGATTCTAGAATGTTGCATCACGGAAATGTGAGGAAAATGTGCTTTCTTTTACTCAAAGTATGAGATTTGCAATGGATTCTTTTTAACAAAATTGTGGTGAGAGCCACACAGGCCAGCCCATCCTGGACAACCTTATGTATCAAGTTTTCATACATGTATAGGTTGGCTAGATTTCCATAGCTTCCATCTGAGCTTGGGCCCAAAATCTAGAGCTACCCACAATGAAAAAAGAGGGTCAGTTTTGGGTGGAAAAAAGCGCTGTAACCATGTTGCTTTTGGACCATTTCCTGTGGGCACTAGTTATACCCACACAAGTAAGATACCATTTTTATTGTGAGCCTTAGGGGAATGACAAGTGAAAGGAAGCTTGTGGCTCCCTGTAGATTTTTTAGTTAAAATTTGAGGTTTGCAATGGATTCTGGGTAACAAAATATGGTGAAAGCCACACATGACAGCCCTCCTTAGATAACCCTACGTGCCTGCATCCATGTTGCCTTTTTGGCAGTTTCCTGTCATGGGCACTAGGTCTTCCCACACAAGTGTGGTACCATTTACATTGGGAGATTTGTGGGAGCATAGAATTATAGAACATTTGTTATTACAATTGGATTTTGTTACATTTGTGCCTTTCAAATATAAGCCAGTGTATAAGAAGGATGACATTTTTAAAAATACCCTCCCAAATCATATGCTAGTACAGACACCCACAAATTTAGAAAGTTACAAATAACCATTGCTCCTAAACTCTGTGGCCCTCATTAGGACCCTAGTGGTCTGAAGACCGCCAGGGCCTGGCGGTGAAGACTGCCACATTACGAATTCCCGTACCGCCTCTTTTACATGGTCCACCGGGCTGGAGGTGAGCACCTCCACCATGGCGGACGCCGTAATACCGCTAGTGGTTTTACAATGTGGGGGACCACCATTTGTCTGGTCGTCTCGCACCACCAGAAAAAGCTGGCAGTCTTGCATCCTGGCTACAGTATACTCTTGTATACATGTCCACATAACCGCAAACGTGCACCCACATACTCCCACACACAAACACACTCCAACTCTCCCATGAACTCACATCATACACCCCATTCACACTAACATAAATTCACAAACACTGTACTCATGCACGTATTCACGCCCTCTTTCTCCTTCCAGGATATACATACATTCACACGCCTCTCCCCCTCCTCCCTCCAGTGCATACACACGTTCACACACCCTCTCTCCTCCAGCACATACATACATTCATAAATCCTCCCCAGATACACGCACTCACCCGTTCTCCATGTCCACTGACAGACACGCACCTGCTCTCCCCGTTCACTCACACACTCACCCGCTCCCCGTCCACTTACATATACAGTACATGCACACACATACATGCACTCACCCCTTCCATCCACTCAATCGTTTTCACGCACTCAATCGCTCACATCCACACAGATGCACTCACACACTATCCCATCCACAAACACCCACACACCTCACTCACCCCATCCACAAACAATCACCTACACACACACGCACCCACAAACACCCCCCACATTCATGACATTCACACACGTACGCACACACCCTTCACTTACCTCGTCCATTGAGGAGGTCGCGTGGGAGGGGTTCAGGCACTTCCACCGCCAGCAGCACCCCACCGTCAGTACACTGCCATGCTGTATTACGAGTCATAATATGGCGTGCGGTGTCCTTTTGGCGTGGCGTGGACTGGAATGACGTGGCAATGCCGGCAGTGGAACTGCCTCTTCACCACTGACAGCCAGCACAACTGGTGTCAGAATTCCACCCGACTTCAGGCAGAATTCCTAAATCAGTCGTAATAGGGTGGTCATTAGACCACTAGCACTGGCGGTCTTTTGGCACCAGTGGCTTCACCAGTCTTATAAAAAGACTACTGAAGTCATAATGGGGGCCTATGTTTGGGCCCATTTCAGAAATACATAATTCTTCTTCATACTCATTTTTCACTCAGCCTATTTCACTCTAAGAATAAGTCTGTACTTGGTCCTCAATGAAAAATCATTGTCCGTGCAGCTGAATTATTGTACCTTGGTTTCTTGTAGAACCTACAAACCCTACATATACCTGAAACCTGAAGGGTCTACAAACCCTATATATCCCTGAAACCTAAAGGGTCTAGTGGACAATGGTATATTGATTTTGTCAATCAGCCATCTTAACAAAAAGTAAATATTGCCACCAATGCTTTTTTTTCCTACTCATTTTCAATATTTCTTTATTTCAAACATCATTTTTTGTTTGGTAAACCTTGAGGGAGCACCACATATGACCCACTGCTAAATTTGGAATTTTAATTAGTTTTAAGAACTATATAGCTTTTCTGGATCACTCCTTAGAAAAATGCAAAGACCGTGGTACAAAATTATTTTAGTTGCTTGAGCACTCCATGTTCCTGAAACCTGGGACAATGGTGATTTCAGTAGAATAAACCCTTCATGGAGGCCATTGTTAGGAAAAAACTGACACTTTTATCTGGAGACCTTTTTCCCTGTATTTAAAAATAAAACCTCAAAATCATGCCATATTTTGCCTATTTTCGCAGTCCCCTCCAGTGGCCTCCACAAACCCTTGGTATCTTTCGACTATCCGGGATGTTGTTAAAAAAGAACTCAAATTTGGCATGGATAACTTATCTAGAAAAAAGATATGCAGCTATAAGTGCAAACTACACCAAATAGCCAAAAAGGACTAAGCATTGGGGAGGAGTAGGCCTAGCAGTGAAGGGGCTAAACCACAAAAATCATTAAATAAACCTGAGCTTAACTCTGTGCTAGCTTGGCACAAAAGCAGTCGGCTTAAATGTGCAAAGTATTTAGACAGCACTCAAACAGTAATAATGTAAATGCACAAGACAAATCCCAAACCAGTTCAGAAACATTTTAATACATATAATGACAGCAAAATCACAAAAATCCATGAAGTAGAATAAGAGATTTGAATTTTCAAAGTTTTCAGTGGAAATAGTGCAAAAAATGTGCAAAGCGCTGGCTCAAAGTCAAAAGTAAAGGCCAACTGCGATGAAGGGAGGTTCGGATACAGGGACCAGTCCTATTTTATGGAAGAATCCCCTGTCAACGAGGTCCTTGGTGGGTCACACTGCAGCCTGGATCGGAAGAGAGGATAGGTGGCATTGGTTTTCTGAAAAGATAGGCCTTGATTGGATCTTACCATTGGTATGGGGACTGCAGCCTGATCATTGTTGGTGCAGAAAGCTCCATGCGGCAAGATTTTGGGTGTGTATCCAGGCAGATGTTTTAGGCAGTCAGATGTAGTTTCTGCATTGGTGTTCTTGAAGTCCGTTTATGAGAGGAATGGCGATGGTCCTTTTCAACATGAAGCTCTCCTTGTTTCTGGTTCTTCACCTACAGTCCAGTTCTTGCTGTTTTAAGGTGGGAGGAGTGCACTTTAACACCAGCCAAAGCCCAAGTATTGTCCCCTACAGCCAAGATGTAGGGGACAATACTTGGGCTTCAGTACTCATTCCATCAGTGGCCAGCTGCAGGACACGAGTAGGTTCAGTTGGAGACTTATGAAAGTTTATCCCTGCAACTCAGAAGGATGTCAGCCAACTGATTCTTAGAGTCATGCCTGGGGTCCAGGGTCTAAAGCAAGCACATCCAGTCTTCCTTTATGCTTTAGGCAGAAGCGCAGTCCTTCTTGTGAGTTTCCACATCTCCATGGCTGTTCTGGAGTTACCATATTTATGCTAAATGCCAGACTGTGAGTGAGGGACACTGTGCTGATCTACTTTGAACTAAGAGGAAACAATGTCAAAGAATGCATCAGTCGTAGTAATTCATTTATTAAGGCACTCCCCAGATATCGAATAAAAGCACATTAAATTATAAACATAAACATTTAACTTGAATGCAGTAAAACACTTGTCAATGCCAAAATGCTCACAGGAGTTAAACAACAGCAGACAGAAAATGTGCAGTGCATCAATGAATATATATATATATATATATATATATATATATATATATATATATATATATATATAGATATATATCTATCACAACAACAAATGCTCGTAAACGGGCTACAGGCAGCCCGCGAGGGGTGGTGCGTGATACCGGCAGAGTAAGCCGGTTATAGAAATAAATCAAATCCAAAAGTTCGAGTAGATAACGCACACTCAGGAATCCAAAAAGCAGAAGTATTTATTACCACAATGCGTTTCGACTGTCTAGCACGTGATCAAGGCTGCTAGAGAGCTGAAACGCGTTGTGCTAATAAATACTTCTGCTTTTTGGATTCCTGAGTGTGCGTTATCTACTCGAACTTTTGGATTTGATATATATATAGTCAGTCAAAATTCTTTATTCGGCAAGTTACCATAAAAGCACAGAATAATTTACACATAATATTATTTACAACACAATTCTTAAAATATAAAACAACAACAGTAATAAAATACATAATCTGTACTAGTTGCAAGCTTTCTTCAAATTCATGAATTCCATACTCACAAAAAATACCAACATCCATACCGTAATTCTCAGCATAATCAAATGCTATGCACTATCCCTCTAGATTAATATACAGCTGTGTCCACTCATTCATAACGTTTTCTAATTGTAATAGCTATTCTTAAAAATTTTAAATGGATAACAGATATCAGTAGAATTCAATTCTTGAATATACATCAAAGCATCATTGTAAGATGTAAGTTGTAATTTCCATAAAAGTGGTAATAAAAATGTACATCTAGAAGCAGAGTAGAATGAACAAAATAAAAGAAAGTGGCATGTGTTTTATTTTGTAATAGTATCACACGGGCATTTCGGGAGCACTTTTTGCCAACAGCATTGCTTAGGAAACACCACTCTAAAATGTATCAAATTTAATCTGAATAAAGCGAGGAGAGAATATTCTTGAAAATTCGGGAACCAAGTTAATTAAGGTTCCATCTGTGACGTTGTTGAAATCTGAACATAGGGGTCAAATGTTTTTTAATCACAATGCCCCATGTAGTCTCTTATTCGAAATATAAGGAAGATATTGAGTTTTAACCAAGTCCTTAGCGTTCAGGAGCAACGACTCAGGATGAGTAAACATATTCTCCAAACCTAAATTCCGGAAATTCGTTTCTAAGTAAGAAAGCCACGGGATCCTGCTAAAATTGGCCAAATGGGTACAATCGGATAAGCAATCTTGTACCAAAGCGACTGCTGGATTCAACCAGGCTTTCAACCATAATAAAAGTGGGACAACACCAATCAAATTCCCAATGTAACTCAGTCCCAGTTCCTCATGACAGATGAAATTTGCGACATTCTTGGGCACCATCAACACTCTATGTACAAATTTGTTCTCAGCACATTAAAGAGAATCAATTTTTTCAAACCCCACAAACCAGCCCCATAAGTAGCTGCAGATACACATTTTGCTTTATAAAGCCTGATTGTATGATGAACTGGCCTGTGAAATTGTTTGCGGGCAAAACTGAAAATTGCTTCCAGGTTTCTCCTCATCTGTTGGGTCTTGAAAGTAAGATGAGTCTTCCATTGCAAAGAGGAATGAAGGTATAAACCCAGATAACAAAACTCTTTTACTTTTTTTTTATGGTAATCCTTCCTATATATATATATAGTCAAGCTAAATAATTAAGAATGAAAATACATCACCATGGAAGTTGAATTCTTCATCTTTGCCAGCAAGAAACCGAGGACTCATGGTCATGCTTCAGAAGGAAGTAGTCAATGGCTGCCCTGTTTCGCACTGTAGCTTTTCTTGTGCCTTGTATATCTAGTAATAACTCTGCTAAAGCAATAGAGGTGTGATTGATATTTTTGACCATCAAACATGCTAAATTGTTAATAACTCAATTATTATAAATAGCTAATCCTGGAACTCCTGCAATAGAAATACTTAAGCTCACATTTTCTGACTTAGATAATAGCTGTATCTCAGAGTCAAAGTTTTCGCTCAATTTAACTGCTTCCCTTTTGTGTCAAGTATGTAATACAGAGTGAAATGGAAACATCATACGTCCTAACTGCATAAAAGGACACAGCTCTCCAGTTATATTGTCAGGAAAGTATATAAATTACTGTTGTATTTACACAAGAGAACAACCACCCCACAAGTACTTTAATGTGCTTGGTGTGATTTGTGGCACTTAATATGGGCCTAATTTCAACCTCAGCGGTCTTTATGCAAGACCGCAGAGGTACCGCCGTGCTGAAGACCACCAGTGCAGGTGGTTTTCCGCACAGCGTATCATGACTGCTGGCAGCCCTCCACCCTTTTTTGGATGGAGAGCCGCCAGCAGCCATACTGGCGGTCGACGGGGAAGTAGAGGCTGCTCCACTGCCACGTTATCAGAACACCGAATCACGTCCCATGATTTGGTGTGGAGGTGTTCTGGTGACGTGGCGCTGGCGGCGGAGCAGCCCCCATGGATCCCGTTCCCTTCCGGAGGATCACCGAACCTGGTAAGGTGATCGTCCGTTGTAGGATGGGGGTGGGGAGGTGTTGTGTGCGTGCATGGGGGTGTGCGTGTAAGTGTGTAGAGGGGGTGTGTGAGTGCGTGTATGCATGCAGGGGTGTGTTGTGTGTTTGGAAAGTGTGTGTGTGTGTGTCTGTGTGTATGTCGGTGTGTATGTCTGTGTTTATGTGTGCATGTATGTGTAGTTGTAGTGTAAGTGTGCGTGTAGGGGGTGTGTCGTGGGTTTTGGGGGAGGAGTCTGGGGAGGGGGAGGGTGGTGGGGGAAACCCCTATCAGTGCCAGGGAACAAATTCCCCTGGCACTGATAGTGCCTACCGCCATGGATTTTGTAGCGGTACAGAACCCCACGGTACAGAACCGGTGTAGTAACTGCCGCTGGGCTAGAGACTGAAGTCTCCAGCCCAGCGGTCCTTACCACCCTGGTGGTCAAAGTGGAGAATTGGCGGTCACCGCCATGCTTGTAATTCAATTTTTTTTACAGCTGGCTTGTTCGCGGTATTACCGCCACTTCTCCACCACCACCAGGGTTGTAATGAGGGCCTATGTTCCTACAAGGCATGTTATTGTGGACCTTTCTACTTGTTTTATTGTTTCTAAGCTGACATAGTACTTATTGTTCACCCAGGATCTCCTAAGGAGACGCCACTGTTTCTTTAAGGTGCATTTGAGCAAATTTTTTGAAGTGTCGCAAGTTAAGTTGTAACAGACATCACTGGTAGTAATATTTTAAGTAATCACGTGTTGTTCCATTTTTCATCTGTTCTTGCTTGGCAAATCCAGCAATATTTATAGGGTGTGAAGTGTGTCATCATGTCACCTTCTTTGCTGCTCCATCTTTGTTGGGGGCATTAAAGATTTTCAGTAAAATGCTGGCTGGAGTCGATATGGTGACTAAACAAGTAGATATGATGTCAACGGTACTTTTCATATTCGTCATGCAGAAATCTTATCATTTAAGTATAGTTTGTGCCAGTTAAGTCCAAACGTAGGAAGATTGGTACAGTAGAGATGTTGATTGGCACTGTCAGTCACTCAAGTCAGGGCTGGGGGCTCTCGGTCCCTCCCAATCGCACTCGCCCTAAAAAAGTCCATGCAGAGTTAAGAGCACACAGACACCTCGTAGTATGATCTGTAAAAGAGACAAGTATGATCATTCTCCCAAGTAACATTTGTCAGCTGGTTCATATTTTGATCTCTTTTGTCCTGATTTCATGACTATCAGCACATTGTCCTTGCCTCTTGTATAATTTCTGCTGGCTCAGGAGGACGATTTGGGGATTCTATCAATTCCTTAGCACTAGGATTTTTGTCAATTGAGCCAAAATCTCCCTTCTCACATCATGTAAGAAGGGCTGGGGTAGTCCCCTTTCTAGCTATTCCTCCATATACTGGAATGATGACAATCTGAGCAATTCTGTATCTAGGTTGTATTATCAAATCAGTGTCTCCGCTGTTCAATAAAATCACCTTACTTTCTCCTTGGTAGTCTGCATTGATCACTCCCCCAGACCTGAATACCTTTGCGTGCCAACCCAGATCGAGGAGCAGTCAATTCAAAATGCTCCGGGGGAATTTATATTCCATCATCTGTGTCTAGAAACACCATGGGGGTCATTCCGAGCTTGGCGGGCGGCGGGAGCCGCCCGCCAAGCGGGAACCGCCAGAAGACCGTACCGCGGTCAAAAGACCGCGGCGGTCATTCTGGGTTTCCCACTGGGCTGGCGGGCGACCGCCAAAAGGCCGCCCGCCAGCCCAGTGGGAAACACCCTTCTACGATGAAGCCGGCTCCGAATGGAGCCGGCGGAGTGGAAGGTGTGCGACGGGTGCAGTAGCACCCGTCGCGAATTTCAGTGTCTGCTAAGCAGACACTGAAATTCAAAGTGGGGCCCTCTTACGGGGGCCCCTGCAGTGCCCATGCCGTTGGCATGGGCACTGCAGGGGCCCCCAGGGGCCCCACAACACCCCTCACCGCCATCCTGTTCCTGGCGGTCGAAACCGCCAGGAACAGGATGGCGGTATGGGGGTCGGAATCCCCCATGGCGGCGCAGCAAGCTGCGCCGCCATGGAGGATTCCCCTGGGCAGCGGAAAGTCGGCGGTACACTGCCGACTTTCCGTTTCTGGCCGCGGCTGTACCGCCGCGGTCAGAATGCCCAAAGGAGCACCGCCAGCCTGTTGGCGGTGCTCCCGCTGACCCTGGCCCTGGCAGTATTTACCACCAGGGTCGGAATGACCCCCCATATCTCTTGGTTTCAATCTGTACATGTTCAAAGCATGAAATTTAAGACCTATGGATTCTGGTGTGGCTTGGTAGGCAGCTGAGGCTCCTGTTTTTGTCTCCCAATACATGATAGTATTTGTTTCAACATGGGGTTGTATCTGGAAGGCTGGGGTTAAAATTTGCACTAATGGTGTTTCTGCATTTGTCAAGGGTTTTTTATTAAGTATCCACAATGCCTCATTCAAATGATCACTCCAGTTTCGTAGTGTACCATCCGCTAGTTTTCGAAATCGGGCTTATACGGATGTTCATTCTCTCAATCAATTCTGCAGCTTGTGGGTAATATTGAATATGATAAGTCCACTCAATATTGTGTTGTGAAGAATAATTTTGCACCAGTTTACCTTTGAAATGTGACCCGTTGTCACTCTAGACTTGGAGTGGGACTCCGTAGCACAACATTAAGAAGTCCAGCATTTTGATGGTGTTGAATTGAGTAGTACATTTACATGGAAATGCAGTCAGATATGCGTCGTTAGTGGCCCAATGTAGTTGATTTGCCATATCTACTGTTGCGACTTCCCTCTCCCAAACTGACCTCACATAGTTTGCGGGACAGATCTCTGTTGTGTGTGTTAACAAATAGAACACCACATTATGACAGTTTTGATTATATCTAGAGGAATGTGCATCCCCCTAATCTCTTCCCACCTGTTAGCAGCCTTCTCTCCCAGGTGTCCACATTTTTGGTGCACCCATTTAGCCTTCCTAACCAACTCAGAATCCTGCATTGCCACTTCTGCCCCTGAGATTTGGGCTTTGCCATCGGCAAAGGAAATTAACCATCATTCTAGTGAATTGGTGGGACAGTGGGCAAGATATACAGTAACAATACTTTGCTCTAGCATGTCCCAAGTTTCCTGCCACAATTCTCTGCCCCACACTGCCTTTGAATGTATTTGCCAGTTATGTCCAGGTCATGTTGGAAGCCAGTTAGCTATCCCATTGGCGGTGGGCCAAGAATCAGTATAAATGTGAAACATGTCCCAGGAAGTTCCTGTTTTTACACATGATATTCAGGGTACAATTCTGTGTATTGACTACTGTAGTGAAAAGCAGCTTCTTGGTTGCTAGGTTATACAACACTGCCTTCCAACGTCTTTTGGTCCCCACATACCTGGTTGAACTATTGGTGAACCAAACATGGTTCCTATTCTCTGAGGACAAGGCCTCAAATGGCTCACACCACCTCATGGGTGACACTTTTATCTATGGCACCTCCTGCACCATCTCAACATCCTGCATGGGTCCTGTACCACCTCTTAATGCAAGGCTGCTGTCCCTGCCGGTCCTACTCAGGCCCTGTCCTGTATGCATCATTTCCACTTAATGATGTTTGCTACATGTGTATGTTCTAATCGGTGAGTTTTAGGTGAACTCATCACCCACTGCATTATTGGGATCACCAGTCTCACAATCACATCATGTCCTATGGTCATATGCTCAATCTCCACTAGAGCCCAGTAGCATGCTAGTAACTGTTTCTTAAAGAGAGTATATCACTCTCCAGCACCTGATAGCTATTTGGTCCAGAACCCCAGGGGCACCCTCTTTCTTCCCTGATTTTGTCACATACTACAATTTGTATATTGCCCCTGAAAGGTTACATGTAACTCAATGTTTCCTTCCTGTACTGGTCAAAAGATAGATAGAGGTAGCTATAGCAGAGCAGCTTAGGCTGAACTAGGAGACATGCAAAGCTCCTGCAATACCAATAATCAGTGTTACCAAAAATAAAAGTACTTATTTGGGTGACACAGTATCAAAAATATCTTAGAGACAATACTCCTTCTGGAGGTATGTATTATACACAATATATACTCTAGACATGAAAATTAGACAAGTAAATAGTCATAGAATAATACAACCAATAGGAAATGCTATCGATTGCAATGGGAAAAAGTAGGTCTAGGGGCAACACAAACCATATACTAAGAAAGTGGAATGCGACAAGTGTAGTGTATGCAGAATCTCTGGGAGAGTCAGAATAGAGTAAAGGTAAGTAAATTACACCACCCCAGAGCCCGGAAATGCTGAAGTAAAGTACTGCAAGTTTCCTTAGGACACACTACACCTTGTTTTGGGGATTTTGCAGCAGCCAACCAAGTCCGCAAAGAACAACTGCTGGTTTATTGGACCTGAAGACCCGCAAAGTAAGGGGACC
This sequence comes from Pleurodeles waltl, assembly GCF_031143425.1. Classification (NCBI taxonomy): domain Eukaryota; kingdom Metazoa; phylum Chordata; class Amphibia; order Caudata; family Salamandridae; genus Pleurodeles; species Pleurodeles waltl. The sequence goes on from NC_090445.1 coordinate 1,496,067,278, forward strand.
AAGGGGGTCATTCTGACCCCGGCGGTCATGGACCGCCGGGGCCAGGGTTGGCGGGAGCACCGCCAACAGGCTGGCGGTGCTCCGCAGGGCATTCTGACCACGGCGGTTTGGCCGCGGTCAGAAGTGGAAAACCGGCGGTCTCCCGCCGGTTTTCTGCTGCCCAAAAGAATCCTCCATGGCGGCGCAGCTCGCTGCGCCGCCATGGGGATTCTGACACCCCATACCGCCATCCTGTTCCTGGCGGCACTGCCGCCAGCAACAGGATGGCGGTATGGGGTGTTGTGGGGCCCCTGGGGGCCCCTGCAGTGCCCATGGCAATTGCATGGGCACTGCAGGGGCCCCAGTAAGAGGGCCCCACTTTGAATTTCACTGTCTGCATTGCAGACAGTGAAATTTGCGACGGGTGCAACTGCACCCGTCGCACCTTCCCACTCCGCCGGCTCCATTCAGAGCCGGCGTCCTCGTGGGAAGGTTGTTTTCCACTGGGCTGGCGGGCGGCCTTTTGGCGGTCGCCCGCCAGCCCAGTGGAAAACCCAGAATCACCGCAGCGGTCTGACGACCGCGGTGCAGTGTTCTGACGACCGCGGTGCAGTGTTCTGGCGGGGGTACTTTGGCGGGCGGCCTCCGCCGCCCGCCAAGGTAAGAATCACCCCCCAAGTCCAGAAGTCGAAAGAAGTTCCAGGAAGGACAGGAACCCCTGCCAACCCAGAAGAGGGTGCAAAAGAAGAGTCCACGGTTAGTCAAAGACTGCAGAATTGTACCCTAGGAATATGCCAGCGGTTCCTGTATGATGTAAAAGATGTCCCATGGCGTAAAGATCGTTGCAGATGAGATTTTGTGTTGGAAGTCACCAAGAAGCCTTGGCTAAGACAAAAGTGTGTTTTGCATACAAATGGTGCTGGATGGACCCAGGAGGGACCTGGGGGCCTCAACTCTGTGTGAGGAGGAAGAGGGGACTCTCAGCACTTTAGAGAGCCCTCAGGATGCCAGTCAGCATCCACCGGGAGTTACAGGATCCAGATTCAAAGGAGGTGCAAAACGCAATTTATGCAGCACAACAAAAGAATCTCCCACACTGCCAGAGAACAACTCAGCGAGTTGAGCATCGCAGGATGGAGTGATGGGGACCTGGGCCAGGCTGTCCATGAAGGACTTTTGCAAAGAGTGCACAGAGGCCTTAGGAGGCGAAGACGACACAGTAAACAGGTGTATCATTGCTCTCGGGGAAGGAAAGGTCTTACCTCCTCCAAATTGCATCAGCAGGAGTTCAGGACAGTCTATGTCAATGATGTCCACCCTCTGTGTCCTTAGGAGCACGTTCATCGCTGTGAGAGGAGTCTCAGGGTACCGGTCGTCATCTTGGAAGGTGCCTGCTTGAAGCAGGGTAGTGACTCCGTCACTCCACGGGAGATTTATTCGGTCCTTCTGGTGTAGGATGAAGACAGGGAGTCCCTAGAGCGTGCACACTGTGGAAACTGTTGCAGTTGCTGATTGGAGCTGAGGTTGCTGAAGAAAAATGTCTATTGTAGACACTTTGTTGCAGTTACAGCGTTTCTTGGACCAGGCTGTGGTTGATCCGAGGACAGAAGAGTCTGAAGTTGTTGTAGAGGATTCCTGAAGGAAACTTGCAAGCAGAATCTGAAGAGAACCCCCAAGAGAGACCCTAAATAGCCCTGAGAGGGGGATTGGATACCTTATCAGCTAAGGACCTATCAGTAGGGGTCTCTGCACTGGCCACTCAGAGGCCTCCAGAGTGACCCCACACCTTGCAAACCAGGATGGCTGAAGTCTGGGACACACTGGAGGAGCTGTGTGAGTTATAACATGTGCGTTATTTCACACAGGCTTCAATGGCAGGCCTGTGTAAGAGTTTGTCTGAGTTCCTTATGGGTGGCAAAAGAAATGCTGCAGCCTATATGGATCTCCTGGAACCCCAATGCCCTGGGTACCTAGGTATCATATACTAGGGACTTATAAGTGGGGTCCAGTATGCCAATTGAAATTGGTAAATGAAGTCACTGGCCTACAGTGACACATTTAAAAGCAGAGAGAGCATAAGCAGTAAGGTTCTGGTCAGCAGAGTCTCAGTGACTCAGTTAGGCACTACACAGGCATACACATTAGGATCCCAGTGAGACAGGCAATAACATACTGACATGCAGGTAAAAATGGGGGTAACATGCCAAGGAAGATGGTACTTTCCTACAGTAACCAGAAACAGGTAAGTACACAGTAGGAAACAGTGCAAACAGGGAAAATCACAATAGGTTGCAAAGGGACTAGGAGGTACACAAATCACATATGAAAATAGTGGAATGTGAAAGTTGGTTTCCCACCGAAGGGCAAGAGGGGAGATTGAAAGAAAACACCAAAGGTATGTAAACTACCTCACCCCAGAGCCCAGGAAAGCAGGAGTAAAACACAGCAAGTTTCCTAGAACACGCTAGAAGTCGTAATAGAAAATAATGCAAGAACCAGAAGAGACTGCAAGGCACCAACAATGGATTCCTGGACCTGAAGACCTGTGAAAGAAGGGGGAAAAGTCCGGGAAGCACTGAAGAGTCCAGGGAGGACAGGAGCTCCTGCTAACCCGGATGAAGGTGCAAACGTGGAACCACCGGTGAGAAAACAAAGTCAGTATTGCACCAAAGAAGACAGATGCAGATTCCTGGTTGGTGCAGAAGATGTCCCACGCCGGATGCATGAATGAAGTCTGGTTTGCATTGCTGGATTCTGCCAACAAGCCTTGGTAAACACAAAGATCGCGGTTAGCGGAAAATGACGCTACCCGGGACAGGATTGACCTGGTGGCCTCTACCCACGAGGTGGAGACAGAGGGGGCTCTCAGCAACTCAGAAAGCTCTCTGAAGACCAGGCAGTACACACAGGACTCCCACAGCATGGGGCAAAGAAGGTGCAAATGGAGGCCCACACAGCACGACACAAAGGATTTCCATGCCGTCGGAGAACCACTCAGGAAGCAGTGCATCACTGGATGAAGTGCTGGGGGCCTAAGCTGTGCTGTGTATGAAGAACGTCTTGGGATGTCATACGCAAGCCTTGGCAACTGCAAGTCACGCTGTGGATGGGGGTACTGTCTTGTGTGGGGAGGCAAGCTCTTCCTTCCACATAAGTTGGACAACTGGACATTGGGACTAACAGAGTCACTTTAGTACACCACCAATGTCACTGGATCCATGCCTGTTATCTGGAGAGGGGACTCAAGCCACTGGTCATCACTGCAAAGAAGTGCCTGCTGAAGCAGGAAAGTGACTCCGTCACTCCACAGGAGATTCATTTGGTTCTTCTGGTGCAGGCTGAAGTCAGGCAGTCCTCGGAGGATGCATGACCTGGAAACTGTTGCAGTTGCTGGCAGGAGCTGAAGATACAATGTTGCAGTAGTCATCATAGCTTCTTCGCTGCAATTGTGTAGAGTTCCTGGAGCAGTCAGGGATTGATCCGTCAGTAGAAGATGAAGTAAAGGATGCAGAGGATTCCTGCTAGAGTCTTGCAATCCAAATATGAAGAAACACCCAGAGAAGAGACCCTAAATCGCCCTGAGAAGGGGATTGCTCACCTAACCAGGTAAGCACCTATCAGAAGGGGCCTCTGATGTCACCTGCTGTCACTGGCCACTCAGATGCTCCCAGAGTTTTCTGACCATACTGAAAACAAGATGGTAGAACCCAGGGACACTCTAGAGGAGCTCTGAACACCACCCTGGGATGGTGATGGGCAGGGGAGTGGTCACTCCCCTTTCCTTTGCCCTCTTTCATGCCAGAGCAGGGACTGGGGGTCCCTGAACTGGTGTAGACTGGATTGTGCAAGAAGGGCACCATCTGTGCCCTTCAAAGCATTTCCAGAGGCTCTGGGGAGATACCCCTCCTATGCGTGTAGCACCTAGTTACAAAGGGAGAGGGTGTAACACCCCTCTCCTAAAGGAAATTCATTGTTCTGCCTTCCTGGGATTGAGCTGCTCAGCTCCAGGAAGGCAGAAGCCTGTCTGTGAGGCGGCAGCAGCTGGGGCTGCAGGGAAAACTCAGAAGACTGGCTTAGCAGTACTGGTGGGCCATTGTGGATACCCCAGAGTGCATGGGATTGTGCAACCAATACTGGAATCAGTATTGGGGTACAATTCACAGTTGTTAGACACCTCACATGGCCATATTCAGGCTTACCATTTTGAAGCTACATTTATATAGTGGCCTATATGTAGTGCACCCTATAATGGTGTCCCTGCACTCACGAACTCCGGAAAAATGAGCCTGGATGACGTCGGGGCACCTCTGCTAGTGCAGGCTTGCCCTCACTCACAGGTACTATGCACCAAAGCTTCAGGATCTGAAGGATAGACATATAGGTGACTTATAAGTGACCTGGTGCAGTGAAAATGGCTGTGAAGTAGTGCTTACACTGTTTCACTTAGGCTGCAATGGCAGTCTTGAAGAAGTGTTTGTGTGAGCTCCTTATGGGTGGCAAAAGAAATGCTTCAGCTCATGAGGATCTCCTAGAACCCAAATGCCCTGGGTACGTATGTGCCATATACTAGGGACTTATAAAGGGGGGGGGGTCCAGTATGCCAATTTGGAGCGGAATACTGGGTTACCAGTATGTAAGTACAAATTTGGAACTAGAGAGAGCATAAGCACTGGAGTTCTGATTAGCAGGACTCCAGTGACACAGTAAAGCATACTGACAAAACAGTAAAACATACTGACATGTAGTGCACAAACTATGAGCACTGGGGTCCCAGTGACACAGTAAAAACACACTGACAAACACCAACAAACTGGCCAAAAATGGGGGAAACCATGCTTAGAAGAGGCTACTTTCTCACAGTGATGATAGTTCTTTTGTTGCTCTGAGGTCAGGGAAGGGGAAGGGACAACCCCTTCCACTGAGTCATCTTACTCTTTGGCATCCAGATAGTTTACAAGGGGCTCGATCTCTTCCTCCACCCCATCATCTGTAACTAAGAGCACAGTGAAGTCAGACCTCTCAAACTAGGACTTGAGGTGGTTTGTTTGTAGGACCCTTAAGGTACACTTAGGTGGTCATTATGACCCCGGAGGTCCGTGTTATAGTGGCGGTACATACCGCCATATTATGACAATGGTGGTTTGGCAAAAGACAAACTGCCAATGTACCACACCAACCACCACAGCAGTAACGACTGCCAGTGCTAGAGACTACAGTCTCCAGCCCGTCAGCCATCACTAGGCCGCCCACGGTAATATGACCCCACCCACCGCCATGGTTTCCGTGGCTTTTTTACCGCCACGAAAACCATGGCGGTAGGCACTATCATTTACAGGGAATTCCTTCCCCGGCACTGATAGGGGTCTTCCCCGCCCCTCTCCCTCCCTAGATTCCTTCCCCATCTTCCCCCTCCCCGTTCTGACCTCCCCCGACATACACACACCTACACGCACAGACATACACACGCATACCTACGTTCACCCACGCATGCATATATCCATGCACACACACATCCACACACAATGACATACATACATGCACACACGCATTCACACATCACAACATACACGCGCACTCACATCCATTCATGTTCACATGCATTTTAAATGCACCAAACCCGCATGCATGCATGCACACAGAAACATATCCATACCACCCCACACACACACAACATACCCACCACCCCCCTCCCCTGTCGGAGCACCTGACTTACCTGCTTGCAGGGGATCCTCCAGTAGGAGACGGGATGCTGCGCTGCTGCCAGCAGCAGCATCCACCAGCAGAACACCACCAGGCTGTATCATGGATCATGATACAGTCGGCGGCGGTCTACTGGCACGGTGCTGAGGCTGGCAGCAGTCCCACCTTACCCTCGTCCGCCGCCATGACCGTAGCCAGAATTCCACCACTCTTATGGTGGAATTCCGGCTACGGTCATAATATGGTGGACGGTAGGTAGCCACTGCGATGGTCTTGTGGTGCCCGTCGCTGTGGCAGTAGGCAGCATTTACCACCTATGTCATAATGAGAGCCTAAATCTTTTGAGGTCTAGCAGGTAGGTGACCTCTACCTTCTGCTCCTTCTTCTAATAGCACTGGGTTCACTGGTCCTTTAAGGCACAGGACTCCAGAGGTTCTATCATCCACACCTTTAAGCCAGGCTGATATTCCATCAGAAAGACCTTCTAGTTGTACTTGTGTTTCATAGCTGCATGGCTGGCCTCCAGGTTTTTTATTGGCCTCTTTCCAGAAGCATTTTATCTGACACTAGACAACTAACATGTAGCTCCTTACTGAGGGAATTTCTGGAGAGCTTACCCCCAACAATTCAAGACTTAGTGGTCCACATACAGAGTGGCCAAAAAGAAGTTCAAAGGGAATGAAACTCAGTACCTTCTGAAGCATTTCCCTGTATGCAAAGAGAAGGCATGATAGGAGGAATATCCCAGTTATGCCTCATTGATTCTGATAGGCCCTTATTAATGCATTTCAGGTTACTGTTGAACCGTTCAACAACCACATTGGTCTGGGGTGATGTGGTGTTGAGACATTATAGCTTACTCCACACTGATCAAACATGGACTTTATCTATGCCAGACATGAAGTTGTCATACCTCTCAGACGCAATCTCCTTGGGGAAACCCATGTGGTTTAAAATTCCTACCCATGCTGTGCCCACTGTGTGCACAGACAGCATCTTCAGAGGAATGGCCTCAGGTTACCATGCAGCATGGTCCATCAAGACCAGGGTGAATCTTTTACCAAGAGCAGTCTTGGGTCCCGAGGCCCAACAATGACTATTGCTGCCAATAGTCCCCATTATGAGGATTGGAAGGTGGGAGTCTTGTGCTTTGCCCCTGACTGCTCACTGATGTGGAAGTTCATGCCAGGCTTGCAGAAGACATCAGACTGCATCCTCAGTTGGGACCAATAAAAATGGATGACCAGTCGGTCACAGGTTTTGGCCTACCCTAGATGTACTGCATGGGTGATCCATGAGCCAAATCAAGTAGGTAGGCCATGTAACACTGGGGGGCCTCCAAATCATGAGTAGATCCAGGCTCAAGGACCTTAGGCTGTTCACTAGAGGTATTGCCAGAAGTCTGGGTGACAGCCTGCCCCCATAGGCCCAGAAGAGTAGGGCACTCGCTCTCTGATTTGCAGAATTCTGGCTGGGATAATCCCCGCTGCACTTTCCACCCATCCTACTTGGGTAGTTCCCTCACGGCAGCATTGTCTTCCTTTGTCAGTTTCAGTGCATCATCCGCAGAATTAGACTCTTCCCAGACCATGGGAATCTCTTGGGCGAGTTTCCCATGCCCTCTACCCTTCTCCTTTTTGAGAGATACCTGGGCCATTTTTCTAGGCTCCTGGTCCTTTTACTGTCCTCCTGGAGTGACATGGGCTGTTTGGTCAAGCACATCCACTCAGACAATCCCAACATCTCCAGGTCAGACCTCAGCTCCACCTCATCAATGGACAGTGGCTCATCTGGTTGTCTGCTGTCATAATCTGGTGGATTAAATCAGAGATTACCTGCTCTGAGGTCATTAGACGAACCATAAAAGTAGTCATACTGACTCCTGTGTTTCTCAGAGCCTCCACCTTCTGCCCATTGATGGTGACCCATTATCTGTACTTTTTAGTATTCAATGGCATGTGAGCCTTTGGCACCATCTCTTTGCCAGCCAAGGACACTAGAATAATCTCTGCACTCCCCGAGCACTAAGGCCCATATTTATACTCTGTTTTCACTGGATTTGGGTCAATGTTTCTTTACACAAATCCAGTGCAAACTTAACACCATATTTATATTTTGACGCTACACCCATCTACCATCAAAAATATGGACTTTGCGTCATTTTAAGGTTGCATAAAACCACCTTGCGTCAATGAGATGCAAGGTAGGCGTTCCCGTCCAAAAAATGACTCAAACACCTTAGCGCCATATTTATCCAACAGGGAAAAATGATGCATGGATGGGAGGAGGACCCGAAAAATTACGCTAAGCCCGATTTGGTCAAATTTTAACGCCTGGGTCAGGGCAGGTGTTAAAATGAGGCAAACGCATCACCACTTAAGGAAAACACAAACAAGCAACGTCATAGCCTAACAGGACAACATGGAGGTGCTACTGATGCAGCATGCTAGACGACCCAGAGCACAGGACCAACAGCAGCACCCCACCCCCCCCAAACATGGCCCCCAAAGGCAACACAGAAGGCAGGAGAGAGTCTTCAGGACCAGGACAACCCTCCAGGGCCTCAGGGAACAGGATATAATCCAGGATATAATCCACTCCACTCCACTGGCAAGCCGTACAGCAGCAGCTGCTCCAAATTGAGCCATATAACAGCCAGGCAGTAGACACCACACAATATACCACCGGTGACCAAGCTGCTAGCTGTCCTGCATAAGTTGGCAAGTGGCTCCTTCCAACAACAGGCGCCCTGGTCGCTTGGGTATCACATCCCTCATTCTCCGCCTTCCTTCCCAAGGTCCTAGATGCCATTATCTCCCTCACACCCGGTAGGAGGCTGGCCTGGCTCATAGTGGGTACCTGATGGTAGTTACACCTTGTGCCATGTCCAGTCTCCCTTATTAGTAGATTAGTAGTGTTCTAGCAGCTTAGGCTGATAGAGGTAGCTATCGCAGAGCAGCTTAGGCTGAACTAGGAGACATGCAAAGCTCCTGCAATACCAATACTCAGTGTTACCAAAAATAAAAGTATCTATCTGCTCCTACTATACCACTTATAACATATAGCACTATATCACAAGAAACACAAAATGTGCCAAAAACATCTCAAAGGATATACTCCCTTAGGAGGTAATTAAAATATACAAAATATACATACAAATCAAAATCAGGTGAGTAAACAGAAAAGTAGTGCAAACACTCTAGAATACAACAGGATTCAATAGGCCTAAGGACAACACAAACCAAATACTAAGAAAGTGGAATGCAAACAACGTAGGGATCCCTGGACTAGTGTGGAGGGTCTCAGGGAGTGTAAGAAAACACCAAGGGTGTCCAAGATACCCCTCCACAAGACCATGAAAAGTAAGAGTAAAGTGATACTACTTCCCCAGAAACACACTAAAGTCGTGATAGGAGATTCTGCAAAGACCACAACAGACTGCAAAGCACTGAAGACAGATTCCTGGACCTGAGGAACTGTAAAGGAAGAGGACCAAGTCCAAGAGTCACGAAAGTGTTGAGGGGGGGGCAGGAACCCACTAAACCCCAGATGAAGGTGCAAAATGGCTGCCTCTGGATGGAAGAAGTCAAAGATTCTGCAACAACGAAAGGGGCCAGGAACTTCTCCTACGTGCAGAACATGTCCCATGGAGTGCTGGAGGATGCAGCATTGTTTCTTTGGAGAAAGACCACAAACAAGCCTTGCTAGCTGCAAAGGTTGCAGTTGAAGAAAAAGGGTGCTGCCTGGGCCCAGGAAGGACCAGAAGGTCGCCACTTGGAAGAGAAGACAGAGGGGGCCCTCAGCAACACAGAGAGCCCACAGACCAGAAGGCAGCACCTGCAGAAGTACTTGAACATGAGTTAAAAAAACTGAGCACAGCAGTCATCTCAACACTACAAAACAGTGTCTGCTGCCAGCTCATCTGGTTTAGGTTCTGCACAGGAAGAGGATTCATCTTCTTCAAAAGGGGAGTCTTCTGGAGAGTGAGGGATAGTGGGCAAGGATGTTCCCTTCCTACCCCTAGCTTTTGGGAGCACTTGGTCCATTATTTCAGGATCCAAGCTTCCCTGTACTCTTTGCTTCTGGGCCTGAGCCCTTGTGAGAGCAAAGATATGCCCTGGAATGGCCAGCATTGCTGCATGGGCCTCCAACTCCACTTCAGCCCAAGCTGATGTCTCCAAATCATTGCCCAGTAAGCAGTCTACAGGTAAATTAGTGGCTACCACAACTTTCTTTGGACCAGTAACCCCCCTCACCCCCCAGTTGAGATTCACAACAGCCATGGGGTGGCTAAGAGTGTTGTTATGAGCATCAGTCACTTAGTACTGCTGACCAAGTAGGTGTTGATCAGGGTGAACCAGTTTCTCAATCACCATCGTGACACTGGCTCCTGTATCCCTGTAGGCCTCAACCTCAACACCATTTATTAGGGGAAGTTGCTTGTACTTACCCATATTAAGGGGACAAGCAACCAAGGTGGCAAAGTCAATACCACCATCAGAGAGTAAAACAGCCACTGTGGTCTCCCTAACAAGACCAACCCCAACTACATTATCAATGGTGAGACCACCTACACCCTTTGATTGGCTATTTGTAGTAGACTTCCCACCACCACTGCTATTACTAGGGGCACAAGAGGATGCAGTTGGGGTTGTGGGAGTGGGAACCTTGGTGTTTTTCTTTGGACAAGGGGAATCACTTGCCCAATGGCCTTTACTCTTTCATAAATAACACCAAGCCTTCTTTTGATTGTTAGAAGATGATTTGGACCCACCTCCCCCAGAGGATTTTTGTGGGGCTGATGAAGACTCAGAATGCTTTTTATCTTTGTCCCCACCCATGTCAGAAGACTTTCCATCCTTCTTCTTGCTATCCTTGTCACCACCTTTATGAACTTTTATCTTCACTCTTGTTCTGACCCATTTGTCTGCCTTCTTTCCCAATTCTTGGGAGAGGTCAGATCTGAGTCTACCAAGTACTGATGTAACAAATCAGACACACAGTTATTCAAAATATGCTCTCTCGGAATAAGATTATATAGGCTTTTATAGTCAGTCACCTTACTGCCATGTAACCATCCCTCCAAGGCCTTCACTGAACAGTCTACAAAGTCCGTCCAGTCTTGAGAGGACTTTTTTCTGGTATCTCTGAACTTTATCCTGTATTGTTTAGTGGTTAAGCCAAATCCATCTAAGAGTACATCTCTGAAAACTTTGTAGTTGTTGGCATCACTTTCTCTGACAGTAAGGAGCCTATCCGTACCCTTACCAGTGAAAGACAACCACAATATAGCAGCCCACTGCCTTTGAGGGACCAACTGTACCAAACAAGCACTCTCAAGTGCAGCAAACCACTTGTTGATGTCATCCCCCTCATTGTAAGGAGGGACACTTTTGTGCAGATTTCTTGAATTTTGTTCTCTTGCATGATTACTATCAAGAATACTGCTGCTGCCACCATGGGGAACTAACCCCCACTTCTGTCTTTCCCTTTCTACATCTAGAGATTCCCTGTCTAAGGCCAACTGCTTCTGTCTCAACTTCAGTCTGGCCTCTTCCAACCTCAGCTTTCTGAGTTCCCTGTCTAGGGTGTTATCCTCAGGGTGGGAGGCTTGGGAATTCTGAGACACAGAGGGAATGTGGGAATGTGCAGAAGTGGACCTGTCTCTAACTACCTGAACCCTAGTTACCTGGCCTTTTGGAGTGAAAGGTGCCCTACTAGTGTGTGACCCCCTCCCACTACCAGTGTCACTAGGTGGTTTGTCAGCTGACAGGTCTTTGGAGGAACCCTCCCCAGAGTCCTCAGGGCCCTCCCCTGATTCTTCCTGGGTATCCTCCTTCTCTACCTCCTGATCCTGGGATGGGCCAGACTGGTTCTGGTCACTTTCTAGGAGACTTCTAAGGAGAAGATCTTTGGTAGGGTTGTTACCAATGCGTAAACCTCTTTCTAGGCAGAGACCCCTCAAACCTTTAAAGTTTAAATTGCCATAGGTTGCCTGGACAACTGTGGGGGTGGTCTCAACTACAGACATAGTTGTAAGAAAGAGTTTTAGATAGAGAGAAAAAAGGTTTTAGAAACTTTTAAAGAAAAAGAGAAAACTTTTCATAATTTTTCAAAACTTTTCAGAAACGTTTTAGAAAGTTTTTAGAAAGAGAGTTAAACTGTTCAGGGTAACTGTGTATATTTTTAAGTATTTGGAATATGTTTTTCTTATGAAAAGCACCAATGACAAGGTGGTAAAGCAGTTACAACTACTTATCCCACCGCTGCACCACCAATGTAGGCGGCTGGCCTGGCTTATAGTGGGTACCTGATGGTACTTACACCGTATGCTAGCTCCCGTTATCCCTTATTAGTAGATTAGTTGTGTTATAGCAGCTTAGGATGATAGAGGTAGCTATAGTAGAGCAGCTTAGTCTGCACTAGGAGACATACAAAGCTCCTATTATACCACTTATATCATATAGCACTATTTCACAAGAAACACAATACTCAGAGTTACTAAAAATAAAGGTGCTTTATTTTAGTGACAATGTGCCAAAAATATTGCAGAGGATATACTCCCTTAGGAGGTAAGTAAAATACACAAAATATGCACACAAACCAAAATCAGGTAAGTAAGCAGTTAGAAAAGTAATGCAAACACTGTAGAATACAATAGGATGCAATAGGTCTAGGGGCAACACAAACCATATACTAAGAAATTGGAATGCAAACCACTTAGGGACCACTGGCCAAGTGTAGTGTGTAGAAGGTCGCTGGGAGTGTAAGAAAACACTAAGGCCCATATTTATACTTTCTTAGCGCTGCGTTTGCGTCATTTTTTGACGCAAAAGCGGCGCAAACTTGCAACATTCAATTGCATTTTGTAAATTAGCACCGCTTTTGCGTCAAAAAGAGGCGCAAATACGGCGCTAAAAAAGTATAAATATGGGCCTAAGGGTGTCCAAGATACCCCTCACCAAGACCCTGAAAAGTAGGAGTAAAGTGACCCTACTTTTCCAGAAACACACTAAAGTTGTGAAAAGAGATTCTGCAAAGACCACAACAGACTGCAAAGCAGAAGGATTTCTGGACCTGATGACCTGTAAAGGAAGGGGACCAAGTCCAACAGTCACAAAAGTGTCCAGGGGGGGCAGGAGCCCACTAAACCCCGGATGAAGTTGCAAAATAGCTGCTTCCGGTTGGAAGAAGCCAAAGATTCTGCTACAACGAAAGGTGCCTGGAATTTCTCCTTTGTGCAGAACATGTCCCATGGAGTGCTGGAGGATGCAGCATTGTTTCAATAGAGAAAGATGTCAAACAAGCCTTGCTAGCTGCAAAGGTCATGGTTAAAGAAAAAGGGTGCTGCCTGGGCCCAGGAAGGACCAGTAGGTCGCCACTTGGAAGAGGAGACAGAAGGGGCTGTCAGCAATACAAAGAGCCATGCACAAGAGGGCAGCACCTTCAGAAGTACTTGAACATGGGTTCAAGAAAGCTGAGCATGGCAGTCATCTCAACACTACATTAGAGGGTTCCTCGAAGCCGGTGGTCAACTCAGCGAGTTGAGCAATGCAGGACAGAGTGCTGGCGACCTGGGCTAGGCTGTGCCTGAAGGATTCCTTGAAAAAGTGCACAGAAGCCCTAGCAGCTGCAGTTCATGCAGTGCACAGGATTACTGTCTGCAGATGGAAGGCAAGGACTTACCTCCTCCAAATTTGGACAGTTGGACCACTGGACAGCCTTGGTCACTTGGGTCCACCACCTGTGTTTCAGGGTCCACGCTCATCAGGATAAGAGGGGTCCCAGGGTACCGGTGACACTGAGGTTTGGTGCCTGCTGGAGCAGGGAGAAGATTCCGTCGACCCGCGGGCGATTTCTTCTTGGCTTCCAGTGCAGGGTGACTCCGTCACTCCACAGGAGATTTCTTCGGTCCTTCTGGTGTAGGATGAAGACAGGGAGTCCCCAGAGCGTGCCCACTGTGGAAACTGTTGCAGTTGCTGATTGGAGCTGAGGTTGCTGAAGAAAACTGTCTATTGTAGACACTTTGTTGCAGTTACAGCCTTTCTTGGACCAGGCTGTGGTTGATCCGAGGACAGAAGAGTCTGAAGTTGTTGTAGAGGATTCCTGAAGGAAACTTGCAAGCAGAATCTGAAGAGAACCCCCAGGAGAGACCCTAAATAGCCCTGAGAGGGGGATTGGATACCTTATCAGCTAAGGACCTATCAGTAGGGGTCTCTGCACTGGCCACTCAGAGGCCTCCGGAGTGACCCCACACCTTGCAAACCAGGATGGCTGAAGTCTGGGACACACTGGAGGAGCTGTGTGAGTTATAACATGTGCGTTATTTCACACAGGCTTCAATGGCAGGCCTGTGTAAGAGTTTGTCTGAGCTTCCTATGGGTGGCAAAAGAAATGCTGCAGCCTATATGGATCTCCTGGAACCCCAATGCCCTGGGTACCTAGGTATCATATACTAGGGACTTATAAGTGGGGTCCAGTATGCCAATTGAAATTGGTAAATGAAGTCACTGGCCTACAGTGACAAATTTAAAAGCAGAGAGAGCATAAGCAGTAAGGTTCTGGTCAGCAGAGTCTCAGTGACTCAGTTAGGCACTAAACAGGCATACACATTAGGATCCCAGTGAGACAGGCAATAACATACTGACATACAGGTAAAAATGGAGGTAACATGCCAAGGAAGATGGTACTTTCCTACAGTAACCAGAAACAGGTAAGTACACAGTAGGAAACAGTGCAAACAGTAAAAATCACAATAGGTTTCAAAGGGACTAGGATGTACACAAATCACATATGAAAATAGTGGAATGTGAAAGTTGGTTTCCCACCGAGGGGCAAGAGGGGAGATTGAAAGAAAACACCAAAGGTATGTAAACTACCCCACCCCAGAGCCCAGGAAAGCAGGAGTAAAACACAGCAAGTTTCCTAGAACACACTAGAAGTCGTAATAGAAAATAATGCAAGAACCAGAAGAGACTGCAAGGCACCAACAATGGATTCCTGTACCTGAAGACCTGTGAAAGAAGGGGGAAAAGTCTGGGAAGCACTGAAGAGTCCAGGGAGGACAGGAGCTCCTGCTAACCCGGATGAAGGTGCAAACGTGGAACCACCGGTGAGAAAACAAAGTCAGTATTACACCAAAGAAGACAGATGCAGATTCCTGGTTGGTGCAGAAGATGTCCCACGCCGGATGCATGAATGAAGTCTGGTTTGCATTGCTGGATTCTGCCAACAAGCCTTGGTAAACACAAAGATTGCGGTTAGCGGAAAATGACGCTACCCGGGACCAGGATTGACCTGGTGTCCTCTACCCACGAGGTGGAGACAGAGGGGGCTCTCAGCAACTCAGAAAGCTCTCTGAAGACCAGGCAGTACACACAGGACTCCCACAGCATGGGGCAAAGAAGGTGCAAATGGAGGCCCACACAGCACGACACAAAGGATTTCCATGCCTTCGGAGAACCACTCAGGAAGCAGTGCATCACTGGATGAAGTGCTGGGGGCCTAAGCTGTGCTGTGTATGAAGAACGTCTTGGGATGTCATACGCAAGCCTTGGCAACTGCAAGTCACGCTGTGGATGGGGGTACTGTCTTGTGTGGGGAGGCAAGCTCTTCCTTCCACATAAGTTGGACAACTGGACATTGGGACTAACAGAGTCACTTTAGTACACCACCAATGTCACTGGATCCATGCCTGTTATCTGGAGAGGGGACTCAAGCCACTGGTCATCACTGCAAAGAAGTGCCTGCTGAAGCAGGAAAGTGACTCCGTCACTTCACAGGAGATTCATTTGGTTCTTCTGGTGCAGGCTGAAGTCAGGCAGTCCTCGGAGGATGCATGACCTGGAAACTGTTGCAGTTGCTGGCAGGAGCTGAAGATACAATGTTGCAGTAGTGATCATAGCTTCTTCGCTGCAATTGTGTAGAGTTCCTGGAGCAGTCAGGGATTGATCCGTCAGTAGAAGATGAAGTAAAGGATGCAGAGGATTCCTGCTAGAGTCTTGCAATCCAAATATGATGAAACACCCAGAGAAGAGACCCTAAATCGCCCTGAGAAGGGGATTGCTCACCTAACCAGGTAAGCACCTATCAGAAGGGGCCTCTGACGTCACCTGCTGTCACTGGCCACTCAGATGCACCCAGAGTTTTCTGACCATACTGAAAACAAGATGGTAGAACCCAGGGACACTCTAGAGGAGCTCTGAACACCACCCTGGGATGGTGATGGGCAGGGGAGTGGTCACTCCCCTTTCCTTTGCCCTCTTTCATGCCAGAGCAGGGACTGGGGGTCCCTGAACTGGTGTAGACTGGATTGTGCAAGAAGGGCACCATCTGTGCCCTTCAAAGCATTTCCAGAGGCTCTGGGGAGATACCCCTCCTATGCGTGTAGCACCTAGTTACAAAGGGAGAGGGTGTAACACCCCTCTCCTAAAGGAAATTCATTGTTCTGTCTTCCTGGGATTGAGCTGCTCAGCTCCAGGAAGGCAGAAGCCTGTCTGTGAGGCAGCAGCAGCTGGGGCTGCAGTGAAAACTCAGAAGACTGGCTTAGCAGTACTGGTGGGCCATTGTGGAGACCCCAGAGTGCATGGGATTGTGCAACCAATACTGGAATCAGTATTGGGGTACAATTCACAGTTGTTAGACACCTCACATGGCCATATTCAGGCTTACCATTTTGAAGCTACATTTATATAGTGGCCTATATGTAGTGCACTTATAATGGTGTCCCTGCACTCACGAAGTCCGGAAAAATGAGCCTGGATGACGTCGGGGCACCTCTGCTCGTGCAGGCTTGCCCTCACTCACAGGTACTATGCACCAAAGCTTCAGGATCTGAAGGATAGACATATAGGTGACTTATAAGTGACCTAGTGCAGTGAAAATGGCTGTGAAGTAGTGCTTACACTGTTTTACTCAGGCTGCAATGGCAGTCTTGAAGAAGTGTTTGTGTGAGCTCCTTATGGGTGGCAAAAGAAATGCTTCAGCTCATGAGGATCTCCTAGAACCCCAATGCCCTGGGTACGTATGTGCCATATACTAGGGACTTATAAAGGGGGGGGTCCAGTATGCCAATTTGGAGCGGAATACTGGGTTACCAGTATGTAAGTACAAATTTGGAACTAGAGAGAGCATAAGCACTGGAGTTCTGATTAGCAGGACTCCAGTGACACAGTAAAGCATACTGACAAAACAGTAAAACATACTGACATGTAGTGCACAAACTATGAGCACTGGGGCCCCAGTGACACAGTAAAAACACACTGACAAACACCAACAAACTGGCCAAAAATGGGGGAAACCATGCTTAGAAGAGGCTACTTTCTCACAGTGATGATAGTTCTTTTGTTGCTCTGAGGTCAGGGAAGGGGAAGGGACAACCCCTTCTACTGAGTCATCTTACTCTTTGGCATCCAGATAGTTTACAAGGGGCTCGATCTCTTCCTCCACCCCATCATCTGTAACTAAGAGCACAGTGAAGTCAGACCTCTCAAACTAGGACTTGAGGTGGTTTGTTTGTAGGACCCTTAAGGTACACTTAGGTGGTCATTATGACCCCGGAGGTCCGTGTTATAGTGGCGGTACATACCGCCATATTATGACAATGGTGGTTTGGCAAAAGACAAACTGCCAATGTACCACACCAACCACCACAGCAGTAACGACTGCCAGTGCTAGAGACTACAGTCTCCAGCCGGGCAGCCATCACTAGGCCGCCCACGGTAATATGACCCCACCCACCGCCATGGTTTCCGTGGCTTTTTTACCGCCACGAAAACCATGGCGGTAGGCACTATCATTTCCAGGGAATTCCTTCCCCGGCACTGATAGGGGTCTTCCCCGCCCCTCTCCCTCCCTAGATTCCTTCCCCATCTTCCCCCTCCCCGTTCCGACCTCCCCCGACATACACACACCTACACGCACAGACATACACACGCATACCTACGTTCACCCACGCATGCATATATCCATGCACACACACATCCACACACACTGACATACATACATGCACACACGCATTCACACATCACAACATACACTCGCACTCACATCCATTCATGCTCACATGCATTTTAAATGCACCAAACCCGCATGCATGCATGCACACAGAAACATATCCATACCACCCCACACACACACAACATACCCACCACCCCCCTCCCCTGTCGGAGCACCTGACTTACCTGCTTGCAGGGGATCCTCCAGTAGGAGACGGGATGCTGCGCTGCTGCCAGCAGCAGCATCCACCAGCAGAACACCACCAGGCTGTATCATGGATCATGATACAGTCGGCTGCGCTCTACTGG
This sequence comes from Pleurodeles waltl, assembly GCF_031143425.1. Taxonomy (NCBI): domain Eukaryota; kingdom Metazoa; phylum Chordata; class Amphibia; order Caudata; family Salamandridae; genus Pleurodeles; species Pleurodeles waltl. Next base: position 1,496,085,262 of record NC_090445.1, read on the forward strand.
CACGGTGCTAAGGCTGGCAGCAGTCCCACCTTACCCTCGTCCGCCGCCATGAACGTAGCCAGAATTCCACCACTCTTATGGTGGAATTCCGGCTACGGTCATAATATGGTGGACGGTAGGTAGCCACTGCGATGGTCTTGTGGTGCCCGTCGCTGTGGCAGTAGGCAGCATTTACAGCCTATGTCATAATGAGAGCCTAAATCTTTTGAGGTCCAGCAGGTAGGTGACCTCTACCTTCTGCTCCTTCTTCTAATAGCACTGGGTTCACTGGTCCTTTAAGGCACAGGACTCCAGAGGTTCTATCATCCACACCTTTAAGCCAGGCTGATATTCCATCAGAAAGACCTTCTAGTTGTACTTGTGTTTCATAGCTGCATGGCTGGCCTCCAGGTTTTTTATTGGCCTCTTTCCAGAAGCAGTTTATCTGACACTAGACAACTAACATGTAGCTCCTTACTGAGGGAATTTCTGGAGAGCTTACCCCCAACAATTCAAGACTTAGTGGTCCACATACAGAGTGGCCAAAAAGAAGTTCAAAGGGAATGAAACTCAGTACCTTCTGAAGCATTTCCCTGTATGCAAAGAGAAGGCATGATAGGAGGAATATCCCAGTTATGCCTCATTGATTCTGGTAGGCCCTTATTAATGCATTTCAGGTTACTGTTGAACCGTTCAACAACCACATTGGTCTGGGGTGATGTGGTGTTGAGACATTATAGCTTACTCCACACTGATCAAACATGGACTTTATCTATGCCAGACATGAAGTTGTCATACCTCTCAGACGCAATCTCCTTGGGGAAACCCATGTGGTTTAAAATTCCTACCCATGCTGTGCCCACTGTGTGCACAGACAGCATCTTCAGAGGAATGGCCTCAGGTTACCTTGCAGCATGGTCCATCAAGACCAGGGTGAATCTTTTACCAAGAGCAGTCTTGGGTCCCGAGGCCCAACAATGACTATTGCTGCCAATAGTCCCCATTATGAGGATTGGAAGGTGGGGGTCTTGTGCTTTGCCCCTGACTGCTCACTGATGTGGAAGTTCATGCCAGGCTTGCAGAAGACATCAGACTGCATCCTCAGTTGGGACCAATAAAAATGGATGACCAGTCGGTCACAGGTTTTGGCCTACCCTAGATGTACTGCATGGGTGATCCATGAGCCAAATCAAGTAGGTAGGCCATGTAACACTGGGAGGCCTCCAAATCATGAGTAGATCCAGGCTCAAGGACCTTAGGCTGTTCACTAGAGGTATCGCCAGAAGTCTGGGTGACAGCCTGCCCCCATAGGCCCAGAAGAGTAGGGCACTCGCTCTCTGATTTGCAGAATTCTGGCTGGGATCATCCCCGCTGCACTTTCCACCCATCCTACTTGGGTAGTTCCCTCACGGCAGCATTGTCTTCCTTTGTCAGTTTCAGTGCATCATCCGCAGAATTAGACTCTTCCCAGACCATGGGAATCTCTTGGGCGAGTTTCCCATGCCCTCTACCCTTCTCCTTTTTGAGAGATACCTGGGCCATTTTTCTAGGCTCCTGGTCCTTTTACTGTCCTCCTGGAGTGACATGGGCTGTTTGGTCAAGCACATCCACTCAGACAATCCCAACATCTCCAGGTCAGACCTCAGCTCCACCTCATCAATGGACAGTGGCTCATCTGGTTGTCTGCTGTCATAATCTGGTGGATTAAATCAGAGATTACCTGCTCTGAGGTCATTAGACGAACCATAAAAGTAGTCATACTGACTCCTGTGTTTCTCAGAGCCTCCACCTTCTGCCCATTGATGGTGACCCATTATCTGTACTTTTTAGTATTCAATGGCATGTGAGCCTTTGGCACCATCTCTTTGCCAGCCAAGGACACTAGGATAATCTCTGCACTCCCCGAGCACTAAGGCCCATATTTATACTCTGTTTTCACTGGATTTGGGTCAATGTTTCTTTACACAAATCCAGTGCAAACTTAACACCATATTTATATTTTGACGCTACACCCATCTACCATCAAAAATATGGACTTTGCGTCATTTTAAGGTTGCATAAAACCACCTTGCGTCAATGAGATGCAAGGTAGGCGTTCCCGTCCAAAAAATGACTCAAACACCTTAGCGCCATATTTATCCAAATTGAGCCATATAACAGCCAGGCAGTAGACACCACACAATATACCACCAGTGACCAAGCTGCTAGCTGTCCTGCATAAGTTGGCAAGTGGCTCCTTCCAACAACAGGCGCCCTGGTCGCTTGGGTATCACATCCCTCATTCTCCGCCTTCCTTCCCAAGGTCCTAGATGCCATTATCTACCTCACACCCGGTAGGAGGCTGGCCTGGCTTATAGTGGGTACCTGATGGTAGTTACACCTTGTGCCATGTCCAGTCTCCCTTATTAGTAGATTAGTAGTGTTCTAGCAGCTTAGGCTGATAGAGGTAGCTATTGCAGAGCAGCTTAGGCTGAACTAGGAGACATGCAAAGCTCCTGCAATACCAATACTCAGTGTTACCAAAAATAAAAGTATCTATCTGCTCCTACTATACCACTTATAACATATAGCACTATATCACAAGAAACACAAAATGTGCCAAAAACATCTCAAAGGATATACTCCCTTAGGAGGTAATTAAAATATACAAAATATACATACAAATCAAAATCAGGTGAGTAAACAGAAAAGTAGTGCAAACACTCTAGAATACAACAGGATTCAATAGGCCTAAGGACAACACAAACCAAATACTAAGAAAGTGGAATGCAAACAACGTAGGGATCCCTGGACTAGTGTGGAGGGTCTCAGGGAGTGTAAGAAAACACCAAGGGTGTCCAAGATACCCCTCCACAAGACCCTGAAAAGTAAGAGTAAAGTGATACTACTTCCCCAGAAACACACTAAAGTCGTGATAGGAGATTCTGCAAAGACCACAACAGACAGCAAAGCACTGAAGACAGATTCCTGGACCTGAGGAACTGTAAAGGAAGAGGACCAAGTCCAAGAGTCACAAAAGTGTTGAGGGGGGGGCAGGAACCCACTAAACCCCGGATGAAGGTGCAAAATGGCTGCCTCTGGATGGAAGAAGCCAAAGATTCTGCAACAACGAAAGGGGCCAGGAACTTCTCCTACGTGCAGAACATGTCCCATGGAGTGCTGGAGGATGCAGCATTGTTTCTTTGGAGAAAGACCACAAACAAGCCTTGCTAGCTGCAAAGGTTGCAGTTGAAGAAAAAGGGTGCTGCCTGGGCCCAGGAAGGACCAGAAGGTCGCCACTTGGAAGAGAAGACAGAGGGGGCACTCAGCAACACAGAGAGCCCACAGACCAGAAGGCGGCACCTGCAGAAGTACTTGAACATGGGTTAAAAAAACTGAGCACAGCAGTCATCTCAACACTACAAAACAGTGTCTGCTGCCAGCTCATCTGGTGTAGGTTCTGCACAGGAAGAGGATTCATCTTCTTCAAAAGGGGAGTCTTCTGGAGAGGGAGGGATAGTGGGCAAGGATGTTCCCTTCCTACCCCTAGCTTTTGGGAGCACTTGGTCCATTATTTCAGGATCCAAGCTACCCTGTACTCTTTGCTTCTGGGCCTGAGCCCTTGTGAGAGCAAAGATATGCCCTGGAATGCCCAGCATTGCTGCATGGGCCTCCAACTCCACTTCAGCCCAAGCTGATGTCTCCAAATCATTGCCCAGTAAGCAGTCTACAGGTAAATTAGTGGCTACCACAACTTTCTTTGGACCAGTAACCCCCCTCACCCCCCAGTTGAGATTCACAACAGCCATGGGGTGGCTAAGAGTGTTGTTATGAGCATCAGTCACTTAGTACTGCTGACCAAGTAGGTGTTGATCAGGGTGAACCAGTTTCTCAATCACCATCCTGACACTGGCTCCTGTATCCCTGTAGGCCTCAACCTCAACACCATTTATTAGGGGAAGTTGCTTGTACTTACCCATATTAAGGGGACAAGCAACCAAGGTGGCAAAGTCAATACCACCATCAGAGAGTAAAACAGCCTCTGTGGTCTCCCTAACAAGACCAACCCCAACTACATTATCAATGGTGAGACCACCTACACCCTTTGATTGGCTATTTGTAGTAGACTTCCCACCACCACTGCTATTACTAGGGGCACAAGAGGATGCAGTTGGGGTTGTGGGAGTAGGAACCTTGGTGTTTTTCTTTGGACAAGGGGAATCACTTGCCCAATGGCCTTTACTCTTTCATAAATAACACCAAGCCTTCTTTTGATTGTTAGAAGATGATTTGGACCCACCTCCCCCAGAGGATTTTTGTGGGGCTGATGAAGACTCAGAATGCTTTTTATCTTTGTCCCCACCCATGTCAGAAGACTTTCCATCCTTCTTCTTGCTATCCTTGTCACCATCTTTATGAACTTTTATGTTCACTCTTGTTTTGACCCATTTGTCTGCCTTCTTTCCCAATTCTTGGGGAGAGGTCAGATCTGAGTCTACCAAGTACTGATGTAACAAATCCGACACACAGTTATTCAAAATATGTTCTCTCAGAATAAGATTATATAGGCTTTCATAGTCAGTCACCTTACTGCCATGTAACCATCCCTCCAAGGCCTTCACTGAACAGTCTACAAAGTCCGTCCAGTCTTGAGAGGACTTTTTTCTGGTATCTCTGAACTTTATCCTGTATTGTTTAGTGGTTAAGCCAAATCCATCTAAGAGTACATCTCTGAAAACTTTGTAGTTGTTGGCATCACTTTCTCTGACAGTAAGGAGCCTATCCGTACCCTTACCAGTGAAAGACAACCACAATATAGCAGCCCACTGCCTTTGAGGGACCAACTGTACCATACAAGCACTCTCAAGTGCAGCAAACCACTTGTTGATGTCATCCCCCTCATTGTAAGGAGGGACACTTTTGTGCAGATTTCTTGAATTTTGTTCTCTTACATGATTACTATCAAGAATACTGCTGCTGCCACCATGGGGAACTAACCCCCACTTCTGTCTTTCCCTTTCTACATCTAGAGATTCCCTGTCTAAGGCCAACTGCTTCTGTCTCAACTTCAGTCTGGCCTCTTCCAACCTCAGCTTTCTGAGTTCCCTGTCTAGGGTGTTATCCTCAGGGTGGGAGGCTTGGGAATTCTGAGACACAGAGGGAATGTGGGAATGTGCAGAAGTGGACCTGTCTCTAACTACCTGAACCCTAGTTACCTGGCCTTTTGGAGTGAAAGGTGCCCTACTAGTGTGTGACCCCCTCCCACTACCAGTGTCACTAGGTGGTTTGTCAGCTGACAGGTCTTTGGGGGAAGCCTCCCCAGAGTCCTCAGGGCCCTCCCCTGATTCTTCCTGGGTATCCTCCTTCTCTACCTCCTGATCCTGGGATGGGCCAGACTGGTTCTGGTCACTTTCTAGGAGACTTCTAAGGAGAAGATCTTTGGTAGGGTTGTTACCAATGCGTAAACCTCTTTCTAGGCAGAGACCCCTCAAACCTTTAAAGTTTAAATTACCATAGTAGCCTGGACAACTGTGGGGGTGGTCTCAACTACAGACATAGTTGTAAGAAAGAGTTTTAGATAGAGAGAAAAAAGGTTTTAGAAACTTTTAAAGAAAAAGAGAAAACTTTTCATAATTTTTCAAAACTTTTCAGAAACGTTTTAGAAAGTTTTTAGAAAGAGAGTTAAACTGTTCAGGGTAACTGTGTATATTTTTAAGTATTTGGAATATGTTTTTCTTATGAAAAGCACCAATGACAAGGTGGTAAAGCAGTTACAACTACTTATCCCACCGCTGCACCACCAATGTAGGCGGCTGGCCTGGCTTATAGTGGGTACCTGATGGTACTTACACCGTATGCTAGCTCCCGTTATCCCTTATTAGTAGATTAGTTGTGTTATAGCAGCTTAGGATGATAGAGGTAGCTATAGTAGAGCAGCTTAGTCTGCACTAGGAGACATACAAAGCTCCTATTATACCACTTATATCATATAGCACTATTTCACAAGAAACACAATACTCAGAGTTACTAAAAATAAAGGTGCTTTATTTTAGTGACAATGTGCCAAAAATATTGCAGAGGATATACTCCCTTAGGAGGTAAGTAAAATACACAAAATATACACACAAACCAAAATCAGGTAAGTAAGCAGTTAGAAAAGTAATGCAAACACTGTAGAATACAATAGGATGCAATAGGTCTAGGGGCAACACAAACCATATACTAAGAAATTGGAATGCAAACCACTTAGGGACCACTGGCCAAGTGTAGTGTGTAGAAGGTCGCTGGGAGTGTAAGAAAACACTAAGGCCCATATTTATACTTTCTTAGCGCTGCGTTTGCGTCATTTTTTGACGCAAAAGCGGCGCAAACTTGCAACATTCAATTGCATTTTGTAAATTAGCACCGCTTTTGCGTCAAAAAGCGGCGCAAATACGGCGCTAAAAAAGTATAAATATGGGCCTAAGGGTGTCCAAGATACCCCTCACCAAGACCCTGAAAAGTAGGAGTAAAGTGACCCTACTTTTCCAGAAACACACTAAAGTTGTGAAAAGAGATTCTGCAAAGACCACAACAGACTGCAAAGCAGAAGGATTTCTGGACCTGATGACCTGTAAAGGAAGGGGACCAAGTCCAACAGTCACAAAAGTGTCCAGGGGGGGCAGGAGCCCACTAAACCCCGGATGAAGTTGCAAAATAGCTGCTTCCGGTTGGAAGAAGCCAAAGATTTTGCTACAACGAAAGGTGCCAGGAATTTCTCCTTTGTGCAGAACATGTCCCATGGAGTGCTGGAGGATGCAGCATTGTTTCAATAGAGAAAGATGTCAAACAAGCCTTGCTAGCTGCAAAGGCCATGGTTAAAGAAAAAGGGTGCTGCCTGGGCCCAGGAAGGACCAGTAGGTCGCCACTTGGAAGAGGAGACAGAAGGGGCTGTCAGCAATACAAAGAGCCATGCACAAGAGGGCAGCACCTTCAGAAGTACTTGAACATGGGTTCAAGAAAGCTGAGCATGGCAGTCATCTCAACACTACATTAGAGGGTTCCTCGAAGCCGGTGGTCAACTCAGCGAGTTGAGCAATGCAGGACAGAGTGCTGGCGACCTGGGCTAGGCTGTGCCTGAAGGATTCCTTGAAAAAGTGCACAGAAGCCCTAGCAGCTGCAGTTCATGCAGTGCACAGGATTACTGTCTGCAGATGGAAGGCAAGGACTTACCTCCTCCAAATTTGGACAGTTGGACCACTGGACAGCCTTGGTCACTTGGGTCCACCACCTGTGTTTCAGGGTCCACGCTCATCAGGATAAGAGGGGTCCCAGGGTACCGGTGACACTGAGGTTTGGTGCCTGCTGGAGCAGGGAGAAGATTCCGTCGACCCGCGGGCGATTTCTTCTTGGCTTCCAGTGCAGGGTGACTCCGTCACTCCACAGGAGATTTCTTCGGTCCTTCTGGTGTAGGATGAAGACAGGGAGTCCCCAGAGCGTGCCCACTGTGGAAACTGTTGCAGTTGCTGATTGGAGCTGAGGTTGCTGAAGAAAACTGTCTATTGTAGACACTTTGTTGCAGTTACAGCCTTTCTTGGACCAGGCTGTGGTTGATCCGAGGACAGAAGAGTCTGAAGTTGTTGTAGAGGATTCCTGAAGGAAACTTGCAAGCAGAATCTGAAGAGAACCCCCAGGAGAGACCCTAAATAGCCCTGAGAGGGGGATTGGATACCTTATCAGCTAAGGACCTATCAGTAGGGGTCTCTGCACTGGCCACTCAGAGGCCTCCGGAGTGACCCCACACCTTGCAAACCAGGATGGCTGAAGTCTGGGACACACTGGAGGAGCTGTGTGAGTTATAACATGTGCGTTATTTCACACAGGCTTCAATGGCAGGCCTGTGTAAGAGTTTGTCTGAGCTTCCTATGGGTGGCAAAAGAAATGCTGCAGCCTATATGGATCTCCTGGAACCCCAATGCCCTGGGTACCTAGGTATCATATACTAGGGACTTATAAGTGGGGTCCAGTATGCCAATTGAAATTGTTAAATGAAGTTACTGGCCTACAGTGACAAATTTAAAAGCAGAGAGAGCATAAGCAGTAAGGTTCTGGTCAGCAGAGTCTCAGTGACTCAGTTAGGCACTAAACAGGCATACACATTAGGATCCCAGTGAGACAGGCAATAACATACTGACATACAGGTAAAAATGGAGGTAACATGCCAAGGAAGATGGTACTTTCCTACAGTAACCAGAAACAGGTAAGTACACAGTAGGAAACAGTGCAAACAGTAAAAATCACAATAGGTTTCAAAGGGACTAGGATGTACACAAATCACATATGAAAATAGTGGAATGTGAAAGTTGGTTTCCCACCGAGGGGCAAGAGGGGAGATTGAAAGAAAACACCAAAGGTATGTAAACTACCCCACCCCAGAGCCCAGGAAAGCAGGAGTAAAACACAGCAAGTTTCCTAGAACACACTAGAAGTCGTAATAGAAAATAATGCAAGAACCAGAAGAGACTGCAAGGCACCAACAATGGATTCCTGTACCTGAAGACCTGTGAAAGAAGGGGGAAAAGTCTGGGAAGCACTGAAGAGTCCAGGGAGGACAGGAGCTCCTGCTAACCCGGATGAAGGTGCAAACGTGGAACCACCGGTGAGAAAACAAAGTCAGTATTACACCAAAGAAGACAGATGCAGATTCCTGGTTGGTGCAGAAGATGTCCCACGCCGGATGCATGAATGAAGTCTGGTTTGCATTGCTGGATTCTGCCAACAAGCCTTGGTAAACACAAAGATTGCGGTTAGCGGAAAATGACGCTACACGGGACCAGGATTGACCTGGTGTCCTCTACCCACGAGGTGGAGACAGAGGGGGCTCTCAGCAACTCAGAAAGCTCTCTGAAGACCAGGCAGTACACACAGGACTCCCACAGCATGGGGCAAAGAAGGTGCAAATGGAGGCCCACACAGCACGACACAAAGGATTTCCATGCCTTCGGAGAACCACTCAGGAAGCAGTGCATCACTGGATGAAGTGCTGGGGGCCTAAGCTGTGCTGTGTATGAAGAACGTCTTGGGATGTCATACGCAAGCCTTGGCAACTGCAAGTCACGCTGTGGATGGGGGTACTGTCTTGTGTGGGGAGGCAAGCTCTTCCTTCCACATAAGTTGGACAACTGGACATTGGGACTAACAGAGTCACTTTAGTACACCACCAATGTCACTGGATCCATGCCTGTTATCTGGAGAGGGGACTCAAGCCACTGGTCATCACTGCAAAGAAGTGCCTGCTGAAGCAGGAAAGTGACTCCGTCACTTCACAGGAGATTCATTTGGTTCTTCTGGTGCAGGCTGAAGTCAGGCAGTCCTCGGAGGATGCATGACCTGGAAACTGTTGCAGTTGCTGGCAGGAGCTGAAGATACAATGTTGCAGTAGTCATCATAGCTTCTTCGCTGCAATTGTGTAGAGTTCCTGGAGCAGTCAGGGATTGATCCGTCAGTAGAAGATGAAGTAAAGGATGCAGAGGATTCCTGCTAGAGTCTTGCAATCCAAATATGATGAAACACCCAGAGAAGAGACCCTAAATCGCCCTGAGAAGGGGATTGCTCACCTAACCAGGTAAGCACCTATCAGAAGGGGCCTCTGACGTCACCTGCTGTCACTGGCCACTCAGATGCACCCAGAGTTTTCTGACCATACTGAAAACAAGATGGTAGAACCCAGGGACACTCTAGAGGAGCTCTGAACACCACCCTGGGATGGTGATGGGCAGGGGAGTGGTCACTCCCCTTTCCTTTGCCCTCTTTCATGCCAGAGCAGGGACTGGGGGTCCCTGAACTGGTGTAGACTGGATTGTGCAAGAAGGGCACCATCTGTGCCCTTCAAAGCATTTCCAGAGGCTCTGGGGAGATACCCCTCCTATGCGTGTAGCACCTAGTTACAAAGGGAGAGGGTGTAACACCCCTCTCCTAAAGGAAATTCATTGTTCTGTCTTCCTGGGATTGAGCTGCTCAGCTCCAGGAAGGCAGAAGCCTGTCTGTGAGGCAGCAGCAGCTGGGGCTGCAGTGAAAACTCAGAAGACTGGCTTAGCAGTACTGGTGGGCCATTGTGGAGACCCCAGAGTGCATGGGATTGTGCAACCAATACTGGAATCAGTATTGGGGTACAATTCACAGTTGTTAGACACCTCACATGGCCATATTCAGGCTTACCATTTTGAAGCTACATTTATATAGTGGCCTATATGTAGTGCACTTATAATGGTGTCCCTGCACTCACGAAGTCCGGAAAAATGAGCCTGGATGACGTCGGGGCACCTCTGCTCGTTCAGGCTTGCCCTCACTCACAGGTACTATGCACCAAAGCTTCAGGATCTGAAGGATAGACATATAGGTGACTTATAAGTGACCTAGTGCAGTGAAAATGGCTGTGAAGTAGTGCTTACACTGTTTTACTCAGGCTGCAATGGCAGTCTTGAAGAAGTGTTTGTGTGAGCTCCTTATGGGTGGCAAAAGAAATGCTTCAGCTCATGAGGATCTCCTAGAACCCCAATGCCCTGGGTACGTATGTGCCATATACTAGGGACTTATAAAGGGGGGGGTCCAGTATGCCAATTTGGAGCGGAATACTGGGTTACCAGTATGTAAGTACAAATTTGGAACTAGAGAGAGCATAAGCACTGGAGTTCTGATTAGCAGGACTCCAGTGACACAGTAAAGCATACTGACAAAACAGTAAAACATACTGACATGTAGTGCACAAACTATGAGCACTGGGGCCCCAGTGACACAGTAAAAACACACTGACAAACACCAACAAACTGGCCAAAAATGGGGGAAACCATGCTTAGAAGAGGCTACTTTCTCACAGTGATGATAGTTCTTTTGTTGCTCTGAGGTCAGGGAAGGGGAAGGGACAACCCCTTCTACTGAGTCATCTTACTCTTTGGCATCCAGATAGTTTACAAGGGGCTCGATCTCTTCCTCCACCCCATCATCTGTAACTAAGAGCACAGTGAAGTCAGACCTCTCAAACTAGGACTTGAGGTGGTTTGTTTGTAGGACCCTTAAGGTACACTTAGGTGGTCATTATGACCCCGGAGGTCCGTGTTATAGTGGCGGTACATACCGCCATATTATGACAATGGTGGTTTGGCAAAAGACAAACTGCCAATGTACCACACCAACCACCACAGCATTAACGACTGCCAGTGCTAGAGACTACAGTCTCCAGCCGGGCAGCCATCACTAGGCCGCCCACGGTAATATGACCCCACCCACCGCCATGGTTTCCGTGGCTTTTTTACCGCCACGAAAACCATGGCGGTAGGCACTATCATTTCCAGGGAATTCCTTCCCCGGCACTGATAGGGGTCTTCCCCGCCCCTCTCCCTCCCTAGATTCCTTCCCCATCTTCCCCCTCCCCGTTCCGACCTCCCCCGACATACACACACCTACACGCACAGACATACACACGCATACCTACGTTCACCCACGCATGCATATATCCATGCACACACACATCCACACACACTGACATACATACATGCACACACGCATTCACACATCACAACATACACTCGCACTCACATCCATTCATGCTCACATGCATTTTAAATGCACCAAACCCGCATGCATGCATGCACACAGAAACATATCCATACCACCCCACACACACACAACATACCCACCACCCCCCTCCCCTGTCGGAGCACCTGACTTACCTGCTTGCAGGGGATCCTCCAGTAGGAGACGGGATGCTGCGCTGCTGCCAGCAGCAGCATCCACCAGCAGAACACCACCAGGCTGTATCATGGATCATGATACAGTCGGCTGCGCTCTACTGGCACGGTGCTAAGGCTGGCAGCAGTCCCACCTTACCCTCGTCCGCCGCCATGAACGTAGCCAGAATTCCACCACTCTTATGGTGGAATTCCGGCTACGGTCATAATATGGTGGACGGTAGGTAGCCACTGCGATGGTCTTGTGGTGCCCGTCGCTGTGGCAGTAGGCAGCATTTACAGCCTATGTCATAATGAGAGCCTAAATCTTTTGAGGTCCAGCAGGTAGGTGACCTCTACCTTCTGCTCCTTCTTCTAATAGCACTGGGTTCACTGGTCCTTTAAGGCACAGGACTCCAGAGGTTCTATCATCCACACCTTTAAGCCAGGCTGATATTCCATCAGAAAGACCTTCTAGTTGTACTTGTGTTTCATAGCTGCATGGCTGGCCTCCAGGTTTTTTATTGGCCTCTTTCCAGAAGCAGTTTATCTGACACTAGACAACTAACATGTAGCTCCTTACTGAGGGAATTTCTGGAGAGCTTACCCCCAACAATTCAAGACTTAGTGGTCCACATACAGAGTGGCCAAAAAGAAGTTCAAAGGAATGAAACTCAGTACCTTCTGAAGCATTTCCCTGTATGCAAAGAGAAGGCATGATAGGAGGAATATCCCAGTTATGCCTCATTGATTCTGGTAGGCCCTTATTAATGCATTTCAGGTTACTGTTGAACCGTTCAACAACCACATTGGTCTGGGGTGATGTGGTGTTGAGACATTATAGCTTACTCCACACTGATCAAACATGGACTTTATCTATGCCAGACATGAAGTTGTCATACCTCTCAGACGCAATCTCCTTGGGGAAACCCATGTGGTTTAAAATTCCTACCCATGCTGTGCCCACTGTGTGCACAGACAGCATCTTCAGAGGAATGGCCTCAGGTTACCTTGCAGCATGGTCCATCAAGACCAGGGTGAATCTTTTACCAAGAGCAGTCTTGGGTCCCGAGGCCCAACAATGACTATTGCTGCCAATAGTCCCCATTATGAGGATTGGAAGGTGGGGGTCTTGTGCTTTGCCCCTGACTGCTCACTGATGTGGAAGTTCATGCCAGGCTTGCAGAAGACATCAGACTGCATCCTCAGTTGGGACCAATAAAAATGGATGACCAGTCGGTCACAGGTTTTGGCCTACCCTAGATGTACTGCATGGGTGATCCATGAGCCAAATCAAGTAGGTAGGCCATGTAACACTGGGAGGCCTCCAAATCATGAGTAGATCCAGGCTCAAGGACCTTAGGCTGTTCACTAGAGGTATCGCCAGAAGTCTGGGTGACAGCCTGCCCCCATAGGCCCAGAAGAGTAGGGCACTCGCTCTCTGATTTGCAGAATTCTGGCTGGGATCATCCCCGCTGCACTTTCCACCCATCCTACTTGGGTAGTTCCCTCACGGCAGCATTGTCTTCCTTTGTCAGTTTCAGTGCATCATCCGCAGAATTAGACTCTTCCCAGACCATGGGAATCTCTTGGGCGAGTTTCCCATGCCCTCTACCCTTCTCCTTTTTGAGAGATACCTGGGCCATTTTTCTAGGCTCCTGGTCCTTTTACTGTCCTCCTGGAGTGACATGGGCTGTTTGGTCAAGCACATCCACTCAGACAATCCCAACATCTCCAGGTCAGACCTCAGCTCCACCTCATCAATGGACAGTGGCTCATCTGGTTGTCTGCTGTCATAATCTGGTGGATTAAATCAGAGATTACCTGCTCTGAGGTCATTAGACGAACCATAAAAGTAGTCATACTGACTCCTGTGTTTCTCAGAGCCTCCACCTTCTGCCCATTGATGGTGACCCATTATCTGTACTTTTTAGTATTCAATGGCATGTGAGCCTTTGGCACCATCTCTTTGCCAGCCAAGGACACTAGGATAATCTCTGCACTCCCCGAGCACTAAGGCCCATATTTATACTCTGTTTTCACTGGATTTGGGTCAATGTTTCTTTACACAAATCCAGTGCAAACTTAACACCATATTTATATTTTGACGCTACACCCATCTACCATCAAAAATATGGACTTTGCGTCATTTTAAGGTTGCATAAAACCACCTTGCGTCAATGAGATGCAAGGTAGGCGTTCCCGTCCAAAAAATGACTCAAACACCTTAGCGCCATATTTATCCAAATTGAGCCATATAACAGCCAGGCAGTAGACACCACACAATATACCACCAGTGACCAAGCTGCTAGCTGTCCTGCATAAGTTGGCAAGTGGCTCCTTCCAACAACAGGCGCCCTGGTCGCTTGGGTATCACATCCCTCATTCTCCGCCTTCCTTCCCAAGGTCCTAGATGCCATTATCTCCCTCACACCCGGTAGGAGGCTGGCCTGGCTTATAGTGGGTACCTGATGGTAGTTACACCTTGTGCCATGTCCAGTCTCCCTTATTAGTAGATTAGTAGTGTTCTAGCAGCTTAGGCTGATAGAGGTAGCTATTGCAGAGCAGCTTAGGCTGAACTAGGAGACATGCAAAGCTCCTGCAATACCAATACTCAGTGTTACCAAAAATAAAAGTATCTATCTGCTCCTACTATACCACTTATAACATATAGCACTATATCACAAGAAACACAAAATGTGCCAAAAACATCTCAAAGGATATACTCCCTTAGGAGGTAATTAAAATATACAAAATATACATACAAATCAAAATCAGGTGAGTAAACAGAAAAGTAGTGCAAACACTCTAGAATACAACAGGATTCAATAGGCCTAAGGACAACACAAACCAAATACTAAGAAAGTGGAATGCAAACAACGTAGGGATCCCTGGACTAGTGTGGAGGGTCTCAGGGAGTGTAAGAAAACACCAAGGGTGTCCAAGATACCCCTCCACAAGACCCTGAAAAGTAAGAGTAAAGTGATACTACTTCCCCAGAAACACACTAAAGTCGTGATAGGAGATTCTGCAAAGACCACAACAGACAGCAAAGCACTGAAGACAGATTCCTGGACCTGAGGAACTGTAAAGGAAGAGGACCAAGTCCAAGAGTCACAAAAGTGTTGAGGGGGGGGCAGGAACCCACTAAACCCCGGATGAAGGTGCAAAATGGCTGCCTCTGGATGGAAGAAGCCAAAGATTCTGCAACAACGAAAGGGGCCAGGAACTTCTCCTACGTGCAGAACATGTCCCATGGAGTGCTGGAGGATGCAGCATTGTTTCTTTGGAGAAAGACCACAAACAAGCCTTGCTAGCTGCAAAGGTTGCAGTTGAAGAAAAAGGGTGCTGCCTGGGCCCAGGAAGGACCAGAAGGTCGCCACTTGGAAGAGAAGACAGAGGGGGCACTCAGCAACACAGAGAGCCCACAGACCAGAAGGCGGCACCTGCAGAAGTACTTGAACATGGGTTAAAAAAACTGAGCACAGCAGTCATCTCAACACTACAAAACAGTGTCTGCTGCCAGCTCATCTGGTGTAGGTTCTGCACAGGAAGAGGATTCATCTTCTTCAAAAGGGGAGTCTTCTGGAGAGGGAGGGATAGTGGGCAAGGATGTTCCCTTCCTACCCCTAGCTTTTGGGAGCACTTGGTCCATTATTTCAGGATCCAAGCTACCCTGTACTCTTTGCTTCTGGGCCTGAGCCCTTGTGAGAGCAAAGATATGCCCTGGAATGCCCAGCATTGCTGCATGGGCCTCCAACTCCACTTCAGCCCAAGCTGATGTCTCCAAATCATTGCCCAGTAAGCAGTCTACAGGTAAATTAGTGGCTACCACAACTTTCTTTGGACCAGTAACCCCCCTCACCCGCCAGTTGAGATTCACAACAGCCATGGGGTGGCTAAGAGTGTTGTTATGAGCATCAGTCACTTAGTACTGCTGACCAAGTAGGTGTTGATCAGGGTGAACCAGTTTCTCAATCACCATCCTGACACTGGCTCCTGTATCCCTGTAGGCCTCAACCTCAACACCATTTATTAGGGGAAGTTGCTTGTACTTACCCATATTAAGGGGACAAGCAACCAAGGTGGCAAAGTCAATACCACCATCAGAGAGTAAAACAGCCTCTGTGGTCTCCCTAACAAGACCAACCCCAACTACATTATCAATGGTGAGACCACCTACACCCTTTGATTGGCTATTTGTAGTAGACTTCCCACCACCACTGCTATTACTAGGGGCACAAGAGGATGCAGTTGGGGTTGTGGGAGTAGGAACCTTGGTGTTTTTCTTTGGACAAGGGGAATCACTTGCCCAATGGCCTTTACTCTTTCATAAATAACACCAAGCCTTCTTTTGATTGTTAGAAGATGATTTGGACCCACCTCCCCCAGAGGATTTTTGTGGGGCTGATGAAGACTCAGAATGCTTTTTATCTTTGTCCCCACCCATGTCAGAAGACTTTCCATCCTTCTTCTTGCTATCCTTGTCACCATCTTTATGAACTTTTATCTTCACTCTTGTTTTGACCCATTTGTCTGCCTTCTTTCCCAATTCTTGGGGAGAGGTCAGATCTGAGTCTACCAAGTACTGATGTAACAAATCCGACACACAGTTATTCAAAATATGTTCTCTCAGAATAAGATTATATAGGCTTTCATAGTCAGTCACCTTACTGCCATGTAACCATCCCTCCAAGGCCTTCACTGAACAGTCTACAAAGTCCGTCCAGTCTTGAGAGGACTTTTTTCTGGTATCTCTGAACTTTATCCTGTATTGTTTAGTGGTTAAGCCAAATCCATCTAAGAGTACATCTCTGAAAACTTTGTAGTTGTTGGCATCACTTTCTCTGACAGTAAGGAGCCTATCCGTACCCTTACCAGTGAAAGACAACCACAATATAGCAGCCCACTGCCTTTGAGGGACCAACTGTACCATACAAGCACTCTCAAGTGCAGCAAACCACTTGTTGATGTCATCCCCCTCATTGTAAGGAGGGACACTTTTGTGCAGATTTCTTGAATTTTGTTCTCTTACATGATTACTATCAAGAATACTGCTGCTGCCACC
Organism: Pleurodeles waltl; assembly: GCF_031143425.1. Classification (NCBI taxonomy): domain Eukaryota; kingdom Metazoa; phylum Chordata; class Amphibia; order Caudata; family Salamandridae; genus Pleurodeles; species Pleurodeles waltl. The sequence continues at coordinate 1,496,101,993 of NC_090445.1, forward strand.
ATGGGGAACTAACCCCCACTTCTGTCTTTCCCTTTCTACATCTAGAGATTCCCTGTCTAAGGCCAACTGCTTCTGTCTCAACTTCAGTCTGGCCTCTTCCAACCTCAGCTTTCTGAGTTCCCTGTCTAGGGTGTTATCCTCAGGGTGGGAGGCTTGGGAATTCTGAGACACAGAGGGAATGTGGGAATGTGCAGAAGTGGACCTGTCTCTAACTACCTGAACCCTAGTTACCTGGCCTTTTGGAGTGAAAGGTGCCCTACTAGTGTGTGACCCCCTCCCACTACCAGTGTCACTAGGTGGTTTGTCAGCTGACAGGTCTTTGGGGGAAGCCTCCCCAGAGTCCTCAGGGCCCTCCCCTGATTCTTCCTGGGTATCCTCCTTCTCTACCTCCTGATCCTGGGATGGGCCAGACTGGTTCTGGTCACTTTCTAGGAGACTTCTAAGGAGAAGATCTTTGGTAGGGTTGTTACCAATGCGTAAACCTCTTTCTAGGCAGAGACCCCTCAAACCTTTAAAGTTTAAATTACCATAGTAGCCTGGACAACTCTGGGGGTGGTCTCAACTACAGACATAGTTGTAAGAAAGAGTTTTAGATAGAGAGAAAAAAGGTTTTAGAAACTTTTAAAGAAAAAGAGAAAACTTTTCATAATTTTTCAAAACTTTTCAGAAACGTTTTAGAAAGTTTTTAGAAAGAGAGTTGAACTGTTCAGGGTAACTGTGTATATTTTTAAGTATTTGGAATATGTTTTTCTTATGAAAAGCACCAATGACAAGGTGGTAAAGCAGTTACAACTACTTATCCCACCGCTGCACCACCAATGTAGGCGGCTGGCCTGGCTTATAGTGGGTACCTGATGGTACTTACACCTTATGCTAGCTCCCGTTATCCCTTATTAGTAGATTAGTTGTGTTATAGCAGCTTAGGATGATAGAGGTAGCTATAGCAGAGCAGCTTAGTCTGCACTAGGAGACATACAAAGCTCCTAATATACCACTTATATCATATAGCACCATTTCACAAGAAACACAATACTCAGAGTTACTAAAAATAAAGGTGCTTTATTTTAGTGACAATGTGCCAAAAATATTGCATAGGATATACTCCCTTAGGAGGTAAGTTAAATTCACAAAATATACACACAAACCAAAATCAGGTAAGTAAGCAGTTAGAAAAGTAATGCAAACACTGTAGAATACAATAGGATGCAATAGGTCTAGGGGCAACACAAACCATATACTAAGAAATTGGAATGCAAACCACTTAGGGACCACTGGCCAAGTGTAGTGTGTAGAAGGTCGCTGGGAGTGTAAGAAAACACTAAGGCCCATATTTATACTTTCTTAGCGCTGCGTTTGCGTCATTTTTTTACGCAAAAGCGGCGCAAACTTGCAAAATTCAATTGCCTTTTGTAAATTAGCACCGCTTTTGGGTCAAAAAGCGGCGCAAATACGGCGCTAAAAAAGTATAAATACGGGCCTAAGGGTGTCCAAGATACCCCTCACCAAGACCCTGAAAAGTAGGAGTAAAGTGACCCTACTTTCCCAGAAACACCCTAAAGTTGTGAAAAGAGATTCTGCAAAGACCACAACAGACTGCAAAGCAGAAGGATTCCTGGACCTGATTACCTGTAAAGGAAGGGGACCAAGTCCAACAGTCACAAAAGTGTCCAGGGGGGGCAGGAGCCCACTAAACCCCGGATGAAGTTGCAAAATAGCTGCTTCCGGTTGGAAGAAGCCAAAGATTCTGCAACAACGAAAGGTGCCAGGAATTTCTCCTTTGTGCAGAACATGTCCCATGGAGTGCTGGAGGATGCAGCATTGTTTCTATCGAGAAAGATGTCAAACAAGCCTTGCTAGCTGCAAAGGTCATGGTTAAAGAAAAAGGGTGCTGCCTGGGCCCAGGAAGGACCAGTAGGTCGCCACTTGGAAGAGGAGACAGAAGGGGCTGTCAGCAATACAAAGAGCCATGCACAAGAGGGCAGCACCTTCAGAAGTACTTGAACATGGGTTCAAGAAAGCTGAGCATGGCAGTCATCTCAACACTACATTAGAGGGTTCCTCGAAGCCGGTGGTCAACTTAGCGAGTTGAGCAATGCAGGACAGAGTGCTGGCGACCTGGGCTAGGCTGTGCCTGAAGGATTCCTTGAAAAAGAGCACAGAAGCCCTAGCAGCTGCAGTTCATGCAGTGCACAGGATTACTGTCTGCAGATGGAAGTCAAGGACTTACCTCCTCCATATTTGGACAGTTGGACCACTGGACAGCCTTGGTCACTTAGGTCCACCACCCGTGTTTCAGGGTCCACGCTCATCAGGATAAGAGGGGTCCCAGGGTACCGGTGACACTGAGGTTTGGTGCCTGCTGGAGCAGGGAGAAGATTCCGTCGACCCGCGGGCGATTTCTTCTTGGCTTCCAGTGCAGGGTGAAGGCAGACAGCCCCCAGAGCATGCACCACCAGGAAACAGTTGAGAAAGCCAGCAGGACAAGGCGCTACAATGTCGCTGGTAGTCATCTTGCTACTTTGTTGCAGTTTTGCAGGCTTCGTGGAGCAGTTAGCAGTCGATCCTTGGCAAGTCGAAGAGGGAGATGCAGAGGAACTCTGATGAACTCTTGCAAATTGTTATCTGAGGAAAAGCCCACAGGAGATACCCTAAATAGCCCTCAGAGGAGGATTGGTCACCTAACCAGGTAAGCACCTATCAGGAGGGGTCTCTGATGTCATCTGACCTATATGTAGTGCACGCGTGTAGTGGCGTCCCTGCACTCACAAACTCCAATGAAATGGCCCTGAACTATACGGGGGCACCTTTGCTAGTGCAAGGGTGCCCTCACACTTAGTAACTTTGCACCTAACCTTCATCAAGTGAAGGTTAGACATACAGGGGACTAATAAGTTACTTAAGTGCAGTGAAAATGGGTGTGAAATAACGTGTGCGTTATTTCATGTATGCTGCAATGGCAAGCCCGTGCAAGGGTTTGTCTGAGCTCCATATGGGTAGCAAGAGAAATGCTGCAGCCCATAGGGATCTCCCGGAATGCCAATATCCTGGGAACCTAGGTACCATATACCTAGGAATTATAAAGGTGTTCCAGTGTACCACTTAGAATTGGTGAAAATGGTCACTAGCCTATAGTGACAATTTTAAAAGCAGAGAGAGCATAGGCGCTGAGGTTCTGATTAGCAGAGCCTCAGGGGCACAGTTAGTCACTACACAGGGACACACATTCAGGCCACAAACTAGGTGCACTGGGGTCCTGGCTAGAAGGATCCCAGTGAGACAGGCAAAAACAAACTGACATACAAGTGAAACTAGGGGTAACATGCGAGGAAAGATGGTACTTTCCTACATAGGGGCACTAGTGGTTGCGGTTGGGGTTGTGGTGGTAGCCAGCAGGTGATGTCAGAGACCCCTCCTAATAAGTGCTTACCTGGTTAGGTGGCCAATTCTCCTCTGAGGGCTATTTAGGGTCTCTCCTGTGGGTTTCTCATCAGATAACGAATGCAAGAGCTCACCAGAGTTCCTTTGCATCTCTCTCTTCGACTTCTGCCAAGGATCGACCGCTGACTGCTCCACGATGCCTGCAAAACTGCAACAAAGTGGCACAACGACTACCAGCAACATTGTAGCACCTAAGCCTGCCGGCTTTCTCAACTGTTTCCTGGTGGTGCATGCTCTGAGGGCTGTCTGCTTTCACCCTGCACTGGAAACCAAAACGAAATCTCCTGTGGGTTGACAGAATCTTCCCCCTGCTAATGTAGGCACCAAACTTCTGCTTCACCGGTCCTCAGGGTGCCTCTCATCTCGACGAGTGTGGTCCCTGGAATACAGGAGTTGGATTCAAGTGACCACGACAGTCCAGTGGTCCTTCTGTCCAAATTTGGTGGAGGTAAGTCCTTGCCTCCCCACGCCAGACATTAATCCTGTGTACTGCGTGAACTGCAGCTGCTAGGGCTTCTGTGCACTTTTGCAAGGAATCCTTCATGAACAGCATAGCCCTGGTCCCCAGCACTCCATCCTGCATTTCTCAACTCGCTGAGTGGACCACCGACTTCGTGGGACCCTCCTTTGTAGTGTTGAGACAACCACCATGCTCAGATTTCTTGAACACCTGTTCAAGAGCTTCTGTGGGTGCTGCCTGATTCTATGTGGGCTCTCTGTGCTGCTGAGCAGCCCCTCTGTCTCCTCCTCCAAGGGGTGACCTCCTGGTCCTTCCTGGGCCCGGACAGCACCCATTTTCTTCAACCGTGACCTTTACAGCCAGCAAGGCTTGTTTGTGGTCTTTCTGCATAGAAACAGCTCTGCTTCCTCCAGCACACTGTGGGACATCTTCTGTGTAAAGGAAATGTTCCTGGCATCTTCCGTTGTTGCAGAATCCTCAGCTTCTTCCACCTGGAGGCAGCAATTTTGCACCTTCATCCGGGATTTAGTGGGCTCCTGCCCCCCTGAACACTTTTGTGACTCTTGGACTTGGTCCCCTTCCTTAGAGGTCCTCAGGTCCAGTAATCCGTCTTCAGTGCTTTGCAGTCAGTTGTTGTCTTTGCAGAATCTCCTATCACAACTTTAGTGTGTTTCTGGGGAAGTAGGGTAACTTTACTCCTACTTTTCAGGTTCTTGGGGTGGGTTTCTTGGACACCCTTAGGGGCATATTTATACTCTGTTTGCGTCGAATGTGCGTCAAAAATGTTGACGCACATTCGGCGCAAACCTTGCCCCTTATTTAAACTATGACGCCCAACCCCGCGGATGTCAAAAAACCTCAGTGTGCATAATTTTTGGGATGCGGGAAACCGCCTTGCGTTAATGACATGCAAGGTAGGCGTTCCCATCCCAAAAATGACTTTAAGGCCTGTGCACCTTATTTATACTCCTGCTTCATTTTGACGCACAGGAGGGGGCAGGCCTTAATAAACGGGGCACAGGCTGATGTGCCCCATTTTTAACGCCTGGGTGAGGGCAGGCGTTAAGGGACCTGTGGGCTCCCTTCCATGGTCTCAGACCATGGAAGCAGTCCAGAGGTGCCCTTCCCTGCCCCCAGGGACACTCTCTGCCACCGTCGCCCACCCCAGGAGGACACCCAGGGATGGGGGGACCCATCCCAGGTAAGTACAGGTAAGTTGAGGTAAGTATATATTATTTTTTTAAGTGGCATAGGGGGGCCTTATTTGGGCCCCCCTACATGCCACTGTGCCCAATGGCCATGCCCAGGGGACAGAAGTCCCCTGGGCATGGCCATTGGGCAAGGGGGCATGACTCCTTTTCTTTTCTAAGACAGGAGTCATTTCAATGGGGGTTGTGCGTCACAAAATGGCGCAAGTCTGGTGTGAGCCATGATTTTTTACTCAAACCTGACTTGCACCATTTTTTTACGCACAACCCCCATTTTCCCCTACTCCGGTGCTGCCTGGTTTGAGTCATTTTTTTTACTCTTACCAGCCCGCAGCGCCGGCTAACATCAATCCTTAAATAAGGCGCCCGCATGGCGCGTAGGAATGGCGTTAGCCGGCGGAAATGTTTTTGGCGCAAACCAGCGCTGGCGCTGGTTTGTGTCAAAAAGAATAAATATGGGCCTTAGTGTTTTTTTACACTCTCAGCGACCTTCTACACACTACACTAGGCCTGGGGTCCCTAAGTGGTTCGCATTCCACTTTCTTAGTATATGGTTTGTGTTGCCCCTATGCCTATTGCATCCTACTGTATTCTACAGTGTTTGCACTACTTTTCTAACTGTTTACTTACCTGATTTTGGTTTGTGTGTATATTTTGTGTATTTTACCTTCTTCCTCCTAAGGGAGTATATCCTCTGAGATATTTTTGGCACATTGTCACTAAAATAAAGTACCTTTATTTTTAGTAACTCTGAATATTGTGATTCTTATGCTATAGTGCTATATGATATAAGTGGTATAGTAGGAGCTTTGCATGTCTCCTAGTTCAGCCTGAGCTGCTCTGCTATAGCTACCTCTATCAGCCTAAGCTGCTAGAACACTACTAATCTACTAATAAGGGATAACTGGACCTGGCACAAGGTGTAAATACCATCAGGTACCCACTATAAGCCATGCCAGCCTCCTACAGGATTGAGCTGCTCAATCCCCAGGAGGGCAGAAACCTGTCTGTGAGGTGGCACCAGCTGGGGCTGGAGTAGAATCCTCAAAGAGCTGGTTTGGCAGTACTGGGGGCCTATGGTGGAGCCCCCAGGTTGAATGGAATTGGTCCCCCATTACCAGATTTGAACTGGGGGTTCAATTTCACAATCTTAGACACCTCATATGGCCATATTCAGATTTAGCATTGTGAAGCTACATATATGTATTGACGTATATGTAGTGTACACTTTTAATGGTATCCCTGCACTCATGAAGTTCAGGAAATTGGTCCTGGACAAAGTGGGGGCACCTTTGCTAGTGCAAAGGTGCCCTCACACACAGTAACTTTGCACCTAGCCTTCAGTACCAGAAAGTTAGACATATATTTGACTTATAAGTTACCTGCTGCAGTGAAAAATGGCTGTGAAATAGTGTGTGCACTATTTCACTCAGGCTGTAGTGGCAGTCCTGAATGAGTGTTTGTATGAGTTCCTCATGGGTGGCAAAATAAATGCTGCAGCACATAAGGATCTCTTGAACCCCAATGCCTGGGTACCTAGGTACCATATTCTAGGGACTTAGAAGGGGTTTCCAGTGTGCCAATCTGAATTGTAATTTGGAGTCACTAAACTATAGTGGCAAATTTGATAAACAGAGAGAGCACAAGCACTGGAGTTCTTGTTATCAGAACTCCAGTGACACAGTCAAGCATACTGACAACACATATAGGCCACAAACTATGATCACTGTGGTCCTGACTAGCAGGATCCCAGTGAGTCAGTAAAAATACACTGACAAACAGGCAGAAATTGGGGGTAACGTGCCAAGAAAAATGGCACTTTCCTACAGCTTGTAGGTAAAATGATTGTTGTTTATTACTGTACACGTTATTTTGCCCCTGTGTGGTGCTTGACTTACAGCAAGGATTGGCCAGAGTAGATTTGAGCCTGTTTTGTCGGCAGTACTAGTGTAATAAAATTTGGTGTTGCTTTTGTGAACGATTGTCTCACTGTTCTGTGGGTGTATTTTAATATTTTTAGGTCTCTATCTAAAATACCACTTAATCAGACCTTGTCCATAACCATTTAGTAAAGATATTCACTATTTTCAACCACTTCCCCTTCTCTCTTCCAGATTTACTACTAAAAGGTATATCTCTGAGTGCAGAGATCTCAACGCTCATGGTGAAGATTTTCACACATAAAAGATAGGCAGGCATTAGTCTAGCTTTTGTGAGTAGGTAAAGTAGTACTACTTGACGATTACTCTTCAAAAAACGTCACTGTATGGGCCTCTATAATTGTATGCTTGGTCTTTTTTGTTTGTTGAGTTGGTGGATTTTAAGGGAAAACACTTAAAATATGATAAATGCGCATGCTTAGGAAATGATGTGCAATTGAACTGGCCTGGCTACTGGGGGCTCAACTGTTGTTTTTAAAGATTCATTAAACATTTCTTCTTGGCTAGTACTTTTAATTATTCCTTCAGACAAAAACATAACAATGTACTACATGAAACCCTTCCATATTTGAGTTAATTAAAAAGTCTCATAAAAAATGCACATAATTTAAATAGGGTTAAAATCCTCAGAAATAAAGTCAGTGATTGCATGTGGATTTCACTAGAATTTAAAGGTCAGAAACAAGAAGCAGCAATGAAGAAAATTAACCATTGAACTGGAATCTTTTGCAAGAAAGAAAGTAATTTAAGATTCAAGTCAGGAAGCCACGAGCTTTGGTTGCCCTGACTGTACTAGAGTGCACAAAGAACATGCTGTGATCAAGGAAATTGCATGAGTATATTTCTAGGTGCATTATTTAAAATGTGACCTACCGTTATCTTTATTATAGTTGTGGTTGCCTATGAAGGACAAGTGTTAGTCTTCACGTTTCTCAGTAGCTGGCTAAATATTTAGGACCTGATTCACAAAGGGCCTCTTCATCCGTGGAGGGGATGTCTCCAGGCTTGGGGAAGAATGATTGCGCCCTGAATGTGGAGACTTCCCTATGACTGAGGGGCCTCCACCACAAGGGCGGAGGTACTTTTGAGGAAGTCAATTGTGGGATTGCAATTAGTTCCTCGCCTTTTGGGGACGGGATTGTAATTAGTCCCTGGTTGATAGTGACAGGTCACACTTCATATTGTGAACACTAAACATCATTATAGGCTTTTTCCTTAGGGGTCGGTAATTGTCTGAATAATTCCATTTGAATGCACGCACAAACCATGCTAGCATGAGTTTACAGATCACATTAACATTCGTAATGTTAATGCTAGTTCCAAATGCAGAGCAGGTAGTAAATAGCACATGATTTTCACTTCATGGCCAATTAAAATATTAATTATGGAGTTATTTAATTACTTTCAGAACCATAAATCCCTTGTCATTAGGCCGGAAGCTGGACCTCAGGTTCAGAAAATAATCCTTTGAAGCAGAAGTTTTACTCATGCAAATAAAGGGGGGAAGTTCCTCCACTGCAAATAATTCTATGAAATAAATTATGGGCCTGATTTAAGAAAAGTGGTGCTGCACCCAGTGCAGCACCACTTTTCTAGTGCGTTATGAGTGTCCCCCTAAGACTACCATGTGTGCGTCGTATCTAAGACACGGCGAGCCACGGTGGTGGTTAGGGGAATTAGCAGATGCTAGTTCGGAGCTTTAAAGGTTTGGTGGAAAAAATGTTGACGCCACTCCTGCAAAGCCCACTGAGGCCTATTGTGATCAATGGTAGTGCATGCATTGCGCCACTTTGTAATTTGCCTCGTTGGGCCACATTAGCATAAAAAAAAATAAACTATTGTGGTGCAAGGAGGCGCTAGGGCTCTTAAATCTGCCCCTATATTTCTACTCCTCCAATAATTTATTTTATTGTCTACCCTACTTATTTCACCAAATGCATGCCTGTCTATTGATTCCATATATAGCCTTAATACTGACAAAGGATGTGACGTGTGAAACCCTTTTGCAGTTGCTGCGAAAGTGTTTTTATATGCACAAACCTCCTTTTCTGAGCCGCAAAGGCATTTCAACTTGCAAAATTAGGATGAGGTATGAAATGGGCATACCTCCTAAGTGAGACTTAAAGTCTTATTTATCAATGATTTGTGGCTGTAATTGCAGTTGCAGGCCATTGATCAAATGCTGACACCCAAGTGAGTTGGCTTCTGATTTGCAAGGGGAAGCTATTGAGTCTCCCTGTGCAGTTCCAAATAGAAAACTTGTTTTAAAAAGCAGCCCTTGTGCCCTTAATTAACATAGGTTGCTTAATAAATTGTTACCTATTTCTAGTTCCTTTAAGGAACTTAGGCCCATGTTCATGAAAAATGGCACACAATGGCGCTAGCGCAGATGTGCGTCATTTTTTAAATGCGAGTTAATGCCATTCCCTAACGTCATTCCCTAACACCATCCATGCGCCATATTTATAAAGTGACACACGACGGTGCTAAAGAATGGATAGCGTCTCAAAAAAGATGCTAGCCGGTGACGGATGGTTTTAGGGGAAACTTTGCTAGTGGGTCAAAAATGACATTAGGCTGATTAGAGGCAAAATGTCTGCTGCTATGCAGCCTAGATTCATTTTTTGATGCACAAGCACCTAAAAAATGACTCCTGTCTAGGTATGAACAGGAGTCATTACCACTACCCTAATACCCACCACAGGGGACCAGTGTCCTCAGGGCAAGCCCAACATACCCAGTGCAAGCCAGGGGGCCTCATGTAAGGGGCCCCCAGTGGCACACCATATACATGCAGATACACTTACCTGCAACTTACCTGAGATGGGCACCTTCTTCCTGTATTGTCCCTGTGATGTGGGTGGTGGTGATGCTGGAGGTTTGGGTGGGCATCTCTGTGCCCATTCCGTGGTATTTCCCCATGGAAATGGGCCTACCTGCACATTAATGCCTGGTCTGACCAGGTGTTGAAAAATGGTACTAAGTTGGCTTAGTGCCATTATTTCGGTCTGCCTCTTATTTGCACATTGTTTTTACGTTGGGAGTTAAATATGGTACTGGAGGGCTAGCTTCTTTTTTAGGAAGGGAACACCTACCTTGCATCTCATTGATCCAAGGTGGGTTGGCACTTCCTAGAAATGACAAATGGTGCTAACTCATATATTTTGAAGCTAGACGGGTCTAGCATCAAAATATAAATATGGAGTTAAGTTTGCACCGCTTTAGCGTCAAAATTAATGATACGAAGACTATGGCAACCTTCCGTAAATATGGGCCCTAGGCTAATTATGAAAAAATCGAAGTTTCTCATTTGGAAATGCAAACATGGTGATGACGGAGATCTACTGAGCCTTTCAGGCAACTATCCCTTCATTCTCAGCAAATTGCAGTGGGTCACATATTGCAACCTAACTCATTCGCATTAGGCATGCCATATTGTCACCCTCTGAAAATGGACAGTGTGGGAAATAATCTTTTTGTATGTAGGTGATATTGAAAACTGCATTCCTGATTGCAAACCAATTGGTGTGATCTTTTCACAAACTGCTTTACAAATGGGGACTAGTTCATCAGGCTCTTAAAGGCTTGTTTTGAAGAAATAGTATTGAAAACTCTCATTCAAATTGCTGTACTAAAGAATTGAGGTATTTATTAGTGTTTTTGTTTTCATAACGATGAAAGTGCATTCTGTTGCTTTCAGTTTTGTTTCATGTCTGTAGAATTATGAACACTGAGGGCCTGATTATGAATTCACGGTTGGACCAACAGACTGCTAAGGTGGTGATTCCAAAAAGATCACTTCTCTGGTTGTTTCCAGACGGCCATGTTATGGTGTATGCAGGCTGAACTGCCATCCGTCATACCAAATGGCTGCCAGCCCGCTGTGTGGCACCCTACAGTCTTGGTGGTGCATACTCCGTGGCCATCATGGTCACATAGAACCACCAAGCCCATTATAATAACACAGTCTACGTGGTGGTCTTCTTGCAGCGGTCAGCTGATGGAAGTCAACCAATGCGGTATGCATTCAGCAAAGCAACAGACAAGTGCTCCTTGTTTGGATTCAAAAGCCGCACAGCTGACATATATTGGATCCGTGGTCAAACCTACAAATTACACTATTAAACACACCCCTTTCCAGACCAGGATCATTTGACTCTCCACTGCAACAAGGAGACCGAAGCCCCCTGATTTGCTCCTCAGTGAAAGATAAAGCATCTCTTTTTTCACCATCCTATTCAACAACTTTCACTCACGTCTGCCCATTTATTCCCTATATCACTTTTTTTGTTAAGTAATTCCCTGTCACCCACTTTAATTTACAGCTATATCACGTCCCAAAAAACCCAGTTTTTCTGAAGATGATTTGATAGTTGTGGTGGATGAAATCATAAGAGTAGCGCCACAATTGCTTGGAGCACAAGTCCAACATACTCCTCCCATTAGGAAAATGAAAATGTGGTAAAGCATAGTCAACAGAGTGAATGCTGTAGGTACCACCCTGCACACAAAGGAGGATATTAGGAAGAGGTGGAATGACCTGAGGGGAAAAGTGCATTCCCTAGCCTCCGGGCAACACGTGGAGTACCTGAAGACTAGTGGGTGCCCTCCCAGAGTCCCAATATAACTCATTCAGTGGGAGGAGAAGGTATTGGCCATTCTGCATTCTGATGGCTTGACAGGAATAGTTGGGGGAGAGGAGTCTGGTAAGTTTCAACACCAAATCTTTCACACATATTCAATGGGCTGCATGTTCAAATCTCACCTTTTGCCACTATGTTCATCATCTACTTACCCAACATGCAGTACTCAGAGGTGCTGAGATGTAAGCTTGTCAATGTGCATTGTCATACAGAACATCACACATCTCAATCCCCATCACATGCCATATGTTGGAATGGAGTCTGTAGGTGTTTCAATATCAAAAGATAATCCCATTACCCATGGTATGTGTCTGGATGTAACTGTATGGGCCAACCTAACTGAAGTTGGGCAACAGGTATGTAAGACTAAGCATTTGTCAAGTGTTGGAAAGTACTTAGAGCGACAGGACTACAACTATTACAAGACCCTCTTTCTGTACCACAAACCAACAGGCCTTCCTGCACTTGTCCAAATAGACCTGTGTGTCATCAATCAAATGATGTTCGCTCCCCTGGGAGCTTAGCATTTGTGTAGTGTGGGGTGTCAGCAAATAACACGCACAAAACTACTAGGAGGCCCTTTTTCTGTAACACAAAACAACAGGCCTTCCTGTACTTGCCCAAATTCACCTGTGTGACATCTCTCAAATAATGTACTCTCCCCTTTGAGGGAGCAATCTACACATCATGCTCAACTCAGAAATATGTCTGTTTACCTAGCTGACTCTTGTCCTGGTATCACAAAATGAAATTATTGAAGACAGGAACAACACCTTAACAAGTTTGTACATCAAGTGTTCCTAAAGCATTCAGCTGCTACCTCAAAATGTTAATGTCATTTAACACATTGACTCAGCACTTCTCATATGTTGGCTACAGCTAAATATTCAACAAAGTTGTGTGTTGCCCTGTATCTTAAACAACTAGGCCTTGAAATGGTCAAATACATATGTCCCCTCTCCACTGTGTTGGCTTAATTGTTACTAAGATGTCATGGGGCATATTTATACTCCGTTTGCGCCGAATTTGCGTCGTTTTTTTCGACGCAAATTCGACGCAAAACTAACTCCATATTTATACTTTGGCGTTAGACGCGTCTAGCGCCAAAGTTCATGGAGTTAGCGTCATTTTAAGCGTGAACACCTTCCTTGCGTTAATGAGATGCAAGGTAGGCGTTCCTGTCTTAAAAAATGACTCCCAGGCATGTGCGTGGTATTTATACTCCCGGGCAAAAATCACGCCCGGGAGTGGGCGTGGCAAAAAACCCCGCATTTGCGCATCTTTTTAACACCTGGGTCAGGGCAGGCGTTAAGGGACCTGTGGGCTCAGAATGAGCCCAGAGGTGCCCTTCCCTACCCCCAGGGACACCCCCTGCCACCCTTGCCCACCCCAGGAGGACATCCAAGGATGGAGGGACCCATCCCAGGGAAGAAAAGGTAAGTTGTGGTAAGTATTTTTTTTAATTTTTTTTTATTGCATAGGGGGACCTGATTTGTGCCCCCCTACATGCCACTATGCCCAATGACCATGCCCAGGGGACATAAGTCACCTGGGCATGGCCATTGGGCAAGGGGGCATGACTCCTGTCTTTGCTAAGACAGGAGTCATGTTAATGGCGTCTAGGCGCCCAAAAAAAATGGCGCAAATCGGGTTAAGACGATTTTTTTGCCTCAGCCTGACTTGCCCCATTTTGGGACGCCCAAACGCCATTTTTCCCTACGCCGGCGCTGCCTGGTGTACGTCGTTTTTTTTCACGCACACCTGGCAGCGCCGGTCGGCTAACGCCGGCTAACGCCATTCAATAAATACGGCGCCCGCATGGCGCTTCAGAATGGCGTTCGCCGGCGCTAATTTTTTGGGCGCAAAACTGCGTTAGCGCAGTTTTGCGTCAAAAAGTATAAATATGGCCCCATGTTTCTTCCCTCCTCTAAAGTGCAACTGTTCACCACATCTAAAGAGCTGCTTGAGTCCAATAGATACTGCAAGCTTCACACGCCATGTCAACAACTTCAATACCATGGTAGCATAGCACATTCAGCAAACCTACCTCTTAACAGTGTCCAAGGTCTCTACTTACAGTCACCCAAAACCTTTGGATGCAGATTTCAATTTCACACGTCAAACAATAAAAATGTACTCAACAGGTCGAGCTCGCACAGCACCTGGATAGTCATTGTCCACTGACCAGACCCCCAACTGACCTTTGGTTGAAACTCTCAGTGATGAAGAAAGTCCTGGACATGTGGACGTTGATGACTCTCCTGGTCCATCTGGGCAGCCTGGTCAGACAGCAACAGCGAGTCTCACTGTGCCCCCAACAACACCACCGAACCCAGTTGCTTCAGTATCACAGACAACAATGTGCCCCCCCAACCTGTGTACCTAGCTCAGTGGCGACCATCTTGTCCCAGGCCTGGATCCTGAGGTGCAAACCAACAATCCTGAAATTGTGGGTCCAGGACCCAGTTAGAGACGGCAATTATGACAAGGGTACAGGCTTGTGGGGCTAGGGTCTGCAGGAGGGATTCTGTGGGCCAGCAGAGTGAGGCTACTGGGGCCACGCACAACCAGGATACCATCACTTGGCATGGGGGTTTATCATGAGTCCCAATGCATGATGGGCCGGGTACTAACCAAACTCCTGGAAATCAAACAGTTGCAGAGAGACATATGGAGGCCCATAACACCACCAAAGGCACTCTAACAGGGGTGATGAGGGATATTCATGCAACCCTAAGCAGGGCTTTTCCACCATCTACCCCTTTCTGTGGGCCACCTACATCAACCCCAAGTACATCTGTGGCAGACACAGGAATGGAGGCTCTGCCAGAGGACCAACCACCCTCAGAAACCCCAGCCTATGCAGCAACTGAAGCCCCCCTCAGAAGCAGGCATGTCCATGCTAAGATCTAGGAGGTGCGGATGGCAAGACACCCTCCACTGCCAGCAAGACACCTCATCCTTAATGTCCTCCTTTGTATGTCACATATACACTCTGTGGACTGATCCTGAAGCCTATTCCATTTTCGATGGGAAAAGTACTCTGGACTTTGGACTTCCAATGGTGTGACATCTACTCCTTTGATTTAGTTCACCATGATTGACCCCCTCACTTTTCATCTATTTTACTTTTTGGCACAAGTTTGTTCACCCCAGCACTGTACTATATTCATCAGTCATAAACTCATTGTCTGCTATTTTCCGTTTCACATTTAGGAATGTAGATATATAAGAACATGTGATCCATACAATGAACAAAAAATAACTATTTGTTGAAACAGTGATATGTTGCATGTACAGTGTCAAGCTCAGGATTACAACCATTCCACACAAATACATACATACAAGTGTCTTATCACAGACGTAATTTTATTATATAGTTCAGCTCATAGGCTGTCAATATGTCAGAAACATAGCAAATCGTACATGATGAAATCATACCAGCTAAACAATTACATTTACAGGTACAGACCTCGAGATCATGGAAGAAAGGGATGTACCAAGTAATGTCCTGTTGAATAGGCAAACATTACATTGGTTGATGTCATCAGCTGGAACCGTATTGTCTACCTCAAAAAAGGAATCCAAAAATCATATAATGCGAGACTCAGACAGATGGCAGTACAATATTTTCTGATCACAGAGTCATTACAATCCAGTGCTTCTGCATCTGGTGGTATGAGACAAAAAATTTCAGTGATATGCCACAGGCATTTCGGCCGTCAATGAAGAATAACATCAACAGCTACATATAGTTCATACAAAAAGAATGTTTAGCCAATGTGAAGGGAAACTAACACGAATTCCGCCTATGACCACCATTTTTTCTGTTCACATGATGACACACATGATGCACCAGGGAAACCACACGACAAGGGACAAGTCCAATGGAGTCTTCTAAACCTCCATACTATCACTGGAAAGCTACCTCGGCACAGGTCTTGTACACCCAAAGTCTGTGACCTACATTCCTAGGAACAATCCATGCCCTCTTTGTATGTCTGAATAGCATCATGCACCCGCCAATGTCACAACTCGGAAATATTGCAATGAAGATGTCATGGTGAAGGTACCTGAACAAACGTGAAGCAAGGAGTAGAGTTATGAAACCATATATATGACACAATTCACATTCCAAATGTCTGGAGAAAGCAGGCCATGTCATATATCTTACACAAACAAAGCAACATCTCCAAAATGTGATTGTGTTAAACGCTTCCTCATTAGACACACTTTGTCAGTATTTGCCAGAGCTACTGCTTCTAAAGTTTTTCAACAAATACACCCCTCTTATCATCACAACAAGAGTTCTTTGTACAGTCAAAGTTATGATATCTCATGACCTACTTACATTCATGAGAGGAAGCTGTTTTTGAGATCTTGTTTCAAGGCAGCTCCTTCCTCCTCACCACTATCATCTTAATTTGACATTTCTGAATTCTCACCCAGTGGCACCGCAGGCTCCCCCTCCTCTGGGATGTAAGAGATGTTCCTCTGCAGGGTGATTAATGGAGCATACAGCATGCCATGGTGATCTGACACTTTTCTGGGTGAGTAGAGGAGTGCTCCCCTAGTCCTGTCCAGACAGTGAAATCTGGCCTTCAGGAGCCCAAAAGCCCACTCAACTGGCCGTTGTGTTCTTCCATGGGCCCAATTGAAGAAGTCTTCCCCTGGTGTAGTTGCATTCCTGAGCTGTGTTAACAACCAAGGATGGTTGGGATATGCCCAGTCTCCTGTTTTGTAATGAGACATACGTGCCACAATGGTCACACAGTTCCTGATTTTTCCACCTAAATTTGCATTCACAAGAACCAGACAGATGCAAATTACCACCAAGCCAGGCCCTTTCCAGTTGCAGTTGTGGCATCAGCTTTCGTATGGTGCTGTTCTGCAGTATAAAGGGAATCATGAGCTGAATCTGGTAACCAGGCACAGGCATTTGAAATGTACAGATCTGACAAACAGACAACTTGCACATTGATTGAATGGAAGTGCTTCCTGTTGCAAAACACTTGTTCACTGGCATGGGGTGGCACAACTGCTACCATCAATGGCTCCCACCACATTTGGTAGGTGACCAAATCCATAGAAGTCAACCTTCACATTAGCTAAATCCTCACTTGGGGAACCTGACATAGCTGTCAATGTGTTTCATCATTGCTGATAGCACGTCCTTTAAAACACCACTGAAAATCAGTTGTGACATACCACCAGATATAGCCACTGTATTTTAAAATGACCATGTGGCCAGAAAGTATAATGCTGCCATGAGTCTCA
Source organism: Pleurodeles waltl (assembly GCF_031143425.1). Classification (NCBI taxonomy): domain Eukaryota; kingdom Metazoa; phylum Chordata; class Amphibia; order Caudata; family Salamandridae; genus Pleurodeles; species Pleurodeles waltl. The sequence goes on from NC_090445.1 coordinate 1,496,118,959, forward strand.
CAATGGGTGTTATACATGTTGGATTAGTGTTTTGAGGCATGAGATCTTGCTCAAACTGACGACATGGATCTTGGATTGTTTGTCTACTTAGGCAGAACTGCTTTATTATGTTGCGTTCTTACATGGTCTGAAGGTCTGGACATGGACGGTAGAGTGGAGGTTGTCGTGTCCTCCCTAACCCAGGGTGCCTAATTGTAGAATCAAATGGTTTGGAGCATAAGTCACTTTGTCCAAACCAATATATCTGATGAGGTACAACAAAGTTATGTGACAAAACATTACTGAGAAAAAAGAAATTACACCCATTCCACATCAAAACAGTCTGCTACTCAAGGTCCATACCTATGCTTGTCTAGACATGTGGATACAACATATGTGTGCACATAACACACCTACCTGCTTCTCTTGTAACCCTTGATATTGTAAAGCATGTTACAACCGCCAGAAATACTGTCACCGGTGGGTTACAGTGCCCCGCAGTAATATAGCATCTGTGACCAGAAAATACCACACCGATGATTGTGTAGGAATATAAGCATATTAAGAGATGTTGACATACTTTGAGATATTAGTGCACGTTTATACATGTTGTGACACATTTTAAAGTCTGCAAAACTGTATTTTTGTCTGCCAAAATGGTGGATGCTTGACCTAGTTCATTGGACATTAGGAACTTCTCTCTGCATGCGCAGAGGACAGATATCAACTGCAACAGTCACAGCCATAGGCAAAAGTTGTTGACTGTGATGGTCGTGGGCCAATGAGTCTGACCATCAATGGTGACGACATTGTAAGCGGCATACACATTTGGCGCAGTTTGGAAAATTACTTACTTGCCTTCTGACACTGCAGCCATCAACACCTCCACCACATCAGCTGCTGCGTACCGCCTCTTGGAGCAATCCTGCCAGGCCAAGGAGGTAAAAGGGCCTCTGCCTTCTCTTCCAAAGAGCTGGAGAGGCTAGTGAAATTGGTTCTTCCCCTGTATGGCCAGCTCAATGGCTCACCAAAGGAGCAGGTAACCACCTCATTGGCATATTTGACTCTGTTCAGCACCACCCTTTCCTTCCTCACTAGCTACAATGTGCCCCTATATCTCAGTGAGTTATTTTGGTGCCTATTGTCACAATATGTGGTCCATCCATGGGATATTCAGGTTGTGGAGTGTACTCTGTGTATTTCAAATGGCCAGTGTGTTGTGTGATAAGTCATAGATCCTCCTTGTTTTGCCTTCATATGTCTACACAAGTGAACTTTACAGACAAACAATCATGTATGTGATGATCTGATGATGGTAGATGACGGTAAATGTATTGGCATTACAGCATGAGCTGTGTATGTATACTATTTGAGTCAGTTGAGGATGTTGGTAGCTATGTGTAAAGTCCCACTGATCACTCAGCCCAGATCTGGAGTTGGCAAACTGTTTTATGACAACAAAGTAAATCTCATGGAGCCTTTCAGAGTGCAACACAAACCTGAACACACATATTGGATAGCCACAGGATGTCCTGTCATGCACGGAAGTGATGGAAATGTGATGGTCATTTAGGTTCTGTATAATCAGCCTGCAGAGGTCCAGCCCTGTCAAAGCATTTTCACGCTATGGGACATAGCCCATATTGATGCACAATAACTGTAAATTAGGCATTGGGCCCACTCACTGTAGACATTCAGATCCTTAGATGTGGCCAGCATTAGCCTTCATGAGCAAGATTTGGTCAGAATACTTTTACATTGATTCCAAAAGAAATGTGGATTGAGGTAACCACCACACCTGGTGCTCATTTCCATTGACCCTCATTGTCAATGTGTGATAATGATTTATGACAGGCTCTTTACTCAACAGGTCTGCTGTCACCTTTCCTTAAGTCATGTTTGTGCAATGAAGGCCAAGTGCACAAGTGGCAAACACACAGTGCAGATAGTTGGTTTGTTCAGGGGAAATCATGATGTGAATTACAAACTTTATAACATGCAATCAATTCCACCAACATACCTTGCTACGTTGGATAGGATCTCTGTCAGAGTGTCACACAAGTTAAAAGGTGTCTCCTGTGATACCAGTAGATACCATAGGAACCAACTCAGAAGTAGTGTGAGACTCCATTAGGTAGACAATATGTTGACACACTTACAGAGAAGAAGCTTTCAGTAACACCCATCTCAGCCCTCTCATTGTCAAGTCGTAGGGTGTAGTCAGTTACACGGTAGTTGTCTCTCTGAACTGTATGCAGTGAGTCATTGTGTCTGGATGTTAAAGTGTCTGTACAATCATGCACAAGTAATTCTCCCTTCAGAAGGTCATTGTGGCTCACACTAGAGTACAGGTTGCTTGGACCATGGCTAAATGATGTCAGTGGGCTTGCTTAGTCAGTGTAGACCCTAACCATGGTTGGTAGGTAACACCAAAAGTATGTATTTGTGTCCCTGTACATATCATCATGTGTGTTTCACACATGTAGTATATTGACAAATACAAAATGCTTGTGCTAGGTGTTTCCAAAATGTGTATTGCACAACCAGTAAACCTTTAAAACAATTAAATAGTGACCTATGTATATGTCTATTGCAGCTATTCAGGTCAACAACCATCAGAAGCAAGGGATTTGGAGAGTCATCACCCGGAAGGTGCGGACAACGGTGGGTCCATTGCTGGTGGAGCGTACACTGTCTGAAAAGGTGGGAGGACCTGAGATGCTGGGCATGGCAGATCACAGATGTGAGTTGGGGCTGTCCTCCCAAAGTGGTTGTGGGGCAGACTGGACCATGACCCCTCTGATGGCCCGCATCCTGGGGGTGACCTACCTTCGAGCTTGATGGGTGTTTGAGGGGAGCAAAGCAGCTAAAAGGGGGTAAGTCCTGGGCATATTCCTGCCAGATATATTGCCAGGTTGTTGTGTTATATGCATCCATATCCCCATGTATATTGAAGCTGGCCCATGTGTGATACACAAAATGAGTGGTTGTTTTTGTAGGTATGGTTGGTGGTGCATGCTGATGGGCTTTGCCTATTGTCCAATACTACCAATATACCATGTTGGGCAGACACATGGCTGAATATGGTGGTCAATCATTTCAAGTTGTTTCCTGTTGTGGGTGTCATTTGTGCCCAACAACCACTTGTCTTCAGTGTGTCATCCCCAACATAAAACAACATGAGGTAATAGATCATTGTACTCAGCCATGTGTCTGATGCAATTAGGGTAATGGCACCTGCACCCAACAGGCCCAACAGGCCACTTGTTTTCAGTGTGTTAAGGGTGCTGGTGCCTCACTATTGTCTCTCATGTGATGTGACCATCATACATGCAATGTGGCATACATTATCCTTTGTGTGCAGACAGTCATCAATACTTTCCCTTGGTGAGTAGTGAATGTACAGTTACATGATTTGAGTGGCCTGATTGTTGGCAACAGTCTTTCTGCTGAGATGTTAGTATGTGTACCTTGCACTTTTGTAGTACATTTCCCCTACTTTTTCATAGATGCTCTACTTGTCTTCATGGAATGATGTCTGATTCCATCATATAATGTGTGCATGACAAATGTTCTGACAATGTGTGTGTATGATGGGTGTACAGTTCATGTGGTACCACAGACAGGGATGTGTCAACATTGTTTTTTGGATCACACATATCCTAATCCATTACGCCATGTCTTTTCTCATGAACAATTGCAGCTGCAGTGATAGACATGACAGGCAGACCTAGAGTACTTACTCACAATATGAATCCCATGTCATTGATGTGGAATAATTTGGCTACATGCCTGGCACATGTCAATTGTTGTAGGTTTATTACCTGACTGTTGTCGTGCATCAGGGGGTGACATGCAGAAATGTCTGAACTGGATGTGAGTGCGCAACTCAGTAATCCAATGGAATATGTGTTTGCATAGCAAAATGTACAATGATGCACCTTCCGGTTGAGATCCATGTTAAAGGCCCTCTTCAGATGATGGAGATTCCCTGTGCCACAACAACATTCAATAGCCTATTGGTTTTTTCGTTATGCAATGTTAGAACGGTGTTGTCAGCTGTACCAAGCAAGACAGGTGATTTCCTTAGGCCTAGCTGATTCATTGTGCTGTGAATATTTCTGAACAAACCTCCCAGACATTTTAACCAGATTGCCTCCACTGTGCATGTCAGTGCAAGAAGTGTCATCTAGGAAAGCAACATTAGTACAACGTCCATGAGACTATTCAGAGAATGTACATATTGTGAAGTAACCATTAGTGAGTTTTTACAGTGTGGCATGGGTGTGTAGATGTCACCTTTTTCCAGCTACTTTACTTCCTACTGCAACATGGCCAGATTATTTGCCCTTATGATGTGGTATTGTGTTTATATACACATATGCTAATTGCGGGAACTTTTGTTGAATCTGTAAGAATGAAGTTGGCATTGCCATAATAATTGTTGCGACAGGTTAGTGAGTGGTGGTACAAGAGCTCCTTCCCCACTGATCTTGCCCCTGTCCAGGGGAGCACAGGAGATGTTTTTAAGGTTGGTGGGGGGCTGGATGCTGCCTGCTGAGTGTTCAGGTATACGGATAATGGCTATGGTGCAGAGGGGGGCAGGTGTAGATGAAAACCGCCTATAGGTTGAGTGTTAAATTGTTATTAGGTCCCTAATGGTAGGAATAAAAGGTGGTGAATAGTTTGACCCACCAAGCGAGATCAACTATTTTTTCTCACGTAGCACCCTAGATAGAGCATCATTCTTCAGGACTGACTAGCCATCTCTGCTACCTTGGTGTGTCACAAAATGTAGTCAAGAATATGCAGTCAAGAAAATAAATATTACAAATTGGCAACCAGTTGGCTAAAGTTCTCTGGGTTGAACTAATTGCCTCAACCTTTCATTCCTAGCACTGGATATCTGATAAACATCTTACAATCCATCAACAGGTATTTATAACCTATACCTACTCTTTGCTGAACCATAGTCCTTTACCCAGCACCTACAAACTCCCCAAGCAGCAGCCATCCAACCACCAACCTTTGAAACACCTAAAGTCAGGATCACTAAGACCTGTAACAGGAGTGGCCCCAATGAAGTATGACAACTGATGGGTGAATGAGAGGAACTTTTTGTCCTGAAAGCAACAGTATTAAGTATGTACCCCACAGCTAACATACTGTTTTCATTTGAGCAGAGATTTTTTGTTTGTGGTTACATAAATTGGAGGGCACATGTCCTTACTTTCTCTCTTCCTCTTCTCTCTATATCGTGATATGATGGTACATTTAATACATTCAGGAGATGTACATTTTCACTAATAATTGTATTACCTGATAAGAAGAGTGAAAAGAATTTGAACTGGTTGACCAATGCATAAACAATGTTTTACACCTGTTGGGATTTCCAGCTGACAGAAGGGAATTTTCTTCTGTGCCAGTTAGACAGCTGGGGATGTGGTTAATCATCCAACTAGAATATTTTTCTGCCCGGGGAGAGTATCCTTGGAAAATTAAGCCAAGACATTGAAGAAAATAGTTATTGAATTGAGTCTATCTTTCAAAAGTTTTCCAAATGAGTCTAGTTTGTTAACAGAAATGTCCGTCTTCTTATCTCCAAAAAAATAAGAAAATCCTAATAGAGTGATATCTCCAATAAAGTTCTCTGCCCTCAGCAATCAGTTGACAAAGATGAAATCACATTCATTCCAGTGTAGTGCTGGTGGAAGAAAGACTTTTTTTATTATAGCACAGGCACACTTTACACAAAATCCAAACCATAAAAAAGGGACATATTTATGAGCCCCTAGTGCCACCGGAGCGTCACTTTTCACACCCCTCATTGCAGACATCCTTGCCCTATGGTTCAAGGATGCCTGCATTGGCGATGGCAGCTAAATTTAGTGCCAGCGCAGGGGACAACACAGGAATGTGCCATATTCAATTAAATATGGCACATCCCTGTGAGGTGAAAATGACGGAGCGCAGCCCTGCCAATTTTAGTGCAGCATCACACTTCGTCATTTTCCTATAAATAGGGGCCAAAATCCGTACACCAGAACAACAAAACATCCATGTGTGGTGACATTATACAAATATCACAAGTGCGGCTTATACCACTACAGATAAACATAACACCCTTCTCTCAAAACACTTGTGTGTGCAATTATCACATATTTTAACCTGGAATATAAAGACTGTAGTGTATCCTATCACAAACCTATGCAAAGGTGTGTAGCAGTGAATGAGTACAAATAGAATTATCAGAAGGATTAATAAACCCTTACTCTGTTAGAATATGAGGTACTTTAAAAGCTTTTGTGCTTGGTGATAGACACTTTAAACCAGTTCCCATACAAAGGTGATCACAAGTGAGCTCCCCTGCTCAAGGACGAACATTGGATGTTTACTTATCACATATAATGGATTGAATTTGTGCAGCAAACTGTTTGGCACAATTTAATTGTGTCCTTCTATACCTAGCTCAAACCTTCCAGAGACATATGCAAATAATTCAATTTGTTACATGTCATTGCGTGTCCCTTACCAGTAAAAAATGAGTCAGGCTGTGTTGTCAAATGTGACCAGAAATTAGAAGTATAGTTTCCCCAACTCTCCGTCTTGCCTTCTCCTTCTAGAATTAGTCCCATGATGTGTAAAATTGATTAATTTTTAGAATCTGTGTTAAATAGCAAATTTGATATAAAACAAAAATAGAGACTGTAGAAAGAAAAGCAAAGCAAGTACTTTATTAAAAAAATACTAAATTAAAAAATCATTTACACAGTGGCCCCAGACAATAAATGAATGAATATTTATTATGAACAATAAAATCTTATAGCCATCTAATGTCAAGTCCCAAGACACTGTGAAGCTTAAGAGAAGGCAAACATGGTAGAGGTGACACACAGGATACCATTTGATTTGTAAAACAACATTTAAAGAGTCAGGGTTGCAGCTAACCTCCAGCCAGTAGAGGACTAGCACTCTCAGACATACTTTGAAGTCAGTAGCGGCAGACAGAATATTTAGATGTGAATCACGCTTCCTTGTCTGGCAACAGTATTTTTTGGACTCCTCACTATTTCATTTAGTTCATACCTGGCTTGATTTGTTCCTCAATCTTTGTAGTTTTTCCCTTGTTTGGTGTTGTGACTTGTTATCTGCTTCCTTAACCTTTTGTTTTGTTTGTGTTTCCCATCCAGTCCTCCTTCTTCCTAGTGGTGCAGCAGTCTTCGTCTTTGGCTCCTGTGTTGGTTTCTTGGTGACAGTGTACCATCTGGCTACATCAGATAATTCTAAATCTGTGGTATTTGAATGTCTTATTTCCCTTCTTTGGTATGACCCCTTAGTATTCTGTGTTTTCTCACCAACAGGTGGGAGCCTAACTTTGATAAGTGTGGACTCAAGAGGTAGTGCCAAAATAATCAAGTCTACCAAACTGCAGTGGTATCGTCCTTTCTCTTTCTTAGTCTGTGTTTCATCGCCTCCTTATCCTCTCAGTCTGTGTCTGCATTAAGATCATTGACCTAATTTGAGGGAGTAAGTTAAATTCTAAGGGAAGAGAAAGGGATTGGTGGCAACATCATCCTGCTCACCATTCTGGGTCTGTGACATATGCCCTGTTCACATCCACTAAATAAGCACACCATTTCAGCATGGGACTTGTTTTAAAAACACATATTCAATGTATGGAGTTGCAGCTTTATCAGGCATTAATTTTAAATGTTTTTCTACTTTATTTAACAGGTAGATGAACTAAAGAAGATTATATTTTCTCACATTTGCACATGGCTTATAAATGTTGAAGGTATTTTAAATATATATTATTATTAAATATATTAGTATCTTATGTATAACAGTATGTTCCTTCAGGGCACCATAGATACATTTGTCAACAGACCGTGGAGATATGTAGAAAAGAAGAAGTAGAAGGCATCTTCCTTAAAGGGTAAAATATTTGTTCATTGACAAATTTGGTCTGGGGGGCAATGAACAAGGTCTCAATAAAAGAATCTATTGCAAAGTATAATAGCTTTGATAATGCAAATGATCCTCTTTGTTACTTTGATTGATATCAATTAAATTGTTTCATTGATAAAACATTGTAATGTTTCAGCAAGCAAAACACAGTTATATATCATACATATTTGTGTCAATCTCTACCATAACATGCTTGATTGATACATACAAATGGGTTGCCTCCTCGTCCTGTTTGTTTCCAGTGGTTAGATGATACAGCAGACACATATTTATCTCAAAAAACCTTCCCTGTACTGTTTGCTCTCTTTTTTCAGCAGAAAATCCAACGAATGATGTATATGCACTCAACAATAAAAACTGTTACAGTTATCTTTATTGTCTAAAAATATGATAGACACTTAGAGCACTGTGTAAGTGGCTTTAGTCTATCATTTACGCAATCACTTACTTGCATTCTCACTCACTTTTTTCTCTGCACAGATAATCAAATTGAATATCTCTCTGTAGATTCACCTTTTCCAACTATAAAACAATTGAGACCACCGTGTAAATACATCAACCATCACCTATAAACACAAAGCAACAATGCCGGCTTCTAGAACAATGGCAAGTAAAAAAAAAAAATGCAGAAATTTGCAGTGATCAGCCAAGTCTGAGAAAAATATACCTATCTATACCTTACTTACTGTAAGACATCAAAATGTGAATAATTCTGTAGAAAATATAAATGCAACCATAAATGTTGTAACGTAAACACGATGAGTAAACTAAAATGTACAGGGTTCAGATTTTGTATTCTGAATATTTGGAAGTGGAAACCAGCACTTGCACCAACAAATTCAATTTGCTTTAAGCATCTCTGACAGTGGTCCAACTTCTGCATATAATATGTAAACTGTACCTAACTTCAGGGTTCCTGCTTCTCCTCCCAGACTATACAAATAGCCCAAGTGCTTAAAATAGAGTCAGCAGTCTCTTCCTACCCATATATTTAATGGTATTTTTAATAAAAGTTCAACAATGAAGCAATTGTGTTGCATAACTATGACTACAAATCTGGTAAATAAGTTGTCGATGAGCTCTTGAGGTGGAAAATTCATGTTAATAGATATTTTCTGTTACTGAATGTAGGCTTTGGCATTAATATATACTGAAATCTTTATGCAGTCTGAAGTAATTTCAAGACATGCTAGTCACTCGCAATAGGTGATGCTGTATCATCTCCTTGACATAGTTCTAAATATTTCTACAGGCAGTTTGCTCTTAAAAAAGTATGCAGCAGAATGGGTGAAATGCACAAAGTAGATAGACGATTTTGAGTTAAAGAGAAAGGAGGAAAAGTGGAGGTATCCAAGGTAACACACACAACTATAATTTTGAGAATAATACAAAGTTTAGCTTTTTGTAAGAGCTTCATAACTCATGAAACAGTCTGCACACCAAGTTGCTTAGTTTATCACAAAAGGGCATATATCAAAAGTGGGCAAAAGGACAGATTTATTGCCCCAATGTCAATGTTATGTCATATCTCAGGCATTTGGAATCGTTTCCAAGTCTGTATTTGGATGTTTGCCATATTTCATATGCCATATTTCATACTGAAATCTACCCAGATTTGAAGAAAAGATTAGCAACCTAGCCACGGTTGAAATAGATAAAGGGCCTCATTACAACTTTGGCGGGCGGCAACATTGGCGGCAGCACTCCTGCGGTGCCCATTTTGACATCCCCGCTGGGCCGGCTGGCGGAAAGGGGCCCCGCGACTCCCCGTACCGCCAGCCTTTTCCTGGTGGTTTAAACGCCCTGCTAGCAGCGCTGCCCTGGCTGATTACTACTGCCGGGCCATTGTGGCGGGAAACCGAGTTTCCTCGGTTTCCCGCCCGCCGGCCCAGCAGGGATGTGGGCCCAACATGGGAGCCGGCTCCAAATGGAGCCGGCAGTGTTGCGGCCGTGCGACGGGTGCGGTTGCACCCATCGCGCTTTTCACTGTCCATAGCAGACAGTAAAAAGCTGCATGGGGCCTTATCAGGGGGCCCCTGCACTGCCCATGCCAGTGGCATGGGCAGTGCAGGGGCACCCAGGGGTCCCGCGACTCCCCGTACCGCCAGCCTTTTCCTGGTGGTTTAAACCCCCTGCTAGCAGCGCTGCCCGGGCTGATTACTACCGCCGGGGCCATTGTGGTGGGAAACCGCTGTCGTACTGTCCAGGGAAGCACCGCCAGCCTGTTGGCGGTGCTTCCATCATTTCAGCCCTGGCGGTCCTGTACCGTCAGGGTTGAAATGACCCCCAAAGTGTTTTGTCTTGTGTATTACAACTGCTTAAGTCTCTGCTAACACAGCAGTGCCAAGTTGAGTTGTACTTCCTGTCAAACTCATTTTTTGTAGGAGCTGCAAAGTCTTTCTCAACATTGTACTTCTACAAGGCATGCATTGCATTTTTAATTTATTCCTGCTGCATTTTTTCAGGCATGTCAGCATTTTTGATGATTGCTTTCCTCTCAGACATGTTTGATACCTGGCTTGACCCCCAGCGGAGTCCGCTAGTCCTTTCTCTGGCACATGGGGAACAAACATCTGGAGTTTAGGTATCTTAACCCTTGTCATAGCTTTCTGCCCTTTTGTGACAAAGGTGACATTTCTGATGTCCTTTGACTTTCTTGGGACACCCTTTAAATGGCTCTATCAGGGTCACTCATATTCTTACGACTATCAACCAAAATTGTTCTATGGAAATGTAGCAGTTCTGACAATTACTAAATTCTGGCTTTTGAAACATAGACCTGATGCCCATGTGCAATAAAAAACAAGATACACATTTTCTATAGTGCTATTTTTAATAATTTGTGGAGGCTTTGCTCCTAGTTATGAATTAGTAAGAAATGAAATATCCTGGCTTATTTCTACTCCTATAGCTATTAGTATTTTTGATATTGATAGTAGAAATATTATTAACATTTGTATTTATTGAGCACAACTTACACCTGAAAGCATCGTTATACTAAATATCAAGCTGTGTTAGTCTACAGTGGACAGAAAAAGCCAGGTTTTAAAAACCAAGCCTTCCTAAATTATGTGTACTGTATTTGGTAGTAATACTATTTCAGAAATGAGAATGTGTGTCGTAAAGCTAAATAAATTGTATTTACTATAGACAGCAACTCTTGTGAAAAACATAAATATTAGAAAAGCTAAAGCAACTTTGTACATTAATGCCATCAATCTATACACAAATGCAGTGTGTTGCAAAACAATCAACCATTGGGCCTAACCCATCCTCCAAGAGAATTTTCCAAGGACGACTGCAATCCAATCAACCTCTCAAAGAAGCAGAACATTGAGTGGCAAGACGAGGAAGATCACTGAAGGCAGTGAAGAAACAACAGCACCTCCCCAGCTATTTCATTCCACAATTCACCCAAATAACTACACTTCACCCTGTCACCATTGCTGATGAGTTCATCCTTCTCAACTCCATCATTACATCTTCATAGTGAATTCCATCACCACCGAAGAACTCACTCCAGTCTTAAGCATCATAGGTTCCAGTACTCCCTCACACACAGCATCTTAAATGACACAATTGAACCTGACATTTTCTCTACTGAAAATCCTTTTAAACAGCATATCACATCAACATGACCAGTTTGTCAGTGAAACTGCCCATGTTGATGTCTTTAAGGCATATAAGCAATATAAATTATTTCAACTCGGGCACACCTTTTAGCTTGCAGGTCTCTCAACATTAATGAGCTTTAATTTAATTAAACTTATTTCATATACTTCTCCACGACACATCATCCCTTTTTCCTAGCAAACTTCTTCCTCGAAGAAATTTTTAGATCGTAGCATCCATGCAAATTTCTCCTTTAATGCATATCAACAATGCAGATCTACAATTGTGCATTGCTATTCATTGGAGCAAGAGAACATTTTGAAGGCATCTATAAGGCATATCATCACTGTGGGTCTCTATTACGGGACATATCACAGCTGCTAGTAGCTGTTTTCAAACACCTAGCTCTAACATTACATAGGCAACTTGCTACAGGCCTATTCCATTTGATTACAGTCTCATCCATCACTGTTTTATTAGTGTCAAGATGCCGATGGACATTTGCATGTGTTATAAATATCATCATCTATTCATACAGCCCCTGCACATTGTAGTATCAGGGCACATCAGTCACCACAGCTCTTTCTCCCTAAACTTCAATCTAAATTGCTTGAAATTAGTGCACATACATTTTAATAGATATCTCTGTTAAAGCATTTCTCACCACCTGCAAAGATCTGTCTAAGAACTTTCTGAGCCCAAATGGATCTTTCATATGGGGAATGTTTCAATCAAGACAGATCTCCCTATCTAGGATCAAGGCATATCCTACATAAGTTATTTTCATAAAAAATGCAAACCATCCATATGGTGTGGGTCGAACTCATGGAGTTTAACACTATTGAATTCTGCAGAGTTACAAAAAGGTTCTGTGACCTTCTGCAGAATTCTGCGAATGGGCGGAAATAGACACATCGCTTTGCTTGTGCTGTGATATAGCACTAGGAGTTTGGTCCCTGCCAAAAAATCAGCACAACCAGCACTAAAGTGTGCGCCAAAAGGCACAGCTCGTCAGGTTGATTTTACTGCTGCTCAAGCAGATTTTGTACTCGAGCTGCAGCTTTCTGACTATGAACAATCACAGCCATCTGCATTGGGGAGATCTCACTAGGTGCCTTTCTGGAGACTGAAAAATACACTAGAGGAGGCCAAATCTTACTTACACTGTCTAACTCACTGTTAGTGCATTAGAAAAAACTCCACCACATGGCGGCTGGTGTAAGTTGGCCAGAACTCCACATTACAAGTGTAATGTGGAGTGGCCAAAAATCCTCCAACTCCACCAGTGGAGTGGAATATATCTCCGACCCCTACTACAGATCTCTCTCCCAGATACTTCATTATCAGATCTTTTTCCTATTTCACACCTCAATATAACAACATCTCATTTTATGGGTATAGCTCTCTCAAGTTTTAGTGCATGTCTAAATCCTGAAACTTCTGAGTCACATTTCTACAATTGCATATCTCATCTTCCTACATAGTAGATGTAGATTACATGAATTAAAGTAGTATAACATTTCTCTCCAGGCTCTGGTAGAAAGCAGTAAAGTGCTGTACCAGAATGGCTGCCAACATATAAAGGGGTCACTTTCAGGTGAGTCATTGCAACTAAAAGATGCTCCTGATGTATATACTAAAATGCCCATGCTGTGTCAGGCCACAATTTTTTACAATTACTCATATGTTTGGTGGGGGGAGGAGGGCTTTAATGAAAATACACAACTCATTTCTCAGTTGAGGTCTAAAAAGGAGGGTAGAGAAAAGCAACCAATCTGGGACTCACAGTAGATACATGGGTTTTCTAGAGGTGATGATGGTTTAGGTGATGGGAACCTGAAGCTGAACCTCAATCCTGATGATGATTCAAAGTATATATTTTAATGTGTTTCTGTCTAGGTTACTTGAGTTCATCTCACAAATCCTAGCCCTTTGCACATGTGGTCCTGTGGTGGCACTTCCATTGAACATTTATAATTCCTGACTTGAAATGCTCAACATGTACGATGGTATTCTCCTTTAAAGCTTGTTGGAAAGGTGCTTTTGGGGAACTACTGACCCAAACCCGGAGCCCCACTGGCCTCCAAAACTGTATTGGACCTTTATTAATAACCATACTCTTTTTTCGTGCCTCATCCTTTACACAATAAGGGCCATATGTATGAAAACATGAGCTTGCGAATCGCAAGTAGCGTTTTTTAAGAAATCGCTATTTCCGAGTCGCAATTGGCCATGTAACAAAATTGCGATTTCTTAAAAATCGCTATTTGTGGTTTGCGAGGCCCATTTTCCGAATCGCAATTTGCATTCTCGCAATTTGCGATTTTTTTGCGATTCTGTAAAGTTCGTGAATGCACACCTGGAGGAGCCTGATGACATCACCAGCATGAAATGAGTCATCCCAGGCAGTTTCAGGTGCCACACCCAATCCAGCATTCTGAGAGAGAGCAGCCCAGCCACACAGAGCAGCACTCAGCATGAGCAGAATCACCTGAGCCAGGATGGAGACCCCAGGACCAGCACAGGAGAAGGCAGAAAGGAAGCGCAAGCGTAAATTTAGTGAACAGGAGCTTGAGGTCCTGACTGAGGAGGTGGTGAGGAGCCATGACCGCCTGTTCGGGAAATCTTTACTCCAGGTTCCTGAGAGTGAAAGAGAAGATTATGGCTGGACATTCAATCAAAAATCTGTGCCACTGGAGTGGCACAGCGCTCCATAGAGGAAATACAAAAAGGTGGTACGACCTGCGCTCCCGTGTAAAGGAGAGGGTGGCAAGGAGACTTGCGGAGGCCAGGGGTACAGGTGGCGGACCACCAACAGAAGCACCATCCACACCATTGGAGGACCTGGTGGAATCCACACTCCTCCCTGAAGCTGTGACTGGGGTCACAGACATCGCCACCTCCGGCACACCGAGTACCAGCCAAGGTAAGTGCAATGATGTTTGTGAACCCGATATGTGTATGCACAAAAGCCCCTTAGGAATTAGCATGTAATGTGAAGCAGTGTGTGAAGTAGTCCAGTCCACATCTTAGAAGCAGCACAACAATGCATTATGGGAGTGGCAGTCCACAAACTAGTACAGACAGTAGCATAACAATGTAATGAAGTATAGTGACACCCAAGGTAACACAACACCGTGTAGAGCAGTACCTGTACCTTTATTGGCATTTTCTGACAGATAATGTAACATACAGAACTGACATGCTGCATATTGTTGTTGCAGGTGGGCCAGGCCCAGCAGCCACACACAGTCCATGTGTAGGAGAGACGGACACCCATCAGCCCTCGGACACCAATACCAGTGGGTCCCTCCACATAGCCACTGTGTGCCGCAGGCCCAGGGCACTACCACTGCCAGAGTTCAGCGGCGACTCGAATGAGCACTTGGAAGGGCCAAGCACACCGTCTGCACCAGACAGGCGCAGGCAGATTCTTGAGGGCAGGGGTCATCCAGAACCACGCAGGATTGCAACAGAGTCCCAGCAGCAACATCATGAGGCAGGTGAGGGTCCATCCTTATTCGGGGGCCTTGAGGCTGCTATGTTACAGCAGCAGTGCCTGCAAAACAAGCGGATCCTCAGTTTAGACCAGAACATGTGAGTGCACAACCGACACATGATGGGCCTGCATCGGCAGCTGGGCGCACTAAATAGCAATATTTCACAGCTGCGTGAGGGACAGGTGCAGGCTCCTGAGGACACCAGGGACCTAACTAGTGCTGTCCGTGACCTCTGCCAGGAGCTGCGCCATGAAAGGGTTAGCCGGAGCAGACAGGAACACAGATTCCGGACAATGTTTGGCAGCTACTTCAGGTCCTCCAACAGGATGGCTAATTCCACTGCAGTAATCGCCCGTCGCACTGTGGCGGCACAAGTGGAGGCTGCACATAGCAGCAGGGATATTGTCCAGGGACTAGTTCACATCACAAATGTGATTGAACACATAATGGGACAGAGATCTGCCACTCCCAGTGAGGTAGCCTTGGGGGACACTGAGGACAGTTCAAGCCTCAGTAGTGTTGCCGTACCAGCAGCAGACACCAGACGGCGCAGTGCCAGGCGCAGCACTGCCACTGAAGGTGACAATCAAGGTGCCAGTGACTTAACTGGGCACCCGAGTGGTGTGCGTGGGAGGAGAAAGTGACTCTTGCCGCCATTACACTGCTGTTGCCACCATGAGGGAATAGTGCGTGACTCTGTTCATTAGTTAATTTGCATTTCTAACATTACCTGTTTCATTTATTTATCAATCATTCATTACCTGATGTAAGGTAATACATTTATATCACTACAGGTACAGTTGTCAGTGGATTTTTGTCATTCATACTCACGTCTGAAATGGTTGTGTGTGATGTCGGCACGCCTTTGCCTTCCCTCTGCTGCACTGGTCCTGTCTGCTGGCTGTAGAGGTTGTATGGGATTGTCATCCTCATCTGATTCAGTGTCACTGATTTCTATAGGTATGCCCCAGGTTGCAGCTATATTGTGCAAGATTGCACAAGTAGCCACTATTCTACTTGTGGTCTCTGGACTGTACTGTAGTGCCCCTCCTCTTTTGTGGAGGCAACGGAAGCGACTCTTCAGCAGTGCAAATGTGCGCTCCACAAGGTTGTGGGTTGCCCTGTGTGCTGCATTGTATCTCCGTTCTGCTGGTGTTGTGGGATTGAGGAAGGGCGACATCATGTAGGTGCGCACTGCGTAGGCACTGTCTCCTGGAAGGGACAGAAGGTGTGATGAGTAACTGAGCCATCTGACATGGGTTTGCCATCTATGCACCAGTGTACAGAGTGACATTACCTAGTAGATATCCTTCACCAAACTCCCCAGCTAGCAGTCTTGTGTGAATGCCGCTGTGGCGAAAGATGTACGAATCATGTGTGCTCCCTGGGTACCTGGCCACGAGATCAGTTATGATATAGGAGGCATTGCATATCACCTGAATATTCATGGAATGTTGGTATTTACGGTTTCTGTACACATACTCTGTGGCTGATGGTGGACAGATTGCCACATGTGTGCCATCTATGGCACCTAGGACATGGGGGAACTGTGCTATCTGGGAAAACTCTATTTTTGTCTGCTGTATTTCCTGTGGGGTGTGGGGGAATCTGATGTACTGTTGGAGTTTGCTTAGCATGGCGTTGATAAATGCATTGAAAAATCTGGAGAGGGTACTCTGTGAAACCCCTCCAGCTGCTGCTATGACCCCTTGATAGCTCCCTGAGGCAAGTAGGTGTAGGGAGCATAATACCTGCACATGGGTGGGTAGGCTGTGAGTCCTTAGTGTTCTGCGCTGCAGTATGGGTTGTAGCTCAGCTATCAGATCAAGTATCATGGCTGAGTTCAACCTATACCACTCAAATATTTCCTCCTCTGTCAGGTCAAAAAGTGTAATGCGCATTCCTCAAACCTGCCAAGATCCTCATCCTCCTCGCCATGACGTAGAGTGCAGCCATTGTGGAAAAGAGTCTGAGGCATTCTGGGCCTCTTTATATAGGTTGCACCTGGTTACCACCTGGTTTCACTAAGTGGTATTTTGCATGATGTATGATGCATCTATTTGCGACTTAGAATTTGCGAATCGCATTTTGCGCCTCGCAATTTCCTACTGGAAATACCGAATCACAAAATGCGACTCGCAAAACCAGGTCTCAACGCAAAAAATTGAAATTTTTGCGATTTCTTATTTTTGGTCTGTGAATGCCTTTCACGCATCGCAGACCACGTTTTTGCCCTCGAAAACGTCCGATTTTTGCGATTCACACCGTTTGCGAGTGCAAAAACTTTTCATACATCTGGCCCCAAGAGTTTTTCAAGATACATGCAACGTCTGTTGCCAGTGTTTAGTTTTTAAAAGAATAAGTAAGTGCCGGGGACCAACATTTTGCAGGGAAAGCGATGCCGGCATTACCGATTATCGGGGTGTGGAATAACAAGGCAGCAGTATTAATTCTACCTCATGCCACCACCGGAGAGACTGTGCCTCTGTACCTAATTTTTTCAGGTTGTTTTTCATCCCTGCTTTCCTGTTTGTCTCCCATTTTTCACAATTTTCTTCCTCCTTCTTTCACCCTTTGGTGTTTGCTCTCTCTTTGCTCTGGATCAAAGTCTGTTGATGAGAAATAGGTGCTGGTGCCCAAAAATGGGTGTCGATGGGCCTCCCCTGCAAACTCTGACTCAATTAAACAGTGACTTTGCCCTTCCTATTTTGTTCATCCATGCACTAGGCGGGGATTTTACTATTTCCTTGCCTTCACCCAGGCGCGACTCCTCTGTGTGGGCGGAGGGACATCGCCCCCCGCCAGCTGCAACCGCTGCAAATCTTTTTACATGGAAAGGATTATAAACTCTGTTTATTATTCTTTCCATGTGAAAGGGGCGGGGCATTGGGGTGATGAGCTGAGGGGAGTGCACTCTGCACTCCCCTCAGATAGCATGTGTGTTTGGCAGGCTGTCTCGGGCAGGCCAAACACACATGCACACTGAGCTCTATCCAGCGCAGCAACATGGAGAGAGCCTGCACAGGCTCCAGTCTGCCTGGGAGCGCCCAGCCGGGTCACTCCCAGTCAATCCTGACGCTGCTTTGAGCAGTCAGGATTGGCGCAGGGCAGGCCGGGAGCCTGTGCCTGCAGTCGACGAGGTACAGAGGAGTGGCGAGCAGTGGAGGAAGTAAGTGATTTTTAAATACATTTTCTACTGCGCGCCCCATCGTGCCTCAACAAAGCCACCCGAGCCGCTCCTGCCTTCACCTACAACTTCTCGTATGTTTGTCTCTGTAGTCACCGAACCTTAGGCATCTTGTTTCCATAAAATCCACATCAGCTCTTCATAAATCAGGCATCAGAACATTTAGCTCTGTAGCAACATATATAAATGTATAATTCTGGCTGGCTGACGACAGACAAATTAGAAAAATGGATCTGCTGTTCCAAATGAAATTTTAACACTTTCGTTAAAGAAGAAGAGGAGATCAATACTTAGGAAAAGTCTGTACGTTAAGGCACTTATGACAAATTCTTTCAAACTTTTTTTGAGGTATCAATTGCGGCAAAAGGGGTGGGATCCCAAAATTATCTTTTTGCAATTTGTGAGCTGATTAGCGTTGCATGCTCATCTTCAAGAATAAGTCCAACGAAGCGACTATTGCAAAAAAAGATACTACAATAAAATAAAAACTTTATATAGTTTACAGAGATGTCAATTCAGCGTATGCTTTGTATAATCTTCATATGCATTGTCAATTTGTTTCATTCTACTTTTAACTAAACAGGGCATTTTGTAAGGCGATAAAACGCTGGTCGCAGGTAATACTAGTGAAAACCTGCCTTCACATGAGGGAAAATATAAGTCACAAAATTTGGAGAAGGCAGGAATATTAATGTCCACATCATTAGCAATTTAATTAGCTGGCCCCGTCGGTTAATTGACTCATAACATAAAGTCATCTATCTGGACAAGGTACTTCACTTAAAAATTCAAACACATTTTAGGGATTTGCGATTTTCTTACTACGATGTTGTTGACTATGATGATATTCATCATGAGAAGTCAAACACCACTATCGTAAATTATTACAGTGTTATACACACTGCTTAATCTGTGCTAGTATTTGTAGTTGTTTTTTTGAGAACTGACACTTTCGGGGCTAATTTTTTATCTTTTTTAACTTTGCCAAAGAGCAAGCGAAAGAAAAGCAAAAGAGCAGGACAGAAGGAGGAAGAGAAATATAGGGAAACCGCAATAATGAAACAAGATGCAAGCCAGGAAGTGCAATGAACATTGGGCAGCCCTGGTGTCGGGCAACAGGCATTCCGCACTTACAAGCACACTTTGGCCACGCTGCAGGTTCACTTACATATTAAACACAGCTTAAAACACTCACATATTGCACATTGTAGGGTTGAATATAGGTAAAGCAAAGGTCCTACATTTACAACTATGTTCCATATCAATCCATTGCAAATATAACACATGAACTGCTTTGACTATTTCCATATTAAAATAATTTGCTGTTTCTTGAAGGCTGGTTTTGATTACTCCCATTTTCGCTCAGAAGATACTTTCAAAGTCCAAAATACAACCAGTTTTTTATATTTGTTTTTAAAAATCCATTCTAACACATGCCTGCACACACATCCAGAAACAAAGGCCCATATTTCTCAAGGTTTTGTGTCACCATTGCGTTATGTAAGAGGACGCAAGGGCAACGTAAAATCTTTTTGAGATTTGCCAACCCACGTGAGGCCTTCTTGCGAGGCCCTACGTGGATTGATAAATCTAGAGTAAAGCAAGGCATTGCAAATCGCTGCCTTGCATCACTCTGCAGCAGGGCGTGAATGGAGCATGGGTGTTCCCACGCATCCACCCATGCACTCTGACACAGTCCCAGATTTTTCAACACAGATAGACCTCGCAATGCATCAGATGGTTAAGTACAGGCTACGTAATCAGGTGAGCTACGCGGATGCAGCAGTTACCACTTCCCAGCATTGAATATCTGTAGCTCTCGCTACCTTGTACCTTGCAGCTTTCACTACCTTTTAATTTCTTTGCAGCGCTCTAGGCACGTGAGTTGCCTGGTTCCCATTAGGTTGGTGCCCATTTTGAGTCATGCGCCCCCGGTGTGTAGATTTTATTTGATGTGTTTTTACTTTTCATTCTTTTTTTTATTAATCATTTTTTATTTTAATTCCCAGTAGCTCCTTCTAGGGAGGAAAGCCTGCCAGTTAGATGTCGGAGCAGCTGGCCTCCAGGTTGTTTTCTGTTGCCCATTGGGTTTACTGGCTCTCGGCTCGTCGGGCCACTCGCTCATACAAAGGGCTACTTAACCACTGGAGTTCGCAGACGTGTGCAAGGGATGTGCTGCTGGTGCTCCAAAGTCATGCCTAGGCAAGCATGTCTGCACCCATTTGTGCCTAGACGGTGCCAGGGGCCAGAACCCTTCCCGAAGAAGAAGCCAGGTTGTAAGTACTACTGTCTTGAGTAAATCCTGTCTCTGGTCACCAATGAGCTCAAGTATTATTGCCTACACTCTATGATTATGGTTAGAGGTGATTTAATATGTGGTAAATGCTGTTATAGCCTATATTGCTCAGGTAGCATCACACCTCAGGGAAGAGAGGTAGACTCACCTTGACCACAAATTGCCTCTCTCTCCGCAACTGATCAACGCAACCTCAGCCCCGATATTCTTGATGCAATCTACTCTGGATATGACACTGTGAGGCTGGACAGAGAAGGTGATGGATTGCATTGATCTTTAAACAATCACTACTCTGTGTTTTTATCAAGATGAAGATCGAGGGCACTGAGGCCACCTCCTTTACTTTACCCTTCTCCAGCAACTGCGTCTTCGCACGTTAACTCGTTTTACACCCACCCGGCCCTATTGCTCAGTTTATTACTGCTTTGACTGACAGTTGTTCCCCCTTTTGTCCTATGGTATGCTAACTTCATCATTCTGGATTATCTCAATCTACACTTTGAGGATTCTTTGTGTCATAAAGCCATTTCTCCAGTGGGTGTTCTAACAGCCTGTCACCTGACCCAACTGGTACACACCCCAACCCATAGGCTGGGTCATACCTCAGATTCAATTTTCACACTCTCTCCTTGGGTGAGGGCCACCTCCTCGATACCAGTGGTTTGGTGTGATCATTATGTCCTTCCATTTCAGATCAAGGTGGTCCCCCTCACTTTTTTCCTCCAGAGGACATCAATACTAAGCACGAAAGTGGTCCAAAGTCACTGCTGATTCTTTTACCTTGGCATTAAATGACTCATATCCCACCCTTAGGCACTATATGAATTTACCCAGTTCATGATTCACAAACTGGATTAGTAAAGCCTTGGATGACTAGGCACCAATATTGGTGCTCTCTACTGCTCGTTCTAAACCCTCGGCGGAGTGGGTTAACGAAGAGTTTAGAATAAAATAAAAAAAATTGCAACTGTCTAGAGCATCAGTGGCATTGGAATTATAGTGCCACGAATAGAGTGTTCTATTTAAGGGCCCTGAAAGACTGCCATAAACAGATCAACACCACTTGAAGTAAATTCTATTGCCGGAAAATTGACCTGGCTGCACATGAGATCTTCACTATAGTGAAATGCTTATCATGCTTAGAGTGCGTCTCTGCCCTGCCGTTGCCCTCAACCGAAAATTAGAATCAGGTTGCACAACTCTTTTCCGGCAAAGTAGACAAGATTTATACCACCTTGGCTCAGGAAGTTAGGGACGTGAGATGCTACAAATTGTGGTTTACTCCTACTGAGCCCCGAGATGGTCTTACCAGTTTTGAAGCTGTGTCACTGACTGGCCTGTGGTGGGTTATAATCAAGGTTAAATCTGGGTCTCCACTTGACCCGGCCCTCCTGAGATTTTGGAACGTGATATGGACGTTATTGCTCTGGTTCTTTGTGAACTGTTTAACCTATCCTTTAACTCAGGTCAGTTGCCCCCAAAATGGAAAAACGTGACCGTGGTTCCCCTTCTGAAAAATTCCTTCACTAGATCCTAGCAAACCAGAAGAACTCAGACCAATCTTGCTGCTCCCCTTTGTTGTCAAAATAGATGAGATATGTGTGAATCAGCAGCTGCTGCACTTCATAGAATGTAATAATCTGCTGCAGGAGACCCACTTGGGCTTTTGTCATCACTACAGTACTGAGTCTGCTCTATTGCTAGCCTCCGAGTCTCTTAGACACATTGTGGATGAAGACAACACTGCTGCTTTGATAACGCTTCACCTAAGCTTGGCTTTTGATACAGTGTGTCATGGCATACTGTTAGAACAATTGTGCTCCTATGGCGATGGTGGATACAGTGGACAGCTTCCTTTCTTCAGAACCTTCAGGTAGTTCAACAGTCTTGCTTCTTGGCGATTCTCCCACTAAAACATAGTTTCAAAATAATGTCTTATGCAGATGACACCGAGGACCAGGGTTCTTCCGTCGAACGCTTCAGTTCATGCCTAGCTTGTTTAGCCAGGTAGATGGAACAGACCGTCTCACAATGAATGCGGAGAAAACTGAAGTCATGGTGAGTGGGAAACAACCCTCAATCTAGTCCCCAGCCTGAAAGCCTGATACCCTGGGATCAGTGCCATTTCCTAAGCAAGCTGTGAAAAATCTGTGCATCTTGTTTGATGGCAATCTTAGGGGCATATTTATACTCTATTTGCGCCGATTGTGCGTCAAAAAATTTGGCGCACAATCAGCGCAAACGTTGCCCTATATTTAAACCCTGACGCCCGAGCCCGCGGACGACAAAAATCCGCCGTGTGTGTCATTTTCTGGATGCGGCAACCCGCCCTGCGTTAATGATATGCAGGGTAGGCGTTCCCGTCCAAAAAACGACGCACACGGCCGTGCGTCGTATTTATGCTTCCGGGTAAAAATGACTCTCGGCCGGGAGGCCGAGCAAAAAAATGACGCAAAGCCCGATGTGCGTCAAAATTTAACGCCTGTTTCAGGGCACGCGTTAAAATTGGGCAAACACACCTGTATTTAATCAGAACACACAGAACAAACAACAGAGCAGCAACAGGGAGACATGGAGGTGATTTTTATCCAGCGTGCATGTAGACGCAGAGCCCTGCAGCAACAACAGCAGCTACAACAACAACAGCAGGGACCCCAAAGGCAGCTCAGAAGGCAGGAGAGGATATTCCGCCCAAGAACAACCCTGCATGGCCTCAGGGAACACAACATCATCCAGAGGTACCGGTTGAACTGGCAGGCCATTCAGCAGCTGCTGCGAAACATTGAACAGCAGTTGGCCCCCACTTTGGTGACACCCCGCACTATCCCAACAGAAACAAAGCTGCTTGCCGTACTTCACCTGCTGGCAAGTGGCTCCTTTCAAACAACTGGTGCCCTGGTTGGCGGAATATCACAACCATCATTCTCCGCATTTCTGCCAAAAGTACTGGATGCCATCATTCGCCTGACACCCCTCCACATCTGCTTCCCTAACACACTGCAGAAGCAGCAGGAAACTAAACAGGGGTTCTACGCCATCAGTGGCTTCCCAGATGTCCTTGGTGCAATCGACTGCACACACGTACGCCTTGTGCCACCTGCTGCAACAGAACACCTCTACCGCAACAGGAAGCACACACATTCAATCAACGTGCAGGCTATAGTCGATCACCAGGGATTGATCAGCAACATCGTGGCTAAATATCCTGGGAGTGTACATGACTCCTTCATCTTCCGTCACAGCACCATCAACCAACACTTCCAGGATGGACGGTATGGCAATGGACTACTTGTTGGTAAGTACAGAAACCTACTCATATACACACTGCACAGCAACCCTCTAGGACACACAACACATACATCACAACAGCAACACCTAGACAGGAACACACTGAGGTCCTCACATCACTAGCCATGTTTCTTAACTCACCATTGAACCTGTCACACATTGTAATTTACTGTACAGCTTAATGTGAAGACATTAATGAGTGTGGTTGCCTAAATGTCACCTTGCAAATTGTAAGTGTCACAATAACCTTTACATTAATACATTGCATAAGTTTCAAGGGATGGGATGTCCAGGGTACTTTGATATGAACGTGTTAACAACACTTTCAATTTTGACTCTGCATGGAACTATCATCTCACCCCCAGTGAAGACACCCGGACACCTGTATCACAAGTCACAATGCTAGGGAGGACACACTCTATTGCAATTCCCAAAACATACTGCTGACAAACGGTTAGCAGACAAACACTTGCTCAGCCAAGGAAAAAACACAATGCAGAAGGTATAGCCTACAAGTATAGGTTGTCACATTAGTACACAAAAGAGTCACAGACAACACAAGACAACTACTGCCATTAAAGGTCTTTTCAATAGTGCCAGCTACATCTACATGATCCCATTCTGTGTTTTTCTTTCAGCTGATTAGGGGTATGGCATCCAGCCGTGGCTAATGACACCATTTGGGAACCCGACTACTGCTGCAGAGCGGGCATACAATGACGCCCATAAGAGGACACGTAGCATTGTCGAGCGCACCTTTGGGATCCTAAAGTCAAGGTTCCGCTGCCTTGACATCACTGGCGGTAGCCTACTATATTCCCCAGAGATGGTCTGTAGGATCATACTCACTTGTGCCATATTGCACAACATTTGTGTAAAAAGGAACATTCCCCTCCTGGAACCAGACCCATACATGCCTGAAGACGACGAAGAGGAGGATGCTGGTCTGCAACAGGAGGGGGAACAACCAAACACGGCTGCTGGAGTGCATAGATGCCAACACATTGTAAATAATTTATTTTCTTAATTTTTACTATCACCACTTAATGCACAATTGTAAATAAACACAGATAACAAACACCACATCATGGTTTGGCCTATTCATTTCTGCCCACCTTTAGTTTGAAATTGCTGAAGAAGAATGTCGTCTCATTGAGCAATAATGACATAACAATCATCACACAAAAAATATACACCACAAATGTAATGGCCACCATACAATGGTCAAATACACACACCATGTAAATGACAGACATCCTGTACAATTCACCTTTGAAGGGCAATAGCTGAGGACCACACATATGACTCACATACATGTAGGAAACATGGATCATCGCAGCAGATGACACACAACTAAAACACCATCACTCAACTAGGGGAAAACAGGCCTCATACATCAGCCAGTTCACATGCTAATGCTTCAGGAACAGGAATGTAGTACTAGACTCTTGCCAACAGTAATTCCAACTACTTACTATCATTGCAATGACTATCTGTCACTAGAGTTACGCATAAGCAGAACATACACAGCACAAGTGCTACACCTATGACAAGCATCCAGCACATCACATCCCATCTACATGTCAGGCCTTTTCTAAAAACAATACACACACTTGCAGCTGCTCACACCCCACCTGTCTGAAGAGGTCCCTCGAATGCCGATTTGTGTACACTCAGATTCCCTCATTTACACACACACACTCACAAGAGTCATCCAGTGTGCCACACCCTTTACTATGCTGACCATTGTCATACTACCATCTCACTGCATGGAACACAGCTCATATAATACAATGCCTTGGAGTTTATAAGGCCTGGTATCACCTGTAGATTGATTCTTCTGTGAAAGGCACTGTAGGCTATTTATCAGCTAATCCCATCTGACAGTACTAGTGAGACACAGATGGAGGCCACACCTGTGATCCCCACCATGCACACCACCCAAATGTACATCCCCTGTCCCTGCAGATGCCTCCTACTGCATACATGTTTGAATGTGAGCCATTACATCATTAAGCTTTGACACTAATGTTGCCGTGTAACACTTTATCAGGGTTCATGTGTCACCTTCAAAGCAACACAGGACATACACAGTGTGACATCTCAACTGTCTAATGCTCCCTCTGACCAGTCCTAGTCAGAACACGTGATCATGTGATTACTGAAAGAGCTTGCACCTGATTGACCCAGCATCCTGTCAGCCTGACTGGCACCTATCCGTGGGTCACTCTACAGATACCTGGGGTCCACCTATGGACCACACATGCTGTCCAATACATTTTGTACCTCAGACAATAATTTGTCATTATTCTCATCAATGTATACATTCAATACATAGTAGTGCATCATCTGACTGTCATTTGCATCAGATTTGTGACAGTGCCCATGAATAGCCAAATCTTGGCCCTTCCGTTGTCTGACCTTCATTAATGCCTAAACTTAAAAGTGTGACAGTGGACCAGGACCATAGTGTATGATGGTGTAAATGGCCTCCATCAAAACCAGCAACCTCAGATAATGTCCATGAAAAGTCAACACATATGAGGACCTTGACTGTTCAAAACGCTGAGTAACACTTTTTCAAATGATAAAGATGAATCGTGTGTTGAATACCAGCCATTTACTTCTGCACAGAGGCTATGATGTTTCATGATACATTACCAACCACAGAGGCCAATTGGAGTACAAATGTGGCAATGACACATGCCAGATCCAGACACCTGAGACATTCTCTCACTCAGCACAAAAAGGTTGCCCATTCGAAAGTCTCATTACACGTGTTCAGTCACAGGGTGGGACCATCCATGTGTAGGTGACCATGTCCTCAATGGCTTCTCTCCATTCTTGCTACAAACAATGCCCAATTGGAACAAGATTAGCTGCCACTAACTCATGAGTAGACCTGGAAGTTACAGTGACAACATACACCCTGACAGTTGATAGTGGATCTACATTGGACCACACATATAAACATGTGCCATCCAATCAACAAAATATTTGCAAGCAGCCGATCACAGTAGTGTCCCAGTTGGAACCTAGCAGGAAGAATGAAACATGCCACTAAACCAGGTAATGCATAAAGGGCCACATACATCAACAACCTATTTGTCATCAGCACATGAGGAACGTCGAGATTTAGCTAAAAATATTAATGCAAAATGGTATGTCAGATTGCTCCAAAGAATCAATAGGGCAAACGTCAAATGGGCAAATGGGATTATTGAATGGCAAACAGTGAATCATACCCTATGGGCTTCCATGAGCCTGCTGCTGCAGGTTTAGCATTACTGAATAAATGAAACCCTTGGATAAATTAGCAAATCTGGAAGGGCAAACCCTAGGGTGCTGGGGGCCTAAGTCCACCTCTACCGCCCCCCAAATATACATGAAATATGCACATGTGAAGTACACACATGCATAAGGCGCATGTGTGGCCTACATGTCAAAAGTTAAACACATATAAGATACTCAAATTCATAATTAGGACATGGTTACCCCCATAAAAAGTGTAGGTGACAATTGCACTACCTATTTGGCCTATAGATAATTTGGATTACCGTGATAAATGTGGACACATTTTTGCTAAGGAATACATCCTGGTATCACATTCATCATTTGAAATTAGCCATCAGTAATTACCCAAGATATGTGTACAATTATGGGTAATAACCATTTGGAGCAATCATTACTATTACACTGTGAATGCCTTCTATACATCCTATAAGGGACATGTGCCATAGCTAAGCCCAAATGTGAATCACTTAGCACCGTTTGGTCATGACAAAATTCTCTTCACAATTTGACAAAATAAAGACATATTTGTCAAAATGCGTCATATTTCCACGCATACAGCTTGTGCGTCATAAATTTTGACGCATAGGAGTGCACATAATGCTGAGTCAAAAAATATCATTCTAAAATAAATATATTAATAACCAGCATTACATGGGCACCATATTTTCTATAATGCGTCATATTTCCACGCATACAGCTTGGGCATCATACATTTTTGACGCACAGGAGTGCATATAATGCAGAGTCAAAATTAATTTTCATATTTGGTCATCATATTTGCCAGGGGCTTAAATTTCAACTCTAGAACTGTAAAAAAAGCCTCACACAAATATAAGGGAACAATGACGAAAGCATTTTTGACTCTGCATTATGTGCACTCTTATGCGTAAAAAAATATGACGCACAATCTGTATGCGTGAAAAAATGACGCATAACGGAAAAATAAAACGGCGGCCATTTTATGCAGGATGTGATGTAATAGGATATCCTGTTTACAGATTCTGTACTGTGGGTGTACTTTCACTTTCACTTTGCAGTCTCAGATTATTCTAGACTGTGTGGCTGTGTGGAAAGTGTTGTCCTGTGTTTTAGTGCTTTTGTGTCCAGTGTACTTCTCTATTGTGCTTTTGTCATCATTGTCTTGTTGTTGAATACTGTCTGAGTCCGTATTGTATACTTTTGTCAAGTCCAGTGTTTCTTTTATTGTCTGTGGGACTCTGTTCTGGGTAGTGTAATTTTGGGGTTAGTTGGGCTCTTATTCTTAAGTTTTCTTTGTTTTTCACTACTCTACCTTTCCCCATGTCCCCCTTTTCCTTTTTGTCCAACTTTTTCAACTTTGTTAGTGCAGAGATGTCAGGTAGGCCACGGCTTGCCAGGATGGGTGAGGAGGAATTGGGGGGATTTATATGGCTTGTTTGCCATTTCCTCCCACTCATGCTGGAGGCTGGGGGTCGTGTGATACAGGGGTATCACACGGAGGCACGTAAAGTCCGGTGGGGGAAGGTGCGCCATCACTTGTTCCGTGTCTATGGTAGCCTGAGGAATGACCATCAACTCAAGCACCGCTGGGCTGATCTGATATCCAGGGAGCAGGATCTGCTGGACCGCCTGGGAATCAGGATTGGTGGACATGTTGGTGAGTACAAATCAATTACATGTGAACAATTGAAAGCTGTGTGGGGACATGTGATGATTGTTACCCAATCTGCTAGATAAGTAGCTGACTGTGTGTAATGCTAGGGAAACCTACTGGGTAATTGTTGCACAATGTGTAGGAAGACAAATGCTAGCAGTCAGGTAGCTCATGTTTTCTACACATACTGGTTGCCTGTAGCTGTATGTAATGTAGTGTTGCCTTTGTGTCAGACAAGCGACACGTTAATGCCTCTATTTGAACTCTACAGTTCACAATAGCCAGTGAAAAATGGATGTTGAAATATCATACCTACATATGTAGACGCCATAGCTAGACTGAAATTTGTAAACCCAATATGATGCTATAAATGAGTGTTGCCTTCACGTCAATTGAAGTTAGCTATGTTGTCCACACATATGTCACATGTGTGTCTGGTTGGTGTGTGTTGAAAATTACCACATAGGCTGTTTGAGTTTGAGGGGTGATGCAGTCCTCAAGTAACCAGCTTTTGGAAGTCTCTCTGGGATGCACATGATGAGATGAATGCACCCCGATATTGTTGGGGCATACTAATGGAGGTGCATCTTTAACACTACATGACTGTCCTGGCCACTGCATGTGTGTAGTAGGGTGTGTAACTGTAGCAGGAGACTCATCCAATGTAAATGTTGATCAAGAACTATTCCATGCAATATGAGCATGTGTGAAATTGTTTCATTACGCATGTCATATTCTCACATTGTCTTTGTAATTGCAATTGTTTGTCAGTGCACGGAGTCTGAGTATATTCTTCCTTCCATGCTTTACAGGTGGACCTGCACCGTACACCGTGGGAGAGGTGGCTCATTTTGAGGACCCCGACACCTACAGTGAGTGTTGCATGTGTGCTATTTTTATTGTTTGCTAGTGATGCATGATGGACTACTGTGTGTTCAACAGAATTCAAGGTTTGATGCGCTGCCCATTCATTAGTATTGTTCCATTAGTGGGATTTCAATTATCACTTCAGTTTCAGTAGACCTATGCTTATCCATCTCTCAGATTTAGGGTCTGTAGGCCATACCAGTCGGGCCCGCTATGGGGAATGGGATGAGTCATGTGGAATACACTGGTTAATGTAAGAGTTGCAGCTTCCCTAGTTGAGGATGGACTGAGTACACTGTAGGTTGGATCTTCCGGGGGCATGTACTACCACAAGTTGAACTAGAAGTGAGTGGGACTTGAGTGCAATGGCCTAGGTGTTCATTCTACTCATGATCATAGGTGTTCTTGCTCCTCTGTGTGTGTGGTAAAATATGCCTCACTGGTAGTATGTGATGTTGGCCGAAGTCAGTACATTTTGACATGTGTGGACCTTGGATAGGACAAGGTTTGGCTGACTCCAATTTCTTGCTAGCCCTTCATTGGTGTTGTGTGTGGAGGCAAATACTTGTTGAGCTTTCCATACACTCCTGGGTGTGCATTGAATATGGGATTGTTGGTTGTTCTTCCCACCCCACCCTCAAAGACTGCCATGTGTTTGGGAATAGGGTACCTAGGACTGTAGCGACCAGTATGTTACACATACTTTTGACCTTTGGCAACTTTGTTTTGAACCTAGTGTACACATTCGGTTATGGCACATGAGTTCTATATTAGCAAAAAACAATTACAAATGGCATATATTGAGGGTTGTGATTGTTATCACATAGAGTGACATAGGTAGTGAAGTCAGTAGGCGGAAGAGGTTCAGCCATAATGTCAGCTGCATTACCCATTATTTGGATGAGAAGTTTAGGCTGATATCACCCATCATGTAGAAACATGGATATGCTAGGTGTGAGATGCCCTTTTGTATGCAGGCTTCCCATGTACTTCCTCTGAGACTTTTAATGATCTATGTTGTGAAAATCGCTGTAACAAATACAGTACAAGTAATGTGCAATTGACCCATTGTGCTATTCCACCCAATGCATTTCCTATGGTAAATAGTTGCCCTTTCTCTTCACAGCTGCAAACATGAGTGCCGCACAGAGACATCAGTTCGAAAGGCGTGCAATGAGATACCGGCACATCCTGCAGGTGCAGTCGGGGTTCAGAAGGATGGCCCGAAAAACCAAGCGGATCGGGCCTCCGGAGCATGGTGGGCCTCACCACAGGGTGGCCCAACATTGCCCACAACAACCACCACCACCACATCCACCAGTTCTCCCCAAGTGGCCCCAGCAACGGCGGGGACAGTTGACCCTGCCTCTGCAGCACGACCTGGACCCAGCAATTTCCGAGCTGCAGGACAGTCCAGTGGGCAACAACAACTCCAACACCGTGCACCACTGCCAGCACACAGACTGCAGCAGCCCCTCCTATTGACCCTGCAGCATTCCTGGCATTAAACAGGAAAATGGACAAGTTTATTACCAAGGTGGACAAGCTAAGCCAGGATGTGGCCTACATTAAGAAAAGGGTTCGGTCCATCAGGCGGACACTACGGAGGGCCAACCTCTAGGACTTTATTGCTTGTTTTAAATTTATCCCTCCCCTCTCTCCTCTTTCCTTTTTGTAATTATAGTTGGGTTTTGGGGATTAGTGTTAGGTTAGTGTAGGTTGTTAGCTTAGTTAGTGTTAGGGTGGGGGATCCTTATTCTTTCCATTTTTCATTTTTTTGTGGGTGGGTGGGTGTTTGTCAATGTTGGGATTCCTGTCTGTTTATAAAAAAATAAAAAAAAAATGGAAAAAAAAAATATACAAAAAAATATATGATTGTTTAGGATAGTATAGTATGTGTGTAGGTTAGTATGTGTTGTCCTGCATGTGTCCTGTCTCATAATGGTGGGTGGGGGGTTGATGTTTAGATCGATTCATTATATGTGTAGAGTAAGTTTAGCTTAGTTAGGGACAGTTGTGGGTTAGGAGTAGTCAGGTTAGATTAGTGTAGGTATGACTTTTCCCTTAGTTGCCTTTGGTGTGAATACATAGGAATAAACATATAGTTAACCCTTTGCATTATGCGTTAACTGCTACTTGATCATGGGCTTGACATCAGTGTAGGTGAATGTTTTTCTATTACATTTGTGTCCTATTCTACCCACCACAGAAAATGGAGGTTTAACATGGCAGCTACCCCTGTGCTAACTTGGTAAGTATCCACCATTTGGTAGACCCACCATTAGTAGTTTACATCGATCACCAAGGATTTGTGTTGATGAGTAGGTATTCTACATCACAAAGTGTGCTTCTAGACTTGGTATTGTGGTAAATTTATTAGGTCGGACTGCAGTGTGATGTTCAGGGACATCTTTGTAGATGAGGTGTTGTTAACACTCTTGTCTTGTTGTCTTCATTGCTGACATAGATCATGTGTGTAAAAATTCAGCATGACTTCCCTTCATGGAAGTATACTCAGAAAGGGTGATTGATGCAGTGTTTAGTTGTGTTTGCTTAGATTATGCTGCATAAATTCATTTTTTAGTATTGCATAGTGCCTACATTTCTCAGCCACCATTAGTTGACTTGGATTGCTATAGATGGAGCATTATTCTGTCCGACACAGCATAATTGTGTGTGGTTTGTCCCTTCATCAGTTATTCTCCTCAGGATGGTCAGGCTATGATGCAATCCTGGCCACTGCACAGATGTATCAGACTACATGATGTCAGGACAGTTGTATTGACAAGCTACATGGTTGTCACACAGGCACTTTAGAGTTACCTACTGCACAGTTGAAGTGTCAAATTACACAGAGACATATAAGGTGTGCAAGTGCTATTTATTGATAGGCGCTGTAGTGCAAAATGTACATTGTCCATGTTTGCTGAGTCCGTTCTGGTGCATTCTTACATGGTGATCCTACAGAAGGGGTGTGGATGATGCTCCTGACATGCTGGGGTGATGTAACAGACAGTGCAGAGGGACAGGATTTGCCGAATAGTAGGAGAGAGACATTCACTGGCAATGCTGACAAGTCATACAGTGGTTAGCAGAACAGTCTTTGAGTATAGTTGTAGCGAGACTGGCATTTGACAAAACGTAGGACCTTGGTCAAAGTAGGCCATGGTGCAGGGACTAGTGCTTCCAGGTACTCTTCCGTGAGAATGTGATCTGTTCCATGTCTTCTTCTTCTGATGTGTGTGTTGCCTGGTTTGTCCTTGTTGTTGTTGGTTGTGAAGGGGCAACACACACCTCAGTGTTAGAAGACGTGTAGTCAGGCATCCCGGGGGCTGCTCCCTGTGAAGTTCTTAAGGGCAGTACTGCTGCAAGGAGGGCCTGCTGGTTTTTGAGAATAGCAGCCACATCACGATGGTAGGCAGCCAGGTCAGCCCTGAGGGAGTCATGATTGCATTTGTGCATGCAGTGGAAAGTTTGGGGTGCAAGGTGTTGGGGCAACTCCCTTACTGCAGTGGTGAATTCCTTTATAGTTTCTTGTAGTCCTTGCAGTATGGATGTTAGGGCTTGCATAGCTGCTGCCTGATCTGCAGATGACAACATGCACGAGCGCACCCCCTCAAGGCTGGCTGCCATATTTTGCATCCCCACCCGCACCTCCTTGGCCAGCTCCCGCTGTACACCAACTACAGTTCTTTCAAAGCTGGTGCCAGTGTCGTCAGAGTCCTCAGCTGTATTGGAGCTGGCAGGTCTTACAATTGGGGTGGTGGGTGGTTCTTCTGTGATGGCTACTTGTTCTGTGCTCCTCTTTGTGACTGAAGGTGGGGTCTGGAGGGTTTCAAGGACCTTTTGGATGGTCTCCTGGGGAATGTTTATGGGCTCGTCATCCATGTCATCAGGGAAATCAGGGACAGGCATATCGGCAGGAGATCCATGTTCCTCTGCAATGAAACAGGGTACAATTAGTGTGTCTGTGTTGTGACAATTTTGACGTAACATGCAAGCCTTTTGATGACTTTACTTTGTGATCTTGTTTGGTATTGGTATCTGCTGTCCTTCATATGGGCATTGTTATAGGCCTATGGCCCACCTGTGTGTCACATGTATGATATAGAGTTATCAGACTTGTCTGCCTAATCGCCTCTAGGTGTTGCTTTGTACCAATTAGGGAATAGCCATCTTTTTGTCCTACTCGACCCTCCGTGTATATCTATTGTTATTGTGAGACCTTTCACTGGCTGTGGGTGTTGTGATTGCCCTGGCAGCACACTTGCCTCTCAGGACCTGCCCCAAAATCTGTTTGTTCACATTGACCTAATTGTAATTGTTATGTGGCATATCCTATGCATGGCAATGTTACGATGTGATATGGATGTAGACATTGTTGATGTTTCCAGCTGATGTTGGGAATGTGTGTTTAATTGGATTGCCCTGTTTATCGTATCAATGTCCTATTTGGTCCTCTGACTGTGCAGGTGTGTTTCAGTGACCAGTTGCATGTGTCCCCTCCTCAATGTTGTTGTCTGAGCAGCATGACATTAGTGATGTTGCCTTGTTAGCCAGGCACGTGAGGGACCCTGACGTATGCAGCATGTGTGTGTCGTTAGTGCTGTGTGGCTCCTATTGCTGTTTACTTTGACTGATGTATGTGTCAACTATGGGCATTGACATTTGAGTGTACTGGTGCCTTTGTCTTATTTCTGGAGATTGTTGCAGATGTCATCCTCACCCCCTAATTTAGGTATGTATGTTCCATGGGGAGGTTACTGCCATTGGCTACTATAGCTGCACAGAGATCAGAGGTGATAGTGTCAACTGTTGTTGCAGTTACATTGCAGTTGTTGTTTTGGCTACTGGATTACTGATAGGGACCTAGTTGATGTAGGATATATTTTGACTGATGAGTGCCAGGATGTAAGTTTGACGTAGTGGCCTTCCCACCTGTCGCGGCTTTCCCTTAGCTCCATTGTTGTCATGACAGGATGCCCCCATGGGACTGTTGTTGGTGCTGTGTTATGTCGTGCCCCAGCTTCTGTCTGTGCTGGGCATGCCCCCCTGCCGTGCCCCTTTACCCATGCCACTCCATATATATGCTGACTTACATGCATTGTGTAGTAGGTATTCCCCACCCCGGTTGCAGTTAACATTATTGCATTATAATTCCCCATGCAACTTACCCTGCATGTGCGTTGTCTCGTGGTAGTCTGCGCTGTCCTGTCCTTGAATCCCTTTGACGATCTCCTCAGGGATGACGGCTGCAACCATCTCCTCCATGTGGTCCAGGGCCTCCTGGTGTGCTGGACTCCCCCCTCCAGTCTGCAGTGCTGCCTTCCTGTTCCTGGCCATTTTTTCCTTTGTCCTATGTTTGCAGTCATGCCAGCGTTTCTTACACTCAGTGACTGTCCTGCGTACTTCTGCAACACTGTTGATCTTGTCAACAATTTGTTGCCATATGGCCTCTCTCCTGCTGATTGGCAACTTAGAGGTGATGAACAGTTGGTGCTGGTGTTCCGTCACCTCTTTAACCAGGATTTCCTGCTCCTCTGCACTGAAGCAACACTTTCTTTTTTTTCTATATATGTCCTGGTTCCTGTATGGATCATCCTGGCTGGTTCCTGGTCTGCTGTCATCTTCCTGGGGTCTGTAGTGGCATCTGGGATCCATTTTGGCTCTCCTCTGCTGAAAGGGCAGTGTTCGCTGGTATTTTTGACGCTATTGCATAAAAAAAACGGCGCTTTCCGGGTTGCGCTGTCGTAAATCGACCCACAGTGATTTACGTCGCATTAACGTTGTTTTCCTTTACGACTTGACGGCGCTGTGTGCGTAAAAAAAAATTACTCCCACCTGTTGGTTGCGCCGCCGGCGTCAAAGTGTAAATTTGACGCCCGCATGGCGCATCGAAATGGCGTTAGCCGGCGGTAAAACTTTTGACGCAAAACTGCGCCGGCGCAGCTTTGCGTCAAAAAGTATAAATATGGCCCTTAGTTTTCAAAAACTGATTTCTATTATCTACTGGTAGCTGCCAGTAGGTAGTTATATTTGCCCTAGTTGCCATAGAAAAAACATTTTTTGACTTCTCTAAATGTTTGGTGACATTTGTTGAATCTGTATGAAATTTTCCAACAAATGTGTCCCCAAGGGTCTCGTTGTAAATGGAAGGTTTCGGTGTGTTAGAGAGCAAACATCATTTATAAAATAAGAGCAAATAAATCATATAACTACTATCTCGCTTGTACTATCCAAACTGGATTATGCCAATGGTAAATTGCATTTACATGATAACGTGCCCTTGCAATTTACGCTACATTGGTATGAAAAGCAGGCCTGCCAAGATACGTATCAATGAACACAGAAGTAATATTAGATGCAAGAGAATCACAACAAAACTCTGTGCACATTTTTTGGAAACACTACATACACCTGATGACCTTTGGTGGGTAATTTTGGAAGCACCAATAGTCCGACTGAGTGATCCAGTGTATCTTTTTAAGATTGAGCAAAGATGGGTGTTCAAACTAGGGACCAATACCCACGGCTTGAATGATGATATCCCGTGGACTTCACTATCTTGATACAGAGCCCTTAAAATGTTGTTACAAACCTTTTTTTAGGACATCCTCCCTTCCCCCTTTTTTTGCATCCAGACAGACCTCACATGATGCATCTAAAGCAGGCTCACATATATTTTTGATGAGTCCTTTTAGGTCATGAATGACTGCACTATGATTTCTGTAAGATGATGGAGGTTGGATATTAGACCATATATATATATAATTTTTGTCCCATAAATTGGGCATTTGACAATAGAATTCCTTATTTTTGTGATGAAAGGAAGTATGATAAATTTTGAATTCTTTTCATTCAATACTGACTACAGTTTTTAAGTACCTAATGTTGGCACACTCTTCCCTGGACTTGATTGGGCTTTTTTGACAGTTGTTACCACAACCCTGACTAAATGAACAGATTTTGATTCATAGGTATATGGCTAATCCAGATCCAGTTCTCTCTAACACCTCGGAACGGGGACCTTCATACCTCTGACCCCGGGTCACATGCAGGCTTATCTCTATTCTTATGCCCGATAAGAACCGCAAGTCCTTTTTCTCTGTCCAATCCCTAAGACGCGCGCGAGCCGGAAGGAGCAGTTACTCCCGGTTCTGCGCGGCATCTTAAAAGGACTCTGACAGCGCCCGCAGAACACTTAATGCAGGGCGCCATCTAGATGGTAGGTCCAGAGCACAGGACCATCAACTCAATTGTAAGTACTCCATTATTTGGGCAGCTATCCCCCGCTTGGGGGATTTTTATTGATTCAGCACAGGACTGACTAGCTTTAATAATTAGATCCCAGAGTGAGCCAGTCGCACGCCGACATCATGATACTGATTATACTGACGTTTTTCTAATTTTGCTGACTGCATAATTGATATACCCGCATGCCCCCTTGGTAGGCACTTTGGGTATACATGGGACATTTGGTGCTATATATGTTTAACATTCGTGTTTGCTTTGTTTTTAATGTTAGGCCACGCAATAACTGTGTTGATACTTATTTCTATTGATCACGTACAGTGTTTATGTGAGTCCTTAAAACGTGCGTCTGAAGGAGCCCGATCTCAATGTGGGGATGGTAAGCCTTGAACCCCTGCTTTTGATGGTTTGTGATTGACCCATCACATATGTACTTCACAACTATCACTTTTTCACCACACCTTGGTTTTGTCTGGCATGTGTATTTTCTTGTCTTCTAGGACGACCTGACTTTACCAGTTGACTTCAATGTAAGTGACGGTTTTCAATCCTAAGTTGGGGTTGTCTATTTTTGTTATTAAATGTTTTGGAGAAGAGGTTCTTTATGATTTTGATCCTGATGAAGCGTCAATGGATCCGGGTGGACCGTAAGGAAGCGAAACATGTTGACCCTGGTTTAGAGGCACTATATAATTGATAGTCCCCTTAAGTTCATTGTTTTTGAAAGTTACTGAGCATTACACTCTGGTATTACTTTCACGTTATTTTTAATCTTGGTCTTCATCCACCTTATACAGATTAAATTTACGATGTGTTGGTGATGAATAACCAATTTTACACACATTTCTTTTCTCTCCATCCTATGCTGGTGCCTGGATGCAGGTAACCAAGCTTAGATAGTATAATTCATCAAGTACTATTAGCACAGCACGGCATAGAGCCCCCCTCAGGGAGCCCGTCAGGCGTTGCAGCGCCGGCCTGGCGAGTAGCATCTCCCGATGATGATGCCAGTCATCCATTGTGATGCTTGAGGGTTCTTGCTCCTGAGACTCCAGGTCCTCTAAGATGCTAGAATAATTTGGAACAGTGTACTCTAATTTGTATGACTATTATTGGGAGACTGTACACTGGACCATATAACCTCCCTGTCCCTCCCTCCCTTGTGTCATAGTGTTATTGGCTGAATGAGTTACCGCTGAAAGTGCAGTGAGTAACCTAACCCTAGAAATTAATTCAGCACAGACCCATATGTCATGGAAACGAAGATCAAAAACTTAGGGGCTGATTTAAGAAAACTGGTGCTGCAGCCAGTGCAGTGCCACTTTCCTTGTGCCCCTTAGAACCCCCCTACTGCTCCCCTACCGCCACCATGTGTGTGACGTATTTAAAATACACTGCACCATGGTGCAGGGTAGGGAGCAGTAGCATAATTTGTTTTATGCTTTTGATGTACTCTGCAGGATTAGTGCCAAATTTTGGCACTGCTCCTGCAGTGTACATTAGGGCCATTTATATTTAACAGCATGCCCCCTTGTAACTCCTGCTCTGAGCAGGCTTTAAAACTGCTGAGAAAAATGGTGCAAGGAATTCTCTTAGATTTCCTTGTGTTATTTTTTTGCCTCCCCCCTATTGGGGGAGCGCCCCCTTTGCCTACATTATGCTTGGCGCAGGCATAATGTAGCGCAAAGGGTTACAAAGTGGCACAATGCATGCATTGCGCTACTTTCTAAATATGGCTCATCGTTTTTGGCCATCTAGCGCCACACTAGCATAAACAAATTATGCTAATGTGTTGTTAGGATGGCGCTAGGAGCTCTTAAATCAGCCCCTTAGAGACCAGGGCTGAAGGTGCCAAAAATAGAGCACACCGGAACAACGTTAGAATCATTGCGCTCCCAGAGTGTATTGAAGGTACGACCACAAAAATGATCAACTTCCTGGAAAAATACAATAGGGAGGAGGTGACCCCGGAGGGTCCCTCCCCTTTCTATGCACTGGAGCATGCTCATCATTTTGGCACAACTCCTGCTACCTGGCGCTGCTCCTTGTCCATTAGTGGTGAAACTTTTACAGTACAGCGACTATGACCATACTGGGAATCATGCCAGATTCCAGGGGGATATTATGGTTAAAAACCACAAAATCATGTTTTTCCTGACTTCCCATGAGAGATCCAAAAATAGAGTCTCATTCACTGATGCTAAACAATACCTCAGTCACCTAGGTCTCAAGTATGCTATGCTATTTCCAACAAGACCGAGGGTGGCCACGGGAGACGAAGTGCCTTTCTTTACATCGCCTTAAGCATTATGGGAATGGTTGGATCGCTTCCCTCAACAGGGTGGTGACACCTCATTGAAGAACAAGAACAAATGACACAGCCGGCACCCACCTGAGAAGCGAACTGCTCCATCCCAGTCCCAGGTGCGCCAAGATGCTAGTAGGTGGTGGAGGCTGCGCTCCTCATCTCTTAACAGTGAAGGTGAACCACAAGGCACTTTGGGGCATATTTAAGAAAAGTGGCGCTGTACTGTATGCACCGCCACTTTTCTTGCGCCCTTTACCGCCCCCTTACTGCCACCATGTGTGCGCCGTATTTAAAATACGGTGCACCATGGTGCAGGGTAGGGGGCGGGAGCGTCATTTTTCATAACGCTATTGATATACTCTGCAGGATTAGCATAAAAATATTGATGGTACTGCTGGAGAGTACATAGGGACCCCTTTTAATGCCTCCTCTGCGCAGGTGTTAAAAGTGCTGTAAAAAATGACACAAGGGAATGTGTATGATTTCCTTGCACCATTTTGTCCCCACCCCTCCAATGGGGGAACGCCCCCCTTGCATACATTATGCCTCACACAGGCATAACATAGCGCAAATGGTTACAAAGCGGTGCAATGCATGCATTGCACCACTTTGTAAATGTGGTGCGAGGATTTTGGCCTCATTGGGCCACATTAGCGTAAAAAAAAAAATGCTAATGTCGAGCAAGGTGGCCCTAAGGGCTTATAAATATGCCTCTGAATCCGATGGGATATTTATTTCCTCCTAAGACTCTGCTGACTCTTTGTCCAAGATGAAACCAAGCACTTCTGATGAAATAATCTGAAGAGTTTGATCTTGTCTGGCCATATTTTACTGCTGGTGAAGTGCTGATAGCAGCAATGACTGATATGCTTATGAATCCTTTCTTTACCTACTTCAGTGCTGTGTTGCTTCTCTCACAGAGCCACATGTGTTAATAATTATCCTGTTTGCTCCTTTCGGGTGGTGGGATGTTTGACTGGGAAGCACCTCTTCAGGCCCCCCTCCCATATTATATTTGTGCTTGTGATGCATGCATGTGTTTTAGATATTTTTCCACTGGTTTGGATGAGAAGTCGGTTGCTTCTGATCCTGAAGATGAGGTGCTGGATTTGTTATTTTTGTTGGTGGGATGCTTGTTGGTTTGCCCCTGCCTGCTGTTCCAAAATACTGTTAGTGGAGAACCAAACTCATATCATGTGTATGAGAGTGGATCCTTCCCGGTCATCTGCCATATAAAGTTAGCTTTCCCTAATAGCAACCCCCTTGACTTACAACCTCATCTCCTTGATTGGCCAGGGCCTTAACAATATGTACCTTAAACGACGAGAAACATATATAGCCCTACTACAAGAAACCTACCTTACTGTATCTTAAAGTTTAGCACTTCATAAGAGATGGTGGGCCAGGCATATGCAACCATCTATTTGGAATTTGCCAGGGGGGTTCTGTTATGAGTGAGGCCAGGGGTACCCTTCCAGAATACAACTGAACTCATTGACCCAGAGGGTAGATACATAATGGTTACAGGGAGATTGGTAAGATGTGACCTTGAAATAGTTAGAGTATATGCCCCCAAAATAGATCAGGGGGGATTCTTTGTTGCGCTCTCTAGAATCTTAGCCCCCTATTTAACGCAAAACATATTACTGTGAGGAGACGTCAATTGCATTGCTGATCCCTCCCTTGATCTGTCCCACCCACCTCTAGGAGACTCCCTGGTGACCTGTTTTGCATGTGCTTTCTCACATTGACAGAGGCAGTGGGGACTGGTGGACTCTTGGAGATGCCTCCACCCTTTGACATGTGACTACTCATTCTACTTAGGCATGCATGAACTGCATGTTCACCTTGATAAAATCCTCTGTGCATCTGCTGTCCATGGAGTGATTCACAATGTCTGTGCTGAACAGCCTCCGATCGTAGTCTGGTGTTACTCTTCCTAAGCTGGGAATGTCAGTGCCCTTGTATCCCCGATTGACAGATATAGGATAAAGCAATGGGTGATCCAGTCTTCAGCATAACATCGGTGCGGCCATAACCAATTACTTTGAGGATAACACCGGGACAGCTGCCTCCCCTCTGATCTAGTGGGATACTTTTAAAACAGTTATCTATGGCCAGTATGTTGCTGAATCACTACACACTAATGGGTGAAGTCAAGTAGCAAGGAAAAGTCCTGAGAGACCTCGAAAAATGGAGACCCGGAATCCAGCACTCAATCACCCACTATTAGAAGCAAAGAAATTGCGAGCAGCAAGAAACTTTAGTTAAGAAACTTTACTGCTTTGATTACTATGAATACTTTACCCGTGCCCATGTTGAGTGATATAAAACAGGCACCCTAATCCCAACAATCGGGGTTCCTTAATCTTGGAGGTGTAATCCACTACCGGCAAGCCCATCTATGACCTGACTGCCATGAATGCTAGTTTCCGAGGGCTGTTACACAACCCTTTATGACCCATCACCCAAGGTGCAACACCACATATTTGAGGACTTAAATAATTTTGTTGTGGTGCTTGCACACGACGATGCCGATGAGCTGGGGGGCACCATCATTATCGAAAAGGTTAGGGCTGATATTAAAAATATGGTGCTGGGTAAAGTGCCCGGTGCATATGGTCTGCCAGTTGAGATTTTTGCTTCCTATTGGGACAATCCAACGCTGAAGCTGGTTGGTCTTTACACTGCAGCTCATGACAGCCCACCTCTCAATCTCCACCTGTGAGGGCCTGATTATTCCATTCCTGAAACTAAGTTGCCTTCCCACAGGTGTTCGATCCTACTGCCTCTTGTCCACGATAAACATGGACTATAAAATTCTTAGTCGAATATTGCAACTCGTCTTCTACCCTGTATGTCAACCCTGATTCTCACCGATCAAACGGATTTTATCCCAGGACATAATACTGCGCTCAATATTCGCAGGCTCCTCGCGATTATGAATGATGACTCAGTGGAGAAGGGAACAACAGCTGTAATGGCAATAGAAATACAAAAGGCCTTCGACTGGCTGAGTTGGGACTTCCTCTATCGGGTCACGGCACAGTGAGGTCCCAAAGCGTGAGTCCACACTGCTAGAACCATATTTGACTCATACACTGCAGGTCGTGGAA
The DNA here is from genome assembly GCF_031143425.1 of Pleurodeles waltl. NCBI lineage: Eukaryota > Metazoa > Chordata > Amphibia > Caudata > Salamandridae > Pleurodeles > Pleurodeles waltl. The sequence continues at coordinate 1,496,161,258 of NC_090445.1, forward strand.
CCAGACATGAGTGTCTCCTCTTCCCAATATTGTTCATCATAGCGGTGAAGCCACTGACTTGCAACGTGTGCACAGGTGGATTTAATCATGGGTTAGAAGTTAGAAGGACACTACCAGTATGCAATGCGGCTTTGTATGCACATGACATATTGCCGTTCCTCCGAGACGTAGAGCTAGACTCCCCTGGGGCAATAGATCTACTGGGGTGCTTTGGTACAGTGTCGGGCCTGCACATTAATTGGAAAAAGTTCCATTTATTTCCACTCTGTGGAGATGCCACCCTGCCCCAGATCCTGGCTGGCCTCACCAGGAACCCTGCCCGTCTAAAATACTTAGGAGCTAAAGTATACCATGATCACCCAGACCTGTTAGATGGTAATATCGGAGCGGCTGTTGGAGTGCTCCAATCCAGTGTAAATTTCTGGAAATCATTGTCATTATCCATCACAGGTAGGATAGCAGTGGCCATGATGGTGGCACTCCAGAGATTACTTTCTCACCACATTGCCTCTGCTGGTTCCATGCTGTCTGTTCCAGGGCGTGAACTCCTTATTGTTGGAGCTGATCTGGGGATGGGTAGACACAGAGTGGCATTGTGCAGCACCATGTGACGAGGGGAGAAATGGCAGCACCAGATCTAGAGACATACTAACTAACAGCACAGTTGCAATTGTTTAATCAAAAGATATACTATAGAATGCACCCAGAGGGGGGAACTATCACCTAGCTTTCTGATCTGTTGGGCATCTCCTCAGTCCTCTTAGTTCCCCAGCGGTGCCTCCCTCGTGGTGGTACATCAGTGCTGGTGACGCTGCTCACAGTGAACCCGAACCTGTACACCTTACTTGTTAAGCCTGCAACTACGGTGGCTGAAACTGATGGCCCATGAGGGAGCATTGGGGGGAATAGCAGGATGGACTGCCTATGGGATAACCCATGAAGGAGAACTTTACTGAGATGGAGCATTACTACCAATTGGGGACTTAGCATTGGGGAAATGGAGAATTGGAACCCGCAGTACAGCAATGCTGTCAACTGCTCTGTGCTGCAGCAGGCCGCATTAGAGTGGTTAGTTACTATATCGAGCCATATGCACCAACATTCTTACTGTTTTAACAGAACTGAAGGGCAGGTGGGAAACAGACTTTGCACCACACATTAACCATAGAGATTGGGATAAGATCCTGGAAAATGTAACCACCTTATCTTGACGATTCATTTTTATTTCCTACACAGGGCTTTCCAAATACCCTGTAAGATCAACAGACCACTCAACAGCAACAGCCACCTGTCCTTGATGTGGGCAACCTTGTGTCCAAATAATCCACATTTTATGGCCTGCCAATCTTTGATAGGGTTTTGAGAAGCAGTAATGCACTGGGCCAAAAATATTACTCACCATGCGATCAATTATGCACCACTGGCTTGTCTCCTGGGAGGATTCCCACGCCCTGCTAAATACAAAACCACTACCAGATTTACTGACCTGACACTGATTTTAGCCAAACAGGAACTAACCATGCAGTGGAAAACTACCTGGGGACTCAGGCTACATAAATGGCAGTAGGAATTGGTTAAATGTTCAGGTCTTGAGAGTGCTGCACTACTCTGTGAATTGAAAACAGGAAGAGGAACAATAGATAGAGCAAGAGCATGGGAACACCTAGTGGATAGTCTTATGGCCCTGGACACAGACCCAGAACACCTAATAGCCCCCTTCTATTCAGGGAGGGCTCTGGGAGTGAACTTCCCTTAATATCCTCACACCCAGAGCGAGGTCCCCTGGGGTAAATCTGAACACACAAAGAGTGGCTCTGGAAAGTTTTTACTCAATATAGAATAGTACATCAGACAGTATGGCATGGGTAAAAAGAGAACGGGGAGCTGGAGAAGGGGGATTATGCTTATTTTGAATAGCAGAAATGGGCCTCTACTGTCCCTGGGTAAACTATGAACTCTAACATCATGTGATGGGAGATACAATCATTCCTAACCATTCTGTACATTAAAAATTGTATACTCCTTGTATGAGTTGCCTCTACTGCTGCTATGTTGTGTTATATGGAGACAATAAAATTCCGTTTAAAAAAAGGAGAGTCTCCTGATATCTGTTGTACATCAAATTATCTCTTTTTTGTTTCTGCACAGGTTGATGGGCTTTATATATATATATATTTATAGATATATATATATATTAGATAAATCAAAGGATAAAGTGCCGTTAGATATGGTAATAAGATCGTAGCTTACAATAAAAAATAAAAAAAATGGAAATTCAATAATAAAACAAGGTTTAAAGGACATTATAGTAAATGGTATTGAAATGAGATAAGAACTTATGTTTAGAAATGGAAATAACTGTAAAAATTACCAGTTATAGTTTAGTGAACTCTGCTCTGTTGTACACTGATTTTGACCTCACAAATTACATCACTCATGAGAGTTGAATGACATCATTAACTTTGATCTAACTATAGCTACACAGTGGACCAATTATAGTTTAGTCAGCTAGCCCTAACTTGCGCTCCCATCATGCACATCAACAATTATATCATTTAACATGTCATAAGTTATTTAATATGTGAGGTCATAAGCAGTGCATGATAAGGGTGCATGATGTAGATAATTGACTTAACTGTAACTCATATATTTCAGTGGTTTCTGGATTTTTTTATATTAGCTCATGTCGCATTCCAATGTAAGGTAACATCAACTCTTGTTTTTCCTGTGAATTTCTATTTTATTAAACTAAGGTTAAGGTTCTGGAACCTAACTAACCAAAACGTCACTTTAACTATTAGTATTTTCATAGAATTTTGGGTTTTAATTACATTCTAAATTGGACCACCAGTCAACCCTTCACATGCAGCCCACCCCTGTTGCACTTGAACTTTGCACGTTTACAGTGGGGATGACCACAGGACCCTACACACAACCCAATGTTTGGCCAACGCCAGCATTCTGTACTTTTAAATTATTTTCGGGTACTGTGGTACTTCCAAGGAAGCTTGCACAGTTAAGTGGTATCATGGGGTAGACACTTGTACAGACTTCCTCAGGAGAACAGACAAACCTTACAGGAGGCCCTCATTTGGTATCACTAGATCATAGCGGTACCTTGGGCTCAAAGAAAATGATTATTTTAATCAGTGGGGGCAGGTGGTAGAGGGACAGTGTGTCTTCCGTAGTTCCACATGCTTTACTTGCTACTTGTATTCTACCTGCTCCTTGTGTTAACGAGACTTGCACCATTGCTGCTCATGCCATAGCTGTTCCGTGTTTTTGTTTATGGTTGTACGAGTAGCTCAAGAGCTACTGGCAGCTCTCCAGCATCCTGTGAGCAACTCCCCTATGTATATCCAAATCGTGTAAATAAAAAAATATTTTGTTTGGTTAAATAAGCTATGGTTCCAAAATTGAATAGGATGTATTTAAAATTAAAATGTTTTAAAAAATATTTAAGACTGATATTGAAATGGTAATTCATGCTCCACTGAGGAGTCTTATTACAGATGTTCTTTCGTAGGTGCTGAGGCATTGTGTATATGATAGCTATGATATCTAAAGGCATTCAAAATTGATAACATTTGTTTACAATATTGCTAAAGATCTTGCCAGATGTATAGTGGTGATCATTGCTAGTAATCCTGCATGCAGTGGCCACCAATGAAATCTTGTCTGATGTCGTCACCTCTGTGATATTTGTGTAGGAAGCCTGGTGACCAGGGTGTCCCTACATTGCTCCTTTTTTGGTATTTTTTTATTTTCAAGACATAGGTACTGAGTCCCTAAGTCCTGTGATGACAGCTGCAAAGTTTTTCTGTGAAGTTACATCTGGCCAATAAGAGTGTGTGGTACTACAATATGGTCCAGGGTATAGCTGGCTCTCATTGGCTGCCGGGAGAAAGGGCTCAATCAGCCGATGTGATTCAAGTATTTTTGTGATTTTATGCTTAGCAGAACTTCCAAAGAAGTCCTTCAGAACCCAATGATCCAAATATCACTAAAATTTATAGAAAATTAACCTCTTCATAACTAGGCCTAGGTGAAATTTAAATTATGCTGTCTTTGGTTGATGTAATTTTGGAAATTTTGCGTTGCACTTATGACCTGAAATTCCCAAACTTAAGCCATAATGCCACTGGATGTGCCCATTGTGGTAACAATTTATCACAAATGATGTAATTCACTTACAAAAATGTCCACTAATGCACAGGAACATCATAACGCAAATGACTGCTGCTCACAGTTAATTTATTTAACATGTCATTGTGCCACAAATTGATGCAAGGGTGCATTTTGCGCTAAAATATAGTGTGAAATGACGGATTTGCAATTCATCTAATTGTGCATAGTTTTTTGTAATTGTACCATAATTTGACATAGTTATGTGTACTTGTACCACAATTTGACATAGTTAAGTGACACTATGGGGGTGATTCTGACCCCGGCGGTCAAGGACCGCCGGGGCCGGGGTCGGCGGTAGCACCGCCAACAGGCTGGCGGTGCTCCGCCGGGCATTCTGACCGCGGCGGTACCGCCGACTTTCCGCTGCCCATGGGAATCCGCCATGGCGGCGCAGCTTGCTGCGCCGCCATGGGGATTCTGACACCCCATACCGCCATCCTGTTTTTGGCGGGTCGCCCGCCAGGAACAGGATGGCGGTATGGGGTGTCGTGGGGCCCCTGGGGGCCCCTGCAGTGCCCATGCCAATGGCATGGGCACTGCAGGGGCCCCCGGAAGAGGGCCCCACTTTGCATTTCAGTGTCTGCTTTGCAGACACTGAAATACGCAACGGGTGCCACTGCACCCGTCGCACATCCTCCACTCCGCCGGCTCCATTCGGAGCCGGCATCCTCATGGAGGGTTGTTTCCCACTGGGCTGGCGGGCGGCCTTTTGGCGGTCGCCCACCAGCCCAGTGGGAAACCCACAATCACCGCGGCGGTCTCCTGACCGCGGAGCGGTGTTCTGGAGGGGGGAACTCTGGCGGGCGGCCTCTGCCGCCCGCCAGAGTTAGAATCACCCCCTATATGTGCACCTATGTCCTTAAAAAAAATAACACCTGCATGGTAAAGTCCTGCATTGGTTTTAGATTATAAGTTTGAAAATGCCACTTTTATAAAGTGGACATTTTCTTGATTAACCATTCTGGGCCTCTGTCTGGCTGCTGAATACAAGGCTGGGTCAGTCTGACAGTTGGTGAATTCACTCTAGACAGGCACTCAAATGGAGCTGAAGTGTGTCCTACATCCTGATGGGTCTTCCTGGGCTAGAGTGGAGGGAAGAGCTGACACTTGAAACTGAATAGGGCTGTGCCTGTCCCGACATGCAGCAGTCTCCAACCCCCTGGAGTGTGTCTGGGGCCATGACAGGGAGAGGCAAGGTCTTGCGCACTACAAAGACATTCCTTTGAAGTTTGCATACTTCAAAGGCAGAAATGAGTATAAGTATTGGGCTGCTGAGCCCAGAAGTTCAGAACGCTTCTGGACTGAGGACATTCTGCCAGAGAGAAGAGCTGGATGCTTGAGGAGGACCTGCCACTCTGCCTGCTGCTTTCTGAGCTGGTCTGCTTCTGCTATTTCTGCTCTGGGAGTGAAAGGACCAGACTTTGCTTTCTACATCCTGCTTTTCAAGGTCCTTCCAGGGCTTGAACTGAGCTTGCCTCCTGTTGTGAAGTCTCAGGGACATCAAAGACTTCATCCCCAGTGCCTGGGCTCTTCTACTGAGAGTCCTTACTTGCCAAGTGATGCCAAATCCAGTTCCTGGGACCTTTGAAGTGGAAGCTGGTGACCTAAGGAAAAATTCATGCACCATGGCCGTTGCAGCTGAAAAATCGATGCTGGTCATGCACGGAGGCAGAAAAATTGATGCAGGACCAGCGAGATCGATGCATCACCTGCTTCAGTGCGGATCCATCGTTGCTGTGCATCTAGATTTTCCAAGCATCGTCCCTGCATGTCAAATCTCCTACATCAGTGCAAGGAACTGAGGTTGCCTGGCTGGAAATCAATGCCACATTTTCCTGTGGTGAAAGAATCAACGCATCACCCACCCGGGTGGGATAGTATTGGCTCACAGCCTCACTTGCAAGTAAGGAATCAACGCATAACTTGCTTTTCTGAATCATCACCTCTCTTACGGCTTTATTTTTGACGCATACAAGGTACTTTGTGCTAAAACAACACATCCAATGATTCTTATGGATCAAGACTTTTTAAATTTACAAATTGATATCTTTTCTTGTGTATGTTGCATTTTTGTCATTTTCGTCTAGTTCAACTTGGATAAATATTGGCTATTTTCTAAACTAGTGTGAAGTACTTTTGCGGTGTTTGCATTGTGTTACTGTGTGTCTGTGTGTGTGTGTGTGTAGATACAAATACTCTTCACAGTGCCTTCAAGAAAAGCCTGACTGCTTGTGCCAAGCTACCAAGGAGGTGAGCAGGAGTTATCTTAAGTGTGTGTGACTCCCTTAACCAGACTAGAGTGAGGGTCCATACTTGGACAGGGAGTAAACTGACTGCCCACTAAAGACCCCATTTCTAACTTTAGTAATTGCTCAGCTGAAAACACTTCAGAGGCCAGCAGGGTTACATGTTAAATCCCAATAAAAAAAGCTGATGGGACGACTGCCTGTTACTGAATTCTGTGTGTAAACTGACACGATCCGATCCAAGAAGACAGAGTGGAAGGATATTGTGTCTTCTGCAGTTCCACGTGTTACATTTGCTAATTGTATAGAATGTGTTCCTTATGTTAAGGAGGCTTACATTATTCCTGCCCATGCCATTGCTGTACCATGTTTAAGGGAAACCAGTTAAGATGCACCTGATTACACTAGACCAAAACAATCAATAGCTTTCCTTTTGACCCCACATCTCTTGATTTTTAGCACCGCATTTTAATCTAACTGGGTGAAATACAAATCACATAATCAAATGTTCTATTTAAAGTGCTTATGATAAAAGCACAAGCTTTATGCTTTAAGCACAGGATCTATGCTTTTTAATAACAAACATTTGTGTTTCTACCAACCATGAAAGTGTGATGCATTGGTTTCTTGGTCTTACATTATTTAATGTATTTAAGCACTATCGGCCGGATGTATTAAATTACTATTTTGCATTTCTTGAATAGCGAATTTTAAGGAATCGATATATAAGAAATGCAAAATGGTATGTAAGAAAATAGCGATTCCCTAATAGCGATTCCCACAGAATCGCAATTGCTATTAAGGAATCGCTATTAAGAAATGCAACTCCATTCGTTCCTATGGGCTTTCAGGTCCATAGGTGTGAATGCTTTTGTATTTCCTAATTTGCATTTCATTATTAGGAAATGCAAAATCAAGGAGGCCAAGGGTCTAAGGCCCCCTTTAAGGCACCCCAAAATGTAATTGTGCACATGCAAAGTGCACACATGCCCTAGTGGCATGTGTGTGCTACATGGCACTTTAAAAATGCATTTTAAATTCTTTTTTTTTAAATTGCACATGGTTACAACCAACTTGGAGTTGGTGGTAATTGCATTTCCTAAATTCCCAGTTCGCATTTAGGAAATGCGTGATGCATGTGCATAGGGAATCACAAATAGGAATTCCCTATTTGTGATTTCTCATTTAGGGAATCACAATTAGTGATTTGCAAAATTGAGTCACAATTTTAGGGAATCACTATTTTAGTGATTCCTTAAAATTGCACTGAGAATGCCTTTCATAAATCGTGAAAGGCTATTTTGCATTTGCTAACGGTGGAATTTTGTGATTTGCACCGTTTGCGAATGCACAATTGTTTGCTACATCACACCCTATGTCATTTACCTCAACAATTAGAGCGGAGGACACTCATATCTTTGAAGACTTGAATGCAGTAATCAGAAAGTAAAGCACAAGCGACCTTGTCCAGGCAGTTAATTGCTTCAAAAAGGGGCTGTGGGGATTGAAATACCCTTTAAGGCCACATTAAAACCGAATGTCATGGATTACAAACTGTACTTTTGAACGTTGCTGTAAAGCGCAGAGGAAACATGGCTAAAAAGGCAGCCACTGTCTTCACATTCACCATGTAATGTTTACTTTTAATGTAAAATAAATAAACAGCATCAGGATAAATTAAATTTAAGCCAAAATAAAATCGCAAACATTTATTTTAGTTTGAAAATAAATTTAGTTACAGCACATGATAATGTCAAGCCTCTACTGAAATTGTATACGCTGTAGGTATGTTCCATTGCAGACCCTGACCCTCTGGAGGTGAAGAGTAAGTTTGGGGTAGAATTCCGAATATTCTCCTTAAACCGTTACCAACCGGGGACCTATGAAGACTTCTACAAGCTAATCCTTCATGTCCATCAGATCTCTAACACAGATGTAATGCTGGGGTATGCTGACGTTCATGGAGACCTTCTACCCATCAACAACGATGATAACTTTGTCAAGGCTGTTACAAGCGCCATTCCTCTACTTAGGGTATTTATACAAAAACAAGGTAAGGTGTCATGAGTGAGCTAAGAGTAGGGCAGTAGTATAGTTTTCCCTATAACTTCCCTGAAAGTGTTTGCAGAGCTGTATAGTAGGTAAAACCATACAGGATTTTGTGAAAGATAAACTTTAGCTAATTATCTTCTTTGAACTAACATCCAAAGTGAGTTTAGACAGCGTCCTGCAAGTGACTGCAGTCCTGTCGGGCTAGAACCAGGTAACGTTTTCAGTGTAAATTTGTGGCACAATTGGTGCCACTGGATTGAAGGTTGAATTATTGGAAATGTCCATATAGATATGCTTTTAGATGAAGGTTTTTGATCAGGTCTGGGTGTTCACTTTTTAGGCAAGTTATTATCAAACTGGTCTTTATCTGAAATATAATAGTGTGATGCTGTTTTACCTGTGGATCTATAAATCACGTTTTAATGTACATGTTAATGTGGGAAGCATGCCACTTTCTCTTTTCAAGTACATAGAAAGCACTGTAAGCCTGTTATAGCTCTAGTTTGATATATACTCTAAACAAGGGGAGGTCCTCCTAATCCCCATTTTCATTGCCCCCGAAAAATCTGTGTGCCACATCCTCAAACATCGACTGCAAACACTTAATTGAAACCTCTCTTCAAAGCACTTTTTAACGTCCTAAGTGTAAGATTTAGGGCCGTATTTATACTCCGTTTGCGCCGAATTTGCGTCGTTTTTTTCGACGCAAATTCGACGCTAAACTAACGCCAACTAACGCCATATTTATACTATGGCGTTAGAGGCGAATAGCGCCAAAGTTCCCGGAATGTGCGTCATTTTTTAGCGTGAACCCCTTCCTTGCGTTAATGATATGCAAGGGAGGCGTTCCCGTCTAAAAAATTACTCCCAGGCCTTTACGTGGTATTTATACTCCCGGGCAAAAGAGACGCCCGGGAGTGGGCGTGGCTAAAAACGGCGCATTTGCGCCGCTTTTTAACGCCTGGGTCAGGCATGGCGTTAAGGGACAAGTGGGCTCAAAATGAGCCCAGAGTGCCCTCCCCTGCCCCCAGGGACCCCCCCTGCCACCCTTGCCCACCCCAGGAGGACACCCAAGGCTGTAGGGACCCACCCCAGGGACATTCAGGTAAGTATTTTTTTATTTTTTTTTAATAATTTTTTTTGGCATAGGGGGGCCTGATTTGTGCCCCCCTACATGCCACTATGCCCAATGACCATGCCCAGGGGACAGAAGTCCCCTGGGCATGGCCATTGGGCAAGGGGGCATGACTCCTATCTTTACAATGATAGGAGTCATGTTGATGGGGGATGGGCGTCGAAAATAAATGGCGCAAGTCGGGTTACGACGATTTTTTCGACGTAACCTGACTTGCCCCATTTTAAGACGCCCATGCGCCATTTTCCCCCTACGCCGGCGCTGCCTGGTGTACGTGGTTTTTCTCGCGCACACCAGGCAGCGCCGGTCTGCTTGCGCCGGCTAACGCCATTCAATAAATACGGCGCCCGCATGGCGCTTCAGAATGGCGTTAGCCGGCGCAAAACTTTTTGACGCTAAACTGCGTTAGCGCAGTTTAGCGTCAAAAAGTATAAATATGGGCCTTAACCTCTCCTTTAAATTACACCTCTGTGCCACGTTTGTGGATGGGATATATTCTCTTATACCGAACACTGCCACGTTAATCTCATTTTTTTCTACCGTCAGAAAATCTTAACATGGTTGAACGTCCCATCCGATTTCAACACAAAAATGCTGTAATAACGGCCATGTGCAAATAGGCACATTTGCGAACAATACAATAGTTCCTGTTTGTGCCTTTTATTTTAATATACTTTTTTATGTTTAAGAAACAGTAACAACAGTAAATTTAAGGTTATTCCTTTTTAGATACTTAGTGATGTTTTCGGCCAGGGATCTTAAGCCTTTTCTATAGCGAGGGCTACTTCAAATCAGTGAAAATAGCCCTTAGCAACAAATGATTTTGATCATTATTGCAGACCTGACTACATCAGACAGTCACAAGCGACCACACTTTGCTGGATTATTAGCAGTGACCAACCAGATATGATACAATATCAAATGCCAGAATAGTGACTGATATAGAAAGTACAGATTACCTGTTCTTAATTCCATATCTGCCTAACAGTGGAAATATATATCTTCAAGTTAAAAAAAAAGGTTGCGAATGTCAATAAAGCTGTACTTAACTTCATGGTAATCAGTGTTCTTAATACATTAATTTGCCTGGACGATATTCTGAAATTGATACTGTGGTAGAATTCCAACTGTCCTATTGCATAAGAATGGGTTACTAACAGCAATGTCAAGAAAAGCTGTCTCAGTATAAAATATCTCCATGTGACAAGTGAGAACATCAACAGCAGCAAGTGCCCAGTGGCAAAAAGGAAATACATCTATAAATGTCTCTAACTCTGTATAAACTATCATCAGGACGTCTGGAAATATGCAGCTGTAGAGGACCAAATTATGCGTCAGGAAAATGTAATTTATGTAGCATAATGCTGCTCATTTTGTGGTAGTATTACTTCAATATCTTTTCATTTTTCCATGTTAACATTCCCTCAGCAGAGTTTTCACCTCACTTATAACACTTTAACATCCAAATACATCAATAAGCTACTGAAAGATGACCAGTCACTTCTCCGTAGGGCCTTCCACTATGTGGCAACTTGTCACCTTTTTTCCAGGCAGACAAAAAAAGCCTGTCTGGCCTTCCAAAGACACACTAGCAAGAATTTTTATGTTGCAAATCTTTGACCCCTGGAGTTTGTTAGAGGGGATAACCAACACCAAATTTCTTCCCTACAAAACTTAATCAGTGAGATTTCTTTCAACAAAATATGCGACTACAGACTTTAACAAGGTGCAAATTCAATCCATACTTGAAGGTTTAATGCATTAACATGATTTTACATTGTAAACAAATCAGGCCTACTACCTCTGTCATATCTTTTCATAATAATCAGATCAAACCTATTTCCTCTGAAATGCCTTTCCTGTCGATACAATCTGGGCTATAGCTATTATTGGCTTGAAACTATAGGCAACTCAGTCCTACTGTATGAGCTTAAGTTTTCCCACAGGGAACCATCAGGCATCGAGTAATAAAAGTGTAAATATATATACCGAGTGACAGTTGGCGAAGCAACATATTCTCCTAAGAGAGCTTAACAAGTATTCTCACTGTGCAAATCTGTACTCTTGGTTTACAAGACGGGGTAAACCTTTGCCTACTATGGTAATCCGAAAAGTTCTGCATAACACAATATATGTGTAGTAATAGAGGAACAGGGTAATAACAATACACCCTTGTATGCCTAATGGGTTCAAAATGTGCTTTTATTATCAATATATCAGGCATACTGCCTTTAACCCCTTTGCTGCCAGGCCTTTTCCCCCCTCCTGTGCCGACCCTTTTTTTGGCTATTTGGGGCAGTTCGCGCTTAGGCCCTCATAACTTTTTGTTCACATAAGCTACCCATGCCAAATTTGCGTCCTTTTTTTTCAACATCCTAGGGATTCTAGAGGTACCCAGACTTTGTGGGATCCCCTGAAGGAGACCAAGAAATTAGCCAAAATACAGTGAAAATTTAGTTTTTTTCAAAACAATGGGAAAAAAGGGCTGCAGAAGGCAGCTCGTGGTGTTTTCCCTGAAAATGGCATCAGCAAAGGGTTTGCGGTGGCAAGATCACCATCTTCCCAGCTTTTAGGAACAGGCAGGCTTGAATTGGAAAACTCAATTTTTCAATACAATTTTGACATTTTACTGGGACATACCCCATTTTTACTATTTTTTGTGCTTTCAGCCTTCTTCCAGTTAGTGACCAAAATGGGTGAGAAACCAATGCTGGATAAGCTAAACATTTCTGAAAAGTAGACAAAATTCTGAATTCAGCAAGGAGTCATTTGTGTACATCCTACAAGTGATTCCTACAGAAAATAACAGCTGAAATAAAAACAATTGAAATTGAGGTGAACAAAAACTGCCATTTTTCTCCACGTTTTACTCTGTAACTGTTTCCTGCGATGTCGGATATTTGAAAGCAATATACCGTTACGTCAGCTGGACTCTTCTGGTTGCGGGGATATATAGGGCTTGTAGGTTCATCAAGAACTCTAGGTACCCAGGTACCCAGAGCCAATAAATGAGCTGCACCTTGCAATGGGTTTTTATTCTATACCGGGTATACAGCAATTCATTTGCTGAAATATAAAAAGTGAAAAATAGGTATCAAGAAATCCTTTGTATTTCTAAAATGGCCTCAAGATAAGGTGTTGAGAAGCAGTGGCTATTTGCACATCTCTGAATTCCGGGGTGCCCATGCTAGCATGTGAATTACAGGGCATTTCTCAAATAGACGTCTTTTTCACACACTGCCTTACATTTGGAAGGAAAAAATGTAGAGAAAGACAAGGGGCAATAACACTTGTTTTGCTATTCTGTGTTCCCCCAAGTCTCCCGATAAAAATGGCTTGTGTGGGTAGGCCTAGCGCCCACGAAAGGAAATGGCTCAAAACACAACGTGGACACATCACATTTTTTCACAGAAAACAGAGGTGTTTTTTGCAAAGTGCCTACCTGTGGATTTTGGCCTCTAGCTCAGCCGGCCCCGGCGAGGGGCAGAAATGGCCTAAAATAAATCTGCCTCTCCAATCCCCCGGGGAGTGACCCTTGCCTACGGAGTCGCTCCCCCTGCGTGACATTGGCGCAAAAAAAAAGATCCCCGGTGCCTAGTTGTTTTTGCCCCCCCCTTGGGGGCAGATTGACCTAAAATCGGCCGATTTGCCCCCAAGGGGGGCAGAAATGGTCTAAATACAATTTTCCCCCCAGGGGAGCGACCCTTGCCTAATGGGTCTCTCCCCATCTCTAAAAAAACAAACACACAAAAAAGAAAAACCCCCAAAAATTTGCGCTGGCGCCTAGAGGCTTCTGCCCCCCCCCTGGGCCGATCGGCCTAATAACAATAGGCCAATCTGCCCCCGGGGGGGCAAAAATGGCCTAAAATAAATTTTCCCCCCATAGGGGAGCGATCTGTGCCTAGGGGTTCGCTCACCACCTCTAAAAAAATTTTTTTTAAAACAACAACAAAAAATGATCCCTGGTGCCTAGAGGTTTCTGCCCCCCCCTGTGGGGCAGATCGGCCTAATAATAGGGGGCAGAAAAGGCCTTAAAAAAATGCCCCCCCTGGGAGCGACCCTTGCCCAAGGGGCCGCTCCCTCATGCCGATTTCCTAGATAAAATAAATCCCTGGTGTCTAGTGGGCGTTTTAGCAGCCGGATTGCTTTGCAATCCGGCTGCTAAAACGCTCAGAGAGGCTTCAAAGAGAAGGAAATTCCTTTCCTTCCCTTTGAAGCCTCTCCGGCCTCCTCCACGTGATCGGAAGAGAAATGCTTTCCATTTCTCTTCCGAATGTGCTTGAAGCTGAGCTTCCAGCGCGATGGGAGGAGGCCTTGTGACAATCAGCGCGCCGATTGCGCGGTGATGTCACAGGGGGGTGGGGGGTCGGGGGTGGAAGGGGAAGGGCTTCCCCTTTCATCCCTGCCTTGTGGGGGTGGGGGAGGGAACCCCACAGAGCGCTAGCGCTCCCTCTGGGCTCTGTGCCCAGGACGTTATGGTTACGTCCTGGGCACACGAGCACTGTGCCTCAGGAAGTAACCATTACGTCCTGGGCACAGAAGGGGTTATCATAATGTTTCATAATCAAAAAAATAATCAGTCTTCTAACCTTAATGGCTTCTCACCAGCTTGGACCTACTGTGTACGTCATAAGCTTTACCACAAGGTGACTATCAATTATACAGTAACAATTTCACAAATATGTACAGAATTACGGTTGTCAAAAAAATAAAAAACGAAATCCCTACAAATAGAACCTTTTAAGGATTACCATAGTGAAAATCTTAATTTGTTCAGGAGGGTCATCAACACCTAAAAGTCAACTATCTTTAATGCATGCTTTTCAAAGTAAGTCATGCCTACTTACTTTGTCATAACTTTTCATTATAAATAGATCACACCTTAGGCTTCTGATATAACTTTTCCTGGTGAACTGATACGCCTATAGCCAGGGCCTCTGGAATTATCAGGGGAGGACCAAATTATGTGTCAGGTTGACTAGATTATGCAGCATAACACTGCACATTTTGTAATAATGTTACCAAGTTTAAAAATGACAAAATAATGAGTTAATACTACGTGGGTAACTGTTTAATCTCCTTAGTACCACCTTGACACCTAAATACAGAAATAATCAACAGAAAGGTAAGAGGTCAACCTTTGTGAAGGGCCTTTCACTCAGCAGCAGCACATGTTGCCTCGCATTTAGGAACTTTTGATCCGTTTGTGCTAGAAACAATAGAAACAATTTTTTTTTTATATCTGCAAACTATGTGGCAGTTGGTGGGTTATGTGATAAATGCAGCAAATACATGATTATGCACAAGACGCGGTGTGATTATACAGAAAATGAGGTAGCTGCAAAATCTCATTATTCTTATGACCCTGCCCTGTAGCCTTTACTATTAGCTTGACTTTATGCACACTTCAGTAGGCCTGTGTTGGATAAACTGGTAATCAACATGCATACAGTTATGAAATTACAAGTAAGAACATAATTGCTGTGGGTGAAACAATATACACTTCGTCTCAATAGGGCCTAACCTAAATCATCATAGTAGACATCTTCTACTCCCAGGGTTTGTGAGAGTGGTAGATAAACACTGAAAGTGTTGCTTCCCATGGTATTCCCAGAAATTACATGTAACTTACTGTAGGCAGATATTTTGATACTAAGGGGGTCATTACAACATTGGCGGTAAAAGGTGCTTACTGCCGTGCAGAAGATCGCCAAAAAAACGCTGCGTCTGCGGAATTCCGCCACAGCTATTATGACCCACATCTCGGAATCCGCCGAAATTCAGACACCCGCACAAGACCGCCACACCAAAGGTCAGTCATAAACTGGCAAAAACAAAACCTCCACCGTCACACCAACAGAAACACGCCCATGCTATCAAGACCCACGAATCCACGCAGCGGTCTTTCAACCGCGGCATTCGATTGGCGGTACACACTGCTGCGCTCAAAATACACACAAATCTCCAAAACACTGCCACATTGGACAATTCAAAATACACACACCTGATACACATACACACACCACTCCCACACACCCATTGCAATATAAAACACACACCCACATCACCCACAAACCCTTACGACCAAAAATTAGAGACAAAGGCGACAGAGAGAGCACAGCAATAGACAACACCACCACACAGAGGCACACCACACCATCACCCACACAACATTACACACACAATACACCACACACCACTACACATCACCACACACATCAACACTTACATCACCCCACACATCACCCACACAACCTCATGTCACACCAAAGACACCCCAGGTTTTCAGAGGAGGAGCTCAGGGTCATGGTGGAGGAAATCCTACGGGTAGAGCCACAGCTATTTGGCTCACCGGTGCAGCACACATCCATAGCCAGGAAGATGGAGCTGTGGCAAAGAATCGTGGACAGGGTCAACGCTGTGGGACAGCATCCAAGAAATCGGGAGGACATAAGGAAGAGGTGGAACAACCTACGGGGGAAGGTGCGTTCAGTGGTCTCCAGGCACAACATCGCGGTACAGCGGACTGGCGGCGGACCCCCACCTCCTCCCCCACAGCTAACAACATGGGAGGAGCAAGTCTTGACCATTATGCATCCTGAGGGCTTTGGAGGAGTCGGTGGAGGAATGGACACTGGTAAGTTAAATCTCAACAATTAAACCCCCCACCGTACCTGCATGCCATCACACACCCCCACCCTCACCCCCTCCCCATCACTCCAACTCCTCACTAATGTACTAATCACACAAACCACACATCCCAACACCAAGCCCTACATGACACAAAAAAGCATGGTCGCCAATCACTAAAGCATGCTCACTGCACATACCCATAACAACCCCCTAACCATCATGACACAAGCCCCCACACACAAATGCTTGCACTGGGGTAGACGGTCACCCACCCATTGCACACCATGACACACACACATGCAATAATCATGCTTTTACACCCCTGCAGGACCACTACGGAATGTCACCACACCGGAGGGTCCAGACAACTCCACTCCACCCACAGAAGAGGCCCACAGTGACGACAGCAGCTCTGCCCTACTGGATCCTGATGACCAGCCCGGACCATCGGGGGCCTGGGGACAGTCGGTTCCCCTCACACAGGCACAGCCCAACACTGACCTTCCACCCTCTGGTAACAACAGCACAGCACCCACCCAGCGGGCCCATACCTCTGTCCCCAGGACACGTCAATCAGCTGTGTGTCCACCACTACAGGGAACCCAGGATAATCCACCACCCCAACAACAACAGGGACCTGGGGGCAGTGGTAGTGGGCACACGGTCCAGGGGACGGAGGCACAGGAACACAGGGGAACTGGGAGGGCTGCCGTGCGACAGGGGGCGGACAGGCCAAGGGAACCCACTCTCCACGAGGCCCTCTCCTCCATCATGGGAGCATACCACCACTCCCAAGAGACGATGGCGACGGTCCTGGCCAAGTTTCAGGAGACCCAGCGCTTGCAGGACGAACTGTATATGGGGTTCAGGGAGGAGCTCAGTACCATCAGCTCCACCCCGGGCACCATCGTAGGGGTGCTGAAGGACATACAAAAGACCATGAGGGACACCGTGGCACTCCAAGGGGCCCCTGACACTAGCATGGACGATGAGCTGCCCACCACCTCCGCCGGTGCTAGTGGACAGGACGCCCCACCACAGGACCACCACACCAGCACCCCACCCCCTGCAGACGGACAACCACCCCGCAAGCAGTCCCTGGGATCCAGGAACAGGACAGAGCAAGATGGCAAGACCCCCGCCAGGAAATTAGACCACCCTGATTGTCCTCCCCCTGTCCCACTTTGTTACCCTGTCCCGATTGGAACTGCCCCAGCTCCACTTCCGATGCCCATATGGGCAATGCACCTGTGAGACTAATAGACTGGCCTCTGCCATGGACATTCCTCCACCGTCCCCCATCACCATATTACTACCCCCCTCCATTTTTTAGCACTGCAATAAACACCCTTGAACCACAAAACAATCTGGAGTCAGTCTGTGATTTGGTAAATATGTATAATCAATGACAGTGTCAACATCATTCCATTTTTATAGCCAAAATACCTATGTCACACATCACAAGTCCAGCCACACCTGTGAAACCCTAATGGAAAGGTACAACTCAGTGAACAAATACTGCTATGAAATGACAGACAGGATAGAGGTAGAACTGTGAAGGTGAATGTAATGGTAAAAAGATAACTGTTCTCACCTGTGTGTCACTGGAAATATTGCCGTATGACTGACTCCCTGTTATCTATGTCTTCTTCCTCAGCGTCCTCCTCATCACTGTCCACAGGCTCCACAGTCTCCACAGCTGCCACAACACCATCATCTGGGCCATCCTCCTGCAGAAAAAGGCACCTGGCGTCGCAAAGCAAGATTGTGAAGCATCGAGCAGGCGATGATGATCTGGCACACCTTCCTTGGTGAGTAGAATAGGGAACCACCTGTCAAATGGAGGCACCTGAACCTGGCCTTCAGGAGGCCGAAGGTGCGTTCGATCATCCTCCGAGTCCGCCCATGGGCCTCATTGTAGCGTTCCTCTGCCCTGGTCCTGGGATTACTCACTGGGGTCAATAGCCAGGACAGGTTGGTGTAACCAGAGTCCCCCAATAGCCACACACGGTGCCTCTGTAGTTGACCCATCATATAAGGGATGCTGCTATTGCGCAGGATGTAGGCGTCATGCACTGAGCCAGGGAACATAGCATTTACCTGCGAGATGTACTGGTCTGCCAAACATACCATCTGTACATTCATCGAATGATAACTCTTCCGGTTCCTGTACACCTGTTCACTCCTGTGGGGGGGGGGACCAGAGCAACATGTGTCCCATCAATAGCACCTATGATGTTGGGGAAATGTCCAAGGGCATAGAAGTCACCTTTCACTGTTGCCAAATCCTGCACCTGAGGGAAAATGATGTAGCTCCTTACGTGTTTCAGCAGGGCAGACAACACTCTGGACAACACACTGGAAAACATAGGCTGGGACATCCCTGATGCCATGGCCACTGTTGTCTGAAACAATCCACTTGCAAGGAAATGGAGCACTGACAGCACCTGCACTTGAGGGGGGATTCCTGTGGGATGGAGGATTGGTGACATCAGGTCTGGCTCCAACTGGGTACACAGTTCCGGGATTGTGGCACGGTCAAACCTGTAGGTGATGAGTAAATGTCGCTCCTCCATTGTCAACAGGTCCACCAGTGGTCGGTACACCGGAGGATTCTGCCATCTTCTCAAATGCCCAAGCTGATGGTGCCTAGGAAGGACAACAGAGTCAACAAAATCCCAGGTATGTACCCACAGATACACAGAACACGACACCAAAGACAAAAAGCCTCCTGTATGTGTGTCAACTGTAGGCCTAGGTATGTGTGACACAGTTGCAAATTAAGCCATGTGGGCCCCTGAAATGGCGGCTTCCTGACCTCTAAACTGGGACAGTGGGATGTGAGCTAACTGCGCTGGCGTTGTACACCGTCGCGGTAGGCGGGCGAAGACCGCAGTTTAAAGCTGCATTGGTTAACATTGGACCCTATGGGTCCCAGGAGCCAATGATGAAGTGCGCCGGCGGTGATGATACACACCGCCGCGGACGTGACCGCCATTTCCTATCTGTTCAATCACTTGATACCTGATCTTCGACAGGAGAGGACCTACACTGTAAGTGCTGCTGTGACCTGGGTCTGGAAGAGACAATGGCTGCTGCGTCTGGGGAAAGGGCCCCTGCCTTCACTGCTCAGGAGTTGGAGAAGCTCGTGGACGGGGTCCTCCCCCAGTACACGCTACTCTACTTTCCTCCAGACCAACAGGTAAGTACACTGGGAGCACGTTGTATGGGCTATGCCTGGGTGGAGAGGGCTGGTTGTAAGAGGGAAGGGGGCAGAGTGCAGTGAACATGAAGGACTGTGAATGCATGTGCCACATGGCAAGGGCAGGGATGGGGGCCACTCACTTCGACTGTGCTCTTACTAATGACTTCTCTTCTTCATGTAGGTCAGTGCCCACCAGAAGAAGGACATTTGGCGTGCCATCGCCAAGGACGTATGGACCCTGGGGGTCCACCAGAGACAGGGCACCCACTGCCGGAAAAGATGGGAGGACATTCGCCGCTGGAGCAAGAAGACGGCGGAGGCTCAGCTGGGGATGGCCTCCCAACGTGGGAGGGGTGCCCGTCGCACCATGACCCCCCTGATGTTCCGGATCCTGGCGGTGGCCTACCCTGAGTTGGATGGGCGCTTGAGGGCATCACAGCAGACACAAGGGGGTGAGTACACAATCATTCTGGGGACTTTGCACGCAGTTGAGGGGTCTAGGTGTGGGAAGAGGGCTGTGGGATTTCCTAGGCCAGGGCGAGTTCTGTAGGCTAGGCCCCTCCGTAATGCAGGCCATGTGGCACACCACCCCACCGCAGTAGAGTGCCAAGTACAGGTATACATGCCCCTGTGGCATCCATGTGTGCAGATGTCCACCATAGAACATGTAGGCCAGATCCCAGGAATTGCATCTGTAGAGGCCAGGAGCACGGCGTAGTGCAGGGGGCTGCTGCGTCTGTATTGTCCGCCAACGGTAGCGGTATGCCATGCACTCAACCTGTCTTTCTTCTCTCGTTCCCCCCCTTTTTCTGCTCTCCATGTTCTTTTGTGCATCAGCATCATCAGGCGGAGGTACAGTGGCAACTGAGCACGAGGGAGCTGCATCCCACATGGCCATGGAGGGCCACACCACGGACTCAGAATGCACCAGTGGGACGGAGGGCAAGGGGAGCTTCACGTCGGGTACCGGATCCCCAAACAGCGACACGGACTCGTCCGCCGATGGGAGCTCCCTTGTGGTGGCGGCACCATCTGTGCCCCCCACTTCTACAGGTACAGCCGCCACCACCCCTACCAGCACTGCTCTCCCAGCAGCCCCTCAGCGTTCGCCCCGTGCCCGCTCACCCAGGAGGGTGGGCATCACCTTCGCCCCAGGCACCTCAGGCCCTGCCCCTGTCACCCCTGCTGCCCTCAGTGAGGAGGCCATTGACCTCCTCAGGTCACTCACTGTTGGGCAGTCTACCATTGTGAATGCCATCCAGGGTGTAGGAAGGGAGTTGCAACACGGTAATGCATTCCTGGAGGGCATTCATTCTGGTCAGGCTGCCTTTCATAGAACCCTACAATCTCTGGCCTCAGAACTGATGGCAGCCATTGTCCCTGTGTCTAGCCTCCCCCCTCCAACTTCCTCCACCCAGACCCAATCCCCTGTACCCCAGCCTATCCCAAGCACACCAACAGACAAGCATGCACACACCTCAACACACAAAAGTAGCTCAAGCAAACATAGGCACCACACAACCCACAGGCACTCACACAAGCATCACACACATACAGACACACCAACATCCACTGCCTCCACTGTGTCCCCCTCCTCATCGTCTCCCTCCTCCCTCCCAGTGCCGTCTACACTCTCACCTGCATGAACTACATCTACAGGCACTAGGACCCGCACCAGAACACCCAGGACCACACCCCGCTCACCTGCACTCACCACCCCCACTCCCATTTACACGTCCCCTGTGTCCTCTCCCAGTGTGTCTGTGACCACCCTCCCGAAGTACACCAACGCGGGCACCCACACACCCAACATCCATCCACCTCACGACAGCCTCCAGTACCTGCACCCAAAACACCAAAAGTGACACCTCCTACAGCCACCTCCTCTTCCTCCACTCCCAGACCCCCTCCAGCTACCCATCCCAGTGTTCGTCAGAAACTCTCCCTCAGCAACGTTGACCTCTTTGCCTCCATCCCCACCCCTCCAATTCATAAGTCCCGTAGTAGCCCCTCAGCCAAAAAGACTCCTGTACCAGTGGTGCGTGTTCAAGGTGTGTGGAGTGCACCGGCCACCAGGGCAGGCAGTGTGACACGGAGCCAAAGCACTGCCAGTCCACCCCCTGTAAAGCACCCAAAGTTGAAAGTGGCCGACGGGACTGGTTGAAGATTCCTGGCGGCAAAACTGGTCACAGGGGTCCCAGAGGGATTGCAGAGTCAGCTGTGACTCTTCCAAAGGTGGTGAAGGGCCGGAGTAAGTCTGCACAGTCTGGTGAGAGCAGCACAGCGGAGAAGGGCACCATCCTCCCCGGCGACTGGGACGCCACCGTCAGCACCGTCGTCACTGGTCAGGAGACCACCGCCAGAGTCATTGCACAGGAGGGCACGAGTATCATCACTGGTCAGGAGACCACCGCCAGAGTCATTGCCCAGGAGGGCACGAGTATCGTCACTGTTAAGGAGACCACCACCAGAGTCATTGCCCAGGAGGGCACGAGTATAGTCACTGGTCAGGAGACCACCGCCAGAGTCAGAGCCCAGGAGGGCCCCGGCTGCCACAGCCCCGCTGGAAAATGAGGGACCGTCATGCCACACACCAATGCACAGATCAGAGACCGCCATGGCAAAGCCACGCTGAACAAGGGAATCAACGAAATGGTGAAGATCGCTAAACAGGGCACAGCACCGCTGAACAGGGTAGAGAACCGCTGAACAGATCAGAGACCACCATGGCAAAGCCCCGCTGAACAAGGGAATCACCGTCCTGGTGAAGACCGCTGAACAGGGCACAGCACCGCTGAACAGGGCAGAGAACCGCTGAACAGATCAGAGACCGCCATGGCAAAGCCCCGCTGATCAAGGGAATCACCGCCATGGTGAAGACCGCTGACCAGGGCACAGCACAGCTGAACAGGGCAAAGAACCGCTGAATAGATCAGAGACCGCCATGGCATAGCACCACTGAACAAGGAAACACCGCCACATCAAGCATCGTTATCCCATGTACAGCTGGGACTGTGACGGTACAGGAACCGTCACGGGGAGCTAAATGCAGTGTGGGCACCATTCCCCCTCCAGAACCGTTGGAGACTGTTATCCACTTGAGAGACTGTGGCTTTGCACTCCCCAGGATGGTACAGTGGGCAACCCACCCACTGTAGAGATTCGAGAGACTGTGGCTTTGCACTCCCCAGGATGGTACAGTGGGCAACCCACCAACTGTTGAGACTTGAGAGACTGTGGCTTTGCACTCCCCAGGATGGTACAGTGGGCAAACCAACCACTGTATAGACTTGAGATACTGTGGCTTTGCACTCCCCAGGATGGAACAGTGGGCAAACCAACCATTGTATAGACTTGAGAGACTGTGGCTTTGCACTCCCCAGGATGGTACAGTGGGCAAACCAACCACTGTATAGACTTGAGAGACTGTGGCTTTGCACTCCCCAGGATGGAACAGTGGGCAAACCAACCACTGTATAGACTTGAGAGACTGTGGCTTTGCATTCCCCAGGATGGTACAGTGGGCAAACCAACCACTGTAGAGACTTGCGAGACTGTGGCTTTGCACTCCCCAGGATACATCAATGGGCATGGAGCCCCGTCGTGGATCTGGCGTGGTGCTGTAATCCGGCTGAGGTGCCCCCCCATTCCCTTGCCCCCTGAGGTGCCTGTTGTATTTCTACCTGATGCCCCAGCAGTGTTCTCTCCGTTTGTGGACAGGTATCGTGTGTGGGCCTCGCCCATGCATTTTTGGCCCAGTGGTGCACGGACATTGATATGTGCATACCTGCACTGCTTCTCGTAATGTATATACTTTTGAATGTGTATATATTTATCTGTATATATTTGGTATCTGTATTTTGATACATTACAATTTTTCGACTGATTTCCTTTGGTCTTTGCATTCTTCCGGGGGGGTTGTGGGTTGTTACTGTGATGTTTTGACATGCATAGCTGTGTGTGTTATAATGTGCGAGGGTGGGGGTGAGGGTGTGTGTTTTGCGTGTGTGTGTCCCTGACTTTTTTGCCTCCCCCCTCCCCTATGTCGTAGGTGCAGTACTCACCCTTGTCTTCGGTGCCGGCGTTGCTGGTGTTTATAAATGAGCAGGAAGACAAGGGCAGGTAGGATTTGTAATTCTAGCTCCATGGTGTCCTCCTTCCTCGTGGGATGTGTAGAAGGTGAGCGTTTTCCCATTGCAAAAGCTGTTTCCGCCATGTTTTTATCCACGGTGAATACGCCCCGGAAAAGGTGGCGGATTGGCGGGTTGTGATACTGTCTGTACCGCCGTGGCAGTCGGAGTGTTAAAGTGTCTGTCTATGTTGGCGGTTTCCACCACGGTCATAATTCCCTTTTTTTGTCGGCTGGCCTGTTTGCGGTATTACTGTACCTTTAACACCGTCCGCCAGGGTTGTAATGACCCCCATAGTGTGATAACGATCGGTTAGTGGAGTCTATTGGCTTAGATGCTTTTCACATAAAAGCCAGGCCTACTGCCTGTCCTAAATTTTCATATTACACAAACCTGACCTTTTGTCTTCTGATATAACTTTTCCCAGCATACCAATCAGGCCTATGGCTGGTATTGCTGACTTGCTGACTCTGCTAGCTTGGAAGTGTGGATTAAGCCTGTCTGTATCCAAGGCGATTCTGAATAGAGCAGCAGTTGCCTTTCCCCCTGACCACAGGGACTGGACTTAGCTGATTGGCTCCCTGAATCCATGTTGCACCTGACCACCAGCCACCCACACCTGTTCTGGCCCCTTAAGTTTGTGGAGGGAAGCCCAAGACAGCCACATCCATTTTGTGAGCCTTTGCATCTCCCCTGTGTCCTGATACAGTCCAGTGTTCAAGGTTTGCAAAAAGACCTAGGCAAGGAGCCTTGATATTTTTCTGGGTAAATAGTATTATTTGTTCAAAAGTGTTTATTTCAGCTACCTGTGTCTGTTATACAGTCGACTCTCTGTGTTTCAGGCAGCCTGGCTTCTTTTAAGGTGGTGTTTTTTTTTTATTCGTTTTTGCCGTGACTGTGTGACTTGCCTTGCTAGTTTGTGGCACATAACCACCCCCCCTTTTTTTCTTCTAAGTAAAAAGGCTACATACATCTTGCAGAGTGTGTTTTTAGGAGACTGTTTTAATCTGTTTCTGTGATTTAAATTGCGCTTAAAAACTGTCTGCCCCCCTGTTTTTTTGCATTTAAAAAGCCCGATTTCAGAGTGCGCACCCAGCAGTTTTCCAGTGTTTGTTTCATAAACAATCTCTACCTTACCTGGAAAGTAGACTCTGCTAGTTTGGAAGTGTGGATTCAGCCTGTCTGTATCCAAAGGGATTCTGAATAGAGCAGCAGTTGCCTTTCCCACTGACCACAGGGACTGGACTTCAATTATCTTGCTACTTATATAAGTTCCTATTGGTTGTTGCATATGATGTTGTGATCGGTTGTTGGGAGATGGTCTTTCCATTAGTTGCTGGCTCCAGGGCTGGGGTTATGATTGGTGGATAGGGCTGAGAATCTGATTGGCTGTTGGTTCTAGGGCTGTGATTGGTGAATAGGGCTGAGATTATGATTGGTTGCTAGTTTTTAGGGCTGGGGCTGTGATTGGTGGTCAGGAATAGGGCTATGATTGGTGATTAGGGCTGGGTCTCAAATTAGTTGTTTGAATCAGGGCATGAAATTGGATTGGCTAGGGTTAGGACCAGCTTCTTGTTGGCCAGTAGGGCTATTAAAGGCTAGGACTCAGGGCGTCTCAGCCCGGGCGTCGAGGCTAAGGGCAGAGAGGACAATGGCAGCTGTCTGTTGAGGCCTGTTCGGGACTACTAGGGACTAGGGCCAGAAATGCTGCCCAATTCTCAATTGACCAGGAATGGTTCCAGCCCCTACACATCCCTCAACATGCAAACACATATTCTCCCATCACCCAACACATACCCTTTATACAACACATATATTCATATCCCCCACAACTACAACAGTCAAACACCTGCATTCTCACAGCAAACACTACTCTGTCCACTCCCACTAACACAACCTGCCATCACCCACACAATACAAAACTACAGTACACATTTCTCTCAGTCTCAGTCTTCCAGATACACACTCTCTGCTCATACTAACCAACAACACTATCTGCTATTTGCTCCACACAGACCATCTGTCATCATAAAAATGCCCAAACCCTGCCTTCAAGCACACCATCTACAAACACTCTTCCCCTCTCTTCACCAATTACACACAACCATACAATCCCCACATTTCACTCCACCACACATATTACCTCTTCCAGTCATCACAACTAACACTAACTCCCCTGACACACATCCATCACCTCTTACACACCTCGTAAATTAATCTCCAAAACACATCAACACCCCATCTAACACTCAAATTCCACTCACCAGAACTAACTCACATACAAATCCCTCACCAAAAACAACTACATCAATATCCCCTCTCACTATTCCACAAAAACAATACAGACCACAAACATCAGCACATCAAATCAACATAAACTTACATTACACTTATTGCCATACCCACTCCCACCCTCAGGACTACACAAAGAATACAAATTCCATCCTATCTCCACCCCTACTTTCTCACTCTTCACAAACACCTACCACAAGCACCACAACCCAGCAACTTTCATTCACTCGCCTCTCCTCCATTGCACAATTTAGAGCCTTACATCATGATCCACATGCTCCTCCACCATCCCTAACCCATACTCCATCCACGCTAAACAAACGCAAACTAAATTAAAAAACATGCCACTCATAGCAACCTCGCATCCCCTTGTCTATTACATAATAAGACTACCCTACAAAAAACAGTACACTCTTCATGGCTCTCTCAGCCACCAAGTCCACCACCCACACACACAGACTGAACAAAATGCCTCCTTAACCTGCTGGAATAGGAACACAATACTGAAAAGCAAGACTATTGTGAGCCTCAAACAGTTATCACAACAAGCAACACTCCTGCTTCAAGCTCACATTCTACTACTTACCCTTCTCCGAAACAAAACAACACTACCACTAACACACCTTTTCTAAACTGCCAGCTCATAAATGCTCGATCACTCTCAAAAAACAAGCACCACATCTACGACCTGCTCACAGACACACAACCTGACTTACTATTCATAACTGAATCCTGGTTGGGAGATGACATGGTCCCAGTGTTGCACGAAGCCGTTCCCCCAGGCTATCAAACCATCACACAAAACCGTATAGGCAAGAGAGGAGGTGGGCTAGCTATTATATTCAAACAGGCATTGAACCTCACTAAAACAGACAACATCGCCATACAAGGTTGTGAAGCCCTCCTTACCAGATGCCACCCTACTCCAACTTCCTCCTGTAACTTTCTCCTCCTTTACAGACCTCCACCTAACAACTCCACATTCCCAGATGCTTTTCTAGACACAGTTGCAAACCTTATTACACTATACTCCAACCTATGCAGTCTTGGGGATCTAAACATTTGGTTTGACAAACCCTATATGCTCCATCCAAAAGCTATCACCACTGGCCTAGTCGCATTGAACCTACATCTGATTGTACACAATCCCACACACATTGCTGGACACATCCTAGATGTCATTTTTGCTAAGCCTGAACTAGTTACTATTCATAGCATCATGCCAATCACTCGGTCAGACCACCATTTGATAACTTTCCGACATACAACTCCACAAATCAACACAACCCATAACTACTTACATACATACACCTATCGACCATGGAGCAAACTCAATTTGGATGACTTAGAAACTCAACTAACAGCCAACACAGATCTAGATACAAATAATTCTGTGCCAAAAGTTTATGAGTGGCTACAGGAAGCTTTTGATATCCTAATACCACTCAGAAAAACTAAACAGGACAAAAGAAAACCAACACCTTGGAGAAACACAGAACTTAAAAAGGTAAAGCAACAAATCAGAAAGTTGCAGTGGAACTGGCTCAAAACAAGCAAAAGTCAAGACAAACTGCAGCTACACAAACTTAACAGGATATACAAATCATCAATCAAAAAATCTAAAAAAAGGTACTACTCGGACAGAATTCAAAATGCTCAATCTGCAACCAAGGAATTTTATAAAATTCTCAATAAATTTCGAAAACCTACATGCATGGAAGGAAGTCATCCCACTACTCAAGATTTCACAAACAAATTGCCAACTTACTACACAACCAAGGCAGACACATTGGGCTCCTATTTAAAAAATAAGAAAAACATCAGCACCAACCCCTTTCCTAAAATACCCCCTAAGAATAAACCAACCCAACCTCTACAGTCCATCAAACAAATATCCCAGGCTGAATTTATGGATTTGGTCAAAGCAAGCAGACCTTCCGGTTGCCCTTCTGACCCTTGCCTACCACAAATATTCAAGAACATTCTTCTATCTACTTCTGCTGCCACACCTGTAAGAAGAATAATTAACAACTCTTTAACTTCAGGAACTTTTCCTGTAGACCTGAAAAAGGCATACGTACGACCATTATCAAGGAAAACAAACCTAGACCCGCAAGACCCCAACAACTTCAGACCAATCACAAATGGACCTTTCCTGGTCAAATTGATAGAAAGAGCAGCATTCGCCCAGAAGTCACAATTCATTGAAGACAATTCTATACTTTCAGACTTCCAAACTGGATTCCGCCCAGGAAGAAGCACTGAATCGGCACTCATACCAATCTGGGATGATCTTAAAAACACAGTTGACTGCAATAGAGTTGCTGCACTACTTCTCTTGGACCTCTCAGCTGCCTTTGATACGGTTGACCATGACACCCTAATTCAAAGACTCCACGAAGCCGGCATACAAGGGATTGCTCTCGACTGGATTACTTCCCATCTTCAAAAAAGATCTAATATCATCCACCCTTCTCGTCCAAACCCTACCTCACAAAAGCAGGGGTCCCCCAAGGATCAATCATCTCACCTTTGCTTTTCAACATCTGCATGATATCTTTACCAGAACTGATCAATGATTTCCATCTCACATGCTACAACTATGCAGATGACACACAAATACTACTTAAATTAGAATGCCCCAAAAATATTGAAAACTCACAAATATTCAGTTGCCTCAGAGCTGTTGATCAGTGGATGACATGGAGCCATCTCAAACTAAATACCTCCAAAACAGAAATACTCATATGTGGTGACTGGAAAAATTATGACCCTCTGTGCGTCTGGCCTGACGATCTCGGACCACCTCCTCAATTATCCAAGGAAGTTAAAAACCCAGGAATCACCATGGATTCCAAGTTAACTATGAATGCCCAAGTGGACAAATTAGCACAAACAAGCTTCATCACCTTGAAGACTTTACGACACATCTTCCCCACCTCAGATTTCCACACAAGGTGCAAGCTACTATCTCGCTTGTACTATCCAAACTGGATTATGCCAATGGCCTCTACCATGGATCATCTCTATCTATTATGAAAAAACTACAACGTATCCAGAATTCCGCAGCCAGGCTACTATTAAATGTAAAGCCGCAGGCCCACATCTCCCCTACCTTGAGAGCACTACACTGGTTACCCGTTGCCAGAAGAGGCACTTTCAAGCTGCTTTGTATCCCCCACAAATCTATAAATGGAACAGGACCGCTTTTTATCAGAAACAAAATAACCAAATACATCCAACAAAGAAACCTCCGCTCAAGATTGGCACCCCGCCTTAGAACACCATCATACAAGAAAAATACTATAGGTGGTACATCCTTCTCCGTTCAAGCAACCAAACTATGGAATTCATTACCCCCAACTATAAGAGCCACAGATAACTTTCTTGCCTTCAGAAAACTACTCAAGAGTTGGCTCTTTCCTTCATAACCACCATATTCAAACAACTATGGACTGCATATGCCTATGTTGATAAATATTTTTTTCAGATTGTGTATATTTCTAGTTATGTATAGTTCTTTAGAAAATATGTATCGCTACTATGTCATAACAATAAAATACACACACACTCTTTAAACCTGTTTGACTAAGTATATTTTACCCATGGTTCTAATTGTGTATTGTATGTGCATATGTGTGTGTATTCATGTGTGTTTGTATGTGTGTGTGTATGTGTGTGTGTATGAGTGTATGTATGTATATATATATATGTATGTATGTGTATGTATATATGGGTATATGTTGTTTCTGTGAATTCCTGCTCTCATCTTATCACACTTATCTATCCATCATCCTATGTCATGTCTCTATCAAACTATCCTCCATTCTCACTCTTACTCATCCCAAATCCTTTCTACTACTTTCATCTCCTAAATAACTCTGCCTAAGCTCTTCCGTCCGCTTCCACATCTAACTCACAAACCTCACTCTACTACCGTGACCTCCCACACAACCCTAATAAAGTCTCCCGCATTTATCTCACCCTGCTATTATGCTCTCCCTAACCCTTCCACATACTCCTCCCTCCTCCATCCCCCTTTACTCATCACAAGCCTTTGGGTTGAGTAAATGAAGGATATACTCCCAATTAACACTTCTGGATTTCTTTCCTCCTCCACCCCTCTATTACTCCAGTCAATCTAACTAACAAACTCTCATATCCGCGGCTCAAATTAACTCATAATAATACTAAAACTGTACTCATTATTTCCCGATACTAATCCATCACTAATTCTTGTTGGGTTCCAGAGTAGCGTGCTACTCACCGAAAAGCGCTTCAACGCCTCGTCAGGGGTAGTAAGCGCTATATAAATACGATTACAATACAATACAATACTGACTGGCAAATGCTTTTGTTGTATTGCACCTTCTCCCGGCTTAAGAATGGAAACTCCCTTGGCTGTACTGCACAGGGAGACCATTACACACTTTAAAAAAGCGCAATTTCCACACCATCCTCTGATACAGTCCCTTCCCCCTCCTGTTGATGGGTGAGGTGAGGGCTTCCATTGTCATTCTTGTGTCCCAGGAAGAGGTGCGAATGAGCGCTCTCCCAGGCAGCTCTGAATGACAAAGGGCCTAGGACCTTGACACTCCCAGCTCCAGCCGAGATGCCTTCACCCAATGGCATCAGTGTCTGTAGATTTCTGTGAACTGTACTCACTTCACAAACTCTTGCATTCCCACAGCACACAAGCCTGAAAGTACGGCGTGTATTGCAGTGAAAAATAAACGTTTTGAACGTGCAGCTCTTTAACATTTGTTTTATCTTTATTTATCATTTTGTTAATTTTAAACATGAAATATCAACAGTGGTATTATTCAGACATAGTTCCAGATTGCTGTTTCACAGACTGTACGGCAGAATACAATGTCTATAGTTTCATTTTTAATATTTACAAACCTGTCGCTCGTGTGTGATATAACAAAGCATCCCAACTAATAGTGCCCCAATAGGCTCCTGAAGCCTTTAGTCAAGTGAGGAACTAGTTCACATTCTTTAAAGTCCATGGGATAGAGGCAAATGCCCAACAAAACACATTTACATTGTAATTTGATGGCCTAATTTTTTTCTAGAACTAGAAGGAAAACCTATACTTGTGATTTAAATATATATTTAGGTACAAATGTTGTCTGCACGCTAACAACTGTTTTTTTTTTCAGCAGGTCCTTTACAGTCTAATGGTCCTCCTTTTCTTATAACTTACCCTCCCCTTTATTAGATCACAGCATGAGCATCATTTCTTTTAGTTAAAAACAAGGTTGTTGGAACTATGTGATTGTGCAGCTACAACGATTTCCGTATAAATATAGATTTGCTGCATTTGCTACATAATTCATCATCTGATGGACAATCTGCTGATTTTAACAAAAACTTGTTTCCAGCACAATCGGTTCAAAAGTTTCTAAGAACATAGCAACATGTGTTGCTACTAATGGAAGGCTCTTTGCAAAGGCTCACTTGTCAACTTTCTGTGGCTTATTGCTATATTTCAAAAAGTGTATTTAAAATCTGCTTCTGAGGTATTGCATATGTTAAACTAATGCAAAGGCAGTATTAACCAGTAAATGACAATCATGAATTAATACTATGAACAAATGTGTTGCATTATGCCACACAATTTACCTATATAAACTGCATAATTTACTGAAACCTGACGCAAAATGTTGCCCCCCGCTGCCGCATAATCCCAGTGGGCCTGGTTAAAAGTCTTTCACTGGACTGATCTCCTCAGATCTCATGGTGTTCTTCTACAATGCCGTATAATTCTACATTACCAGGCAGTATCTCTGCCTTTAAAAATTGTAGTACCAACTCTAATTATTACTGTGTGACATAGTTTTTAGGGCGTTTGAAATTTAAATTAAGATGTGTAAATCACGTACTAGAGTTTCATGCTTCACCTATTATGTACTATGCAGAATTCCAGAAAGTGTGCCACTTCAAATAACTACGAGCCACACAAGTGCATGGCAATAATGCGAATGCCCAGAATGTGACCGGCTGTTGCCTGTGCCATTTATGTTTTTTGTGCTATGTTCTTATGCAAGACTCTTTTTGAGCTCACATACAGCGCGAAATAGATTTGCAATTGCGTAATTACATGTCATTATGCATAGTTTTCCTGAAATTTCACGTAATTACACAAAAGCAAATGATGCAAATTTCACATGCTCTGTCATTTTGCACATTTGACAGGATCGTTGTCTTTCAGATGTTGCCAGATGGATTAATATGCCTTCTCTGATTGTCCCTCTTTTTTTAGTGTATACTGTATGCACATCACCTTGCTGTCTTGCTGACTAAGCTAGTGCTGCTGTCTGTGGGCAGGGCCACTAAAATTATGCAGCATAGGGGGGCCAAATTATGTTGAAGGGCTGAACAAATTATGTGGCAAGAAAATGCAAATTATGCAGCACAATGCTGCGCATTTTGTGATAGTGCTAATTAATTTATTTGATCCTTTTTATATCTGGTATTAGTGTCTGGGAATAGAGTTCAGCTTATTAGTACCAATTTAATACCCAAATGCAGAAATAAGCAACTAAAAAATGACCAATCAAACTTTGGAAAAAACGTTCCAATGAGTGGTAATCTGAGTCGCTATATTATTTTGTAACTTTTGAACCGTTGGAGCTGAAAACTACATTTTTTTGTTAAAATCTGCAGATTAAGCAGTAGATTATGCATTATGTGGCGAATGCAGCAAATACATAATTATGAAAAAAGTACCATGGCCGCAGAATCAAATAATTCCATTGGCCCTGCCTATATGTTTTAATTCTAACTATATTATAATTTGTGAGCCTATCTCTCACAGCTCCTGCTCTACTCATAGGCACTGTGCCCCAAGACAAGATAAGGGCACCTCTCTGGTCACTTATCCATAAAATCAAAACACTTCCGGTATAGAATGATTATGAATACAACACTCTGACAGCCACATACTCCCTCATGGTGTAGAATGGTGCCTGTCCCTGAAAAAGTTTAATAGGCTATAATGGGGTATGATAGGAGTATCATGACCTCCAAACAGTTGGGGGACTCAGAGGGACCCCACCCAAGATCCAAACTATTTTTTTCCATGCCATGGGTTCTGCCATACTATGGTGGGACTCAGTGGAGACCGTCCATGAGGTACCACAGTACTTACAAGGGATGCAGTGCTGCCTTCCTGTGAGGTTCCAACACCCCATTGATGCCCTACAGCGAGAGCTGACATTGAAGCTTCACCCCCATTGGTACTGTGGTTCCATGCAACCTTCCTTAGGGAGCTTGCGCTGTCTCACCAGGTTTCAAATCCTATGGCCAAACCCCACTGCGCATGGCCAAAGACCTCTCTGTGTGGGAACTTGAATGTTGTCCTTAAACACCATCTCAGTGGGGACTTGAACACAATCTTTTTCACACACACACTCCTTGTGGACATGAACATCCCCATAAGCACACACTATCTCTGTGAGGACTTTAACATGAAATTAGTTACTATGATTGTGGAGATTTGGACATGATTACTTCCACACATCATCTCTGTGGGCACTTGAACATTCCTCTATTCCTGCACTATCTCTCTTTCGATTTGAACATACTTTTCTTCACACTATCAGTGTGTAGACCTGAACATTTTTCAAAGGGACTTGACAAATGTTATTTTTACACACTATCTTTGTGGGGGCTTAGATATCACAATTGCCCACACACGATCTTTGTGGGGGCTTCAACACTGCTATAATGAAACATTATCTTGGTCGGGCATGAATATCATTATAATAAGACACTATAGGACACATTTATCAAAGAGTTGCATCACCCTTGTGTCACGCAAACACAGAAAAAGGAAATGCCTCAGATGATTGTTTTTGTGCAGGAAGGTGTCCCTTCCTGAAAAAAAACAATCCGGCTTACAACGTTGGCACCCTTGCACAATGGTTAGCACTAGGCAGCACATTGTGCGCCAGAAGAAGGAAACAATAGAAATGTGCTGTATAATGTTAAATATGGCACATTCCTGCCCTATCCCTACCAGGCAGTGCAGAGCAGCAAGGTGGCTTGCTGCACCTGCAAGGGCAGAGAGTTTCCAGGTCACCTCAGTCCAGTAGAGGCTCAGCCTAGGTTCCTAAAGAGTGTGTTTAAAATCTGCTTCTGAGGAATTGCAATGGACACAGGTGACCAGAGCATCCAGGAAAATTCTGTACATTTTGGCTGGAGAGAGGTAGGCTATATGGAAGATACAGAACTGGATTAATTTAAAGCGAGCATTCTGGGTTGTTCAAGAATCCTGGACTATTCCTTATTATAAAAGGCTCTGCCTATCTCTGCCAACCATGTGCTTCTGATGGTTGTAGGGAAATATTGCGAATGAGCTACCAAGGTCCCATTTAGGCAGATTATGAGGCTATGTTCCATCATCAATGTGTGTAGGGGATTAGAAAGCTGGTTATTAGCTGGTTCAGATTCCCTTGCATTCCAGGGTTGCTAGGGTGTGATGGACTCAGCCATATTTGGTGAATTGCACCTTCCCCCCGAGAGCTGAATACTCAGTAAGTTCTACGAAGGTTAATAGTTGGCTGCAGAGAAAAAGTTAGCCCAACGTAGACATTCCTGCCTGGTCCCAATATTGCAGTTCCTGCTTAGTAAAGTGTTCCCACTCCTCTGGAAGATGATTCAGAGGCAACAATTGGCTGTAAGGAGGAGAGCCCTGAGTAATACAAAAGCCTCTTGCAAGACTGTTCTGGGCCACCAATAAAAAATAGGGAAAGTTGACCCAACGACTAGCTCCGAGGGCCAGTACTGCTAAGACCCTCTCTTCTGATAGCAAGGGATCATGGGCACCTGTATCCTCCAAGTAGGACTCATAAATCTAGTGGGCTGACCACTACAGCTCAGTTGATAAGCAGTAGAACACAAAATTAGGGTTCCCATGCCATTGACTCCAGTAGGAGCTGCAAATTGGTTAGAGCTATCTTATGGAGAGAGTTATGCAGGATAAGCTTGACAAGTAGTCTAATGAGTACAGAGAAGTGCCAGTGGAAGATTGATAACATAATTCAAAAGTCAAGGGACATTTTCATCTTGGTGATGGCAAGGCTGCCCAATGGAGACAGGAGAAGCCACCCTCAAAAGTCACCTGCGCACAGAGGGGCATCACTGCTGCTGTAAGGTTACCATCCAGGAGGTCCTGGTATTCATGAAAAATTCAGATCTCCAGATACCAGAAGGACGAGGCCTTCCAATGTACCGGATCTCTCCCAGGGGCCAGTCTTCCTGTGCTACCACTGAACCACAGGCATCAAACATGACTTTTCCCAGCTGACCCGGAGACCTGATAATGTCTTAAAAGTCTATAGGAGGTTAAAGATCCTGGAGTTAGCCTCTGCGAGGCCCCTGATATAAAATAAGATGTCATCCGCATAGAGTGACATAACATGGATTCTGTCTGGCAGAGAGATCCCCAAATGTTACCTGGCCTATGTGTGTGGGCAGCCAGGAGCTTCAACCCGAATGCAAGTAAAAACGTAAGAGGGTCACATGCCACTGACCTTTGGTAGTTGCTCTAACACGAGGTGGCCCACAAAGACCAATGCAGAAGGATCCCAGAGCAGCAGCTTGATCAATCAGATGGTGCAAGCTCTAAAGCCAAACTTTGCCAGGACCTTGAGCAAGTATGCCCAGCTCAGGGAATGAAACACTATCACAACATTTAAAATGAAAGCCGCCACCCGGGGCCAGCACTTCAGGGCCTTCTTTAGGATTTGGTATAGCCTCCTAATATTCGGTGAAGTACTGTGGCCAGGTCCATATGTTTCAGGTGGGAGCGTTCTCATTGTATGCTGTCAGCTAGAATTTTTCTGAACATTTTATAGTTGATATTCTAAACTGCTATGAGGTGATAAGAAATTGGGTTTGTGGGGTGCTGCTCGGGTTTTAGCTATGACACTAATGTGACCTCAAAAGGTGGCAGGCCATCGGTTCCAGGAGTCTTGTCCTCAGCTGATTCTGTGATTGCCGTCTCAATATGATGGGCTGGAATATGTGTATCTATCTCATCCTGCTCCACTAGGGACAATCAGGGGAGAGGAACTGCCCCCTCAAAGGCCTGAATGGATCCGGGTAAGCATCCGGGCCTGAGGCACTGTAGGGCCTCCCAACTTAAGCATTTTAAAAAGTATTGTAAATGTCAAGTAATTTGAATTGGAGGCTAAAAAGTAAATAAGTATCCTCTGATTGATTTGTGGGAGCAATGCAGTAAAAATTATAGTATGGACGATGTGTGGCTGAAATTGAATTTAGAAAAGCTTCAACCTTCCAATTAAAGTTATTTTTTTATCTATGTTTGTTTTCAAATTTAATAAAATGTGGTATCATTTGTGTATGTGTTTGATGAATGCTTGTTTCAGTACCTTTTGTGTATTGTTTTGCATTTCAAATAATCAACAATGTTTGGGCTGGAGTTCCCGGCTTCCACTAATGACTCGGTCAGGGGTCCCCAGATTCCAATAATGATTTAGTGGGAGTCCCTAGGTTCCAATAGTGATAAAGTGGGGGGGGGCACATAAGTCGAATGGTTGGGAACCACTGCCATAGAGAATACAATAAAGGATCGGTGAATATCATGCTAGGAGTAATGGAATATCCCATCATAGCCACAGTGTCGTCTTTAGTGGCCGCCTTGCCTCTCTACTGATGAACCGTGGCAATAAGCTCCCAGACTTGTCACTCTCTGAGTAAGGGACAACCCCATGGCTTCATTGCCTAAGCACCATAGCCACTCCACCAGCAGCACCTTGTCCTCTAGAAGCTGAAGGCAGCGATAATGGAGAGAAAAGATGTCGACCATCATCCATTCAATATTGAGGGATTGTTGTTCAATATTCAAATCCCAAGCCTTTCACCCAAAGTCAAACGGATGCACATCCCTCAGGTGACCACTTTAAAGGCTGTCCATTCTGTAGCCAGGGATGGGGTGGATCTCTTATTGTGCTTAACATAGTTGGTCATTTGATCTGCTAATGTGCCTGTTAGAGCTCAGATTTTTAGTTGTCAGAGTATGTACCTTGTACAAGCAGGAACCACCACTTCTAGTCAGGGTAAGCTAGACACACAGTAAGAGATAATCTGTGCTTACCCTCTTGTAGCTTGGCACAGACCAGGCGGGCTTATCTAAAGAGGTAATATGTACAGAATTTGTGCAACTCACACATAAAGTAACACAATAAAAACACCACAAAAAGACTCTGCATAGGTTTAGAATAATAGAGAATATTTATCTGAATAAATGAGACCAAAATGACAAAAAATTAAAGAATAAACCAAAAATAGTGCTTAGAAGTCAAAAGCGCTAAAAGATTACTTGAGGTCAAACTAGATGGGGGTAAATCCAAAGCTCAGGCCGACCCCTATGGGGGGCAGGCTGAATAAAGAACTGACCCAAATCCGATGAAAGAGTACCTCGGATGGAGTAGGCGTTGACATCAAGGAGCGACGTGGAGGTGATGCGTTGGTTGTGATCCACACAGTCGGGTCCTGCATCTGCATCAAACTCCGTTAAGATTAATGCAATGCATCGTGATGTCCTTTGATCGGCTCTGTGTCACCGTCGAAACTCACAGTTGGGTCCCGCGTTGTCGTAGAATTGGCAATGCGTTATAGGACACTGCATTTGATCCGAGCAGTGCAAAGGCTCAAATGTGTCGATTCTTGCAGAAAAGGCAGCTGCAAATCCACTTTCAAGGCCCAGGACTGTATTGGCACCTTAAGCAAGGTTGGGACTCATAGATGGCAGAGTCTAGCAGCAAGAGCAGAGCTGCAGGTAGACTTTGAGGTCCCTGAGACTGTAGGAGAACAGGGGGCAAGTCAGCAAGCCCTTGGAGTCACTCTAGGTCAGGTGAGAGGGGCCAGTCCTTCCTCAGCTGGGCAAAGATCAGCAAGCAGCAGGGTAGCTCATCAAGGCGGAGAGCAGTCCATCTTAGAAAGCAGTCCAGCAGTGTGGCACTCCTTGTAGCACAGGAGTCCTTACTCCAGGCAAAGTTCTTCCCAGGTCCAGGAGCGTACTCATTTTTTGGGGTCAGGGACCCAGTTCCTATACACAAATGTGCCTTTTAAGCAGGGGTGACTTTAGAGAAAGGTATTTGTAGTGCTCAGAGGTAATTTCTTCCTAGCCCTGGCTCCAGACTATCAGTAGGGGGTAATCACCACCTTTGTGTTGGGACAGGCACAACCCTATTTAAGTCTAAGGCCCTCATTACGACTTTGGCGGTCCTTTCACGGGTCCTCTAAAGCCACTGCAGGCAAATGACCATCAGCACTGGAGGTCTTTTGCCTGCCATATTAGGAGTGTTCTGCTGGCTCGTAATTAAGCCGGAGGAAATGTTGTGGAGCGTCGGGTGGG
Source organism: Pleurodeles waltl (assembly GCF_031143425.1). Lineage (NCBI taxonomy): Eukaryota > Metazoa > Chordata > Amphibia > Caudata > Salamandridae > Pleurodeles > Pleurodeles waltl. The sequence goes on from NC_090445.1 coordinate 1,496,199,530, forward strand.
ATAGCACCCGTCGCGCTTTTCACTGCCCCTAATTTGGGCAGTGAAATGCGCAATGGGGCTGTGCATGGGGGCCGGACACCCTCATTCCACCAGCCTTTCTATGGCAGTGATAACCGCCATGGAAAAGCTGGCGGATGGGGACTCGTAATCCCCAGGGCAGTGCTGCATCCAGCCTTGCCCAGGTGGATTACAATCGCCGGGACTGCAAGGCTGCAGGCTGGCTGCAGCCTGGGGGTGTCAGCAGTTGCACCTGGCAGCTCCGTCACGGTCATAATTTGGCGGTCAGACTGCCCTGTCTGTGGTGGTCCGCCCGCCATTGTGAGGCTGGCGGTCTTAAGACCCCCAGCCTCGCAATGAGTGTCCGCTCCCCTCCACCCTTCCTACCGAGGAAGGCTCATCAAAATGCAGATGAGTGCTCAGACTAAACAAATCTTCCTGAGTTTGTGGCTGGTTAGAGGGAATGCACAAAGTATAGCTTTCACCCACCTCAGATGGGTATTGGTGACATGTTGCAAGGCACACAGGGCAGTAAGAGCAGAGAAATGCCCTCTTTCTAAAAGTGGCATTTTTAAAACAGCAATGTCAAATTAGACTTTACCAGCAAAGAGGATTTATCATTAACATTCCAATCATATGAAGTGTGAAGTAGCTATCCCTTTCTGGTCAGGAAGTACAGCTTAAAAGTATGTTAAGGAATTCCCAATGCTGGTCTATGAGAGGAGCAGGCCTCACAATAGTGGAAAATGACTGAGGCCCTCATTACAACCCTGGCAGTTGGTGTTAAAGCAGCGGTAAGACCGCCAACATAGACAGCCACTTTAACACTCCGACCCCCACAGCGGAAGAAACAAACACCACGGCGGTAACTGCCAACAGACAGGCGGAGGACAAAGTACCACCCACCGTATCACAACAGGCCTATCCGCCACCTTTTCAGGGGCGGAACCAACGCTCTCAAAAGCATGACAGAAACAGTAAACACTCACCTCACGACACCCAACGAGGAACCAGGATGCAATGGAGCCTGAACTACAGGTTTTACCAATGCTGGTCTTCCTCCTGCTCTATCAGGAGCAGGACAGACGCCGTTGACGACCATGGTGAGTACTGCACCTACAACACAGGGGAGGGGGGAGGGAAAAGAGAGTGACACACATACGCAACACAGAATACCCCCAAACCCTCCCTCACCCACAACAACATACACACAAATACATGCAGCAACATTACATATACACCCCCCACCCCCTGGAAGAACACAAGGACAAAAGGAAATGATTGTAACCAGTGTAATCATGAAAAATCTGATAGTGAAAGTTAAAAATTCAGTATATACAAATGTGTACACCAACTACACAAGTCTGGATAGTGTACCAATCATTGTCCGTGGACCAGTGGTTCCAAAATGCATGGTCGAAGCCCACACAAGATACCTGACTCGAAACAGAGAGAACACTGCTGGGGCATCTGATCGAAAATAAACAGGCACCTCAGGGGGAAGGGAAGGGGGGGCACCTCAGCCGGATGAATGCACAACGCCACTGCTGCACGAGGGGGCTCCATGCCCATTGCTGTATCCTGGGGAGTGCAAAGCCACAGTCTCTCAAGACTCTAAAGTGGGTTATTTGACCATTGCTTTATCCTGGGGAGTGCAAAGCCACAGTCTCTCAAGTCTTTTCAGTGGTTGGTTTGCCCGCTGCTTTATCCTGGGGAGTGCAAAGCCACAGTCTCTCAAGTCTCTCAAGTGGGTGGTTTGCCCACTGCTTTATCCTGGGGAGTGCAAAGCCACAGTCTCTCAAGTCTTTCCAGTGGGTGGTTTGCCGCCCGGCTTTATCCTGGGGAGTGCAAAGCCACAGTCTCTCAAGTCTCTCAAGTGGGTGGTTTGCCAATTGCTTTATCCTGGGGATTGCAAAGCCACAGTCTCTCAAGTCTTTCAAGTGGGTGGTTTACCCACTGCTTTATCCTGGGGAGTGCAAAGCCACAGTCTCTCAAGTCTTTCCAGTGGGTGGTTTGCCCACTGCTTTATCCTGGGGAGTGCAAAGCCACAGTCTCTCAAGTGGATAACAGTTCCACTGGCTCTTGAGGGGGCCTGGTGCCCAGAGTGCTTCATCCTGCCAAGGTCTGAGGTAGTAGATGTCAATCTCCACTGGTTCTGGAGGGGGCCTGGTGCCCAGCGTGCTTCATCCTGCCAAGGACTGAGGTAGTGGATATCAATCTCCACTGGTTCTGGAGGGGGCCTGGTGCCCAGAGTGCTCTACATGCAGTGTGGCCGGTCCCATTCCTTCACCCGGGTGTGTGGGCCACGAGATTGCCTAGGAACAGGTAGCATGATACTCCATGGAGGCTGAGACATACCCCACACTGCTGCGGCTTCGCCTTCCACCTGCAGGTGCAAACAGTGATGGAAGTCATGCCTCATGGAAGCTGGGCAGGGTCCAGGAACTCTCCTCCAGCCTCGGACGACTGACTACTGGGGATGGTAGCCTTGTCAGCGGTGGTGCCACTGTCTGAGCACGTCGCGGGACTGGTAGTGGTGCTTGCGGCGGTGTCTGTGGCTGCGGTGCTGGCGGTGGTGCATGGGTCAGCACCTGTTGAGGGACACAGCAGGACGTCTCCAGCAGCCTCAGACTGCTCCCCACTGGGGAAGATGCTGAGGACTGTTGGTGAGGCTGCAGACGTGCCGGTGGCTGTGCAGGTGGCGGGGCAGGTGACGGTGTAAGTGGCGGTGCAGGTGACGGTGCTGGTGGCAGGGCAGGTTGCAGTGTTCGCCGCTGTACCGTTTGGTGGAGTCGTGGACAGAAGGGACACAAGTCCCTCAGTCGGTGCCACCGTGCCCTGTCCTGACCTGCTCTTCTGCTTTTTTCCCTTCCCCACCTTTGATGGTGCCACAGGTGTCTTGACACTATCCCCTTTTGTTTTGGCGGAGCCCTTGGTGGCGGCTTCTCCCTCTGGGATGTGGGCACCTTCTTCCCCCTGGCAGGTGGCAGAATGTTCTTGCCCTCGCTACGTGGCACACTGGCAGCCCTGATGGGTGGTTCACTCGATGACCCTGCAGTTGCTGGCACCACTGTGCCTGGGGATTTGATGGCTTAGGTGCTGGGCTGGGACCTGGAAAGCCTGGCCCTAGGGGAAGGATGGTGGGGAGGAGAAGGGAAGAGGTCAAGATTTGCCAGGAAAAGTTTTTTAGACACACTGGGACGGGAAGATGGAGGGGGTTTGAGAGTGGAGGAAGAGGAAGTGGTTGTAGGAGGTGTACTTTTGCTGAATTTGGGTGAAGGTGTATGGGCCGGATGGCTGTTGGGTGGGTGTGTGCCTGCGTTTGTGTACTTTGGGAGGAGGGCTCACAGACACACTGGAAGAGGACACTGGGGATGTGTGCATGGTAGTGGTGATTGCACATGCGTGGTGTGTGGTGATGGGCTTGCTGGTGATGGAGGTAGTGGCTGAGGATGTAGTGCATGCAGGTGTGAGTGGAGAGGAGACAGGGAGGGAGGAGGAGGACGTGGAGGAGGGGGACACAGTGGAGACAGTGAATGTTGCTGTGTCTGCATGGGCATAGTGTTTGTGTGAGTGCTTGTGGGATGTGCAGTGCTTATGTTTGCCATGTCCACTCTTATGTGTTGATGAGTGTGCATGCTGGTCTGAGGGTATGCTTGGGATAGGCTGAGGTACAGGGGATTGGGTCAGGGTGGAGGAAGTTGGAGGGGGAGGCTGGACACAGGGACAATGGCTGCCATCAGTGCTGAGGCCAGAGCCTGAAATGCTTTCTGTTGGGCCGCCTGCCCAGAATGAATGCATTCCAGGTATGCATTTGCTTTTTGCAAATGCCTCTCAACACCCTGGATGGCATTCAAAATGGTAGATTGCCCAACAGTGAGGGATCTCAGGAGGTCAATAGCCTCCTCACTGAGGACAGCAGGGCTGACTGGAGCAGGGCTGAGGTGCCTGGGGCGAAGGAGATGCCCATCCTCCTGGGTGAGCGGGCATGGGACACACGCTGAGGGGCTGCTGGGAGGGCGTTACTGGTAGGGGGGGTGGCGGCTGTACCTGTTGATGCGGTGGGCACAGAGGTGCCCGCCACCGAAAGGAAGCTACCATCAGAGGAGGAGTCACTGTCACTGGTGTATTCTCCAGTCCCCATCGTGGAGCTCCCCTCGCCCTCCGTCCCACCGGTGGCTTCAGACTCCATTGCTTCACCCTCCATGGCCCAGTGGGTTGCAGCTCTCTCCTCCTCGAGTGCCACTGCTCTTCTGCCAGATGATGCCATTGCACCAAGAACAGGGAGACAAAACAAAAAGGGGGGGGGGGAGACAGAAGAAAAACATGTTCAGTGCATGCAACACCACTAGCGTTGGCGGACACAACACACAGGGAGTGGCCCTCTCCACTACGCGATGCACTAACAGTTCCTGGCAAATTCACATGCCCATGGGGTACGAGACCTAAGCCCAATTGCTGCACACCTGGATGTCACAGGAGCCTGTCTAGGTGCAGATGGCTATTACCACTAGTGGGGTTGGGGTGCCACAGAGCCTGCCTAACAAGGGACCTTGCCTACCAAGTCTGCCCTGGCCTAGGGGAACCTACAGCCCACCTACCCCCACCCAGACACCTCGTAATGCGCGCATAGTTAGCTGAATGAGAGTGTACTCACCAACTTGTGGCTGCTGTGATGCCCTCAAGTGCCCATCCAACTCCGGGTAGGCCACCGCCAGGATCTGGGACATCTGGGGGGTCATGGTGCGAGGGGCACCCCTTCCACATTGGGAGGCCATCCCCAACTGGACCTCCGCGTCTTCTTGCTCCAGCGGTGCAGGTCCTCCCATCTTTTACGGCAGTGGGTGCTCCGTCTGTGGTAGACCCCCAGGGTCCGGACGTCCTTGGCGATGGCACGCCAAATACCCTTCTTCTGGTGGGCGCTGACCTAGAGCAAAGGTACAGAAGGAAGGGATATTACTCACCCGTCCGGACCGCCATTCTCATTGCCCACCAGTTTCCACCCATTCCCTGACAAACATCCACTCGCCATCCACACATGCAGGCCTCAGCCCCCTCCCCATGTATCTACCATACACACCATTCTAAACAGGCATTGCCCACGCAGCATGCTCACAGTGTACTCACCTGTTTGACTGGAGGACCGTACAGTTGCATGTACTGGGGGAGGACCCCATCCACCAGTTTCACCAACTCCTCCAAAGTGAAGGCAGGTGCCCTTTCCCCAGACACTGTAGCCATTGTCGCTTCCAGACACAGGTAACAGCAGCACTTGCAGTGTAGGTCCTCTCCTGTTGAAGGTCAGGTATCAAGTGAGGGAACAGATAGAAAATGGCGGTCACATCCGTGGAGGTGCGTACCGTCACCGCCAGCGTACGTCGTCATTGACTCCTGGGACCCATAGGGCCCAATGTTAACCAATGCTGACTAGCGCCACGGTCTTCGACCACCCACCGCGACGGTGTATAACGCCAGTGCAGTTACATCATTTCCCCTTGTCCCACCTTACAGGTCAGGCAGCCGCCATTTCAGGGGGCCACATGGGATGGAAAAAAACTGCGTCACACCTATCTAGGACGGGAATACAGACAGATATTGGCATATTGTGAATTACCAACGTTTCAGCAAATTACACATTGTGATACCTCAGTGTTGGATGACCGCCGCTCGCTGTTCTCCATAGGGCACGTCTGCTGGGGCAGGTGATGAGATGGCAGCATTCTCCGGTGTACAGGCCCCTGGTGGACGTGTCGACAATGGAAGAGAGACACATCATAATCACATACAGACTTGATCATGCAACAATCCATGAACTGTGTGCCCAGTTGGAGCCAGACCTGATTTCAGTTATCCGCCATCCCACAGGAATCCCCCCTCTAGTGCAGGTTCTGTCTGTACTCCATTTCCTGGCCAGTGGGTCTTGTCAAACAACAGTGGCCATGGCATCAGGGATGCCCCAGCCAATGTTGTCTAACGTGTTGTCCAGAGTGTTATCTGCCCTGCTGACACACATGTGCAGCTACATCGTTTTCCCTCAGGTGGAGGATTTGCCCACAGTGAAAGGTGACTTTTATGCCCTGGGACATATCCCCAACATCATTGGTGCAATTGATGCTACACATGTAGCATTTGTCAACCCACAGGAATGAACAGGTTATAGAAACCGGAAAAGCTACCATTCGATGAATGTGCAGATGGTGTGTTTGGCAGACCAGTACATCTCCCATGTGAATGCCAAGTATCCTGGCTCAGTGCATGACGCTTACATTTTGAGGAATAGCAGCATCCCTTATGTGATGGGCCAACTCCAGAGGCAATGTGTGTGGCTAATAGGTGAGACCAGGGTCCCAACACAGTTGACATAGGTGTCTGGGTATGGGATTGTCCCTAAGGGTTAGTGTGTGTCTAACAATTGTCCCTTGACATTTGCAGGTGACTCTGGTTATCCCAACCTGTCACGGCTACTGGCCCCAGTGAGGAATCCCAGGACAAGGGCAGAGGAATGATACAATGAGGCACATGGGTGAACTAGGAGGATTATATATCACACCTTCAGCCTCCTGAAGGCCAGATTCGGGTGCCTCCATATGACAGGTGGCTCCCTATACTACTCACCGAAGAAGGTGTGCCAGATAATCGTGGCCTGCTGTATGCTGCACAACCTGGCTTTGCGATGGCAGGTGCCTTTTCTGCAGGAAGATGGGCCAGATGGTGGTCTTGTGGCAGCTGTGGAGCCTGTGAATAGTGAACAAGAGGAGGCAGAAGAAGAAGATGTCGACAACTGAAACAACATCATCATGCACTATCAGTGAGACACAGGTAAGAAGATGTAACTGCTTCCCACAACTCATACTATTGTTGGAGTTAGCAGAAGTCTGTCATTTTCACTCAGTGTATGGACCCTGACTTGTTACTTTGGCTTTCAATTTCACAGATCTGTCCCCCACTTTGTGCCCTCTGCTATGTTTACTGCTGGCCTACAGCTGTGTTATATTGGTATGTGAACAAGTACATTGACATTGCTATATTCCAGAGATTTAGCAAATACAAATTTGTGAAAGCACCGTCTGACTCCAGCTCGTTTAGTGATTCAAGTGTGTTTATTTGTGTACAAATAAGTAGAGGGGTTGTAAAATGGGCTGGGGTGATAGTGGAGGAATGTCCATGGCAGAGTCCAGTCTATTTGTTTCACAGGTGCATTGTCCAATGGGGCATAGGAAGTGGAGCAATGGCAGTTTCAGGTGGACAGGTTGTCAACGTGGGACAGAAGGGTGACATTCAAGGTTTATTATTTCCTGGCGGGGGTCTTGGCAATGTTCTCTGTCTTGTTCCTGGATCTCAGGGACCATTTGCGGGGTGGTTCTCCTTCTGCAGGGGGTGGGGTGCTGGTGTCCTGTTGTTCCTGTGGCGGTTCCTCCTGTCCACTACCGCCGGCAGAGGTGGAGGGCTGTTCATCATCCAGGCTAGTGTCAGGGGCCCGTTGGTGTGCCACTGTGTCCCTCCTGGTATTGAGAACGTCTGCCAGCACCCCTGCAATGGTGACCATAGTGGTTTTGATGGACTTCAAGTCCTCCCTGATCCCCAGGTTCTGTTCCTCCTGCAGCCGCTGGGTCTCCCGAAACTTGGCCAGTACCATGCCCATGGTCTCCTGGGAATGGTGATAAGCTCCCATGATGTTGGAGAGTGCCTCGTAGCCTGTCCTCCCCCTGTCGCACAGCAGTCCTCCCAGCTTCCCTGTTATCCTGTGCCTCTGTCCCCTGAACCGTGGAGGTAGGGTGGGGGGATAAAGTAGTAAAGATTTGCCTTACCAGAGTCCAGTCATCCTGCTACTCCTGCGAGGCCCTCAGGATGCATAACTGCCAAGACTTGTTCCTCCCTTGTTGTTAGTTGTGGAGGAGGAGGTGGGGGTCCACCGCCAGTCCTCTGTACAGCAATCTGGTGTGTGGATACCACAGAACCTACTTTCTCCCGTAGGTCATTCCACCTCTTCCGGATGTCATACTGTGTTCTTGGATGCTGTCCCACTGCATTTACCATGTCAACAATTCTGCGCCATAGCTCCATCTTCCTTGCAATGGATGTCTACTGCACCTGTGATTCGAATAGCTGTGGCTTTTCCCGGACGATTTTCTCCACCATGACCCTGAGCTCCTCCTCTGAAAACTTGGGGTGTCTTTGGGGTGCCATGATGTGGTGTGGGGGATGTGTGAGGTGGTGTCTGTTGTGATGTGTTAGGGGATGTGTTGGTGTGTGTTGGTTGGGGTGCGTGGATGTTGTATGAGTGACGGTGTTCTCTGTCTGTGGATGTTGGTGTTGTGTTAGTTAATCTCTCTCTCTGGCCTTCTCCGAAATTCTAGGTTGTAAGGGTTTGTGGGTAATGTGGGTGTTTGTTTTATAGTGGTGTGGGTGTGGTGTGTATATGTGTATCAAGGTGTGTGTATTTCGAATTGTCCAATGTGGTTGTGCTTTGTAAATGTGTGTGTATTTTGAGCGCAGCGGTGTGTACCGCCAATGGATTTCTGCGGTTGAAAGACTGCTGCGTTGATTCGTGGGTCGTGATAGTGTGGGTGTATTCTTGTTGGCATGACGGTGTGGGATTTGGTATTGCCAGTTTATCACTGACCTTTGGTGTGGTGGACTTGTGTGGGTGTCTGTATTGTGGCAGATTCCGAGCTGTGGGTCGTGATACTTGTGGTGGAATTCCGCTGCCGCAAGGGTATGTTGGTGGTCTTCTGCAAGTGGGATTTACCGACAATGTTGTAATGAGGGCCTGAGTGTTTTTCACTACCAGGACATGTAAAACTTAAAAGTACATGTCCTGCATTTTACTTACATAGTAACCTGCCCTATGTGCTGCCTAGGGCCTACCTCAGGGATGACATATGTAAAACAAAAGAGGAGTTTAAGGCTTAGCAAGAGGTTTTAAATGCCAAATCTAGGTGTCACACACAGGCTCTGCAATGCAGGCCTGAAACGGGTTTGAAAGGCTACCTGTGTGGGTGGCACAATCAGTGCTGCAGGCCCACTAGTAGCATTTAGTTTACAGGCAATGGGTATGTGGTATATCACTTAACAAGGGGCTTACAAGTGAGTTAAATATGCCAATTCTGAATACACTAATTTTACCATATTTGGGGGGAGAAGCACATGTACTTTAGCACTGGGCAGCAGTTATAAGGTGCTCAGAGTCCTAAGGTCAACAGAACAAAATATAACAAAAATGTGAGGCAAACAGGCAAAACGTTTAGGGTAAGACCACCCTAGAGTTGACAGGTCTAACAGTGCATCTGAAGGTTGTGTCCTCCAGCTTCGAAGGTTGTATTAGCCAAGTGGGAATAGGTGAAGGTGCTCTGCCTCATGCTAAGCAAAGCAGTACGGGATTGTGGTCCGAAACCATCCAAACTAGGTAATCAGAAGTGGAAACCAACGGGCAGAGGGCAATGGAACACACCATCCTGTCCAGGCAAACTTAAAAGTGTTGTATTGGGGAGAAGGAGTGGAGTTTGACCCCTGACTGTGAAAGTGTCATGCATCCTGGAGAGACCAATAAGTGAGTCAGGAGGGCAGGTCCTGAGTTCTGGCAACACTTGAGGTTTCAGGAAGAGGAGGGTGTGAACTGTCTAACCGTGTGTCTAAGATGTTTTATTCTTCATGTATTAGCTTTAGTCAAAAGGCTTAAGCTTTAGTATTTTTCTGCAGTACAGTGTTGAGTTGTTATGCTGACTTCATTGAAATTCTATTGCAAAACGTTGTCTATTAGCTATTTCATTGAAAGCTGTTTTCACTCTGTTCATTTTGTATTTCCTTGTAATAACTGTTTTAACAATGGGCCTTAGATTCTGGTATTATGTAACTTTAGTAAAATGTAGTCTTCTGTGCTGTGTTTGCTACAATGTTAATATTCTGCGGGAACTGTCCTCCAAAAAGAGTGGCAACATGGGCCTATCTTGTGGAAGAATGAAGAAAGCTACAAAATGGAGAAAGAATGTAACTCAATTGGCTGCTCAGTGTCACACCTCATAGGTTTGTCCAATAGGAGTTTCGCTAGTAATATTTTGGACTTTAATTAGAAAAAGTGCTGGATAATGTGAGTTAGTTCTGTCTATTTCTGTTCCAGTTGACAGCAATAATATCCAGTTATGTATAATTCTAAGAGTTCAAATACCTTAGGCCCAACATTACCGAACTATTGCCATTTCATTTTTCTGATGCCGATCGCTGAAGATCTGATGTTCCTGTGCTCTGCTGTTTAAAACTCTGCTAGCTGTTGTTACACTTAGTGTTGAAGTAAGCCTCAGCAAGGCCTACTAGTGCAAAGGGTTCGCCCTTCTCTGCACAAAGTCCTCAGACCATATAGGAAGAAGTTGGCACAGAAACTGAAATACAAGACAAAGTTTATTAAACCTCATGAGGTGGTACTACAGTTCAAACAGCACCCTTCGGTAATGTTTGAAGTAACACACTGAACTAAGAGAGCATGGTCCTTTTATAACCACGCAGGGGCTAAAAGAAGGTGGTACAATTATAGAAGCAAGACTTATATACATATAAGGTCATATGGAAATGCACAGTCGACAGGTCGGAGGGGCTAACAGTTTTCAAGGACTAGTTGACACATTACTGTCTGTTACTGATTACTGACAGCTGCAGATCTTACTGGGCTTGTGCGAAAGTGGGAGATTCTAAATATAACTTGTCACTAAACAGATTTAGAAGAGTAGTTAACATAAAGGTAGGACAGAACACATGGCGAGCACATGGCAGAGAAAATGGCTGCCCTGAGTAGAAAATGGATTCCGCGAAATGTTCACAATAGTTGTTAAATACAAGATGTCTTCTGCTAATGCTTAATCTAATCGCTACTGACTTACAACATTAGGAGAGGTACAACCAATGTGCATTTGTTTTCCTTTTGCATGTTTCTTTTAGAAATCCAACCACATTTTCTTTAGCGCCATAGTTCAGATGTGTTCCAAATTAATTTCTGTCTTATTTTAATTTTTGCATGTGATAAAGCCGAGCCCCATACATACATATTCAAATTAGAATTTGGCAATAAGGATGTCCGACCCAATTATTAAATTGAATGTTTATTAATTGATTATGATTGATTCAACTGTACAACTATTGAATTCTGTTGCTGTTCCTCAAATAATTCTGTTGTTGTTCTGTATAATTCTTTTGGGGTGTTTAATGGTAATTGTTCTTGTCAGACTAAGATTCTTCAGACGTTTTCAAATCAAATCAAATTATTAACATTTATAAAGCGCGCTACTCACCCGTGAGGGTCTCAAGGCGCTAGGGGAAAAAGGGGGGGTTATCGCTGAACGAACAGCCAGGTCTTTAGGAGTCTCCGGAAGGCGGAGTGGTCCTGGGTGGTCCTGAGGCTGGTGGGGAGGGAGTTCCAGGTCTTGGCCGCCAGGAAGGAGAAAGATCTCCCACCCGCCGTGGAGCGGCGGATGCGAGGGACAGCAGTGAGTGCGAGGCCAGAGGAACGGAGGAGGCGGGTGAGGACGCAGAAGCTGAGGCGTCTGTTGAGGTATTCCGGTCCCTTGTCATGGAGGGCTTTGTGTGCGTGGGTGAGAAGTCGGAAGGTGATCCTTTTGCTGACTGGGAGCCAATGCAGGTGTCTCAGGTGTGCGGAGATGTGGCTGCTGCGGGGTATGTCGAGGATGAGGTGGGCCGAGGCGTTTTGAATGCGTTGCAGGCGATTTTGGAGTTTGGCTGTGGTCCCGGCATAGAGGGTGTTGCCGTAGTCCAGGCGGCTTGTGACGAGGGCGTGGGTCACGGTTTTTCTGGTGTCGGCGGGGATCCAGCGGAAGATCTTGCGGAGCATGCGGAGGGTGAGGAAGCAGGCGGAGGACACGGCGTTGACTTGCTTGGTTTTGGTGAGAAGAGGGTCCAAGATGAAGCCGAGGTTGCGGGCGTGGTCTGTGGGGGTCGGTGCGGTGCCGAGGGCCGTGGGCCACCAGGAGTCGTCCCAGGCGGACGGGGTGTTGCCGAGGATGAGGACTTCCGTTTTTTCAGAGTTCAGCTTTAGGCGGCTGAGCCTCATCCAATCTGCGACGTCCTTCATACCCTCTTGCAGGTTGGTCTTGGTGCTGGCGGGGTCCTTGGTGAGGGAGAGTATACGTTGGGTGTCGTCGGCGTAGGAGGTGATGATGATGTCGTGCTTGCGTACGATGTTGGCGAGGGGGCTCATGCAGACATTGAAGAGTGTCGGGCTGAGTGATGAGCCTTGGGGTACGCCGCAGATGATCTCGGTGGGTTCTGAGAGAAACGGAGGGAGGTAAACTCTTTGTGAACGGTTTGTGAGGAAGGAGGCGATCCAGTCCAGGGCCTGGCCTTGGATCCCGGTGGAGCGGAGGCGGATGATTAGGGTGCGGTGACAGACGGTGTCAAAGGCAGCCGAGAGGTCGAGCAGAATGAGGGCGACTGTTTCACTGTTGTCCATCAGGGTTCTGATGTCGTCAGTGACTGAGATGAGGGCGGTTTCAGTGCTGTGGTTGGTTCGGAATCCAGTTTGTGAGGGGTCGAGCAGGTTGTTGTCTTCCAGGAAGGTGGTCAGCTGTTTGTTGACGGTCTTCTCTATTACTTTGGCTGGGAAAGGCAGAAGAGAGATGGGGCGGAAGTTTTTCAGGTCGCTCGGGTCAGCCGTAGGTTTCTTTAGTAGGGCGTTGACTTCGGCGTGTTTCCAGCATTCAGGGAAGGTAGCAGAAGAAAAAGAAGAGTTGATGACGGTCTGGAGGTGCGGGGCGATGATGTCGTCGGCTTTGTTAAAGATGAAGTGCGGGCAGGGGTCCGAAGGGGCGCCGGAGTGGATAGAGTTCATGATGGATTTGGTTTCTTCCGTGTTGATGTGGGTCCAGTTGTTGAGGGTGATGGCCGTGGATGCCGGTTCGGTGGTGTTTGGTTGGGTCTGGTGTCCGAAGCTGTCATGGAGGTCGCTAATCTTGCGATGGAAGAAGGTGGCGAGGGATTCGCACAAATCCTGTGAGGGTGTGACGGCGTTGGGGTTGGCGCTGGGGTTGGAGAACTCCTTGACGATGCTGAAGAGTTCTCTGCTGTTGTGTCTGTTTTTGTCCAGTTTGTCGGTGAAAAAGTTCCTTTTGGCAGCGCGGATCAGGTGGTGGTGTTCGCAGGTAGCGTTCTTGAGGGCTGTCATGTTGTCAGCGGTGTGGTCCTTGCGCCAGGCTTTCTCAAGGGCGCAACAAGTTTTCTTTGATTCTTTGAGGGTGTCAGAGAACCAGAGAGGTTTTTTGGTGTTGGTCTGTCGATGCGTGCGTTTGAGGGGAGCAAGGATGTCTGCGCAGTTGGAGATCCAGTTTGTGAGGTTGAGGGCTGCGTCGTTGGGGTCGGTGGTGAGGGTGGGTTGGTTGGCGGCGAGTGCCGAGAGGAGTTGCTCTTCGGGGATCTTGTTCCACTGTCGACGAGGGATGGGTTGGGTGCGGAGGTGGCGGGTCTCGCGTCGGAATGTGAAGTGGACGCAGCTGTGGTCGGTCCAGTGTAGGGCGGAGGCGTGGCTGAAGAAGACGTGTTTGCTGGCGGAGAAGATGGGGTCGAGCGTGTGTCCGGCGATGTGCGTGGCGGTGTTCACCAGTTGTTTGAGGCCGAGGTTGGCGAGGTTGTCGAGCAGGGTGGTGGTGTTGGGGTCAATGTTTTGTTCCAGATGGAAGTTGAGGTCGCCTAGGAGGATGTAGTCCGGAGAGGCGAGGGCGTGCGGGGAGATGAAGTCGGCGATGGCGTCGCTGAAAGGGGCGCGTGGCCCGGGAGGACGGTAGACGAGAGATCCTCTGAGGGTGGTCCTCTGGTCGGTGAGAATCTGAAAATGCAGGTGTTCCGCGGCGAGAGGGGTGTCCTCAGTGGAGATGGTGACGCTGATGGAGTCTTTGAAGACGAAGGCGATACCTCCTCCAGCTTGGTTGGTGCGATCTTTCCTGGAGATCTTGTAGCCTTCGGGGATGGCGGTGGCGATGTCTGGCGATGTCTTGACCCAAGGGTAGGTCGCTCCCCCTGCCGCTGCAGCCCCTTCAGGTTCCTGAGTTCCTGAGACCCACCTCACAGTAAGTACCCCCCACCTCCCAGCCCCTCGCTCTGCCCCGCGCTACTCACCCTCTCTCCTGCTCCTGCTTCTTTTCTTCTTTTCTTCTTCTCTGTTCTTCTGTTCTTCCTCCTCGCTCCTCGTCTGTAATCTTCTTCTGTACTCTTCTTTTCCCCGTCTTCACTCTTCTTCTCTTCTTCCTCATCTTCATCCGTGGTCTTCTGCCCTCTGTTCTTCGTTTTCTGTATCTTCTTCTGTGTTCTTCTGTGTTCTTCTGTGCTTCCGGTCTTCCTTTCTTCTCTCCTTCCGGTCTTCTGTTCTTCTGTTCTTCTGTTCTTCTGTCTTCTATCTTCTGCCTTCGGCTCTTCTGCCTCCTCCGTCCTCTTCTCCCCGCGCCTGCCCTCCTGCTCCTGCCTCATCCCCCTCCCTCACTCGCATCCCCCTCTCTATCTCCCCTATCTAACCCGTTCACTATCTACCTCCCTCACTCCTCCTATCTACCTATCTCTCTATCTCTCTATCCCACTATCTAACTCCCTCACTCTCCACCTCCTCCTATCTTCCTATCTCTCTATCTATTTCCCTATCTATCTATTTTCTCTATCTATTTCTCTATCTCTCCCCCCTCCCAACACCCCCTCTATTACCTATCTTCCTATCCTCTCACTCTACCTCTCACCCTCACCCACCTCTACAACCCCCCCTCCCCTATCTTCACAACCCTACTCCTATCTTTCTCCCTAATCTCCTAAACCTCCTAACACTCACCCCCCTCCACCCTTAATCCCCCCTCCCCCAGCTCTTCTCACTCTACCTGTCCCCCCCTCCCTCGCGCTTTCCCGCCGCGACCTCCTGCACGTCCCCACCCCCCAGCTCCCATTCGCCCCCAGCTGACCCCTCCCCCCCCTCCTACGGCGGCCGCTGCGCGACAGTGGTAGCGAACCTTGACCCAAGGGTAGGTCGCTCCCCCTGCCGCTGCAGCCCCTCCAGGTTCCTGAGTTCCTGAGACCCACCTCACAGTAAGTACCCCCCACCTCCCAGCCCCTCGCTCTGCCCCACGCTACTCACCCTCTCTCCTGCTCCTGCTTCTTTTCTTCTTTTCTTCTTCTCTGTTCTTCTGTTCTTCCTCCTCGCTCCTCGTCCGTAATCTTCTTCTGTACTCTTCTTTTCCCAGTCTTCACTCTTCTTCTCTTCTTCCTCATCTTCTTCTGTGGTCTTCTGCCCTCTGTTCTTCGTTTTCTGTATCTTCTTCTGTGTTCTTCTGTGTTCTTCTGTGCTTCCGGTCTTCCTTTCTTCTCTCCTTCCGGTCTTCTGTTCTTCTGTTCTTCTGTTCTTCTGTCTTCTATCTTCTGCCTTCGGCTCTTCTGCCTCCTCCGTCCTCTTCTGCCCGAGCCTGCCCTCCTGCTCCTGCCTCATCCCCCTCCCTCACTCGCATCCCCCTCTCTATCTCCCATATCTAACCCGTTCACTATCTACCTCCCTCACTCCTCCTATCTACCTATCTCTCTATCCCACTATCTAACTCCCTCACTCTCCACCTCCTCCAATCTTCCTATCTCTCTATCTATTTCCCTATCTATCGATTTCCCTATCTATCTATTTTCTCTATCTATTTCTCTATCTCTCCCCCCCTCCCACCACCCCCTCTATTACCTATCTTCCTATCCTCTCACTCTACCTCTCACACTCACCCACCTCTACAACCCCCCCTCCCCTATCTTCACAACCCTACTCCTATCTTTCTCCCTAATCTCCTAAACCTCCTAACACTCACCCCCCTCCACCCTTAAACCCCCCTTCCCCAACTCTTCTCACTCTACCTGTCCCCCCCTCCCTCGCGCTTTCTCGCCGCGACCTCCTGCACGCCCCCGCCCCCCAGCTCCCATTCGCCCCCAGCTGACCCCTGCCCCCCTCCTACCTCATATGGCGGCCGCTGCGCGACAGTGGTAGCGACCCTTGACCCAAGGGTAGGTCGCTCCCCCTGCCGCTGCAGCCCCTCCAGGTTCCTGAGTTCCTGAGACCCACCTCACAGTAAATACCCCCCACCTCCCAGCCCCTCGCTCTGCCCCGCGCTACTCACCCTCTCTCCTGCTCCTGCTTCTTTTCTTCTTTTCTTCTTCTCTGTTCTTCTGTTCTTCCTCCTCGCTCCTCGTCTGTAATCTTCTTCTGTACTCTTCTTTTCCCAGTCTTCACTCTTCTTCTCTTCTTCCTCATCTTCTTCTGTGGTCTTCTGCCCTCTGTTCTTCGTTTGCTGTATCTTCTTCTGTGTTCTTCTGTGTTCTCCTGTGTTCTTCTGTGCTTCCGGTCTTCCTTTCTTCTCTCCTTCCGGTCTTCTGTTCTTCTGTTCTTCTGTTCTTCTGTCTTCTATCTTCTGCCTTCGGCTCTTCTGCCTCCTCCGTCCTCTTCTCCTCGCGCCTGCCCTCCTGCTCCTGCCTCATCCCCCTCCCTCACTCGCATCCCCCTCTCTATCTCCCCTATCTAACCCGTTCACTATCTACCTCCCTCACTCCTCCTATCTACCTATCTCTCTATCTCTCTGTCCCAGTATCTAACGCCCTCACTCTCCACCTCCTCCTATCTTCATATCTCTCTATCGATTTCCCTATCTATCTATTTTCTCTATCTATTTCTCTATCTCTCCCCCCCTCCCACCACCCCCTCTATTACCTATCTTCCTATCCTCTCACTCTACCTCTCACACTCACCCACCTCTACAACCCCCCTCCCCTATCTTCACAACCCTACTCCTATCTTTCTCCCTAATCTCCTAAACCTCCTAACACTCACCCCCCTCCACCCTTAAACCCCCCTTCCCCAACTCTTCTCACTCTACCTGTCCCCCCTCCCTCGCGCTTTCTCGCCGCGACCTCCTGCACGCCCCCGCCCCCCAGCTCCCATTCGCCCCCAGCTGACCCCTCCCCCCCTCCTACCTCATATGGCGGCCGCTGCGCGACAGTGGTAGCGACCCTTGACCCAAGGGTAGGTCGCTCCCCCTGCCGCTGCAGCCCCTCCAGGTTCCTGAGTTCCTGAGACCCACCTCACAGTAAATACCCCCCACCTCCCAGCCCCTCGCTCTGCCCCGCGCTACTCACCCTCTCTCCTGCTCCTGCTTCTTTTCTTCTTTTCTTCTTCTCTGTTCTTCTGTTCTTCCTCCTCGCTCCTCGTCTGTAATCTTCTTCTGTACTCTTCTTTTCCCAGTCTTCACTCTTCTTCTCTTCTTCCTCATCTTCTTCTGTGGTCTTCTGCCCTCTGTTCTTCGTTTTCTGTATCTTCTTCTGTGTTCTTCTGTGTTCTCCTGTGTTCTTCTGTGCTTCCGGTCTTCCTTTCTTCTCTCCTTCCGGTCTTCTGTTCTTCTGTTCTTCTGTTCTTCTGTCTTCTATCTTCTGCCTTCGGCTCTTCTGCCTCCTCCGTCCTCTTCTCCTCGCGCCTGCCCTCCTGCTCCTGCCTCATCCCCCTCCCTCACTCGCATCCCCCTCTCTATCTCCGCTATCTAACCCGTTCACTATCTACCTCCCTCACTCCTCCTATCTACCTATCTCTCTATCCCACTATCTAACTCCCTCACTCTCCACCTCCTCCTATCTTCCTATCTCTCGATCTATTTCCCTATCTATCGATTTCCCTATCTATCTATTTTCTCTATCTATTTCTCTATCTCTCCCCCCCTCCCACCACCCCCTCTATTACCTATCTTCCTATCCTCTCACTCTACCTCTCACCCTCACCCACCTCTACAACCCCCCCTCCCCTATCTTCACAACCCTACTCCTATCTTTCTTCCTAATCTCCTAAACCTCCTAACACTCACCCCCCTTCACCCTTAAACCCCTCTCCCCCAGCTCTTCTCACTCTACCTGTCCCCCCCCTCCCTCGCGCTTTCCCGCCGCGACCTCCTGCACGCCCCCGCCCCCCAGCTCCCATTCGCCCCCAGCTGACCCCTCCCCCCCCTCCCCCCCCTCTTACCTCATATGGCGGCCGCTGCGCAACAGTGGTAGCGACCCTTGACCCAAGGGTAGGTCGCTCCCCCTGCAGCCCCTCCAGGTTCCTGAGTTCCTGAGACCCACCTCACAGTAAGTACCCCCCACCTCCCAGCCCCTCGCTCTGCCCCGCGCTACTCACCCTCTCTCCTGCTCCTGCTTCTTTTCTTCTTTTCTTCTTCTCTGTTCTTCTGTTCTTCCTCCTCGCTCCTCGTCTGTAATCTTCTTCTGTACTCTTCTTTTCCCCGTCTTCACTCTTCTTCTCTTCTTCCTCATCTTCTTCTGTGGTCTTCTGCCCTCTGTTCTTCGTTTTCTGTATCTTCTTCTGTGTTCTTCTGTGTTCTTCTGTGCTTCCGGTCTTCCTTTCTTCTCTCCTTCCGGTCTTCTGTTCTTCTGTTCTTCTGTCATCTATCTTCTGCCTTCGGCTCTTCTGCCTCCTCCGTCCTCTTCTCCCCGCGCCTGCCCTCCTGCTCCTGCCTCATCCCCCTCCCTCACTCGCATCCCCCTCTCTATCTCCCCTATCTAACCTGTTCACTATCTACCTCCCTCACTCCTCCTATCCACCTATCTCTCTATCTCTCTACCCCACTATCTAACTCCCTCACTCTCCACCTCCTCCTATCTTCCTATCTCTCTATCTATTTCCCTATCTATCGATTTCCCTATCTATCTATTTTCTCTATCTATTTCTCTATCTCTCCCCCCCTCCCACCACCCCCCCTATTACCTATCTTCCTATCCTCTCACTCTACCTCTCACCCTCACCCACCTCTACAACCCCCCCTCCCCTATCTTCACAACCCTACTCCTATCTTTCTCCCTAATCTCCTAAACCTCCTAACACTCACCCCCCTCCACCCTTAAACCCCCCTCCCCCAGCTCTTCTCACTCTACCTGTCCCCCCCTCCCTCGCGCTTTCCCGCCGCGACGTCCTGCACGCCCCCGCCCCCCAGCTCCCATTCGCCCCCAGCTGACCCCTCCCCCCCCTCCTACCTCATATGGCGGCCGCTGCGCGCAGCGGGCACGCCGGAGGCGCGCCAGAGGCAAGCCCGTCTGCGCCCATCCGCGCCTGTCCCGCGCCCAGCGCCACGACCCCTGGTCCCCAGCTCTCCCAAACCCCGCTGATCCGCTACGACCCCGCCACCCTCCACGCCCTCAACCCAGGGCGCTCCAACACATGCTTCCAAGCTCACCCCAAACGCACCCATGGACCCTTCGCCTGCAACTCCTGCAAACGCATCTTCCACCACGCAACAACCACGACCACAAACCCACGCGCCATCAACCACCTCAAGTGCATCCTAGTCAACGCTCGTTCCGTCCACAAACACGCCGTTGAACTCTGGGACCTCCTGGACTCCATAGCACCGGACGTCGCCTTCATCACAGAGACCTGGATGAACGCCTCCTCTGCTCCAGACGTTTTGGACAGCCTGTCTTATTTCTGTAATGTTATTTTTTATCTGATTTTGCGTATTATTTATGTGACTTTTGCAATGTTAATATAAGCACAATATATTTAAACTTTACCAAATTGGTGTGGTGATTCATGGCCACATAGGTCATAGTGTGTGTAAATTACGGACTCTGTGTCGTACGTTGTTGTTGCTTATGACTATTGGTTTTTGTTGTTTGATTTGATGATCCTATTACTCCTGTCTGAGTCATGACCTAGGTGGGTAATAGATGTCACTGCCCAATTACGTGCCACCTAAGCCTAATATAGGAGGTCACATGCCCACAGGTTTAATCCATCAAGCAGAGGCTGAGAAAAAAAGGGGGGGGTTCAAAAATAGTGTGTTTTCCATTTTAATTCCCATAAGGAACACGACTACAGTCCGAACAGCTGGACTGAATCACACCAAGTTTGGCAGAAAGGTTGGTTTTGGTCCAAAAAGCTTGCTTTTTGTTATTTGGTATAAATCAGTTTAGTAGTTTTCAAGATATTAAAGGTAATCCAAATGTGTATATCAGGGCAGAGCTAAGGCACAGATCTCATTGTGAGATCTGATTTGCTGCAAGCACTTAAACCAGAAAGTGAGGGCAGTCATCTTGAGAGCAATATACATGATAGCATCCACTGAAATGCATTTTAGTGAATGGCAGGTTTTGAGCATCAGAAAAAAGCATGAACATTTAAAGAGTGATAACAGATTTTTAGTTACAATATAAATCATTTGTTGCTAATGTGATTTTACCTTGTTAAAAAAACCTTCTGCTGAGATTTCATGAATCATGTTTGAGAGAAAGCAGTTTTCTCATGCTTTTCCCATAGAGGTTATGGAAGATGCTCCAGAAGCTAAAATGAGAGCATATTTTCGGTAAATTCACACTATGTTTCTCAGACATATGAGAATAAAGTATGGCATTCTCAGTAAAACATGTACTTCCAACAGGAACAGCCTGTCAATTAACTCCCTTGTGTTCTACTGCAGCCTCCCAGTGTGTTTTAAAGAACAACTACAGTGTTAACATTCTTACTTAGTACAAAAGTGTGGCACACTGGAATTCATCTTGTTTGAATCAAACTGGTAAGAGATAAATATTTAATTTAGAAAGGAACAAAATGAGGGGGTTTATTCTGTCATAGAAATTATGGTTAGTGCTGTAGAAGGAAACATACAGACACATTTTAAGTGAGTTCTCAAACATATTCCTATTGTACATCAACAGGAGCAGCATGTCAGTTAATTCCCTTATGCTCCACTTCAGCCTTCCAGAGTGTTCTAAAGAACAACTAACGTGATAAAGGTCTTACTTACGACACAAATGGTGCATACCAGAAGCCACCATGATTAAATCCAACTGATGAAAATTAAAACATTTAGGCCCAGATTAAAGGGACCTAGTGCATCCTTGCACCACATTAGCATAATGGCACTAATGTGGCCAAAAGAGGCCAAATTTGCTGCAACATATTTACAAAGTGGTGCAATGCATGCATTGGGCCACTTCATAATCTCAAAGATTCCACTGCGCCATTTTAGCGGCTGTTTTTAAAGTCTGCGCAGAGCAGGCATTAAAAGGGCTTGTCTATAACTTGCCAGGTAAACTCAGTCGCCTCTTCCAGCTGGCACACACTCTGCAAACTTCAGAAGATCTTCAGATGGATCCCAGCAGACTGTCGTAGGACAGTCACCAACGCCTTAGTCACAAGAAAGCTCTACTACGGCAACACCCTCTACACCAGCACCTCAACTAGAAACATAAAAAAACTACAACTTATCCAGAACGCCACCGCAAGCCTCATTCTGGACCTCCCATACCGAGAGCACATCTCCCATCACCTGAGGACCCTCCACTGGCCGAGAATAGAATCACCTTCAAGCTACTCACCCACACGTACAAGTTACAAGTTTATTCTTGATGCGTAATTAATAAAAATCAATACATCGATACATCACATTATTCTATAAAAATAAAAATAAATATACAATACAAAATATCCGTTTTACATTCTACAATCTAGATGATAAAAAGCATACCAAAACCTATTGTTATCTAAAAAGGGTTTCCACACTCTAACGTTAGAAGTTTTCGAGATAGCGAGCGTAGAAACTTCGAAAATTTAACATTTAAAACAATGTCCTGAGGTTTGAGGCAGGCAATCACTGCTTGCCGGCAAGACCGTATACCCCTATGATTAAATAATGACTTCAATAGAAGTTTGTGTTCGGTTCTTAAAACATTACAAATACAAACTAAATGAATTATATCTTCATGTCCGTTACCACATAGCCTACACTGTGGGATTTTTAGAGAGCGTTCCCATGGGACTAGGTAAGCATTGCCCGGAATAATCCCAAATCTATATTTAATAAAAAGATCTTTATCTGTATTGGTCCACCCTGCCTCCAGGTATGGCTTTTAATAAAGTCTCCTGTATTCCCCAGGAAGCTAGCTTCTCCCATAAGAGAGGTCGCCGGACCAGATCAAAAGCTGATTTAAAGTCCACAAAACACAGATACAGGGGCTGTTTTGTTGTCAATAATCATTGATAAGGTTAATATGTTTGCAGCAGTGCCTAGGCCCTTTACAAAACCTGTCTGATTAGGAGGGATAATACTATTTTCCGTTGCACAGCTACGGAGGTGTTCCAGTTAGAGACCTGCACAGTATTTGGCTTCTACGTCTATTAGAGTTATTAGTCGCAGTTCTCAGGTTTTGTTTTGTTACCCCCTTTAAATATTGGGTGAATTATCGCTCCTTTCCAGGATTTGGGAATACTTCTTGACAGTATACAATGATTGAAAGTAGGGGCAAGATTTTCACCCCAGTAAGTCGAGTCTAGTTTAAACAGATCATTCGGGATCCCGTTGGGGCCGGGATCACCCCCATTTCTACTTTTTTTAATTGAATTGCTAACTTCTGTTGCTGAGAAAGTTATTTCTTAATTTTCCTTTTGGACGAAAAGGGATTTTGATATCATTTTGCCTGGACTTAATTTTTCTGTAGCCACTTCTAAGATTTTATCAACTAGCTTGGATTCATCAAAGTATTGATTTAAATAGTCAACCCAGATGGGTTCCGGGATATTTGAACTAAACAAAGTGCTCGGGCCTTATTCAAATCATTGACCATTTTCCAAAAACCCTGAGTGTTTTGTTTTTTACTTAGAACTAGAGCTTTTGCCCAGAGGTCTTGATGTTTCTGGTGTTTATGTTCCCATAGTTGCTTCCGATATGCATTATTTAGATTTTTTAAGTCAGCATTAATACGGCTATTTGTCGGGTCTTTATTGTATAATTTTAATACTTTATTTCTTTCTTTCCTTAATTTAATAATATGCGCTGAATAATTTATATTTATGTTTGTATTTGTACGCCGCGCCTTATTTCGACATCGCTTTTGTGGTTGACCTACAAGATGACTAACCACAAAATTGTTTAGGAAGAAAGACCAAGGCCCTCATTCTGACCCTGGCGGTCGGTGATAAAGCGGCGGCCAACCCGCCAACAGGCCGGCGGTCCAAAATATGCAATTCTGACCCTGGCGGGAACCGCCAACACAGCCCGCCGCATTAACACTCCGCCCGCCACGGCGGAACAAACAAACAGCGCGGCGGTCCCCGCCAACAGCCAGGCGGCAGACAATGTACCGCCCACCCTATCACGACCCACCAATCCGCCACCTTTTCCGGGGCGGGAGCACCGCCGATAAAAACACGGCGGAAACAGACTACGAACGGGAAAACGCTCACCTCCACATACTCCACGCGAGATTCCGGCAGTATGGAACCCGAGTTGCAGGTCATCCCCACACTCCTATACCTGCTCCTGTACCAGGAGCACGCCCGGCGGCGCGGAAGACATCGGTGAGTACTGCACCTACGACACAGGGGAGGGAAAAGATTACCGGCACACACCCACCCACCCACACCCACTACAACACACACATCAATGCATTACCACAGATCACTGTCACAACCCACAAACCCCCCCCCTTCCGAAATAATGCAAAGACCAAAAGAAGAGATCTCAAACGGGCAGATATATTGAAAAATGGACAGCAGTAATCCAAATAAATAAATAAACTATGTACAAAATATATACAGCTACTAAATGTAGTCCAACCACTGTCCGTGGACCACAGGGGTCCTGAGCAAAGGGGCAAGGCCCAGTCCCACGACAAGAACTCCACGGAGAGAACACTGCAGGGGCATCAGAAAGAAAAAAGGACAGGCACCTCAGGGGGAAGGGAAGGGGGGGCACCTCAGCCACTTGAGTACACGACGCCAGATCCACGAGGGGACTCCATGACCATTGGCCATCCTGGGGAGAGCAAAGCCACAGTCCAAACAATCCATACAGTGGGTGGCCTGCCCACTGGGCCATCCTGGGGAGAGCAAAGCCACAGTCCAAACAGTCCATACAGTGGGTGGCCTGCCCAGTGGGCCATCCTGGGGAGAGCAAAGCCACAGTCCAAACAGTCCATACAGTGGGTGGCCTGCCCACTGGGCCATCCTGGGGAGAGCAAAGCCACAGTCCAAACAGTCCATAACAGACTCCACTGCCACTGGAGGAGGCATGTTGGCCAGAGGACATCCTGCAGCCCTGCCCGAGACAGATCCTGCCCTGCCACGTCTGCCAAAGGGCCAGCGGTTCCTGCCTGGAAGGGCCCAGTTCAGCGGTTCTTGCCTTGAAGGGCCCAGTTAAGCGGTTCTTGAGACGGCGGTCCCCAGCGGAGCGGTGCTGGAGACGGCGGGGCCCAGTTCAGCGGTTCTTGCCTTGAAGGGCCCAGTTCAGCGGTTCTTGCCTTGAAGGGCCCAGTTCAGCGGTTCTTGCCTTGAAGGGCCCAGTTCAGCGGTTCTTGCCTTGAAGGGCCCAGTTCAGCGGTTCTTGAGACGGCGGTCCCCAGCGGAGCGGTGCTGGAGACGACGGGGCCCAGTTCAGCGGTTCTTGCTTTGAAGGGCCCAGTTCAGCGGTTCTTGAGACGGCGGTCCCCAGCGGAGCGATGCTGGAGACGGCGGCCATTCTATGGCCAACTGCTCATTGCCTGGTGGTGCCCTCCTGGGCAGCGGGGATGGTGCTCCTTCAATGCCCACCTGGGCTGTGGGTGGTGGGGCCCTCCTGGCCAGCTGGGCTGGGTCCTCCCTGGGCAGCGGCTATGGGGGTGGTGGGCTCTCCCGGGGCAGCTGTGCCGGTTCCTCCCGGGGCAGCGGCTATGGGGGTTGCGGGCTCCTCCTGGGCAGCTGTGACGGGTCCTCCATGGGCAGCAGGCCTGCTGCCTGACTTCTCCGCCTTGCTGCCCTTGCCCTCCTTAGTCGGGAGTCTGTGGCCCTTTCCTCCCTTTGGAGCTGTGGCTGTTGACGGTGGCTGGCTAGTGTCCTGGGGGGATATCGAATCCGGGCTCCGGCGGCGGCCCTTCCGCCTTCTGCTCCTCTTCCCAGGGGGTGGGCTGGCTGTCCCCTTGCTGCTGGGCGAAGATCCAGACCTGTGGGCTGGTGGGCTCCAATACCCCTGCACCCTTGTCAAGGGGGCTGCAGGGCTGGTGGTGGCTGAGGTGCTCTTTTTACCCCGACGAGAAGGAGGGGGGGGCTCAGGGTCAGGAAATAAGGTAGCAGTAGAGAGATAGATTTTCTTGGGACAATGGAGAGTGGTAGGTACAGTGGGTATGGGAGTGGAGGGAGAGGATGTGGTTGTAGGCGAGACAAGTTTGCTGTCTTTGGGTGCAGGTGCAGGAGCGGGAGGCTGTCGTGAGGTGGATGGCTGTTGGGTGGGTGGGTGGCTGCGTTTGTGTGGTGTGGAAGAGGGGGTGACAGACACAGTGGGAGAGGACACAGGGGACGTGTAAACGGCAGTGGGGGTGGTGACTGCACATGTGCGGACTGTAGTGGAGGGTATGCTGGTGATGGAAACACTGGCTGATGGTGAGGTGAATGAAGGTGTGAGTGTAGACGTCACAGGGAGGGAGGAGGGAGACAAGGAGGTGGGGGTCACAGAGGTGGTAGTGACTGTTGTCATGTCTGCATCGGAATGTTGCTTGTGTGAATGTCTGCGTGATCTGTGGTGCTTATGTTTGGATGAGCTGCTCTTGGGTGTTGAGGTGTGTGCAGGCTGGTCTGATGGTGTGGGTGGGACAGGCAGAGGAACAGGAGACTGGGAGGAGGGAGTTAGTAGAGGGAGGCAGGAGACAGGGACAATGGCTGCCGTCAGTGCTGAGGCCAGAGCCTGGAACGATCGCTGATGGGCAGCCTGACCCGAATGAATGCCCTCCAGGTACGCATTGCTGCGATTAACCTCCCTCTCCACCCCCTGGATGGCATTCAAAAGGGTAGTCTGCCCAACAATGAGCGTTCGGAGGAGGTCAATGACCTCCTCACTGAGGGCAGCGGGGGTAACAGGGGCAGGGCCTGAGGTGCCTGGGGCGAAGGAGATGCCCGGCTTCCTGGCAGAGCGGGCACGGGGCGAACGCTGAGGGGCTGCTGGGAGGGCGGAGATGGTGCGCTGGGTGGCGGCTGTACCTGTAATGGCGGGGGGCACGGATGGTGCCACCCCCGCAAGGGAGCTCCCTTCCGAGGACGTGTCCGTGTCGCTGCAGGGTCCAGTCGTCCCCGTTGTGGAGCTCCCCTCGCCCTCCGTCTCACTGGTCCAGTCAGACTCTGTGGCATGGCCCTCCTGGGCCATGTGAGATGCAGCTCCCTCCTGCCCCGATGCCACTTCTCCTCCGCCTGATGATGCTGATGCACACAAGCACAGAAAGACAAACAAAAAGTGGGGGGGAGAGAGAAATAAAGAGATTTTGAGTACATGGATCACCGGTACAGTTAGCGGACATGACAGACACAGATGCCCCCTGCACTAAGTTGCGCACTTGGGGTCCGCTACGCATTCCGTGGAACATGCCCTACACGCCTAGAGTTGACAACTGCACCCATGGATGACACGGCCCAGGGATGGCTGTACTGACACACTACTGAGGGTGGTGGCTGGGGACACAGGGGCTTACGGGGGTGCCCAGCCTACAGATATCGCCCTGGCCTAGGGGGACCCACAGCCCTCCTCCCCCACCCAGACACCTCCACTGCGCGACAACAGAGTAGATAATGCTTGTACTCACCCCCTTGTGTCTGCTGTGCTGCCCTCACGCGCCCATCCAAATCAGGGTAGGCCACCGCCAGGATCCGGAACATCAGGGGGGTCAGTTGACAGCAGGCACCCCGCCTACATTGGGAGGCCATCCCCAGCAGAGACTCGGCGGTCTTCTTGGTCCCGCGGCGGATGTCCTCCCACCTCTTGCGGCAGTGGGTGCCCCGTCGATGGTGGACCCCCAGGGTCCGGACTTCCTTGGCGATGGCACGCCAAATCCCGATCTTCTCATGGGCGCGGACCTATGTGACACGTACAGGGAGGGAGAAATACCACGTTCAAGTTTGTCTGCATCTTCGTTGCCAGTGGCCCAACGCCCCCCATCCCTGCCAGGCCCCCCGCCAGGCCCAACATGCCCCCCATCCCCGCCAGGCCCCCCGCCAGGCCCAAGATGCCCCCCATCCCCGCCAGGCCCCCCGCCAGCCCCAACATGCCCCCCATCCCCGTCAGGCCCCCGCCAGGCCCCCCGCCAGCCCCAACATGCCCCCCATCCCCGCCAGGCCCCCCGCCAGGCCCCCCGCCAGGCCCAACATGCCCCCCATCCCCGCCAGGCCCCCCGCCAGGCCCAACATGCCCCCCATCCCGCCAGGCCCCCCGCCAGGCCCCCGCCAGCCCCAACA
Organism: Pleurodeles waltl; assembly: GCF_031143425.1. Classification (NCBI taxonomy): domain Eukaryota; kingdom Metazoa; phylum Chordata; class Amphibia; order Caudata; family Salamandridae; genus Pleurodeles; species Pleurodeles waltl. Next base: position 1,496,226,753 of record NC_090445.1, read on the forward strand.
TGCCCCCCATCCCCGCCAGGCCCCCCGCCAGGCCCCCCGCCAGGCCCCCCGCCAGCCCCAACATGCCCCCCATCCCCGCCAGGCCCCCCGCCAGGTCCCCTGCCAGGCCCAACATGCCCCCCATCCCCGCCAGGCCCCCCGCCAGGCCCAACATGCCCCCCATCCCCGCCGGGCCCCCCGCCAGGCCCCCGCCAGGCCCAACATGCCCCCCATCCCCGCCAGGCCCCCCGCCAGGCCCCCCGCCAGCCCCAACATGCCCCCCATCCCCGCCAGGCCCCCCGCCAGGCCCCCCGCCAGCCACAACATGCCCCCCATCCCCGCCAGGCCCCCCGCCAGGCCCCCAAGCCAGCCAGTGGCCCCAAATCCATATTGAATTAATCTCACTTGTTGGTCTGGAGGACCGTAGAGTAGCGCATACTGGGGGAGGACCCCATCCACAAGTTTCTCCAACTCTTCTCCAGTGAAGGCAGGGGCCCTTTCCCCAGGCGCAGCAGCCATTGTCCCTTCCAGACCGAGGTCACAGCAACACTTGCAGTATAGGTCCTCTCCTGTGAAAGTTCAAGTCGCGAGTGAATAAGTAGATAGAAAATGGCGGTCACGCCCGCGGCGGTGCGTACCGCGGCGGTGCGTCCCGCCACCGTGGGCGCCCTTCGCCATTGGCTCCTGAAACCCATAGGCTTCAATGTTAACCAATGCGGCTTCGCGCCGCGGTCTTCGACCGCCGCGGTGTGCCACGCCAGCGCATTGACCTCACATCCCATTGTCACACTTCACAGGTCAGGCAGCCGCCATTTCGAGGGTCCACATGGCTCAATTTCAACTGCGTCACACAGGCCTAGGCCTTGCATAGCCACTCAGACACGCCATTCACTGCATAGAGAATCGTTTACTGTGCAAGCTGTGAGTACGTACCTGTGGGTTGCTTGACTCTGTGCTCCATGTTGTCCTTCCTAGGCACCGTCCGCTGGGTTTGGCGAGGAGACGGATGAATCCTCGCGTGTACCGACCGCTGGTGGACCTGTCGACAATGGAAGAACGCCACATTATCCTGACCTACCGGCTTGACCATGCCACTATACATGAACTGTGTGCCCAGCTGGAGCCCGACCTGATGTCCCCCATCCGCCAACCCACAGGGATTCCCCCTCTGGTGCAGGTCCTGTCAGTACTCCATTTCTTGGCAAGTGGGTCATTTCAGACAACAGTGGGAATTGCTTCTGGGATGTCTCAGCCCATGTTTTCGAAGGTGTTATCCAGAGTGTTGTCTGCCCTGATGAAATACGTGAGGAGCTACATCATTTTCCCTGAGGTGGGCGAATTGGCTACAGTGAAGGGTGATTTCTACGCCCTTGGACATATTCCCAACGTCATTGGTGCCATTGATGGGACCCATGTGGCTTTGGTTCCCCCAAGAGACAGGGAGCAGGTGTACAGGAACAGAAAAAGTTACCATTCCATGAACATCCAGGTGGTGTGTTTGGCTGACCAGTACATCTCGCATGTAAATGCCAAATTCCCAGGGTCAGTGCATGACGCCTACATCCTGAGGAATAGCAGCATCCCTTACGTGATGGAACAGCTAGAGAGACACCGTGTATGGCTATTGGGGGACTCTGGGTACCCCAACCTGTCGTGGCTACTGACCCGAGTAAGGAATCCCCGGACCAGGGCAGAGGAACGGTACAATGAGGCCCATGGGCGTACTAGGAGGGTGATCGAACGCACCTTTGGCCTCCTAAAGGCCAGGTTTCGGTGCCTGCATATGACAGGGGGATCCCTAATGTACTCACCGAAGAAGGTGTGTCACATCATCGTGGCCTGCTGCATGCTTCACAACCTGGCTTTGCGCCGCCAGGTGCCTTTCCTGCAGGAGGATGGTCGAGACGGTGGTGTTGTGGCAGCTGTGGAACCTGTGGAGAGTGACGAGGAAGAAGACGACGGTGCTGAACCAGACAACAGGGACAGAATCATTGAACAGTACTTCCAATAGGACACAGGTAACAATTCAAACATAATTTAGTAAATGTGAACTACTCTCCTGCATCTCTGCTGCCTGTCTATTTGCCCCAGTGTATGATGACTGAGTTGTGGCTTTTCCCTCCCTATTTCAGATCTGGGGTCCCCACTACGAGTCCTGTGCTTCGTTTCCCCATGGACTACAGCTTTGTGGCAGCTGTTTGTTGACTTCACTATGTACAAGGACATATTTGCAATGTCATGTCAATTACAATATTTTGAAATCACAGCCAGACTCCAGATAGTTTTGTGCAAAATAGGTGTTTATTTCAGTGCTCAAAATGGGATGGGTGGTTTCAAGTGGGTGGGGGCTATGGTGAAGGAATGTCCATGGCAGAGTCCAGAGTAACAGTCACACAGGTGCATTGTCCAGAGGCCTGTGGAGAGATGGAGCATGGGCAGTTCAAGGATGGACAGGGTGACAATGTGGGACAGTGGGCTGACATCAGGTGGTATCCTTTGCTGGCGGGGGTCTTGACATCCTACTCTGTCTTCTTGCGAGATCTCAGGGCCCTCTTGCGGGGTGGTTCTTCTCCTGCAGGAGGTGGGGGTCTGGTGGGCTGCTGTTGTGCGGGGGCCTCCTGTCCACTAGCGCCGGCGGAGGTGGTTGGCTGTTTTTGGTCCAGGCTAGTGGCAGGGGCCCTTTGTTGTTGTTGAGTGTCCGTCCTGGTGTTGATGAGGTCCTGCAGCAGCCCTACCATGGTAACCAGGGTGGAGGTGAGGGCTCTGATGTCCTCCCTGTACCCCCGATAGTGTTCCTCCTGCAGTACCTGGATCTCCTGGAACCGGGCCAGTACCGTCGCCATCGTCTCCTGGGAGCGGTTGTATGCTCCCATGATGGTGGTGAGGGCCTCGTGGAGAGTGGGTTCCCTGGGCCCGTCCCCCCCCTGTCGCACAGCTGCCCTCCGAGTTGCCCTGTTTCTCTGGGCCTCTGCCCCCTGGCCGGTGTGCCCACTACCACTGCCCCCAGGTCCCTGTTGTTGTTGGGGTGGTGGGTTCTCCTGGGTGCCCTGTAGTGGTAGACACACCGCAGATTGACGCGCCCTGGAGACAGAGGCATGGGCCCGCTGGGTGGGAGCTGTGCTGGTGTTTCCAGAGGGGTTTGGGTCTGTAGTGGCCTGTGCCTGTGTGAGGGGAACCGACTGTCCAGAGGTCCCCGATGGTCCGGGCTGGTCATCAGTGTCCAGGTCGACAGAGCTGCTGTCATCGCTGACGGCCTCTTGGGTGGGGGGTGTGGAGAATTCTGGGCCCTCCGTGGCGGTGTGTTGACGGTCGGGTCCTGCAGGGGTATAGAGGTATGGTTATAGTTTCAATGTGTGGCATATGGGTGTATCTGTGGGTTCCCGTGTCCCCAAGTGCTGGCATTCGTGTGTGGGGGCTTTGGTGAGGGTGGCTTGTGGGGGGGATGTGTATATGCATTGGGCATGCTTTGGTGATGGGTGTCCATGCTTAGTGGACGCATGCAGCCTAGGTTTTGGGATGTGTGGGTTGTGATGGTGAGACATTGGCAGGGAATAGGTGTGCTGGGGGTGGGGGTGAGGATGGTGGTGGGGGTGAGGATGGTGGTGGGGGTGAGGATGTTGGTGGGGGTGAGGGTGGGGTGAGGATGGGGGTGAGGGTGGGGTTCGAGGATGGGGGTGAGGGTTGGGGTATGATTTGGCATGCAGGTGGGGGGGAAGCAGTATTGAAGCTTCAACTTACCAGTATCCATTCCTCCGCCGACTCCTGCGAGGCCGTCAGGATGCAGGATGTTCAAGACTTCCTCCTCCCATGTTGTAAATTGTGGGGGTTGAGGTGGGGGTCCTCCGCCAGTCTTCTGCACGGCGATGTTGTGCCTGGATACCATGGAACGCACCTTCCCCCGTAGGTCGTTCCATCGCTTCCTGATGTCTTCCCGATTTCTGGGGTGCTGTCCCACAGCGTTGACCCTGTCGACAATCCTCTGCCATAGCTCCGTCCTCCGGGCAATGCTGGTGTATTGGACCTGTGTGCCGAAGAGCTGGGGCTCTACCCGAACGATTTCCTCCACCATGACCCTGAGTTCTTCGTCTGACAAGCGGGGGTGTCTTTGGGGTGCCATGGAGTGGTGTGTATGATGTGTGGGGTGAAGTATGTGTAGTTAAGTGTGTTGAGTGTGGTGGTGTGTGTTGTTTTGTGTGTGGATATTGTGTGGGTGATGGTGTAGTGTGCCTCTGTGTGATGGTATTCTGTGATCGCTGATGTGTCTCTCAGTGCTTCTTTCTGAATTTTTGGTCGTAGGGGTTTGTGGGTGATGTGGGTGTGTGTTTTATATTGTATTGTGTGTGTGGGAGTGGTGTGTGTATGTGTATCAGGTGTGTGGAATTCAAATCGGCCAATGTGGCTGAGTTTTGTTCGTTTGTGTGTATTCTGACCGCGGCGGTGTGTCCCGCCAATGGAAAACCGCGTTTGAAAGACCGCCGCGTGGATTCGTGGGTCGTAATGGCATGGGCGTATTTCTGTTGGCGTGACGGTGGAGGTTTGGTCACCTCCACTTTTCCGCCGACCGCTGGTCTGGCGGTCTGTTGTGGCTGTCGGATTTTCGGAGGTTTGGCTGCTGCGGGTCAGAATGACCGTGGCGGGTTACCGCGACCGCGGCGGAATTATGGAGGATTTCTGACCGGCGGTAGGCGCCTTTTACCGCCGAGGTCAGAATGACCACCCAAGTTTCTATTGGGTCCCTGGTTATGTCCATGTTACATTGTGCAAAAATTGCCCTTGATCGGACCCCTATAGATTCCTTTAGTTTTTCGGACCATCAGAGTTTTTTATAGTTTATTGTTGTGACGTCTCCTGGCATGGTTTGTGCAGAGTTATGAGTAGGAGGATCATATCCTATTTCCAAGCATTGCTGGCCATGATCACTCATGTCTGTTTTTATGATAAAAAACTTTGTAATTAAAGTAAGCAGAAATAGTAAGACCACAGTATAGTCAATTATTGTGTGGGTTTGGTTAGCGTAGCAGGTAGGTGCTGGCGGAGTGTCCTGAGGGTATCTCCCATTTAGAATTCTAAGCCTCAAAGTCTTTTACTAGAGTGAGCGCTGGCGTGCCAGCTTTTCCTCTCTTGATTTCCCCCAAGATTGTTGTGGTACAGCCCATAGGTGATCTTTCAAAATGGTTTGTGTATCCCTTTCAAAGGGATTTAATATTTTTTTATTGAAATCCCCAGTTATCAGAAGCTCCAGGGGGCCTAGATCTTGATGGGCAGTTACGATTATTTCTATCAATTACGATGACATGTATTTTTTGGATTGGGCATCTGGCTGGATGTAAACATTGATTAGGAGGAGGGGTTTTGAATGATCCCTATGCCACCTGTTTAGCTTCACTACCATGAAATCTTTGTTTTTGACATATATTCGAGTACACAATAATTTTAGACCTGCTGAACTGAACGTAGCAAGGCCCCCCCTTTGAATGGCCGTACTTTTTCTCCTTTATTGCTGGGGAAAAAAAAACAATATGTCCATCGATTTCAAAAGGGTTTGTAGCCCAAGTCTCCTGAAGGAGAATGATATGGAAATTCTTCAGTAGGGTTGATAGATCTTTTTGGTTTGTGTTCGGTCTGACCCCGTTTGTATTCCATGAGCAGACCTGAAAGGGGGTATTATATTGGTTTGTTAGCATGTTATGCGCCCTGCTACTTACTAGTCAGTAACGTTTTTCTAAATAAGTTAGATCTGATATCTGGCCTAGTTCCGAGTGTACTAAAGGATACATATTAAAAGGAGTGCCCCCTAAAGGTTAACCCTCGGTTTTTCCAATTGCCGACCTAAGAACTGAAAAGGGTTTACCCGACTCTTTTAATATTTGTTGATTTGATGGGTTTTTGTGTTCCTCTAACGGATCGGGATAACCAATTTGCTTGGGGGTGCTGAGCTTAATTCCCCATTTTAGAAAGGCACATTTTTCATCAGACACTCTTTTTACCACAAATGGTGTCCTCCAGGTTACCAAAGTTGCTTCATTAGGGGCTCCTTTATTTGCCCTTTCCATTGAGACGAACTCTATAGAGATGATACCAGTGGATTTTATATCTTTTAGTGTTGGAGTAACTTGTGGTAGCTTCAATATGTTTCCCCTGTTCAAAATGTCAAATTGCCCCCTAGACTGGTATTGAGGTTTCAATATTAGTTGTAAACAGTCATTTGACATACCTGGGTCGGGCTGCCTATTTCATCCTCCTGTTCACCAAGATGGGCGAGCCTTTGCTCTTCTACTACTCTGTCAGGCCTTTTTGACTTTATGATCATTTGCTTTGTTATTAATCTGTTTGAGTAGTCATCCTCCCGAGGTAGTTTTGACATTTCTCTTTTTTTTCCCCGATATTGGGCTGGTTGGGTTCCAATTTGAGCCCCTTGGGGATAAGCATGTCTCGAGTTGGTGATCCTTATTATTGTGCCCTCTTCTTCAAAAGACCTCCTGCTTATTTTAGGGGTCGGGCTTTTTTTGTCTTTGTTCTCCTGCTGGTATAGGTTTGTAACCTGAGAAGCCATTTCTGATTGGCATAATTCAGGTAATATTAGTGTAGTTTGCTGGTCCTTAATTATCATATCACCCACAGTAGAAGATTGTGCGTTTTCATTTTTTCCTTTTAAGTTTTGGGTCATACGTGTGGTTTGGCCCGCTCTGGTATTAAATATTGGAAAAGGTTTATCTGTTGTTAATATTCCCTTTATAGTTGTCGGGGAGCCATTTGACCTGGACATATCGTCTTCTGTGTCCAGGCTTAGGGTGGGACGCAAATGTTTCACCATTGGGCCCGGTGGAATGACTGCTTTTTTGTTTCTCGCTTTTCTTAATTGTTTCTTTTGTCTCTTTGTAAGAGACTTCACTGGCTGAGACAGAGTCCCTACTGATTCGGGGAAATTAGAGGCGCCTGTATTTACCTTATGGTCTTTAACCTGATCACGTTTAAATTCCTCCTGGGCTTGCGCCACTTTGTCAGTTTTTTTCTTCGGGCACCCATATGCTCCGTCTCCCAAGTTTCTGGAATCCCTTATCTCCCTCTGATCCAGGGGTGGCACTTCGGTTGTGGTTTGTTCATCAGGTCTCATGTTTAAATTGTCTTTGAGGTACGTAATCAACGAGTTTAGGGCTTCTGGAAGGGAAGCCAACTTGTTGATTATTGGCTCACAGGTGCAGTCATTTATTGTCATTTCAGCAAAATGTTGAGCTCTCTTAATCAGATTATTTAAATTTGCCAGTTTCTGATCAATGCCTGCTATGGATTTGTCCATAGTATTCAGTATGTCCACCTGGACATCCATTTTTGAAGACTGGGAAGCTAAAGCATCCAGCGTTAGCTGTGAAGTTTTGAAGAAAATGTCCCATACCGCATTTTGATCTAGTCGGTCCTGGGTGTTTGGTGGTGGAGGGGTATTTTCATTGTCGTCCTCCTTATCTTCCCTTATTATCTATTTTAATATAAGAGATGCATTTGGGGATCTGGTTCTAATAAGAGAACTATTCGTTTTAATTTCTGAGGTTCCAATTGTATGTAATTGCGGGAACGCCCCCATATCGTGATTGAAAGACTTATTACAATTGAGCATGGTAGAGCTCAGATCCCGATCTTGACATTGGTGTTTCTCCAGGTCATATTCGGATTCTGAGTGAAGATTCATTGCATTTGTTTTGCTATGGTCTTGTAACCCTGGGGAAGATTAACTTTTAAAGAAATCAGCTGCTCCTTTAATAATAACTTTTACCTCCAACGGGGGTTTGGTACCTAGATTGGGAAATCGGTTTGGTTTACCAGTGGAGGTAAATTGGAAGTATCAGGGGAAGGTGAGGATGAGGATGACCGGAGGATCAATAACTCCAGATCGTTTAATGAGCCCCAGTCATTTTCTTTGATGTTATCTTCTATTTGGTTCGCTTTTTCTCCCGAGGTAGTCATCTCCGTCCCCTCTTTTTCCTTGAGTCTGCTTTTGTCATCCTGCTCATGTAGCAGACTACATTCGCTTTTTATGGGGGAAATTGGGTGGGGTAGTGTCACAGCACCATTAGGTAGGGAGAAAATTACATCCAAGGGGTTTTTCAGGAAGTCAGCTTTGTTGCAAACGTTTCCTGATTTTTGTGATCAAGAATTGGAGTATTGTCTTTGACTGCCCTTCCCCTTTTGGAGTTGTAGGTGAGGGCGTGAGTTTATTTGATTTCTTGTTTTTCTTAGGTTGAGGCTGAAGAGCCCTTTCTTTCCCGGACCTCATCCTCCCGTTATATAGATTTTTGTCTTTCTTTTTGTTTTTTCTCCTTGCTTTTACAAAGTGGAAGATGCCTCCGCATCTACAAATGAGGGGCCCAGGCGCTTGAATGCTTTTCTTTTCTTTTTCCTGGCCAAATAGACACGCCGCCACACCTCGAGTTTGAGGGGCACGAGCACGTGTGGCCCTCCTTTAATATTTAGCACTTCAGGATGAATAAGGTGTTCCTTTCAAAATTGAATTTGGGATGCAACGTAGAAGTTTCAGATGCAAAGCACTGGCACCTGCTATGCCTTTCCTCGAGTAGTAGGTCACCAGAACTCCTCTTCGGCGTACAACACACATGGAGCTAAAGATGAGGAGGGGCCTGTGTCTCCTTGTCTAGCGGCAGCAGCATCCGGTGTCCTCCATTATTTTCCAGGTGAGAGGGTTAAGCTCACCTTTGCCCTTAGATAAAGTGTCAGCAGTACTGTTCCCTTCTTTTCAGAACCGCTCTCCCTCTTTGTAAACCCCGCTGCTTGACAATACGTACAAGCCCATACACAATGCAGGACCAGCCTACCTGAACCACTGCATCTCCTTCCACACCCCACCAGATTCCTCCGCTCCACCCAGATAGCCCTGGCCACCATTCCTCGCATCCTCAAAACCACCACTGGAGGACAATCCTTCACTGACATTACAGCAAAGAGCTGGAACAACCTCCCTCTGCACCTCAGACAAAGCCTGTCGCTCACCAACTTCAGGAAGAACCTTAAGACATGGCTCTTCGGATGAGGCATCTTCCCTCCCCCCCCCAGCGCCTTGTGACCCTCACGGGTGAGTAGCCATGCTTTTAAAAAAACTGATTGATTGATTGAAAGGGGGCATACCTTTGTTTTCAATGGGCCCTATGTACTCTGCAAGATTCGCACCAAAATTTTGGTGCTAATCCTGCACAGTACATCAATAGCGTCAAAACTGTTGATGCTATTGCCCCTACCCTGCACCATGGTGCGCTGTATGTTTAATACAGTGCACACATGGTGGCAGTATGGGGCACTAAGGAGCACAAGAAAAGTGGCGCTGCATTGGATGCAGCACCACTTTTCTTAAATTCAGGCCTTTTGCCATAAAAATTATGGTTAGCGCTGTAGAAAGAAAAATTAGGACCTGTTTTAAGTCAGTTTTCAAATGTCTTCCTCTTCTATTTCATTAAAACATCCTGACACGTAGACTGAAACATTAACATTCTCAATTTATGCCAAAAGTGTGGCACATTTCACCGCCATCTTGCCACAATCGAAGTGGAAAACTGAAAGCATTTTCTACTGAGGATACTACAGTAAAGAAGGAGATTAGGGAGTGTCATAAAAAAGATATATCTCCAGATGGCCACCAGGTTAAAAAAGAGCCCAAATATAGCACAAATATTTCCAAAATGTTGCCCAACTATAGCCCAATACCAGAAGTTTGCAAAACACTTGCTTTTCTTTGTTTTTTTGCAGTTTTATATAGCGCCGACTTGACCCAAAGCTATTGGAGTGCTTTACATGGGCATTAGCTACATTACACAAAAACACATCCCTTTTGGGCTTTAGGCCTGCAGAATCAGAGCATGTCGAGCTGACACAGAAACTCGAACCTCGTTCCCCAGTTGCAAAATCTGCAGCTCTGGTTGTGACACCAAATTCTGTCCCCCAAGTGGAACATATAATCAAGTGATCGACTGGATAAAAAAAACAAGATAGCAAATAATTTTAAAATGTTTTGTAAACACTTCAGAACTCAAAAATAGTTCTCATTTTAGTTTTTTAGAGCACTAACCATAATTCTAATTGGAATAAGACCCTCTCATTTTATAATTTTTAAAGGAAACACTTTAGGTATTACAGCTTTGATTACATCAAGATGATGTCAGGAGTGCCACACTTTTGTAATAAATATAGAAAGCTAGTATTCTAGGTGTTCATTAGAATACTGTGGGGAGGCAGATGTCAGGGGCATGGACTCGGATAATTGAGGGCAGGAAGGAAGGCAAGGAAAAGAGGGGCAATAAACCATGCAGGACAGACAAGAGAGGCTGTGGCAATATAACAGACCATTGAGGGCAGAAGGAAGAGACAGTGGCAGTACAACCATACATGCCAACAGACCCGATTCAGGCAGGACTCAGATGACAGAGTGCAGGAGGGAGATGGGCAGGGGCACCAAACTGACCTTACAGGTCAGACATCAGGGTTTGCAGTAGCACAATACACCTTAAAGGGCAAGCGGCATTGCAGTGCAATATAATGGATCATGGAAAGCAATAGGGAGCTGACAGGGCCATGCACATGGACAGCAGAGAGAAGAGGGGAAAGGGCTGCAAGCTTGTATTACTGGACAGACAGGAGGGACAGTAACAGTATAACAGACCATGTAGGGCAGGAGGGAGGGGGCAAAGGCACAACAAAAGACCAGACAAGATAGGTGGGAGAGGATAGGGGCATTGCCATGGAAAACTGAGGGCAAGGGGGCAGGGCTGGAGTAGCAAGCTGGGCTTGGAAGGCAGGCAGGATGGGCACTGGAAGCACAACACACTATAGAGGGCAACAGTGAGACTTTAATGACATACACACAGACAATGGAGGGATGGTGGGAGGCTGGCAAGGTGTAGCAAGGTGACCACACAGGACAGGTGGGACGGGCTGTGGGAGCACAGAAGCCCATGCATGGCAAGCTGGAGGGTTAGTGGCAGCACAGCGGCCATGGTGGACAAAAGGGAGGTTTCAGGGGCCTGCACAAAGGACCATGGAGGGCAAAAGAGATGAGTAGGGGCTGGACACAGGCAAGAGAGGGTAGGGAAGGAGTTTTACAACAGACCATGTGGGGTAGGCAGGAGGAGCAGTTGCAGCACAGTAGAGCATGAACGGAAGGGCAGCAAAATGGACCATGGACCATGGAGCACAGGAGGGAGGGAATAGGGAATGGAACCCGGACAGGCAGGGTGGAGGTGGCAGGGCCAGACAGCATTCATCTGACCATGCTAGGCAGGTGGCAGGGGCTGTTGAAACTGAACAGAACACTCAGAGTAGATAGGAGGAGCAGTGGCAGGTCCATGAAACATAGGGCCAGATGTAGGAAGCCTTTTGCATGTCGCAAACTGCGAAAAACGCAGTTTGCGACATGCAAAAGGCCTAACGCGATGCACATCCTCAAATTGCGAGTCAGTACCGACTCGCAATTTGAGGATGCGACTCGCAAATAGTAAGGGGTGTTCCCTTCCTATTTGCGACCGCATCGCCATGCTGAGTTGCTTTGTGACGCGAATGCAGTCGCAAACCAAGTCGCAGTTACCACCCACTTGAAGTGGGTGGTAACTCATTCGCAAAACGGAAGGGGTCCCGATGGGACCCCTTCCGCTTTGTGAATGACGAAAAAAAAAAAATTCAGAGCAGGCAGTGGTCTTATGGACCACTGCCTACTCTGAAAAAAAAGAAACCAAATGGTTTCGGAAGTTTTTCTTTTTGCAACTCGTTTTCCTTTAGGGAAAACGGGCTGCAAAAAGAAAAAAAAAACTGCTTTATTAAAAAAGCAGTCACAGACATGGAGGTCTGCTGTCTCCAGCAGGCCAACATCCCTGTGAGTGCATGGACTCGCTATGGGGTTGCAAAATGCGACCCACCTCATTAATATTCATGAGGTGGGTCTTTGCGACCCCATAGCGAGTCGCAGAAGGTGTCTGAGACACCTTTCTGCATGCACTTTTGCGAGTTGCAATTTGCGAGTCGGTATGACTCGCAAATTGCAAGTCGCAAAAGTTTACTCACCTACATCTGGCTCATAGTGAGCAAAAAGGAGGGAACAGGGGCAAGCATCCAAACATCGGAGGGCAGGGGAAAGGAGGGTAAGGGCGGCAATCTAAGCACAGAGGCTAAGCAGGAGGCCAACAATGGGGCATAGATTTGGAGGGCAGTGGCAGTACGTTGGACCATGCAGGATATGAGAGAGGGTGCTGATACAGAGACTCAGACAATAGAGGGTAGGGAGGAGGTGGATGGGGTAGCAAGCTAACTGTTCAGGGAAGGCAGGAAAGGCAGTGGCAGAACAATGGCCAGACAGGGCTGTAATGAGAGAGTGGAGGCATTGAATTTGACAATGAATGGTACGGAGGGGCAGGAGCAGCAAGCTTGGGAGAGGGCAGCACAATGCCAGTCCAGGCCCTGCATCCAACTACCCCCCAAAATACATTGAAATAGGTATTTTACCTAATGTTAAAAAAAAGAAAAGTCACTAAAAAAAACAACGGTTACAGCAACATTATAGTTAAAAAAAAGAATTTTAAAAAACCCTTCGAAATTCACTAAAAAAAACATAGGTTACAGGGACGTTAAAGTTAGGTTTAGATTTTACATGCACAAAACCATAGAAATTCAGCTGTTATAGTTAGAGTTATTTCAAGTAACTAGAACTTGAGCTCTAAGGTAACTATAACTTTAAAAATAATTTTAAAAAACCCTTAGAAATTCACTAAAAAAAACATAGGTTACAGGGACGTTAATGTTAGGTTTAGATTTTACATGCACAAAACCATAGAAATTCAGCTGTTATAGTTAGAGTTATTTCAAGTAACTAGAACTCGAGCTCTAAGGTAACTATAACTGGCACTCTTGCCATGCACTGCTGTGAGAAAGGGCCTCTTTTGACATGGTTACCCCCCCATTTTTTACCTGGGAAATGATGTGGTTTCAAACTGTAAGTTCCCTAGGCCCTTGCTAAACAGGTTCCCAGGACCCCCGACATCGGACACCCAGAAGCATAGTCCACTCCAGACTGCAAAAAGCCCAGAAGCAAGCACCAGTTGAGGGACTTTGGGTCACAAAAGAACCACTCCCCAGAGCGGCCCTGCTGACCTGCAATCCACCATCAAATTTGCATACTTCTGACTCCAAGGACCCTAAAACGCACAACTCCTGGCTGACCTACTTTAACTGCACCCAGCCCCCCTGGCCCTTGCATCTACAAACCAGCTGTGTTCTAGGGGTCTCTCACCCCTTCTGACCTCCACCCTCCAAGGTTACTCAGCGGACATACCTTTAAGTACAACTTTGCCACCAGGTCCCCTTCTCCTTTGGGTGCCAGCTCCAAGACATTCAGCTGATGCTCCTGCTTGAACTGGGACCCATCCAACGTTCTCCAGCTGGCCCATTGGACACTTCCATGACCTTGACCCAAAAATAGAAGGTGACATTTGTGAAAGCATTGTCCTACTTTATATGCATTTTTAAAGTGTTTACCATTGATTCCTGTGGTGCCTAGTTAAGCAAAAAATCTAAAATTTTAAAAATGATAGCAAAAGAAGTACTTACCGTATACTGATATCTTGACCTTAAAATTTTATGATAATTTTATTAAAAAAACTAACTTGCACCCTCGCCATACCCCACAGATGACAGCACTCATGATATCTTTAATGACATAATTCCAAAATGACCCTTTTTGATAGGCAAAGACCTCTCTTTTAAATATAAACAAGGCACCCCCAAATAGGACATGTAGTCAACAAAGTGAGGTATATGATTTTTAAAAGTGACCGCTTACCTAAGTGACAAGGCTCAATAATCTATTTTCACTATGGAAGGCCTGGCTGTGCTGTACAGAAAACCAGAGTATAGATTAAAAGATTACTATCACTATGCCAGGATTGACCAGCTAAAACAATAATTAAACTACCATTGTTAATAGTTATTTACAATCCAATTCAATGATGAAGTAAGATTTTAATAAGTAATAAAGACAAGTACCTTTTAGAAAGTTACCTTTACCCTGCCTAGAGTTCCAAGACAATGATTTACATTAGCTCTCCAGCAGCTGCCATCCAAGTCCTTGACCTTAAAGCAAGGACAGTGGCCTGGGTGTGGCAGGTATTTTCTACCCTGGACAGGAAGACCAGTTTGGGTGGTCATGGTAACTTAATGTACTTCAAATGGGGTCTGCTTGTCACATGTAAATGTCAAATTTCAACTGGAAGGGGCCAAGCATTTGTACACATAGTCAGGCTGGCACCAAACCCCGTGGGGGAAACGCTACCCCCCAGAACCAGTTTTCAACGACCAGAGAGAATGTGACTAATCATTGCTTTGTCCATGCCTCTGGGTGGGTACGTAGGCAATGTACAAGGGGAAAAGGGTTTCCCTACCTTGGAATTTGGAAATAAGGTTCACTGTGATTGTTTGTAGTTGAGGAAACAGTAACTGCTGCAAACATGGGTATACTGGTCCCTGGGAACATTTACCCCTTTGGCTACGGATGACCCAGGAGTAACTCCCACATACTATCTGGTGCCAGGGTAAATGTGGCATCCAAGGCACCATTCTTTTAACACTTTCTTTACCTGCAGAATATGAGAAAAGGACCGGACCAGATGTATGTGACGTAAATGGAGCCCTGAATAATTGTACCTGCTCCCTATTGTATCCAGGATTTACTATGAATCCATAGGGACCCGACAATTTGCATGAGGCCTTTTCCCTGAAGTGTATCCCTGACCAGTAGCAACTCAACCTGGAATTGGCTTTGCTGTGGGTCTGTGTCAAAAACATTGAAAGCCCCTAAGTGCCTTGCCATAAGGTCTTAAGGATCTAAGAAGTCAACTCCTGTGGTTAAGCTGATTGGGCACCAAAAGAAAGTTTAGAAACTTTTGAAAACTTTTCCTCCATAATTTCAGCAGACCCATCAGAAAAAAGTATACCGGCAACTCCACAGTGTGGAACTGGATTTCAGCTTTGACCCGCTTCAGGTATCCAGCCTTCTGCTTCAGCAAAGAGGCTATAGTTACAGCGTGCATAGACTTTCAACCAGGCATCCAGACCATAAAGCTGACCATCAATGGGACCGAAGAAAGCAAATAGTCGGGCTAAACATGAACAAGTGCAAAAAAAGCAAACATTCTCAATATGCATATGTAGCATAAGAAGCAGTTTCCCTGACCATCAATCTCACATGTTCTACAATTTAGATAGAGAACAGAAACAAAAACATTGAAGATATATTTTTAAAGAACATTTTGTCAGTCACCAATTGGTGCTTTCCAGCACTCTCTCCTATTGCAGTCCCCATTCAGAAGAGATTTACCCGCCCTCTGCTTTTAGTAAAAGTTATTGCTTTGTCTCATCGCCATTTTGTGCATTCCTATATGCTACTCTTGCAGTAAGGGTCTTGCACCATAAACAATATTGCATAGTGTTATCATGCATATCTAAATACCTAAATTTAAAGCCAATCTGCATATTTAAGTTGTGTTAGAACTTTAAAGAAACCCTGTTGAAAATAAAAGGTTGTCTCAGTTTAGAAGGGTTTAGATATAGGTCAAATCTGTTTTATAAGAATTGAAAAAACAGTCAAATTACCAATAGCAGAAGAGGCACTGCAGGTAAAGGTTCCCATTTTTAAAACTGGAGAACTTAATTCAAAATTAGGTTGAAGAAGAAAAGTTCTGAAAGTTCAAGGGCACTAGGTGGGAATAATAATCTTCAGTGCAAGGTATCGTCAAATCATATAAAGTTTCATCAAAACTATGAAAGGAATACCATTGAATACTTGAGAGAGGGTACTACCAACCTATCCCGACAATTGCTATCTGGATTGGAAGCTTCTACTCTTTAAAAACTGCCCAGAATATCTCCTTGTTCCTGACACTGCACCTAAGCATTGCTTAACACAAAAATTAGCTCACATGCTGGGTAAAGAATGCAAAGGTTTGATCAATACCTCTTTTTTATCAGAAGTTACTACAACAATATATTGTAGAGTAATGAAAACAAAAATGTTACTCTACAAAAATGTGCACACTTGAATATTGAATTGCTCATTGTAAAGTATTTTTAATTGGATATTGGACAGCTGAGTACATTTACAACATATATAACTGCTGGTAGGGTCATAGATGTAGAGTTAAATTATAGTAACAGTGTACTTACTTCTGCCTACTTACCTTCACGATATTGTGCTAGTTGATTTTCTGAACACAATATTTTTGTGGGATGACATTTAAAGCTTGACATTCTGGTTGTCAACCGAGGAGGTTAGTGACCACCGGTAGTATCCTGACACCCAGAGAAGATATGGACGTCAGTATCTTTGGCTGTGACATTACACAGAAGGATTGTGAACGTTTATAACAGCTACTATAAAATAGTTTATTAGAAAACGAGATCTGCAAACCAATGAAAGTGTATGAGCGTAAACTCATAAACAAACTGATAAACATATTGAGGTGCTGATTTGGCCATCAAGGTGTAAGAAAGGAACTCTATGCGTAGACGTATGGGCCAGATTTACAAGGCCCTAGCGCCTCCTTGCGCCACATTAGCATCATGTTTTAATGCTAATGTTACCTAATGAGGCAAAAATCACCACGCCATATTTTCAATGCATATATTGCGCCACCTTGCAACCCCTTGCCACATTATGGTTGCGCCATGCAAAATGTATGCAACTAGGGCGTTCTGGCATTAGGGGGCCCGCAAAAATGGCACAATGAAATCTACATGACTTAATTGCACCATTTTTTGCGTCATAAAAGGACTCACCCATTGAAATCAATGGGCCTCCTTGCACTTTGCTGCACTAGTATCAACATTTTTTGCAAAGCGCCACAATAGTGTTAAAAATGTTGACGCTTTTGGCCTAAGGTGCACCATGGTGCGCCGTATTGTAAAGCTGGGCTACTGTTTTTCAAAAATCTAACTATACACTGGGGCCCAAGGGCCAGTGATATTAAAATGCGTGTCTGCAAAAATGAATTTCAGAGTCATCAGTGTGAAAAACAGAATAGCTGAAATAAATGTAAACGTGAGGGTTCCTCTGCAGTTTAATGTCAAGAGATCACTTTCAAGCGTGCATGTAGTTTGCAATGTTTGATTAGAGAAAGATGCTGTGCAATTTTATTGAGAAGTCCTAAAAGCTACTCTAAGGAATGTCTTGACTGTGCTTTAAGTGCAACAATTAATTAGTGAAGGTTTCGAGAGAGGTGTAGGTCCTTGAAAATATATGAAACATGTTTAGAAAACTGTTAGTACATAGAATCTAAATTTGATTTTTGGTCCCATGAGGAGAGAAACTCAACATTAATTAGTAAGAGGCAAACTTGACAGCAATTGGTGCTCAAATGTACTTAATGCAATCAATTGACGAGTTCAGTCCATCCCAGCACATCACTGCCGCTGTGCGGCTTCCCAGAGATTCTAATGTGCACACAGAGTGCGGTATTAGAATAACTCAGGCTACGCCGGTGTTTTACTAGTACAGGCCCTGAAGATGTCTCTCTAAGAATTAAGGGTAAGCTAAATTCTGACAGTTCTAACTCATCAGGCGAACCTGTATGGAATGTTTCCTGTCCCTGATGCAAAGATTATTTTCGTAGAAACATTTTTAAGCAAAATCTACTTTTTTAGACTATATCTAATAAAAAATGTACTGCTCCTTTTATTTCCTGTGTCTCTTCATAGCATTGGTTTCAATGCTCTGTTGACTCCATATTATTTTAATCAAAAATAAATTGCGCAGCATCGAAAAATGTGCTGATCAATTATATTATATTAACAGAGAATTGTATTTTGCCCTTTATATAAACCAAACACATGTAAAGCCGGGCTACGCATTTAGATGGCACCCTTTATGGTACCCCCTTCCCTCCATACCGGTGTCTTATTTGTAAAACAATAAGGGGCTGATTTAAGAGTACCTTGTACCTCCTTATGTCACATTAGCTCGATTTTTTTTCTACCCTAATGTGGCCCAACAAGCCAAAATTGCTGCGCCAAATTTACAAAGTGTAACCCACACGTCATTTTGTAATCCTTTGTGCTACATTATGCCTGAGCCAGGCATACTGTATGCAAAGAAGGCGTTCCCCTGTTAGGAGGTGGCCAAAAAAAGGGTGCAAATTATTTCAGCACTGTTAATGCCTGCTTAGAGCAGGAGTTAAAAGGAGGCATGCCATTGTTTTCAATGGGCCTTAGCTTGCTTTGCAGGATTAGCGTCAAAATTGTTAACGCTAATCCTGCAAAACTCTGATCTAGCCCCAAAAATGTTGACGCAAGTTCCTCTAACTACTACCATAGTGTGCCATATCTTAGATCCGGCACACATATGGTGGCATTAGGGGGTCGCTAAAGGGTGCATCAAAAGTGTCGATGCACTG
This sequence comes from Pleurodeles waltl, assembly GCF_031143425.1. NCBI lineage: Eukaryota > Metazoa > Chordata > Amphibia > Caudata > Salamandridae > Pleurodeles > Pleurodeles waltl. The sequence continues at coordinate 1,496,245,160 of NC_090445.1, forward strand.
GGTGGAGCACCTCTTTTTTAAAATCAGGGCCAAAGTTGCAGCCCCAAAGTTTTACTTAGAGCCTGCGGCTAATGTCGGAGTGACGAAAAACAAGGCAATGAAATCCACATTCCGCTTCATGCCTCTTTTGTCCACAGCCAGGCACTCCCTGGCCTTTCATCCCACTCTTTCATATTCTTTTTTATCCATGCTTTCTTTGTCACTCTTTCTCTTCGTCATTTTTCTCATTTGTGTTTTTCTCTCTCTTGTTTTGGGTCTTGGTCTGAAGAGGAAAAAATACATCCTGGTCCCCAAATCTATGTGCCAATTGGCCCTGCCGACAACCACCATCTGAGGCTAAACTCTGTCCCCACAACAAACTATTTAGCTGTTTTTTTAAATAAAGGTATTTCCAATTGTCTAAATGTAGTTCAACAGCATTTTCCTAGGAAGTGCACCGGGACATGCCTTGGTCAGACCTCCTAACCTCACTTCCTTAGCAATCCACCTGATATTGTACATCACCCACAGTGTGATTTTTCCTTTCAGGACATCTTTGATTTCCCTACAGCCTGTTAGGGCAGAGTGTGGCGTATCTGGAGATGAAGAGGGGCTCAGAGCAACTTATCAACCAACATCAGTCAAACAACTGATTTAAAAAGTTGTGGAGTTATGGTCGAAGTGCCTGTTATGACTGCAAGTGTCTGGATGGTGGGCGTGGCTCGAAAGCTTAGGACTATATTGTTCTATTTGTTTCATTGGTTTCTCATTAGGAGCCGTTGTTAGAGCAGCCCATCCCCAATAACTGGATTTAACGTCAGTGAATTGCAAGTGACATTTGCAAGAGTATTTTTGCATTTGCTTCCCCCTTTCCTCCTCATTAAGTTACCCTTTTCTCTTACTACTTTGCAATAGATGTTCTTCACTTTTCAGCCCACCCCTTGACATTTCCACCTAAAGCAAAATACTACATTTGCCTTGTTCTACAAAGTATTAAGAGAAATCTCTGCACATAAGAAGAGATGGGAAGGGTGAAACAAGAGGTCTTCACCCAAAACTTTGTAAAATGCATGTATGAATACGTGAAGTAATACCACAGGAGTATCAGCCCAAAAGCCTGTAAAAGCTTTTCGGTATCTCTGCTATTCATGACCCTCAGGGATCAACATCCCAAGCAGAATTCCACAATCTACTGCATCTTGTATGTGCCTTTGCATTGTATTTATTAACGGTAATCATAGTTAGTCCTATCACAAAAGCCAGTGATATGAAAGAAAAAAATATGTCACTTAAAGGATTACAGCATCCTTTTAGGCATGTTAGTATGCATAGTGAGGCAGAACCATTTACATGTTAATTTACACCCATGAATTGTTTATGGATGTGCCTTGTTCCACCTGCATGCAAGCAAATCATTTATGAATTATATGGTGGAGTCAAAGAGAATATAACACTGGACAGACATTAAAGACATGAATTTAAAGAAATAAGATGAACATGGTTTAATCAAATATGCATGGGCAGAAGTTAAGCACTCAACATGGTGTCAATATTAACAGTATTGCTATTGCTATTATTATTATTATGAGCAGTAGAAGTAGTAGTAGAAGTATTATTATTATTATTAGTAGTAGTAATAATAATAATAATAATAATAGTACATCGTCTCACATACACCCCTTTCTTTAGGCTCAGCATGCAATGCTGAGGAGCATGATTGTACTGAACCTCACCAAATATAAACAATTTGCAATCCTAAATATGTGAAAAGAAAGAGTTCATCCCTTCCAGAACCTTGGAATCTTATAAACATGTCTGCACATGTTTGATGTCTTCATACACCACCAGGTACAGGTAAGCAAATCACAGTAGTACCCACTACGTAGGTATGGCTCAGTCCTAACCTCTCTAGTGTTCAAGAAGAAGAGAGAAAGGGCCCGATTCACAAAGGTAAAATTAGACCAAAAGTCTAAGGGTCTGATTATGAGTACCACAATCATAAGACCACCCTACCTGCACTGCCGGTTCGACCACTGCATCCTTGGCGGTCCGACCCCCAGATTTGGATGCCGGGGGTTGGACCGCCACAAGACCGCCTCCACTGCCTGGATCTGGGATCATGATGCATGGGCAGTGGGAAAAGCCATGTTTAAGCATGGCGGTGCCAATGTTGGCACTGCTGTGCTTATAATGACTGGCTTTTCCACCGGTCTTTTCATGGTTTGGACACCACCATAAAAAGGCCAGTAGAAAGACAAGGCCACAGGGGGAGTGCAGTGGCCTCCCTGTCAGCACAGTCAGAATGTGCACTGTTTGCAATGGCAACAGTACATATTCCAACTGTGTTGGCGGAGCAGACAGGGTGGCAGCATTGGCCTTGGCTATCTCTTAGAGCCAAAGGCTATGCCGCCCCACTGTCTCTGCCATCCGAACAGGTGAGAACATCGTAATATGGCAGTGGGGAGGCTGCTGGCTTAGCAGCATCTTCCACACCGCTGTACTTGTGGCCTGGCCACCAACATCCTAATCAGGCCCTAAGTTTAGAGCAAAAGTCTAACTTTAATACTATTTGATATTCACAAAGGGACTTTCTAGTAGTATCTTTACAACTGTTGCAGTTATGCATTTAGGGTGGGGATTCCGCCCCAAGTAAGGACCCTCTGTCCTTATTGTGGAACCTCTAAAGTTGTCAAGATATTACTTGCAAGTCAGTTTGTGAGTACCACAAACTAGTAAAGTTAGAATTTTAGTCTAACTTACCTATGTGAATCGGGCCCAAATACTGGTAATGAAATGGTCAAAAGCACCTGAAAGTTATTATGAGAAAGCAGTGCCATGTCCATTAAGAAAATGGATTATTGGTTGAGGAGGTTGAAAGCCCTACTCAGGAAACAACCACAATCCTTCAGAGTGAACAACAAAAGGTCACTGACCTAACCAGTGCTTAACCCTCTGGTAGTTTGTCACAAAAGCAGTCATGTTTAACTTAGAGGCAGTGTGTAAATTATTTGTGCAGTACTCGAACAGTAATAAAGTGAAACCACAACAGAAGACAAATCCCTAACCATCCATTTCTGTGATTGTCTTTAAATGAAGTTTGGGTTTTTTGAATGGAACACATTTTCTTTCTTCAGTTTACTTTTTTAAGTTTGTTTGAGATATTGAAGTACTGGGTTTTTCAGAACCCAGTGGTGCCAGGGAACACACCCTAAGACTTCGAGTCCTTCCTGTTTCAGACTACAGAAACACAGAGTCTTCTTGGTGAAGTCAAAGATCTTGTTTATTGGCTGCAGCCAGTAACAGGTATCCTAGAAGTACAACACAGTGTATATTCTCAGGAGACTGCTCTCCTTGCAAAGCTAACCTTCTCTTTTATACAAAATATTATGCTTTAGGCAAACATTCCTTATTTTACAGTTGACCATTCACATATTTTCACTACAAAGAAATAGCAGGGTTATGATGACAAGCCCATATTTCAGTTTGTCCAGCCCTCAATCAATTACCCTGCAAGGCTCAGTACTTTCATCAGATATCGACGGACCCCCAATATAAACAGGCACCTCCTCCTTGTAAAGCAAGTCATAAAGAAAGAAACAGGGACAGGTGCGTGTAAGATTAGGCATGGTTTGTGTGTGATGAAAGGTTTTATGATGTGTTGTGCCTTGATACTAATCTCATTCGGCCACTGGGGAAGAAACTGGCCGAACAGGTTTGGCTTCAGGCAGTGGAGTCAGCTTGCCCAGGTCACAGAGGAGTCAGCAAAGATGTACGTGTCCTTCAGACTCGTTTTCGGCATTAGTCATTGACCTATGTGAGGGCAATCACAAAATGGCTGTCGTTTAAATGGAACCCGAGGGTTCAGGACGGAAACTCTGATATTCGGGTGATTTCGTCACCCGAATATGAATACAATGCTTGTGCATACTATTCTAATCATTCTCGGTCTGCTGATACCAAAATCGTTGTGATACGACGATGTTTATAACACGGGTCCAGAATTTTCAGTACCACAATATGCCCGTGGTCCCCTTACCATGCCTTCAAACATCTAACTTTTTTTGGTTTTTTTTTGCAAAGGGAAGGGATTCAAAGTGGAATGGATTACCACCCAAACATAGAAGGTAGAAATTATTCACAGTTTTGCTACTAGATTTCAGAAATTGATTCATGTCAATTATTTCAGTATTTGTAAGGGACATCTACAAAATGCCCATTCCAAACCTGGAATCAGTATGTGGTTACATTTCACGATTAGAGTTCTGTAGAAGTTCACTGACTCTTAAAATGTGTTTAATACAATAAAAAAGTATTTGTGTAGTCAAAGTTTCCCAATCGGAGCCTTTGGGACTGTAGAATGCTTTGTCCCTCTGTCCTATTTATATCACTTAGGTGGTTGTCAAAGCAACAAGCTTCTAATTTTTAAATCTAATTTACTAATTTCTGTTTTATAATTTAGTATGTTTGATCATGACTATGACTATCAAATTTGGTATTCTGAACAGCATAGCTAAATAACTACTGCTATTGATGCACTCTAGAAGAATTCTGTGACTTTCAGCACTGTCATTTTGGGTGTGCTCCATCCTTCTTTGCTCCTATGGAGACCGAACACAGCCCATCATGTTTAGGCAAGCACACTAAGACAAGCTTTTAGGTTTTTAATCATAAACTTTAGGACACATCTAAATGGCCTTAGCGACCATAATGTTCAAAGCATTCATATTATCTGCCCAGATAACAAACTAAACTTCAGTGGCACATTATGCACCAATGAGATTGATGTGGCTACTTCAAATGGTATCAGGAATAAGTGACAGATGTATCAAAGGATTTTGCATTCGCAAACGGTGCAAATCACGAAATTCCTCCATTTGCAAATGCAAAATCGCCTTTCATGATTTATTAAAGGAATTTGCAGTGCAATTTTAAGGAATCACAAAAATAGCGACTCCTTAAATTTGCAGCTCCATTTAGGGAATCGCAAATTGCGATTCCATAAATAGGAAATCGCAAATAGGGAATTCCTATTTGCGATTTCCAAAGCACATGTATCATGCATTTCCTAAATGCAAATTTGGCATTTAGGAAATGCAGGGCCAGATGTATCAAAAGTTTTTGCACTCGCAAACGGTGTGAATCGCAAAAATCGCCCGTTTGCGAGTGCAAAAACGTGGTCTGCGATGCATGAAAGGCATTCGTAGAGCAAAAAAAAGAAATCGCAAAAATTTCGATTTTTTGTGGTGCGACCGGGTTTTGCAAGTCGGTATTTCATGTAGGAAATTGCGAGGTGCAAAATGCGAATCGAAAAATCCGAATCGCAAAGAGATGCATAAAAAAATCACAATTAGCGATTTTTCGCAGAATGGCATTTTGCACATGCAAAATACCACTAAGTGAAAGCAGGTGATAACCAGGTGCAACCTATATCAAGAGACCCAGAATGCCTCAGACTCTCTACCACAATGGCTGCACTCTACCTCATGGCGTGGAGGATGAGGATCCTGGCAGGTTTGAGGAGAGGGAGGAGGAGACAGGAGCGCATTTTCAGAGTGCGCATTAAACTTTTTGACCTGACAGAGGAGGAAATATATGAGAGGTATAGGTTGAACTCAGCCATGATACTTGACCTGATAGCTGAGCTACAAACCATACTGCAGCGCAGAACACTAAGGACACATAGTATCCCCACCCATGTGCAGGTATTATGCTCCTTACACCTACTTGCCTCAGGGAGCTATCAAGGGGTTATAGCAGCGGCTGGGGGGGTCTCACAGAGCACCCTCTCCAGATTCTTCAATGCATTTATCAACGCCATGCTAAGCAAACTCCAACAGTACATCAGATTCCCCCACACCCCACAGGAAATACAGCAGACAAAAATTGACTTTTATCAGATAGCACAGTTCCCCCACGTCCTAGGTGCCATAGATGGCACACATGTGGCAAAATGTCCACCTTCTGTCAAAGAGTATGTGTTCCGAAACCGTAAACACCAACATTCCATGAATATACAGGTGAAATGCAATGCCTCCTACATCATAAATGATCTTGTGGCCAGGTACCCAGGGAGCACACATGATTCATACATCTTTCGCCACAGCGGCATCCACACAAGACTGCTAGCTGGGGAGTTTGGTGAAGGATATCTACTAGGTAATGTCACTCTTTACAATGGTGCATAGATAACAAACCCTTTTCAGATGGCTGAGGTACTCATCAAACCTTCTGTCCCTTTCAGGAGACAGTGTCTATGCAGTGTGCACCTACATGATGACGCCCTACCTCAATCCCAACACACCGGCAGAACGGAGATACAATGCAGCACACAGGGCAACCCGCAACGTGGTGGAGCGCACATTTGGCCTCCTGAAGAGTCGCTTCTGTTGCCTCCACAAGAGTGGAGGGGCACTACAGTACATTCCAGAAACCACATGTAGAATAGTGGCTACTTGTGCAATCTTGCACAATATAGCTAAACCAAGGGCATTCCTATAGAAATCAGTGACACTGAATCAGATGAGGATGATGATCCCATACCACCTCTAAAGCCAGCAGACAGGACCAGTGCAGCAGAGGGACGGCAAAGGCATGATGACATCAAACACAACCATTTCAGACGTGAGTATGTATAACAAAACTCCACTGACAACTGTAGCTGTAGTGATTGAAATATTTATTCCCTTACGTCAGGTTATTAATTGTGATGAAAGAAGTAAAAAGGTGAATGATAAAAATGAAAATCAACAAATGAACTGAGTCCCACACTATTACTTCATAGTGGGGCACCAGAGTTAATGCGGCAAGAGTCACTTCCTCCTCCCTCGCACACCACTGGGGTGCCCAGTTGACTCACTGGCACCCTAAATGTCAGCCTCAGTGGCAGTGCTGCGCCTGGCACTGCGCCGTCTGGTGTCTGAAGCAGGTACGTTCACACTACAAAGGCTCAAAGTGTCCTCTGTGTCCCCCAAGGCAACCTCACTGGGAGTGGCAGACCTCTGTCCCATTACTAGTTCTATCACATTGGTGATTTGGACAAGGCCCTGGACCACATCCCTCCTGGTGTGTGCAGCCTCCACCTGGGCCACCACAGCACGACAGGCGATGAGGGCGGTGGAGTTGGCCATACGATTTGAGGACCTGCAGTAGATCGCAAACATGGTGCGAAAACGGTGCTCATGTCTGCGTCGACTCACTCTTTCGTGTCTCAGCTCCTCACACAGGTCACGCACTGCACTGGTCAGCTCCCTAGTGTCCTGGGAGGCCTGCACCTGTCCCTCACGCAGCTGGTTGATATTTTCATTCAGGGTGTCAAGTCTCCGATGCAGGCCAACCATATTTCTGTTGTGGACTCTAAGGTTCCTGTCCAGACTCAGTATTCTTCTGTTTTGCAGGCGCTGTTGCTGCAACATAGCAGCCTCAAGTCCACCAAACAGGGATGTACCCTCAGCTGCCTCCTGCAGTTGCTGTTGGGACACTGTGGCACTTCTATGATGCGCTGAATGACCCCTGTCCTCTGGTACCTGGCTGCGCCTCTCGGGTGCAGATGGTGTGCCTGGCCCCTCCTGCTGCACATCGGAGTCACCACTGAGGTCTGGAAGTGGCAATGGCCTGGACCTGCAGCGCACAGTTGAGACATTGATGGACCCACTGGTGTTGGTGTCAGAGGGCAGCTGTGTGTCCGTCTCCACTACACACGCAATTTCTGTGGCTGCTGTGCCAGGCCCACCTGCAACACCAATATGCAGCATGTCAGTTCTGTATGTTACATTCTCTGTCCAGAAATGGCAATAAAGCTATAGGTACTGCTCTACATGGTGTAGTATGTGTTGTGTTACCTTGGGTGTCACTATGCTTGCTTACATTATCATGCCACTGTCTGTACTAGTTTGTGGACCACGACTCCCATAATGCATTGTTGTGCTGCTACTAAGATGTGGCGTGGACTACTTCACACACTACTTCACATTACATGCTAATTCCTGAGGGGCTTTTATGCATGCACATATTGGGTTCACACAACAACATTGCACTTACCTTGGCTGGTACTTGGTTGAGCAGAGGTGTCTATATCTGTGACCCCTGTCACTGCTTCCGGTAGGAGTGTTGATTCCACCAGGTCCTCCAGTGGTGTGGCAGGTGGCTCGTTTGGTGGTCCTCCTCCTGTGCTCCTGGCCTCTGCAAGTTGCCTTGCCACTCTCTCCTTTGCCCGGGACCGCAGGTCATACCAGCGTTTCTTGATTTCTTCAATGAAGCGCTGTGCCACTCCAATTGCGCAGATTTTACTTTGGATCTCAAGCCAAAGTCTTCTCTTCTCACCCTCTGGCACCTGGAGGGATGATTTGCCAAACAGGCGGTCATGACTCCTCACCACCTCTTCTGTTAAGACCTCCAGCTCCTGCTCACTGAACTTCAGTTTGCGCTTCCTCTCCTGCTTCTCAGATCCTGGACCTTGGGGCTCCATTGTGGCTCAGGTGATGCTGCTCCTTCACAGTGCTGCTCACAGTGGCTGGGCTGCTCTCACTCAGGATGCTGGCTTGGGTGTGGCACCTGAAACTGCCTGGGATGACTCATTTCCTGCTGGTGATGTCATCAGGCTCCTCCAGTTGTGCATTCTCGAACTTTCTCGCATTTTGCGACTTTTTACCGCATCACAAAAAAATCACAAATTGCGAGAATGCAAATTGCGATTCGGTAAATGGGCCTCGCAAACCACAAATAGCGATTTTTAAGAAATCGCTAATTTCGAATCCCAATTTTGTTACATGGCCAATTGCGACTCGGAAATAGCGGTTTCTTAAAAATCGCATTTTGCAATTCGCAGACCCCAGTTTTCATACATCTGGCCCGCAATTACCACAAACTCAAGTTTGGTGGTAAGCATGTGCAAGTTTTAAAAATGCACTACAAATGCATTTTTAAAAATGACATGTGGCGCACACATGCCCCTTGGGCATGTGTGCGCTTTGCATGACCACAAATGTTTTTTTGAGGCGCATCAAAGGGGGCCTTAGGCCCTTAGCACCCTGGGATTTGCATTGCCTAATTTGCGAATTCGTAACAGGAATTCGCAAATGAGGTAATGCAAAACCATTCGTACCTATGGGCCTACGGATGAATGGGGTCCCATTCCTTAACTGAGATTCAGTAATAGCGATTGTGATTTTTAAGAAATCACTATTAATGAATCTCAGTTTTCATACATACCATTTTACATTTCTTAAATAGAGATTTCTTAGAAATCGCTATTTAAGAAATGCAAACTGGGAGCTTGATACATCTGGCCCTAAATGTAGTAGTGTTCTCCCTATGACATTCTCTCAAATTTAGTGCGGGAAAAATCATGCTCTACAGTATTGAGCATCTACTCCGATGCTGAGGAAGTGAATATTAGGAATGCTTTTTTATGGATTGCCAGGTATGTTAAGGCTAGTCTGACTCATATTTCATTGCAAACTACTAGGAATCCTAAAGGATGGTTTGATTTCAAATGTACCAAAGCCTTAACAGATTTTAAGGAGGCATTTATTGATTACATCAAGTAAGCAATGAAGTAGTATAGGACAGGCATACAAGGCTTCACTGGCAAGCAGGAAGTAGAAAAATAAATCTGAGGGTTGGGCTGCATTGATTAATGTTAGTAGATGCAAGGATGGTTGTGCTCTCTAGCAAATTGTTAACAGTCCATACTTTAAAGACTCTGCTCTCCCACCATCAACACCAGTATACCTCATGAACATTGGGTGTCACATTTCTCTAGTATGTACGCCTTGAATTTCACTGCTGCTCATGAGTGGAATCGAAACCACCCTGGATATAGTGAATTTGCAAAATCAGCACCTTCCTTTAGTTTTAATTTCGAGGACGTTTTTGATATTATCAATGGGTCACATGGTGGGAAGGCCCCAGGACCAGACAAGGTGCACATTGACCTTTTTAAAAGGAATTTGGAGTTATGGGAGCCATTATTGACCACTGCTATAAGAGTGATCTGAAAAACAGGTCTTTTTGAATCTTGCACCTCTACCTTGATTGCTCCAGTTTTTAAAAGGGAGCTAGGGGAGATCCAACTTGCTAACGTTATGGCAATGAATATGTGTGGTTTCATAAAGGGAGTGGCCTCTGTAGAACAGTCTCTTAATCCAAGTTAAACATTTTTAAATATACAGTAGCAAGTGAAGGTCCTAATCATTTGGTATTTATGGATCCATTTATGGACCTCTCCAGTGCTTTTGACTGCGTAAATCATGATAAATTATGAATGTTGATGATTAAGATGGGTGTTGATTTTACTTCAGTGAATTTTATCTGGGGCATTTATGTGAACGCTAAGGCTTGAATTAGGTTTGGAATTAATGGAGAAGGCAAAGAGGAATTTAATATTAAACAGGGGGTATGGCAGATTTGTGTCTTAGCTCCTGTATTGCTTTTGCTGAAACTAAGAGTAAACAATGCCAAAGAATGCAGCACTCCTAGTCTGGGTAATGAATTTATTAAGGCACTACCCAGATATCAAATAAAAGGCATACAAATATAAAAAAATAAGCATATACCTCAAATGAAGGAAAACGTGTATATACAAGAATTGTCACCGCAGATAAAGAATCACAGACAGAAATGTGCCATGAATCAACAGTGAGTATATATATATATATATATATATATATATATATATATATATAATCAAGATTTAAAATCGTCACCATATGGGGTAGGTTCATCGTCTTTGCCAGCCAGACTGGGGAACTCGGGGTCAGCCAATGGAGAAGACCCCCAAATTGGGATCAAAGAGATCTTGGCCAGTGCATCTGCTCCACAGGTGGGTTTCTGCCTTGGTGCAAAGTGTCTCTGTCTTTTATACCTTAAATTTCTCCTTTACAGCTTTATTTCGGTAAAACAATACCATAAAAGCATACTGACAAAATTCTTACATTTCTAAAAGGAACAAAGACACTTTTTAAGAGAAAAAAGACAAAAAAACACTAAAAACAGATCGAGACCAAAGCTCCCTCAGGGCCATACAATACAAATAGGCAAGTTATGGGTATAAATGTTATTAAAAATCAACAATTAATCACTAAAACACTATAAAATATACAGTACACATCATCGTGCAAATCACCATATAAATATTCAAAATTTTTATAAAATACCGCTAAAATATAAACCTTTATACAAAAAACAGTTAAAATTGCTATCTCACTAGTAGTAGCATTAACTATGGACTAGCTCAAAAAGTGACCATTATGAAAATAGGATATATGCTTTTGAATGATTATTTGCCTCCAGTAGGTTCAAGTTGCCTCTAAAATCTTAGCAATATAGATACCATCATCACGTGAGGGGTTATTTGACAAATTTTTAAGAGATGATTGACAATCCCTTGGGCCCAACGATTCCTTTCTTTCTTGCGTGCCTATATTACTTATAGGTCATATACGATCGAGTAATACAAAAAGGCACATTGTTCTAGCAGCAGCTAATATTCACTTATCTACTAGAAACAAGTTATCTGATGTTGGTCTTAAAAACAGTAAATAAAAGTCGATTACAGTATTTCATTTGTAAGACCCATAAAATGTACCTCCCGTGCCACGAGGCACTTGTTTGCCTAACTAAGAGGAGTTTTTTTGGGATAAAAGTAGATAAATATCAGAATCCAGGAGTAATTCATAAGTGACAATGACCATTCTAGGTAACTTAATCAACCTCCCAGTTACTACAGTCCTCCCAGGCATAGACAATGTCCCCTGGGCTAGATATATCCTTGGCCAATTGTAGGTCCCAAGGCCATTGAATTGCAGAGGGTGACTCCCAATTATCGATTTCAGGACCATAGGTTGACTTTGGGAGTTTTGTCTGAATTAAAGCGCCTACAACCTCAAGCCCGCCTTGTCTCTGATGAATGAAATTGCCTTTAAGAACCGGCTTAGACCAAAAACAACATATGGTATCGAGCTGGATCTCAAGAATCTGGCAGCTTCATTGTAGTTCCTAATTCCAACGTTCCTGCAGATGGGTCGAATCCATTTCTTCCTTAGTTTATCATAGGCAATGCAATTTAAAAGGACATGATCCGTCGTTTCTGGTGTCTCCATATTACATAGCTCGCAGGTCGCCTCATGATTACTCCCATTCAGGAGGCCCCATTTAAAGGTAAAAGCCTTGACCTGGAGAATCCCATATCGATACTTCATAAATAAAACTTTTGCTCGTCTAGGTTGAATAGTATCGATCCATTCCTCAGCGCTCGGTAGTGGTTTAAAATCCAGAAAACTTAAGGTTAGTCTACCTGAATCCTTGCTATGAAAAGGGCTATTAAAGATGAAGTCCCAAAATACTTGCTTTAGTCGGATCTTTGATTGGGTTGTGAGTATATGCGGTTCATCCCAATAGAATTTCAGCCCTAAATTGTAAAAGCTTTGCCTGATATAATAAAGCCACGGGAGGGAAGTAGTCTTGTCCAAGCCCATGATCTCAATTAATGCTTGCCTGTATTGGATCAGTTCAGGGGTTGTCCAAAGTCTACACCAGTAGAGCAGGGGCCTCAGGGCTGCCAGTTTGCCTATTTGTTTCATATTAGTGTCATAGGCTAAGGGAATCAGCGGAGTGGATGGAGGGAGGCCCAATACCCCCCTCATGAAATTATTTTCCTGAGTGGCCGATGGAGTTAGTTTTGTGAATCCCCAGAGTTCTGCACCATACAGAGCAGCGGCCTGTGCTTTGCACCTATAGATCTCGAATACTGGTGACACAGTGCTCGACCTTGAACAATTGTAATTTTTACTAATTGCCATGGAGCTATGAGTTAAGGAGATAGCAGCTTTGTTGATGTGCGGCGCCCATGACAATTTGGCATCAAGCAGTATCCCTAGGTAGTTGAAATTTGTAACTCGTTCCAGTGCCTGCCCTCTAATCCAAATGTTTCTCTTGAGTGCTTTGTGAGGGTTAACAGTTAAGTATTTAGTCTTGTTTGCATTTATTTCTAACCCCTTCAAGCTGCAATACTCACTGAATTTATCCAGTAGAGTTTGCAGGCCCATTGGAGTTTGAGACAATAGGATGGTGTCATCTGCGAAAAGGAGGGCGGGGACTGGATCATCATTCAATCTTGGTGAGTCGTGGTTACTTTGTTTCAGATAATGAACCAGATCATTGATGTATAATGAGAAAAGTGTTGGGGCGAGCACACAGCCCTGTCTCACCCCCCTCTTAATAGGTATTGGGTCTGTCAACTCTCCTTTTGGCCCCCACCGGACCTTTGCGAATGTGTTTTCATGTAGCCTCTCCAGCTGGCCCAGGAGGTTCCATGGCATGCCCTGTTTTCCTAATGCTGCCCATAAGGAGTCTCTAGGCACCAGATCAAAGGCTGCGCGCAGGTCCACAAACGCGATATACAGGTGGCCTTTCTTTAGTCTAGTGTATTTCCATATTATTGTCAATAGCCTAAAGGCCTGGTCAACTGTACTGGTCTGTTGTCTAAAGCCTGCTTGGTATATAGACATTATGCTGTTCTCTTCTATCCAGGTATTAATTCTATTCAGGATCTGTCTAGCATAAATTTTTTGTGTGACGTCTATGAGGCTAATTGGTCTATAGTTCCCTGGGTCTTCCCTGGATCCTTTTTTGTGGATTGGGATTATTTCTGCCCCTATCCATGTCTTGGGCATTAGGCCTCCCCTTGCTATAGCGTTACTTAGAAGGTTTAGATAAGGTGCCCAGATTTCTATGCTATGTTTGAACAGATCCCCCGGGATTTTATCCAAACCGGGGGCTTTTCCTGGCTTGATTGCTTCAATGGCAATCACCGTCTCCTCCAGACTAAACTGTAACTCGGGTAAAATACCCCAAGTAACTGGGGTTTTATGTCTTGAGGGATAGAAATCGAAGGTGGGGGGGTCAGAGTAAAGATATGTAAAGTAGTTAACCCATGTTTTGGGGTCTATGTGATGGTCTGTAGTAAATATCCCCTCTTTGGTACCATGCGTAACTATTTTCCAGAAGGTCCTTGCATCATTGCTTTTTGCTGCTACCAGCAGGTCTTGCCATTTTTGGTCCTCCCAGTTGCGTTGGGCAGTAGCCAGCGTTTTCTTATAACTGGCCCTTGCCTGCTGTACGGCTAATTGATTTTTTTGCTTTAGTGCCTCTACCAGTACTCTTTTCCTCTCTCTACATTTGATAGCATACCATGGACTGTTAGGGGTGGTTTGGGCCTTCTCCTTTTTGTGCTTATTCTGTAGCTGTTTGGTCAGGACAGGTCTTAGCATAGTGCTCAATGAATGGTGGATAGCCGTAATAGGAATGTCACTAGGTTTATTTTCTGCATAGGGCTCCAAGAGATCAGAAAATATGTTGTAAATATTTATCATAGTGACCTGATTGCCTAGTATTACTGGCCATTTTACAACCCTTCTGTTGTTACTGAGGGTGGGTTGTAACTCCACCTTATCATGTTCTATATATTTCGAGTCCAAATCTAAGAAGTGTGCCTTGAATTCAATTATTAGCGGGAAGTGATCGCTATCCCTTCTTTTATCAATTTTAAAGGTCGCTAGTCTTTCCCATGTGTTTATACTATGCAGAATGTAATCTATTTTTGAAGTTGAGTTGCCTCTCTGGAAAGTAACCAGATTAAGGCCGACTTCACCCACTCTGCTATTGCATGCCCTCAGTCCATGGTTTAATGTAAGGCTCATGATTTGCAATGCGGCCACTGTGCCTGGGACAGTTTTTTCTATTGTTAGGTAAGGAATTGTTCTCATTCGGTCTTCCTCTTCTGCTAAATGTTCGAATCCAGTTATAGGTTCATAATTACAATTAAGGTCGCCCCCTATCATAATTGTCTCACCTACTGGAATTTTTTTGAGCAGCTCGTCTAATAGAGTTATTTCAGGAGACTCCACGTTTGACTTTCTAGGTCTTATATATACATTAAACAAGTGGGTTATTATCTTATTTTTTTTTCCCATTATCAACCATAAAATGTCCTCCGACTCAGTGGCTTGCATGCATATCTCAACATTTAATGAGATCTTCGCCCATACAACCAACCCCCCAGACGGTCTCCCTCTGGCAGCTGAAGTTGCACTGATAAAGTAGGTTTTATATCCTACTTTATACGGTGGATCTTTAAGCCACGTCTCCTGGAAGAGACAGACATGGTGTCGATCAATATAGTCCTGCCATTCGGGGTCTATAAGCTTATTTTTTAAGCCAGCTACATTCAATGAAATCATGGTGATAGGACCCCTTCCGTTTAGGCTTGTGGCATTATGGCTCGGGTAAGTTGTTAAATTTTTCCTACCATACAAAAGCTCCACTGCGCTCCCTGCCCCTATAGCATGAAGATCATTCCCTTCATGGGGCTCCCCTACTATTGGGTCCCCATTGGGTTCCACTTGTGCCTGATCTATCTGGATTAGTCAATCTACTCTCTCAAGGTTTGAATCATAGTTCCTCTTTTGCAGTCCCTCATTGTGATTAAGTTTATGCCTTTGTACTCGAAGTTTGGTAATTAATGGATCCAAGCTAAACCTCATAGCATTGGAATTAGGGGCGGGGGTTCTCTGTTCCATGTCAATCAAACCTCTGATTAATCTTCCATCCTTGAGTGTCAATGCAATAACGTCAAGTTTCCCCCTCTCTCCAGGGATTCTTTCTGCCCCCCTAATATCTGATCGAATTATGGATAAACAGTGTCTTTTGGCCCTAATCCAATGTATAAGCTTGTTTTTTAAGGAGTCCTCATCTTCTCTGCTATTTAAGGGCAATTTTGGAACATTTAACAGATGAACAACATTGGTCCTAGTAGGAAACCTATCCTCCTCAGAGTATGGATTCCATATAGTGTTTTTGTTATAATCATTAGATACTTGGGGATAGGAGTTCAGAGTAAGTTCCAAAGTTCCTTTTTGGGGTCCTTTTACCAAACGGGGATCTCTTTGTGGTTTCCCTGTTCCTTGGCATAAGTTACTATCATTTCTTCTCTGGGAATTGCGTGAACCAATATGTTCCACATTGACCCCTATCGTGCATCCCTGTGGTTGTTGTACAATCTTAGCTGTAGCTGGGGTAAGGTTAGGGTTAGTAATCAAATTTTGAGGATATGTGGATCTACCTTGTAGATGGAGTGGTATGGGGGGGACTCCCTTTCGCATTGGCCTCTATAGGTACCCCTACCCCCCTCCTTTTCCACAATATCTGTTAAGGTTCTTACTTCAAGTTTCAAATCCCTAACTTCCTGGATTAATCCGGTGATTAGATCATAAAGGTCTGCTATAGATCTTGTTTTATTTTTTAGAGGGTTCCCTGATTCTGAATTGAGAGGAGTGGTCATTTCACTATCTAGCTGTACAGTTGGGATAAATGGGTGTAATTCATCCACGGGTTCCCCCTCTTGTGCATTCTGTATGTTACTACTATCGAGTTCTGCCAGGACTGCATATTTATTGGAGCACCTAACTTCGCACTCCTGGATATGGCCCTTCTTCCTACCATTATCAATGGTGCATAGGTGTATGGGTCTAGTTGCAGCAACCCTAGGGCTATCAGTCCTGACATCAGATGGTGCCTCCCCCTCTTGCAGGGAAACGATCTCTATCGCTTTATCTTCCACTGGTTTGATTTTCTTCGCGTAATAGGAGGTAATCTTTTTGTCGGGACCCTCCCGAATAGTGGTCCTACTGCATAGTAGTGACTCTACCTCCTCGATAAGATCATCTATTTCAGCTATTGTGCAGTTCTCACCCGCATTCCTAAGTTTTTTTACAGAATTCATCTTTCCCCTTGGGGGTTCTGATGCCTTGCGTTTTCCCATGGATTAAGCTGCCTAAATAGTGCTTTGGCTCTGTGAACCAGTCCCCAATATGTGATTATAAAGGAGAGTAGGAGAAGGGCTGGTAGGGATAGACCTATTTAGTACAATTATCTTCACATATAAGAACGATAGCTATATGTTTTCCACTATAAATATAAGCAGACCTCTTGCCAGTATAAAAAGGCAGAGGCCCAGACTGGCCCCACTCCAATATTTATCAGGTAATGGAAAGAGCGTTGCAACAATAGGTGGAGAATACGGTCCAAAGGCCCTCTATAAAAGGACCTATTTAGGAGTAAGTATCAACACAGTACCTCCAGGCAGCCATACGTGTAGATTGGCATGTCCATGCAACTTTGGATGAATGTCAGGGGGGTGGCCCTGCCCTGCCTCTTCCTGGCAATGACGGGCAAGGACGGGCCTGCCCTTGGCCCGGGCTTCGCCCGGGCGCGTCCCGCGCGGCGGGAGCACGATAAGAAATTTAAAGGGCTCCTGCCCTTGACACGCCTCCCGGGACCTCCTTGCGCTTCCCGCGACGGCGGGAGCGCGATAAGAAATTTAAAGGGCTCCTGCCCCTGACACGCCTCCCGGGACCTCCTTGCGCTTCCCGCGACGGCGGGAGCGCCATAAGAAATTTAAAGGGCTCCTGCCCTTGACACGCCTCCCGGGACCTCCTTGCGCTTCCCGCGACGGCGGGAGCGCGATGAGAAATTTTAAAGGGCTCCTGCCCTTGACACGCCTCCCGGGACCTCCTTGCGCTATACCTTAAATAAACTTAAGGAGAGATTTCTAGAAAAACCCTCCCCTCTGTTATTAAATGAAATGCTGGTTGTACTTTGTCTGTGTCGAAAACATACAAGAGAGTTGGTCAGACTCCCCATGCCTATTTTCAAGGCAGAGCCGAACATTCCACTGATAAAAACATTCTCATCCTTGTGCACTTGTATCTAGTCCGCATCTCCCATAATATGTTCTGGCACAGTATGAGAAGAGAAAAACAAGTTCTCTGTGGAAAATACGTTTCTTGCTAAGGAACATGCGCGATAACTGCAACTGAAGCAGGGCATACAATGGAATCACACGCACAAAATGGAGTCAATGGTCAAACAAGGAGTCGATGGTTAAATACATATAGCATTACAGCCCCATATATATGCTCCTTATATTAATAACCACACCAGGTTCTTAGAAGAGGAACAGTATGATGTCCCTCAGATTGGTCGTAAAGCTTTACCGGTGTTACTGTATGTGAATGATGTACTACCTATGGTTTACACCCCAAAAGGTCTACCGAACTTGATTAACTATTTGTGGAATACATGGCTTTATTTTGTTATGAAATGAAGCTGCAAGGTAGATAAACACTATAAATTAAGGGCAGGGGACTCTACCTTCTACTACTTGAGATTGCTGTTTGATGCCCATGGCTTATGTTTACAGCTAGCCATAACTATAACCCTGCTGGTGATCAGATCCATTGCCGGACTAACAGATTTGTGGCTAGATTGTGGAGGAAGCCACTCAAAGAGATCTGTACCATTGAAAAACCAAAATGTACTTCTCTGGCACAATATGGAGCTGGAGTTTGGGGTTGTGTGAATCCAGAGAATTTACAGCTTGCATAAAATGAATGTTAAGTACCTTGAAGTTCCAATTTCACACAACATATCTAACTACTTATGTTTGTCACAAGGAACTGGAATCTTGTTAGCATATGACCAATTTTACTGTGGCAGAGATTCTGGTCACAACAGGAAGCACCCCTAAACAGGCTAATAATTACAGATTGCTCACTTTATGAATATGGCCTGAGAATTCCATGGTTTAAACATGTCAAGGCCTTTTTTGATAGATTGGGAAGACTATCTCTGTTCATTAACACATACTCTCTTCTGGGTGTCTCTAGGACTGAAATCAAAGTATTGGCAATGAACAAGGTAGAGGAGGATAGATTTATTGGGGAATGTGGAAAGTGTAGTGTTAAACATGTAATTTGCTGTGTACAAATAATGATATCTAATTCTATTTGGAACAAGTTGATAATCCCCAGTATAGATTTGTGCTAATTTGTTTTAGGCACAATAATATTCATGGTTTTATCTCTTGTTCTCAAGTAAATAATTGGTCAGGTAACTTAGTTCACTGCCTGTTCAATGGTGTTTCAGAGCAATGCACTTTGCAACTTATTTTGTTTTATCAATATTATGAATAATGTGGTGCACAAACAACTGAGTGGGTAAGCTGCTCTGTATGATCAAGCTTGCTCCTCTGTAGCACATCAATTGTAATGTTATGTTTTTATGGATATTTTATGGAATTGCTATAATGAGAAGTTTTATGGTTTTAAAATGGAAAACTGAATGCAGCATATTTTGATCTTTGACTGCAAAACTAATTTATGAAGTTACAAATGCATCCAAAAGAGTTTGCAAACCACTCACAGTGCCAGCCACCAAGACTGCATCATCTGCATAGAGCAATACTGGCAGCGCAACTGTTCCTATAAAAGGGCAATCTGTTCTAGTTACCACTGGCACCTGTTCAAACCTGTGTATATATAGGGTAAATAGAAAAGGGGCTAAGACCCAAGTACTAGTTTAACAATGGTGAGTACAGTTTCAGTCAGCTGTGTATCAGAATGTCTCCACAGTTTTAGTGTGAAGATCAAACAATAGACAGTATCTGGATCCACCCAAATAGTAAGAAGGATTCTCCATAACTTATCATGATTCACTCTATCAAAGGCTGAGATTCATAGGACCATAGGAACAAAGCCAAAATGGGCCACTGTGTATTTATGCATAACCAAATACAGATTTGAACATTGATCGATAGTAGGCCTACCAGTCCTGAATCCATTCTACAGGTCTGATAGGGTATTATTCTGGTGTGAACCTTTACAAGAGAATCAATTAAAGATATTGCCATATAACATTGGGGATTGGTGTTGTCTCTCTTTATAGAACCTGGGACAATAATAGCAGTACCAAGGCAGAAGGGAGAACCTTTCCTGACTGCAGCATTTAATGCCTGAGTCAGTACTGGACCCCAAATATCAGTCACTTATTTACAGGTCAGGAGAAATCTCATCAGGTCCAGGAGCCTTGTTCTCTATCAAGGCTAGTATGACCCTTTTCACTTCTTCTAAGGTGAATAGTACATTAGATGCCCCCTCCCCTCCATATTTTACCTAGTTTCATTATCAAGTGCGGTGGCCAGACAGTTATATGTTCCTTCAAAATGAAAAACTCATCTGTTAGGTGAAATGTGATGGCATAGTGACTCAGCATCAAAAAAAGACTGGTTAAGAATGCTCCAGAATATAGAACTATCCCTAAAACAACTGGCTTAAAATAAATTGTCCCAATTTATGTTTCTAATAGCATTTTATGCCTGGTAAGTACAAGCTTGTAATTAATGTGGCAAGCAGCTTTACATGTCGAATCTCTGGGCTTGGCTTTGAAAGCTTTCTTCAAACTTCTAAGTACCTTGAAATATTTTCTATCAAACTATTTAGGTGCAGATTTGGTCTTAGATGCAGATGGTAGGCTAAAAAGATCGAAGACTTTTTGGGAAAATACTTACAAAAGCCCATAAAGTCTCTCTGTGAGGGGAATTCAATATTTAAACAAATACAGTACTCATTGACACAGCTATAAAACAGGGTCCATTTAAAACTCTTACGAGCCACCTGTGTCCACCTAAGCCTTCTACCCTGATTAACTGTCACAAACTCATTACTGGCTCCTTGAGTGTCCACTATAACTGTCTGAGACCAGCCTAAAAAGAGGCAAACTGAGTTGTGATCACTAAATGGGCTTTGAACACATTTTGGTCCTCATTACAACATTGGCGGTAAATCCACCTACCGCCGTGCTGATGGCCGCCAACATACCATGACCGCAGTGGTATAACACTACGGGTATTATGGCCCACACATGGAAATCCACCACTATACAGACAGAAACACACACAAGTCTGCCAGCCCAAAGGTCAGTGATAAATTGGTGGTACCAAAACCCACACCGTTACGCCAACAGACCTACGCCCACAGTATCAAGACCCACGAATCACCGCAGCGGTCTTTCAACCGCGGTAAACCATTGGAGGTACACACCTTCACACTCAAAATACACACACACACTAACAAAACTACATCACATTGGACAGTTCAAAGTACACACACCTGACACACATACACACACCACACTCACACACCCAGAACACTATAAAACACCCACCCACATTACCCACAACCCTTTCAACGATAAAAAAGATTGCCAACTGAGGGAGAGACAAGCCAGGAGCACCCACTCAATCTGAGCCGCAGAACACCATCACCCATACACCATACACGCACCTCACAGTACACACCCCAACACAGCACCCCACACACCCTTACACATACCACTCACACCACATCCATGGCACCCCAAAGACACTCCAGGTTTTCAGAGGAGGAGCTAATGGTCATGGTGGAGGAAATCGTCCGGGTAGAGCCACAGCTATTCGGATCACAGGTGCAGCAGACATCCATTACAAGGAAGATGGAGCTATGGCAAAGAGTCATAGACAGGGTCAACAACGTGGGACAGTACCCCAGAACAAAGGATGACATCAGGAAGAGGTGGAATGACCTATGGGGGAAGGTGCGTTCCGTGGTAGAAAGAAACCAGGTAGCTGTACAGTGGATTGGCGGTGGACCCCTACCTTGTCTCCCACAACTAACAACATGGGAGGAGTAATTCTTGGCGATCATGCATCCTGAGGGCATGGCAGAAGTAGCAGGAGGACTGGACTCTGGTGACTCAAATCTTTACTATTATATCCCCCACCCTACCTGCATGCCATCACAAACTTATACCCCTACCCTCACCCCATCACTCCACCACCTCACATATACTTCACCATCACAACCCATCCATCACAAAACCAAGCCCTGCATGCCACACCAATGCATGGACACCCATCCCAGACCTGCATGGACACCCATCACTAAAGCATGCACATTAGAGAGAATCATCTAGCCCACAAAATCACCACTCACACAAGGCAAAGCTGACAGGGCAATCACAACCATACAGGGAAACACACCCATGCACAAGATGACACATGCAGATACAATAACACTGCATTTAAATCCCCACAGGACCCCCACTCAACGTCACAGGGGAGGAGGTGCCAAAAACATCCAGTCCCCTCAAAGAGGCACACAGTGATGACAGCAGCTTTGCAACCTGGCCCATCAGAGACCTCTGGACAGTCAGTTACCCTGCCACAGTCCCATACCACCACAGAGCCTCCCCCCTCAGGAAACACCAGCACAGCACCCACCCAGCGAGCCCATCCTTCTGTCACCAGGACACGTCAATAATCAGTGTGTCCACCACTACAGAGACCCCATGCAACCCCACAAACCCAGGACAATCAAGGACCTGGGGTCAGTGGCAGCGGGCACACGGTTCAGGGTACAGAGGCACAGGACAACAGGGGAGCAGGATGGACTGCTGTGCGACAGGGGGAGGACAGGCCCAGGGAACCCACTCTCTACGAGGCACTTGCAGGGATCCTGGGAGCATACCACCATTCCCAGGAGACCTTGGGCCAGATACTGGCCAAGTTGCAGGAGACCCAGTGGCAGCAGGAGGGACAGTACCTGGGGATCAGGTAGGGCCTCAAACACATCCACAACTACTGGTCACCATTGCAGGGGTGCTGGCTGACATGGCCAACACCATGAGGGAAGCAGTGGCACACCAATGGGCCCCTGACACTAGCCACACTGAAGAACAGCCCTCCACCTCCGCCAGCGCTAGTGGACAGGAGGCCCTGCCACAAGACCAACAGGCCACAAGCACCCACCCCCTGCAGAAGGAGAACCACCCCGCAAACGGTCCCTTCGATCCAGGCAGAATCTGGAGAACATTGCCAAGACCCCCACCAGGAAATAAGACTCCCCTGATTGACACCCTTCTGTCCCACTCTGTCACCCTGTCCAGCTTGAATGCCATTGCTCCACTTCCTATGCCCCCTTGGGCAATGCACCTGTGATACAGAGAGACTGGACTCTATCTGGACATTACCCCACCATCACCCCAGCCCATAGCACATCCCCCTCCACCTCTTAGCACTTAAATAAACACCCTTGGAACAAGTACAACTATGGAGTCCGTCAATTGATTGAAATATATATTAGTTCAACAAGCTGTAAACATTTCAAATCATATGTACATTTATATATGCATATATATACATTGGTATGACCTGTTGTGGGCAGCACTAAACACACGAGGAGCCAGAGTGGGCCACAGAGATCTCAAAATAGAGATGCCAAAGGGTACAGTAAGTAGCCATATACATAGGGAAACCAGGCTGCCATGTCCAATGTCTAACACAAAACTGCAATGGAAAGTGAAGTTGCAGTGTCTTACGTGTGTGTCACTGGAAGTACTGTTGTATGAGTGAGCTTCTGTTGTCCACATCTTCTTCCTCTGCCTCCTCTTCCTCACTGTCCACAGGCTCCACCGCTGCCACAAGACCATCTCCAGGCTCATCTTCCTGCAGAAAAGGGAACTGGCATCTCAAGGCCAAGTTCTGCTAAATGCAACATGCAATGATGATCTGGCACACCGTCTTGGGTACGTAGTAACGGTATACCTGTCAGATGAAGGCACCAGAACCTGGCCTTCAGGAGGCCAAAGGCTCTTTCAATGATCCTCCTTGTTCGCCCATGTGCCTCATTGTAACAATCCTCTGCCCTTGTCCTGGCATTCCTCACTGGGGTCAGTAGCCATGAGAGGTTTGGGTAACCAGAGTCATCTGCAAATATTCTAGGGATACCTGTTAGACATACACTCACCCTTAGGGACAACCCCACACCCATATACCTACATCAACTGGATGGGGGCCATGGGCTCACCTATTAGCCACACCCGGTGCCTCTGGAGTTGAGACATCACATATGGAATGCTGCTATTCCTCAAGATGAAGGCATCAAGCACAGAGCCAGGATACTTGGCATTCACATGGGAGATGTACTGGTCCGCCAAACACGCCATTTGCACATTCAGAGAGTGACAGCTTTTTCTATTCCTGAACACTTGTTCATTCCTCCGGGGTGGGGGACAGATGCTAAATGTGTACCATCAATGGCACCAATGATTTTGGGGATACGTCCCAGGGCATAGAAGTCAGCTTTCACTGTGGCCAAATCGTCCACCTGGGGGAATATGATGTAGCTGTGCATGTATTTCAGCAGGGCAGACAACACTCTGGTAAACACGTTTGAGAACATAGGCTGTGACATCCCTGATGCCATGGCCACTGTAGCTTGGGAGGAACCATTTGCCAAGACTAGTACAGTACCTGCACTAGAGGGGGACACCTGTGGGCTGGCGGATAGCTGAAATCAGGTGTGGCTCCAATTGGGCACACAGTTCTTGGATTCTGGCCCGAGCAAGTCTGTTGGTTAGGATAATGTGTCTGTCCCCCAGTGTCGCCAGGTCCACCAAGAGTCTGTACACAGTAGGAAGAAAAACGGTGAGCAGAGGGACATATTCACACATCTATTGAAATAATGATACATCTCTTCCTTTACAGAAACAGTATGTGAATTTGAGAGTCAGTTGATGTGCCAATGTCTGCTGTGATGCAGTTAGGTGCCATGTCATGTGCCCCCCTGAAATGGCGGCTGCCTGACCTTTGTGGAGAGAGAAGTGGAAATGAGGTAATTCCGCTGGCATTATGAGCTGTAACGGGCAGTGGTCGATGACCGCAACGCAACTTTGCATTGGTTAACATTGGGCCCTATGGGATCCAGTGGCCAATGGCGATGTACGCCGGTGGTGATGGTACGGACCGCCGTGGACGAACTGCCATTTTCTGTTCACTCACTTGCTACCTGACCTTCAACAGTAGAGGACCGACACTGCAAGTGCTCCTGTGACCTGTGTCTGGAAGTGACAATGGCTCAAATGTCTGGGGAAAGGGCCCCTGCCTTCACTTCAGAGGAGTTGGAGAGATTGGTGGATGGGGTCCTACCCCAGTACACTTTACTCTATGGTCCTCCAGACAAACAGGTGAGTAGAGTGTGAGCATGATGCGTGGGCCATGACTGTTTGGAGTGCTGTGTGTGTAAGCTTCATGTAGGGGGGGGCTGAGGGGTCCAGGGCAGAGTGCTGCATGTATGGTGGTCAATGTATGTGTGTAAGGGGATGGGAGGGATATGGTGGGCCATGAGTACGGCAGTCCGGACGGTATGACTAATCCTTTTTCTACTTTCTTTTCCCTGCAGGTCAGCGCCCATCAGAAAAGGCGTATTTGGGGTGTCATAGCCAAGGAGGTACAGACCCTGGGGGTTTTTGACAGGCGGAGCACCCACTGCCACAAACAGTGGGAGGACTTACACCGCTGGGCAAGGAAGACGGCAGAGGCCCAGCTGGGGCTAGCCTTCCAACGAAGAAGGGATGCCCGTCGTACCGTGACCCCCCTGATGTTCTGCATCTTGGCGGCGGCCTATCCGGAGTTGGATGGGCGCTTATCACAGCAGCCACGAGGGGGTGAGTACAGATTCAGATTCCTGACTTTGTGCACCTTAAGGTTTTACCTGGGTCGTGTATGTGGGCCTGGGGGTGCCCCTAGGCCAGGTATGAATATGGCAGGGTAGGTCCCTTGTTGGGCCGGCTCTGAAGCACCCCAACCCCAATAGCGTTAGTGGCCATCTACTACTGGGCAGGGTCCTGTGGGTTTCAGGTGTGCAGCTAATGTCGTTAGGCATTGTACCCCATGGGCTGGTGACTAGCTGTGTAACTAGAAGTGCATGGCCTAGTGCATAGGGCAGTTCCCTGTGTGTTATGTATGCCAATGTTAGTGGTGTTCCTGGCATTGACCAAGTGTATCCTCTGTCTCTCCCCCCCTTTTTGTTTTGTCTCCCTGTCCTTGTGTGCATTAGCATCATCTGGCAGAGGAGCGGAGGCACCATCGACGGAGGGAGCTGCATCCCACATGGACCGGGAGGCCGAATCCACCGACGGCGAGGGCACCAGTGGGACGGAGGGCGAGGGGAGCACCACGACGGAGACAGGAGGGGACACTACAGACAGCGACTCCTCCTCCGATGGAAGATCCCTGGTTGTGGCGGACACCTCTGTGCCCACCCCAACAACAGGTACAGCCGCCACACCCATACCAGCACCCCCCTCCCAGCAGCCCCTCAGCATGTTTCCCGTGCCCGCTCACCCAGGAGCATGGCCATCTCCTTCGCCCCAGGCACCTCAGGCCCTGCCCCAGTCAGCCCTGCTGCCCTCAGTGAGGAGGCTATTGACCTCCTGAGATCCCTCACTGTTGAGCAGTCAACCATAATGAATGACATCCAGGGTGTCGAGAGGCATTTGCAACAAACAAATGCATACCTGGAGGGCATTCAATCTAGGGTGGCGGCCCAACAGAGAGCATTTCAGGCTCTGTCCTGTGCACTGATGGCAGCCATTGTCCCTGTCTCCAACCTCCCCCCTACAACTTCCTCTACCCAGTCCCAATCCCCTCAACCCCAGCCTAACCCAAGCACACCTTCAGACCAGCAATCACCCAAATCAACACACAGAAGTGGCGCAGGCAAACACAAGCGCCACACTTCATCTTACAGGCACTCACAAAAGCACCATCCCCATGCAGACACACCAACATCCACTGCCTCCACTGTGTCCCCCTCCTCCTCCTCGTCCACCTCCCTCCGAGTAGTGTCTCCACTCCCACCTGCATGCACTACATCTGCATCCACTACCTCCATCATCAGCACGCCTATCACTACACACCCCTCACTGGCAGTCACCACCCCCAGATCAATGCACACATCCCCTGTGTTCTCTCCCACTGTGTCAGTGACCCCACATCCCAAAGTACACAAACGCAATCACACACCCACCCAACAGCCATCCACCTCACAACAGCATCCGGCTCATGCACCTGCACACAAACACAGCATACTGACACCTCCTACACCCTCTTCCCGCCCCAATGTCCCTGTGAAGCTTTTCCTAGTCAACATTGACCTGTTCAAGGAGGGAACAGCATCCAGCAAGGAGAAGGAGCCACAACCACCCAGCAAGGCCATGTCAAAGACTCCAGCTGGCAGACCCAAGGTGACACCCCCATCTGCCAAGTGAAGGAAGGGGCACAGATTACCAGCTAAGGCACTTCAGCTGTCCAAGCCTGCAGGTGAAGGCCTGGTGGCTACCAGCACAACCGCCAGCACTGCAAACTGCACTGCCGCAAGCACCGCCACAAACACCGCTGCAAACACCGCCACCTCCACCGCCGCAAGCACCACTACTGTCAGCAGCAGCAGCCCCAGTGCGCAGCCGTCTAAGGCTGCAGGGGAAGGGGTGGAGCCTCCCCTCACCACTGGCAGCACCAGCACTGCGGACAGCACCCCCACCAGCACTGCCGAAAGCACTGCCGCACACACCGCCACCTGACCGCTGAAAGTAGCACCACTGCTAGCAGCAGCAGCCCCAGTGGGCAGCCATCCGAGGCTCCAGGGGAAGGGCTGGAGCCTCCCCCACCACTGGCAGCACCCCCACCATTATCTGCACTACCACCACTGTGCAGCCCTAACCACCAGTGGATTGACTGTAGTCCTGCCTCCATGGAGTATCATGCATCCTGGCTGCTGCAAATCTCGTGGCTCTGATACCCAGGTGAGGGACTGTGACCTGGCACCCCCCAAGTGCTGCATCACTGGGCACAAGGCCCCCTCCAGAACCAGTGGAAGAAGGCATCTACTCACCCTATCCTTGGCAGAATGAAGCACACTGGGCACAAAGCCCCCTCCAGAAACAGTGGAAGAAGGCATCCACTCATCCTATCCTTGGCAGGATGAAGCACACTGGGCACAAAGCCCCCTCCAGAACCAGTGGAAGAAGGCATCAACTCACCCTATACTTGGCAGAATGAACCACGCTGGGAATAATGCCCCCTCTAGAACCAGTGGAAGAAGGCATCCACTCACCCTACCCTTGGCAGGATGAAGCACACTGGGCACAAAGCACACTGGGAATAATGCCCCCTCCAGAACCAGTGTAGGAGCCACCCACTTGAGAGACTGTGGCTTTGCACTCCCCAGGACCAAGCAGTGGGCAAACCACCCACTTGGGAGACTGTGGCTTTTCACTACCCAGGACCAAGCAGTGGGCAAACCACCCACTTGAGAGACTGTGGCTTTGCACTCCCCAGGACCAAGCAGTGGGCTTGGAGCCCCCTCCAGGGGCAGTGGCGTTGTCCCATCTTCCTGCTGAGGGGCTCCTCCTTCCCCATCCCCCTGAGGTGCCTGTGTGTTTGCAACCTGATGCACCTTCAGTGTTCTCTCCGTATTGAGGCCGGAGTCAAGTTTGGGCTTAGCCTATGTGTTTTGGCCCAGTGGGCCACGGACATTTTGAGTGGACATTGTCCCGCCTTTTGTAAATACTGTTTTTGAGTTCTAAACGTATTATTTAACTATTTCTAATATAACACTTATTTGACTCAATTCCTTTTTTCCTTGCGTTATTCCTGAGGGTTACGGGGTGTATATGAAATGTTGTTGCATGTGCTTGTGTGTATGGTGTTGGGGTGGGGGTGTTGCATGTTGCATATGTGTGTCACTCTCTTTTTCCTCCCCCCCTCCCCTGTGTGCTAAGTGCAGTACTCACCGTGGTCGTCATTGCCGGCATTGGTACTCCTGGTATATGAGCAGATACACCAGCATGGGAAAGACATGGGGCTCGAGCTCCATGGCGTCCTGGTTCTTCCTTGAGTGTGGAGAGGTGAGTTGTTTCCCTTCAGTGTTCTGTTTCCGAAGTGCTTTTGATGGCGTTGGTACCGCCCAAGAAAAGGTGGTGGATAGGCCTCTTGTAATACAGTGGGCGGAACCTTGTATTCCGCTTTAATGTTGACGGTTACCGCTGCGGTGTTTGTTGCTACTGCCGTGCCGGTCAGAGTGTTAAAGTGGCTGTCTGTGTTGGTGGTTTCCACCGTGGTCATGATTCAATTTTTTTTACTGCTGGCCTGTTGGCGTTGTTACCGCCATTTTATCACCGAACGCCAGGGTTGTAATGAGGGCCTTTATATCATTGATCTAAGGAAACAGGAAGGCTGAAGTATAAAAAAAATCATAATATAGAGTTTCAGCCCTTATCAGTAAAAGTTGGGGGATCCAAGATGTGTCAAAGAAGACCATTTTATCAATTCATTTATAATGTCATTTAAACATTTCCTTCAAGGTATGTAAGCCCTTTAAAGACATACACCTTTCAACTTTCCTTGATGTTTGATTTAAACCATGCTTTCACACCAGGAGCATAGCACAATTGTGCTTCTACATACAATGCTGATACTTCTATAAATATTGATTGACAAATATGGGAGCAACTGTGGTACTTTGGTAGTGATGCTGCACTGTTTAGGACAGAGCACCAGTACTGATTTTTCCTGGCCAGCTCCACCGTATGATGGACAGTACACACGGTAGGGACAATATACAATGGCCTGAAGTGGAAGAAGAAAACTCCCTATGCATCAGAGGTACTGATTTTTCTGTTTTTGTTCTCCAACAAATTTCTTCCATGGGAGTTTATTTTATAAATATAAGTATTGCTGAGCAGAACAAAACAATATGGTGACTGCTTGACATCTAGCTACACTTACAATGCTTCTGCCACATTGGGAGGTACAGAGAGATTCCCCCAAACCCTCAGTAATACATGTTTCTAAAAGGTAGTGGCAAAGGCCTACCACTCATCTAGTAGGTTGGTTGGCCATCTGCCAAAGTCTAGATTAGCCCCTTTGTCTTCAGTATGTGTTTTGTTTCTGATGTTAGGTCACAGTGTGAAAGAAGAAGGACCAAGTGCAGGCTTGATGTCCTTCTGGGACAATAGCCATTCTTCCCTGCATATTTAAAATATTCATCTCTGCAACCATGTCAGTGTAATGCCCTGCATCACAAGTCCTTGAAAGCCAAAGGCTTGTATGTCGCTGATATTTCATTTAGTGAAGTCTTCAAACATTCACTGTGCAATAACATTCTTACATTTTCCTACATAGAGGTTTAGTTCTGTTTTTAGCACTAATGTATCCACAAGAAACTTAGAACCTCTGTATTACTCACTAAATTATTTTGGGGCAGACTCATGAACAATTTGGGATTTTGCAAAGTCACACAAAGTGATGCAAAGCAACCAAAACGGGCCTTAGTCACAAAGGTAAGCATAATCTTTCTGTAAGTTTACTTGTTTTTGGTGTCCACAGACTGCAAACTTGTTTTTACTAATAGTAAATACAGGATATTGGGTTATTGGTTGCGGGTGGGAGGGTCAAGCCCTACTAAAGCAGCAACCACAATTCTTATCAGGGTGAAACACTAGCAAACACCAAATGAACCAGTGCTCAACCCTTTGCTAGCTTGGCACAAAGCTGTCAGGCTTGCATAGAGTAAATTACTTATGCAGGAAAGTAAATAGACAACACAAGACAAATCCCATGACAATTTAGAAAAATAGATTAAAATGTAATGCATTATTTGAGACCAAAATTACAGAAAACCAATCGGTAGACCAGGAGACATGCAATATTAAAGATTTATGTAGAAATAGTGCTTAAAAGAACAAACCACCAACTGTGGATATCTGATCGCACTGGGCCGGTAAAAGTCACAATTTCAGGCCAACCATGATAGAGTGCAGGAGAGATACTGGGACCCAGTTAGGGCCGTTGAACAAAGTACTTCAAATCCTGGTTGTGGAGTCTTGCAAGGCCATGTGTTGAGGATACGTCACACAGTGGTGGTTCAGAGATGCAATGGAAGGTTCTGCTTTGAGGATGTGTTATGTAGCAGCAGGACTGAGGAGCTGCTAGGCTGTGATGCAAAGTCTGCTTCGTGTGGCAGCAGTTCTGAGGAGCTGCAGGTTCCTGCATAGGAGATGGGTCACACAGTAGAGGTTCTGATGTAAGGCTTCAAGGCAATGTGTTGAGCTACATTGTGGTGCTGGAATGACAGCTGGGCTGGCAGAGCACATTCAGGCCCAACTCCAAGGGTCTAGGACTGGAGTAGCACCACTTGGCGGGGGACAAGAGTTTCATCAGGCAGAGCCCTGGTACTGGATTCATGGGAGTTGAAGCCTTTTCTATACCTGAGGCTCTGATCAGGAGGCCAGCTAATTAGCCCTTGAAGCCACTCTGGTGGTCTTCTGACCAAGATGCAGGTCCAGTTCTTTTCACTAAGGCAGCCAGGCAGCCGGGCAGCATGGCAGCAGAGTGGCTGGGGAGTCTGTCTCGGTTCTTTCTGCAGCAGAGCAGAACGGGAGTCCTTTTGAATTTTCCACAGGTCCTGAGGTGTATGAAAGAGTTGGGTCTAAGGGTCCAATATTTATACC
Organism: Pleurodeles waltl; assembly: GCF_031143425.1. NCBI lineage: Eukaryota > Metazoa > Chordata > Amphibia > Caudata > Salamandridae > Pleurodeles > Pleurodeles waltl. The sequence continues at coordinate 1,496,276,360 of NC_090445.1, forward strand.
TGCTGCCAGCTTTGAAGTAGGAGAAGCTTTCTACTCAAACAGGTATATGGAATTTCCTGCCTCCCTGCCCTGGCCCAGCTTGCCTGGGGTCATAGGAGACTAGTGTCAAACCCTTTGTGAGTGTCCTGAGGCAGAGGCTATGTAATGTGCAAGTGTGGTAGATGACAGCTCTGCATCCCTATCAAGTCAGAGATGGATCTACCTGCGAACAGCTATTGCCCTTTTTACTCACTGTCTGGTGGGAATGCACAAAGACTAACTGCCAGCTACACCTAGTCTTGTGACCTGGGATACAGGCCACAGGCACTAAATAGCTGGGCAAAAAATGGCAACTTATAAAGTTGCACATTCAATATTGTGACTCGAAATTAAACTTTGCCACTAAAGAAGGTTTTAAATTACAATTGTTTAGACACTAAGGCCCTGATTTATACTTTTTGATACAAACCTGCAAACGCAGGTTTGGGTCAAAAAGTATCGCGCTGGCTTGCCCCATTTCAGGACGCCAGCCAGGCACCATATTAATGGAATAATGCAATCAAGTGCAAAGGTTGGGCAAGTGTCAAAACAATTGACGTTAGCCTTGTGGGGGTGGCGGTATGAGAGATGGGTGATTAGCACCAAAAAATGACACTAATCTGGTTAGAGTAAAAAACAGATGAATCTAACCACATTAGTGTCATTTTAGGGGGCTAAACCTACCATGCCATATAACTCCTGCCTTAGAAAAGGCAGGAGTCATGCCCACCACCCTAATGGCCAGCACAGGGGACATAGCTCCCCTGGGCATGGCCATAGTACCCTCTGCCATGTATGGGGGCCCATATCTGGGCCCCCTATGGCATAAAAAAAGGTAAATACTTACCTCTTCTTACCTTTAACTACCTGGGATGGGGTCCCCCATCCTCTGCTATCTCTCTAGTGTGGGTGGGGGTATCCCTGGGGCCTGGGGAGGGTACCTGTGGACTCATTCCATGGTGCTCCACCATGGAAATGAGCCCACGGTTCCCCTAACGCCTGCCCTGACCCAGGCATAAAATAATGGCGCTAAGCAAGCTTAGCACCATTATTTAGGACCGCCTCTCTCCCGTGCACAATTTTTGAATGGGAGGATAACTAAGGCGCAAGGGCCTTAGAGTCATTTTTTACCCGTGAACGTCTACCTTGCATCTCATTGACACAAGATAGTTTTCCACAGGCAAAAAATGACCTTAACTCCAATGTTTTGATGCTAGATGGGTCAAGCGTCAAAATATAAACATGTAGTTACGTTTGCGCTGAAATATCGTTTAAAAAAATGACGCTATTTCAGCACAAACACAGTATAATTATGCTCCTAAGCTCGGCATTCCTATCTTGCCCCAATTGAATGTAATCCCTTATTAAATGTAATAGGGTAACTGAATGCTATCCTAAAGGAGAGGCAGGCTTTGTATAAGAGTTTTTCACTGCTAGAACATGCAAAACTTAAAAGTACATGTCCAGCTTTTTAAATACACTGAATCCTGACCTCTAAGCCCTGTACGACCTACCTAGGGATGACATACAGATATTAAAAGGGGAGGTTTAGACCTTAAAAAATATATACATATGTATATGTAGATATATTCATATTCATACATTTAAAATATTTAACATAATAATAATAATAACACAGTTGATATTATTAATACAATGTAATATAAAGGTGGGCTATTAATTACTGCACATTGAATACATATATAACATAAACAATTGAATAAGACAAAAATATATGAATTAATGTAGTTAATAAATAAAATATAAAAAATTTAAAAATACTGAAACTGACAACAAATACTATAAATATTAAAGTTGATTTAAAAATAGAAAAAAATAATATAAAATATAAAAACAAAAAACAGTTATTGCTATCAAATCTATTTACCTAATATTATGAAAATTATTGGAATCTAAGAATATTGAATATACTATTCCTACTCTAGTTATACAACAATAGAGAAGGTGTTGGAGATGGGAGGAGTTAGGTTTACTATTCCTACTCCAGTCACCACAATAACAGGGAATGCTTTAGACCACAGTACTTAGATTTACTATTCCTCCTCCAGGCAGTACAACAATAGGGAAAGTATTGGACTTTTGGAGTGGTGAAATTTAGTACTTCCACTCCAGTCTAAACAACAGTAGGGTAAGCAGTGGATTTCGGACTGGCGAAACTTACCATTCCCAAACCAGTTAGCGCAAGAGAAGGGAAAAGTGTTGGACTTTGAGAGAGGGGTAAAATCTACTATTTCCACTCCAGTCTCTGTACCAGGAGTGAAGGTGTTGGATTTCGGTGGGGTGAACGTTACTACTCTCACTCCAAAGAGTGCAACAGTAGGGAAATCAAATAAAATCAAATCAAATCACAAACATTTATAAAGAACGCTACTCACCTGTGAGGGTCTCAAGGCGCTAGGGGGATGGGGTTAATGCTGCTTGAAGAGCCAGGTCTTGAGTTGCCTCCGGAATGAGAGGTGGTCCTGAGGTTGGTGGGGAGGGAATTCCATGTCTTGGCCGCCAGGTAGGAGAAGGATTTTCCACCTGCCGTGGTGCGGCGGATGCGAGGGACGGCAGCGAGAGCGAGGTTGGCGGGTGGGCGTGTAGAAACTGAGGCGACGGTTGAGGTATTCGGGTCCCTTTGTCACGACTCACGTGCTGCTGGCGCCTGGAAACCGCAGATCTAGTGGCGTAGGTCTTGAGGGTTCGGCTTTGGCCCAGAAAAGGGCGACTCTTTCTAGTAGCCACGGTGCTGCAGGCAGTGGAAACGCCAAGAACAGACCGTGCCCTTTAGAATTAGTGCCAGAGGGAAAAAACCCCAATAAAGGGGAAAAAACCTCCAAAAAATGGATTCCTGAAACGAAAACAAAACCAGGAATCAAACAGGAACAAAATGCAGGTAAATGCAAAATTGCAAAAAAAAAGAACCGAAGGCTAAGAATCAGGAGCGAAGACACAATCTGAGCAGAAAGTGATGCAGCGCAAGGAAAGGGAGAAAACAGAGCCCTTATATACCAAGAAACAGGAAGTGACCAACAGGAAGTAAAAAGACACCATTTTAGATAGGGAAAAAGTACATAGGATAGAATAGAACAGGAACCATAGAAAATAGGGACCAAGGAATGCTGGGAAGAAAAAGGTAACATGGGAAGGGGGAAAGACATAAAGAAAGGACAGAAAAATGCCTCGAAAAAGTAAAGAAGAAAAAGAAGAAGAAGAAAGAAAAAGACACAGGTAAGGAGGGGTCAGGGGAGAACAGGGACACAACAGAAGGCAGAGCGAGGCCCAAAATAATATCTGGGGCCTCGCGCTGTACAAAGAAGACTCGGGGCGCGCCGCGTCTTGAGAACGCGCTGCGCGGCGCGAGCCGAATGCTCGGCTCGCGCCGCCCCACGCGGCGCAACACCCTTGTTGTGGAGGGCTTTGTGTGCGTGGGTGAGGAGTCGGAAGGTGATCCTTTTGTTGACGGGAAGCCAGTGCAGGTGTCTCAGGTGGGCGGAGATGTGGCTGTTGCGGGGTATGTCGAGGACGAGGGGGGCGGAGGCGTTTTGAATTCGCTGCAGACGTTTCTGGAGTTTAGCGGTGGTTCCTGCGTATAGGGTGTTGCCGTAGTCCAGACGGCTCGTGACGAGGGCGTGGGTCACGGTCTTTCTGGTGTCGGCGGGGATCCAACGGAAGATCTTTCGGAGCATGCAGAGGGTGAGGAAGCAGGAGGATGATACGGCGTTGACTTGTTTGGTCATGGTGAGAAGTGGGTCCAGGATGAATCCGAGGTTGCGTGCGTGGTCTGAGGGGGTTGGTGCGGTGCCAAGGGCTGTGGGCCACTAGGAGTCGTCCCATGCGGATGGGGTGTTTCCGAGGATGAGGACTTCCGTTTTGTCTGAGTTCAGTTTCAGACGGCTGAGTTTCATCCATTCTGCGACATCTTTCATTCCATCTTGCAGGTTGGTCTTGGCGCTGGTTGGGTCCTTTGTGAGGGAAAGTATCAGCTGAGTGTCGTCGGCGTAGGAGGTGATGGTGATGTTGTGTTTGCGTACGATGTCGGCGAGGGGGCTCATGTAGACATTAAAGAGGGTCGGGCTGAGCGAGGAGCCTTGCGGGACGCCGCAGAGGATCTCGGTGGGGTCTGAGCGGAAAGGTGGGAGGCAGACTCTTTGGGAACGGTTGGAGAGGAAGGAGATGATCCAGTCCAGGGCCTGTCCTTGGATACCGGTGGAGCGGAGGCAGGATATTAGAGTTCGGTGGCAGACGGTGTTGAAGGCAGCCGAGATGTCGAGGAGGATGAGGGCGACTGTCTCTCTGTTGTCCATCAGAGTTCTGATGTCGTCTGTGACTGAGATGAGGGCGGTTTCTGTGCTGTGATTGGCTCGGAATCCGGACTGGGAGGGGTCGAGTAGGTTGTTGTCTTCAAGGAAGTTGGTAAGTTGCTTGTTGACGGTCTTCTCTATGACTTTGGCAGGGAAGGGGAGGAGCGAGATGGGGCGGAAGTTCTACAGGTCGCGGGGGTCCGCCGTAGGTTTGTGTTGAACTGCAAAGAGGTTAATTTTACTATCCTTACTGCTAAGTGAAGGGAAAATATTTTATTTACTTCAAACACATTACACGAGTAACCCCATGAATTTAGAAATAATATTAAACTCTTGATAAAAAAGTGTAACATAAAATATTTACAACTAATAACAATTGGTCAATCTACATAACTACCATTCAATAGAAAATTTATTAATTACTCAATTCTAACAGCCACCACCTAAAATATAACTAAAAAAATAGCTATTACTTTATTGACTTCCCACCCTAGACCTCTATAAACCTAGCATCCTGCAACTAAAATAAAATGAATGTAAATAAGTATTCCACAATTTACATATTTAAACTTGAATCAAATAATTAATGTGCAAATAATAATTAATAGCTAACAGACTATTTCATATTTTATCCACCCTATACCCCTAAAAATCTAGCATCCCACAACTAACATATATGTTAAATAAGTATTTGATATTTTATATAATTGAAAATCAATTCTATAATTGATTAACAATTAATTCTAAAACATATTTACTTATTACTTAATTGTCTTCTACCCTACACCCCTCCAAAGCTAGTATGATAAATATTAATCAACACACACTCTCATTCTGACTTCCAAAAGAAATGACGGGCACCCAGCAATGGGCGATAAAAGAGTATTTCATTAATCCAGCCACTAAAAAGCATGTGAGGAGGGTGTTTCCTTTTCCATCCTACATGCTGTAATTGGTGGCTGGATTAATTAAATAAACTTTTCATGCACATTGACGGAGTCCACACAATCTCTTTTGGAAGTCGGGAAGAGAGTGTTTGTTCAATACATGCAGCTTCCTCGCCCTTACGCACACCACTGCTGTCAGGACTTTGGGGCATGAGCCCCTTTGTGATTTATTGATAAATAATAATCATGTAATTAAATACGTTTTACCAACTAATTCTTAATTATTACTCAATGAACATCCCACTCTATCCTCTACAACCCCACCGACCCCCTATAACACTATAAATTACTATTTAAACTAATAAAAAATATTCAAAATCACTTAAAGTTACCAGCTGTTTTTAAAAAGAAATGAATAACATTTCTATAAACAATACTAACATAAAACAACACAATCCAATGTTTAAAACCTTAAATATTTAACCATTACATTAGCAAACATATTATCAACTTTAATGTCATGTACAAATAGAATACTTGCCTCCTCAAAAATCAATATTCTTTTAAAGATATTTGTGCATCATGATATTGAAGTGTCACAATATTTACAACAAGATATTTCTGTCTCCTGATATTTTTATATAAATATGTTGTCCAAACAACTTGATACATAAAATGTAATAAAACTTCAATGCATTCAATTTACTGCTAAAGAAGGTAAGCATAGGTATCCTTCCTGGGTTTGCAAGTATTTATATCACTCTTGGAGTGGGATCATGTGCCCAAGAAATTTCTCATTGATGTTGTCAAAGTCAAATTGTAATTACAGACACTGGCATATACTTAACTATCACTGCATGCCGGTCACTTGAATGGGGTGTCAGCAATCAATGCTGTTATTTTTTTATTCGAGAGAAGTATCTGACAGCTCTTGAAACTTAAAGTGTCTCGAACACTAGAGTGTTAAAACCCCCATTACTTTACAGTACAATTTATCTTAATCTGTTTTTCTACAAGCTTACATCCAAAGACTGCATACTATGCAAACATCACCCTGCTATACTCATATAGAAGTGCATGAAAAAATGACCTTCACTTAAGCTTTCAAGTTTATTCCTCCTATATTTATTTCAAATAGCCCTCTCCATCACTTTTAACTTCTGCATGCCACTTGTGCACATAGACTACTCTAAATTGCATGCTTACCTTAATCATTCTTTCTTTGAACCCATATCTCTGAAAATGTATTGCCAGAGGATAGTAAGTGCTATTCAAAAGCAATTTTAATAGAGGGAGTATCAATCAAAGAAAAGGGTTTATAAGTAGAGGTTGCACGTATACAGTTTTGTCATCAGAGGACAGCAAAGCAGCCTTGTTACACACTAAGTATAAGCTACCTATTGAGAACTACAACTGAATTATCTGATATTTTGCTAATGTATCTGACAAGGCCTGTGAAAATCCTCTGAGAGAGACAATGGGCATTGCTTGTGGCAAGTGTTATTCACATTTTTGTTCTTAGCATTTAAGGAGATGTATGGAGTTTTTCCTCCTTGAAATAGTAGTTCACAAAGTAGAGAATGCTTCCGCTGGGGTTCTAGTTGTTGGGGTGGGTAGTTATGATATGGACCAAATCAAGCTGGGTATGTGCCTCTCTAGCTTTACATGTGTAGCCCACTGCCTTGATGTAATAGACAATCAAAATCTAAGCACCTTCTAGCCGCTGTTGCCACACAGATATGGTGTTCTTCTAAGAATGATAATAGTAGTAGGAGGGGATACTTTTCCTCATCAACTGCAAAGTGATAGTTGTCCCACCCCGGAAGTGACATCACTTCCATTACTGGGACTTCCGGTGCCCCTGAGAGCCCACCCCGGAACTGACATAGGTGTAGAGGTGTGGTGTGTGACCTCATAGTGTCACGTGTTAGCCGTGTGCCAGGGTCCAGGCCCCTGGGTATTGATCTATGGGCTGTGTAAAATGAAGGCTTTGGTGTTGTGCAACCAGTTTCGGAGCCTAAGAGGACAGGTCTGAACATGTCAGACATTCAGGACCAAGTGGCTGCATAGGTGACTCCTCACAGGCCGATGAAGTGGGTGGGCAGGCCAGACCTCCTCACTGTTGGCTAATCCAAATAGAGAGGATGGTCAAATAGTTCAAAAGCTGTGACATGTGGTTAGCACCACGTGTAACCCAGCAGTGTATTAGAGCCGCCAAGGTGAGCATGTGATCATTATGGGTTGTAGAGGTGTGCGCCCTTTTTGAACTGTCGAATACATATATGGAGCGGTTAGAGCAGCATGTCAAACCATGATCTAGTGTTGAAATAGGGTGCCTAGGCAACATGAAGAGATACAATCCAATAGCCAGAAAAAGTTAGAGCCTCAGGAGCCCAGAACCGTATCAATAGTACTATCAGACCCTCGCACCGTTGGTTTTGGATGAGAATGCACAGCAGACACCTCCTAAAGATGGAGGTTCCGACGTTACTGGTTTGCATGAGGAACTCTGCCAACGGCTTGGAAAGTTCAGCCTTAAGGATTTGCTGCAACTGGTATCCTCCATCAAGGTTGATGGCAGTGACAGAGAAGCCTCGAAAGATGAACTAAGTGATGTCATCAACTTCAACAACACTGAAAATACTGAAGAAGGTGTAGCACCGCAAAATTCGCCAATCTATGAAGACATGGGTTTTCAGGAGGGCCCAGATCCAGAGGCCATCGTGATGCAACCCGCAACTGTAAAATCCAAAGTCACTTATACACCAATGGACCTGTGCGACTCGCAAGATTTCAGAGGCGCCGCTGAGTGTGGCGAAAATGTGGAGGTTAGTAAAAACTCTATAGACAATTATCAGGTATACATCGTTATCATACCTTTAACAAATAGTATGTCTTTTGCTTTCTGTTTGAAATGTAGAAAACAACTGCAGAAAGAGATGAACTAGAGGGGTCTACCCCAAACGTTAAAACGTAAATTTTTTACTGCTTATGCTGTTCCAGACAGTCTGAAAGTATTACAAGCCAGAACAAAGAGCAGCGTAAGAAATGTGCCAGCAGTTATATTAGCACCGATTATGAAAAGGAAATGCCTGGCATACCTTACGATGCCATATGGCCTGTTAAAGGGTTTGCGGCAACAGTTGTGAACACATGTGTTGAACGTGACTATTATAACCTGTGTTACGGGCATAAAATTAACAAGCAACAGCAGGAAGCTCACAACTGTCTATACGAGTCTTACACTGCCAGAACAACTCAGAACATGTGTAGCCGTTTAGACCTCCACAAGGTACATAGGTTGTTAAGGGTGGTGTACAGGCTGTCAGCTGTGAAGAAAGGGGTCCACATTGATATGATTAAGATCTTGTCAGAAGCTGTCAATGAGATCCAATATACTTCTGATCTCTACTCAAAACTGGAACACTTGCAGGGGTTATGTACCTATTTTGACAAAAGTTTGATAGAAAGGGTCATAGAAAGACGTATGTGTAATATTTATTATAAAAATAGAAGAATTACGTCTTTAGCCCCCGAAAATTTGTTTAAAGAAAAAAAAAACAAAGGTCATGGATAACAGACTATAACGGTGTTACTTAACGCTCCATACTTACTCACTTTTAGGATGAGAATCAGAGTGTCGCGGGGCAAGATGTCTATGAGTTACACCCAGGCTACATCTGTATCGGGAGATTGATATATGTGCTGGTTAAAGAGAGAATAGCTGAAATACACCCTGTGACTCTGCGCTATCTGAACATTACGGAACCGGTGGCTGCGCTGCATTGCAACAGTCCTGTGTGTATCGATGTGTGGCTATCAACAGCGGATAACTACTGGAGGGCGGCCCAAGACCGGACATGTGAGTTAAGACTTTCACCACTGACTGGGCTACATAGTGCTTGGGAGCTCATGACTAAAGATTATTTCACAAATAAAGCTCCTGTATTGTCCGACCTAGAACTGAATGAACTGCTTCATGCTGTCAGTATCCTGAGCATCCAGAGTTATACTGTAGGCGGGGGAGCGGGAGGTCATGCCTAGAGCTATTCAGAGTATAGCTATAAAAATATCAAAGCTTGTAACTCTGAGACCTGGTAAAAGGAACAACTTGGAGTAATATGTGTAACATGTGTCGTGCTATGTATACCACGTCATAAGGACTCAAGGTGTCCAGCAGTCTTTTATGTTTTTTATGTTTATTAAAACAAGCTTACACAAAACAAATTTCTTTAATTTCTTGGTTACTGTGTGTGACAACATGACGGAAGGTTTAAGGAGGCTTTATTACGATGCACATGGGGTTGGAAGCTTGGCGGCACCGAAGCTTTATTTAGAAGGGCTTGAGTTGAAAAAGAGTCTTTAAACAGATCAAAGATGAAGACATGGTTAGCAGGGGAAGAGGTGTATTTACTCCACAAGCCAGCCAGGAGACGTTTTAAGAGGGGGGCCACAGTCTTTGGCGCGCAGCTAGATTATCAGTGGCAGGCGGACATAATCAGTCTTCAAGATCTAGCAAAACAAAACAATGGCGTGATGTATATATTAACAGTCATAGACGTATTGTCCAATTATGCCTATGCAGAGGCGTTAAACAAAAAAAGTGGTAACATCATCTCTGCTGCCCTTGAAGACATCTTTGTGAGAGGTCGAGTACCTCAAAAACTACAAACAGATGCCGGAAAGGAGTTTTTAAACAAACCTTTTCAGAAATTATTAAAGAAGCACGCTGTTCAGCATTTTGTAAGACACACAGAGGTAAAAGCAGCGGTTGTAGAGTGTTTTAACAGAACTTTAAAATCAAAGATGTGGCGATATCTTACAGCCAACAATACCTACAGATACGTGGATGTTCTACAGGCTTTTATAGATGTTTATAATGCCAGTTACCATAGAACAATCAAAATGGCCCCGTGGAGGTAACCGCTGATAATTTTAGTAAATTACAAAGGGTTTTAGGGACCATACAACATGTGAAAAGGCAGGTGGATCCATACCCAAAGTGCCCTGATATTAACTACAGATTTTATACACTCTACGAGTATAGTGACATCTTAGAACCTCAGAGGATAGGGGATAGTTATTCGCCGTTGTTAAGATTGGTCCCTGTGAAGGACGAAAATAGCACAATGATTAATATACAACATCACAAACCCAACTACGTGGCAATTTCCCTAAAACATTTTGACACTATAACCATCATGATCTACGATGATCAATCAGATCCAGCGGCCTTTAAATACGGGAACGTTTTAGTTAAGCTTCATTTACCGTCACGCGTGCCGGTGACTATTAGGCAATCTCAATGGTCATCATGAAAACATACGGGGATCCCTCAATGTACAAGGATTATTATAGAGTTTAGGCCGGTTTTGGGAGATCACCTGCCTACTTTCAAGGGGCCCCCGTTATGTACAGGGCCGGATTGGAGGGCTTCTTTTGGAGTTTGTTTAGAAGAGCCTTGCCGTTCTTCAGACGGGAATACAAAATTGCAAAACTCACGTTAAAACGTTTGTCATGAACATAGCCCATGACTTTGTGGGATCTGTAACGTCGGCTGTCGCCGAGCACATGAACAAACAACCCCAGGCAGGAGCAGGGTTGTTGTACAAGGTGCGTGCTGGTGTTAAAAGGAAGTGAAGGGCTTCGAGGCATAGGGGGCCGCCAATGCCTTATAAAAAATGGAGGACTTCTTCAAAAGGCCCACACAAAAGAAAAGTCGTAAGATGGAGGAGATCTTCCAAGAAGAAGAAGAGACTGCGTTCTAGGCAAATATTTTTTAAAGCCCCTTTCATGGCATTCGTACACTGTGCCTATGGTTAATGTGCCAAATCAGAGCTAGATCTTTTTTCTCTTAAACCCATACAGACCAGCATTGAAAACAGTTTTTTATTGGAAGTATCGCCTCTAGCTACTCTGACACCTCTGGCGCCGATAGAGTTTTATGTGTCGGGGTCAACGGATATGTATTTGGATCTCAACAACACTCTGTTACACCTCGTCTGTAAATTAACCAAGGCAAACAGCACCAACATCGAGGATGATGCTAAAGTGGCGCTGATCGCCTACCCCATTGCAACCATGTTTAATCATGTGGACATTAACCTGGGCGCTCGACTTGTCACGCAGAGTGATAACATGTACGCCTACAGGGCCTACATAGAGAGTAGTCTAAATTACAGTTGCGAAGCCCTGGACACACAACTTTCAGCTGGACTCTTCTACAAAGATACTGAAGCGCATTTTGAGGGCACAGTGTTGGACGGATCCCACGCTGGTTTTAAAAGGAGAGCCAGCTTCGCAGCCGGCAGTAGGCAATTTGATCTCCTGGGGCGCATACATTCAGACCTTTTCTTCCAAGATAAGCTTCTAATCAATGGTATAGACCTTAAGATCGAACTCAACTGCAACAAGGACGCATTCTGTCTCCTCAGCGGCAATGTGGAACAGTATAGACTGGTTATATTGTCCGCGAGTCTGTTTGTAAACAGAGTGAAATGTGTCACCGAGCATCAGACTGGCCCACGCTGAAGCTTTACAACTATCGAACGCAAAGTACGCCATTGAAAGATTAGCTCTGAAGATATTCAGCATCCCCACTGGTATTAACGCAGCAGCAGAATCTATTTCTGGGCCAGTTACCGAAACTCATCATCATAGGGTTTGTGGACAGTACAGCTTTTAGTGGACTCTATACCTCGAACCCTTTCAACTTCAAACACTACGATATCAACTATGCCTCTTTGGTCCATGAGGGCGCTGTTATCCCTGCAAAACCATTCACTCCAAGTTTTGGAACATCCAATTTTGTCAGGGAATATCTCGGATAGGTCTCGATAATGGGGAAACACTTGCAGGACTCAGGAGTCGTTGTTTCAAGCAAGGGGTATGGGGCTGGCTACACGTTGTTTGCGTTTGACCTGACGCCTGACATGGAAGATGGGGACCACTACAAATTGATCAAAAACGGAAATCTAAAAGCTGAAATACGTTTTACACAGGCGTTGGCTACCAATGTGAATATGGTTGTATTCTTGGTATTCAATGGCGTTTTCCAGGTCAATCACACCCGACAACTTATGTTTGACTATCATTAAAAGCTTGTAAAATGGACATTACTGAGATACGTGACTTCTTAAGTAGGCATAGATTCACTAAGAAATATTTTTTAGGTGTATTTGCTAGCGATGGGCTACCTAAAAAGATAGGCCCGGAAAGGCCCTGAACCCTAGTCTTCAACACCGACTCACATTACAAGGGTGGTACACACTGGACTGCAATGTTTCTCGATGTGGACAAGGTTATAGTGTTTGACAGTTTAGCGGAGTTCCCCGAGCATGACATTTATACAAAACCAATATTCAAATATGTAAAAAAATGTGTTTAACAAGCGGTGTGTACAGGATTCTCAAGCTATCACATGTGGGGAACATTGTACATATTTTGTTAGTAAAATGTCTGAGGGTATGACATATAGAATTTTTTTTAATCTGTATTCCGCTGATCTAGCAAACAATAACGGTATTGTTATGAAATATGTGAATGAAAACTCTAGGCCCATGTCAAGCATTGTTAAAACAGAATGTGGTGTATGTCAAAAGTGTAAGGCTTTGTAAAGCCTCCATTTGTACTGATGACTGTCTAAAATAAAAAACATTGTAACATGAAAACAAACTATGCATTTTTAGCCCCCATCACACATTTTAAAACCATTAAAAAAAAAAAAAGATGTTGACTACTGATGAAATGTTAAAAGTGTTTATTAGAAACATTTTTCACCACAAATATGCATATGGGTAAAAAAATTAATGAAGTAAAAATCTTTCGACACGCACACCTTTGAACAAACCTCTACAATGGTTCAGCTTTCAGGATTACATTACATCGGTAACCATCTGTTCATTTTGAACAGTCTCTTTTTAGGCACCAGTTGTAGTGCGTTGCTGCTCCTAGATGGTGTTTGCTGAGGAAAGAAAGGTGACGTCGGCACAATGGGACCCCTGGTAAAAACACCAGGGGTGGGATCTTTAAAACCTTCAAGCCTTCGCTGATGGTCGGCGTTACCAATGATCGTGGAGGGGATGTTGAGTTCCGCAGCAGCGCTTAGGAACTCCTCCCAACCTCTAGGAGTGTCTTGTGTCGATAGGGTTTTAATGTGTATGAGACTTCTGACCAGATCGTACAAGTGTGATCCAGCAACCGGCTATCCCTTGTAAACAAATTCACCCCTGTAGTTCCAAGAGGTCAAATCTTTAGTAGCAGCCATTTTACTGAATAACATTTGAGCAGCCCCTCTATACTTCTGACTTATATTTTTTAAAAAGGTCTACGAGAAAGGCGTCCATGGTGGATGGTGGTCCATGGTCTTGAGGCGCTACTGGGTCTGCTGTCGGCTGTTCCTCATCGGGTGTGTACAGAGTTAGTTTGTTTTTTGCAGTGTTAAGCTGCTTGTATTACTGTAAAAAGTTTTTAAGGGCTCCTGAGTAAAGCCCTGCTTTTTCGTGTAGTTTTAAATCAGTTCGGTTCAAAATGGCTTTGATCTCAGCATCGAAATGCTGTGTCCGATTTCTGCGGATGTTCCAAACGTCGGCGGTTGAAGGGCCCAACTGTTCCAGCAGATGGTGAGGCACAAGGTCCTTTTTTTGAGAGTGCTCCATCATGTCCTTGACAGGAGACCTGTTACTAGGGGTATAGCTATACCCAGCAGCGAACCTATAACTCCTCCAGACTGTTTGACCAGTTTCCTTTTAGAAAGGAGCAAATCCCTTTTATTGCTGAGCTTCTTAATAATGTTCCACTTCTTCTTCAGCACAAGGAACTGGCTCGTCTATATCAGAACATTACCTTTTAGGGTGTTTAGGGCTATTTCTGAAATGGCCACCACTAAATCATCCAAAGCTGCGCATAGGATAGCTTTTCTTTTCATGGGGTGGCTGTGACCAATATTTTTAGGAGGTCTAAATTTCGCCGTAGTCGCGCAGACATTGTGGTGACCTTCTATTATAAGGTTTAGAGTATAAATGTTATAAAAGTCTTCTTAAAGGGTCTTTTTATAAGCTTTGGGGACTGTTTTAGGCGTGTAAGCAACTGGGAAGTCCGGGAGGAAAATACCGGTCCGTAGTCTGTAGTCTTCTAGAGTGTTGGGTTTTAAATCTACCAGAAAGTAGACATGGGGTTTTACGGTGGCGTCTTTAAACGCTTCCATGAACAACTGCATGTTTCCGGGGTACATCTGTTTAGCTATAATTGCTGTCTGTAGCTTGTCGCAAGGGTTTTTAAATAAGACCAAGTATGAGGCGTTGACAGTTATAGAATGACTGCTTTTGTCCCTGTAAAACAAGTTCTGCACGATGTAGCATATGCTCAGATTACAATGATGTGACTATTGAGTAAAAGCTCTCTTGATCACGGGGTGGTCCCCTCCGTCACACATGAGATCATCCACAACGACTATGTTTACAGGGTGTTTAGGTAACAAGTCATCGTCTTTGAGGTTATTGGGGATGCCTTCTATAAATCAGATGTGTGGGAACTTTAGGGAGAGTTCCGTGTAAAGATCTTGCCAGCAAGAATAAAGCCACACAATGTTGTTAGGGATCTGAGATAAAACACCAGGAACCTTTTATATCCGTTTTTTTATAAGATAATTTTTACCGCTATTGGAGGAGCCTGCTAGAAAGCATGAGAATGGGTTTTGCAGCATGGTGTCCATAGCGGTTGGGGTCGCCACTCTAATGTTTTTTTAGCAACCATACAGTAGTGTTTTGTAGTCCTCAGCAAGGACCCGTTTAGCAAACACTATGCGCAGTGTTTTATACAGCGGTTGTTTTGTAATTTCCCACCTCTCTTTGGACTTGACTATGCTTTGGTGGTTTTCAACTATTGCTCTGCTATTTGCATGATAGCTTGATGCATAGTACTCATGCACCAGCCCCTTCAGACTGTCAAAATTTATTTTAACCGTATTGTTAATGTTTAAAGTGACACCTTTGACTTTCATGCAGATCCTGTTGTTAGATGTTTTGTAACTGTAGGTCTTGGGCCCTGAGGAAGTGTAATTAAGTATGTACTCATCCTTTTCGAGTTTGTTGGTCAAATCCCCTAGATAATCACCCAACGGCGGATCTTCCTCACCCCCTTTACTAACAAAAATAACAGAGTCTGGGGGTGATTCTAACCCTGGCGGTCGGTGTTAAAGCGGCGGCCAACCCGCCAACAGGCTGGCGGTAAAAAATATGGAATTCTGACCCTGGCGGGAACCGCCAACACAGACAGCCACTTTAACACTCCGCCCGCCACGGCGGTACAAACAAACAGCGCGGCGGTCACCGCCAACAGCCAGGCGGCAGACAATGTACCGCCCACCCTATCACAACTCACCAATCCGCCACCTTTTCCGGGGCAGGAGCACCGCCGATAAAAACACGCTGGAAACAGACTACGAACGGGAAAACGCTCACCACTACGCACTCCAGGAGGAAGGAGGACAGCATGGAACCCGAATTAAACATCCTACCTGCTCTCGTCTACCTTCTCATCTACCACGAGTACGAAGTCCAGCGCAGACGACAACGGTGAGTACTGCACCTACGACACACGGGAGGGGGGCGGACGAAAGGTTACGGGCACACACATATGCGACCCCCCCCCCAACTATGTACACACCAATGCAGAGCAACAAGTCACAGTGACACCACCCAAACACCCCAGAAAAATGCTAGGACATAATCAAATTTGGAATAAATATTTATGTACCAAAAAGGTCCTGAAAAATATCGTACAACCATGAAAGATATTCACAAGAAAACAAATGACATACACATCAGTGTATAACTGAAGTAACAAGTCCTGCACATCCTACGAATTCATCATGTCCGTGGGCCAAAGTTTTGAGAAACAAGGGCAAATCCCACACAGGAGACCTGAGTCCTTTGGAGAGAACACTGCAGGGGCATCAGATGTAAAAACTACAGGCACCTCAGGGGGAAGGGAAGGGGGGGCACCACAGCCACATGAGTCCACGACGCCAGATCCACGAGGAGCCTCCATGCCCTCTGTACCATCCTGGGGAGTGCAAAGCCACAGTCTCTCAATGTCTCTACAGTGGGTGGGCTGCCCACTGTACCATCCTGGGGAGTGCAAAGCCACAGTCTCTCAATGTCTCTACAGTGGGTGGGCTGCCCACTGGACCATCCTGGGGAGTGCAAAGCCACAGTCTCTCAATGTCTCTACAGTGGGTGGGCTGCCCACTGGACCATCCTGGGGAGTGCAAAGCCACAGTCTCTCAATGTCTCTACAGTGGGTGGGCTGCCCACTGTACCATCCTGGGGAGTGCAAAGCCACAGTCTCTCAATGTCTCTACAGTGGGTGGGCTGCCCACTGTACCATCCTGGGGAGTGCAAAGCCACAGTCTCTCAATGTCTCTACAGTGGGTGGGCTGCCCACTGTACCATCCTGGGGAGTGCAAAGCCACAGTCCATCAGGTGGATGACAGTCTCCACTGGTCAAGGAGGAGGCATGGTGGGCACAGTGAACCATAAACAGTGATTGAGACGGCGGTGCCCAGCGGAGCGGTGCTTGAGATGAAGGGCCCAGCGGAGCGGTGCTTGAGAAGAAGGGCCCAGCGGAGCGGTGCTTGAGAGGAAGGGCCTAGCGGAGCGGTGCTTGAGAAGAAGGGCCCAGCGGAGCGGTGCTTGAGACGGCGGTGCCCAGCGGAGCGGTGCTTGAGATGAAGGGCCCAGCGGAGCGGTGCTTGAGAAGAAGGGCCCAGCGGAGCAGTGCTTGAGAGGAAGGGCCCAGCGGAGCGGTGCTTGAGAAGAAGGGCCCAGCGGAGCGGTGCTTGAGACGGCGGTGCCCAGCGGAGCGGTGCTTGAGAGGAAGGGCCCAGCGGAGCGGTCCTTGAGACGGCGGTGCCCAGCGGAGCGGTGCTTGAGAAGAAGGGCCCAGCGGAGCGGTGCTTGAGAGGAAGGGCCCAGCGGTGCGGTGCTTGAGAAGAAGGGCCCAGCGGAGCGGTGCTTGAGACGGCGGTGCCCAGCGGAGCGGTGCTTGAGAGGAAGGGCCCAGCGGAGCGGTCCTTGAGACGGCGGGGCCCAGCGGAGCGGTGCTTGAGAAGAAGGGCCCAGCGGAGCAGTGCTTGAGACGGCGGTGCCCAGCGGAGCGGTGCTTGAGAGGAAGGGCCCAGCGGAGCGGTCCTTGAGACGGCGGTGCCCAGCGGAGCGGTGCTTGAGAAGAAGGGCCCAGCGGAGCGGTGCTTGAGAGGAAGGGCCTAGCGGAGCGGTGCTTGAGAAGAAGGGCCCTGTTCAGCGGTGCTCTTCTCCACGGCGGGCCCTGTTCAGCGGTGCTCTTCTCCACGGCGGGCCCTGTTCAGCGGTGCTCTTCTCCACGGCGGGCCCTGTTCAGCGGTGCTCTTCTCCACGCGGGCCCTGTTCAGCGGTGCTCTTCTCCACATCGGGCCCTGTTCAGCGGTGCTCTTCTTCACCGCGGGCCCTGTTCAGCGGTGCTCTTCTCCACGGCGGGCCCTGTTCAGCGGTGCTCTTCTTCACCGCGGGCCCTGTTCAGCGGTGCTCTTCTCCACGGCGGGCCCTGTTCAGCGGTGCTCTTCTCCACGGCGGGCCCTGTTCAGCGGTGCTCTTCTCCACGGCGGGCCCTGTTCAGCGGTGCTCTTCTTCACCGCGGGCCCTGTTCAGCGGTGCTCTTCTCCACGGCGGGCCCTGTTCAGCGGTGCTCTTCTCCACGGCGGGCCTTGTTCAGCGGTGCTCTTCTCCACGGCGGGCCCTGTTCAGCGGTGCTCTTCTTCACCGCGGGCCCTGTTCAGCGGTGCTCTTCTCCACGGCGGGCCCTATTCAGCGGTGCTCTTCTCCACGGCGGGCCCTGTTCAGCAGTGCTCTTCTCCACGGCGGGCCCTGTTCAGCGGTGCTCTTCTTCACCGCGGGCCCTGTTCAGCGGTGCTCTTCTCCACCGCGGGCCCTGTTCAGCGGTGCTCTTCTCCACGGCGGGCCCTGTTCAGCGGTGCTCTTCTCCACTGCGGGCCCTGTTCAGCGGTGCTCTTCTCCACGGCGGGCCCTGTTCAGCGGTGCTCTTCTTCACCGCGGGCCCTGTTCAGCGGTGCTCTTCTCCACGGCGGGCCCTGTTCAGCGGTGCTCATCCAGCAGGTCAAGGGAGCCAGACCTGGCCTGGACTCCCTGCTCAGTCGCCCTCGGACCGTGACGTTTCTGGACCCTTCGGGGACGGACTCCTGGCCTCCTTAGTGTCCTCCTTCCCAGCTGGGATGTGGCATGTGGGGTCCACCTTCTCCGCGCTCCTGCTGCCCTTCCGCTCCTTTGATGGGGCTCTCTGGCCCTTGCCTCCCCTAGATGGTGTGGGTGGTGAAGTGGCCGCACATTGCTCCTTGGGGGCAGCCCTGTTGGTCCTCGCACGGCGGCCCTTGTTTTTGCGGGTCCTCTTGCCGGGGGGGGGCTGGACGTGTCCTTGCTGCTGATCGATGTGTCACTGCTGGCAAAGGGTGGGCTCCAGAACCCATGCACAACAGTGACACCCGAAGCTGGGCTGGTGGTGGCTGCGGTGCTCTTGGGACTCTTTGAAGATGGATGGGGGAGCTCATCGGGGGGAAAGAGGTCAAGGTTAGCCATGAAAAGTTTCTTAGGGCCAAGGTAAAGGGTAGGAGAAGTGGAGATGGAAGTGGAGGTAGAGGAGGTGGTTGTAGGAGAGTCAGGTGTGCTGTCATTGGGTGAAGGTGCTGGTGCTGTAGGCTGTCGTGAGGTGGATGGCTGTTGGGTGGGTGGCTGCCTGCGTTTGTGTGTCTTGGAAGAGAGGGTGACAGACACAGTGGGAGAGGACACAGGGGACGTGTAAACGGCAGTGGGGGTGGTGACTGCACAAGTGTGGACTGTACTGGAGGGTGAGGTGGTGATGGAAGCACTGGCTGATGTTGGGGTGCATGCAGGTGTGAGTGTAGACGTCACAGGGAGGGAGGAGGGAGACGAGGAGGAGGGGGACACAGGGGTGGCAGTGGCTGTTGGCATGTCTGCATCTGGGTGTTGCTTGGGTGAGTGTTTGTGGGATCTGTGGTGCTTGTGTTTGGATGAGCTGCTCTTGTGTGTTGAGGTGTGTGCAGGCTGGTCTGATGGTGTGGATGGGATAGGCTGAGGGACAGGAGACAGAGAAAGGCTGGAGGCAGTAAGAAGAGGGAGGCTGGAAACAGGGACAATGGCTGCCGTCAGTGCTGAGGCCAGAGCAGTGAACGCTCGTTGATGGGCAGCCTGACCCGAATGAATGCCCTCCAGGTACGCATTGCTCTGTTGCACCTCCCTTTGCACACCCTGGATGGCATTCAAAAGGGTCGTCTGCCCAACAATGAGCGTCCTTACCAGGTCAATGAGCTCCGCACTGAGGGCAGCAGGGGCAACAGGGGCAGGGGCTGAGGTGCCTGGGGCGAAGGAGACGCGCGCCTTCCTGGGCGAACGGGCACGGAGCGAAGACTGAGGGGCTGCTGGGAGGGCGGGGCTGGTGCGCTGGGTGGCGGCTGTACCTGTAGAGGCGGGGGGCACGGATGTTGCCGCCACCCCTAGGGAGCTCCCATCCGAGGACGTGTCGCTTTCGCTGCTCTCACCAGCGGTCCCCGTCGTGGTGCTCCCCTCGCCCTCCGGATCACTGGTGCCCTCGGTGTCTGTTCCTGGGCCCACCGGGGCCTTGTGTCCTGCAGCTCCCTCGTGCTCCGATGCCAAATCTCCTCCGCCTGATGATGCTAATGCACACATGCACAAGAAGATGAAGAGAAAGGGTGGGGGGAGAAAAAAGAAGACCAGGTTGAGTGCATGCAATGTCAACACCGTTGGCGGAGAGGACAGACACAGGTGCCTAATGCACTAAGCCGCGCATTCGGGGTACACTACTCAGTACTACTGACTAAGACAACAGGCCAAGAGACGTCAAACGCGCACATAGGAGATGCTGGACCTTCAATGGCTGTACTTGTCACCCTACCGAGGTGGGGGCCGGGGGCACAGGGCCATGCCTAAGGGAGAGGACTACACTACAGAAAGCGCCCTGGCCTAATGTCACCCACAGCCCTCCTCCCCCACCCATACGCCTCCACTGCGCAGAAAGATAGGAGAATGTGCTGATACTCCCCCCCTTGTGTCTGCTGTGATGTCTTAAAGCGCCCATCCAATTCAGGGTAGGCCACTGCCAGGATCCGGGACATCAGGGGGGTCATGGTGCGACTGGCACCCCTCCTAGGTTGGGAGGCCATCCCCAGCAGTGTTCCTGCGGTCTTCCTTGTTCCGCGGCGGATGTCCCCCCACCTCTTGCGGCAGTGGGTGCCCCGTCTGTTGTGGACCCCCAAGTACCGGACTTCCTTGGCGATGGCACGCCAAATCTCGATCTTCTGATGGGCGCTGACCTATTTGACATGTACAGGGTGGAAAGGAGGAAATCATCAATGACCTGCATGTTAGATGTGATTGGCCCCCCCCTCCAACTTTGCCATATGGCACATGCTCTCATCTGTCGGGCGTTGCACTCCTCATTCGCCCCCCACCCCACCAACTTACATCCACCCCAATCCACACAGGCATAGCCCATTCCGTGTGCACCCGGTGTACTCACTTGTTGGTCTGGAGGACCGTAGAGTAGTGCATACTGGGGGAGGACCCCATCCACGAGCTTCTCCAACTCTTCAGACGTGAAGGCAGGGGCCCTTTCCCCAGTCGCAGCAGCCATTGTATCTTCCAGACCGAGGTCACAGCAGCACTTGCAGTATAGGTCCTCTCCTGTGGATGATCAGGTCTCGAGTGATTAAGCAGATAGAAAATGGCGGTCACGCCCGCGGCGGTGCGTACCGCGACCGCCGGCGCACTTTGTCATTGGCTCCTGAAACCCATAGGCTTCAATGTTAACCAATGCGGCTTTGCGCCGCGGTCTTCGACCGCCTATCGCCACGGTGTGCCCCGCCAGCACATTGACCTCACATCCCATTGTCCCACTTCACAGGTCAGGCAGCCGCCATTTCAAGGGCCTACATGGCTTAATTTTGACTGCGACACACAGGCCTAGGCCTTGCATTGCCACACATACACGCCTTTCAACCCATTGCCATTCTTTAACTGTGCAAGCTGTCTGTACGTACCTGTGGTTTGGCTGACTCTGTGCTCCATGTTGTCCTTCCTAGGCATCGTCCGCTGGGACTTGGGATGAGAAGGAGGAATCCTCGCGTGTACCGACCGCTGGTGGACCTGTCGACAATGGAAGAACGCCATATAATACTTCGATACAGACTTGACCGTGCCACTATCCATGAACTGTGTGCCCAGCTGGAGCCAGACCTGATGTCCCCCATCCGCCAACCCACAGGGATTCCCCCTCTGGTGCAGGTTTTGTCAGTCCTCCATTTTTTGGCAAGTGGGTCATTCCAGACCACAGTGGCCATGTCATCTGGAATGTCTCAGCCTATGTTTTCTAAGATTTTGAGCAGAGTGTTGTCTGCCCTGATGAAACTCATGCGGAGCTACATCATTTTCCCAGAGGAGGGTGACTTGCCTAAAGTGAAGGGTGATTTCTATGCCCTTGGACATATCCCCAACATCATTGGTGCTATTGATGGGACCCATGTGGCTTTGGTACCCCCAAAAGACGATGAGCAGGTGTACCGAAACAGAAAAAGTTATCATTCGATTAATGTCCAGGTGGTCTGTTTGGCTGACCAGTACATCTCCCATGTAAATGCCAAGTTCCCAGGGTCAGTGCATGACGCATATGTGATGCGAAATAGCAGCATCCCCTATGTGATGGAGCAGCTACAGAGACAACGTGTGTGGCTAATAGGTGACTCTGGTTACCCCAACCTGCCGTGGCTACTGACCCCAGTGAGGAATCCCCGGACAAGGGCAGAGGAACGCTACAATGAGGCCCATGGGCGTACTAGGAGGGTGATTGAGCGAACCTTTGGCCCCCTGAAGGCCAGGTTTAGGTGCCTGCATATGACCGGTGGATCCCTAATGTACTCACCAAAGAAGGTGTGCCATATCATCGTGGCGTGCTGTATGCTTCACAACCTGGCTTTGCGACGCCAGGTGCCTTTCCTGCAGGAGGATGGTCCAGATGGTGGTGTTGTAGAAGGCGTGGAGCCTGTGGAGAGTGAAGAGGAGGAAGACTCAGAGGACGACACAGACAATAGGGACAGAGTGATACAACAGTATTTCCAGTAACACCCAGGTAAGAATCACCCACGCCATTTCACAATTGCTTATAGCCTCCTGCATCTGTACTTTCTGTAGTTCCCACCAGATCTTTTTGGGTAATTTTTGTTTTTCCCTTCCCTTCTCAGTGCTGTATGACTCAGTGCCTGACTTCTGCTTGGTTTGCCCATGAACTACAGCGTATTGACATTGGTATGTTGTCATCACTAATTGACAGAACAGATATTGAACAGTAATATGTAATACATTTGCTAATAATACAGCATGACTCCAAACTGATTTGTGTGCAATATGTGATTTATTTACAGTGCTAGATATTGGTACATGTGATTATAAGGGTGATGGGTGGGGGTGGAGTAATGTCCATGGCAGAGTCCAGTTCTCAGTCTCACAGGTGCATTGTCCTTTTGCCTGTGGAAGGATGGAGCAGAGGCAGTTCATGGTTGGACAGGGTGGCAATGTGGGACAGTGGGAAGAGTTCAGGGGGTATGTCCTGCTGGCGGGGGTCTTGACATCCTACTCTGTCTTTTTTTTGGATCTCAGGCTCCTCTTACGGGGTGGTTGTTCTTATGCAGGAGGTGGGGTTCTGGTGGCCTGTCGTGGTGTTGGGGCCTCCTGTCCACTTGCCTGGCCGGCGGAGGTGGTAGGCTGGTCCTGGTCCGGGCTAGTGACAGGGGCCCTGTGTGGTGCCACATGGTCCCGCAACGCGTCTTCTATCCTGTTGAGGGCCAGGACGATGGTCCCCATTGCGGTCCCGATGATTCTCAGCTCCTCCCTGAACCCCATGTTGCGTTCCTCCTGCTGTGCCTGGATCTCCGTGAACCTGGCCAGTACCGTCGCCATCGTCTCTTGGGAGTGGTGGTAGGCCCCCATGATGGTGGTGAGGGCCTCTTGGAGAGTGGGTTCCCTGGGCCTCTCCTCCCCCCCCGTCGCACAGCAGCCCTCCGAGCTGCCCGGTTTCCCCCGGCCTCTGTCTCCTGGACGGTGTGCCCGCTCACACTGCCCCCAGGTCCCTGTTGTTGTTGGGGTGTTGGGTTAGCCTGGGTGCCCTGTAGTGGCAGACACACCGCTGATTGACGTGCCCTAGAGACAGAGGCATGGGCCCGCTGGGTGGGAGCTGTGCTGGTGTTGGCAGAGGGGGTCGGGTCTGGTGTGGCCTGTGGCTGCCTGAGGGGAACCGACTGCCCAGAGGTCCCCGATGGTCCGGGCTGGTCATCAGGTTCAGTGTCGACAGAGCTGCTGTCCTCACTGTGGGCCTGTTCCGGGGGTGGGATGGACATTTCTGGACCCTCCTGGCTGGTGTGTTGGCGTTCGGGTCCTGCATGGGGTAAGAGAGTTTGGTTATTGTTTCTGTGTGTGCAATGGCGTGCGTGTTATGGGTGCCCTCGTCCCCCAGTGCAGGCATTCCCTTGAGGGAGGTGTTGTGAGGGTAGTTAGTGGGGGGGGGTAAGTGCAGTGGTCATGCTTGGGTGATGGGTGTCCATGGATTGTGTTGGCATGCAGGAGTTGGTGTTGGGATGGGTGGGTTGTGCTGGTGAGACATTGTCAGGGAGGATGTGTGCTGGGGGTTTGGGGGTGAGGGTGGGGGTGTGGGTTGGCATGCTGGTGGGGTGGGGGGGATATAGTAGTTGAGATTGGACTTACCAGAGTCCATTCCTCCGGCTACTCCTGCGAGGCCCTGAGGATGCAGGATGTTGAAGACCTCTTGCTCCCATGATGTAAATTCGGGAGGGGTGGGTGGGGGTCCGCCGCCAGTCTTCTGGACCGCGATGTTGTGCCTGGAGACCATCGATCGGACCTTCCCCCGTAGGTCGTTCCATCGTTTGCGGATGTCCTCCCTATTACTGGGATGCTGTCCCACCGCGTTGACCCTGTCCACGATCCGCTGCCATAGCTCCGCCTTCCTAGCTATACTGGTGTGCTGCACCTGTGAGCCGAAGAGCTGGGGTTCCACTCTTAGGATTTCCTCCACCATCACCCGGAGTTCTTGGTCTGAAAAGCGTGGGTGCCTTTGGGGTGGTGTGGGTGAGGAGTGGGGTGGTGTATGTGATGATGAGTATGTTGGTGTGTGGTGCTTTGTGCTACTATGTGGTGTGTGTGATGGTGTAGTGTGCCTCAGTGTGTATTGCTAAGGATTGTCTGCTGTGTCTCTCTCTCCTTCTCTAAGTAATTGTGGTCGTAGGGGTTTGTGGGTGATGTGGGGGTGTGTTTTATAGTTGATTAATTGTGTGGGAGTGGGTTGTGTATGTGTATCAGGTGAGTGTATTTGTAATTGTCCAATGTGCCTGTGTTTTGGTGCTGTGTGTGTATTTTGACTGCGGCGGTGTGTACCGCCAATGGAATACCGCGTTGGAAAGCCCGCCGCGTTGATTCGTGGGTCGAAATGGCATGGGCGTATTTCTGTTGGCGTGACGGTGGAGGTTTGGTCATCTCCAGTTTATCGCTGCCCGCTGATGTGGCGGCCTGCAGTGCAGGTCGGATTTTTGGAGGTTTGGCCGTTGTGGGTCAGAATGACCGTGGCGGCTTTCCGCGGCCGCAGCGGTGTTATGGCGGTCTTCTGACCGGCGGTAAGCGCCTTTTACCGCCGAGGTCAGAATGACCCCCTCTGTGTCATGGTACAAACATCGATGCTGAAGCTTAACCAACACTCTGTAAAGCATGAGCATGAGCAGGTGTGAAGCACGCTATGAAGATGTTTATGTTGTTGCAAGATGTGGGGTACTCTTTGGCGTATTTCCAGCATAGAAGAGCCATCTCATCGTCTATAAATTCACAGCTGGACACGTCGTAAGACGGGGCAAATAGATACTTAAAAAGCTTGTCTGGGTCTGTGACGATGGATGTGTTTGACAGATTGGTTCGCTGTGTGAATTTTCCCCACAAGGAATTAAGACAGAGCTTGGCCAGCTGGCGTCTAGCGGGGTTAACCTTGATGAACTCAGGTCTCAACGTAATACCCTTGTGAACATGGTAATCAGCGATATACCTTTGCTTTGCAGGATTTGGTTTTAATAATCCTAACCCGTTTTGTCATCTCAACCACAACATCTCTGAAAAGGTTGCACGCTTATGGCAAGATCATGACATCTGCCTTACATTAAGCTTTCAACTCTGTTTGAAAATGAAACCAATTTTCACAGTTTTCATCGTACCATTGTAGAAAGCTCTCTTTTTCAGATGGCATCATGTACTCAATGACATAACTGTTGGGTGGAGGCATAGGACAGCTGTAATTCTGATTAGCCAAGGTGTTAAAAAAGTGAGGGAAATAACCTTTACAGTCTTCAAAACCAAAGGCTTTTCGCAACTTGATCAACTTCATTAGGCAAAAAATGCAAGGTGTCTATGAATCTAATTTCAAAAGTCACAACCTTTAACAACATCCGTTTGGAACCCTGGGTGATGAGGTCCACACCCAACTTTTCACAAATCAGGTCCTGGAGAATAAAGAACGAGTCGTACACTTTTGAGTTGTGCGCTAGCATTGTATACTCGTGGTATTTCGGTTGAATGAACGTGTTGAGGAAATCGTTCACGCACGACTGGCCTTCAAACTCCCAGTTTTCATCGGATGTTAGATGATGGGCGTAAATGTAGTTAGGCTAGTGCACACCCGTCTCCTGCGTACACTCTATATCGAATACGATATAGTCTTCTGTTTTTTTCTGGTGGAATCCTACAAACATGTAACATTCATGCGCCATCCCGGCTACAAAATACGCTTTACACCTGGGACATTGCATATCTTTTCAATCGTGGTCTTCGGCCTTGTAATGACAGCAAGCCCCACAGTCTGATTTACGGATGCACTGTGCGAGGTTTATGTGTATGTTCAAGCAGGCTTGCGATCAACAGAACATCTTGCACATCGAACAGTTCACCTTCTGAGCGTCACTGGCGACACACCCGTCCCTCTGACACATTTTACAGTGCATTTAACACTGCTGTCTGGTCCGGTTGTTGTATATGTGGTCGCAGTGTTCACACACATACTTGGCTCCTAGAAAACCCTTCAGGTTCAAGATACCGTAAAAGTGGTTTTCATGATGTAGCATATAAACGGTCTTGTTTTTGACTCGTTCATTGGTCATGAAGTACTTCCAAGAACCGCTGTGGTACAGAACTTTTACCGTAATGGCAAAATGGTTCTCACAAAGGCCCAGGTCCCCAAAACCAACCAGTTTGTCGGGTGGTAGTTGAAGCGCTTCTTGGGCTCCAACCGCCATATACATAATGATGTAGTCTTGGGTGGCCCGGTCTGGGGTGGCTTGCCGCCAGACACATATTGGTAGCTCCGGTGTTAAAGTCGAGCAACAAGAGACATTTTTTAATGATGATTTTACTATACATGATGCTCTGGAAGCACCTCCCTCATGTCCCCTAACAACGAGGGCGATGATTATAAAGGTCCCATATGCCAGTAATTCAGCCTTGCTCTGTAAAAGCTTAGACAGGTTTTCTGGAAACGTCACAGCGTCAAACACATCTCGAGACGACCGTCTGGTGAACAGAGGACTATTGAGACCCTGCTCCTGAAAACAAATCTGAAAGAAATCATTAGGCCCCACATCGTGTAACAATCGATCTGTGAGTGTTTGCACAGTATGGTGTATAGCTATAACACCATGATAGGAGGAGTTTCGGCGGTCAAGGTTAACAAACCTAAACTCCTCATAGTGCTCAGTAGTGTTAAACCGCTCTACAGTACGACTATACCTTCTCACACTTTCCAAAAACACCTGTTCTGAAGCCTCAGCATGAGAATCGCCAGTGGTTGGAGGGCACCCCGGGGTATCATCCCAAGGTAGATGACTAAGGTTAGCTGCTGGTGTGTTTTTATACCTCCTTGTAATGCTTAGTCTGGCTTTCTTTAATTTACTTATTAAAAGCTTGCGGTTTCTAGCGCTAGTTTCTTACAAGCCCAATCAGTTTTTGGCAGCCGGCCACAGCCGATCTGAACAACATTTGGGATGTTTACAAGTGGTGACCCTGACCTTTTATCTAATAAGGGAGGTGATCCTTCAGATTGTTTTGGGTTGAGCCTGGTCTGAACTTTACCCCCTGAGGACCTGTGAATGCCCATAGCCTCTCCTAACATTGTATTTTGAGGCTTTATGGGGAGTGTTTTAGGTGTTGGGGGTTCTATTTTTATGAGTTTTAAACCGTTAGGGGTTGGCTCACATTGATTTTGAGTTTTTAGCGCTAGTAAAACACTTTGAGCTTTACTGAGTACATACTGGGTCTTCTTTTTATATTTAGACCTAAGGACAGTATTATTAGTAAATGTGGGTCTTACAGTCCCGAGGTCAGTCTGCATGCATAGTCACGCGGGTATGTTACTTATGTCTGCAATGGCTGAATCGCAAGTTTAGACCACCTTGCTTCTCAACTGGCCCAACCGCTTTATTAAAGCCCTCACGGTAGCTCTGGAGACACCAGTATTGTAACCGTTCTTACCCAGTTTTAAAGTCTTTAGACGGAATCTGAATTTTAGCTGTCTAAAAGACTGATGTATTTCTTTTATAAAGGTGTACAGGACTCTAGTACGGTCCGTAGGGCCGGTTTCTGGGTCAATATTTGAGACATTATATGTATGATTGACAGCTCCCTGAGCAGCCCCTGCTATAGGACCATGGTTAACATTATGACCCCCTTTCTGAGTGAACGGACTGGCGCGGGTCGGAAAAACAGGGTTCCAATGTGAACACCCCGGGGTTTGAGAGGCCTGATCATCGCTAGATGGTGTTCCAAAACTGTGAGTTTGTGATCCGCTACATCCTATACTGCTGGTGGGGTATATTGAGGAGGATGATGAAAATCACTGTGCGCAGGCACTTGGTGTAGGACTGGTGGGGTTGTACGCCCCTGGAGGTGTAATTGGTGACATCAGACATGGGGAGGTTAAATGCTTATCGTATTAACTCATTGCCTCGGATGCACAGGAAATGCTGTAGATGGGTGATGATGATTGTAACCCTGTTGAGTGCAACCTTGAGGGGGACACATTAGAAGTGTCATGGGGCGCTGATGTGGCTTCAGAACCCACTGCAGTACCAGATAGTGCGTCAGGAAGTCCTACAGAATGGGAATAAGGATCCTATATATGGTGCTCATTTTCCAAGTCCCAAAGATTATGATGGAACGTTACACTGCTTGTTGGTGGTAGATCGCTGACAGGCCCTCCCATATTAAACTCCATCTGTGATGAACATTTAGAACGTTGCGGGCCTGGTGGTGTAGTCTGAGCCTTAACAACTTTTTTAAAAGACAGGTCTAAAGGCAAGGCCTGTAGCTCAGGGGTCTGCAACGTCTTCTCATGATTCTTTAAGGACAGACAATTTGTTTAAGATTGATGCAGTGCTTAAGGGCCCCTCCAGAGGTTTCACAAGGTACAAGCTGCTATGTGTCTGGGGTTGTAAGCATGACAATGTCAGAGTGTCCAAGCCACTGCCCGGCGGTAGGTGCTGTAGAAGTGTTTGCAGTACTGGACATACCCTTCAAGACTGATGATGTGGTGTAGTTAAGAGCTGTACCTGGGTCATGACCGATGTCTGTAGAACCGTTGCATGGTAGGTCCTGCGTTATTCACGAATATGGATGGCCTCATGGGGTTTTGAACGGCCCAGTTGTTGACCTTTATATGTGACTTTGACCGTTTAGTCTGATGATCGACTCCTCCAGAGCTCTTATGTGATGACTCTCGCATGTATATACAGCAAAATAAATATTAGGGGTTGTTATAGTCGCTATACCGCTGGGGTGAAAGAGATTCGAGACACACTAAGGGTTGTATTAATCTGTCTTTACAGTTTCTAAAAACTCACCTGGGGTTTTCTGGCATGAGGGACCATTCTTAATAGGCGGGCTGTCCTTAGACGCTGGGGTCTTCCTCTTGCGGACAGTGTTTTTAATATTCCCATCCACATTCTGGGTTGCTACCCCTGGAGTCACTTGCCCCGCAGGGGGACCTTGGGATAAAACAAAAAAATGTTATATTTACAATATAATACATAGACTATACGAGTTCTCTGAGGGTTCCCACGTTGCTGAGTTTATGTTTTTTTTTTTTTTAGATTTTTAAGGTGTTTACACAACAACTCCTTTATTTACCTGCATAAGCAGTATACTGAGACATTGTGCTTGGACCGTCTTAAACCTGGAGGACCTGTTGCAAAACGTCAACCGCAAGCTGTACTTCTACATCATAACCTGTACAAGCACACAGACATATGGGAAACCATTAATGGTAAAATAAAAAAATAACAATCATGACAGCTCTGTTTAGAATGGTCTGTTTCCCGTAACTCACCTTGTTGCACAGTCTCCATATCCTCTGGGGACGCCGCAAGCTCTTGGAGGTCCTATGTACAAAGAGACAGAATTGACTTTAAGCACAACTCATTTAATGTTATATGCATAACCCTTCATAAAACCATGCAAGGTGTTGGAAAAAAAAAGAAGAAAAAAAAAGTCTCTCAAGATGCCACTTGTTGAGCTCTTATGTTCTGGAAGTATAATACACAGAGCCATTTGTAGATCTTTTCTCAAAAACTGTACACTGTTTAATAAACAAAGTCCACAGGGTGGCGCTCTTGCACACCATAGGCTCTAGGATTCTCTCTATAAGGCATTATTTATATAATTCTAAAGGCTCAACAACCTTATTTTACTCATATTACAAGGCGCCCTAAGGTCTTTATAACACCATATAATTACACCAGTTATAAAAATATATAACAATCCACTATTTAAAAACATTACACTTCCAGGAGTTTATACATATACAATAGGTTGGAAGCCGAATCCTAGGATCCAAGCCGTGTTTTCGCCTCAGCTCAACAAGGCTCTGAACCATGTGTGGAGGCGGAGCTCAATCTAAACTCCAGCCTCCAGGGTGGAGCAGACATGCTGAGCCAGCTCCAACAACCCAGACACAACTTTTTTTTTAAATGGCAGACTGTGGTGGCAGCATGTGTGGGGACCAGTGTTTTTCTCTGTATTAGCCTTGGACACCAGACCCCCTGAACTAAGGTGAGTGGCTGGGGGTTTAAGGGCATGAGCCTACTGCTCAATACCCCCACAGTGATTGCAGGTTTAGTTATTGTCTTTTTTTAAATTATTATTATTATTTGTATTTCTTTCAAAATGTTTTTTAAAATCTTTTATATCTTTATTAAAAACAAATCTGTCATGTGGGGCCCTGGGACCACTGAGCCACGTGCTTGAGGCCCCCAAGGACACACCTGGCTTATTTTTAATTTAATTAAAAAAAAAAAAAAAATCTGCCCTGTGGGTCCCTGGGGGTCCCGAGCCACGGGCTTAGGCACCACAAAGGCCCAAACTTACTTTTTAAACTGTAAGTTCTGGATCACCATCAGACCCCTACCCATACCACATCTTCAACAAAGCAGACACGGCCATCTCACCACACCTACGGAAAGCCATCAACATCTCCTTGTAAACTGCAAGATTCCCGGACAGCTGGAAACACGCCGAAATCAAAGCCCTTCTCAAGAAACCAAAGGCGGACCCTAAGGACTTGAAAATCATCAACACTCAGCTCACTCGGTACCTCGAAGAAAATAACATCCTCAACCCCTCCCAGTCCGGCTTCAGATGCAACCACAGCACCGAAACCGCCCTCCTCGCCACCACAGACGACATCAGAAGCCACCTCGACAATGGAGAAACATCAGCCCTCATCCTTCTTGACCTATCAGCCGCCTTTGACACCGTATGTCACCACACCCTAAAATCCCGCCTCCACGCAGCAGGAATCCAGGACCAGGCCCTCGAATGGACCTCATCCTTCATCGCCGGCAGAACCCAAAGAGTCCGCCTCCCACAAAATAAGTGCAGACCCTCAAAAATACATGCAAATGCACAGCCCCAGAACCTGCAAGTACAAATTAAGCATGGCCACCACCCCACAAAATAGGTGCAGACCCTCAAAAATACATGCAAATACATAGCACCAGAACCTACAAGTACAAATTAAGCATTGCCCTCCCTATAAAATAAGGGCAGACCATCAAAAATACATATAAATGCTCAACATCAGAACCATCATGCACAAATTAAATATTGCCTCCACCCTACAAAATAAGTGCAGACCCTCTAAAATCCTTTCAACACCAGGACAGTGCGCGCTCTACAGACAACATAATGTAAAATGACAAACCATATGCAATGTAATAATTCATGTATTGTGTGCTGATATTGCATATTAACTTTTTGCATTGCAGGTATCTTGAAATGTCTTTAATACTGTTTGCAATGTATTGTTCATTTTCAAGCCTTTCCTGCAGCCTGGCTGGGTGTGGCTGGGTGTGGCAGGTGGGTGGGGCTTGGGTCAATTTAAGGAACCCAGCCCAGCTCCACGTGCTCACTATTCAGAGGTCCCAGTGCAGAGCAGCAGCATTTTCCAGGGCTCCTGTTTCCGGAGGCCTACTTGGACATTTCCTGGCCCTGTCCTCATTATCTTGCTGATTTTCAAGCAGGGTGGTAAGGCGGAGATCTGGATAGACCTCGACTCCATTTTCTAGAAACATTTGAGTTTTTGGCTTTGTGATTTACCGCGTGTGTGATTTACTCTTGGCACTTAACCCTTGCAGTTTGGATCGGCAGAGTGCGCAATCATTTCAATGCATTTGAATCTTGATGGTTGAATCAGCAACAGTGGCAACACAAAAGGATGATGGACGGAGTTCTGAACAATGCAAACATTCACCCCCAGTCACAGATCTGGGTTTAATCCATCGTTCTTTTGCTCACCATGCCACCCCAGTTTGGACCCAGCCATATGCAAATCAGTCTTGACCCTGTTCCTCATGGGAACAGTCCAGCCCAAACTGCCAAGGCAGGTCCTCCCTGGACTGGAAACAAGCATCCTGGGACCGGTTTCAGGGTTTCACCCTTCATCAGACAGGCTAGCTTAAATCCAGTGGCATGGTGAGCAAGGGACCCACGTCTGGGTATACCATTCCCACTCAGGGCAACTTTAGCAGCACAAAAGGATGATGGACGGAGTACTGAACAATGCAAACACTTGCCCCCAGTCACAGATCTGGGTTTAATCCATTGTTCTTTTGCTCACCATGCCACCCCAATTTGGACCCAGCCATATGCAACAGTGTGCGCGATTCATTCTTGGCAATTAGCCCTTGCAATTCGGATCGGCAGAGTGCACGATCATTTAAGGGCATTTGAATCTTGATGGTTGAATCGGCAACAGTGTGCATGAGTCATTCTTGCCAATTAACCCTTGCAGTTCAGATCGGCAGAGTGCGCGATCATTTCAAGGCATTTGAATCTTGATGGTTGAATTCGCAACAGTGAGCACGTTTCATTCTTGACAATTAACCCTTGCATTTCGGATCGGCAGAGTGTGCGATCATTTAAAGGCATTTGAATCTTGATAGTTGAATCGGCAACAATCTGTGCAATACATTCTTGGCAATTAACCCTTGCAGTTCAGATCTGCAGAGCGCACAATCATTCCAGGTTCTTGATGCGCAGTCTGGCAATAAGGTGCTCAATAATTTCTGGGCAATTGAATCTTGAAACTTAGAACAAACAGAGTGTGATCTTTCTAGACAAAACAAGTTTAGTCAGTTTGCCTATTCCACAGTTGATTCATGAATCCTATAGCAGTTAAGTCTTTGGGAACGAATGTACTCATTGACTCTTGTTGTGATGTAATTGCTATTCTAAGGATTAACTTGAGAAAGTTCAATGTTCAGAGTATATGATTACAAAATGGTCACATTATTGAAACGTTCTTGATCTCTGATGGTATTAGAGCATAAAGAGTAAAAACAAAGTTCATGAAGATTAATGTGAATGGCCTTGCTATTGTGTTTTTAACTTTTGCTTCCACAGGTCTCCTTCCCCCCTGTTTCCAACCTAAACCCCATCCCCCGCTTGGCCATTTTTTAACTCTGTGCTATAATGGCCAGTAGAGTTTGGAGCTGCCAAGAGGTGGACATAATGGGAACAGGTTCAAACCCTGAGGATTCAGTCTCGCTGAAAAATACATACAAAAACATCGGCCCTGAACTTTCAAGTACACATTAAGTATGTCCTCTACAGCCCAAAATAAAATGCAGACCCTCAAAAATACATGTAAATGCTCAACACCAAAACCAATATGCACAAATCAAACATTGTACCCTACAGATTGCTGCCGGCCACCTCCAACATACATTAATATCATTTTAAAAACATGTGCATTTTACTCTGCTATGTATAGTTAAACAGGTTGGGGCTAATGTCAATGTTAAACTACAGTAGAACATATACAAACATCACACTGTTACAGACTTTAAGTAGAAGAGGTTTAGCAACACCAGTCTGTGCTCTGCCCTTCATGTTTTCAGCCTTGATTTCCTGATGGTACCCGCTCTCCACAAACTTCAGTATGTAGTTCAGAAAAAAAGAGGCCTGTGAATGTGGGGGCTTTTATACAAGACTCACTGTGCTAATTATCGTGGTGGGTGTGGCCTGGAAATAGACATCAGTTTTAGTTTGTCCCTGTCTATCCACTGCTTGTTTCAAACGTTTAATTGCATGGTCAGTTAATAATCTGACCTCTACTGAACCCTTTGATGCATGTCCTGGAAAAGTCTTGGGGGGTATACATCTGTTTGAGATTTGTAATGTCTGTCAACCTTTGAGGCCAGTCCTTGGGGGGCATACAACTGTTTTAGATTTGCAATGCTTGTCATTCTTTGAGGCCTGTCCTGTGAAGTCATTGGGGGCATACATCTATTTTAGGTCTGCATTACTTGTCCACTGTTTTGTTTCAAACTTTTAATTGCATGGTCAGTTTATAATGTACCCTCTACTGCGTCCCAGCGAAATCCTGGGGGCATACATCTGTTTTTAGATTTGCAATGCCTGTCACCCTTTGAGGTCTGTCCTGGGAACACTTAGGGCTACATCTGTTTTTGATATGCCTTTCTAAATTGATAGGCTGGCTTTAACAAAAGCACCATTTGACCATCCCCTCTTTTTGGATTAGCCAACAGTGAGGAGGTCTGGCCTGCCCGCCCACCCACTTCACTGGCCTGTGAGGGGACTCACAAGCAGCCACTTGGTCCTGAATGTCTGACATGTCCAGACCTGTCTTCTTAGGCTCTGAAACTGGTTGCACAACCCCAAGGCCTTCATTATACACAGCCCATAGACCAATACCCAGGGGCTAGGACCCTGGCACAAGGCTAACACCATGAGGTCACACACCACGTGATACCTCTACACCTACGTCAGTTCCAGGGCGCGCTCTCAGGGGCATCGGAAGTCCCAGTAATGGAAGTGATGTCACTTCTGGGGCGGGACAACTGTCACTTTGCAGTTGATGAGGAAATGTATCCCCTCCTACTACTGGTAATGACCACAGTTTGTCAAGTACACTTTAATATGTTTATTTTCGATAAAACTTACACATCTTCAGTTCTGTATGCTCCTTTTAGAACAACTGAATTATCAGTAAGTGTGATGCCATAGACCTCATTCCAATTTTGCAGCAGCATTTGTGAGGGAGTCCTTTCTCCGAACTGACTCTACTGTCATGTGGTGTAGGAGTGCCCACTACCAACGTACTAGAGTTTGCCTCAGGCATACACTGTGGATTACTGGGTGATGGTGATGGAGCAAGTACGAGCAGCCAACATGTACTGCTAACAGATGGGAAAACCATGGACATACTTTAATTAATAAAAAACAATTAGGTAAATAAGTCACACGTTCAAGATTTCTGACAATGTTACAGATATCAGCAGTCACTAATTATTAATGAGTTTTGATCCAAATCTGATTAGTGAGTGTGTACAGCTGAACACGAACTGATAACCACTGAACGGTGAGTCCACTGTGAATATATTCAAGAACTACTAAATTAGTGTGTATTTAAGCAGGTGCTAAGGATTCATGATTGATGCTTCATATCTGGCGTTCGGCTAATACTTCTAAGTAAAGATGAAAACCGTGGCCTGCACTCAAAATTTCTGTGTCAATCGGAGCATACATTGAGAATTACTGAATCATAAATCAGAACGCGTTTTGATTAAAACATTACAGGGCATTCTAAAACATGCATGCGGCAAATGTAATAGTGTAGGTACACCCCTGGTGTAATACTTGGATTGTTATGATTAGGGTAATTCTTAATATATTGTGGGTACACAGTCCTACTGTAATGTTTGAACTGTATTAATATTGGTAATTATTTGTATAGTAATGTTAGCAGTAAATCACACGTTTCTTAGCCTATGATACCTGTCTGCATCCACCCATTCACTCACCCACTCATTCACCCATCCATCTAGGCACTCACTTATTGAAATTTTCACGCACTTCCCAATTCATCCTTTCTTCGAAAAATTCAAACATCCATCTGTTATCCTAGAACTTGGCCATTCACGCACTCACCCGTACAATTACATACACAGAACCTCAGGGATTAAAGAAGAAGCATTTTCAAAAGACCCAGGTCTAATAATACACAGAAGCTTCATATAGTGGTGAAGACAGAATTGGTACTAAGGATTTCTCGGTTCAAACACGCGAGAACAACAGGACATAAGCTCTCACCGAGGCATCTATTTGTTGAACCCGTTAATAGACTTTAATGTGTTCGAGTTAAACGTGCCTTTTGCAGTGGAGAAAGATCAATAGTTCAACATCGTAGTTTATTTTGAGAGGTAAGAAGTAATGTTGTAGATTGAACTATATGCCATGGTTTAGAATGTGCCCTGAATGTCTTATGCAATATAGGGGTTTTAGCCCATAACCACAATATATAAACACTCAGGCCCGTATTTATACTTTTTGACACTAAACTGCGCTAACGCAGTTTAGCGTCAAAAAGTTTAGCGCCGGCTAACGCCATTCTGAAGCGCCATGCGGGTGCCGTATTTATTGAATGGCGTTAGCCGGCGCTAGCAGACCGGCGCTGCCTGGTGTGCGTGGAAAAAAACCACGTACACCAGGCAGCGCCGGCGTTGGGGAAAATGGCGTTAGGGCGTCTTAAAAATGGTGCAAGTCAGGTTGACGCAAAAAAATCGCCTCCACCCGATTTGCGCCATTTTTAACGACGCCCAGACGCCATTTACATGACTCCTGTCTTAGTAAAGACAGGAGTCATGCCCCCTTGCCCAATGGCCATGCCCAGGGGACTTATGTCCCCTGGGCATGGTCATTGGGCATTGAGGCATGTAGGGGGGCACAAATCAGGCCCCCCTATGCCAAAAAAAAAATATAAAAAAATTAAAAATGTATACTTACCTGAACTTACCAGAATGTCCCTGGGATGGGTCCCTCCATCCTTGGGTGTCCTCCTGGGGTGGGCAAGGGTGGCAGGGGGGGTCCCTGGGGGCATGGGAGGGCAGCTGTGGGCTCATTTTGAGCCCACAGGTCCCTTAACGCCTGCCCTGACCCAGGCGTTAAAAAGAGGCGCAAATGCGGGGTTTTTTGCCCCGCCTACTCCCGGGCGTGATTTTTGCCCGGGAGTATAAATACGACGCATTTGTGTCGCAGTCATTTTTTTGGACGGGAACGCCTACCTTGCATCTCATTAACGCAAGGAAGGCGTTCACGCAAAAAAATGACGCTCTTTCCTCATACTTTGGCGCTAGACGCGTCTAACGCCAAAGTATAAATATGGCGTTGGTTTTGCCCCGAATTTGCGTCGAAAAAAACGACGCTAATTCGGCGCAAACGGAGTATAAATATGCCCCTCAGAGTGGATGCTGTGTTAAAGATGGAATGATTCGACCTACAAAGTCAGGGTATAGCAAATATGAATTGTTAGCTTAATAATACGAATGTATTCAATTCATATTGTGCCTAAGTAAGGAGGTATTTGATTTCTTGCTGTTTATAATTCCATTGGGAACCATCTGAACGATATTACTGTAACATATTAGGCTTAGGCGGTGTAACCTATTGCATTTTCAGACATGATATATTACAGCAGCCAGATCAAAGAGTGTGAGGATATGGAGAAAAATGCTATCTTGATATGAAATATCAGTATTTGTTCTTTCCATCCTCTGGCGATGTTGAGTACATTTTCGCTGAAACAGTACCTGTTTACTGTCTCTGATCTATTTCAGCGCCAAGACTAATCCTTCAGATGAAGCTTTTTATTTCTCTAGGGAGGCTGATTTGAGTGTATATGTTCTACTATCCCTGACAATGCACTGACTGTACAGAAAATAGTGTACCAAGCGCAAAGTCCCAAATGTAAGACATCCTTTTCACATGTCCTACCCAGTGAGCCAATACACGGCTAAGTGTTTTTGCAAGAAAATATTATATGCAGCATTTTGGTGTCAGAAAAGGACATTCGCATCTTTCGACTATTGTAACATGCTTTACAAACACAACATAATATTGGCCAAATGCACTATTTCATCTTATTTACACAGAAAGTAGTGACTAACACAACGACTCTAACTAATCTTGGGCCAAATGTACAAAAGCTTGGCAAATAGGCAATGTGGATTATGAACGATAAAAGTGGTTTTCCGAATGAACTAGGCAAACCCAACTGGACAAATAAGGAAGCACTATTCACTGAATAGGTTTACTGATTCTTAGTTAAGAAATTGAAAATATATATTCTAGGGGGTGGGTGGAATTGGTGGACTTTTATTCACCATAATTCTGCAAAATTACGTTACAATTCTTTGAGATTCCACAGAACTCCAAGAAGGGGCAGAGTGGGCACTTCAATGTGCAGTGCATACCCCTTCCCCACTCCAGTGCGTATCAAAAACGTATGCAAGAGCAACAAGGGGCATGCACAGCACTGCCCTTACCTAGGTATGTAAGATTACTGAGGGGTATTAATTCCAGTGCATACCCCTTGTTAGCCTTATATACTTACAAGGTGTATGTGCTGCATTGAACTGCAGAGCAGTGCATTCCCGTCCATGCCCTTGCATAAGTTTGTAAGGGCACAGGGGTATCCACTCAAGTGCATACCACTCAGTGTCCTTACATACTTATGTAAGTGCACCAAGAAGTATGCACTGCACTGCAGTGAGGTGCAGTGCATACCCCTCGGTGCCTTTACATAGTTATGTAAGGGCACCAAGAAGTATGCACTGCACTGAGGTGCAGTGCATACCCCTCGGTGCCTTTACATAGTTATGTAAGGGCACCGAGGGGTATCCACTCTGATGCATACCACTTAGCACATCTACATGTGTAAGGGCAGAGAGGACTATGCGCTATACATAAATTTGTGGGGTACTGAGGGGTACCCACTTCAGTACATACACATCAGTGATTTAACAAACTTACGTAAGGGCACCAATGGATATGTGCTGAAGTGCACAGTACAGACACCTCAGTGCCAGTACATACTTCTGTAAGGGCACCAAAAGGGTATGGACTGCACAGGTCTGCAGTCCAGTGAAGCATATACACATTGGTGCCCCTACATAAGTATGTAACGGCGTTGACTGGCATGCACAGGAGTGCATACACCTGGGTGCCTTTACATACTTTTGGAAGGGGTCCGAGGGGTATGCACTGCACTACCCTTGTTGCCCCTAAATAAGCATGTAAGGGCACTGATGGGTATGCACTGCACTGTAGTGCATAGCCCTATGTGCCCTTACCTACTTATGTAAGGACACCAAGTGGTATGCCCTGATCTGCAGTGGTTTAAACAGTTCTAGAAGAGGGATCAGCCGCTCAATGTTTAGAAGCACCTGTAGATTTAACTTTATCTGCAGTGGTTTGTTAACACAGAGAGACACTCCCTCTTCCGGCCCTGTGACATTAAAAAGTACTGCACATTAATTCTGCTGATAGAGTGGCAGAATTTAATCAGTAATTCTGTGTTACAAGAGTAACGTGGAATTACCAAATTCCTCCAATTCCGCCGACGGAATTAAAGCTCTACCCATCTCTAATATATTCTTAAATGATACATATGAAGAATTTCTTAGTATGTGTAGAGTATTAATTAATATTTACTTTAAAAAAATAAGCATTTTGCAGTAGCAAATTACCAACTAATGGATTTGGGGGGATCCATGAACTTATTTTTTCAAATGTTAAAAAAATTTAAAATGTTATAAAAGGTATTACATGATGATACATTTTGGGGGTGATTCAGACCTTGGCGGACGGCGGAGGCCGTCCGCCAAGGTTCCGCCGCCAAATGACCGCACCGCGGTCAAAAGACCGCGGCCGCCATTCAGACATTTCCGCTGGGCCGGCGGGCGCTCTCCAAAAGAGCGCCCGCCGGCCCAGCAGAAATGCCCCTGCAACGAGGACGCCGGCTCAGAATTGAGCCGGCGTAGTTGCAGGGGTGCGATGGGTGCAGTTGCACCCGTCGCGTATTTCAGTGTCTGCAAAGCAGACACTGAAATACTTTGCGAGGCCCTCTTACGGGGGCCCCTGCAGTGCCCATGCCATTGGCATGGGCACTGCAGGGGCCCCCAGGGGCCCCACGGCACCCCCTACCGCCATCCTGTTCATGGTTCACTGTAGGGGGTGTCTGAATCCCCATGGAGGATTCAATGGGGCAGCGGTAAACCGGCGGGAGACCGCCGGTTTACCCTTTCTGACCGCGGCTGAACCGCCGTGGTCAGAATGCCCTCGGGAGCACCGCCAGCCTGTTGGCGGTGCTCCCGTGGTCGGTGACCCTGGCGGTCACCGGCCGCCAGGGGCAGAATGACCCCCTTTATTTTTTCATATTTAAAACGTTTTAATGCATTAATTTATCTATTTTTATTTAAAATATATATGTTTATTCAAGATTAAATACAATAATGTTAAACATGTACCCTCATTTTGTTTTTGTAAAGTTATGATTTTTGTAAATCTTAACACTGCTTTTTTAGTTTTTAAAATATTTGTAATAATGGGTTATGAAAGTATTTATGTTTTTTCAATTTATAAATCAAGCTCATTTAGTGAAATATTTGCAATCATTATTAAAGCAAAACTACAGCATGCAAATTATTTCAGTTAGGCTTACAAAGAATTGTATGGCTAAGTGATGTGTGGTATTTATTAAAACTCTAGAATATATTTATGGCTTTACACCAACGTATATTTTTAAGTGGCAGAAGAAAACACAGACATATTAAATGGAAAACATGACTTCATACTTATATAATGCAACTTTATCACCTTTCAAAAACATTCTTATGAAACAGTTTCCTAACTTCCCTCTGAATTTTTAGTGCTTTTACTATTAACTAACCTCAGGTATGTTGCACACAACTACTGTCACTTACAGACGTCCTGCTTTCGGCTAATACCGCCTCACTTTTTGTGACAGGAAGAGAAGTCGCTTTAGAATCATGAATTTCACTGAGAGTAGAGTTAACTTGAAGTTGGCAGTAGAACAGTGAATAATTTCTAACTGAATATTTGTTGTGGATCTACAAAGGTTAGCTATAGCACTAGCCAGTTGATCAACTGATTGTTCAAAAATGTGTAGGTGGTTGATCACATGGAATTGGTACCTTGCTTGGGACTTGCTTAGTTTCCTTATTGCTGAACAAACGGGTGTACCCAAAGATAAATATCTCACTAACTGCACCAGTGAGTGAGTCAAAGTCATCATTGTAGTTATGCCTTAAAACAGAAACTGTAGTGCATTACTTTTCTGTTGTACTATGATCAACTGATTGTCCAAAAATGTGTAGACTGCTGTCCACATGGAACACCTGCTTCCAGTGCCTGCTGCTGTTTTCATGCCCCCTCCACCTCCCCACACCTTCTTGCTGACCCTGCGGTTTTTGGCCCTGCCACCTCCCCTGCTGTTTTTTGAGTGCTCTTTGCACTCCCACCCATGCCCCTCCCAACCCAGGACCTATTTTATGGTGGTTGATGTGCCATGGTGCAGTGAGCATGCTGTAGGTGGGCCAAAGGCAAGTCTGTCTTTGCCTGTCCACACCTGGACCATGCCCAGCGCCAGGAACACCGGGTCTCCTGCCATCTGCCGATATTCTCCTGCCAAACTCCGGGCCCTGACTCTCAGGTATCGGTATAGCAACTGCTGCATCTCCTACCCATGGATCACTGTCAGACACTTCACCTGCCTCCAATGCCACTTCACCTGCAGCACCCACACTGACACTGCACCAGCACCCCTGCCCTCTAAGACAGCAAAACAAATCCAGTGCTTGCTTATCAATGCACAATCCCTCTGCAGACTTGCCACAGAAATCTGAAACACCGTATCTACGCTCCAGCTGGACCTGATGTTCATCACAACGACATGGCACACACCCGCCTCAGCCCCTGACATTGCTTGCGCCACTCCAAAATGATACAAACTGGTCAAAAAAGGCATCACAAACATGCACAGAGACAACCTCCCATTCATCACCTTCGAAGAAGAGAAGTCCCACCTCATGGAGCACCTAAACTTCTGAATCCAAACTGATGCCAGAACAACCATAAGAGGAACCCTCGCCTATGGACATCTGGGCCGCCGCCCCATGTTCAGCAGAGCTATTGCTGACCTCATCACCCCCTA
Organism: Pleurodeles waltl; assembly: GCF_031143425.1. Taxonomy (NCBI): domain Eukaryota; kingdom Metazoa; phylum Chordata; class Amphibia; order Caudata; family Salamandridae; genus Pleurodeles; species Pleurodeles waltl. The sequence goes on from NC_090445.1 coordinate 1,496,318,280, forward strand.
ACCATTGACTCAACAGATTACTGATAGGAGATCTGAATTTCAATCTAGATGACCCCTGCAACAACAACACCACCAATCTCCTAGACAACCTAAGCCACATCGGATTCAAACAACTAGTCACCAGCCCCAGTCATTTTGCGGGCCACACCCTGCACCTCATCTTCACAGCTAGCGAAAAAATCAATTTCACCCACACAATGGACCTCACATGGACCGACTACCACATGGTACACTTCACCATAAACAGCGGAATGGACCCTTCCATCACACCTCCTCCGCCCCCTCTCCGCAGATGGGGAAAAGTCACAGAAACACAATGGTCCACCACCCCCCAGTCCAGCAAATCTTCCTCTCTGGCAACCTCAAATAAGACGCCCACAACTTTTCCAAATGGATCATCAATGTTGCCAACAAAGTTGCCCCTGCAAGGAGCTCCTCCTCCAGAAGATTCAGCAAGCCCACAAGAAGATGCAGCACCAAACTATGAACACACAAGAGAGGATGTAAAAGGCTAGAAAGTCAGTGGCGTTGCACCTGCGACTTTATTGACCACACCACTTTCAAAGATGCGCTGAATTAATACCATATCTGCCTCAGAGAAGCAAAAAAGGTCACCCTACTGAGCCTCATTGAGGAAAGCACCAACTGCTTGAAGGAACTCTATTTACAGAGTTTTCTTGCCAGCAGCAACTAAAAACACTATCCAACCTACCTAGACCCTCTGTAGCCCTCTAGCCAACTACTTCCATGAAACAATCACAGCCATCTAAAGCAAATTCCCTCCTCAACCCACTAACATGATCACCTTCTGACCTTATAAGAGGACTCCTCAAGCCACCTCATCACCTACTGGAAGCCACTATCCATCCAGGAAATAGCCGCACTCATGAATTCAACCCACTCTGGGGCACTCATTACATCTTCAACATGTGCCAGAAGGAGATCAGCAACATATTCTCTCCCATCTTCAACACCTCCATCAAGACTGCTACCATTCAAGAAGCGTGGAAACAATCACAGGTCATACTACTCTTTAAGAAACCATCTACCGACCCCAGCAAGCTAAAAGATTACCACCCACCTTTCAGATCCCCTTCCTGGTCAAGGTTCTGGAAAAAGTCATCAACAACCACCTCTCTGAACACCTGGAAAGACACAATCTACTGGACTCCTCCCAATGTGGCTTCTGTGTCAACCACTGCACCAAGTCTTCTCTTATTGCCAAAATGGACGAAATCAGGTCCCTCCTCAACCATGGAGAGAAAGTGGCCTTGATCCTCCTAGAACTCTCTGCTGCATTCAACACCATCTCCCACTTCACTCTCACCTCCAGACTCCACAACATTAGGATCAGAAGTGACATCCTCAAATGGATCTATGCCTTCATCACAAGTTGCACACAGAGGGTCTGCCTCCCACCCTTCACTTCAGAACCTAGGAGTAACATATGCAGCATCCCTCAGGGATCCTCTCTCTGCACCACCCTCTTCAACATCTACCTGACACCGTTGGCCAAGATTGTTCAACATCATCTCCTGCGCTGACAACATGCAATTAATACTCTCCCTTTCCAAACACCACGCCGCCCCAAGAGACAACTTCAACAATGTCATGACACGTCGCCATATGGACGAGATCCACCTGCTTGAAACTGAACACGGACAAGACGCAGGTGATCATCTTCAAAACCAACCCCTCCCCTTAGGACAACTCTTGGTGGCAATCCACACTCAAACAACCCCCAACCTCTGTAAACCATGACCCCAACTTCAGCATCATCATCAACAGCAAACTCACCTCACCTTCAAACAGCAGATGAACGCAGTGACCTCTTTCAGCCTACATAACCTCTGCATGCTACAGATGGTTTTCAAATGGATCCCCATCGAAACCAGAAAGAGGTTCATCCAAGCCATCATCACTAGGAGACTAGACAACAGAAACACCCTCAATGTCGACTCCCTTCCCAGCTCCCACACCTCCTCCAGACCATCCAGTATGCAGTAGCGAGTACCCTCCTATACCTCCTGAGAAGAACCCACATCACCCCCCATTTCAGAGGTCTACATTGGCTGTTGTTCACAAGAGGTGCAAATTCAAGACTCTCAACATCACATACAAAGCCCTCCACAACATTGGAACAAAGCTAATCAAGCTCAGACTCTGTTTCCACCAGCCAACCAGAGAGCTTCATTTAACAACTATTGTGCATGTCCAGATTGTCTGACACAGCCACAGAGGAGGCCTCTCCTTCTCCTACCTTGCAGTCAAGACCTGGATGAACCCTCCCCCACCTTTGCACCCTCCTCGACTACAGGAAAAAAGCTCAAGACATGGCTCTTTGAGGAGTAGCCACTGATGCACAGCATCATCCCAGAGCACCTTGGTACCCCCTGGGGTGATAACCTCACTTTAGAAATCCAATGATTGATTGATTGATTGATACTTGTATCAATTTTTAATTGAGATGCAATAGCTATTCCAACTTTAGATTTTCGTGTTAGAGGGAAATATTCTACTTCTTCTGAAAGCAGTAGTTTGCTGTCAGGAAGTAATGACAGGAAGTGATGACAGGAGCAACTATAGCTGATGATAATGTTGTATTTCTTGATGTAGTGGTTAATGTTACTAGGGCAGAACATGTTACATTTGCACTTATAGTTGTTTAGCCCAAATTACTTGGCCTTGTCTTATTTTCTTACTCTTCTTCTATGTTTTATTCCGCTGTTTCTTGAGACAAAGTATCCCATTACAGGTCCAGCTCTCTACCTTTCCTACTGGAACCAGTGTCTAGGATGCCATGATGTTATGCTGCCTCTTTAGCCTTCTTACTAAAACTACTAAACAGATCTCTCAGTTACTATTGTTGTTTTACACTACTGATGGTGAAGGAATGCATTTAATGAATTTATGCCAAGGTTTATGTAAAAGTGGCACAGCGTAATACTGCGTCACAAATAACAGTGTCACTCTGCGCCACTTAGGACAGGCAGCGGTGTGCCATATTTAGTGGATTACGGCGCACCCCTTTGCTTCCCCCGCGCTGGGGCTGAATTAAGCTGCCTGGCACCAATGCAGGCATCCTGCCACTATACTGCAAGTGTGTCTGAGTTGAGAGGATATACTGTTTATGTGCAGGAAGGTTTCCCTTCCTGCATATAAACAATCGTCCATGGCATTTTGCTTCTTCAATGTGTGCTGCAGAATGCAGCACACATAGAAAAAGCAGAAAACGAGGAGGAATAAAGGCATTCCTCCTCATTTTGTCATGCTAACGCAAAACCCATTGCATGCCCCTATAAAGCAGAAAACTGAGTCAGAGGGGCCCATATTTACAAGGAGGAGTAAACCCCACAAAAAGTGGCATTACATCTCCTTGTAAAAATGGAGCAGTGCTTAGTGCCACCAGAGTGTCACGAAAAGTGATGCTCCGCTGGCAATAGGGACTCTTAAATATGCCCCTTAATATTGGGAAAACAGTTGCCTGCATTTAGTAGGACCTGCTGGTTTCCCAAGGATTGTTCATGAAAAAGTGCTATTGTTTTGTTGCAGTTGCACTTTAAACAGAAACTTCATGCCAGTGAACTGCTATGTCTCCAGTCAGCAATCTATTTTATGTATGTGGAAAAACAACATAATTTTTGTCCCTTGAAAGTAATGGCCCTTTATTGCAGGGAGTTTTATTTAATTTTTTATAAAACAGGTCTACTCAAGTACTGTTCTTATTAATCCTTTGATGGATTGTCCAGAGTTCAAAGTTTTCAGAAGTTGGAGAAAGCTCAAACTCTTCTGTTGGATACATGGAAATTGTACTCAAACCTAAATGTGGTAGGGGAACTTCAGGTAAGGCACAAAAGGAGAATTAATGATGGACAGTGATTCTCTCACTCCACCAAACACAACCACCACCCTTCCCCTCAGTGCCTGGGTCACAGGACAGATTGTTCAAGGTTAATTTGTTGTGTCAAGTCTGGATTCCCACTCCTGGTTATGCTATTTCTTAGGGCTTCAATTATATAATTAGCAAAATCATGAATTGATTCTGTACACAGAGACTAGGACCCCCCTGCTAGCTCCAAGACAATACAGGGGTTTCTACTTCTTTCTGATGCAAGGGTATCTTCTTCTTTGAAGTAAAGGGCAGATGAGAACAAAGAAAAGCTGCTCCTTGGCAGACTCTAATATTTTGTGCTGCTATCTTGTATAATTGTGCCTGTCAAAAATAAACGTTCAATCTTGTTTGATGCTACACTGTGTCAAAAGTGATGAACATCAGCTTAGAGAAGCTTGCAATTGATGAACTTTCCACTTTACTTGTTTCTAAGATACTAAGATTGTTTCTCTGTTTATTTTGTGGCCATGAGTTTTAGTACAAGAAATAATATACAGCAACTCTTTCTTTCTAAGAAAACGAGGAACATTATTTTCACTTCTCTGAAGCTAAAGATACACAGAAGGATAGGGTTAAACAGTTTCCATATTGAAACACAGGCCACTTGAGATTCTGATATGCTGGGCTATTTCTGCCTGCAGGAAACAGCCCAAAGACCAAGAAACGTGCACCTGTCTGAGAGCTGTGTTGATACTGAGACAAGGAGACAGAGGTGTGAAAGTGTCCCCATGCACAACATTCTGGACCATTAGCCTTATCCGTAAAGCTTGTTTAGGAGAAGTCCTATATCTACCAGTAGAGTCTGCAGTTCTTGCCCAGATGTTTCACCTATGAGCACTGATGTCAATGAACTGAGGTCTGAGGATGTTTGAACCTAATTGTGATGTTACTGTCATTACAATATAAGTAACACTGAAAGGATAAGTAACAGTTAAAACTGACACATATCTCTTATTGTGGAAATTAAGGGACTGATTTCGAACTTGGAGGGGAATACTCTGTTACAAACGTGACGGATATCGCATCTACTGTATTATGATACCATTTTATCCCATGGTGATTGTAATAAGGCAGATTGGCTGTCCCTCACATTTGTGACAGAGTATTCCATCCACCAAGTTCTAAATCAGGCCCTAAGTGTGGGAAGACATTTCTGCTTAGCTCCTGTTGCGGTATGTCAGACTTCTCCTGTTCAGCAACAATCTGCTGTGCTGCAAAGAAACTATCAAATGATAAAATTGCACATTTTTATCTTTTTTTTAACTGATGACTGTGCAGCAGGTGTCAATGTGAACAATATCCTGCATGCATCTTGTATATTCATAGTCACATCTCATACATATCCCTTCCAAAAGTATCCAGCCTCATAAAAATCCTGCAATAGATATTCCTGCAGTTCCATTTGTCTTAGTCATTTTTTGGAAATCAAAATCCTCTAGCTGGGTAAAGCTTGAAGCTGTAGCTAAAGAGGGCTCCACAGTCCACAGAGCTGAATGCATTTTCCTGAAAGTTCCCTCTGAACTAGTTTTCAATTGGCAAAACCTTTTAGGTGGATGAACCTGTTTTTAATGCCTTCATCTGGTGTGAGTTTATTGGACAACACTCAGCACCTTGTTCCAGTACCCCAGGTGAAATAAATAACTAAATCTCACGATTCTTATAGTGCAGGGAAGCAATTTCTCTAGTCAGTTCTGCAACCCTCAGATCCTCTTTCTGGTTTCTACCCAATAACTTGATCAATCTCCACCCATGGCTCCTGCAAGGTTCAGTCCTTCATGGCCACCAGGGTCCACTTGTCATCAGGAGTCCATGTTTTAAGTACCAGCCCTGTAGATCTGACTGACAGCTTTAAACTAGCTTCTCTCGAGAAAGGGTGATGGCTCTTAGCACCCACCTATATCTGCCGTGTTTTATGTGGAGTGGATTGATGCCCTCATAGAGGGTACACATTCCACAGGAGAAAAACAGTGGCAGAAAAACAGTCAGATTACAACCAGACCCTGGCTGAATGAAGACTCAGAACAATCCTAGCCGATGATCTGGAGCGGGCGCATCAATTTCACATAAAGACTTTGGCCCTCCATACGACTTCGGCAGTCTTTTTAAAAGACTGCTGAAGCCACTGCAGCCAGCAAACCACCAGTGCTGGTGGTATGCTGTCAGCCCTATTAGGAGTTTTGCACTGGGCCAGTGGGCAAAAACAGTGTTTGCACCCGGTTGGTCAAGTGGAAAACTCACCACAATATTGGTGCCAGCTTGTAAACGAGCCAGCGGCAATTTTGTGGTGCGTCGGGTGTGACAGCACCCATCGCGCATTTCAGCACAACGTGGCTGTCCATCAGGATCCCTGCACTGTCCATGCCAAATGAATGGGCAGTGCCCCCTTTCCACCAGCAAAGGCCACCATGCAAAGGCTAGCAGAAACCACCAGGCTATGGACATGTGACAACCTAGCGTTGCCGGTGGTCGGACCATGGCCCATCTGCCACAGTCATAATAGGGCCATCAGACCATCACACTCATAATGAGGGCCTTTGTGTTGTGAAATGGCATTCCGGAATAGATTATCTCCATTATGGAAAAATCAATGTAAGTTATGGAAAAGACAGCAGTCTTCGAATAGACTAATTTAAGGAGGTGATTTTGAAGTGAAACCTCTGGTAGGATTCTAGAATCTTTCGTTGTTTGCCTTTAAAAAGTGTTGCAGAGTCTTTATTCAGTTTCTCTAGCATTTTCCTCTCACAATGTCATCAAAATCAGTGCTCAGCAACCCCAGCAGCAAGAGGACAAGTCAGATTCAGTAGGGTGGGTGAGCGTATGACATGTAGAACACACAAATAACAAGGGTGGAGCAGGTCTGCTGAGAATGCTGATACCAAGCACAGACTGTATCTGGTGCACTGAGCAAGGAAACAGGAAGTTAGGAATCTGACAAAAGAGAGCAGTTCCAGGTCTTGGTGGCCTGCAGAAGTCAAGTGTCTTCTTTCTTGTAGCAGGAGTTAGGAGTCTTTGAGTTATTTTCTTCCAGCAGTGTCAGGAGTCCTTTCAATGTTTTCGTCCAGAAGGCTCATCTTCCTCATGTGTTGTGCACTCAAATCTGGGAATGGTCAGTGGAAATGATATTTGAAGTGTCAGATATATTGTTAGAAATGGGGGCTCTAGTTGGCAGAGGTATATACCCTTGTTCAGGTACGGACCACAATCCTAGTGAGGGTAAGTCACACAGTCTAAATAATCCTGTGCCCACCTTCTGATAGCTTGGCACTGAGCAGCCAGGCTTAAATTAGAAGGCAATGTGTAAAGTATTTTTGCTATAAATAATGCAGTAAAACAGTGAAAACACCACACAGTTTTTGAAAAATATTAGATATTTATCTGAATAAATGAAGGTCAAAACCATCAAGATTTGATAATCACAAGTTAAAATATCACTTTGGTAATAATAAGAGTCTTAAGTTCTTAAAACCAACAATTGTCTCTTGCAAGCACAATGTACCTGGTATGAGTCAAGATTACATGAACGGAGACCGCAAAGGAGGAGATGCACGGAAAACGAAGGGTGGGTGCTGGATTTCTGGGCGCACACAGATGATGGGTCGATTGTTTTCCACACGGCAAGGACTTTGTGTCAAATTCTTTGCAATCCAGTGTCTTTTGATGCCCAGGGATGATGCATGGAAATCCTGGGAGTGCAGGACGAAGTCACAGGTGCTGCATCGATCCGGTGGGCAATGCGTCAGAGTTTTTGTCACACTGCAGGCATTGTGTCGATTCCTCCTGCAGGAAGTCAGGCTGTGTCATTCTGGCTTGCGATGCGTCGATTCGGTGGGTTGTGCGTCAAAGTTCCAGTCACAACGCTGGTGCTGCGTCTATCTCCTCTCGGGGAGCCAGGCTGTGTTGTTCCGGGTCAGCGATGTGGTGATTCTTTCACTGCTAGGCAGGCTGTCCGTCCATTCTGGCAGGCTGCACATCGATTTTCACCACAAAAGGAGTTCCTTGGCAGAGGTTAATTCTTTTTGGCCCTGAGACTTCAGGAAACAGGCGGCAATATCAATCCAAGCCCTTGGAGAGCACTTCTCAGAAGAGCCAGATGCCAGCAAGGGAGCAGGGCAACATCAAGGCAGCAGTCCTTCACAACAAAGCAGGCCAGGTGAGTCCTTTGGGCAGCCGGGCAGCTCCTCTTGGCAGGTTGCAGGATCTGGTTCAAAGTGTCTGTCCCAGTAAGTGTCTAAATTGATAGGGTCAGGGGGCCAGTTTATATACCCAAAAGTGCCTTTGAAGTGGGGAGACTTCAACGAGTGGTTTGGAAGTACACAAGGTCCTCTTTCAGTACAACCCTGTCTGCCAGGGTCCCAGTAGGGGGTTTGGCAGTTGATTGTGTGAGGGCAGGCCACTGTCATTTGAAATGTAAGTGTCAGGCCCTCCACCCTCCCAGCCAGGAAGACCCATTCAGTATGCAGATGTGTGCGGGTGTGACTGAGCATCCTGTGCTTGTGGTTGTCTGGGTGAAATGCGTAAGGGAGCTGTCAACCACACCAGCCCAGACGTCGATCAGAGACAGGCTGTAAGGCACAGAAAGGATTTTAAGTGCAGAGAAATGTCCACTTTCTAAAAGTGGCATTTCTAAAATAGTAATATAAAATTCAACCTCACCAGTCAGCAGGATTTTGCATTATCGTGAATCGTATATTCAAACTGTACATGAGGGTAGCTCTAATGTTAGCCTATGAAAGGAGCAGGCCTCACAGCAGTGGAAAAGAAATTTAGGAATTTTCCCCTACCAGGGTACATAAAACACACAGGTATGTGTCCTGCCTTTTAATTACATAGAACCCTGCCCTGTGGGTTATCCGGGGTCTACCTTAGGGATGACGTATGTGTAACAAAAGGGGTGTTCCAGGCTTGGCAAGTACTTTTAAATGGCAAATCAAAGTGTCAATGAAACTGCACACACAGGCCTTGCAATGGTGGGTATGAGACATGTTTCAGGGGCTACTTATGTGGGTGGCAGAATCAGTGCTGCAGGCCCACTAGTAGCATTTTATTTACAGGCCCAGGGCACATGCAGTGCACTTTACTAGGGACTTACAAGTAAATTAAATATGCCAATTGGGTTTGAGTCATTGTCACCATGTTTCAAGGAAAAGAGCATATGCACTTTATCACTGGTTAGCAGTCCTAAAACCAGTGAAAACAGTGTCAAAAAGTGGAAGGAGGCAGGCACAAAGTTGGTGGTGACCACCCTAAGGCTGTCAGGTCTAAAATATATCCTTTGCACTATGCAGATGTTAAAGGATTTCCGCACCAAAATCCTAACTGTTTTCTCATAGTCCCACAACTTCTTTTGCAGCACTTTCTTTCTCCTTTACAGTAAAAGTATCTATGAGCTCCTGTTTCAATGGGGCAGAAGCTTTCATCCATTAGGCAAGCCTTTCGTTTTTCATCTCCTTAGCTACTCACTTGTTAAGATGAGCTCTCCTTTCATCTGAGAACATTCAAACTGGTTATTGCTCCCACTGTGCCCACTGTGACTGGGTCCTGGCTGTCTAGGAGGGTCCTAGAATTCATCATTAGGGTTGGGTAAAATTTAATTTACACCAGTATAATCTTGTTTAATTTCTGGTACTTCGCACCATGATTTTTACATTGCATGACTGAGATTACAAGACTATTCCAAGTCACATATTAGTGGTTTCAGTCAGATAAAAAAATCCCATCATGGGGGTACAGTTCAAACCTGACATCCTTGGTATGGAATTCACCAAAATATTTTCTTTCACCCCTTCTGTTTGCTGTATTTGTTTTTGTGGGCTTTAGGACTCTATACACTTTACCGCTGCCAGAGCTAAATGTGCTTGTGTTCTCTCCTTCACACATGATGCAATTGTCCTACACCTAATTTGCATATTTAATTTACATCACTAGTAAATAGTACCACATGTACTCAGGGTCTGTAAAATAAATGTTACAAGTTGGCCTGCAGTACACATTGTTCCACCCACTAAAATAGCACTTCCAAAACATATGTCAGACTTGTCTCTGCAGTCAGTAGAGTAGCTGTAAACTGAAATTTAGACCTAGCAAATTAATCTGTTACCCTAATGGCTCATCAAGCAGGGTGCATTGTATTTAAAAATGTTGCCATCTGTGTTCAAGCCTTAAATGCCCTGCCAGTGAAGGTGTTTGCTAAGTAATGACTACTTATGTGAATCTCAGGCATAGTTTTTATGTCCAGATGATGATCCAAACAATCAAATAAGTGATTGAAACATAGTTGACATTTAGTACTTGGACTCTATACAATGTTATATGTTTTGACATGAGCAAGAGTACTGTAAAATTGTGACTATAACTGTGCTTTCTGTCACATGGTGTATGCCTGAGCAATTATGGTTTATGGTTTCCAAGACATTTTTGTTTTCCCACTACACTGTTTTTTTACTTTCCTTTGGAATAAATATACTGATTTATTGCATGTTTTCCATAGACTTCATAATGATTCCATGTGGTATTTAAATTTATAGTCCATTTATCTAAGGGACCCTTGTTTCTTCATAAAATCCATGCTCCTGGCCCCTTAGTACCTGTGGGTTGGCCCTTGTGTGTTTTAAAACTTTCTAAAAGTGGCATTTGCAGAATTGTGAATTAAAATCCAACTTTACGATTAAATAGGATTTTAAATTGCAAATCTTTTGAGGCCAAACATGACATATCTACATGGTCTAAATCAAAAGTTACCACTTATTAAATGAATAAGGTAACCTAATCTTATCCCCTGGGAGAGGTAGGCCTCACAGAAGTGAAAGGCAAATTTGGGAATTTTTCACTACAAGGACATGTAAAACTTAAAAACACATATCCTAACTTTCAAACTCAATGCACCCTGCCCAATAGGCTGTTTAGGACTTATCATAGAGATGACATATGTATTAAAAAGAGAGGTTTAGGCATTTTCAAAAGGTTATATTTGCCTGATTGAATTGTCAGTTTAAAACTGATCACAGACTACAATGGCAGGCCTGAACCATGTTTTAAAGGGCTACTTAAGTCAGTGGCAAAATGAGTGCTGCAATCACACTAGTAGCATTTAATTTACAGGTCCTGGATACAAGTAGTACCACTTTACTAGGAACTTAGAAGTTGATTAAATATGGCAATTGGGTGTAAGCAATGTTAAATTAAAAAGATAGAACAAAAATACTTTAGCACTGGTTAGCAGTCCTAAAGCCAAAAAAATAGTTTCAGTAAACAGTAGGGGAGAAGGTGAAATGTTTGGGGGAAGACCAAACCAAAAGCTGTTACGTCTAACACTAATATTGGTGGCAGCAGTAGGATTCAGTACTTCTGTGTGTGCATTACCACTCAGTGATTTCTGAAACACTATCAGTCCCACATAATTAATCTGACATCAGATTCCACCTCTTTTAAAATTCTCCTTGATTGCCTATGGTTCAATTTTCCTGCAAATTTAATTCTACTCATTTGTGCACCCATATGTCTTGCCAGCAAATATGGAGATGGATATCAGAAACCTTGAAAGCTACACTCTGGCAGAATTGAAAGGATTTTATAGGAAGAGGCTACCAGTAACAAGGTAGTCAAGAAATAGGAGCTCCAGAAAGCCTTCAGGCCCTGGGAGGAAGCCCACCATCTGGAGGAGGCGGAGGATGTTGTAGAGGGGAAGAGACAAATAGAGGAGGATGATAATCTCCTGACATTGGCCCAAGAGGAACAAAGGGGGCCCACGGAATTAAGGTATGTTACTGGGTCCAGAGCAGGCAGCAGTTCATACTTTTTCACTCTACCCCCTGTGGAACTAGAGGACAGGAGGGCAGAAAGGAAGCTTAGGTTGCAGATGGCCAAGCTATGAACCAAGGAGAAGGAGACTGCCAAGAGGGCCCCAGAGCAGAGGAGAATGGCTCAGGAGAAAAAAAATGGAGAGAAAAGGAGTCTTTGCAAAGTAGAAGGGTAATGTAGAAAAGTCCTTGGCGGACAAAAACAATTTGCTGGCTGGTGAGATGAGATAAAAAGAGCTGGATCTATAAACTAAACAACTGTCAGAATCCTGGATTAATGGTGATAGCTACAACACAGTTTTCAGTGGAGAAAGGAAGGTCCACTTACCCAAAGACCTGGTGTTTAGCTATGTGGTAGGAATGACACTGGCAAAGCATTTTCAGCCTATGAGGTAGCCCTGAGAATGCATAGTATTCCAGAGGAAGACTGGAGGGTTAGTCTCTGGAGTCACATGCTTATGGTGGGAAGGTCTACACTAATCACATTAGAAGTAAGTGACCAGATAAGGTCATTCTTGTCTCTAAATGTGGTCTCACCTCAAGAAATCCCAAACTAGGGAGGAGAACTTTTTAGTGTGTCACTACCAATGCTTGAAGAACTAGAGGTAGGTGGGTGTGCCATTTGCCTCACTGCAGTGCCTACTTCAACTGAGGTAGAGATGGACACAGGTATCAGTTAGAGCCTTACAAATATGGAAGCTGGCGGTGGTGAAACCGGTGCCACATCCCCCTCAGCAGGTTGAATGGGAGGGGTCATCTTCCTGTCCTCTGAGCTGCCCTACATACTGACAACAAACACTTGCTTGTTCTTATCACTGTCAGTTTCCATAATTTTAAGGATTTCCGGAACTTTGCTTTTCCCTTGTCTTTCATGGTGGGTTTCAGACTCAGCCGATGCTAATCCATGTCCAGATCATCAGAAGTGGAGCTTGGAGAAGATGGTGGAGAAGCAATTATTTTTCTTGCTGGAGATTATGAAGCCAATGGTTCAAGAGCTACATCTTGCTCAGCAGGAAGCTCAACCTCTTGTTTCGATTCTAGTTCAGGGAGAACTGTTGCTGGCTGTGGTTTCTGTTGTCCACTTTGCTGAGTTTCCCGAGACAATTGGGTATTTTGTTGCTGAGACAAATCCATTTCAGATTCATTGCTCGTTGCCTTGATTGCAGTTGGGGTGGTGCTGCTGATGCTGCAGTGCTGCTTCAAACTTTTTGCTATGCGGAAGACAGTGTGGCAGGTACATCACGTTTCCTGAAAAAGGTGGAAGGAAACATACCAGTGGTAGCAATCTCCTTCTTCCTCACTGGCCACCTTTTTTTTGATGCCATCTTCAAGCTCTGTCAGTTGGCAGTTAGCTGCACAAGCGGAAGCAGAGGAGGACACAGGTGATGCGGTCTGCTGTCACTTTGTGCCAGCCTTTTGTCTGGAAGTACTGTAGATGGTGTCTCTTCTACTTCTAAAAGCAAACAAGCAAGATAACCATTCTGTGAAACATGCCATTTTTGCAGTTTCAATTATTCATACAAACAATATCTTTTAGTGAGGCTATCACAAATAATTAACAATAGTGCATCCATTCCAATTCAAACCATAACATAATATTTCAATAACATCATACAGATTGAACAGTTTACTTTATGTGTCTCCAAGCCTCTGATACTCCTGTGTCAAGCAGGGTGTGCAGGGGATGATAGAATATCCTTGAAAAATGAATGCTGGTGTGCACCTATGTCAAGCAAGAGGTGCGGGGGAAAATGAAACAATTCTTAGAAGATTAATGCTAGTGTCTACCTATGACCTAAGAGATCTATGGCATCCAGGGTGCAATGGGAACAAGCATTTGTAATGCAATGGGTCTTGCATTTGCTTGAAAATTAAAAGTAATATAGTTTTACAGAAGCAAGCTAATTTAATGCGCCACGCCGTGATCGTGAAGGAGCACACAAAAGGAAACAGAAGTTCATTCACAGTCAAACGTATCAGCAAAGTGCAATTATCCAAATGAAAGTGTTGCTCTCATGCAAAGCGCTCGACTACTGCCCAGCAAGATTGCGCTGTGTAGGAAATAAAAAGAAAAAGTAGTCCAGAAACCATGCTGAAAACATGGAGCCTCATATGTTTTCAGTAGCTTACCGGTGAGCTCGAGAAGTACTAAACACCAGTAAAGGCATGACGTATGCATGCCTTTCACAAATAAAATCAAGCAATTTTTAAAATGCCAGGCCACAAATCAACAAAACTAATGGGCTTGTGGTGGGTGTGGTTAGAAGCCCACTGAATGATTATAGCAGACTAGAGCGCTTGCGCGCTCAACCCTAAAGATGAAATAATCCTTAAAAAAGTTTGTGTGTGCCTATGGGCTAAGAGACCTACGGCAGGCAGGGAGTGCAGGGAAAAAAACACATAATTAAAATAAAAAGTATTTGCTGGTGTGTCACTAGGGAATATGAGAATTCCTTTGGGAGGAAAGATGCAAGGAGGTGCAGAGGAAAATTGAAAAAATGTATATAATATTATATAAACACTGTGGGCCGTATTTATACTCCGTTTGCGCCGAATTTGCGTCGTTTTTTTCGACGCAAATTCGACGCTAAACTAACGCCAACTAACGCCATATTTATACTATGGCGTTAGAGGCGTATAGCGCCAAAGTTCCCGGAATGTGCGTCATTTTTTAGCGTGAACCCCTTCCTTGCGTTAATGATATGCAAGGGAGGCGTTCCCGTCTAAAAAATGACTCCCAGGCCTTTACGTGGTATTTATACTCCCGGGCAAAAGAGACGCCCGGGAGTGGGCGTGGCTAAAAACGGCGCATTTGCGCCGCTTTTTAACGCCTGGGTCAGGCATGGCGTTAAGGGACAAGTGGGCTCAAAATGAGCCCAGAGTGCCCTCCCCTGCCCCCAGGGACCCCCCCTGCCACCCTTGCCCACCCCAGGAGGACACCCAAGGCTGGAGGGACCCACCCCAGGGACATTCAGGTAAGTTCAGGTAAGTATTTTTGTATTTTTTTTTTATAATTTTTTTTGGCATAGGGGGGCCTGATTTGTGCCCCCCTACATGCCACTATGCCCAATGACCATGCCCAGGGGACACAAGTCCCCTGGGCATGGCCATTGGGCAAGGGGGCATGACTCCTATCTTTACAATGATAGGAGTCATGTTGATGGGGGATGGGCGTCGAAAATAAATGGCGCAAGTCGGGTTACGATGATTTTTTCGACGTAACCTGACTTGCCCCATTTTAAGACGCCCATGCGCCATTTTCCCCCTACGCCGGCGCTGCCTGGTGTACGTGGTTTTTCTCGCGCACACCAGGCAGCGCCGGTCTGCTTGCGCCGGCTAACGCCATTCAATAAATACGGCGCCCGCATGGCGCTTCAGAATGGTGTTAGCCGGCGCAAAACTTTTTGACGCTAAACTGCGTTAGCGCAGTTTAGCGTCAAAAAGTATAAATATGGGCCTGTATACATACTGAAATGATCCTCAAGCTCATTAAACTGATATCAGGGAAAACAATAATAAAAAAAGGAACAAAAAACAAAAAGGCATAGACCTCTTCTATCAATATCTCTAGAAAATGGCTTTGAAACCTGGAAAAAAAAGATTAAACACTTGCTGGCTACACAAAATGGCCACTGACCACATGTTCAAAAACCAAAAGGCAAGGAGATGTGGACAAAAAAGAACACACACAGGTCTACTGTATGGGAGAAACACACTGACTGGCTACACAAAATAGCCACTGGCTACATGTTCAAAGAACAACAAACAATAAGGCAAAGGCAGGAAAGAACTAGGAGTGGGCAGAATTCTATGGAGTTACATGAAAACTCCACAAACTGGCAGAAATAGGCATGTTGTTCTGCTCGAACAGATTTTTAGTGCCAGGAGTTTGTTCTGTGCTGAAAAATCAGTGCAAATGGCACAATGCTGTGCGGCAAAGGGTGCGCAAGTTGATTTTACTGCTCCTCAAGTAGATTTTCCACTCAAGCTGCAGCTTTCTTACCATGAACAGTCACAAATGCCTGCGATCATTTGCAGTGCGCTCCTAGCTCCTGGAAATCATGCTCAGAAATATTGATTCTCAATCGTTCTTGCCAGCTTACCATTGACGAGCCATGCACAACACAAAACTACAGCATGCTGTGGTCAGCAGAATTTGGCCAGAACTCAGTGCTACAAGCGTAACATGGAGTAGCCAACATCTTTTACAGGCAGAGCGGAATTTATTGCACACTTCTACAAAAAATACTTGCAGGCCCATGCAAAAGCACACTGGCTGGCTATACCAAATGGTTGTGAGCCGCACGCTCAAACAAAAACAAGCAAGAAGGCATGGAGAACAATGAACACATACAGGCTCATCGCAAAAGTACACTGGCTGACTACACAAATTGACCACTGGCCACATGTTCAAACAACAACTACCAATTAAGCATAAACAACAAAGAACCCTGTCAGGATTATGGCAAAAGCAGACTAACTACTACACAAAATGGCAGCTGGCCACAAGTTCAAACAACAAGAAGGAAGAAGGTATGGACAACACAAGTGTATCCATGGACACTGACTACACACAATGGCCACTGGCCACATTACCTGAGAACAAAGACAAAATGATAAGGTCATCTTTTACCACGGCTTTAAAACATACGCCATATGTGAAAGGAAGGGCTATGGAGAGGTGAGGGGCACATGGCACATTTTGCCTTTGAGGTAGAGTGGTGGGCACCAAAAAAAAAAAAACTGTTGTATGGGGCTGCAGGCTCACAACCTGTGGCCCCTGAGAGTAAGCCTGCTTAGTTAAGCGCGGGAGTTGCCGAGCTCATGTGGCTTGGTGACCCACATTATTATCCTAACATTGCCTGCTCTCATGGACCGCACAGCGTGAGTCTGCAGTCCTTGAGAGCAGGCCTATTGAGTTAATGGCAGGGGTCGCTGACCACGTGTGGCTCTGTGATCTCCATTATTAGCCTAACATGGCCTGCTTTCGGGGACCGCAAGGTGTGAATATGCAGTCCTCGAGAACAGGCCTGTTAAGTTAATCACGGGGGTGCCTAGCTCCTGACAACCCTGAGCCCCAGTGGTCTCTGCCTTCAGGGCTGAGAACCATGAGCCATGCGCTCAGTGGTCCCTGCCCTGAAGGCTGAGCCCCTGGGACTCGAGGGTGCCTGGTGTGAAGTCAGCGGCCCCTGCCCCCCCTCCAGAACATCCATAGTTCGAGGCACGGGCCTGAGGGCCTGCGTCTCATGCATTTGGGCCTTCAGGCCCTACAATAAAATAATCGTCCCACACTGTTTTTTTTAGGTGAGGGTCGCGGACCTTGCAATCAATGCCCCCACCCTGAGGGTCATAGTCTTCAAGGCCTGTGTCGTCGAGCTCGAGACCCGCGTCCCTGCCCCCCAAACCCAGGATATCACAAACAGCCGGGGACCTTGGGGCATGAGCAAGAGGCTAGTTTAAAAAACATAAATACATTAACTAAAATATAAATAAATAAAATGATAATAATAAAAAAGTGCTTACTTAGTGGGGACAGAGGACACATGCATTGTGCTCTGTGTCCTCTGCCCTGTAGTCTCCCTGCCAAATCGCACACATTCTCAACGGTAGGGGCTCTGAGCAACAGACTTCAGCCCCACAAACCACTGTCCGCTCAACTTAGGTTAGGGTTCTGCTATCCTGAGAAGGTATTGAGAAAGACGTTTGGGACCCCAATGCTCCCTCTAAAGCCTGCAATTCTCAAAAGACTGAGGGGCATATTTATACTCTGCTGGCACCAGATTTGGGTCATTTTTTTAAATGTAAATGTGGAACAAAACTAAGACCATATTTACACTTTGACACTCAACCCCGCACGCGTCAACATTTTGCAGTGTGCGTCATGTTCTGGATGCGTGAATCCGCCTTGCATTAATGACATGCAAGGTAGGCGTTCCCATCCGAAAAATGTCTTAAACACCCATGCACCATATTTACCCTATCATTCAAAAATCCTGCACGGCTGGGAGGCGAAGTCGAAAAATTACACACAGCCCGATTTGTGTAAAAAATTAACGCCTGGGTCAGGGCAGGCATTAAAATGGGGCAAACACACATAAGCAACATCAGAGCTCCAAAAGGAAGACATGGAGGTGCTATTCATCCAGTATGCACGAAGTCACAGAGCACAGGACCAACAGTAGCAGCTTCCACCACACCAGCAGGGACCTCAAAGGCAACGCAGAAGGCAGGAGAGTATATTCCGGACCAGGACAACCCTTCTGGGCCTCAGCGAACATGACATCATCCAGAGGTACAGACTAAACCGGCAAGCCATACAGCAGCTGCTGTGCAACATTGATCCACAGTTGGCACCCAGCTTGCAGACACCCCACATCAATCCAAGTGGCTCTTTTCAAACCACTGGTGCCCTGGTTGCTGAGATCTCACAGCCCTCATTCTCTGCCTTCCTACCTAGGGTACCTGATGCCATCATCTCCCTCACACCCCACCACATCAGCTTCCCCAACACACAGCTGAAGCAGCAATGGACCAAACAGGGGTTCTACCAAATCAACGGCTTCCCACACGTGCTTGGTGCCACTGACTTCACACATGTATGGATTGTGCCACCTGCTGCAATCGAGCATCTATATTGCAACAAGAAGCACATGCACTCCATCAATGTGCAGGCCATTGTGGATCACCGTGAATTAATCACCAACATCGTGGCAAAGTATCCAGGGAGTGTACATGATTCATTCATCTTCCGCCACTGCACCATCAATCAACACTTCCAGGATGGATGATATGGAAATGGCCTACTTGTTGGTAAGTACAGAAACCTAGTTAGATACACACTGCACAGCAACCCTGTAAGATACACAACACATATATCACCACATTGACACATGGCCAGGAAGACACTGAGGTTGTGACACTGGTAGTCATGTTTGATATCCTGCCCCAATGGGATACACACCTGTGGAGAAATGACAGATGCAAATAACAACAGATGCCACTCCAGGGCCACAAGGGACCAATTTAAAACCACACAGTGACAATGACATGGCCTTAACTGGCAGTACAACTTGGAAGATGAATCTTCCAATATCACATCAATAACACTCATTCACACACCCTTCCAAGCAATACATACTGTGTAAGGGGTGTGTAATATGTTTTAACACCATGAGACACATAGCATGATGATCCTTACTCTAATTAAGGTGACATGGAATCATTGAGGCAGTACCAACATCTCACATCACTCCTGGGGTGACATTGCCCACTACCAATAAGGAAGTGGACTGTGCCAAGAACACATATTGATGTGACATTATTACAAGGTGCACATTGCTACACATACGGATTGAGACAATTACACATATACCCAACAGATATACAGGCATATGGACTTTCTGACAATTAAACCTTCACCCCCACAACCAAATTAGCCAGCTTACCTGGACCAGGTTCAGCAGGATAGGTACAACTTTGCACATGAGCCAACTCAGTGAGGGCACCAAAATAGGTTTGCATAGAACTTG
Organism: Pleurodeles waltl; assembly: GCF_031143425.1. Classification (NCBI taxonomy): domain Eukaryota; kingdom Metazoa; phylum Chordata; class Amphibia; order Caudata; family Salamandridae; genus Pleurodeles; species Pleurodeles waltl. Next base: position 1,496,337,497 of record NC_090445.1, read on the forward strand.
TCACACATGGGATATTTGTGCATTGTCAATTGTCAACACTTCAGTGCTGCAAACTTATGGATATGTGTTGTACATTGTCACATAGCCAAATCAAATGGCCTCATTGTTGTTTTTCACATGCTATTACATATGTTGAATTGGATGGGATTTTCAGGCCACATAGTGCAACCGTGTTACCACCACAGTGGAATCGATTCTGTGTGTGGAAGTATCATGTCACCTCCAGTGAAGACACATGGACACTTATTTTACATTACATAATGCATGGGAGATACACAACGTACTGCAAGTTTACAAATATACCGCTAATATACGGTCAATCAGCCAAACACCAGTTTAGATAAATAAACAACCCAATGCTGATAAAACATCCTAGAAGCCTAGGATTCCACACAATAACACAAGCACAGATGAGTCACAGAAGACACTAGGGGCCAGATGTAGCAAAGGATTAGCGCCTCGCAAACAGCGAAAATCACCGTTTACGAAGCGCAAATGCCTCTTTGCTATGCAGAAATGTATATTGCGAGTCGGAACCGACTCGCAATATGCATTTCAGAATCGCAAATAGGAAGGGGTGTTCCCTTCCTATTTGCGAGTCTGAGTGGTATGCAATACCATTTGCGACCGCGTACGCGGTCGCAAATGGTATCGCAGTTACCATCCACTTCAAGTGGATGGTAACCCACTCGCAATTTGGAAGGGGTCCCCATGGGACCCCTTCCACTTTGTGAATGGACCCCTAAATATTTTTTCAGGGCAGGGAGTGGTCCAAGGGACCACTCCCTGCCCTGAAAAAATACCGAAACTAAAGGTTTCGTTTTTTTTTTTAAGTGCAGCTCGTTTTCCTTTAAGCTTTATTGAAAGCAGTCACAAACATGGAGGTCTGCTGACGACAGCAGGCCTCCATGTTTGCGAGTATCTATACTCGCTATGGGGCCGCAATTTGCGACCCACCTCATGAATATTCATGAGGTGGGTCATTGCGACCCCATAGCGAGTTGCAGTCGGTGTCTGAGACACCGTACTGCATACCAATTTGCGAGGTGCAAATTGCGAGTCGCATGGACTCGCACTTTGCACCTCGCAAATTTTTACGTTGCTACATCTGGCCCTAGATAACAACTGCCATGCAAAGTTATAATCAAGGTGCAAGCAACATCCACATTTTTCCACTCATTTTCTCTTTCAGCTGATCAGGGGTATGGGATCCAGCCATGGATCATGACCCCATTTGCAAACCCAAGCACAGCAGCAGAGCGTGCCTATAATGAGGCACATCGGAAGACACGCACCATAGTAGAGAGGACTTTTGGCATCCTGAAGTCAAGATTCAGGTTCCTCGACATCACCGGAGGCATACTCTTATATTCACCTGAAATGGTCTGCAAGATCATTTTGACCTGTGCCATCTTGCACAACATTTGTATAAGGAGGAACATTCCCCTCTATGAACCAGACCCACAGATGCCTGAAGAGGAGGAAGAGGAGGATTCTGTTCATCAACATGAGGGGGACCATCCAAACACTGCAGCAGGATTGCGTTGGGGACAACACATTGTACAAAACTTCTTTTAACTCTAGTCACCATCACCACTTTCTTACCATATGTCATTAAACACCTCACTTCATCACTCAATCATGGTCTGCAAAATTATTTATGCATAACATGATCCCTAGGAATCATAATCAGAGTTGAGCCTCATGGAGCATTGCAGAAATACAGATTAGGATACTGAAAATGCCACATCACATTTGATGGGTATGAATGTACACCCAACATCACACACAGTGTTAATGACATATATCCTGTCTATTTCACATTTGAAGGGCAATATCAGAGGACCACAGCTATGAGACACATCTATGTTGCCAACATGGTCCATTGCAGCATATGACACACAACTAAGACACCATCAATCATAATGTAAAAAAGTGCTTCATACATGAGGCAGTGGATGTGTATTTGTATTGTTAACAGGAATGTATGACCAGACCCTTGACAGCAGTAAGTGTGACATCAGCTATCTCTGCGAGGAGCATGTGTGACAAGAGTCCATATAATCTGAAAATGGATAGCACGAGTGCCCCAGGTATGACAAGCATTGCTCACAAGACATGCCCTGCACAGTCCATCCCAGGTTATAAGTCCTGCCACTGCCATGTTTTAAGTCTCTCCCCACCCTTCTCTAGGGGGCCCTGTAAATGGACTATTTGTACCCTGATATCCTTCATCTACACACACCCAGACTGCCATTCTGACTCCTGTGTGCTTCCCTCTTTAGTATAGCATGCCATAGTCATAGTTCATCTATCTGTATGGATTTCAGGTCCGATAATGCACTGCCTGGTAGTCTGTAGGACCTGTAATCACCTGTCCATTGCTTCCCATGTGAAAGGTACTGTTGGCCCTCTGAACTTGATTCTCAACTACAGGACTTGTGAGAGTCTGAAGATGCACACACCTGTGAGCACTTCCATGCAGACCAGCCATTTGAACCTGCACTGCCATTGCTGCTGCCTGGAACTGCTTAGAAGTTGCCATTTTATGAATATCCTTGTTTTGCATTGCCGTATAAATCACTTGTGCAACACAGGCCTTGGGGTATTGTGTAACGTTGCTGACCACAGGACATTACAGTTTTTAGTTCCCACAGTGTTGTTCCAGCTTTTTACAGTCAGAGTCTGCTCACTGTGTATTTGCCTTGTTCATTTTTGTTCTGGACTGACCCTGCATCCTGTTGTCCTGACTGGTCCCTGTCTTTGCGTTACCATTGAGGTTCCCTGTGGCTACATTTGTCTCATAGTTGCTTTCCATGCCCTCTCTTTCCTCCTTGGGTATTGTGTTTGGTAGGTCTACGATGAATCCTCAAATGTATAGTATAGTTTAATCAGTTTACATATCATATTATGGTCTGGGACATGAATTCAAATTGCCTAATCCAGCCCACATCCCTTGTCTGGGTTTCATATATTCATGAGTGACAAACAGTGACAGTGTACTGTGGCTGTATGCATGGATTTGGTACAGTGCCTCCAGCACAACAAACAACGTTTGCTAATGTGTATAAAAGGACAAAACATGTGTGTGCCCTGACAATCCACACACAGATTCACATTGGCCGCAACCTATGGAGGATGGTGCTTGCGTGCTGACTAGCTGTGAGATTAATTAGCACAGAGGCACTGATGTTCCCTGTTGGAGTGGGAATTTGAGAGGCCACCCTGTGTACAAATGTTGTGATGAAACCTGCCTGTTTCCTATTACTGATCGATACAATTTTTAAGCACATCAAGGTTGCCCTGTTGTCAGCCTTATAAAAGTTCTGCAGTACCATAGCAGGACTATCCCCATGTGTGTTGTCAATGTATCTTTGCATTTAGGTCAATTCTGCTTTGAAGGATACCCTGTTAATGCAGGCAATGGCTCCACAGACTCATGACCAGACCTGCACGTAACTGTGACAACATGGAGGCCATTACTGACACAGGGTACACATGGCCACACACTTGAACTGGTCCCCTTTGCGCAATGAACCACGGTAAATATGTGAACACATACAGCATGGTCTGCTGGTCCTCCACTGCCAAAGGAGAAATATAGGTCATTTATATGACTCAAACTGTGGGGTACCATAACTTTTTTGGATTGGTGTTGGGACTCTGTGTCACAAACCCTGGACCTACCTTGCATGTTCAAGTGCCTGACTCATGGGTAGTATGCAAACAAGTGACTAGGAAGTGGTATCCAACATTCCAGTACATGTGATGGCTTACCCTTGTAACATTGCCATTATCAACCGTCCTACATCTATCCTGTGCATAGTTAGTCATGGGCGATGTTTTGTCCCCCAAGTCAGGGAAGTTCACACAGCATGAGATGCTACGGGTATGACAAACACATATCCTGACTAATGTACCACAATGAATGGCATCTGATGGTTATACAGATGTACAGCACATGCATAGAAGAACATTTTGCAAAACACGTCTTGTGATGTTCACACAGAGGCACAACAACAATTGAAATAGCCAATTCACAGACATATACAAACACAGGCCATGAGTGAATGTATCAAGTTGCGTAGCCTTGCTATTCTCTATTGAGGAACCACCTGCTCAACCTAGAGAATACCAATTTTTGTTCCAAATGTTTGGGTTGCTGTTGCGTCAGTAAAGAGTGCTCATCCGGCACAACAACATGAGAATTATGGTCCGCAGTAGTGTGGTCTGCCACATGTGCCCAAACACTGGAACACACACAGCAGGCCGTAACAGCCTATCTCTGTATAGTTACAGCTTTCAGTTTAAGACAGATATTTTGACGCAAATATGTAAAAAAAGACGCATATGCATCCAAATTTGTCACATATGCATTGAAAAATGACGCTCACAGCCATTGTACATCCATTGGTCCCTAGCAGAAATTCCAACCCTGCACCCCATGAAATTGGTTATCCATGAAAAATATATTGATCTTTGAATGTAGGGCAATTTTTAAGCATTTGCGTCAAAGAATGTTGACGTAAAGCCCGTAAGCGTCATAAAAATTTCCCACATCATAATATAAACGCACCGCATTTGACACAGGAAGTGATGTAATAATATATCCTGTTTACAGAAATGGTACAGTCGGTGTACTTTCACGTTTACTTTGCAGTCTGTGATCCTTTTAGACCTTGGGCTGTGCTGAGAGTTTTGTCTGTCCAAATTGTGCTTTTGTCTCCTGTCTGCCATTCTAATTGTCATCTGTTGTTTTTGTAATTGTCTCAGTAATTCAGTGTAAGTGTGTTTTTGTCATTTTTGGTGTCTAATTTTGTCTTTGTACTGTTGGGAGTGTGTAGTGGGTATTGTTAGTTGGTGTATTGTTGGGCTGTTTGTGGGTTATTTAAGTTTCATTTTCCTCCCTCCTTTCCCTGTATTTTACTCTTTACACTTTCCTACCCCTTTTATTTCTGTCATGTTGGTAAGGCCATGTCTGGGGAGAATGGGAGAGGGGGAGCTGGGGGCATTCATTTGGCTGGTGTGCCACTTCCTCCCCCTGATGTTAGAGGTTGGTGGCAGGGTGATACAGGGGTATCACACGGAGGCAAGGAGGCTCAGGTGTTCCAAGGTGCTGTACCATCTGAAGAAAATATTCAACACACAGCGCAACGACCACCAACTCAAGCATCGCTGGGCTGACCTTGTTGCCAGAGAGCAATACCTGCTGGACCACCTGGGTGTGGTGATTAGTGGCCCTGTTGGTGAGTACAATTCAGACTACTGTGCACATTTAAATGCTCTGTAGTGATAGTAGCAGATTTGTTGACATGCTGCATGCAATGTTTGTGGACATGTGGAATGCAAGTTAAATATACAGTGGCCCTGATTTATACAATATTTGATACACATTACCGTCATTTGTTGATGCAAAAGCTGCACAAACTTACAAAACACAACTTGATCTTGTCAATTAGTGCTGCTTTGATGTCAATAGATGATGGTAATGTGGCTCAAACTTATGTTTTATTCATGGTCCGTGAGTGTACAAGGAATGATATGTATTTTACATGCTAAAGCAAAGAATGAATGTAGTCCCCAATTATTTGGAATACATGTCTGAACTGTATTCATGGCCATATGTACAAAGTTCTTCCTAACCTCTGGTAATATCTTAGGCTGATACTTTGACTTGGTTTGTGCAGCATTTAAATTAGAAATGGATGCCAAAGTAATGCACACAGGATAATATCTAAATGTTTGGTGCTACTTTCCATAGCTGTAGCGTAAAACATGAAGCAAATGCTACTAATTGAATAAAAGAAAATATCTGGCCCTCTGTTTATTGTTCCTGTGTGTTTTAATTTGCCTTGGGCACAATTGCTGGAACAGAGCTGATGCATTTGCCATCTGTGCCACTTTAAAGCCATGCAATTCTCATAAGTTAATGGGTCATCATGGGATACCTTAACTTGGTGAATGCATGGTCACAAATTGGTACTTGCATGATGTTGGGCAAGGGACCCCTGACCACTTCCATCATACATATTAAGTGATTAAATAGTTTGCTAGTTTACGTTTGGTACACCCTTGCTGATCTAGTGCAGCATATGTACAATAGTTAACTTCCCAGTATGAAGGCTATCACAGACATGGGTGTATGCTAAGATCAGCAGACCAGCATTCCTGTGACTGCTGCCATTCCCAAGGTGCATACAAATTGAGACATACCTCATCAAGATTGCCACAGTAGGACATTTGCTAAACCATGTTTCAATTATGGGACAGTCTCATTTCGTTGTATACCCGCAGATCACCCAACTTGGCAAATTTAACATGAATGAGGCTAACTGTGATTTACATTACCCGATATAGGTACACAGGGAAATGAGTAACACACTTCAGGTGCAATGACTACACCTGTGCCCGTGCATTCTGTCACGGATGATCAAAATAGACACTGTCAGCATATATTTCTTTGTTGTTTTGATTTAGATAAATGGCCAATCCATGTTTAGCGTAGGATTGTCATCAAGTAACACACAGGATCCCTACCATCATGGTGTCATAGGGGTCATATCCAGCTCTGGGTACACTGGCAATGTAGCATATGTGACCTACAGACAACACAGGCCCACATATAATGGACCAATGAAAACATAATAATTCATGAGCTAAACTCAACCCACATGAGCACCACACAGTAACTGATTGTCCATTGATGCACAAGCCACAATACATCAGTGACTGGTATTGCAGTGCACCAGGAATGTGGCTTTGCATGTCTCTCATAACGACAAATGAAGAAATGGAGTACCCTCTATAAATGAATCTGCAACCAATTGAGTAATCAGGTTTGTCACCACATGATTGTTAAGGGCCACTGCATGTGTGCATATGTGTGTGTATCACTCACTGGAATGACAGGGTTAATACATGTTTGCAGTGGTATGTCTGTTGGGGTATCTGCATGCCTGAGGTGCTAGTCTATCATATATAATGTCACATACAGTGATTTTTGGTTCCAAGTGTTGTACAGTGCACAGACATTGAGCACATTTTACCCTTCCATGTTTTACAGATGGACTAGCCCCCTACACAATTGGAGAAGTGGCTCGATTTGCGGACACAGACATATCCAGTAAGTGTTGATATGTCAGTTTTGTGTTGTGTTTGCAGCTGTTGTGTGATTGACTCCTGTGTGTCGGACATGAAGCAAGGTATGATGTGCTGGCACATGATCTGATATGTGCCTTGACTGGAGTTTGCCTTGTTTTTCCATATTTTAGTTGGACAATCAGTGGCGTAGAGTCATATTTTGGGAATCTAGTGGTGCGCTGTAGGCATGGGCAGGTGAACAGGGTGATATTTCTTGCTACATTTATGTCAATGAAAAACTTGGAGGTAGCCATTTTCATGATTTAGTCAGCAAGTCATACCCTGATTCACACAAAGCAGTGATGCCGAAGTATTACCCACATACTTGAGCCTCCCTGTTAACTAATGAACATGTAGGACTGTATGTTTGACTTCCTAGCAGCATCTAGCTCGACATGTTGTGCTACGTTTATGTGGCACTTGAGTAGAATGTCCTAGGTGTGTATGCAGCTCAAACCCAGATGGGTGCTGGCATCTATGTGCTTGTTTTTGGGAAGGTGTTAGTGATAGCAAATGATATTGACAATTGTCGGCATTTAGGAACATAAATGTGCATGTGATTGTCCAATGTTTGTGTCTAAACTAGTTGGAAGCCCTCCTTACCTGTGGTGGACTGACTAAACCCATGGACAGCTGTCCACAGCTTCCTGTTTGTCCTTGATGTTTGAAAGTATGTGTTGCATGTCCATCACCCCCTGAGGCACAGTGGTAGGGTTATGAGTTTTGTGTACCTAGGTTTGAGGATCTCACTGTAGAAGACAGACATGTAATTCCAACATTCATTTGTTCCAACCTAGGACACGCCCTCATGATAAGCAAATGCATACCATCCTGACAATTCCATTTACAAATCACAGATCTTGTGGCCCTTGATTTTCATCTAGAAGATAGTCATTAGTTGGCCTGTCACATGTGGACTACTTACAGCATTTGTTATGTGACTAATGGCAGAACAGTGATGCATAGATCATTTAAGTAGGGACACACCTTTTTGAGCCTTGCTGTGCTGTTAAATAGGAGATGTGTAGGCTGCGTTGGCATGTACTTCCTCAGGGACAATCTTTGATCTGTACTGTGATTTGGGCTGTTTAAGCTAATTTTGAGGAAGTGTTTGAATATCATAAGTAGATGTATCACACAATGGTGTAACTAATGTTTGGCTTACTCTTTTTTTACAGCTGCCAATATGGATGCCAATCAGATCCGAGAATTCCAGAGGAGGGCGATGCATTACCGCCACATTCTGGATGTGGAGTCTGGGTTCCGTAACATGGCACAGTGTTATCGCCATAAGAGAGCCACAGGGGTCTGAAGGGCATTTGCCCAAGGGGGCCCATCCGTGTCCACAAAAGCCACCACCACCAGCACCACCACTCTGACCTAAGTGGCACCAAGGATGACAGCCACTGTTGCAGGTCCCTCTACATCATCTGCTCCTGGACCACTAACAGCAGCTCCAGCACCTCCCCCTCCAAGCATGGCACCAGCACAACCATCCACTAGGGGCACACAGACCACCCCTGATGCAGTCATTGACAATGTGGAATTTATGAACATGCGATGTGACATGCAACGGATGTTGTGCAGGATGGACAGGCTGCAGCAGGAGGTGTCCCGCAATAGCAGGAGACTGCGTGGGATAAAGAAGATCCTGTGGAGGGCAAACTTGTAACTGTTGGACCCTCAGCCATGATTCCCTCCCCTCCCTCCTCTTTCCTGGTTCTTATATTTAGTGGGTTTAGGGGGCTTAGTGTTAGGTTAGAATAGGGTTTTAATTTAGTTAGTATAAGTGGGTTGGGGGTGGAGGGGATTATATTTTTGCATGTGTTTTATTTGTGGGAGGGTGGGTGGGCCAAAACTAAAACAAAAAATATATATTTGTTTATGGTAAGATAGTATGGGGGTCATTCTGACCCTGGCGGTCAGTGTTAAAGCGGTGGCCAACCCGCCAACAGGCTGGCGGTCAAAAAAAGGGAATTCTGACCCTGGCGGGAACCGCCAACACAGGCCGCCGCTTTAACACTCCGACCGCCACGGCGGCACAAACAAACAGCGCGGCGGTCACCGCCAACAGGCAGGCGGCAGACAATGTACCGCCCACACTATCACAACTCACCAATCCGCCACCTTTTCTGGGGCGGGAGCCCCGCCGATAAAAACACGGCGGAAACAGACTACGAACGGGAAAACGCTCACCTATACACACTCCACGAGGAAGGAGGACAGCATGGAACCCGAATTAAACATCCTACCAGCTATTGTCTACCTGCTCATCTACCACGAGTACGAACGCCGGCGCAGATGACAACAGTGAGTACTGCACCTACGACACAGGGGATGGGGGAGGAGGAAAGGTTACGGGCACACACATATGCGACACCCCCCCAACTATCTACACACCAATGCAGAGCAACAAGTCACAGTGACACCCCCCAAACCCCCCGGAAAAATGAAAAGACATAATAAAATTGAGATTTATAAATTATGTATAAAATAGGTTCATTGAAGTCATGGTAAATTAGCAATATGAAATATAAAAAATAAAGAATCAACAATGCGAAATCTATAAACATAGGCAATAAGTCCTGCACAGTCACTTAAATTTCCACTGTCCGTGGGCCAAAGTGTATCAACACATGGGCAAAGCCCACACAGGAGACCTGAGTCCGTTGGAGAGAACACTGCTGGGGCATCAGATGACAAAACTACAGGCACCTCAGGGGGAAGGGAAGGGGGGGGGACCTCAGCCACATGAGTCCACAACACCAGATCCACGAAGGGTCCACCATGCCCACTGTGCCATCCTGGGGAGTGCAAAGCCACAGTCTCACAAGTCTCTACAGTGGGTGGTCTGCCCACTGTGCCATCCTGGGGAGTGCAGAGACACAGGCCATCAGGTGGATTACAGACTCCACAGGAAATGGAGGAGGCAGGGTGCCCCGATTGCAGCGTGAACACTAGCTCGACACAGAACCGGCACTGTCAATGGGCCAGCGGTGCTTGACATGAAGGGCCCAGCGGAGCGGTGCTTGACAGGAAGGGCCCAGCGGAGCGGTGCTTGACTGGGAGGGCCCAGCGGAGCGGTGCTTGACAGGAAGGGCCCAGTGGAGCGGTGTTTGAGATGAAGGGCCCAGCGGAGCGGTGCTTGAGAAGGCGGGGCCCAGTGGAGCGGTGCTTGACAGGAAGGGCCCAGCGGAGCGGTGCTTGAGATGAATGGCCCAGCGGAGCGGTGCTTGAGAAGGCGGGGCCCAGCGGAGCGGTGCTTGAGATGAAGGGCCCAGCGGAGCGGTGCTTGAGAAGGCGGGGCCCAGCAGAGCGGTGCTTGACAGGAAGGGCCCAGCGGAGCGGTGCTTGACAGAAAGGGCCCAGCGGAGCGGTGCTTGAGATGAAGAGCCCAGCGGAGCGGTGCTTGAGAAGGCGGGGCCCAGCGGAGCGGTGCTTGAGATGAAGGGCCCAGCGGAGCGGTGCTTGAGAAGGCGGGGCCCAGCGGAGCGGTGCTTGACAGGAAGGGCCCAGCGGAGCGGTGCTTGAGAAGGCGGGGCCCAGCGGAGCGGTGCTTGACAGGAAGGGCCCAGCGGAGCGGTGCTTGACAGGAAGGGCCCAGCGGAGCGGTGCTTGAGAAGGCGGGGCCCAGCGGAGCGGTGCTTGACAGGAAGGGCCCAGCGGAGCGGTGTTTGAGAAGGTGGGGCCCAGCGGAGCGGTGCTTGACAGGAAGAGCCCAGCGGAGCGATGCTTGACAGGAAGTGCCCAGCGGAGCGGTGCTTGAGAAGGCGGGGCCCAGCGGAGCGGTGCTTGAGATGAAGGGCCCAGCGGAGCGGTGCTTGACAGGAAGGGCCCAGCGGAGCGGTGCTTGAGAAGGCGGGGCCCAGCGGAGCGGTGCTTGACAGGAAGGGCCCAGCGGAGCGGTGCTTGACAGGAAGGGCCCAGCGGAGCAGTGCTTGAGAAGGCGGGGCCCAGCGGAGCGGTGCCTGAGATGGCGGGGCCCTCTTCAGCGGTGCCTGTCTTGGCGGGGCCCTCTTCAGCGGTGCCTGTCTTGGCGGCGCCCTCTTCAGCGGTGCCTGTCTTGGCGGGGCCCTCTTCAGCGGTGCTCTTCACGGCGGGGCCCTCTTCAGCGGTGCCTGTCTTGGCGGGGCCCTCTTCAGCGGTGCCTGTCTTGGCGGGGCCCTCTTCAGCGGTGCTTCTCTTGTCTTTCAAGGGAGCCAGACCTGGCCAGGACTCCCTGCTTAGTCGCCCTCCGACCGTGCAGTTGCTGGACCCTTCTGTGACGGAGTCCTGGGCCCTTGGGTGTCCTCACTCACACCCGGGATGGGGCTTGTGGGGCCCTCCTGGTCCGCGCCCCTGCTGGCTGACTTCTCCGCCCTGCTGCCCTTGCCCTCTTTCGATGAGGCTCTCTGGCCCTTGCCTCCCCTGGATGTTGTGGCAGGTGACGGCCCAGGACTTTGCTCCTTGGGGGCAGCCGTGTCAGTCCTCTCGCGGCGGCCCTTGATTTTACGGGTCCTCTTTCCAGGGGGGGGGGGCTGGCTGTCCCCTTGCTGCTTGCCGATGTATCAGTGCTGGGAAAGGGTTGACTCCAAAACCCGTGCACAATGGTGACACTTGAAGCAGGGCTGGTGGTGGCTGAGGTGCTCTTGGGACTCTTAGCAGATGGAGGGGGTGGGTCAGGTGGGGCAAAGAGGTTATGTTTGGAGAGGTAAAGTTTTTTAGGACCAATGTAAAGGGTAGGTGTAGTGGGTATGGGAGTGGGAGTGGAGGAAGAGGATGTGGTTGTAGGAGAGTCAGGTGTGCTGTCTTTGGGTGCAGGTGCTTGTGACGTAGGCTGTGGTGAGGTGGTTGGCTGTTGGGTGGGTGGCTGCCTGCGTTTGTGTGTCTTGGAAGAGGGGGTGACAGACACAGTGGGAGAGGACACAGGGGACGTGTAAATGGCAGTGGGGGTGGTGACTGCACGTGTGCGGACTGTACTGGAGGGTGTGCTGGTGATGGAAGTACTGGCTGATGGTGGTGTGCATGCAGGTGTGAGTGGAGACGTCACAGGGAGGGAGGAGGGAGACGAGGAGGAGGGGGACACAGAGGTGATAGTGACTGTTGGCATGTCTGCATCTGGGTGTTGCTTGGGTGAATGCTTGTGTGATCTGTGGTGCTTATGTCTGGATGAGCTGCCCTTGGGTGTTGAGGTGTGTGCAGGCTGGTCTGATGGTGTGGATGGGATAGGCTGAGGAACAGGAGACAGAGACAGGGTGGAGGCAGTTAGAAGAGGGAGGCTGGAAACAGGGACAATGGCTGCCGTCAGTGCTGAGGCCAGAGCATTGAACGATCGTTGATGGGCAGCCTGACCCGAATGAATGCCCTCCAGGTATGCATTGCTCCGATGCACCTCCCTCTCTACCCCCTGGATGGCATTCAAAAGGGTAGACTGCCCAACAATGATGGTCTGTAGGAGGTCAATTACCTCCTCACTGAGGGCAGCAGGGGTAACAGGGGCAGGGCCTGAGGTGCCTGGGGCGAAGGAGATGCCCGCCTTCTAGGGCGAGCGGGCACGGAGCAAAGGCTGAGGGGCTGCTGGGAGGGCGGAGCTGGTGCGCTGGGTGGCAGCTGTACCTGTTGAGGCGGGGGGCACGGATGTTGCCGCCACCGCTAGGGAGCTCCCTTCCGAGGACGTGTCGGTGTCGCTGGTGTCACCACGGGTCCCCGTTGTGGTGCTCCCCTCGCCCTCCATATCACTGGTGACCTCGATGTCTGTACCATGGCCCACCGGGGCCTTGTAAGTTGCAGCTCCCTCGTGCTCCGATGCCAATTCTCCTCCGCCTGAAGATGCTAATGCACACATGCACAAGAAGATAAAGAAAAAGGGTGGGGGGAGAAATAAAAACAGGTTGAGTGCATGCATTGTCAACACCGTTGGCGGAGAGGACAGACACAGGAGCCTCATGCACTATGCCGCGCAATCGGGGTACACTACTCAGTACTTGTGACTAGGCCAACAGGTCTATGGACAACAAATGCGCACATGGGTGATGCTGGACCATGGATTGCTGTACTTGGCACCCTACAGAGGTGGGGTGCGGGGGCACAGGCCCATGCCTAAAGGAGGGGACTACACTACAGAAAGCGCCCTGGCCTAATGTCACCCACAGACCTCCTCCCCCACCCAGACGCCTCCACTGCGTGTAAAAATAGCAGAATGTGCTGGTACTCACCCCCTTGTGTCTGCTGTGATGTCCTCACGCGCCCATCCAAATCGGGGTAGGCCACCGCCAGGATCCGGGACATCAGGGGGGTCAAGGTACGACTGGCACCACTCCTACGTTGGGAGGCCATCCCCAGCAGTGACTCAGCGGTCTTCCTGGTCCCGCGGCGGATGTCCTCCCACCTCTTTCGGCAGTGGGTGCCCCGTCTGTTGTGGACCCCCAGGGCCCGGACTTCCTTGGCGATGGCACGCCAAATATCGACTTTCTGATGGTCGCTGACCTATTTGACATGTACAGGGTGGGAAAGGAATTTTCATCAATTTTCTGCATGTTAGATGGGATTGCCCCCCCCTCCCCAACCCTGCCATGTGGCACATGCTCTCATCTGTCGTGCCTTGCACTCCTCATTCGCTCCCCACCCCACCCCACCATCTTACATCCACCATACACAACCCAGGCATAGCCCATTCAACGTGCACCCAGTGTACTTACCTGTTGTTCTGGAGGACCGTAGAGTAGCGCATACTGGGGCAGGACCCCATCCACAAGTTTCTCCAACTCTTCTGAAGTGAAGGCAGGGGCCCTTTCCCCAGTCGCAGCAGCCATTGTCTCTTCAAGACCGAGGTCACAGCAGCACTTGCAGTATAGGTCCTCTCCTGTGGATGGTCAGGTCTCGAGTGGTTAAGCAGATAGAAAATGGCGGTCACGCGTACCGCTCCTGAGACCCATAGGGTTCAATGTTAACCTATGCACCTTCGCACTGCGGGCTTCGACCGCCTACCGCCACGGTGTGCCACGCCAGCGCGTTGACCTCATATCCCACTGTCACACCTCTCAGGTCAGGCAGCCACCATTTCAAGGGCCCACATGGCTTAATTTCTACTGCGTCACACAGGCCTAAGCCTTGCATTGCCACTCATACAAGCCTTTCAATGCATAGTGATTCGTGTACTGTGCAAGCTGGGTGAACGTACCTGTGGGTTGCTTGACTTTGTGCTCCATGTTGTCCTTCGTAGGCACCGTCCGCTGGGACTTGCGAGAAGAAGGATGAATCCTCCTGTGTACCGACCGCTGGTGGACCTGTCGACAATGGAAGAACAACATATTATACTTCGATACCGACTTGACCGAGCCACTATACATGAACTGTGTGCCCAGCTGGAGCCTGACCTGATGTCCCCCATTCGCCAACCCACAGGGATTCCCCCTCTGGTGCAGGTTCTGTCAGTACTCCATTTTTTGGCAAGTGGGTCTTTTCAGACAACAGTGGCCATGTCATCAGGGATGTCTCAGCCTATGTTTTCTAAGGTTTTGTCCAGAGTGTTGTCTGCCCTGATGAAATACATGCGGAGATACATTGTTTTCCCTGAGGAAGGTGATTTGGCCACTGTGAAGGGTGATTTCTATGCCCTTGGACATATCCCCAACATCATTGGTGCCATTGATGGGACCCATGTGGCTTTAGTACCCCCAAACGACGATGAGCAGGTGTACAGAAATCAAAAAAGTTACCATTCGATGAATGTCCAGGTGGTCTGTTTGGCTGACCAGTACATCTCTCATGTAAATGCCAAGTTCCCTGGATCAGTGCATGACGCGTATGTCATGCGAAATAGCAGCATCCCTTATGTGATGGAACAGCTACAGAGACACCGTGTGTGGCTAATAGGTGACTCTGGTTACCCCAACCTGCCTTGGCTATTGACCCCAGTGAGGAATCCCCGGACCAGGGCAGAGGAACGCTACAATGAGGCACATGGGTGAACTAGGAGGATTATAGAACGGACCTTCGGGGTCCTGAAGGCCAGGTTTAGGTGCCTGCATATGACAGGTGGATCCCTAATGTACTCACCAAAGAAGGTGTGTCATATCATCGTGGCCTGCTGTATGCTTCACAATCTTGCATTGCGACGCTAGGTGCCTTTCCTGCAGGAGGATGGTCCAGATGGTGGTGTTGTAGCAGCTGTGGAGCCTGTGGAGAGTGAAGAGGAGGAAGACGAAGAGGAGGACACAGACAACAGGGACAGAGTGAAACTGCAGTATTTTCAGTAGCACACAGGTAAGAATCACCCACGCCTTTTTACATTTACTTCTGCCCTCCTGCATCTCTACTTTCTGTGTTTCCCCCAGTTCCTTTTAACTGATTTTTGACTTTCCCTTCCCTTTTCAGAGCTGTATGACCCACAGCGTGACTGCTGCTTTGTTTGCCCATGGACTAATGCTTATAGACATTGGTATGTTGTAATCACATTGTGACTGAACATTATTGCACCGTTATGTGTAATACATTTGTAAAGAATACAAGCGGACTCCTGATTTTTTAAGTGCAATTGGTGATTTATTTTAAGTGCTGCATATGGGTCCATGATAGTAAAACGGTGATGGGTGGGGGTGGAGTAATGTCCATGGCAGAGTCCAGTTCTCAGTCGCACAGGTGCATTGTCCATATGCCTGTGGAAGGATGGAGCAGGGGCAGTTCAAGGTTGGACAGGGTGACAATGTGGGACAGTGGGATGACATCAGGGGGTATTGTTTGCTGGCGGGGGTCTTGGCATCCTACTCTGTCTTCTTGTGAGATCTCAGGTTCCGCTTGCGGGGTGGTTGATCTTCAGCAGGAGGTGGGGTTCTGGTGGCCTGTCGTTGTGTGGGGGCCTCCTGTCCACTAGCGCCGGCGGAGGTGGTAGGCTGTTTGTGGTCCGGGCTAGTGACAGGGGCCCTTTGGGGTGCCACATGGTCCCGCAATGTGGTGACTATCTGGTTGAGGGCCAGGACGATGGTCCCCATTGCGGTTCCTATGTTCCTGAGTTCGTCTCTGAACCCCATGTACCGTTCGTCCTGCTGTGCCTGGATCTCCTGGAACCTGGCCAGTACCTTCGCCATCGTCTCCTGGGAGTGGTGGTATGCTCCCATGATGGTGGTGAGGGCCTCTTGGAGAGTCGGTTCCCTGGGCCGGTCCACCCCCTCTCGCACTGCAGCCCTCCCAGTTCCCCTGTTTCCCCGGGCCTCTGTCCCCTGGACGGTGTGCCCACTACCACTGCCCCCAGGTCCCTGTTGTTGTTGGGGTGGTGGGTCAGCCTGGGTGCCCTGTAGTGGCGGACACACCACTGATTGAGGCGTCCTGGAGACAGAGGCATGGGCCCGCTGGGTGGGAGCTGTGCTGGTATTCCCAGAGGGGGTTGGGTCTGCTGTGGCCTGTGTCTGTGTGTGGGGAACCCACTGTCCAGAGGTCCCTGATGGTCCGGGCTGGTCATCAGGTTCTAGGTCTACAGAGCTGCTGTCATCACTGGGGGCCTGTTCTGGGGGCGGGATGGACAAATCTGGACCCTCCTGGCCGGTGTGTTGGCGTTCGGGCCCTGCAGGGGTAAAAGAGTATGGTTATTGCTTCTGTGTGTGCCATGGCGTGCGATTTGTGGGTGCCCTTGTCCCCCAGTGCTGGCATTCCCTTGTGGGAGGAGTTGTGAGGGTGGTTTGTGGGGGGGGATGGGTATGTGCAGTGGTCATGCTTAGGTGATGGGTGTCCATGGTTTGTGTTGGCATTCAGGGATTGGTGTTGGGTTGGGTGGGTTGTGCTGGTGAGACATTGGCAGGGAGGATGTGTGCTGGGGGGTTGGGGGTGAGGGTGGGGGTGTAGGTTGGCATGCTGGTGGTTGGGGGGGGTAAGGTAGTTGAGATTAGACTTACCAGAGTCCATTCCTCCGCCTACTCCAGCGAGGCCCGCAGGATGCAGGATGTTCAAGACCTCTTGCTCCCATGCTGTGAATTCGGGTGGAGTGGGTGGGGGTCCGCCGCCAGTCTTCTGCACAGCGATGTTGTGTCTTGACACCATCGACCGCACCTTCCCCCGTAGGTCGTCCCAGCGCTTTCGGATGTCTTCCCGGTTTCTGGGATGCTGTCCCACAGCGTTGACCCTGTCGACGATCCTTTGCCTTAGCTCCGCCTTCCTGGCTATTGTGGTGTGCTGCACCTGTGTGCCGAATAGCTGGGGCTCTACCCTAATTATTTCCTCCATCATGACCCTGAGTTCTTGGTCCGAGAACCTGGGGTGTCTTTGGGGTGCCATGGGGTGGTGTGGGGTGGTGTTTGTGGTGATGAGTGTGGTGTGTGTGGTGGTGTGTGGTGTTTTGTGCGTGGATGTAGTGTGGGTGATGATGTTGTGTTCCTGTGTGTGTTGGGGTTTTCGATAGCTGTGCTCTCTCTCTCTCTCTCTCTCTCGCCTTCTCTCCGAATTTCTAGTAGTGGGGGTTTGTGGGTGATGTGGGTGTGTGTTTTATAGTTGATTGGATGTGTGGGAGTGGTGTTTGTATGTGTATCAGGTGTGTGTATTTCAAATTGTCCAATGTGGCTGTGTTTTGGAGCTGGGTGTGTATTTTGACCGCGGCGGTGTGTACCGCCAATGGAATACCGCGGTTGTAAGACCGCCGCGTGGATTCGTGGGTCGTAATGGCATGGGCGTGTTTGTGTTGGCGTGACGGTGGAGGTTTGGTCATCTTCAGTTTATCGCTGACCGCTGATGAGGCGGCCTTCCGTGGATGTCGGGTTTTTGGCGGCTTGGCAGTTGTGGGTCAGAATGACCGTGGCGGTTTACCGCGGCCGCGGCGGTAGAATGGCGGTCTTCTGACCGGCCGTAAGAGCCTTTTACCGCCGAGGCCAGAATGACCCCCTATGTGTTTAGGTTAGTATATGTTGTCCTACATGTGTCCCGTCATATAAGGGGGGGTGGGGTTGATGTTTAGAGTGTTTAGTTAAATGTGATAAGTAAGTTTAGATTAGGGTAGTTAGGGCCAATTGTGGATAATCTGTAGTTAGGATAGGTTAGGTTAGTTAAGGTGTTTCCCCTAGTTTTAGTATCCGTTTTTTTACTGTTAAATACATATTTAGGTACTCCTCTACAGTATGTGTCATATGCTTGGGGATGGGGATCAGGGCCTTGGCATGGGTGAACAGTGTCAATTTAGTATTAGCATTTGTGTTCCATCCTGCATCCAAATCCCATTATTGACATGGTTATTCCCACTTCCAATTGAGCTGTCACATTGGCAGCTACACCAAAGCTACTTCTCTGTGCATCTGCCATCCATTGCACCCACCACTCAAGGTTACTATGGTTCCCAATGTGTTTCTAAGTTTGGATGTGTGTTTTCAATCTGTCATCGTTTGAGACCTGATTTGGAATCTTGGGCACTGTGGTACGTCTGCCTGCAGCCTGATGTTCATGTGAACTCTGAGAAGGTGAGTGATGTTATAATCTTATGTAGTATTGTATACATAACTCACAGCTATCATTTCTTACATTGTACTCCCAGGTCACATATTTGTCCATACACTTGTACACATCCATTCCTGCTGTATGGTGTGTGTGTATGTGTGATGAAAGTTTATAGTCAGATGTCACAAGCATAAAGATTGTCTAGAAGAGAATTTTGAACACATTGATTTTCTGCTTAAACATCCCTTGAAGTGGACTTTTTCAGTCCAACACAGCAGTATACTGTTAGTTTTCTATTTACTTCAGAAATAAGTGTCAGGAAGTGCAGATGATGATACAATCCAGACCCCAGTACATAGTTATCAGCCCAAAATCTTTAAAGGCAGTTGTATTGACAGTCTATGGGCTTTGACATGTGACATACATCACTAATCTACACAGTTGATATGTCACATTACACAGAGACAAAGGGGTTGTGTAAGTGCTAATTCTTTTAAAGTGCTGTAGTGCAATATTTACATAATCCAGGATTGTGAGTCCGTTAGTGTGACACATTCGATACTACACAGGTGCAATGGGACATGTCATTGGACATGCTGGGGTGAAGTATCATACAGTGCAGAGGAACATGAATTGCCAATGAGGTAGTGAGAGACAATCACAGAGCATAGTGTTAAGGTAAACAGTGGGCTGGGGAACAGTGCATGTGAGCAGCTTTTGCAAAACTGGCATGTTAACAAGCACAGGACCTAGGATAAAATTGCCCATTTGGCATGGACTTGTGCTCCGGGTACACTGTGGTAGGCAGCCAGGTCGGCCCTGAGGGGATCATTATTGCATTTGTGCATGCATTAAAAGGTTTGGTGTGTGAGGTGTTGTGCCAACTCCCTTACTGCAGTGCTGATTTACTTTACACTTTGTTGAAGTTCTTGCAGGATAGATGTTCACGCTTGCATGGTTGCTGCCTGTTCTGCAGATTACATTATGCACGAACGTACCCCCTCAAAGCTGGCTGACATATTTTGCATCCACACCCGCAACTCCTTGGCCAGCTCCCGCTGTACTCCAACTACAGTCCTCTCAAAGCTGGTGCCAGTGTCCTCAGAGCCTCACCTGGGTTGGAGCTGGCAGGTTGTACAATTGGGGTGGTGGGTGGTATTTTCTGTGATGGCTGCTACTTCTGTGTTCCTCCTTGTGACTGAAGGTGGGGTCTGGAGTGCTCCAAGGACATCTTTGAGGGTCTGCTGGCTAATGTTTGTCAGCTCGTCATCCATGTCATTAGGGAAGTCCAGGACAGACATATCCCCAGGAGAGCCATCATCCTCTGCAATGAGATATTGTACAATTAGTATGTCTGTGTTGTGGCATTTGTAATGTGATGTGCCTGACTTCCTATTAGTGGGACATTGTAATCTTGGTTCCTGTTCATTGTGCCTGTCATGAAGATTAGCAGTCTCCCAGGCCTACGCCCCACCTGCATGTCACATGTAGTGTGGGCTGTTTGGTGAAATGTCTGCATCACATCCTGTAGGTGTTGGTTCTGCCCAAATTTTATGTTGCCACCTTCTTTTCCTACTCAACCCTCCGTCTACTTCCATTATCATGGTGTGGCCTTGCACTGGTTGTGGGTGTTCTGATGGCACTTGCACCACACTAAACAATCTGGAACTGACCCAGTCTCTGATATTTCACATCCACTTATATGTTGCTGAGACCTAGCATATACTATGTATAGCACTGGGATGGTGCAATACAGGTGTCAGCATTGGTAGTGTGTACTGCTGATGTTGGGGAATGTGTGCTACATTGGATTGCACTGATGGCCCTAGCAGTGTTCCATTTCCTCTTATGACTGTGCGGGTGTGTTTTACTGGCTGGAAACATATGTCCTCCCCCTCAATGCTGATGTTTTAGCTCTATGATACTTGAGATGTTGCATGGTGGCATTTCTGCTATTGTGACACAGGCACTTGGTAGACCCTGACATGTGCAGCATGGGTATGACATTACTGCTGTGTACCTCATAATGTTACATACAATACCTGATATTTGTAGCGCCTTTAGACATGAGCATTTGACAGGTTTTGCTCATTTTTATTAATTACAGGGGATTGATAACGTTGTCATCCTGAACCCTCAATTTTGGGTGTCTTTGATCCATGGGTACGTAACTGCAATTAGCTACTTCACCTGCACACACAGCAGAGGTGGTAGTGGCAACTGTTGTCATTGGTAAATATCACTTGAGGATATGGCCTGAGACTGGAAATTGAGCCCTAGTTTATGTAGCAACACTACCAGCTGTTGTGTGACAGCAGGCCAGTTTTACGTCTTACCCTACCCTCCTGGACTGGCTTCGCTTTTCCAACCTCCTTGGCATGGCAGAGTACCCCCATGTTGTTGGTGTAGTGATGTGCTGTGCCCCAGGTTTCCCCTGAACAGCCCATGCCCTTGTGCTGTGCCCCTTTGCCCTTTCCACTACCTGGTTATCATGGCTGTCATGCATTGTGTAGAAGGTATGCCATCCCGCTTGCAATTAACAAATAGGCATTTTTGTTCCCCATGCCACTTACCCTGCATCTGTGTTGTATCCTGGTAGTCTGCGCTGTCCCGTCCTTGTATCCCTGTGACGATCCCCTCAGGGTTGATGGCTGCCACCATCTCCTCAATGTGGTCCAGGGCCTCCTGCGGTGCTGGACTCCCACCTCTAGTCTGCAGTGCTGCCTTCCTGTTACTTGCCATCTTTTTCTTGGTCCTGCGCGTGCAGTCATGCCAGCGTTTCTTGCACTCAGTGACTGTTTTCAGTACTTCTGCCACACTGTTGATCTTATTGACAATTTGTTGCCAAAGTGCCTCTCTCCTACCAATTGGCAATTTAGAGGTGACAAATAGGTGGTGCAGGTGTTCCTTCACCCCGTTCACCAGTACTTCATGCTCCTCTGCACTGAACCGACACTTCTTTTTCTTCTTCTTCCTCTCCTGGGCCCTGTGTGGGTCCTCCTGGCTAGTTCCTGGCCGGTTGTCATCTTCCTGGGGTCTGTCACGGCTTCTGGGATCCATTTTGGGGCTCCTTTGCACATTTTGCTGTGTTTGCGCCACTTTTTGACGCTATTGCAACGAACAATGGCGTGTATCCGGTTTGCGATGTCGCAATCCTGATTAAAGTCATTTTCGCTGCGTTAACATTGTTCTTCTTTATGACCTGGCACATAGGTTTGAGTAAAAATAAATGACTCTAACCAGTGGTTTGCGCCGCCGAGCGTCAAAGTATAAATTTGATACCCGGGTGGCACAAGGAAATGGCGTTAACATTTTTGACACAAAACTTTTTTCGGCGCAATTTGCCGTCAAAAAGTATAAATATGGCCCTGTGTCTGGTGGAGGAGCTGGTTCTGCCTGTCTGCTCCACCCTCTAGGCTGGGGATTAGAGTGAGCTCCGCCCTCACACATGGCTCGAAGCATGGGGTGTCAGGGCAAAACCTGGAATGGATCCAAGGATCCAGCTTCCATTCTATTGTACATGTATATATACAATTAAATGTGATGTTTCATATTGTTTTGTGTTTTATATTTTAAATAATTATTATCTGACATTATAAGGACTATGAACAACATTGTAATATGAGTAATATAAGGCTGTGTAGGCCCTGGAACCATATAAATAATGCAGTATTGATAGATTTCTAGGTCTTATATTGTGCAGCAGCGCCACCCAGCGGACTTTGTGTATTGTACCGTCAGAACACTGTACGGCCTGATAGAGTAATTGGTAGCTAACATCCTGAGTGAGATTGAATGATTGTGTATGTAAAAATTCATGGTGAAGCTGGACACTTGTCTTTGCATATACCTCTGAAAGCATGTGTACCATGCTATTTAATAAAGATTGCAGTTGTTAGGCTGGGGGTAACGTTTCAACTATTAATTATTTGAGTATGTGTTTTTGCAGCCTTTTGGGATATGACTACCATAAAATGAGTTAGGGTCCAAGATCAATTCTGCCTCTTTTGTGTGCAGGATCCCTAAGAGCTGATGAGGACCCGTGAGGAAATGGATGCCTTTCAGCAAGGTACAGCTATCTATAGTATTATACTTAGAGAACCTTGTCAACTGCCTAGTCTTATTTCTTATTTGCTTTATTTCTAATAATGTTTCTGGTACTTTTCTTTCCTTATACAGAATATGATGTGGAAGTACAGACGGCTGTCAAAGCTCTACAGCAGATCCTAGAGGCTCAAGGCGCAAAGTTTTCAGCGCAACAGGACACAATTCTTACGGATAAATAAAATTATACAATGTGTAAACGTAATGTCAACATCAACCTTAGCAGCCCCAAAGACACTGTAAAGCACCTATAGATGGGGGCCTCACAGAACCCTCATAGTGTGTTATATTGTAAGTGTGACATTTTTATTTTTTCTTCCATACAGAGCCCTTGGGGGGCTCACACGGGCCGCATGTCATCGGCACAAAAGGTAGAAGGTGGCGTTAAAAAGGCTAGCCAGACCCCTATAAAGAAAGGAACCACCCATTGGAACACGAGTTGTAGTTTACAAAAAATGTAGAGTCAAAAAAATCCTGACCTCTTTCTCTCTCAAGCAATGTTTTTTTTTCCCCAGTGGTCTTCAAACTTTTTAATGCCGCGCCCCCCCAGTTGAAAAATAAAAATCATTGGGGCCCCCCTCAGGATTTCTCACAATTATTTTAGAAATATGGCAATGTTTAAATAGGTCTAAACCTATTTAAACATTGCAGTTAAGTACTGTTACCTTTTTAAAACAGAAATAACATGCTTCTGCTTAAAACAAAGGCTTGTTATCTGTGTAATATTTCTTTTGGCCAGAGTTTGGTGCCCCTCTGGGATCACTTGAGGCCCCCCAAGGGGGGCCGCCCCCCCAGTTTGAAGACCTCTGCTCTAGGATATAGCAGTTCTATTTTTTTTATCTTTTACACTGCAGAACTGTCACAAAAGATCTCAGAAGGTGTCAGCCGTGAAGCCAAGTGGTCCGCATCACTTTTGAAGGATGTCGCAGGAGTCCTACAAAACACAAGTCATCAACAGTCGTGGAGATCAGCGCAGGGCATCAGGACAAACAATGCCCTGGCTCTACAGATCATCATCATGGACGTGCAAGGGCTGGGACACACAGGCAATGGAGCAGACACACAACATCAAGTACTGTGTAAAATCGCTGAAGAGGATCTCGAACAGTGCAACAACAATAAAATAAACCATCTTTCCTTAAAGAATCTAAAGAAGAAGCAACTTGTCCCTGAGCTACAAATGGTTCCTCTAAAACTCTCAGTTAAAAACACAGTTACGCCTCGGGTAGGACCCCACAATCCACAAGGAGTACAGCACCACTTTCCCTGTGCCACTTAGTACCCCCAACTGCCACCATGTGTATGCTGTATTTAAAATACAGCAAAGTGTGGAGCAGGGTAGGGTGCAATAGCATAATTTCTCATGACGCTATTGATGTACTCTGCAGGAGTAGTGCCAACATATTAGTGCTACTCCTGCAGAGTACATAGTGCCCCATTCTAAAGAATGGAAGCCCCCTTTTAATGCCTGCTTTCGAGCATGAGTTAAAAGTGCCCTCAAAAATGGCACAAGGAAATCTCGTAGATTTCTTCATGCCATTTTTCCGGCTTTCCTAACGGTGGAATGCCCCCTTTACATACATTACGCCTGGTGCAGGCATATCGTAGCGCAAAGGGTTACATAGTGGTGCAATGCATGCATTGCGCCACTCTGTAAATATGCCATGGGGATTTCAGCCTCGATGGGCCATATTAACATCAAAAATAATGACGTTAATGTGCACAAGATGGCACTAGGGCATTATAAATATCCCTCTAAGGCCCATATTTAGACTTTTTGATACAAACCTGCGTAAGTGCAGCTTTGTGTCAAAAATATAGCGCCGGCGTGCGTCATTCCAGGACGCCAGCCGGCACTATATTAAAGGAATGGTGCAAGCTGGCGATAAGGCCTGGTTAGCATCAAAATACATGACGCTAACCGAGTAGGGGGCCCCAGGGAAAACTAGAGGTTGTGTGGGAAAGATTGGCGCTGGTCAAGTTAGAGTAAAAAAATGACTCTAACCTGACTAGCGTCATTTGTTTGATGCACAACCCCCCTGGGCATGACTCCTGTCTTAGTAAAGACTGGAGTCAATCCCCAGCCCAATGGCCATGCCCAGGGGACTTATGTCCTCTGGGCATGGCCATTGGGCACAGTGCCATGTAGAGGGTCCAGGTTAGGCCCCACTATGAAGTTGAAAAAAAAGTTAAAAATACCTACCTGGACTTACCTGGGATGGGTCTCCCATCCTTAGGTGTCCTCCAGGTGTGTGTGCGGGTGGTTGGGAGTGTCCCTGGGGGCACAAAATGGCACCTGTGGGCTGTTTCCATGGTCTCTGATCATGGAAAATGGCCCAGAGGTCCCATAATGGTTGCCCTAACCCAAGCGTTATGTAATGGTGCTAAGGAGGCTTAGCGCCATAATTTAATGACCTCCTCCTCCTGTGCGTGATTTTTGCAGGGGAGGATAAATAAGGGGCTAGGGCCTTTGAGTAATTTTTTGCCCTGGAACACCTACCTTTCATCTCTTTGACGCAAGGCAATTTTCCGCAGGCACAAAATTACTTTAACTCCAATATCTTGGCGCTAGACATGTCTAGTGTCAAAATATAAATATGGAGTTAAGTTTGTGCCAGATTTGCATAAAAGGAATTAAGCAAATCCAGCGCAAACAAAGTATAAATATGCCCCTAAGTGTTTTACGGCTGAGATGTGTAATGTAGATGCGGTTCCCAAATACTAAAACCTCCTACAACTATTTTGGACACTAGGGCCCTGATTTATACTTTTTGGTGCAAAACTGCACCAACACAGTTTTGCATCAAATTATTTAGCACCAGCATGCACCATTTTTGAGCACCAGCCTGGCACCATATTTATGGAATGGTGCAGGCCGGTGAAAAGGATAGGCAAGCACAAAAAAAATGACATAAGCAGGATGAACGAGGCAGTATGGAAGAAGGGGATTTTGCACCAAAAAATGACGTTAGGCAGGTTAGAGTAAAAAAAAAAAAAACACTCTAAACAGCCTAGCATCATTTTCTGATGCAAAACCATCCATATCACATGACTCCTGTCTTAGAAAAGACAGGAGCCACGCCCACCACCCCAATGGGGTTACGCTACACAGAGGCGTATGTCTGTTTTTACTTTGCCTCTACTCAATTCTCAGTTCTCCTTTCATCAACCTTAATACACATAAGAACTTAATTGACCTGCGCCCACAACTTAAACGGTAAAGAACATACATTAATTATGTACATTTTTTCTAATTTTTTCTATTTTTTTCTACACCAACAATAGTGGAGTAAATCTCCAAACAACATACAGTTAAATATACAGTAATACTCCCTTTTTGTCGTTAAAAAAATTCTTTTTGAAACTAGTTGCCATTATTCATACACCCAGGCCCCTTTTTTCCTCTTTTTTCTTCCTTTTTCATTTGATGTTTTTTCTGGCTCATTGTTCATTTTTTCTTTCCAGACTTACCATAGTCTCTGAACTCTGACTACATCCATTCCCCAATTTGTACTTACTCTCACAATTCTTGATAATTGGAGTCCGGTTAAATACAATCTTAAGCTCTATATTGAATAAGGTATGATCGTCTCTTTTCTTTTCAATCTCTCCTGTTTCTGGGCGTATATTATTTGTTCTCCACACCAAACGTAGGTGACGATCACCATTCTTCGAACACCATAGCCAGTTTTTTTTTTCTCTTTGGATTGAAGGCACCTTTATGGTTTTTATTATGCCAATTTCTTTGTTCACATCAGCACTTGTATTCTCTCTCTCGTTTTGCCACACACCGTGTTTTCCAGATTGTGGGTGACTTCACTACACACAAGAGTAAAAGTCGGCATCCCCTTTCTCGTCTCATGCTAGATCTATAGTACACCACTTTTTCAATACTGGGCTTCTCTTTCCAACTCACAAACTCTGGCTGCTTCACAGTTCAACACTAAATTTCTATCTGATTTCTATGCATTTACAAATTCCTGTGATTGATCCATCCTATTTGTATACGTTTACAGCCTTGAAAAAGTCAATGGTGACGAAACACGTGTCGGCTGATTTTTCACAAACATGGAAATTGTACAGTGCTTCTTAACCACTTACCTAGTGTGTTTCATGAGATCAGAGGACTCTTGTCCTGATATATCACCAAGGAATAAATGGTTTTCACCTTGAGCCTGTGATGTGCCGTGGTTTTCTTCCCATCTATCCACAGTCAACTACCACTGAAGTAAATGCCAGGGAGACCCCCCATCCTGTTGGGATCCTAAAGATGATGATTCAGAACCGGTGTTTTTAAAAAGTGTTAGAAGGTACAGCTGTACTGTAGAGAGGTTTAGCACTACATAGCATTATGAAGAATTCCGTTTTGTTAACCTTGACTGTATAAATTCCTCTGATCATAGAGTTATAGCTATCTATCACGCCATACCAACTTTCATAAAAAGGTTGTTGCACGATGTGGGGCTTAACGATTTCTTCCAAATGCCATTCTATGGGCAGGGCATTGACAGTCCCTTGTTCACCCATCGAACACCCCACAACATGTTTGACACTGTAGAATTTCGAGAAAACCTCTCTAACCTGCTACATAGTAAGGCTGAAACAGTAGCATATGGCACCTTCAGAATCATTGCCTTCATTGTCTGAATTCGCGAGGGTGGTGTTTCTAGACCATTAAAGAGTATCTTGTATAGTAAGATCATTGGTAAGAAACAACGTTGGTTGCTCAACTTTAACACATGGGCATCCAACACCTGTCTGGCTGCTAGCATAGTAGGGTTACTGACGGATCGCACTACACCCAATGCTCATATTATGTCTAGAGCGGCTGAAGCCCATAGGGTGCTTGAAATACTGCATGACAGAATAGTCGGTTTTGGGGACCTAGGGCTTTTTGAGAACTATTTTGTTGTTACGGTAAAAGTTCTTCACCACAACGGTTCCTGGAAGTACTTCACAACTGGGGACCAGACGAAAAACAAGACCGTATATGTTCTCCATCATGAAAATCACTTTTACGGTATTTTGAACCTAATGGGCTTTCTAGGAGCCAAGTACGTGTGCACCCAGTGCTACCATATCTACAGCACACAGGTGTCTCACCAATGTGAAATGCACTGTAAAATGTGTCAGAGAGACCAGTGTATTGAGATTGCTGAGCAGAACGTACGATGGCAAACGTGTAATATGTTTTGGCACTCGCAAAGCAGCTTGAACATACACAACAGGCCTGTTCACTGTGAAATGTCCCAGGTGTAAGGTATATTTTAATGCTGGGACAGAACACAAGTGTTAAATGGTTAAAGGGTTCCCTCAGACCAAAACCGAAGACTACATAGTGTTCAATATAGAGTGTACACAGGAGACTGGTGTACATCAGCCTCATTACATTTATTCTCATCATCTAACTTTCGATGACAGCTGGGACTATGAAGGGTGCACGTGCATGGACGATTTCCTCACCACTTTCATGCAGCCAAAATTCTACTGGTACACTATGCTGGCTCATAACTCGAAAGCATACGGCTCCTTCTTTATGTTGCAGACCATGATTGGTGAAAAGATGGCTGTAGAACTCATCACCCAGGGTTCCAAACTAATGTTGTTAAAGGTGGTGCTTTTTCAAATAAGGTTCACGATACCCTACATTTTCTACCCATGAAATTGAGTGAATTACCAAAAGCCTTTGGTTTCCCAAGGTGCAAAGGTTATTTTCCTCACTTTCTCAACACCTAGTTTAATCAGAATTATGAAGGTCCCATGCCCCCACCCGACAGCTAGGATGTTGAGTATATGATGTCAGCTGAGAAAGAGAGTGTTCTACATTGGTGCAATGAAAACCGTGAAAACCACTTTCATTTTCAAACTGAGTTGAAAGCGTACTCTCAGGCAGATGTAATGATCTTACGAAAAGCCTGCAACCTTTTCAGAGACATGGTGATGGAAATGACCAAAAGGGTTAAGGTTTTCAAGTACAATACTTGAATGAGGAAAAAAGACCGTACACTACACAGACCCTTTCCAAAATATCACAGTGGACTCCATGTATATATCTATCAACAAACACATGTTTCTGAAGCCCCACACCACAGTTCTAGTACCGCCTAACCTATATAACGGCAAACAGAAGCGTTATTCAACAACCTCCATCCAGTGGCTCATGTACATCTCTGACAAAGAAAACATCTTCATTTAACACGCCTTACAGGGCGGTAAATACCGAGTGGGGCCTTAGTATCTACATGGCAACACTGTAATTAACAATTAACGGTGTGCCTATGGCTTTCAAGTATAACAGTTGTTTTTACCACATTTGCTCCTGCTGTTACAAGCCCCACGTGTTTAAGAGACTGTTGGGCACCATATTTAACACTTACACCACCGTACTCTGATGAAGGCTGAATATGTTGAAAATCATGGCTTTGAAATGAGAACCCTATGGGAACATAAGTGGTTAGACATGCTAGCGTCGGATGCAGAACTATCCTCTTTTATTAATAGGCAACAGATACCTGAGCCTTTGGAACCCCATAATGCCTTATTTGGAGGTCATACAAACCCTATACAGTTGTACAGGGCTATGGGCGAGGGTGAAAAAATATGATGTTATGGCTTCATGAATCTGTATCCATTTGTGAACAAACAAAAGTTTTACCCTGTAGGCCACCCCACCATCATCTATAGGGACCTTAAGCCCATTGGTGAATATTTTGGGCTCGTTAAGTGCCATATCTACCTGCCCCAGCTGCTTTACTTCCTGGTGCTACCATACAGAGTCAATGGTAAGCTAATGGTCCTGTTGTGTCGGACTTGCTCTGAAAGTAAGGAGACTAACGAATGTAGACACAGCGATGAGCAGAGGATGCTCACTGGTACCTGGTGTAGCATTGAGGTACAAACAACCCTTGAGAAAGGCCACAGACTATGTTAAGTAGTGGAGATATGGCACTTTGAAACAATTTCAACACAACTCTTCTCTAAGTACATCAACTTGTTTTTGAGAGACAAACAGGAGGCTTCAGGCTTCCCAAAAGGGTGTGTGAACGCGGCCTTGAAGCAAAAGTACATTGACGATTACCACACTCAGGAAGGCATATGATTGAGAACCGGGTTCATCAAGGTCAACCCGCACGGCGACAGTTAGCCAAGCTCTGCTCAAACTCCTTATGGGGAAAATTTTACTAACGTACAAACCTGTCAAACACTACCATAATAACAGATCCTGATGAGTTGCTTAAGTACCTTTTTTCACCAAGTTATGATGTGTCCAGTTTCGAGTTTATTGATGATGAGATCGCAGCTGTGTGCTGGAAATACGCAAAAGAGTACCCCACAGGGTGTAACAATATAAACATCTTTATAGCCTATTTCACAACTGCTCACACTTGTTTATAGCTTTACAAGGTGCTAGATAAACTTCAGGAGTGGTGTCTGTATCACGATACAGACTCCGTTATTTTTGTGAGTAACCCAGATGATGAAGACCCGCCCCAGGTGATTATCTAGGAGATCTGACCAGCGAATTAGAAATGGAGGATTACATAGTAGAATTCACTTCATCAGGACCCAAGACCTAGTCCAAGAAAACAGCAAACAATGCTGTGTGCATGAAAGTCAAAGGTATCACCTTAAATGTTAATAACAGTCAAAATCAATTTTGACAGTTTAAAGTATCCGGTGAATGACTACACCATATTGAAAGATTGTGAAAATTGTTGTACAACAGCCTAGCATAATGTCGTCCATTGAACGGTGGGAAATTACAACCCAGCCTTTACATAAAACCTTACGTATAGTGTTTCAGAAAAGGGTCCTTACTGAGGACAACAAACCCTACCATGCGGGTATTAAAAGTGCATTACAATCAGGAATTCCCATGACTATGGACACAAGATTGCAACACCCGTTCTCCTGCGTTTTAGCATGCCCTTCAAATGGAGTAAAAGTTATTTTTCAAAGAATTTGTTATAAAACGCTCCATGCGTTTTATCCTAGACCCAACCAACATCGTATGGCTTTATTCATGCTGGCAAGACCTTTATACTGAACTATCCCTAAAGTTCCTCTGCTTCAAATTGCCCAACAATCTCAATGATGATGCCCTGTTACCTAAACAAGTTATAAACATGGTAATTGTAGACAATCTTATGCACAAGGTTGGGGATCATCCTGAAATAGAAAAAGCTTTTACCCAATATTCATACCATCACAATCTAAGCATATGCTACATTGTGCAGAACTTGTTTTACAAGGGTAAGAGCAGTCACTCTATAGCTCTAAACACCTCATACCTCGTCCTAATTAAAACCCCCTGTGACAAACAGCAGCTATCTATAATTGCTAAACAGGTGTACCCCTGAAACACCCAGTTTTTCTTGGAAGCCTTTAACAACGCTACCACCAAACCTCACGGCTACCTTTTGATAGACTTGAACCCAACACTCTAGAAGACTACAGACTACTTGCTGATATTTTCCTTCCCCGTCACTACATACCTAAAACCATAATCAAGACATATAAAAAGAATTGTTAAAAAGATTTTTGTAACATTTACACTCTATGCCTTATAAAATACGATTCTGACCATGCCTGCATGTCTACGTCATAATCTAGCCCTCCTAAAAATGCTGGTCACAGCTAGCCCTGAACAAAGAAAGGCCATTCTCTGCTCGGCTTCAGACGACTTAGTGGCTGCTATTTCAGAAATCGTCCTAAACACCCTGAAAGGCAATGTCCCTATATCCGAGAGTCAGTTACGCGTGCTGAAGGAGAAGCATAACTTTATCAAATAGTTTAATAATAGAAGGGTATCCTTCATTTCTAAGAAGAAACTTGTAAAACCTTCAGATGGCTTTATAGGCGTGCTTTTATGGGCATAGTGATTCCTTTAATTACAAACCCCCTAACTGGTAACTAATGGATTAATCCCAAAAGATGTACTTGGTACTGCACCAACAGTTGGAACAGTTGGGCCCGTCTATGGGAGACGCATGGGATATATACGAAAAAATTCAATGCCACGCCTAAATGCCGTGATTAAAACATGTTGAACCGTACTGATTTAAAACCTTATGAAAAAGCCAATCTTTAATCCAGGGTTCTTCAAAACTTTCTACAGTATTACAAGCAATGGCAGTCTGAAAAAAACATTGAGACTCTATATACCTCCGTCTCTGATCCGCCACCAGCCCTCGCAGCACCTCAGGCTCAACAGCTCCCACAATCATTGACCCCAACACCACCATCCTCAGATGTCTTTGTTGAAGACCTTTCACAAAGCATAAATCAGAGGAATAGAGGTGCGGTGCAAATGTTACTGAGTAAAATGGCGACTTCTAAAGATATAACCTTGTGGAACGATCGTAGTGAATTCCTCTACAAAGGGCAGCCGATTGTTGGGTCTCATATGTTTGACCTCGTCAAAGATTTCACACACCCCAAAGCCCTATCACTCCCGAAAGTGCCTAGAGGTCGGGAACAGTTTCTACAGGCCTCTGCAGAACTCAACATTCCTTCTATGATCGTCGGTTATGCCGAACACAGAAAGCTGCTTGAAAGTTTGAAAGACTCTACTTACAGTCCTTCAAGTACTCCATCTGCTGTTGTTTTTAAATCTGACCCTGTGGTGCCTGCAACCCAGCTTATCCCCTAGCTATCCCCCTCTTGGAACACAGTGCCTCTGCCTTTGGAGCCTAAAAAGACATTGTCCAAAAGGAAAACTTGGTGAAATATTTGATCCTTCTACCTTTTGATCCTATGTTTTTTTTACAGTGTCTCTGTGTATAGTTTACAGCTATTAATGTATTGATTGATTTCTTTCATCATTTATTTTCTTTAGTATGCTTGGTTGCTTTATGCTTGTAGTAACATTATGTGTACTAAACACTTTTTAACTGTTTCATCACTCTTCTGTCATCTTTTTTAATGTGTGTCCTGGTAGTAGAATGAAAATGTAGAGTCTGATTTTGTGTTTAAATTCTTTTATGATATACATTTATAGTTACACGTATGCATTACACGGCCTTAAACTTTTGACAAACATTGTATTCTGTTTTAACAATAGTTGCTGCAGACCCAGCAGTTTCTTTTACATACTTCAGAGCAATACAGTCGTTATTTACTAGATTGCTCGAATATAGATTTAGAACATTCTAAACGTCATACCCTCAGACATTTTACTAATAAAAATTATACAATGTTCCCCGTATGTAACGGGAAAAGAATCCTGCACCAGCATCTTGTTATACTCGAACCTTTCAGCAGCTTTTTTTAAGTACTTGAATATGGGTTTTGTATAGATGCTATGCTCAGGGGACGCAGCTGAACTGTCAAACACTGTAACTTTGTTGATATCCAAAAACATTCCCACCCAGTGTGTTCCACCCTTGTAATGCGGCTCTGTATTAAAGACTAGTGAGCACGGTCTTTCTACACCTGCTTTCTTGGGTAGTCCATCGCTTGGGTAAACATCTAAAAAGTATTTCTTTGCATATTTATGCCTCCTTAAGAACTCACTTATCTGTACAGTGTCCATTGTACAATATTCTAAAGGTAGCCAAACATGGTCTGGCAGGCGTGGTTGACATGGATGATGTCATCGAGCACCACAAATACAATCATGTTCACATTGGTAGATATTCTCTGATAAAATTAGATGTTCCAAAACTAGGTGTGTAGTTTTGCAGGGATCACAGCCCCCTCATGTACAGAGCAGTGTAGTTGATGTCGTAGTGTTTGAAATTGAAGGGGTTTGAGGTATAAAGGCCGCTAAAAGCTGCATTGTCCACAAACCCTATGATAATAAGTTTTGGTAGTTGTCCCAAAAATACATTTTGCTGCTGGGTTAATATGGTACCAGTTGGAATGCTATGTATCTTCAGAGTGACTCTTTCCATGGGGTACTTGGTGTTCAATAGTTGTAAGGCCTCGGCATGAGCCAGTCTGATGCTTGGTGACACTTTCACTCTCTTTACAAACAAGCTGGTGGACAGTTTAAAGTGTATACTGTTCCGCATCCCCGCTGATAAGACTGAACGAGCCTATGTTGTGGGTTAGTTTGATCCTAAGATTGATGCCATTGATGAGTGGTTTATCTTGATAACAAAAGGTCCGAATGTACGCGGCCTAGGAGGTCAAACTGTCTACTGCCTGCGTCAAAGCTTGCTCTTTTTACAAAACCCTGATTGCGACCACCCAGAGCCGTAGCTTCAAAATGGCCATAAGTTTCTTTATAGAAGAGCCTTTCTGAAAGCTGTGTGTCCAGGGCATTGTTGCTGTAATAAAGAGTACTCTCAATGTATGCCCTAAACGCGTACATGTTATTACTTTGCGTGACAAGCCGTTCACCAAGGGTTTTGCCCACCTGATTAAACATGGTTGCAACGGAGTACGAGATCGTCGCCACTTTAGCTTCATCGCTATATTGAAACCATCTGCTTTTACAAATTTCAGATGCGGTGCAGCAGCGTATTGTTGAGATCCAAATACATATCCATGGACCCTGACACATAAAACTCTATCAGCTCCAGAGGCATTAAGGCGGCTGTACTGCCATTTGTTAAATTTTGTTTTGACCAATGACTTTGTGTTTCACCACTGCGCATATTAGTTGCCCAATGTTCACCAGTAGCACTTTATATGTTTTGTTCAGTTGAGCCGCCTATTGGCTTTGACATTGCATTAGCCATTACATTCTGTATTCTGCCTATTGGCTTTGACATGCTGTATCCAGTCTAGCCGCCTATTGGCTTTGACATTGCATTCCTATTGGCTTTGACATGATGTATTCAGTTTAGCTGCCTATTGACTTTGACATGCTATTAGATATTCTGCCTATTGGCTTTGACATGATATCATATATTACATCCTGTATCCAGCTTAGCTGCCTATGGGCTTTGACATGATATAAGACATTGCATTTTGTATTCAGCTCAGCTGCCTATTGGCTTTGACATGACACTAGACATTGCATTTGATATTTAGGTTAGCTGCCTATTGCCTTTAACGTGGAGTTAGACATTGCAGTTGAGAATCCAAGCTGTATTTTTCCAAGCTGTGTTTTTGCACCAGATGAACCAAGATGTTTTGTTCTCACAGTAGACTAGACCTGATAAGAGAGGGTACATGGTGTTGTTTTTCTCCGCTTGAGCTTGGGAACAGGAGTAGTCTCGGAGACCTGGCCAGTCTCCAAAAGGCTTGCTCAGTTTCCCGAGTCTGAGAGGAGGGGGCACACCTTTGTAACGAATGTAACAGGCTGCAGAGATTCAGATTCGAATCTGCCGGACCTCGTGCTGGAGCTTGGCGCCAGCTGCCAGCAATCCTGTGTGGGTAGATGAATCTCTTTCTCGCGGCTGACAGGGGGTCATCAGCTTGCAGACCTTAGAAAGATGAAGCTGTAAATAGTTTCCCACACGGTGAAGTATTTGTTTTGCTTTGCATTCAATATCTTATAAATATAACCTGCTGTGTATATTGCAAACTGATATATTTTGTTTGATTAACGCGGGCTTGAAAGCTACTAATTCGTCAACATAAAAATTGTGGTTGGGGAAGAATTAACAACAATAAAAGTCTTCTTTGAACTCAGAAGTGCATTTCTGGTGGTTTATGTATGTGCTTAAAAACTAGATAAGAGGAAAGCACTACAATTGGTACCAGGAGTGGGGTCGATCATTAAGAGTTGATTAAGGGGTTTGACGAATTGGTAGATTTCTAAGTGCACACTTTAAAAGTGTAATTGTTTTTGTGTTGTTCGGAGAATTACAGAAATTGTTTTTTGTTGTTTGGAGAATCACAGTAGCACGGCAGACCATGTCTGGGAATGCATGTGTTGTTAAACTGCCTGATGGTGCTAGGAAAAACTGTGAATTGTTTTCTGTTTGGAGAATTACAGAAGCACGGCAGACCATGTTTGAAAATGCATGTGTAGCTAAACTGCCTGATACTGCTTTGAGAAATAATTTCTGTTGTACATATGTAGAAAACGTGTCTTTTGGAAGTAATGATGACAGAAAGGTCTGGATACCTTTATCTGCTTATAGAGAAATGCAGGAGAAATGTAGGGAGTTGGAACATGAAAATAGAAATTTACGTGAGCAAATTAGCCAGGATACAACAATTCAAAATAATGCTGAAAGTTATAAAAATGATGTTGGTTTAGAAGAATCTTTCTTTTCCCATTCCAGTAATGAGGGGGTTAAGACAGCTCCGAGCTGCACTGAGTTTTCGTGTGAGCCAGGGTTTTTGGCAGACAAAATGCATTCCTTAACTGATAACACGGAGGAGAGAGACCAGAATGTGATTTACGAGTTACCGTTGCAAAATGCACAAGTAAAACGAAAGATTTTAGAGCAAGAGCCGACTTTCATTAGCTTGTTTGATTTTTGGAAAAAGAATAGCCCTCATTTGAGTGAAATCCTAACACTTTTGTGTATGGTCACTGTGAAAAATAATATGCAGCTGCGCGCTTGTGATTTGGCAAATGAAATAATGCAGACTTTAGGTTTTTGCGCAGTGCAAGAAGGAAATACTGATTTACATGTAATTCAAGAACAAGGAAAGAAAATAGTGCCCCTAGCTAGAATCATACAATGGATCTGGTACTTGCAAGACAGGGCTAGAGTACCACAGGTAAAAGAGTTACCAATGAAATTGTGTGCATCATTTGAATTCGTGTCCACTGAAGATAAAAAGCATGTTTGTTTTACTAATGATTCACTGACTGAAATGTTGTTTTCTGGCACAGTAGAAGGAACAGCGTTGTATAATGTGTGCCAGATTTTACAGCAAGAGCTGCGTCAGATGTGTCATTTTTACGCTGATTTTTGGTTCTTTGCTAATGTTTTAGCTATTTGTT
Organism: Pleurodeles waltl; assembly: GCF_031143425.1. Lineage (NCBI taxonomy): Eukaryota > Metazoa > Chordata > Amphibia > Caudata > Salamandridae > Pleurodeles > Pleurodeles waltl. The sequence continues at coordinate 1,496,373,987 of NC_090445.1, forward strand.
TTTTCACATGGCTTGTGCCTAACTGGTTCAATTACCTTGCAGATGTTAATGAGAAAAATTCAGAGAGAGAAGTGTTCACCCAGAATTCTGCCTTAGTGGGGATGGCTAAGTGGGTGCCCCAGAAATGTGAACAGCTGAGAGAAAAAGCCACTTACAGGTGGGCAGAGATGAGAGAGATGCACATTCCCCTAGATTGGATAAAAACTGTGCAGCACGCACAAAAGCAATCTGTTATGCAAGCAGTCACAGAGCAGTTGGGGAGAGGAAAGTTACCAGGACAGAAATGGCAAATTGATCAGGTTTTAGGGAGAGTGATTGCTGCAAATTACCAAGGAAAAATCAAAATTATGCTGATACCTAGAAAAAAATCTGATTCATTCATACAAATTGGAGACAGAATGGCCCAAATTGGCAAAACTGCAGTGAATGCAGGTTTGGTAAAGAATGAGTCTGCCCCAGCCCTTCTGACAGTGCAAGAAAAGGGAAGCTGTGGCGCAGCAGATAAAAACCTCAGTGCTGATGTGTGGGCTGAAGCCCCAAGTGATCCTCCAGAACCTGCAGAAAATATAACAAAGGGCCCCAAAAACGTCCTGCTGATTATAATACAGGGAAAGAAAGAGGAAGGGTGCAGTTTAAATGAAAAATGTTGTTTGCAAGAAAAGTCATACTTGTTTCTTTTGCAGATCCTACCACGTTTCGCCACTGTCCCTGAGTGTGCTGTGTGGTCCCCCTTCCGGTGTGTGCGTGTGGGGTCGGGGAAGGGACCGAACCCCCAACCTGAACCTGGCTGAGTAAAGTGCCAGCACCATGGATCCATTTTGCGCAAACTGCGCCTTCAGTTCAAGTTCAACTTGTTTGATTGCATTCTTCCACTGGAACTAAGCTGTGTTTTTTTTTTTTTTCCCTTCTCGTATGGAACTCTGACTTTTGCTTACCTTCCAGCAAACCTTTCAGGTGGACCGTGCATCTTTACATGAGCAGAACTCATGCCACATTAAATTGCTAACACTGTTGAATTAGAGACTCATTCAGAGTACAAATTGCTCAGTCTTTTCTATGTAGATGTATCTGAGGTGAAAGGTTATGAGATCAATGTGTTAATTCACTTCTATTGCTTTACAGGGATTGCTTTGATCATTCAAATCTGATTTGCTGATAATGTTTTTTTTTTGTGTGCTGATGTTTTTTTTTTTAAACAAGAGATATGTGAAACAAAAATTCATTGGTCAAAGGGCGGAATGTACTGCCATTTGTTAAATTTTGTTTTGACCAATGACTTTGTGTTTCACCACTGCGCATATTAGTTGCCCAATGTTCACCAGTAGCACCTTATATGTTTTGTTCAGTTGAGCCGCCTATTGGCTTTGACATTGCATTAGCCATTACATTCTGTATTCTGCCTATTGGCTTTGACATGCTGTATCCAGTCTAGCCGCCTATTGGCTTTGACATTGCATTCCTATTGGCTTTGACATGATGTATTCAGTTTAGCTGCCTATTGACTTTGACATGCTATTAGATATTCTGCCTATTGGCTTTGACATGATATCATATATTACATCCTGTATCCAGCTTAGCTGCCTATGTGCTTTGACATGATATAAGACATTGCATTTTGTATTCAGCTCAGCTGCCTATTGGCTTTGACATGACACTAGACATTGCATTTGATATTTAGGTTAGCTGCCTATTGCCTTTAACGTGGAGTTAGACATTGCAGTTGAGAATCCAAGCTGTATTTTTCCAAGCTGTGTTTTTGCACCAGATGAACCAAGATGTTTTGTTCTCACAGTAGACTAGACCTGATAAGAGAGGGTACATGGTGTTGTTTTTCTCCGCTTGAGCTTGGGAACAGGAGTAGTCTCGGAGACCTGGCCAGTCTCCAAAAGGCTTGCTCAGTTTCCCGAGTCTGAGAGGAGGGGGCACACCTTTGTAACGAATGTAACAGGCTGCAGAGATTCAGATTCGAATCTGCCGGACCTCGTGCTGGAGCTTGGCGCCAGCTGCCAGCAATCCTGTGTGGGTAGATGAATCTCTTTCTCACGGCTGACAGGGGGTCATCAGCTTGCAGACCTTAGAAAGATGAAGCTGTAAATAGTTTCCCACACGGTGAAGTATTTGTTTTGCTTTGCATTCAATATCTTATAAATATAACCTGCTGTGTATATTGCAAACTGATATATTTTGTTTGATTAACGTGGGCTTGAAAGCTACTAATTCGTCAACATAAAAATTGTGGTTGGGGAAGAATTAACAACAATAAAAGTCTTCTTTGAACTCAGAAGTGCATTTCTGGTGGTTTATGTATGTGCTTAAAAACTAGATAAGAGGAAAGCACTACAGCGGCTAGCGGCGATACCTCCCTGAAAAAATAGTTTTCAATGCTAGTCTGCATTGGTTTTAGAGAAAACAGGTCTAGCTCTAATTTAGCGCATTCACCCAATGCACAATGTACAAAGGCCATGTTTGCAGGTTGTTCAGCATTTTAAAAAATATTTACGTTATGGCCTCTTTTCTTCTTCTTCTTTGAAGCACTCTTCCAACTTAAGGATCTTTGTTTGTGAGCGCTTTTTGAAGATCGGCGACCTCCTTCTCTTTGAAGCACCATCCCGCTCCTTCTTGAGGTTGCTTATTCATACGATTGACAACCACAGACATCACAGAACCCACCACATCCTGCACAATGTTCGCAGCAGCCGCTTAAGGGTGCAGTTTTGCAATTTTGTAGCCTCAAGAACAGCACAGCTCTTCTAAACAAACTACAGAAGAAACCCCCCAAACCGGTCCCGTACATAACCGGGGCCCCTTGAAAGTACAGAGGTGGGGCTCCATATCCAGCCTGGTTTCTTTAATGATCCCTATACGGATTGCCGTCCGTTTTCATAATCACCATGATGACTTGTTAATAGTCGCTGTTGCATCATGGACTTAAATGAAGCTTAACTATAACCTTCCCAAATTTCAAGGGCACCAGCTCAATCTGATCGTCCTGGATCATGATCGTAATGGTGTCAAAATGTTTTTTAGAAATTGATACATAGTCGGGTTTGTTGTATTGTATATTAACCATTGTGTTAGTTTCACCCTTCACCAGGACCCACCTTAACAACGGTGAATAGCTATTGCATATCCTCTGCAACTCTACGATGCCGCTATACACGTAGATTGTGTAGATACCTTCATTAATATCGTGCACGACTGGTCCGGTTCTACTTGACTTCTGATATGCTGTACTGTTCCTAAAACTCTTGTTAATTTACCCAACCAGTTAAACACTGTATTGTGATTTGGAGCTTTAACCTGTTCTGAGATCATCTCGTCCATGGCACAGGGGAACTTGCCCCCCCGTGCACCCCCCTCCCCCCCCAAGGCGGGGATGGAAGGGGAAGACCTTCCCCTTTCACCCCCCCCGGGAGCAGGAATCTCCACTAGACCCCAGGGATTTCTTCAAGTAGGTTTATTTTGGGGGCGACCCTTGGGCAAGGGTCGCCCCCCCCGGAGCAATTTTTTTTTGTATTTCGCCCCCCCCCCCCTGGGGGCAGATCCACCGATTTTTCGGCGGATCTGCCCCCAGGGGGGGGCGAAAACCACTAGACACCAGGGATTTTATTTTTTGTGTGTATTTTGGGGGTGACCCCTTGGGCAAGGGTGGCCCCCCCGGGGCAATTTTGTTTTGTATTTCGCCCCCCCCCTGGGGGCAGATCCACCGATTTTTCGGCGGATCTGCCCCCTGAGGGGGCGAAAACCACTAGACACCAGGGATTTTATTTTTGGAGTGTATTTTGGGGGTGACCCCTTGGGCAAGGGTCGCCCCCCGGGGGCAATTTTTTTTGTATTTCACCCCCCCCTCCTGTGGGCAGATCCGCCGATTTTTCGGCGGATCTGCCCCCGGGGGGGGAGGGGGCGAAAACCACTAGACACCAGGGATTTTATTTTTGGTGTGTATTTTGGGGGCGACCCCTTGTGCAAGGGTCGCCCCCCCCCCGGGGGCAATTTTTTTTAGTACTTCGACCCCCCCGGGGGGTCGAAATCCACTAGACACCAGGGAATTTGTTTTTATTGTGTTTTTTGGGGGTGACCACTTGGGCAAGGGTCGCCCCCCCGGGGTCAATTTTTTTAGTGTTTCGCCCCCCCCCCCCGGGGGCAGATCGCCTTTTTTTCAGCCGATCTGCCCCCGGGGGGGGGGGGCGAAATCCACTAGACACCAGGGATTTATTTTATTGTAAAGTTTCTTTTGGGGGCGACCCCTTGGGCAAGGGTCACCCCACTGGGGGGCGAAATCCACTAGACACCAGGGATTTTGTTTTTATTGTTTATTTTGGGCAAGGGTCGCTCCCCTGGGGGGCTATTTTTTTTTCTGTTTCGGCCCCCCCGATGTCAGACCAGCCATTTTTTGGACGATCTGGCCCCCGGGGGGTGGAAGCACACTAGGCGCCAGGGATTGTGTGATGTGTGTTTGGGGGCACCCCATGGGCAACGGTCGCCCCCCTAAAGTGGAGAAAGTTGGTATTGGCCATCTCTGCCCCTATTTTTGTAGGCCCATCTGCCCCCAAGGATGGCAGAAACCACCAATACGGCAGGGATTTTTTTGTTTTGTTTTGTGTTGTGCTGGGGGTGCCCCCTTTGGGAAGGGTCGCCCCCTAAAGGGGGCACAGAGCTGTTGTCCATTTCTGTCCCCCTTGGGGGCAGATTGGCCAATTTTATTACGCCCATCTGCCCCCAAGGGGGGGCAGAATCCACTTAGGTACCAGGGACAACTTCTAAGTTCTTGGTGGTGGGGTGTTTGTCAACTGGCAAAGTATTTGTATGTGTGATTATAACAATTTATTTCTTCTTTTTCTTCTAGTTCAACGCTTTTGCTTCCTTTGCTGTGGATCTTTGCGGTTTTGGCAGTAGTTGTCCTGCGGCTTGCATAGTTGCATGTTTTAGGTAAGTGAAAGCAATTTACTCCAAAGGAGTATTGTTGACATGCATGAATGACATGTTTGTAGGTGGTGTACTAAATGCAGTATTGTGTGTTTTACATTGTCCTTAGATTTGAGCACAGTGATGTTTTGTGTTGTCATATGTCTAATTTGCTTTTTTCTTTTTTCTTTTTAGTGGGATATCATTGGTGATTGCTGTGTCTGTGCAGAGTAGTTGCTTGTTGAGTAGCTTTTTCAGGCAAGTGAGTGGTATAGTTTTTTGTAGTACATAACTCTTTGTGATAAAGCTACACTTTGCTTATTACTTATTTTAGTGCTGGTTGTTGTTGGCAATCCATTTGTTGTTAGGATCATGGCTAGCCGCAAAGTGACCGCTCAGCAGGTTGTTCGCATGCTCTTTGAGTCGTCTTCAGACCATGATTACGACACTGACTCTGCATCTGAGGCAGAGGAGGAAGCAGGAGATTCGGGAAGTGAGTTTTCTGTCCGAGAGTATTCTTCTGATGAGGAAGCTACTCTCAGTGCAGATGAAGGGCCTGTGTTAGAGGAGGACATTGATGTGCCAAGAGTGCAGCAGCCTGGGGCTGAAGGGTTTCCCATTAGAAGACCTGACACCTGGATTGCCCCAAACATGGAGCAGCCACAGTTACCTGCATTTACTGGTCTCCCAGGGTGTAGAGTTAATACGGAAAACTTTTTGCCTGTCCATTTCTTTCACTTGTTTATGGACAATGTATTTTTGGAAGAGATTGTGGAGCAGACAAATGTGTATGCAGAGCAATATTTGCGGGACAAGGCTGCCAGACTTAAGCCTCAGTCTAGAGCTACTCATTGGGTTCCCACATATCTGGAAGAGATGAAAAGGTTTTTAGGTTTGTCTTTTTTGATGGGGTTGATCAGGAAGCCGTCACTGGCTTCTTATTGGTCTACTAGTCCCTTGATGGCAACTGCTATATTTCCTGCAACTATGACACGTAATCGGTATTTGCTTCTTCTTCGTATGCTGCATTTTGTAGACAATGCTTTAGCCTTGCCATGAGATCACCCTGATTGTGACCGCCTTTTTAAGATTAGGCCTGTCCTTGATCATTTTGTGGATCGGTTTTCAGTGGTCTATGTTCCAGGCAAAGAGATAAGTGTGGACGAGTCTTTGGTCCTTTTCAAGGGGCGTTTAGTTTTTAAGCAGTACATTCCTAGTAAGAGGGCACGGTATGGGATTAAATTGTATCTGCTGTCAGAAAGCAGTACAGGATATGTGTATAATTTCCGGGTCTACACTGGTAGGGATTCCAGTATTGACCCTCCTGGTTGTCCGACCACTTTTGGAGTTAGCGAAAAAATTGTGTGGGAACTTGCTAGACGGCTGTTTAACAAAGGTCACCATTTGTACGTAGATAATTTCTACACTGGCGTGCAGTTGTTCAAGGAGTTGTTTAGGGTGGACACTGTTGCTTGTGGCACAATCCGTTCTAACTGGAAAGGCTATCCAAGGGAGCTTGTCTGTAAAAAACTTGAGAGGGGACAGTGCAGTGCCTTGCGGAATAATGAGCTGCTAGCTCTGAAATTTTCAGACAGGAGGGATGTGTACATGCTATCGACTATCCATGATGAGAGTACTTCCCCTGTGGCTGTTTGGGGTCAGGTTGCGGAAGTGCGCAAACCTGCGTGCATTTTGGACTACAATAGGCACATGGGTGGTGTTGATAGAGTAGATCAGAGGTTGGAACCTTACACTGCTCTTCGTAAGTCTTATGTGTGGTATAAAAAGTTGGCCCTACATTTATTTCATTTGGCAACTTTTAATGCCTTTATTGTATACAAGGATTGTTCACCTGAGTCAAGGATGACATTTGTTAAATTTCAGGAGTCGGTGATAGAAAGCCTTATTGTGGTGGAACCGGCAAGAGTTCCTAGAGTAGAAGTGGTGGAGGATGTGGCTAGATTGATAGATCGGCACTTTCCAGATCACATTCCTCCCACTCCCAAAAAAGACATGCCCACAAAGAAATGTAGAGTATGTGCCCGGAGATCAATCTGGAGGGAGCGCCGGATGTACTGCCCCGAATGCCCTTCAAAGCCTGGGCTGTGTGTGCCCAGCTGTTTTAGAAGTTACCACACAAGGAAAAACTTTTTGGAAATACCGTGAGCGTAAGCTGTCTGTTTTATATTTTCATATGTTTCGCGGTTGGCATCTCTGTTGTGTATTAAGTTAGAGCTTTTGTGTTTGTAGTTTTGTGCTTATTTTATAATTAGTGGTTTCTTTGTTGTTTATAAACAAAAAAAGTGATGGCGGTGTGCGTAGGGTGGCGCTTGGCTGGCGGTGTGCGTGGGGTGGCGCTTGGCTGGCGGTGTGCTTGGGGTGGCGCTTGGCTGGCGGTGTGCATTGGGTGGCGCTTGGCTGGCGGTGTGCTTGGGGTGGTGCTTGGCTGGTGGTGTGCGTGGGGTGGCGCTTGGCTGGCGGTGTGCTTGGGGTGGCGCTTGGCTGGCGGTGTGCGTGGGGTGGCGCTTGGCTGGCGGTGTGCGTAGGGTGGCGCTTGGCTGGCAGTGTGCTTGGGGTGGCGCTTGGCTGGCGGTGTGCGTTGGGTGGCGCTTGGCTGGCGGTGTGCTTGGGGTGGTGCTTGGCTGGTGGTGTGCGTGGGGTGGCGCTTGGCTGGCGGTGTGCTTGGGGTGGCGCTTGGCTGGCGGTGTGCGTGGGATGGCGCTTGGCTGGCCGTGCCAGCCAAACGGCAGTCCACACTTCCATCAGCTGGTGTGATTCTTGTATCAGGCATGTGGGCGTATGTAAGTGATGGGCCCTTGAGTGGCGTGGTCTGTCGATGTGAGTGTTGTAATGTGCTGGGCCCGTGGCTGATGGTGTGAATGGTCTTGTGCGTGTCATGTATGAAAGGTGAGTGAATGAACTGTAAAGCGGTTGGTGCCTTGTCGTGGCTTTACAGCTCACGAGCTGTGAGTCATTGGTTCACTTTTTTGCCTTTCAGTTATTAGCAGTGCATTTCATTTTTGTGAAATCTCTTGTTAATAAAATTTGATCCACTGAACCATCTCTCACCCTCGTGCCAAATCCAACCAGTATGTGTGCTAAAAAATGTCAAAACCTGCTCCGCTGAAATCAGGCGTCGCAGCACACCTGTGACACGCTAGGTGCCTCGGGTGGGACCCCGATGATGAAGCATGCCACCAACTTGGTTGGTGGGTGAGGGGTCTTCTTCACATAACCTAAGTGTGTTTCTTTTCACAATTTTAGTGTTTGGCACATCACGGACGTATGTGCACACATCAAAATGATATATTACAAAAATACCTGTGTTTGGGGGGGAGGGCCCACCTATGTTTTTGGTCCTGGGTGCGGCCTTCATCTAGGGAAACCTACAAAACCCAGAAATTAGACACCCCAAGGAGTCCCAACATTTTCTTACCCAGACTCCTCTGTAAACCTCAAAATTTGCATAAAAAAGCATATTTTCCTGACTTTTCTTAGTAGGATCACCGCTCCAGCACAAAATTCCTACTCCCCAGTTTTACCCTCAGTCTCCCAAGTAAAATGACACCTCACTTATGTGGGTCCCCAAAGCAGAGTCCGTCTAAAGATGTATCAAAGAATATGTCCTTATAAACTCGCTCTGCTATACCCTCTATCTCTTCAAGTTTTGGGCCTTATTCTGTAGCAGGCACCTGGCCCACCCACACAAGTGAGGTATCATTTTTATCGGGAGACTTGGGGGAATGCTGGGTGGAAGGAAATTTGTGGCTCCTCTCAGATTCCAGAACTTTCTGTCACCGAAATGAGAGGAAAGGGTGTTTTTGTAGCCAAATTTTGAGGTTTGCAAAGGATTCTGGGTAACAGAACCTGGTCCGAGCCCCGCAAGTCACCCCTCCTTGGATTCCCCTAGGTCTCTAGTTTTCAGAAAGGCACAGGTTTGGTAGGTTTCCCTAGGTGCCGGCTGAGCTAGAGGCCAAAATCTACAGGTAGGCACTTCGCAAAAAACACCTCTGTTTTCTTTCAAAAATTTGGATGTGTCCACGTTGTGCTTTGGGGCGTTTCCTGTCGCGGGCGCTAGGCCTACCCACACAAGTGAGGTATCATTTTTATCGGGAGACTTGGAGGAACGCTGGGTGGAAGGAAATTTGTGGCTCCTCTCAGATTCCAGAACTTTCTGCCACAGAAATGTGAGGAACATGTGTATTTTTAGCCAAATTTTGAGGTTTGCAAAGGATTCTGGGTAACAGAACCTGGTCGAAGCCCTGCAAGTCACCCCATCTTGGAATCCCCTAGGTCTCTAGTTTTCAGAAATGCACAGGTTTGGTAGGTTTCCCTAGGTGCCGGCTGAGCTAGAGGCCAAAATCTACAGGTAGGCACTTCGCAAAAAACACCTCTGTTTTCTTTAAAAAATTTGGATGTGTCCACGTTGCGCTTTGGGGCGTTTCCTGTCGCGGGCGCTAGGCCTACCCACACAAGTGAGGTATCATTTTTATCGGGAGACTTGGGGGAACGCTGGGTGGAAGGAAATTTGTGGCTCCTCTCAGATTCCAGAACTTTCTGCCACAGAAATGTGAGAAACATGTGTTTTTTTAGCCACATTTTGAGGTTTGCAAAGGATTCTGGGTAACGGAACCTGGTCCGAGCCCCGCAAGTCACCCCATCTTGGATTCCCCTAGGTCTCTAGTTTTCAGAAATGCACAGATTTGGTAGGTTTCCCTAGGTGCCGGCTGAGCTAGAGGCCAAAATCTACAGGTAGGCACTTCGCAAAAAACACCTCTATTTTCTTTAAAAAATTTGGATGTGTCCACATTGCGCTTTGGGGCGTTTCCTGTCGCGGGCGCTAGGCCTACCCACACAAGTGAGGTCTCATTTTTATCAGGAGACTTGGGGGAACGCTGGGTGGAAGGAAATTTGTGGCTCCTCTCAGATTCCAGAACTTTCTGCCATAGAAATGTGAGAAACATGTGTTTTTTAAGCCAAATTGTGAGGTTCGCAAAGGATTCTGGGTAACAGAACCTGGTCCGAGCCCCGCAAGTCAACCCTCCTTGGATTCCCCTAGGTCTCAAGTTTTCAGAAATGCACAGGTTTGGTAGGTTTTCCTTGGTGCCGTCTGAGCTAGAGGCCAAAATCTACAGGAAGCACTTCGCAAAAAACACCTCTGTTTTCTTTCAAAAATTTGGATGTGTCCACGTTGCGCTTTGGGGCGTTTCCTGTCGCGGGCGCTAGGCCTACCCACACAAGTGAGGTATCATTTTTATCGGGAGACTTGGGGGAACGCTGGGTGGAAGGAAATTTGTGGCTCATCTCAGATTCCATAACTTTCTGCCACAGAAATGTGAGGAACGTGTGTTTTTTTAGCCAAATTTTGAGGTTCGCAAAGGATTTTGGGTAACAGAACCTGGTCTGAGCCCCGCAAGTCAACCCTCCTTGGATTCCCCTAGGTCTCTAGTTTTCAGAAATGCACAGGTTTGGTAGGTTTTCCTTGGTGCCGGCTGAGCTAGAGGCCAAAATCTACAGGAAGCACTTCGCAAAAAACACTTCTGTTTTCTTTCAAAAATTTGGATGTGTCCACGTTGCGCTTTGGGGCGTTTCCTGTTGTGGGCGCTAAGCCTACCCACACAAGTGAGGTATCATTTTTATCGGGAGACTTGGGGGAACGCTGGGTGGAAGGAAATTTGTGGCTCCTCTCAGATTCCAGAACTTTCTGCCACAGAAATGTGAGGAACGTGTGTTTTTTTAGCCAAATTTTGAGGTTCGCAAAGGATTTTGGGTAACAGAACCTGGTCCGAGCCCCGCAAGTCAACCCTCCTTGGATTCCCCTAGGTCTGTAGTTTTCAGAAATGCACAGGTTTGGTAGGTTTTCTTTGGTGCCAGCTGAGCTAGAGGCCAATATCTACAGGTAGGCACTTCGCAAAAAACACCTCTGTTTTCTTTAAAAAATTTGGATGTGTCCACGCTGCGCTTTGGGGCGTTTCCTGTCGCGGGCGCTAGGCCTACCCACACAAGTGAGGTATCATTTTTATCAGGAGACTTGGGGGAACGCTGGGTGGAAGGAAATTTGTGGCTCCTCTCAGATTCCAGAACTTTCTGCCACAGAAATGTGAGGAGCATGTGTTTTTTTAGCCAAATTTTGAGGTTTGCAAAGGATTCTGGGTAGCAGAACCTGGTCCAAGCCCCGCAAGTCACCCCATCTTGGATTCCCCTAGGTCTCTAGTTTTCAGAAATGCACAGAATTGGTAGGTTTCCCTAGGTGCCGGCTGAGCTAGAGGCCAAAATCTACAGGTAGGCACTTCGCAAAAAACACCTCAGTTTCCTTTCAAAAATTTGGATGTGTCCACGTTGCGCTTTGGGGCGTTTCCTGTCGCGGGCGCTAGGCCTACCCACACAAGTGAGGTATAATTTTTATCGGGAGACTTGGGGGAACGCTGGGTGGAAGGAAATTTGTGGCTCCTCTCAGATTCCAGAACTTTCTGCCACAGAAATGTGAGGAACATCTGTTTTTTTAGCCAAATTTTGAGGTTCGCAAAGGATTCTAAGTAACAGAATCTGGTCCGAGCCCCGCAAGTCACCCCATCTTGGATTCCCCTAGGTCTCTAGTTTTCAGAAATGCACAGGTTTGGTAGGTTTCCCTAGGTGCCGGCTGAGCTAGAGGCCAAAATCTACAGGTAGACACTTCGCAAAGAACACCTCTGTTTTCTTTCAAAAATTTGGATGTGTCCACGTTGCGCTTTGGGGCGTTTCCTGTCGCGGGCGCTAGGCCTACCCACACAAGTGAGGTATCATTTTTATCGGGAGACTTGGGGGAACGCTGGGTGGAAGGAAATTTGTGGCTCCTCTCAGATTCCAGAACTTCTGCCACAGAAATGTGAGGAACGTGTGTTTTTTTAGCCAAATTTTGAGGTTCGCAAAGAATTCTGGGTAACAGAACCTGGTCCGAGCCCCGCAAGTCAACCATCCTTCGATTCCCCTAGGTCTCTAGTTTTCAGAAATGCACAGGTTTGGTAGGTTTTCTTTGGTGCCGGCTGAGCTAGAGGCCAAAATCTACAGGTAGGCACTTCGCAAAAAACACCTCTGTTTTCTTTCAAAAATTTGGAAGTGTCCACGTTGCACTTTGGGGCATTTCCTGTCGCGGGCGCTAGGCCTACCTACACAAGTGAGGTATCATTTTTATCGGGAGACTTGGGGGAACGCTGGGTGGAAGGAAATTTGTGGCTCCTCTCAGATTCCAGAACTTTCTGCCACAGAAATGTGAGAAACATGGGTTTTTTTAGCCACATTTTGAGGTTTGCAAAGGATTCTGGGTAACAGAACCTGGTCCGAGCCCCGCAAGTCACCCCATCTTGGATTCCCCTAGGTCTCTAGTTTTCAGAAATGCACAGGTTTGGTAGTTTTTTTTTGGTGCCGGCTGAGCTAGAGGCCAAAATCTACAGGTAGGCACTTCGCAAAAAACACCTCTGTTTTCTTTCAAAAATTTGGATGTGTCCACGTTGCGCTTTGGGGCGTTTCCTGTCGCGGGCACTAGGCCTACCCACACAAGTGAGGTATCATTTTTATCAGGAGACTTGGGGGAATGCTGGGTGGAAGGAAATTTGTGGCTCCTCTCAGATTCCAGAACTTTCTGCCACAGAAATGTGAGGAATGTGTGTTTTTTTAGCCAAATTTTGAGGTTCGCAAAGGATTTTGGGTAACAGAACCTGGTCCGAGCCCCGCAAGTCAACCCTCCTTCGATTCCCCTAGGTCTCTAGTTTTCAGAAATGCACAGGTTTGGTAGGTTTTCTTTGGTGCCGGCTGAGCTAGAGGCCAAAATCTACAGGTAGGCACTTCGCAAAAAACACCTCTGTTTTCTTTCAAAAATTTGGATGTGTCCACGTTGCACTTTGGGGCATTTCCTGTCGCGGGCGCTAGGCCTACCTACACAAGTGAGGTATCATTTTTATCGGGAGACTTGGGGGAACGCTGGGTGGAAGGAAATTTGTGGCTCCTCTCAGATTCCAGAACTTTCTGCCACAGAAATGTGAGAAACATGGGTTTTTTTAGCCACATTTTGAGGTTTGCAAAGGATTCTGGGTAACAGAACCTGGTCCGAGCCCCGCAAGTCACCCCATCTTGGATTCCCCTAGGTCTCTAGTTTTCAGAAATGCACAGATTTGGTAGGTTTCCCTAGGTGCCGGCTGAGCTAGAGGCCAAAATCTACAGGTAGGCACTTCGCAAAAAACACCTCTGTTTTCTTTAAAAAATTTGGATGTGTCCACATTGCGCTTTGGGGCGTTTCCTGTTGCGGGCGCTAGGCCTACAAACACAAGTGAGGTCTCATTTTTATCTGGAGACTTGGGGGAACGCTGGGTGGAAGGAAATTTGTGGCTCCTCTCAGATTCCAGAACTTTCTGCCACAGAAATGTGAGGTACATGTGTTTTTTTAGCCAAATTGTGCGGTTCGCAAAGGATTCTGGGTAACAGAACCTGGTCCGAGCCCCGCAAGTCAACCCTCCTTGGATTCCCCTAGGTCTCTAGTTTTCAGAAATGCACAGGTTTGGTAGGTTTTCCTTGGTGCCGGCTGAGCTAGAGGCCAACATCTACAGGAAGCACTTCGCAAAAAACACCTCTGTTTTATTTCAAAAATTTGGATGTGTCCACGTTGCGCTTTGGGGCGTTTCCTGTCGCGGGCGCTAGGCCTACCCACACAAGTGAGGTATCATTTTTATCGGGAGACTTGGGGGAACGCTGGGTGGAAGGAAATTTGTGGCTCCTCTCAGATTCCAGAATTTTCTGCCACAGAAATGTGAGGAACGTGTGTTTTTTTAGCCAAATTTTGAGGTTCGCAAAAGATTTTGGGTAACAGAACCTGGTCCGAGCCCCGCAAGTCAACCCTCCTTGGATTCCCCTAGGTCTCTAGTTTTCAGAAATGCACAGGTTTCATAGGTTTTCCTTGCTGCCGGCTGAGCTAGAGGCCAAAATCTACAGGAAGCACTTCGCAAAAAACACCTCTGTTTTCTTTCAAAAATTTGGATGTGTCCACGTTGCGCTTTGGGGCGTTTCCTGTCGCGGGCGCTAGGCCTACCCACACAAGTGAGGTATCATTTTTATCGGGAGACTTGGGGGAACGCTGGGTGGAAGGAAATTTGAGGCTCCTCTCAGATTCCAGAACTTTCTGCCACAGAAATATGAGGAACATGTGTGTTTTTAGCCAAATTTTGAGGTTCGCAAAGGATTTTGGGTAACAGAACCTGGTTCGAGCCCCGCAAGTCAACTCTCCTTGGATTCCCCTAGGTCTCTAGTTTTCAGAAATGCACAGGTTTGGCAGGTTTTCTTTGGTGCCGGCTGAGCTAGAGGCCAAAATCTACAGGTAGGCACTTCGCAAAAAACACCTCTGTTTTCTTTCAAAAATTTGGATGTGTCCACGTTGCGCTTTGGGGCGTTTCCTGTGGCGGGCGCTAGGCCTACCCACACAAGTGAGGTATCATTTTTATCAGGAGACTTGGGGGAACGCTGGGTGGAAGGAAATTTGTGGCTCCTCTCAGATTCCAGAACTTTCTGCCACAGAAATGTGAGGAGCATGTGTTTTTTTAGCCAAATTTTGAGGTTTGCAAAGGATTCTGGGTAGCAGAACCTGGTCCGAGCCCCGCAAGTCACCCCATCTTGGATTCCCCTAGGTCTCTAGTTTTCAGAAATGCACAGGATTGGTAGGTTTCCCTAGGTGCCGGCTGAGCTAGAGGCCAAAATCTACAGGTAGGCACTTCGCAAAAAACACCTCAGTTTCCTTTCAAAAATTTGGATGTGTCCACGTTGCGCTTTGGGGCGTTTCCTGTCGCGGGCGCTAGGCCTACCCACACAAGTGAGGTATAATTTTTATCGGGAGACTTGGGGGAACGCTGGGTGGAAGGAAATTGGTGGCTCCTCTCAGATTCCAGAACTTTCTGCCACAGAAATGTGAGGAACATCTGTTTTTTTAGCCAAATTTTGAGGTTCGCAAAGGATTCTAAGTAACAGAATCTGGTCCGAGCCCCGCAAGTCACCCCATCTTGGATTCCCCTAGGTCTCTAGTTTTCAGAAATGCACAGGTTTGGTAGGTTTCCCTAGGTGCCGGCTGAGCTAGAGGCCAAAATCTACAGGTAGACACTTCGCAAAGAACACCTCTGTTTTCTTTCAAAAATTTGGATGTGTCCACGTTGCGCTTTGGGGCGTTTCCTGTCGCGGGCGCTAGGCCTACCCACACAAGTGAGGTATCATTTTTATCGGGAGACTTGGGGGAACGCTGGGTGGAAGGAAATTTGTGGCTCCTCTCAGATTCCAGAACTTCTGCCACAGAAATGTGAGGAACGTGTGTTTTTTTAGCCAAATTTTGAGGTTCGCAAAGGATTCTGGGTAACAGAACCTGGTCCGAGCCCCGCAAGTCAACCCTCCTTCGATTCCCCTAGGTCTCTAGTTTTCAGAAATGCACAGGTTTGGTAGGTTTTCTTTGGTGCCGGCTGAGCTAGAGGCCAAAATCTACAGGTAGGCACTTCGCAAAAAACACCTCTGTTTTCTTTCAAAAATTTGGATGTGTCCACGTTGCACTTTGGGGCATTTCCTGTTGCGGGCGCTAGGCCTACCTACACAAGTGAGGTATCATTTTTATCGGGAGACTTGGGGGAACGCTGGGTGGAAGGAAATTTGTGGCTCCTCTCAGATTCCAGAACTTTCTGCCACAGAAATGTGAGAAACATGGGTTTTTTTAGCCACATTTTGAGGTTTGCAAAGGATTCTGGGTAACAGAACCTGGTCCGAGCCCCGCAAGTCACCCCATCTTGGATTCCCCTAGGTCTCTAGTTTTCAGAAATGCACAGGTTTGGTAGGTTTTTTTTGGTGCCGGCTGAGCTAGAGGCCAAAATCTACAGGTAGGCACTTCGCAAAAAACACCTCTGTTTTCTTTCAAAAATTTGGATGTGTCCACGTTGCGCTTTGGGGCGTTTCCTGTCGCGGGCGCTAGGCCTACCCACACAAGTGAGGTATCATTTTTATCAGGAGACTTGGGGGAACGCTGGGTGGAAGGAAATTTGTGGCTCCTCTCAGATTCCAGAACTTTCTGCCACAGAAATGTGAGGAATGTCTGTTTTTTTAGCCAAATTTTGAGGTTCGCAAAGGATTTTGGGTAACAGAACCTGGTCCGAGCCCCGCAAGTCAACCCTCCTTCGATTCCCCTAGGTCTCTAGTTTTCAGAAATGCACAGGTTTGGTAGGTTTTCTTTGGTGCCGGCTGAGCTAGAGGCCAAAATCTACAGGTAGGCACTTCGCAAAAAACACCTCTGTTTTCTTTCAAAAATTTGGATTTGTCCACGTTGCACTTTGGGGCATTTCCTGTCGCGGGCGCTAGGCCTACCTACACAAGTGAGGTATCATTTTTATCGGGAGACTTGGGGGAACGCTGGGTGGAAGGAAATTTGTGGCTCCTCTCAGATTCCAGAACTTTCTGCCACAGAAATGTGAGAAACATGGGTTTTTTTAGCCACATTTTGAGGTTTGCAAAGGATTCTGGGTAACAGAACCTGGTCCGAGCCCCGCAAGTCACCCCATCTTGGATTCCCCTAGGTCTCTAGTTTTCAGAAATGCACAGATTTGGTAGGTTTCCCTAGGTGCCGGCTGAGCTAGAGGCCAAAATCTACAGGTAGGCACTTCGCAAAAAACACCTCTGTTTTCTTTCAAAAATTTGGATGTGTCCACATTGCGCTTTGGGGCGTTTCCTGTTGCGGGCGCTAGGCCTACAAACACAAGTGAGGTCTCATTTTTATCTGGAGACTTGGGGGAACGCTGGGTGGAAGGAAATTTGTGGCTCCTCTCAGATTCCAGAACTTTCTGCCACAGAAATGTGAGGAACATGTGTTTTTTTAGCCAAATTGTGCAGTTCGCAAAGGATTCTGGGTAACAGAACCTGGTCCGAGCCCCGCAAGTCAACCCTCCTTGGATTCCCCTAGGTCTCTAGTTTTCAGAAATGCACAGGTTTGGTAGGTTTTCCTTGGTGCCGGCTGAGCTAGAGGCCAACATCTACAGGAAGCACTTCGCAAAAAACACCTCTGTTTTCTTTCAAAAATTTGGATGTGTCCACGTTGCGCTTTGGGGCGTTTCCTGTCGCGGGCGCTAGGCCTACCCACACAAGTGAGGTATAATTTTTATCGGGAGACTTGGGGGAACGCTGGGTGGAAGGAAATTTGTGGCTCCTCTCAGATTCCAGAATTTTCTGCCACAGAAATGTGAGGAACGTGTGTTTTTTTAGCCAAATTTTGAGGTTCGCAAAAGATTTTGGGTAACAGAACCTGGTCCGAGCCCCGCAAGTCAACCCTCCTTGGATTCCCCTAGGTCTCTAGTTTTCAGAAATGCACAGGTTTCGTAGGTTTTCCTTGCTGCCGGCTGAGCTAGAGGCCAAAATCTACAGGAAGCACTTCGCAAAAAACACCTGTTTTCTTTCAAAAATTTGGATGTGTCCACGTTGCGCTTTGGGGCGTTTCCTGTCGCGGGCGCTAGGCCTACCCACACAAGTGAGGTATCATTTTTATCGGGAGACTTGGGGGAACGCTGGGTGGAAGGAAATTTGAGGCTCCTCTCAGATTCCAGAACTTTCTGCCACAGAAATATGAGGAACATGTGTGTTTTTAGCCAAATTTTGAGGTTCGCAAAGGATTTTGGGTAACAGAACCTGGTTCGAGCCCCGCAAGTCAACTCTCCTTGGATTCCCCTAGGTCTCTAGTTTTCAGAAATGCACAGGTTTGGCAGGTTTTCTTTGGTGCCGGCTGAGCTAGAGGCCAAAATCTACAGGTAGGCACTTCGCAAAAAACACCTCTGTTTTCTTTCAAAAATTTGGATGTGTCCACGTTGCGCTTTGGGGCGTTTCCTGTGGCGGGCGCTAGGCCTACCCACACAAGTGAGGTATCATTTTTATCAGGAGACTTGGGGGAACGCTGGGTGGAAGGAAATTTGTGGCTCCTCTCAGATTCCAGAACTTTCTGCCACAGAAATGTGAGGAGCATGTGTTTTTTTAGCCAAATTTTGAGGTTTGCAATGGATTCTGGGTAGCAGAACCTGGTCCGAGCCCCGCAAGTCACCCCATCTTGGATTCCCCTAGGTCTCTAGTTTTCAGAAATGCACAGGATTGGTAGGTTTCCCTAGGTGCCGGCTGAGCTAGAGGCCAAAATCTACAGGTAGGCACTTCGCAAAAAACACCTCAGTTTCCTTTCATAAATTTGGATGTGTCCACGTTGCGCTTTGGGGCGTTTCCTGTCGCGGGCGCTAGGCCTACCCACACAAGTGAGGTATAATTTTTATCGGGAGACTTGGGGGAACGCTGGGTGGAAGGAAATTTGTGGCTCCTCTCAGATTCCAGAACTTTCTGCCACAGAAATGTGAGGAACATCTGTTTTTTTAGCCAAATTTTGAGGTTCGCAAAGGATTCTAAGTAACAGAATCTGGTCCGAGCCCCGCAAGTCACCCCATCTTGGATTCCCCTAGGTCTCTAGTTTTCAGAAATGCACAGGTTTGGTAGGTTTCCCTAGGTGCCGGCTGAGCTAGAGGCCAAAATCTACAGGTAGACACTTCGCAAAGAACACCTCTGTTTTCTTTCAAAAATTTGGATGTGTCCACGTTGCGCTTTGGGGCGTTTCCTGTCGCGGGCGCTAGGCCTACCCACACAAGTGAGGTATCATTTTTATCGGGAGACTTGGGGGAACGCTGGGTGGAAGGAAATTTGTGGCTCCTCTCAGATTCCAGAACTTTCTGCCACAGAAATGTGAGGAACGTGTGTTTTTTTAGCCAAATTTTGAGGTTCGCAAAGGATTCTGGGTAACAGAACCTGGTCCGAGCCCCGCAAGTCAACCCTCCTTCGATTCCCCTAGGTCTCTAGTTTTCAGAAATGCACAGGTTTGGTAGGTTTTCTTTGGTGCCGGCTGAGCTAGAGGCCAAAATCTACAGGTAGGCACTTCGCAAAAAACACCTCTGTTTTCTTTCAAAAATTTGGATGTGTCCACGTTGCACTTTGGGGCATTTCCTGTTGCGGGCGCTAGGCCTACCTACACAAGTGAG
The DNA here is from genome assembly GCF_031143425.1 of Pleurodeles waltl. Classification (NCBI taxonomy): domain Eukaryota; kingdom Metazoa; phylum Chordata; class Amphibia; order Caudata; family Salamandridae; genus Pleurodeles; species Pleurodeles waltl. The sequence continues at coordinate 1,496,392,937 of NC_090445.1, forward strand.
GTATCATTTTTATCGGGAGACTTGGGGGAACGCTGGGTGGAAGGAAATTTGTGGCTCCTCTCAGATTCCAGAACTTTCTGCCACAGAAATGTGAGAAACATGGTTTTTTTTAGCCACATTTTGAGGTTTGCAAAGGATTCTGGGTAACAGAACCTGGTCCGAGCCCCGCAAGTCACCCCATCTTGGATTCCCCTAGGTCTCTAGTTTTCAGAAATGCACATGTTTGGTAGGTTTTTTTTGGTGCCGGCTGAGCTAGAGGCCAAAATCTACAGGTAGGCACTTCGCAAAAAACACCTCTGTTTTCTTTCAAAAATTTGGATGTGTCCACGTTGCGCTTTGGGGCGTTTCCTGTCGCGGGCGCTAGGCCTACCCACACAAGTGAGGTATCATTTTTATCAGGAGACTTGGGGGAACGCTGGGTGGAAGGAAATTTGTGGCTCCTCTCAGATTCCAGAACTTTCTGCCACAGAAATGTGAGGAATGTGTGTTTTTTTAGCCAAATTTTGAGGTTCGCAAAGGATTTTGGGTAACAGAACCTGGTCCGAGCCCCGCAAGTCAACCCTCCTTCGATTCCCATAGGTCTCTAGTTTTCAGAAATGCACAGGTTTGGTAGGTTTTCTTTGGTGCCGGCTGAGCTAGAGGCCAAAATCTACAGGTAGGCACTTCGCAAAAAACACCTCTGTTTTCTTTCAAAAATGTGGATTTGTCCAAGTTGCACTTTGGGGCATTTCCTGTCGCGGGCGCTAGGCCTACCTACACAAGTGAGGTATCATTTTTATCGGGAGACTTGGGGGAACGCTGGGTGGAAGGAAATTTGTGGCTCCTCTCAGATTCCAGAACTTTCTGCCACAGAAATGTGAGAAACATGGGTTTTTTTAGCCACATTTTGAGGTTTGCAAAGGATTCTGGGTAACAGAACCTGGTCCGAGCCCCGCAAGTCACCCCATCTTGGATTCCCCTAGGTCTCTAGTTTTCAGAAATGCACAGATTTGGTAGGTTTCCCTAGGTGCCGGCTGAGCTAGAGGCCAAAATCTACAGGTAGGCACTTCGCAAAAAACACCTCTGTTTTCTTTAAAAAATTTGGATGTGTCCACATTGCGCTTTGGGGCGTTTCCTGTTGCGGGCGCTAGGCCTACAAACACAAGTGAGGTCTCATTTTTATCTGGAGACTTGGGGGAACGCTGGGTGGAAGGAAATTTGTGGCTCCTCTCAGATTCCAGAACTTTCTGCCACAGAAATGTGAGGAACATGTGTTTTTTTAGCCAAATTGTGCGGTTCGCAAAGGATTCTGGGTAACAGAACCTGGTCCGAGCCCCGCAAGTCAACCCTCCTTGGATTCCCCTAGGTCTCTAGTTTTCAGAAATGCACAGGTTTGGTAGGTTTTCCTTGGTGCCGGCTGAGCTAGAGGCCAACATCTACAGGAAGCACTTCGCAAAAAACACCTCTGTTTTCTTTCAAAAATTTGGATGTGTCCACGTTGCGCTTTGGGGCGTTTCCTGTCGCGGGCGCTAGGCCTACCCACACAAGTGAGGTATCATTTTTATCGGGAGACTTGGGGGAACGCTGGGTGGAAGGAAATATGTGGCTCCTCTCAGATTCCAGAATTTTCTGCCACAGAAATGTGAGGAACGTGTGTTTTTTTAGCCAAATTTTGAGGTTCGCAAAAGATTTTGGGTAACAGAACCTGGTCCGAGCCCCGCAAGTCAACCCTCCTTGGATTCCCCTAGGTCTCTAGTTTTCAGAAATGCACAGGTTTCGTAGGTTTTCCTTGCTGCCGGCTGAGCTAGAGGCCAAAATCTACAGGAAGCACTTCGCAAAAAACACCTGTTTTCTTTCAAAAATTTGGATGTGTCCACGTTGCGCTTTGGGGCGTTTCCTGTCGCGGGCGCTAGGCCTACCCACACAAGTGAGGTATCATTTTTATCGGGAGACTTGGGGGAACGCTGGGTGGAAGGAAATTTGTGGCTCCTCTCAGATTCCAGAACTTTCTGCCACAGAAATATGAGGAACATGTGTGTTTTTAGCCAAATTTTGAGGTTTGCAAAGGATTTTGGGTAACAGAACCTGGTTCGAGCCCCGCAAGTCAACTCTCCTTGGATTCCCCTAGGTCTCTAGTTTTCAGAAATGCACAGGTTTGGCAGGTTTTCTTTGGTGCCGGCTGAGCTAGAGGCCAAAATCTACAGGTAGGCACTTCGCAAAAAACACCTCTGTTTTCTTTCAAAAATTTGGATGTGTCCACGTTGCGCTTTGGGGCGTTTCCTGTGGCGGGCGCTAGGCCTACCCACACAAGTGAGGTATCATTTTTATCAGGAGACTTGGGGGAACGCTGGGTGGAAGGAAATTTGTGGCTCCTCTCAGATTCCAGAACTTTCTGCCACAGAAATGTGAGGAGCATGTGTTTTTTTAGCCAAATTTTGAGGTTTGCAAAGGATTCTGGGTAGCAGAACCTGGTCCGAGCCCCGCAAGTCACCCCATCTTGGATTCCCCTAGGTCTCTAGTTTTCAGAAATGCACAGGATTGGTAGGTTTCCCTAGGTGCCGGCTGAGCTAGAGGCCAAAATCTACAGGTAGGCACTTCGCAAAAAACACCTCAGTTTCCTTTCAAAAATTTGGATGTGTCCACGTTGCGCTTTGGGGCGTTTCCTGTCGCGGGCGCTAGGCCTACCCACACAAGTGAGGTATAATTTTTATCGGGAGACTTGGGGGAACGCTGGGTGGAAGGAAATTTGTGGCTCCTCTCAGATTCCAGAACTTTCTGCCACAGAAATGTGAGGAACATCTGTTTTTTTAGCCAAATTTTGAGGTTCGCAAAGGATTCTAAGTAACAGAATCTGGTCCGAGCCCCGCAAGTCACCCCATCTTGGATTCCCCTAGGTCTCTAGTTTTCAGAAATGCACAGGTTTGGTAGGTTTCCCTAGGTGCCGGCTGAGCTAGAGGCCAAAATCTACAGGTAGACACTTCGCAAAGAACACCTCTGTTTTCTTTCAAAAATTTGGATGTGTCCACGTTGCGCTTTGGGGCGTTTCCTGTCGCGGGCGCTAGGCCTACCCACACAAGTGAGGTATCATTTTTATCGGGAGACTTGGGGGAACGCTGGGTGGAAGGAAATTTGTGGCTCCTCTCAGATTCCAGAACTTTCTGCCACAGAAATGTGAGGAACGTGTGTTTTTTTAGCCAAATTTTGAGGTTCGCAAAGGATTCTGGGTAACAGAACCTGGTCCGAGCCCCGCAAGTCAACCCTCCTTCGATTCCCCTAGGTCTCTAGTTTTCAGAAATGCACAGGTTTGGTAGGTTTTCTTTGGTGCCGGCTGAGCTAGAGGCCAAAATCTACAGGTAGGCACTTCGCAAAAAACACCTCTGTTTTCTTTCAAAAATTTGGATGTGTCCACGTTGCACTTTGGGGCATTTCCTGTCGCGGGCGCTAGGCCTACCTACACAAGTGAGGTATCATTTTTATCGGGAGACTTGGGGGAACGCTGGGTGGAAGGAAATTTGTGGCTCCTCTCAGATTCCAGAACTTTCTGCCACAGAAATGTGAGAAACATGGGTTTTTTTAGCCACATTTTGAGGTTTGCAAAGGATTCTGGGTAACAGAACCTGGTCCGAGCCCCGCAAGTCACCCCATCTTGGATTCCCCTAGGTCTCTAGTTTTCAGAAATGCACAGGTTTGGTAGGTTTTTTTTGGTGCCGGCTGAGCTAGAGGCCAAAATCTACAGGTAGGCACTTCGCAAAAAACACCTCTGTTTTCTTTCAAAAATTTGGATGTGTCCACGTTGCGCTTTGGGGCGCTTCCTGTCGCAGGCGCTAGGCCTACCCACACAAGTGAGGTATAATTTTTATCGGGAGACTTGGGGGAACGCTGGGTGGAAGGAAATTTGTGGCTCCTCTCAGATTCCAGAACTTTCTGCCACAGAAATGTGAGGAACGTGTGTTTTTTTAGCCAAATTTTGAGGTTCGCAAAGGATTCTGGGTAACAGAACCTGGTCCGAGCCCCGCAAGTCAACCCTCCTTCGATTCCCCTAGGTCTCTAGTTTTCAGAAATGCACAGGTTTGGTAGGTTTTCTTTGGTGCCGGCTGAGCTAGAGGCCAAAATCTACAGGTAGGCACTTCGCAAAAAACACCTCTGTTTTCTTTCAAAAATGTGGATGTGTCCACGTTGCACTTTGGGGCATTTCCTGTCGCGGGCGCTAGGCCTACCTACACAAGTGAGGTATCATTTTTATTGGGAGACTTGGGGGAACGCTGGGTGGAAGGAAATTTGTGGCTCCTCTCAGATTCCAGAACTTTCTGCCACAGAAATGTGAGAAACATGGGTTTTTTTAGCCACATTTTGAGGTTTGCAAAGGATTCTGGGTAACAGAACCTGGTCCGAGCCCCGCAAGTCACCCCATCTTGGATTCCCCTAGGTCTCTAGTTTTCAGAAATGCACAGGTTTGGTAGGTTTTCTTTGGTGCCGGCTGAGCTAGAGGCCAAAATCTACAGGTAGGCACTTCGCAAAAGACACCTCTGTTTTCTTTCAAAAATTTGGATGTGTCCACGTTGCACTTTGGGGCATTTCCTGTCGCAGGCGCTAGGCCTACCTACACAAGTGAGGTATCATTTTTATCGGGAGACTTGGGGGAACGCTGGGTGGAAGGAAATTTGTGGCTCCTCTCAGATTCCAGAACTTTCTGCCACAGAAATGTGAGAAACATGGGTTTTTTTAGCCACATTTTGAGGTTTGCAAAGGATTCTGGGTAACAGAACCTGGTCCGAGCCCCGCAAGTCAACCCTCCTTCGATTCCCCTAGGTCTCTAGTTTTCAGAAATGCACAGGTTTGGTAGGTTTTCTTTGGTGCCGGCTGAGCTAGAGGCCAAAATCTACAGGTAGGCACTTCGCAAAAAACACCTCTGTTTTCTTTCAAAAATTTGGATGTGTCCACGTTGCACTTTGGGGCATTTCCTGTCGCGGGCGCTAGGCCTACCTACACAAGTGAGGTATCATTTTTATCGGGAGACTTGGGGGAACGCTGGGTGGAAGGAAATTTGTGGCTCCTCTCAGATTCCAGAACTTTCTGCCACAGAAATGTGAGAAACATGGTTTTTTTTAGCCACATTTTGAGGTTTGCAAAGGATTCTGGGTAACAGAACCTGGTCCGAGCCCCGCAAGTCACCCCATCTTGGATTCCCCTAGGTCTCTAGTTTTCAGAAATGCACAGGTTTGGTAGGTTTTTTTTGGTGCCGGCTGAGCTAGAGGCCAAAATCTACAGGTAGGCACTTCGCAAAAAACACCTCTGTTTTCTTTCAAAAATTTGGATGTGTCCACGTTGCGCTTTGGGGCGTTTCCTGTCGCGGGCGCTAGGCCTACCCACACAAGTGAGGTATCATTTTTATCAGGAGACTTGGGGGAACGCTGGGTGGAAGGAAATTTGTGGCTCCTCTCAGATTCCAGAACTTTCTGCCACAGAAATGTGAGGAACGTGTGTTTTTTTAGCCAAATTTTGAGGTTCGCAAAGGATTTTGGGTAACAGAACCTGGTCCGAGCCCCGCAAGTCAACCCTCCTTCGATTCCCCTAGGTCTCTAGTTTTCAGAAATGCACAGGTTTGGTAGGTTTTCTTTGGTGCCGGCTGAGCTAGAGGCCAAAATCTACAGGTAGGCACTTCGCAAAAAACACCTCTGTTTTCTTTCAAAAATTTGGATGTGTCCACGTTGCACTTTGGGGCATTTCCTGTCGCGGGCGCTAGGCCTACCTACACAAGTGAGGTATCATTTTTATCGGGAGACTTGGGGGAACGCTGGGTGGAAGGAAATTTGTGGCTCCTCTCAGATTCCAGAACTTTCTGCCACAGAAATGTGAGAAACATGGGTTTTTTTAGCCACATTTTGAGGTTTGCAAAGGATTCCGGGTAACAGAACCTGGTCCGAGCCCCGCAAGTCACCCCATCTTGGATTCCCCTAGGTCTCTAGTTTTCAGAAATGCACAGATTTGGTAGGTTTCCCTAGGTGCCGGCTGAGCTAGAGGCCAAAATCTACAGGTAGGCACTTCGCAAAAAACACCTCTGTTTTCTTTAAAAAATTTGGATGGGTCCACATTGCGCTTTGGGGCGTTTCCTGTTGCGGGCGCTAGGCCTACAAACACAAGTGAGGTCTCATTTTTATCTGGAGACTTGGGGGAACGCTGGGTGGAAGGAAATTTGTGGCTCCTCTCAGATTCCAGAACTTTCTGCCACAGAAATGTGAGGAACATGTGTTTTTTTAGCCAAATTGTGCGGTTCGCAAAGGATTCTGGGTAACAGAACCTGGTCCGAGCCCCGCAAGTCAACCCTCCTTGGATTCCCCTAGGTCTCTAGTTTTCAGAAATGCACAGGTTTGGTAGGTTTTCCTTGCTGCCGGCTGAGCTAGAGGCCAAAATCTACAGGAAGCACTTCGCAAAAAACACCTCTGTTTTCTTTCAAAAATTTGGATGTGTCCACGTTGCGCTTTGGGGCGTTTCCTGTCGCGGGCGCTAGGCCTACCCACACAAGTGAGGTATCATTTTTATCGGGAGACTTGGGGGAACGCTGGGTGGAAGGAAATTTGAGGGTCCTCTCAGATTCCAGAACTTTCTGCCACAGAAATATGAGGAACATGTGTGTTTTTAGCCAAATTTTGAGGTTCGCAAAGGATTTTGGGTAACAGAACCTGGTTCGAGCCCCGCAAGTCAACTCTCCTTGGATTCCCCTAGGTCTCTAGTTTTCAGAAATGCACAGGTTTGGCAGATTTTCTTTGGTGCCGGCTGAGCTAGAGGCCAAAATCTACAGGTAGGCACTTCGCAAAAAACACCTCTGTTTTCTTTCAAAAATTTGGATGTGTCCACGTTGCGCTTTGGGGCGTTTCCTGTGGCGGGCGCTAGGCCTACCCACACAAGTGAGGTATCATTTTTATCAGGAGACTTGGGGGAACGCTGGGTGGAAGGAAATTTGTGGCTCCTCTCAGATTCCAGAACTTTCTGCCACAGAAATGTGAGGAGCATGTGTTTTTTTAGCCAAATTTTGAGGTTTGCAATGGATTCTGGGTAGCAGAACCTGGTCCGAGCCCCGCAAGTCACCCCATCTTGGATTCCCCTAGGTCTCTAGTTTTCAGAAATGCACAGGATTGGTAGGTTTTCCTAGGTGCCGGCTGAGCTAGAGGCCAAAATCTACAGGTAGGCACATCGCAAAAAACACCTCAGTTTCCTTTCAAAAATTTGGATGTGTCCACGTTGCGCTTTGGGGCGTTTCCTGTCGCGGGCGCTAGGCCTACCCACACAAGTGAGGTATAATTTTTATCGGGAGACTTGGGGGAACGCTGGGTGGAAGGAAATTTGTGGCTCCTCTCAGATTCCAGAACTTTCTGCCACAGAAATGTGAGGAACATCTGTTTTTTTAGCCAAATTTTGAGGTTCGCAAAGGATTCTAAGTAACAGAATCTGGTCCGAGCCCCGCAAGTCACCCCATCTTAGATTCCCCTAGGTCTCTAGTTTTCAGAAATGCACAGGTTTGGTAGGTTTCCCTAGGTGCCGGCTGAGCTAGAGGCCAAAATCTACAGGTAGACACTTCGCAAAGAACACCTCTGTTTTCTTTCAAAAATTTGGATGTGTCCACGTTGCGCTTTGGGGCGTTTCCTGTCGCGGGCGCTAGGCCTACCCACACAAGTGAGGTATCATTTTTATCAGGAGACTTGGGGGAACGCTGGGTGGAAGGAAATTTGTGGCTCCTCTCAGATTCCAGAACTTTCTGCCACAGAAATGTGAGAAACATGGGTTTTTTTAGCCACATTTTGAGGTTTGCAAAGGATTCTGGGTAACAGAACCTGGTCCGAGCCCCGCAAGTCAACCCTCCTTGGATTCCCCTAGGTCTCTAGTTTTCAGAAATGCACAGGTTTCGTAGGTTTTCCTTGCTGCCGGCTGAGCTAGAGGCCAAAATCTACAGGAAGCACTTCGCAAAAAACACCTCTGTTTTCTTTCAAAAATTTGGATGTGTCCACGTTGCGCTTTGGGGCGTTTCCTGTCGCGGGCGCTAGGCCTACCCACACAAGTGAGGTATCATTTTTATCGGGAGACTTGGGGGAACGCTGGGTGGAAGGAAATTTGAGGCTCCTCTCAGATTCCAGAACTTTCAGCCACAGAAATATGAGGAACATGTGTGTTTTTAGCCAAATTTTGAGGTTCGCAAACGATTTTGGGTAACAGAACCTGGTTCGAGCCCCGCAAGTCAACTCTCCTTGGATTCCCCTAGGTCTCTAGTTTTCAGAAATGCACAGGTTTGGCAGGTTTTCTTTGGTGCCGGCTGAGCTAGAGGCCAAAATCTACAGGTAGGCACTTCGCAAAAAACACCTCTGTTTTCTTTCAAAAATTTGGATGTGTCCACGTTGCGCTTTGGGGCGTTTCCTGTGGCGGGCGCTAGGCCTACCCACACAAGTGAGGTATCATTTTTATCAGGAGACTTGGGGGAACGCTGGGTGGAAGGAAATTTGTGGCTCCTCTCAGATTCCCGAACTTTCTGCCACAGAAATGTGAGGAACATGTGTTTTTTTAGCCAAATTTTGAGGTTCGCAAAGGATTCTGGGTAACAGAACCTAGTCCGAGCCCCGCAAGTCAACCCTCCTTGGATTCCCCTAGGTCTCTAGTTTTCAGAAATGCACAGGTTTGGTAGGTTTTCTTTGGTGCCGGCTGAGCTAGAGGCCAAAATCTACAGGTAGGCACTTCGCAAAAAACACCTCTGTTTTCTTTCAAAAATTTGGATGTGTCGACGTTGCACTTTGGGGCATTTCCTGTCGCGGGCGCTAGGCCTACCTACACAAGTGAGGTATCATTTTTATCGGGAGACTTGGGGGAACGCTGGGTGGAAGGAAATTTGTGGCTCCTCTCAGATTCCAGAACTTTCTGCCACAGAAATGTGAGAAACATGGGTTTTTTTAGCCACATTTTGAGGTTTGCAAAGGATTCTGGGTAACAGAACCTGGTCCGAGCCCCGCAAGTCCACCCATCTTAGATTCCCCTAGGTCTCTAGTTTTCAGAAATGCACAGATTTGGTAGGTTTCCCTAGGTGCCGGCTGAGCTAGAGGCCAAAATCTACAGGTAGGCACTTCGCAAAAAACACCTCTGTTTCCTTTCAAAAATTTGGATGTGTCCACATTGCGCTTTGGGGCGTTTCCTGTCGCGGGCGCTAGGCCTACAAACACAAGTGAGGTCTCATTTTTATCTGGAGACTTGGGGGAACGCTGGGTGGAAGGAAATTTGTGGCTCCTCTCAGATTCCAGAACTTTCTGCCATAGAAATGTGAGGAACATATCTTTTTTTAGCCAAATTGTGCGGTTCGCAAAGGATTCTGGGTAACAGAACCTGGTCCGAGCCCCGCAAGTCAACCCTCCTTGGATTCCCCTAGGTCTCTAGTTTTCAGAAATGCACAGGTTTGGTAGGTTTTCCTTGGTGCCGGCTGAGCTAGAGGCCAAAATCTACAGGAAGCACTTCGCAAAAAACACCTCTGTTTTCTTTCAAAAATTTGGATGTGTCCACGTTGCGCTTTGGGGCGTTTCCTGTCGCGGGCGCTAGGCCTACCAACACAAGTGAGGTATCATTTTTATCGGGAGACTTGGGGGAACGCTGGGTGGAAGGACATTTGTGGCTCCTCTCAGATTCCAGAACTTTCTGCCACAGAAATGTGAGAAACATGGGTTTTTTTAGCCAAATTTTGAGGTTCGCAAAGGATTCTGGGTAACAGAACCTGGTCCGAGCCCCGCAAGTCAACCCTCCTTCGATTCCCCTAGGTCTCTAGTTTTCAGAAATGCACAGGTTTGGTAGTTTTCTTTGGTGCCGGCTGAGCTAGAGGCCAAAATCTACAGGTAGGCACTTCGCAAAAAACACCTCTGTTTTCTTTCAAAAATTTGGATGTGTCCACGTTGCACTTTGTGGCATTTCCTGTCGCGGGCGCTAGGCCTACCTACACAAGTGAGGTATCATTTTTATCGGGAGACTTGGGGGAACGCTGGGTGGAAGGAAATTTGTGGCTCCTCTCAGATTCCAGAACTTTCTGCCACAGAAATGTGAGAAACATGGGTTTTTTTAGCCACATTTTGAGGTTTGCAAAGGATTCTGGGTAACAGAACCTGGTCCGAGCCCCGCAAGTCACCCCATCTTGGATTCCCCTAGGTCTCTAGTTTTCAGAAATGCACAGGTTTGGTAGGTTTTTTTTGGTGCCGGCTGAGCTAGAGGCCAAAATCTACAGGTAGGCACTTCGCAAAAAACACCTCTGTTTTCTTTCAAAAATTTGGATGTGTCCACGTTGCGCTTTGGGGCGTTTCCTGTCGCGGGCGCTAGGCCTACCCACACAAGTGAGGTATCATTTTTATCAGGAGACTTGGGGGAACGCTGGGTGGAAGGAAATTTGTGGCTCCTCTCAGATTCCAGAACTTTCTGCCACAGAAATGTGAGGAACGTGTGTTTTTTTAGCCAAATGATGAGGTTCGCAAAGGATTTTGGGTAACAGAACCTGGTCCGAGCCCCGCAAGTCAACCCTCCTTCGATTCCCCGAGGTCTCTAGTTTTCAGAAATGCACAGGTTTGGTAGGTTTTCTTTGGTGCCGGCTGAGCTAGAGGCCAAAATCTACAGGTAGGCACTTCGCAAAAAACACCTCTGTTTTCTTTCAAAAATTTGGATGTGTCCACGTTGCACTTTGGGGCATCTCCTGTCGCGGGCGCTAGGCCTACCTACACAAGTGAGGTATCATTTTTATCGGGAGACTTGGGGGAACGCTGGGTGGAAGGAAATTTGTGGCTCCTCTCAGATTCCAGAACTTTCTGCCACAGAAATGTGAGAAACATGGGTTTTTTTAGCCACATTTTGAGGTTTGCAAAGGATTCCGGGTAACAGAACCTGGTCCGAGCCCCGCAAGTCACCCCATCTTGGATTCCCCTAGGTCTCTAGTTTTCAGAAATGCACAGATTTGGTAGGTTTCCCTAGGTGCCGGCTGAGCTAGAGGCCAAAATCTACAGGTAGGCACTTCGCAAAAAACACCTCTGTTTTCTTTAAAAAATTTGGATGTGTCCACATTGCGCTTTGGGGCGTTTCCTGTTGCGGGCGCTAGGCCTACAAACACAAGTGAGGTCTCATTTTTATCTGGAGACTTGGGGGAACGCTGGGTGGAAGGAAATTTGTGGCTCCTCTCAGATTCCAGAACTTTCTGCCACAGAAATGTGAGGAACATGTGTTTTTTTAGCCAAATTGTGCGGTTCGCAAAGGATTCAGGGTAACAGAACCTGGTCCGAGCCCCGCAAGTCAACCCTCCTTGGATTCCCCTAGGTCTCTAGTTTTCAGAAATGCACAGGTTTGGTAGGTTTTCCTTGGTGCCGGCTGAGCTAGAGGCCAACATCTACAGGAAGCACTTCGCAAAAAACACCTCTGTTTTCTTTCAAAAATTTGGATGTGTCCACGTTGCGCTTTGGGGCGTTTCCTGTCGCGGGCGCTAGGCCTACCCACACAAGTGAGGTATCATTTTTATCGGGAGACTTGGGGGAACGCTGGGTGGAAGGAAATTTGTGGCTCCTCTCAGATTCCAGAACTTTCTGCCACAGAAATGTGAGGAACGTGTGTTTTTTTAGCCAAATTTTGAGGTTCGCAAAAGATTTTGGGTAACAGAACCTGGTCCGAGCCCCGCAAGTCAACCCTCCTTGGATTCCCCTAGGTCTCTAGTTTTCAGAAATGCACAGGTTTCGTAGGTTTTCCTTGCTGCCGGCTGAGCTAGAGGCCAAAATCTACAGGAAGCACTTCGCAAAAAACACCTCTGTTTTCTTTCAAAAATTTGGATGTGTCCACGTTGCGCTTTGGGGCGTTTCCTGTCGCGGGCGCTAGGCCTACCCACACAAGTGAGGTATCTTTTTTATCGGGAGACTTGGGGGAACGCTGGGTGGAAGGAAATTTGAGGCTCCTCTCAGATTCCAGAACTTTCTGCCACAGAAATATGAGGAACATGTGTGTTTTTAGCCAAATTTTGAGGTTCGCAAAGGATTTTGGGTAACAGAACCTGGTTCGAGCCCCGCAAGTCAACTCTCCTTGGATTCCCCTAGGTCTCTAGTTTTCAGAAATGCACAGGTTTGGCAGGTTTTCTTTGGTGCCGGCTGATCTAGAGGCCAAAATCTACAGGTAGGCACTTCGCAAAAAACACCTCTGTTTTCTTTCAAAAATTTGGATGTGTCCACGTTGCGCTTTGGGGCGTTTCCTGTGGCGGACGCTAGGCCTACCCACACAAGTGAGGTATCATTTTTATCAGGAGACTTGGGGGAACGCTGGGTGGAAGGAAATTTGTGGCTCCTCTCAGATTCCAGAACTTTCTGCCACAGAAATGTGAGGAACGTGTGTTTTTTTAGCCAAATTTTGAGGTTCGCAAAGGATTCTGGGTAACAGAACCTAGTCCGAGCCCCGCAAGTCAACCCTCCTTGGATTCCCCTAGGTCTCTAGTTTTCAGAAATGCACAGGTTTGGTAGGTTTTCTTTGGTGCCGGCTGAGCTAGAGGCCAAAATCTACAGGTAGGCACTTCGCAAAAAACACCTCTGTTTTCTTTCAAAAATTTGGATGTGTCCACGTTGCGCTTTGGGGCGTTTCCTGTGGCGGGCGCTAGGCCTACCCACACAAGTGAGGTATCATTTTTATCAGGAGACTTGGGGGAACGCTGGGTGGAAGGAAATTTGTGGCTCCTCTCAGATTCCAGAACTTTCTGCCACAGAAATGTGAGGAACGTGTGTTTTTTTAGCCAAATTTTGAGGTTCGCAAAGGATTCTGGGTAACAGAACCTAGTCCGAGCCCCGCAAGTCAACCCTCCTTGGATTCCCCTAGGTCTCTAGTTTTCAGAAATGCACAAGTTTGGTAGGTTTTCTTTGGTGCCGGCTGAGCTAGAGGCCAAAATCTACAGGTAGGCACTTCGCAAAAAACACCTCTGTTTTCTTTCAAAAATTTGGATGTGTCCACGTTGCACTTTGGGGCATTTCCTGTCGCGGGCGCTAGGCCTACCTACACAAGTGAGGTATAATTTTTATCGGGATACTTGGGGGAACGCTGGGTGGAAGGAAATTTGTGGCTCCTCTCAGATTCCAGAACTTTCTGCCACAGAAATGTGAGAAACATGGGTTTTTTTAGCCACATTTTGAGGTTTGCAAAGGATTCTGGGTAACAGAACCTGGTCCGAGCCCCGCAAGTCCACCCATCTTGGATTCCCCTAGGTCTCTAGTTTTCAGAAATGCACAGATTTGGTAGGTTTCCCTAGGTGCCGGCTGAGCTAGAGGCCAAAATCTACAGGTAGGCACTTCGCAAAAAACACCTCTGTTTCCTTTCAAAAATTTGGATGTGTCCCATTGCGCTTTGGGGCATTTCCTGTCGCGGGCGCTAGGCCTACAAACACAAGTGAGGTCTCATTTTTATCTGGAGACTTGGGGGAACGCTGGGTGGAAGGAAATTTGTGGCTCCTCTCAGATTCCAGAACTTTCTGCCATAGAAATGTGAGGAACATATCTTTTTTTAGCCAAATTGTGCGGTTCGCAAAGGATTCTGGGTAACAGAACCTGGTCCGAGCCCCGCAAGTCAACCCTCCTTGGATTCCCCTAGGTCTCTAGTTTTCAGAAATGCACAGGTTTGGTAGGTTTTCCTTGGTGCCGGCTGAGCTAGAGGCCAAAATCTACAGGAAGCACTTCGCAAAAAACACCTCTGTTTTCTTTCAAAAATTTGGATGTGTCCACGTTGCGCTTTGGGGCGTTTCCTGTCGCGGGCGCTAGGCCTACCAACACAAGTGAGGTATCATTTTTATCGGGAGACTTGGGGGAACGCTGGGTGGAAGGAAATTTGTGGCTCCTCTCAGATTCCAGAACTTTCTGCCACAGAAATGTGAGGAACGTGTGTTTTTTTAGCCAAATTTTGAGGTTCGCAAAAGATTTTGGGTAACAGAACTTGGTCCGAGCCCCGCAAGTCAACCCTCCTTGGATTCCCCTAGGTCTCTAGTTTTCAGAAATGCACAGGTTTCGTAGGTTTTCCTTGCTGCCGGCTGAGCTAGAGGCCAAAATCTACAGGAAGCACTTCGCAAAAAACACCTCTGTTTTCTTTCAAAAATTTGGATGTGTCCACGTTGCGCTTTGGGGCGTTTCCTGTCGCGGGCGCTAGGCCTACCCACACAAGTGAGGTATCATTTTTATCGGGAGACTTGGGGGAACGCTGGGTGGAAGGAAATTTGTGGCTCCTCTCAGATTCCAGAACTTTCTGCCACAGAAATATGAGGAACGTGTGTGTTTTTAGCCAAATTTTGAGGTTCGCAAAGGATTTTGGGTAACAGAACCTGGTCCGAGCCCCGCAAGTCAACCCTCCTTGGATTCCCCTAGGTCTCTAGTTTTCAGAAATGCACAGGTTTGGCAGGTTTTCTTTGGTGCCGGCTGAGCTAGAGGCCAAAATCTACAGGTAGGCACTTCGCAAAAAACACCTCTGTTTTCTTTCAAAAATTTGGATGTGTCCACGTTGCGCTTTGGGGCGTTTCCTGTGGCGGGCGCTAGGCCTACCCACACAAGTGAGGTATCATTTTTATCAGGAGACTTGGGGGAACGCTGGGTGGAAGGAAATTTGTGGCTCCTCTCAGATTCCAGAACTTTCTGCCACAGAAATGTGAGGAGCATGTGTTTTTTTAGCCAAATTTTGAGGTTTGAAAAGGATTCTGGGTAGCAGAACCTGGTCCGAGCCCCGCAAGTCACCCCATCTTGGATTCCCCTAGGTCTATAGTTTTCAGAAATGCACACGATTGGTAGGTTTCCCTAGGTGCCGGCTGAGCTAGAGGCCAAAATCTACAGGTAGGCACTTCGCAAAAAACACCTCTGTTTCCTTTCAAAAATTTGGATGTGTCCACGTTGCGCTTTGGGGCGTTTACTGTCGCGGGCGCTAGGCCTACCCACACAAGTGAGGTCTCATTTTTATCTGGAGACTTGGGGGAACGCTGGGTGGAAGGAAATTTGTGGCTCCTCTCAGATTCCAGAACTTTCTGCCATAGAAATGTGAGGAACATATGTTTTTTTAGCCAAATTGTGCGGTTCGAAAAGGATTCTGGGCAACAGAACCTGGTCCGAGCCCCGCAAGTCAACCCTCCTTGGATTCCCCTAGGTCTCTAGTTTTCAGAAATGCACAGGTTTGGTAGGTTTTCCTTGGTGCCGGCTGAGCTAGAGGCCAAAATCTACAGGAAGCACTTCGCAAAAAACACCTCTGTTTTCTTTCAAAAATTTGGATGTGTCCACGTTGCGCTTTGGGGCGTTTCCTGTCGCGGGCGCTAGGCCTACCCACACAAGTGAGGTATCATTTTTATCGGGAGACTTGGGGGAACGCTGGGTGGAAGGAAATTTGTGGCTCCTCTCAGATTCCAGAACTTTCTGCCACAGAAATGTGAGGAACGTGTGTTTTTTTAGCCAAATTTTGAGATTCGCAAAAGATTTTGGGTAACAGAACCTGGTCCGAGCCCCGCAAGTCAACCCTCCTTGGATTCCCCTAGGTCTCTAGTTTTCAGAAATGCACAGGTTTCGTAGGTTTTCCTTGCTGCCGGCTGAGCTAGAGGCCAAAATCTACAGGAAGCACTTCGCAAAAAACACCTCTGTTTTCTTTCAAAAATTTGGATGTGTCCACGTTGCGCTTTGGGGCGTTTCCTGTCGCGGGCGCTAGGCCTACCCACACAAGTGAGGTATCATTTTTATCGGGAGACTTGGGGGAACGCTGGGTGGAAGGAAATTTGTGGCTCCTCTCAGATTCCAGAACTTTCTGCCACAGAAATATGAGGAACGTGTGTGTTTTTAGCCAAATTTTGAGGTTCGCAAAGGATTTTGGGTAACAGAACCTGGTCCGAGCCCCGCAAGTCAACCCTCCTTGGATTCCCCTAGGTCTCTAGTTTTCAGAAATGCACAGGTTTGGCAGGTTTTCTTTGGTGCCGGCTGAGCTAGAGGCCAAAATCTACAGGTAGGCACTTCACAAAAAACACCTCTGTTTTCTTTCAAAAATTTGGATGTGTCCACGTTGCGCTTTGGGGCGTTTCCTGTGGCGGGCGCTAGGCCTACCCACACAAGTGAGGAATCATTTTTATCAGGAGACTTGTGGGAACGCTGGGTGGAAGGAAATTTGTGGCTCCTCTCAGATTCCAGAACTTTCTGCCACAGAAATGTGAGGAGCATGTGTTTTTTTAGCCAAATTTTGAGGTTTGAAAAGGATTCTGGGTAGCAGAACCTGGTCCGAGCCCCGCAAGTCACCCCATCTTGGATTCCCCTAGGTCTCTAGTTTTCAGAAATGCACAGGTTTGGTAGGTTTCCCTAGGTACCGGCTGAGCTAGAGGCCAAAATCTACAGGTAGACACTTTGCAAAAAACACCTCTGTTTTCTTTCAAAAATTTGGATGTGTCCACGTTGCGCTTTGGGGCGTTTCCTGTCGCGGGCGCTAGGCCTACCCACACAAGTGAGGTATCATTTTTATCGGGAGACTTGGGAGAACGCTGGGTGGAAGGAAATTTGTGGCTCCTCTCAGATTCCAGAACTTTCTGCCACAGAAATGTGAGGAACTTGTGTTTTTTTAGCCAAATTTTGAGGTTCGCAAACGATTCTGGGTAACAGAGCCTGGTCCGAGCCCGCAAGTCAACACTCCTTGGATTCCCCTAGGTCTCTAGTTTTCAGAAATGCACAGGTTTGGTAGGTTTTCTTTGGTGCCGGCTGAGTTAGAGGCCAAAATCTACAGGTAGACACTTTGCAAAAAACACCTCTGTTTTCTTTCAAAAATGTGGATGTGTCCACGTTGCGCTTTGGGGCGTTTCCTGTCGCGGGCGCTAGGCCTACCCACACAAGTGAGGTATCATTTTTATCGGGAGACTTGGGGGAACGCTGGGTGGAAGGAAATTTGTGGCTCCTCTCAGATTCCAGAACTTTCTGCCACAGAAATGTGAGGAACATGTGTTTTTTTAGCCAAATTGTGAGGTTTGCAAAGGATTTTGGGTAACAGAACCTGGTCCGAGCCCCGCAAGTCAACCCTCCTTGGATTCCCCTAGGTCTCTAGTTTTCAGAAATGCACAGGTTTGGTAGGTTTTCTTTGGTGCCGGCTGAGCTAGAGGCCAAAATCTACAGGTAGGCACTTCGCAAAAAACACCTCTGTTTTCTTTCAAAAATTTGGATGTGTCCACGTTGCGCTTTGGGGCGTTTCCTGTGGCGGACGCTAGGCCTACCCACACAAGTGAGGTATCATTTTTATCAGGAGACTTGGGGGAACGCTGGGTGGAAGGAAATTTGTGGCTCCTCTCAGATTCCAGAACTTTCTGCCACAGAAATGTGAGGAACGTGTGTTTTTTTAGCCAAATTTTGAGGTTCGCAAAGGATTCTGGGTAACAGAACCTAGTCCGAGCCCCGCAAGTCAACCCTCCTTGGATTCCCCTAGGTCTCTAGTTTTCAGAAATGCACAGGTTTGGTAGGTTTTCTTTGGTGCCGGCTGAGCTAGAGGCCAAAATCTACAGGTAGGCACTTCGCAAAAAACACCTCTGTTTTCTTTCAAAAATTTGGATGTGTCCACGTTGCGCTTTGGGGCGTTTCCTGTGGCGGGCGCTAGGCCTACCCACACAAGTGAGGTATCATTTTTATCAGGAGACTTGGGGGAACGCTGGGTGGAAGGAAATTTGTGGCTCCTCTCAGATTCCAGAACTTTCTGCCACAGAAATGTGAGGAACGTGTGTTTTTTTAGCCAAATTTTGAGGTTCGCAAAGGATTCTGGGTAACAGAACCTAGTCCGAGCCCCGCAAGTCAACCCTCCTTGGATTCCCCTAGGTCTCTAGTTTTCAGAAATGCACAAGTTTGGTAGGTTTTCTTTGGTGCCGGCTGAGCTAGAGGCCAAAATCTACAGGTAGGCACTTCGCAAAAAACACCTCTGTTTTCTTTCAAAAATTTGGATGTGTCCACGTTGCACTTTGGGGCATTTCCTGTCGCGGGCGCTAGGCCTACCTACACAAGTGAGGTATAATTTTTATCGGGAGACTTGGGGGAACGCTGGGTGGAAGGAAATTTGTGGCTCCTCTCAGATTCCAGAACTTTCTGCCACAGAAATGTGAGAAACATGGGTTTTTTTAGCCACATTTTGAGGTTTGCAAATGATTCTGGGTAACAGAACCTGGTCCGAGCCCCGCAAGTCCACCCATCTTGGATTCCCCTAGGTCTCTAGTTTTCAGAAATGCACAGATTTGGTAGGTTTCCCTAGGTGCCGGCTGAGCTAGAGGCCAAAATCTACAGGTAGGCACTTCGCAAAAAACACCTCTGTTTCCTTTCAAAAATTTGGATGTGTCCCATTGCGCTTTGGGGCATTTCCTGTCGCGGGCGCTAGGCCTACAAACACAAGTGAGGTCTCATTTTTATCTGGAGACTTGGGGGAACGCTGGGTGGAAGGAAATTTGTGGCTCCTCTCAGATTCCAGAACTTTCTGCCATAGAAATGTGAGGAACATATCTTTTTTTAGCCAAATTGTGCGGTTCGCAAAGGATTCTGGGTAACAGAACCTGGTCCGAGCCCCGCAAGTCAACCCTCCTTGGATTCCCCTAGGTCTCTAGTTTTCAGAAATGCACAGGTTTGGTAGGTTTTCCTTGGTGCCGGCTGAGCTAGAGGCCAAAATCTACAGGAAGCACTTCGCAAAAAACACCTCTGTTTTCTTTCAAAAATTTGGATGTGTCCACGTTGCGCTTTGGGGCGTTTCCTGTCGCGGGCGCTAGGCCTACCAACACAAGTGAGGTATCATTTTTATCGGGAGACTTGGGGGAACGCTGGGTGGAAGGAAATTTGTGGCTCCTCTCAGATTCCAGAACTTTCTGCCACAGAAATGTGAGGAACGTGTGTTTTTTTAGCCAAATTTTGAGGTTCGCAAAAGATTTTGGGTAACAGAACTTGGTCCGAGCCCCGCAAGTCAACCCTCCTTGGATTCCCCTAGGTCTCTAGTTTTCAGAAATGCACAGGTTTCGTAGGTTTTCCTTGCTGCCGGCTGAGCTAGAGGCCAAAATCTACAGGAAGCACTTCGCAAAAAACACCTCTGTTTTCTTTCAAAAATTTGGATGTGTCCACGTTGCGCTTTGGGGCGTTTCCTGTCGCGGGCGCTAGGCCTACCCACACAAGTGAGGTATCATTTTTATCGGGAGACTTGGGGGAACGCTGGGTGGAAGGAAATTTGTGGCTCCTCTCAGATTCCAGAACTTTCTGCCACAGAAATATGAGGAACGTGTGTGTTTTTAGCCAAATTTTGAGGTTCGCAAAGGATTTTGGGTAACAGAACCTGGTCCGAGCCCCGCAAGTCAACCCTCCTTGGATTCCCCTAGGTCTCTAGTTTTCAGAAATGCACAGGTTTGGCAGGTTTTCTTTGGTGCCGGCTGAGCTAGAGGCCAAAATCTACAGGTAGGCACTTCGCAAAAAACACCTCTGTTTTCTTTCAAAAATTTGGATGTGTCCACGTTGCGCTTTGGGGCGTTTCCTGTGGCGGGCGCTAGGCCTACCCACACAAGTGAGGTATCATTTTTATCAGGAGACTTGGGGGAACGCTGGGTGGAAGGAAATTTGTGGCTCCTCTCAGATTCCAGAACTTTCTGCCACAGAAATGTGAGGAGCATGTGTTTTTTTAGCCAAATTTTGAGGTTTGAAAAGGATTCTGGGTAGCAGAACCTGGTCCGAGCCCCGCAAGTCACCCCATCTTGGATTCCCCTAGGTCTATAGTTTTCAGAAATGCACACGATTGGTAGGTTTCCCTAGGTGCCGGCTGAGCTAGAGGCCAAAATCTACAGGTAGGCACTTCGCAAAAAACACCTCTGTTTCCTTTCAAAAATTTGGATGTGTCCACGTTGCGCTTTGGGGCGTTTACTGTCGCGGGCGCTAGGCCTACCCACACAAGTGAGGTCTCATTTTTATCTGGAGACTTGGGGGAACGCTGGGTGGAAGGAAATTTGTGGCTCCTCTCAGATTCCAGAACTTTCTGCCATAGAAATGTGAGGAACATATGTTTTTTTAGCCAAATTGTGCGGTTCGAAAAGGATTCTGGGCAACAGAACCTGGTCCGAGCCCCGCAAGTCAACCCTCCTTGGATTCCCCTAGGTCTCTAGTTTTCAGAAATGCACAGGTTTGGTAGGTTTTCCTTGGTGCCGGCTGAGCTAGAGGCCAAAATCTACAGGAAGCACTTCGCAAAAAACACCTCTGTTTTCTTTCAAAAATTTGGATGTGTCCACGTTGCGCTTTGGGGCGTTTCCTGTCGCGGGCGCTAGGCCTACCCACACAAGTGAGGTATCATTTTTATCGGGAGACTTGGGGGAACGCTGGGTGGAAGGAAATTTGTGGCTCCTCTCAGATTCCAGAACTTTCTGCCACAGAAATGTGAGGAACGTGTGTTTTTTTAGCCAAATTTTGAGATTCGCAAAAGATTTTGGGTAACAGAACCTGGTCCGAGCCCCGCAAGTCAACCCTCCTTGGATTCCCCTAGGTCTCTAGTTTTCAGAAATGCACAGGTTTCGTAGGTTTTCCTTGCTGCCGGCTGAGCTAGAGGCCAAAATCTACAGGAAGCACTTCGCAAAAAACACCTCTGTTTTCTTTCAAAAATTTGGATGTGTCCACGTTGCGCTTTGGGGCGTTTCCTGTCGCGGGCGCTAGGCCTACCCACACAAGTGAGGTATCATTTTTATCGGGAGACTTGGGGGAACGCTGGGTGGAAGGAAATTTGTGGCTCCTCTCAGATTCCAGAACTTTCTGCCACAGAAATATGAGGAACGTGTGTGTTTTTAGCCAAATTTTGAGGTTCGCAAAGGATTTTGGGTAACAGAACCTGGTCCGAGCCCCGCAAGTCAACCCTCCTTGGATTCCCCTAGGTCTCTAGTTTTCAGAAATGCACAGGTTTGGCAGGTTTTCTTTGGTGCCGGCTGAGCTAGAGGCCAAAATCTACAGGTAGGCACTTCACAAAAAACACCTCTGTTTTCTTTCAAAAATTTGGATGTGTCCACGTTGCGCTTTGGGGCGTTTCCTGTGGCGGGCGCTAGGCCTACCCACACAAGTGAGGTATCATTTTTATCAGGAGACTTGTGGGAACGCTGGGTGGAAGGAAATTTGTGGCTCCTCTCAGATTCCAGAACTTTCTGCCACAGAAATGTGAGGAGCATGTGTTTTTTTAGCCAAATTTTGAGGTTTGAAAAGGATTCTGGGTAGCAGAACCTGGTCCGAGCCCCGCAAGTCACCCCATCTTGGATTCCCCTAGGTCTCTAGTTTTCAGAAATGCACAGGTTTGGTAGGTTTCCCTAGGTACCGGCTGAGCTAGAGGCCAAAATCTACAGGTAGACACTTTGCAAAAAACACCTCTGTTTTCTTTCAAAAATTTGGATGTGTCCACGTTGCGCTTTGGGGCGTTTCCTGTCGCGGGCGCTAGGCCTACCCACACAAGTGAGGTATCATTTTTATCGGGAGACTTGGGAGAACGCTGGGTGGAAGGAAATTTGTGGCTCCTCTCAGATTCCAGAACTTTCTGCCACAGAAATGTGAGGAACTTGTGTTTTTTTAGCCAAATTTTGAGGTTCGCAAACGATTCTGGGTAACAGAGCCTGGTCCGAGCCCGCAAGTCAACACTCCTTGGATTCCCCTAGGTCTCTAGTTTTCAGAAATGCACAGGTTTGGTAGGTTTTCTTTGGTGCCGGCTGAGTTAGAGGCCAAAATCTACAGGTAGACACTTTGCAAAAAACACCTCTGTTTTCTTTCAAAAATGTGGATGTGTCCACGTTGCGCTTTGGGGCGTTTCCTGTCGCGGGCGCTAGGCCTACCCACACAAGTGAGGTATCATTTTTATCGGGAGACTTGGGGGAACGCTGGGTGGAAGGAAATTTGTGGCTCCTCTCAGATTCCAGAACTTTCTGCCACAGAAATGTGAGGAACATGTGTTTTTTTAGCCAAATTGTGAGGTTTGCAAAGGATTTTGGGTAACAGAACCTGGTCCGAGCCCCGCAAGTCAACCCTCCTTGGATTCCCCTAGGTCTCTAGTTTTCAGAAATGCACAGGTTTGGTAGGTTTTCTTTGGTGCCGGCTGAGCTAGAGGCCAAAATCTACAGGTAGGCACTTCGCAAAAAACACCTCTGTTTTCTTTCAAAAATTTGGATGTGTCCACGTTGCGCTTTGGGGCGTTTCCTGTCGCGGGCGCTAGGCCTACCCACACAAGTGAGGTATCATTTTTATCGTGAGACTTGGGGGAACGCTGGGTGGAAGGAAATTTGTGGCTCCTCTCAGATTCCAGAACTTTCTGCCACAGAAATGTGAGGAACATGTGTTTTTTTAGCCAAATTTTGAGGTTCGCAAAGGATTCTGGGTAACAGAACCTGGTCCGAGCCCCGCAAGTAAACCCTCCTTGGATTCCCCTAGGTCTCTAGTTTTCAGAAATGCACAGGTTTGGTAGGTTTTCTTTGGTGCCGGCTGAGCTAGAGGCCAAAATCTACAGGTAGGCACTTCGCAAAAACACCTCTGTTTTCTTTCAAAAATTTGGATGTGTCCACGTTGCGCTTTGGGGCGTTTCCTGTCGCGGGCGCTAGGCCTACCCACACAAGTGAGGTATCATTTTTTTCGGGAGACTTGGGGGAACGCTGGGTGGAAGGAAATTTGTGGCTCCTCTCAGATTCCAGAACTTTCTGCCACAGAAATGTGAGGAACATGTGTTTTTTTAGCCAAATTTTGAGGTTCGCAAAGGATTCTGGGTAACAGAACCTGGTCCGAGCCCCGCAAGTCACCCCATCTTGGATTCCCCAAGGTCTGTAGTTTTCAGAAATGCACAGGTTTGGTAGGTTTCCCTAGGTGCCGGCTGAGCTAGAGGCCAAAATCTACAGGTAGACACTTCGCAAAAAACACCTCTGTTTTCTTTCAAAAATTTGGATGTGTCCACGTTGCGCTTTGGGGCGTTTCCTGTCGCGGGCGCTAGGCCTACCTACACAAGTGAGGTATCATTTTTATCGGGAGACTTGGGGGAACGCTGGGTGGAAGGAAATTTGTGGCTCCTCTCAGATTCCAGAACTTTCTGCCACAGAAATGTGAGGAACATGTGTTTTTTTAGCCAAATTTTGAGGTTCGCAAAGGATTCTGGGTAACAGAACCTGGTCCGAGCCCCGCAAGTAAACCCTCCTTGGATTCCCCTAGGTCTCTAGTTTTCAGAAATGCACAGGTTTGGTAGGTTTTCTTTGGTGCCGGCTGAGCTAGAGGCCAAAATCTACAGGTAGGCACTTCGCAAAAAACACCTCTGTTTTCTTTCAAAAATTTGGATGTGTCCACGTTGCGCTTTTGGGCGTTTCCTGTCGCGGGCGCTAGGCCTACCCACACAAGTGAGGTATCATTTTTATCGGGAGACTTGGGGGAACGCTGGGTGGAAGGAAATTTGTGGCTCCTCTCAGATTCCAGAACTTTCTGCCACAGAAATGTGAGGAACATGGGTTTTTTTAGCCAAATTTTGAGGTTCGCAAAGGATTCTGGGTAACAGAACCTGGTCCGAGCCCCGCAAGTCACCCCATTTTGGATTCCCCAAGGTCTGTAGTTTTCAGAAATGCACAGGTTTGGTAGGTTTCCCTAGGTGCCGGCTGAGCTAGAGGCCAAAATCTATAGGTAGACACTTCGCAAAAAACACCTCTGTTTTCTTTCAAAAATTTGGATGTGTCCACGTTGCGCTTTGGGGCGTTTCCTGTGGCGGGCGCTAGGCCTACCCACACAAGTGAGGTATCATTTTTATCGGGAGACTTGGGGGAACGCTGGGTGGAAGGAAATTTGTGGCTCCTCTCAGATTCCAGAACTTTCTGCCACAGAAATGTGAGGAACATGTTTTTTTTAGCCAAATTTTGAGGTTCGCAAAGGATTCTGGGTAACAGAACCTGGTCCGAGCCCCGCAAGTCAACCCTCCTTGGATTCCCCTAGGTCTCTAGTTTTCAGAAATGCACAGGTTTGGTAGGTTTTCTTTGGTGCTGGCTGAGCTAGAGGCCAAAATCTACAGGTAGGCACTTCGCAAAAAACACCTCTGTTTTCATTCAAAAATTTGGATGTGTCCACGTTGCGCTTTGGGGCGTTTCCTGTCGCGGGCGCTAGGCCTACCCACACAAGAGAGGTATCATTTTTATCGAGAGACTTGGGGGAACGCTGGGTTGAAGAAAATTTGTGGCTCCTCTCAGATTCCAGAACTTTCTGCCACAGAAATGTGAGGAACATGTGTTTTTTTAGCCAAAGTTTGAGGTTCGCAAAGGATTCTGGGTAACAGAACCTGGTCCGAGCCCCGCAAGTCACCCCATCTTGGATTCCCCTACGTCTCTAGTTTTCAGAAATGCACAGGTTTGGTAGGTTTCCCTAGGTGCCGGCTGAGCTAGAGGCCAAAATCTACAGGTAGACATTTCGCAAAAAACACCTCTGTTTTCTTTCAAAAATTTGGATGTGTCCACGTTGCACTTTGGGGCGTTTCCTGTCGCGGGCGCTAGGCCTACCCACACAAGTGAGGTATCATTTTTATCAGGAGACTTGGGGGAACGCTGGGTGGAAGGAAATTTGTGGCTCCTCTCAGATTCCAGAACTTTCTGCCACAGAAATGTGAGGAGCATGTGTTTTTTTAGCCAAATTTTGAGGTTTGCAAAGGATTCTGGGTAGCAGAACCTGGTCCGAGCCCCGCAAGTCACCGCATCTTGGATTCCCCCAGGTCTCTAGTTTTCAGAAATGCACAGGTTTGGTAGGTTTTCTTTGGTGCCGGCTGAGCTAGAGGCCAAAACCTACAGGTAGGCACTTCGCAAAAAACACCTCTGTTTTCTTTCAAAAATTTGGATGAGTCCACGTTGCGCTTTGGGGCGTTTCCTGTCGCGGGCGCTAGGCCTGCCCACACAAGTGAGGTATCATTTTTATCGGGAGACTTGGGGGAACGCTGGGTGGAAGGAAATTTGTGGCTCCTCTCAGATTCCAGAACTTTCTGCCACAGAAATGTGAGGAACGTGTGTTTTTTTAGCCAAATTTTGAGGTTCGCAAAGGATTCTGGGTAACAGAACCTGGTCCGAGCCCCGCAAGTCAACCCTCCTTGGATTCCCCTAGGTCTCTAGTTTTCAGAAATGCACAGGTTCGGTAGGTTTTCCTTTGTGCCGGCTGAGCTAGAGGCCAAAATCTACAGGTAGGCACTTCGCAAAAAACACCTCTGTTTCCTTTCAAAAATTTGGATGTGTCCACGTTGCGCTTTGGGGCGTTTACTGTCGCGGGCGCTAGGCCTACCCACACAAGTGAGGTCTCATTTTTATCTGGAGACTTGGGGGAACGCTGGGTGGAAGGAAATTTGTGGCTCCTCTCAGATTCCAGAACTTTCTGCCATAGAAATGTGAGGAACATATGTTTTTTTAGCCAAATTGTGCGGTTCGAAAAGGATTCTGGGTAACAGAACCTGGTCCGAGCCCCGCAAGTCAACCCTCCTTGGATTCCCCTAGGTCTCTAGTTTTCAGAAATGCACAGGTTTGGTAGGTTTTCCTTGGTGCCGGCTGAGCTAGAGGCCAAAATCTACAGGAAGCACTTCGCAAAAAACACCTCTGTTTTCTTTCAAAAATTTGGATGTGTCCACGTTGCGCTTTGGGGCGTTTCCTGTCGCGGGCGCTAGGCCTACCCACACAAGTGAGGTATCATTTTTATCGGGAGACTTGGGGGAACGCTGGGTGGAAGGAAATTTGTGGCTCCTCTCAGATTCCAGAACTTTCTGCCACAGAAATGTGAGGAACGTGTGTTTTTTTAGCCAAATTTTGAGATTCGCAAAAGATTTTGGGTAACAGAACCTGGTCCGAGCCCCGCAAGTCAACCCTCCTTGGATTCCCCTAGGTCTCTAGTTTTCAGAAATGCACAGGTTTCGTAGGTTTTCCTTGCTGCCGGCTGAGCTAGAGGCCAAAATCTACAGGAAGCACTTCGCAAAAAACACCTCTGTTTTCTTTCAAAAATTTGGATGTGTCCACGTTGCGCTTTGGGGCGTTTCCTGTCGCGGGCGCTAGGCCTACCCACACAAGTGAGGTATCATTTTTATCGGGAGACTTGGGGGAACGCTGGGTGGAAGGAAATTTGTGGCTCCTCTCAGATTCCAGAACTTTCTGCCACAGAAATATGAGGAACGTGTGTGTTTTTAGCCAAATTTTGAGGTTCGCAAAGGATTTTGGGTAACAGAACCTGGTCCGAGCCCCGCAAGTCAACCCTCCTTGGATTCCCCTAGGTCTCTAGTTTTCAGAAATGCACAGGTTTGGCAGGTTTTCTTTGGTGCCGGCTGAGCTAGAGGCCAAAATCTACAGGTAGGCACTTCGCAAAAAACACCTCTGTTTTCTTTCAAAAATTTGGATGTGTCCACGTTGCGCTTTGGGGCGTTTCCTGTGGCGGGCGCTAGGCCTACCCACACAAGTGAGGTATCATTTTTATCAGGAGACTTGGGGGAACGCTGGGTGGAAGGAAATTTGTGGCTCCTCTCAGATTCCAGAACTTTCTGCCACAGAAATGTGAGGAGCATGTGTTTTTTTAGCCAAATTTTGAGGTTTGAAAAGGATTCTGGGTAGCAGAACCTGGTCCGAGCCCCGCAAGTCACCCCATCTTGGATTCCCCTAGGTCTCTAGTTTTCAGAAATGCACAGGTTTGGTAGGTTTCCCTAGGTACCGGCTGAGCTAGAGGCCAAAATCTACAGGTAGACACTTTGCAAAAAACACCTCTGTTTTCTTTCAAAAATTTGGATGTGTCCACGTTGCGCTTTGGGGCGTTTCCTGTCGCGGGCGCTAGGCCTACCCACACAAGTGAGGTATCATTTTTATCGGGAGACTTGGGAGAACGCTGGGTGGAAGGAAATTTGTGGCTCCTCTCAGATTCCAGAACTTTCTGCCACAGAAATGTGAGGAACTTGTGTTTTTTTAGCCAAATTTTGAGGTTCGCAAACGATTCTGGGTAACAGAGCCTGGTCCGAGCCCGCAAGTCAACACTCCTTGGATTCCCCTAGGTCTCTAGTTTTCAGAAATGCACAGGTTTGGTAGGTTTTCTTTGGTGCCGGCTGAGTTAGAGGCCAAAATCTACAGGTAGACACTTTGCAAAAAACACCTCTGTTTTCTTTCAAAAATGTGGATGTGTCCACGTTGCGCTTTGGGGCGTTTCCTGTCGCGTGCGCTAGGCCTACCCACACAAGTGAGGTATCATTTTTATCGGGAGACTTGGGGGAACGCTGGGTGGAAGGAAATTTGTGGCTCCTCTCAGATTCCAGAACTTTCTGCCACAGAAATGTGAGGAACATGTGTTTTTTTAGCCAAATTGTGAGGTTTGCAAAGGATTTTGGGTAACAGAACCTGGTCCGAGCCCCGCAAGTCAACCCTCCTTGGATTCCCCTAGGTCTCTAGTTTTCAGAAATGCACAGGTTTGGTAGGTTTTCTTTGGTGCCGGCTGAGCTAGAGGCCAAAATCTACAGGTAGGCACTTCGCAAAAAACACCTCTGTTTTCTTTCAAAAATTTGGATGTGTCCACGTTGCGCTTTGGGGCGTTTCCTGTCGCGGGCGCTAGGCCTACCCACACAAGTGAGGTATCATTTTTATCGGGAGACTTGGGGGAACGCTGGGTGGAAGGAAATTTGTGGCTCCTCTCAGATTCCAGAACTTTCTGCCACAGAAATGTGAGGAACATGTGTTTTTTTAGCCAAATTTTGAGGTTCGCAAAGGATTCTGGGTAACAGAACCTGGTCCGAGCCCCGCAAGTAAACCCTCCTTGGATTCCCCTAGGTCTCTAGTTTTCAGAAATGCACAGGTTTGGTAGGTTTTCTTTGGTGCCGGCTGAGCTAGAGGCCAAAATCTACAGGTAGGCACTTCGCAAAAACACCTCTGTTTTCTTTCAAAAATTTGGATGTGTCCACGTTGCGCTTTGGGGCGTTTCCTGTCGCGGGCGCTAGGCCTACCCACACAAGTGAGGTATCATTTTTTTCGGGAGACTTGGGGGAACGCTGGGTGGAAGGAAATTTGTGGCTCCTCTCAGATTCCAGAACTTTCTGCCACAGAAATGTGAGGAACATGTGTTTTTTTAGCCAAATTTTGAGGTTCGCAAAGGATTCTGGGTAACAGAACCTGGTCCGAGCCCCGCAAGTCACCCCATCTTGGATTCCCCAAGGTCTGTAGTTTTCAGAAATGCACAGGTTTGGTAGGTTTCCCTAGGTGCCGGCTGAGCTAGAGGCCAAAATCTACAGGTAGACACTTCGCAAAAAACACCTCTGTTTTCTTTCAAAAATTTGGATGTGTCCATGTTGCGCTTTGGGGCGTTTCCTGTTGCGGGCGCTAGGCCTACCCACACAAGTGAGGTATCATTTTTATCGGGAGACTTGGGGGAACGCTGGGTGGAAGGAAATTTGTGGCTCCTCTCAGATTCCAGAACTTTCTGCCACAGAAATGTGAGGAACATGTGTTTTTTTAGCCAAATTTTGAGGTTCGCAAAGGATTCTGGGTAACAGAACCTGGTCCGAGCCCCGCAAGTAAACCCTCCTTGGATTCCCCTAGGTCTCTAGTTTTCAGAAATGCACAGGTTTGGTAGGTTTTCTTTGGTGCCGGCTGAGCTAGAGGCCAAAATCTACAGGTAGGCACTTCGCAAAAAACACCTCTGTTTTCTTTCAAAAATTTGGATGTGTCCACGTTGCGCTTTGGGGCGTTTCCTGTCGCGGGCGCTAGGCCTACCCACACAAGTGAGGTATCATTTTTATCGGGAGACTTGGGGGAACGCTGGGTGGAAGGAAATTTGTGGCTCCTCTCAGATTCCAGAACTTTCTGCCACAGAAATGTGAGGAACATGGGTTTTTTTAGCCAAATTTTGAGGTTCGCAAAGGATTCTGGGTAACAGAACCTGGTCCGAGCCCCGCAAGTCACCCCATTTTGGATTCCCCAAGGTCTGTAGTTTTCAGAAATGCACAGGTTTGGTAGGTTTCCCTAGGTGCCGGCTGAGCTAGAGGCCAAAATCTACAGGTAGACACTTCGCAAAAAACACCTCTGTTTTCTTTCAAAAATTTGGATGTGTCCACGTTGCGCTTTGGGGCGTTTCCTGTCGCGGGCGCTAGGCCTACCCACACAAGTGAGGTATCATTTTTATCGGGAGACTTGGGGGAACGCTGGGTGGAAGGAAATTTGTGGCTCCTCTCAGATTCCAGAACTTTCTGCCACAGAAATGTGAGGAACATGTTTTTTTTAGCCAAATTTTGAGGTTCGCAAAGGATTCTGGGTAACAGAACCTGGTCCGAGCCCCGCAAGTCAACCCTCCTTGGATTCCCCTAGGTCTCTAGTTTTCAGAAATGCACAGGTTTGGTAGGTTTTCTTTGGTGCTGGCTGAGCTAGAGGCCAAAATCTACAGGTAGGCACTTCGCAAAAAACACCTCTGTTTTCATTCAAAAATTTGGATGTGTCCACGTTGCGCTTTGGGGCGTTTCCTGTCGCGGGCGCTAGGCCTACCCACACAAGTGAGGTATCATTTTTATCGAGAGACTTGGGGGAACGCTGGGTTGAAGAAAATTTGTGGCTCCTCTCAGATTCCAGAACTTTCTGCCACAGAAATGTGAGGAACATGTGTTTTTTTAGCCAAAGTTTGAGGTTCGCAAAGGATTCTGGGTAACAGAACCTGGTCCGAGCCCCGCAAGTCACCCCATCTTGGATTCCCCTACGTCTCTAGTTTTCAGAAATGCACAGGTTTGGTAGGTTTCCCTAGGTGCCGGCTGAGCTAGAGGCCAAAATCTACAGGTAGACACTTCGCAAAAAACACCTCTGTTTTCTTTCAAAAATTTGGATGTGTCCACGTTGCACTTTGGGGCGTTTCCTGTCGCAGGCGCTAGGCCTACCCACACAAGTGAGGTATCATTTTTATCAGGAGACTTGGGGGAACGCTGGGTGGAAGGAAATTTGTGGCTCCTCTCAGATTCCAGAACTTTCTGCCACAGAAATGTGAGGAGCATGTGTTTTTTTAGCCAAATTTTGAGGTTTGCAAAGGATTCTGGGTAGCAGAACCTGGTCCGAGCCCCGCAAGTCACCGCATCTTGGATTCCCCCAGGTCTCTAGTTTTCAGAAATGCACAGGTTTGGTAGGTTTTCTTTGGTGCCGGCTGAGCTAGAGGCCAAAACCTACAGGTAGGCACTTCGCAAAAAACACCTCTGTTTTCTTTCAAAAATTTGGATGAGTCCACGTTGCGCTTTGGGGCGTTTCCTGTCGCGGGCGCTAGGCCTGCCCACACAAGTGAGGTATCATTTTTATCGGGAGACTTGGGGGAACGCTGGGTGGAAGGAAATTTGTGGCTCCTCTCAGATTCCAGAACTTTCTGCCACAGAAATGTGAGGAACGTGTGTTTTTTTAGCCAAATTTTGAGGTTCGCAAAGGATTCTGGGTAACAGAACCTGGTCCGAGCCCAGCAAGTCAACCCTCCTTGGATTCCCCTAGGTCTCTAGTTTTCAGAAATGCACAGGTTCGGTAGGTTTTCCTTTGTGCCGGCTGAGCTAGAGGCCAAAATCTACAGGTAGACACTTCGCAAAAAACACCTCTGTTTTCTTTCAAAAATTTGGATGTGTCCACGTTGCACTTTGGGGCGTTTCCTGTCGCGGGCGCTAGGCCTACCCACACAAGTGAGGTATCATTTTTATCAGGAGACTTGGGGGAACGCTGGGTGGAAGGAAATTTGTGGCTCCTCTCAGATTCCAGAACTTTCTGCCACAGAAATGTGAGGAACGTGTGTTTTTTTAGCCAAATTTTGAGGTTCGCAAAGGATTCTGGGTAACAGAACCTGGTCCGAGCCCCGCAAGTCAACCCTCCTTGGATTCCCCTAGGTCTCTAGTTTTCAGAAATGCACAGGTTTGGTAGGTTTTCCTTTGTGCCGGCTGAGCTAGAGGCCAAAATCTACAGGTAGGCACTTCGCAAAAAACACCTCTGTTTTCTTTCAAAAATTTGGATGTGTCCACGTTGCGCTTTGGGGCGTTTCCTGTCGCGGGCGCTAGGCCTACCCACACAAGTGAGGTATCATTTTTATCAGGAGACTTGGGGGAACGCTGGGTGGAAGGAAATTTGTGGCTCATCTCAGATTCCAGAACTTTCTGCCATAGAAATGTGAGGAGCATGTGTTTTTTTAGCCAAATTTTGAGGTTTGCAAAGGATTCTGGGTAGCAGAACCTGGTCCGAGCCCCGCAAGTCACCCCATCTTGGATTCCCCTAGGTCTCTAGTTTTCAGAAATGCACAGGTTTGGTAGGTTTCCCTAGGTGCCGGCTGAGCTAGAGGCCAAAATCTACAGGTAGGCACTTCGCAAAAAACACCTCTGTTTCCTTTCAAAAATTTGGATGTGTCCACGTTGCGCTTTGGGGCGTTTCCTGTCGCGGGCGCTAGGCCTACCCACACAAGTGAGGTATCATTTTTATCGAGAGACTTGGGGGAACGCTGGGTTGAAGAAAATTTGTGGCTCCTCTCAGATTCCAGAACTTTCTGCCACAGAGATGTGAGGAACATGTATTTTTTTAGCCAAAGTTTGAGGTTCGCAAAGGATTCTGGGTAACAGAACCTGGTCCGAGCCCCGCAAGTCACCCCATCTTGGATTCCCCTACGTCTCTAGTTTTCAGAAATGCACAGGTTTGGTAGGTTTCCCTAGGTGCCGGCTGAGCTAGAGGCCAAAATCTACAGGTAGACACTTCGCAAAAAACACCTCTGTTTTCTTTCAAAAATTTGGATGTGTCCACGTTGCACTTTGGGGCGTTTCCTGTCGCGGGCGCTAGGCCTACCCACACAAGTGAGGTATCATTTTTATCAGGAGACTTGGGGGAACGCTGGGTGGAAGGAAATTTGTGGCTCCTCTCAGATTCCAGAACTTTCTGCCACAGAAATGTGAGGAGCATGTGTTTTTTTAGCCAAATTTTGAGGTTTGCAAAGGATTCTGGGTAGCAGAACCTGGTCCGAGCCCCGCAAGTCACCTTATCTTGGATTCCCCCAGGTCTCTAGTTTTCAGAAATGCACAGGTTTGGTAGGTTTTCTTTGGTGCCGGCTGAGCTAGAGGCCAAAACCTACAGGTAGGCACTTCGCAAAAAACACCTCTGTTTTCTTTCAAAAATTTGGATGAGTCCACGTTGCGCTTTGGGGCGTTTCCTGTCGCGGGCGCTAGGCCTGCCCACACAAGTGAGGTATCATTTTTATCGGGAGACTTGGGGGAACGCTGGGTGGAAGGAAATTTGTGGCTCCTCTCAGATTCCAGAACTTTCTGCCACAGAAATGTGAGGAACGTGTGTTTTTTTAGCCAAATTTTGAGGTTCGCAAAGGATTCTGGGTAACAGAACCTGGTCCGAGCCCCGCAAGTCAACCCTCCTTGGATTCCCCTAGGTCTCTAGTTTTCAGAAATGCACAGGTTTGGTAGGTTTTCCTTTGTGCCGGCTGAGCTAGAGGCCAAAATCTACAGGTAGGCACTTTGCAAAAAACACCTCTGTTTTCTTTCAAAAATTTGGATGTGTCCACGTTGCGCTTTGGGGCGTTTCCTGTCGCGGGCGCTAGGCCTACCCACACAAGTGAGGTATCATTTTTATCAGGAGACTTGGGGGAACGCTGGGTGGAAGGAAATTTGTGGCTCATCTCAGATTCCAGAACTTTCTGCCATAGAAATGTGAGGAGCATGTGTTTTTTTAGCCAAATTTTGAGGTTTGCAAAGGATTCTGGGTAGCAGAACCTGGTCCGAGCTCCGCAAGTCACCCCATCTTGGATTCCCCTAGGTCTCTAGTTTTCAGAAATGCACAGGTTTGGTAGGTTTCCCTAGGTGCCGGCTGAGCTAGAGGCCAAAATCTACAGGTAGGCACTTCGCAAAAAACACCTCTGTTTCCTTTCAAAAATTTGGATGTGTCCACGTTGCGCTTTGGGGCGTTTCCTGTCGCGGGCGCTAGGCCTACCCACACAAGTGAGGTATCATTTTTATCGAGAGACTTGGGGGAACGCTGGGTTGAAGAAAATTTGTGGCTCCTCTCAGATTCCAGAACTTTCTGCCACAGAAATGTGAGGAACATGTGTTTTTTTAGCCAAAGTTTGAGGTTCGCAAAGGATTCTGGGTAACAGAACCTGGTCCGAGCCCCGCAAGTCACCCCATCTTGGATTCCCCTACGTCTCTAGTTTTCAGAAATGCACAGGTTTGGTAGGTTTCCCTAGGTGCCGGCTGAGCTAGAGGCCAAAATCTACAGGTAGACACTTCGCAAAAAACACCTCTGTTTTCTTTCAAAAATTTGGATGTGTCCACGTTGCACTTTGGGGCGTTTCCTGTCGCGGGCGCTAGGCCTACCCACACAAGTGAGGTATCATTTTTATCAGGAGACTTGGGGGAACGCTGGGTGGAAGGAAATTTGTGGCTCCTCTCAGATTCCAGAACTTTCTGCCACAGAAATGTGAGGAGCATGTGTTTTTTTAGCCAAATTTTGAGGTTTGCAAAGGATTCTGGGTAGCAGAACCTGGTCCGAGCCCCGCAAGTCACCTTATCTTGGATTCCCCCAGGTCTCTAGTTTTCAGAAATGCACAGGTTTGGTAGGTTTTCTTTGGTGCCGGCTGAGCTAGAGGCCAAAACCTACAGGTAGGCACTTCGCAAAAAACACCTCTGTTTTCTTTCAAAAATTTGGATGAGTCCACGTTGCGCTTTGGGGCGTTTCCTGTCGCGGGCGCTAGGCCTGCCCACACAAGTGAGGTATCATTTTTATCGGGAGACTTGGGGGAACGCTGGGTGGAAGGAAATTTGTGGCTCCTCTCAGATTCCAGAACTTTCTGCCACAGAAATGTGAGGAACGTGTGTTTTTTTAGCCAAATTTTGAGGTTCGCAAAGGATTCTGGGTAACAGAACCTGGTCCGAGCCCCGCAAGTCAACCCTCCTTGGATTCCCCTAGGTCTCTAGTTTTCAGAAATGCACAGGTTTGGTAGGTTTTCCTTTGTGCCCGCTGAGCTAGAGGCCAAAATCTACAGGTAGGCACTTCGCAAAAAACACCTCTGTTTTCTTTCAAAAATTTGGATGTGTCCACGTTGCGCTTTGGGGCGTTTCCTGTCGCGGGCGCTAGGCCTACCCACACAAGTGAGGTATCATTTTTATCAGGAGACTTGGGGGAACGCTGGGTGGAAGGAAATTTGTGGCTCATCTCAGATTCCAGAACTTTCTGCCATAGAAATGTGAGGAGCATGTGTTTTTTTTATCCAAATTTTGAGGTTTGCAAAGGATTCTGGGTAGCAGAACCTGGTCCGAGCCCCGCAAGTCACCCCATCTTGGATTCCCCTAGGTCTCTAGTTTTCAGAAATGCACAGGTTTGGTAGGTTTCCCTAGGTGCCGGCTGAGCTAGAGGCCAAAATCTACAGGTAGGCACTTCGCAAAAAACACCTCTGTTTCCTTTCAAAAATTTGGATGTGTCCACGTTGCGCTTTGGGGCGTTTCCTGTCGCGGGCGCTAGGCCTACCCACACAAGTGAGGTATCATTTTTATCGGGAGACTTAGGGGAACGATGGGTTGAAGAAAATTTGTGGCTCCTCTCAGATTCCAGAACTTTCTGCCACAGAAATGTGAGGAACATGTGTTTTTATAGCCAAAGTTTGAGGTTCGCAAAGGATTCTGGGTAACAGAACCTGGTCCGAGCCCCGCAAGTCACCCCATCTTGGATTCCCCTAGGTCTCTAGTTTTCAGAAATGCACAGGTTTGGTAGGTTTCCCTAGGTGCCGGCTGAGTTAGAGGCCAAAATCTACAGGTAGACACTTCGCAAAAAACACCTCTGTTTTCTTTCATAAATTTGGATTTGTCCACGTTGCGCTTTGGGGCGTTTCCTGTTGCGGGCGCTAGGCCTACCCACACAAGTGAGGTATCATTTTTATCAGGAGACTTGGGGGAACTCTGGGTGGAAGGAAATTTGTGGCTCCTCTCAGATTCCAGAACTTTCTGCCACAGAAATGTGAGGAGCATGTGTTTTTTTAGCCAAAATTTGAGGTTTGCAAAGGATTCTGGGTAGCAGAACCTGGTCCGAGCCCCGCAAGTCACCGCATCTTGGATTCCCCCAGGTCTCTAGTTTTCAGAAATGCACAGGTTTGGTAGGTTTCCCTAGGTGCCGGCTGAGCTAGAGGCCAAAATCTACAGGTAGGCACTTCGCAAAAAACACCTCTGTTTTCTTTCAAAAATTTGGATGTGTCCACGTTGCGCTTTGGGGCGTTTCCTGTCGCGGGCGCTAGGCCTACCCACACAAGTGAGGTATCATTTTTATCAAGAGACTTGGGGGAACGCTGGGTGGAAGGAAATTTGTGGCTCATCTCAGATTCCAGAACTTTCTGCCATAGAAATGTGAGGAGCATGTGTTTTTTTAGCCAAATTTTGAGGTTTGCAAAGGATTCTGGGTAGCAGAACCTGGTCCGAGCCCCGCAAGTCACCCCATCTTAGATTCCCCTAGGTCTCTAGTTTTCAGAAATGCACAGGTTTGGTAGGTTTCCCTAGGTGCCGGCTGAGCTAGAGGCCAAAATCTACAGGTAGGCACTTCGCAAAAAACACCTCTGTTTCCTTTCAAAAATTTGGATGTGTCCACGTTGCGCTTTGGGGCGTTTCCTGTCGCGGGCGCTAGGCCTACCCACACAAGTGAGGTATCATTTTTATCGGGAGACTTGGGGGAACGATGGGTTGAAGAAAATTTGTGGCTCCTCTCAGATTCCCGAACTTTCTGCCACAGAAATGTGAGGAGCCTGTGTTTTTTTAGCCAAATTTTGAGGTTTGCAAAGGATTCTGGGTAGCAGAACCTGGTCCGAGCCCCGCAAGTCACCGCATCTTGGATTCCCCCAGGTCTCTAGTTTTCAGAAATGCACAGGTTTGGTAGGTTTCCCTATGTGCCGGCTGAGCTAGAGGCCAAAATCTACAGGTAGGCACTTCGCAAAAAACACCTCTGTTTCCTTTAAAAAATTTGGATGTGTCCACGTTGCGCTTTGGGGCGTTTCCTGTCGCGGGCGCTAGGCCTACCCACACAAGTGAGGTATAATTTTTATCAGGAGACTTGGGGGAACGCTGGGTGGAAGGAAATGTGTGGCTCCTCTCAGATTCCAGAACTTTCTGCGACAGAAATGTGAGGAGCATGTGTTTTTTTAGCCAAATTTTGAGGTTTGCAAAGGATTCTGGGTAGCAGAACCTGGTCCGAGCCCCGCAAGTCACCGCATCTTGGATTCCCCCAGGTCTCTAGTTTTCAGAAATGCACAGGTTTGGTAGGTTTTCTTTGGTGCCGGCTGAGCTAGAGGCCAAAATCTACAGGTAGACACTTCACAAAAAACACCTCTGTTTTCTTTCATAAATTTGGATGTGTCCACGTTGCGCTTTGGGGCGTTTCCTGTCGCGGGTGCTAGGCCTACCCACACAAGTGAGGTATCATTTTTATCGGGAGACTTGGGGGAACGCTGGGTAGAAGGAAATTTGTGGCTCCTCTCAGATTCCAGAACTTTCTGCCACAGAAATGTGAGGAACGTGTGTTTTTTTAGCCAAATTTTGAGGTTAGCAAAGGATTCTGGGTAACAGAACCTGGTCCGAGCCCCGCAAGTCAACCCTCCTTGGATTCCCCTAGGTCTCTAGTTTTCAGAAATGCACAGGTTTGGTAGGTTTTCTTTGGTGCCGGCTGAGCTAGAGGCCAAAATCTATAGGTAGGCACTTCGCAAAAAACACCTCTGTTTTCTTTCAAAAATTTGGATGTGTCCACGTTGCGCTTTGGGGCGTTTCCTGTCGCGGGCGCTAGGCCTACCCACACAATGAGGTATCATTTTTATCAGGAGACTTGGGGGAACGCTGGGTGGAAGGAAATTTGTGGCTCCTCTCAGATTCCAGAACTTTCTGCCACAGAAATGTGAGGAGCATGTGTTTTTTAGCCAAATTTTGAGGTTTGCAAAGGATTCTGGGTAGCAGAACCTGGTCCGAGCCCCGCAAGTCACCCCATCTTGGATTCCCCTAGGTCTCTAGTTTTCAGAAATGCACAGGATTGGTAGGTTTCCCTTGGTGCCGGCTGAGCTAGAGGCCAAAATCTACAGGTAGGCACTTAGCAAAAAACACCTCTGTTTCCTTTCAAAAATTTGGATGTGTCCACGTTGCGCTTTGGGGCGTTTCCTGTCGAGGGCGCTAGGCCTACCCACACAAGTGAGGTATCATTTTTATCGGGAGACTTGGGGGAACGCTGGGTGGAAGGAAATTTGTGGCTCCTCTCAGATTCCAGAACTTTCTGCCACAGAAATGTGAGGAAAATGTGTTTTTTTAGCCAAATTTTGAGGTTCGCAAAGGATTCTGGGTAACAGAACCTGGTCCGAGCCCCGCAAGTCACCCCATCTTGGATTCCCCAAGGTCTCTAGTTTTCAGAAATGCACAGGTTTGGTAGGTTTCCCTAGGTGCCGGCTGAGCTAGAGGCCAAAATCTACAGGTAGACACTTTGCAAAAAACACCTCTGTTTTCTTTCAAAAATTTGGATGTGTCCACGTTGCGCTTTGGGGCGTTTCCTGTCTCGGGCGCTAGGCCTACCCACACAAGTGAGGTATCATTTTTATCGGGAGACTTGGGGGAACGCTGGGTGGAAGGAAATTTGTGGCTCCTCTCAGATTCCAGAACTTTCTGCCACAGAAATGTGAGGAATGTGTGTTTTTTTAGCCAAATTTTGAGGTTCGCAAAGGATTCTGGGTAACAGAACCTGGTCCGAGCCCCGCAAGTCAACCCTCCTTGGATTCCCCTAGGTCTCTAGTTTTCAGAAATGCACAGGTTTGGTAGGTTTTCCTTGGTGCTGGCTGAGCTAGAGGCCAAAATCTACAGGTAGGCACTTCGCAAAAAACACCTCTGTTTTCTTTCAAAAATTTGGATGTGTCCACGTTGCGCTTTGGGGCGTTTCCTGTCGCGGGCGCTAGGCCTACCCACACAAGTGAGGTATCATTTTTATCAGGAGACTTGGGGGAACGCTGGGTGGAAGGAAATTTGTGGCTCCTCTCAGATTCCAGTACTTTCTGCCATAGAAATGTGAGGAGCATGTGTTTTTTTAGCCAAATTTTGAGGTTTGCAAAGGATTCTGGGTAGCAGAACCTGGTCCGAGCCCCGCAAGTCACCCCATCTTGGATTCCCCTAGGTCTCTAGTTTTCAGAAATGCACAGGTTTGGTAGATTTCCCTAGGTGCCGGCTGAGCTAGAGGCCAAAATCTACAGGTAGGCACTTCGCAAAAAACACCTCTGTTTCCTTTCAAACATTTGGATGTGTCCACGTTGCGCTTTGGGGCGTTTCCTGTCGCGGGCGCTAGGCCTACCCACACAAGTGAGGTATCATTTTTATCGGGAGACTTGGGGGAACGCTGGGTTGAAGAAAATTTGTGGCTCCTCTCAGATTCCAGAACTTTCTGCCACAGAAATGTGAGGAACATGTGTTTTTATAGCCAAAGTTTGAGGTTCGCAAAGGATTCTGGATAACAGAACCTGGTCCGAGCCCCGCAAGTCACCCCATCTTGGATTCCCCTAGGTCTCTAGTTTTCAGAAATGCACAGGTTTGGTAGGTTTCCCTAGGTGCCGGCTGAGTTAGAGGCCAAAATCTACAGGTAGACACTTCGCAAAAAACACCTCTGTTTTCTTTTTTAAATTTGGATGTGTCCACGTTGCGCTTTGGGGCGTTTCCTGTCGCGGGCGCTAGGCCTACCCACACAAGTGAGGTATCATTTTTATCAGGAGACTTGGGGGAACTCTGGGTGGAAGGAAATTTGTGGCTCCTCTCAGATTCCAGAACTTTCTGCCACAGAAATGTGAGGAGCATGTGTTTTTTTAGCCAAATTTTGAGGTTTGCAAAGGATTCTGGGTAGCAGAACCTGGTCCGAGCCCCGCAAGTCACCGCATCTTGGATTCCCCCAGGTCTCTAGTTTTCAGAAATGCACAGGTTTGGTAGGTTTCCCTAGGTGCCGGCTGAGCTAGAGGCCAAAATCTACAGGTAGGCACTTCGCAAAAAACACCTCTGTTTCCTTTTAAAAATTTGGATGTGTTCACGTTGCGCTTTGGGGCGTTTCCTGTCTCGGGCGCTAGGCCTACCCACACAAGTGAGGTATAATTTTTATCAGGAGACTTGGGGGAACGCTGGGTGGAAGGAAATTTGTGGCTCCTCTCAGATTCCAGAACTTTCTGCCACAGAAATGTGAGGAACATGTGTTTTTTTAGCCAAATTTTGAGGTTTGCAAAGGATTCTGGGTAGCAGAACCTGGTCCGAGCCCCGCAAGTCACCGCATCTTGGATTCCCCCAGGTCTCTAGTTTTCAGAAATGCACAGGTTTGGTAGGTTTTCTTTGGTGCCGGCTGAGCTAGAGGCCAAAATCTACAGGTAGGCACTTCGCAAAAAACACCTCTGTTTTCTTTCAAAAATTTGGATGTGTCCACGTTGCGCTTTGGGGCGTTTCCTGTCGCGGGCGCTAGGCCTACCCACACAAGTGAGGTATCATTTTTATCGGGAGACTTGGGGGAACGCTGGGTGGAAGGAAATTTGTGGCTCCTCTCAGATTCCAGAACTTTCTGCCACAGAAATGTGAGGAACGTGTGTTTTTTTAGCCAAATTTTGAGGTTCGCAAAGGATTCTGGGTAACAGAACCTGGTCCGAGCCCCGCAAGTCAACCCTCCTTGGATTCCCCTAGGTCTCTAGTTTTCAGAAAAGCACAGGTTTGGTAGGTTTTCTTTGGTGCCGGCTGAGCTAGAGGCCAAAATCTACAGGTAGGCACTTCGCAAAAAACACCTCTGTTTTCTTTCAAAAATTTGGATGTGTCCACGTTGCGCTTTGGGGCGTTTCCTGTCTCGGGCGCTAGGCCTACCCACACAATGAGGTATCATTTTTATCAGGCGACTTGGGGGAACGCTGGGTGGAAGGAAATTTGTGGCTCCTCTCAGATTCCAGAACTTTCTGCCACAGAAATGTGAGGAGCATGTGTTGTTTAGCCAAATTTTGAGGTTTGCAAAGGATTCTGGGTAGCAGAACCTGGTCCGAGCCCCGCAAGTCACCCCATCTTGGATTCCCCTAGGTCTCTAGTTTTCAGAAATGCACAGGATTGGTAGGTTTCCCTTGGTGCCGGCTGAGCTAGAGGCCAAAATCTACAGGTAGGCACTTCGCAAAAAACACCTCTGTTTCCTTTCAAAAATTTGGATGTGTCCACGTTGCGCTTTGGGGCGTTTCCTGTCGCGGGCGCTAGGCCTACCCACACAAGTGAGGTATCATTTTTATCGGGAGACTTGGGGGAACGCTGGGTGGAAGGAAATTTGTGGCTCCTCTCAGATTCCAGAACTTTCTGCCACAGAAATGTGAGGAAAATGTGTTTTTTTAGCCAAATTTTGAGGTTCGCAAAGGATTCTGGGTAACAGAACCTGGTCCGAGCCCCGCAAGTCACCCCATCTTGGATTCCCCAAGGTCTCTAGTTTTCAGAAATGCACAGGTTTGGTAGGTTTCCCTAGGTGCCGGCTGAGCTAGAGGCCAAAATCTACAGGTAGACACTTCGCAAAAAACACCTCTGTTTTCTTTCAAAAATTTGGATGTGTCCACGTTGCGCTTTGGGGCGTTTCCTGTCGCGGGCGCTAGGCCTACCCACACAAGTGAGGTATCATTTTTATCGGGAGACTTGGGGGAACGCTGGGTGGAAGGAAATTTGTGGCTCCTCTCAGATTCCAGAACTTTCTGCCACAGAAATGTGAGGAACGTGTGTTTTTTTAGCCAAATTTTGAGGTTTGCAAAGGATTCTGGGTAACAGAACCTGGTCCGAGCCCCACAAGTCACCCCATCTTGGATTCCCCTAGGTCTCTAGTTTTCAGAAATGCACAGGTTTGGTAAGTTTCCTTAGGTGCCGGCTGAGCTAGAGGCCAAAATCTACAGGTAGGCACTTTGCAAAAAACACCTCTGTTTTCTTTCAAAAAAATGGGATGTGTCCACATTGCGTTTTGGGGCATTTCCTGTCGCGGGCGCTAGGCCTACCCACACAAGTGAGGTATCATTTTTATCGGGAGACTTGGGGGAACATAGATTGGCAAAACAAGTGTTATTGCCCCTTGTCTTTCTCTACATTTTTTCCTTCCAAATATAGGAGAGTGTGTAAAAAAGACATCTATTTGAGAAATGCCCTGTAATTCACATGCTAGTATGGTCACCCCGGAATTCAGAGATGTGCAAATAACCACTGCTCCTCAACACCTTATCTTGTGCCCTTTTTGGAAATACAAAGGTTTTCTTGATAGCAATATTTTACTCTTTATATTTCAGCAAACGAATTGCTGTATACCCTGTATAGAATGAAAACGCACTGCAGGGTGCAGCTCATTTATTGGCTCTGGGTTCCTCGGGTTCTTGATGAACCTACAAGCCCTATATATCCTCGCAACCAGAGGAGTCCAGCAGACGTAACGGTATATTGCTTTCGATAATCTGACATTGCAGGGAAAAGTTACAGAGTAAAACGTAGAGAAATTTTTTGTTTTTTTCACCTCAATTTCAATATTTTTCTTTTTCAGCTGTTATTTTCTGTAGGAAACCCTTGTAGGATCTACACAAATGACCCCTTGCTGAATTCAGAATCTTGTCCACTTTTCAGAAATGTTTCGGTTTCTGGGATCCAGCATTGGTTTCATGCCCATTTCTGTCACTGACTGGAAGGAGGCTGAAAGCACAACAAATTGCAAAAATGGGGTATGTCCTAGTAAAATGCCACAATTGTGTTGAAAAATTGGGTTTTCTGATTCAAGTCTGCCTGTTCCTGAAAGCTGGGAAGCTGTTGAGTTTAGCACCACAAACCCTTTGTTGATGCCATTTTCAGGGGAAAAACCACAAGCCTTCTTCTGCATCCACTTTATCAATTTGTTTGAAAAAAACGAAATTTTCACTGTATTTTGTCTAATTTCTTGGCCTTCTTCAGGGGAACCCACAAAGTCTGGGTACCTCTAGAATCCCTAGGATGTTGGAAAAAAAGGACGCAAATTTGGCTTGGTTAGCTTATGTGGACATAAAGTTATGAGGGCCTAAGCGCGAACTGCCCCAAAAAGGTAAAAAAAGGCCTGGCACAGGAGGGGGAAAAGGCCTGGCAGCGAAGGGGTTAAGAAACACCTTCAGTCTAACATTATAGAACACTAACTGAATATTAGCATACGTCTCAATGCTGGCTATGGATTTGTTGATGGCTTTGACCACAGCAGCCACAGATGGATAATAACCGTGAGGAAATCCGGCATGGATGCTGAAAGCGTCCTGAACACTCTTTATGTTAGATATGTCATTGTACATTGAAAACGTATTCCATATTCTGGGGTATTGGATTTCTGTTAGAGCTTGTAGGAAATTGACCTGGTGTGGGTAAGTACCTAAGGTACTTACACCTTATACCAGGTCCAGATAGCCCCTCTTAGTGAAGTGTAGGCAGTGTCTAGAAGCCAAGCTTTCTAGTGGTAGCTGTGGATGACCAGCCAAGGCTTATCTAGGAGACATGGAAAGCTCATGCAATACCAACATAGTCACACAGCACTTACACACAAGAAAGAAAACACTCAGGTGTACGAAAATAAAGGTACTTTGGCCCATATTTATACTTTTTGACACAAAACTGCGCCAACGCAGTTTTGCGTAAAAAAAATTAGCGCCGGCTAACGCCATTCTGAAGCGCCATGCAGGCGCCGTATTTATTGAATGACGTTAGCCGGCGTTAGCCACCGGCGCTGTCTGGTGTGCATTAAAAAAAACGACGTACACCAGGCAGCGCCGGCGTTGGGGAAAATGGCGTATGGACGTCCAGAAATGGTGCAAGTCAGGCTGAGGCAAAAAAATCGCCACAACCCGATTTGCGTCATTTTTTTACGACGCCCATCCCCCATTGAAATGACTCCTGTCTTAGCAAAGACAGGAGTCATGCCCCCTTGCCCAATGGCCATGCCCAGGGGACTTCTGTCCCCTGGGCATGGTCATTGGGCATAGTGGCATGTAGGGGGGCACAAATCAGGCCCCCCTATGCCACAAAAAAAAATAAAAAAAATACTTACCTGGACTTACCTTAATGTCCCTGGGGTGGGTCCCTCCATCCTTGGGTGTCGTCCTGGGGTGGGCAAGGGTGGCAGGGGGTGTCCCTGGGGGCAGGGGAGGGCACCTCTGGGCTCATTCTGAGCCCACAGGTCCCTTAACGCCTGCCCTGACCCAGGCGCTAAAATCCGGCGCAAATGCGGGTTTTTTAGTCCCGCCCACTCCCGGGCGTCATTTTTGCCCGGGAGTATAAATACGACGCATATGCATCGCAGTAATTTTTTAAGACGGGAACGCCTACCTTGCATATCATTAACGCAAGGAAGGTGTTCACGCAAAAAAATGACGCTAA
The DNA here is from genome assembly GCF_031143425.1 of Pleurodeles waltl. Classification (NCBI taxonomy): domain Eukaryota; kingdom Metazoa; phylum Chordata; class Amphibia; order Caudata; family Salamandridae; genus Pleurodeles; species Pleurodeles waltl. The sequence continues at coordinate 1,496,436,251 of NC_090445.1, forward strand.
CTCCATGAACTTTGGCGCTAGACGCGTCTAACGCCAAAGTATAAATATGGAGTTCGTTTTGCGTCGAATTTGCGTCGAAAAAAACTACGCAAATTCGGCGCAAATGGAGTATAAATATGCCCCTTTATCTTCAGAACAAATCACCACAAAATACTAGAAAGGTTACCCACCCTTAGGAGGTACGTAATACACTAAGGGGCATATTTATAATGACCTAGCCCCACCTTGCACCACATTAACGTAATTATTGTTTATGTTAATGTGGCCCAACAAGGCTGAAATCCCTCTCCTGTATTTAGAGTGGCGCAATGCATGCATTGCACCATTCTGTAACCCTTTGTGATACATTATGCCTGCGCCAGGCATAATGTATGCAAATAGGGTGTTCCCCTGTTAGGGGAGCCGGAAAAATAGCGTAAGGAAATCTATGAGATTTCCTTGCGCCATTTATTATGGCACTTTTAACACTCAAGAGCAGGTGTTAAATGGGGCTTCCATTCTTTAGAATGGGGCCCTATGTACTCTGCAGGAGTAGCGCCAATATTTTAGCGCTACTCCTACTGAGTACATCAATAGTGTCATGAGAAATTACGCTATTCCCCTCTACACTGCGCCATGGTGCACCATATTTTAAATATGGTGCACACATGGTTGCGGTAGGGGGGTGCTAAGGGGTGCAGGGGTTCCAGAAATCTGCCCCTCAATATATACACTAGTAATCAGAAACAGCCATAGAAAAGGTTAGAAAACAGTGCAAATATCAATAACCAATAGTGAACCTAGGGGGTTCACAAATCACATACTAAGAAATGGAATGTGAATGAGGTACCCCAACCTAGGTAATTAAAATGTGTAGAGGGGAGATGGAAGTACTAGAAAACCAAAGAGGTAAGTAACACAGTATCCCCCAGTGACCAGGAATGCAGGAGTAAAACACTGGATTTTCCCCAGACCACCAAAAAGAGGAAAAGAAGAAAAAGAAGACACCCAGACAAGACTGCAAGAAAACCAGTGGAAGATTCCTGAAGAAAGAAGACACGTGGAGAGAGGTTACCAAGTCCAAGAGTCACAGTGGAGTCCAGGAGGAGTAGGAGCTACTACCCACCCAGCTATGGATGCAGGAGTTGGTCGACAGTGATAAACAACAGGTCAGCACTGCAGCCCTGGAGCTGGAGAAGAGTTCCTGATGGATGCAGAGGAAGTCCCATGCTGGAAGGAAGATTGCAGATGGGTGTGGGTGCAGGAATTCCAACAACAAGTCTTTGCAAAGTCAGACTCACAGTTAGTGGAAAAGAGGTGCTTCCAGGGATCAGCATGGCCCAGGAGGACTCACCCCAGTAGGAGGAGTCAAGGGGGACCCTCAACATGGCAGAGAGTCCACAGGAGCAGAGGCAGAACCCACAGGAGTCCACAGGACAAGGACACAGGAGTCACAGAAAAAGCCCACACAGCACTACAAAAGAGGATCCCATGCCTCAGGAGAACCACACCGGAGGCTGTGCTATGCAGGATGGAATGCTGGGGGCTGGAGCTACATGTTGCTTGAAGATTGCTTGGAGAAGATGCAAACAAGCCTTGGCAGCTGCAAGAGATATAGGGGGTTATTACAACTTTGGAGGAAGTGTTAATCCGTCCCAAAAGTGACGGTAAAGTAACGGATATATCACGAGCCATATAACGAGTTCCCATAGGATATCATAGACTCGTAATTTGGCTGGTGGTATATCCGTCACTTTACCGTCACTTTTGGGACGGATAAACACCTCCTCCAAAGTTGTAACAACCCCCAAAGTGCCCAGGGGTACTGTCCTGCACGGGAAAGCAAAGGCTTACCTCCACAAAAAGTTGGACTGCTGGCAGAGAGGACCTAGAGGATTACTCCGGATCACCACCCATGATGTAGGATCCACGCAGCTCAAGATGAGAGTAGATGCATCCAGCCAGTCGTCACTTGTTGTAGGTGCCTGCGGTTGCTGGGAAGTGACTCCTTCACTCCAAGGGAGATTCCTTCTTCTTCTTGTGCAGGCTGAAGAGTTGCAGTCTTCTGAAGATGCACAGCTGGGAAAATGTGTCAAAGCTGGTAGGAGACATGGAAACCAAGTTGCAGAAGAGTCTTCTTCGTTGTAGCAGCATTTGTTGGTTCCTGGAGGGTCCAGTCATGGTTCCAGTGGCAAGTAGTAAAAGCAGAGGTTGCAGAGGAGTCTTGCTGAAATCTTGCAAGCCTAATCTGAGGACCCACCTCAGAGAAACACCCTGAATAGCCCTAAAAGGGGGATTGGTCACCTAACCAGGTAAGCACCTATCAAGAAGGGGCTCTGACATCACCTGACTGGCCTGGCCACTCAGATGCTTCCACAGTTCCCTGTCATCCTTGGAAACAGGATGGCAGAACCCAGGGACCCTCTGGAGGAGCTCTGGGCACCACCCTTGGGGTGGCGATGACAGGGGAGTGGTCACTCCCCTTTCCTTTGTCCAGTTTGGAGCTAGAGCAGGGACTGGGGATCCCTAAACTGTTGTGGACTGGCTTACGCATGGAGGTCACCAAAGGTGCCCTTCAATGCAAGCCAGTGGCTTGGGGAGGCTACCCCTCCCAATCCAGTCACACCTATTTCCAAAGGGGGAGGGTGTCTCTCTCTTCCACAGGAAATCATTTGTTCTTCCATCTTGGACTTGCTCATATCAAGCAGCAAGAGGGCTGAAACATGTCTGGGGTGGCAGCAGCTGGGCTGCCCAGAAAACCCTGTAAGACTGGTGTTAGCAATGCTGGGGATCCACAACAGTATTGAAGTATGATTCCGACATGTTTGACACCAAACAAGCTCAGTTGTGGAGTTGCCATTATGTAGCTGGACACAGGTAGTGACCTATGTCCAGTACATGCATAAAATGTCATCCCCACACTCACAAAGTCCAGGAAAATGGATCCAGAGTTTGTGGGTGCACCTCTGCTAGTGCAGGGATGCCCTTATACACAGGTACCTGCACCCTGCCCTCTGGGCTGAGAGGGCCTACCATAGGGGTGAATTATAGTGACCTGGTGTAGTGGCCTGTAGTGAAAACGGGTGCATGCACTCATTTCACGCAGGCTGCAATTGCAGGCCTGCAGGACCCTTTGTATGGGATCCCTATGGGTGGCAGAATACCTGCTGCAGGCCATAGGGTTCCCCTGGAACCCCAATGCCCTGGGTACCTAGGTACCTCATACTAGGGGCTTACATGTGGGCACCAGTATGCCAATTGTGGGGATGAAAAGTTACCCGCAACCAAATTTAGAGGAGAGAGCACAGTCACTGGGGTCTTGGTTAGCAGGATACCAGTAAACACAGTCAAACACATTGACAAACAGGACAAAAAGTGGGGGTAACTAAGCTAGAAATCCCCATTCAGGTCTACGGGTTTAGCCAATTTCACTGTATAATTAGAAATTCTACTGTCAGGTAACATGTCCTTTGAGGAGTTGGATGGCAGGGTGATGTAAAATGGTGCTGTATCATCTTGGTGCCTACAACAAGACCCAGTCGTATTCACACAGCCTGCATGCAACTGGCCAACACCCAACTGTTAAATGTCTCGGGCCACCCCCCGATTGGGGCAGGTCCTGATAGTTAAGTGTGCTGCCAGGGCCATCAGAACACCCACAGCCAGTGAAAGGTCTCACCATGAGAATGGATATACACGGAGGGTCGAGTAGGACAAAAAGGTGGCAATTCTCTATTTGGCATAAAGCAACACCTAGAGGCAATGAGGCTGACAAGTCTGATAACTCAATAACATACATGTAACACACAGGTGGGCCATAGGCCTAAAACAATGCCCATCTGAAGGACTGCAGATATTAATACAAAACAAGATCACAAAGTGAATTCAAAGGCAGGCACGTCACGTCAAAATTGTCACAACACAGACACACTAATTGTACCCTGTTTCATTGCAGAGGAAGATGGATCTCCTGCCGATATGCCAGTCCCAGATTTCCCTGATGACATGGATGACGAGCCGATAAACATTCCCCAGGAGACCATCCAAAAGGTCCTTGAAACCCTCCAGACCCCACCTTCAGTCACAAGGAGGAGCACAGAACAAGCAGCCATCGCAGGGGATCCACCCACCACCCCAATTGTAAGACCTGCCAGCTCCAATACAGCTGAGGACTCAGACGACACTGGCACCAGCTTTGAGAGAACTGTAGTTGGAGTACAGCGGAAGCTGGCCAAGGAGGTGCGGGTAGGGATGCAAAATATGGCAGCCAGCCCTGAGGGGGTGCGTTTGTGCATGTTGTCATCTGCAGGCAGCAGCTATGCAAGCCCTAACATCCATACTGCAAGGACTACAAGAAACTGTCAAGGAATTCACCACTGCAGTAAGGGAGTTGCCACAACAGCTCGCACCCCAAACCTTCCACTGCATGCACAAATGCAATCATGACTCCCTCAGGGCCGACCTGGCTGCCTACCATCGTGATGTGGCTGCTATTCTCAATAACCAGCAGATCCTCCTTGCTGCAGTACTGCCCTTAAGACCTTCACAGGGAGCAGCGACCGGGATGTCTGACTCCACGTCTTCTAACACTGAGGTGTGTGTTGCCCCTTCACAACCAAGAACAACAAGGACAAAGCAGGAAACACACACATCACAAGAAGAAGACATGGAACAGATCACATTCACAAGAAAAAGTACCCCGAAGCACTAGTCCCTGCCACATGGCCGACATTTACCAAGGTCCTGCGCTTTGTAACTTGCCAGTCTTGCAACATTTGTACTCAAGCACTGTTCTGCAAACCACTGTATATCTTGTCACCCAGCCCAGTGATTGTCTCTCTCCTACTCATTGCAAAATCCTGTCCCTCTGCACTGTCTGAAACAGCAACCTCCAGCATGACAAAAGCATTTTGGTAAACCCTTGTGTTGGATCCCAATTTAAAATGTCACTATAATGGACTCACAGAAATGGACAATGTACATATAGCACTACAGCACTTTTCAGTAAATAGCACTTACACCACAAATCTGTCTCTGGGTAATGTGACATATGAACTGCGCAGTAGATAATTGGAATGTCCCTACTGTCAAATAAAGTAGCTTCTCAATACAACTGTCCAGATATTATGTAGTTAGAGAAATCTGCACAGTGACCATGATTGCATCATACTCTGCCCATCCTGAGCGAATAACCTGATGAAGTGAGAAACCATAGACCACCATGCTGTGTTGGACCTTGCTTTCAACATGTATGTGTGAAATAGTTGTGGTCCTCTGCTATAGGCCTTCAAAGGAGTTATGTACATGATATATGTCATTAAGAGTGTGTGTGTATGTGACCATTGTATGTTAGGCATCACATAGGCTCTGGGATGTTCTGTGTCCTACTCAGTATCTCAGCAATGCTCCATGAGGCTACACTCTTATTCTGATAAATAGAGATGAAGCTGTGTAAAAAAGGAATAGCCAGACCATGATATGGTGATTATAATAGGTGTTTATTTAAAATAGTTAACTAAAGTGGTGATCATATTCAGAAGAAATTATTTATAATCTGTTGCCGCCTGCGTATACCAGCAGCTGTGTTCTGTAGTTCCCCCTCCTGTTGCAGGCCATCATCCTCCTCTTCCTCCTCTTCAGGCATGTGTGGCTCTGGTTTCAGGAGGGGAATGTTTCTTCTGACACAAATGTTGTGCAATATTGCACATGTGAGGATGATCCTACAGACCATCTCGGGGGAATATAGGAGGCTACCACCAGTGATGTCGAGGCAGCAGTACCTTGACTTGAGGATGCCGAAGGTCTGCTTGACAATGCTGCGTGTCCTCCTATGGGCCTCGTTTTATGCACGCTCTGCAGCTGTACTCGGGTTGCCAAATGGTGTCATAATCCATGGCTGGATGCCATACCCCTGATCAGCTGCAATAGAAAATTAATGGGATCATGTTGATGTAGCTGGCACTATTGAAAAGACCTTTAATGGCAGTAGTTGTCTTGTGTTGTCTGTGTCTCTTTTGTGTACTAATGTGACATCCTATGCTTGTAGGCTATACCATCTGCATTGTGTTGTTTCCTTGGCTGAACAAGTGTTTGTCTGCTAACCGTTTGTCAGCAATATGTCTGCGGATTTTCAGTACAGTGTGCCCTCCCTAGCATTGTGACTTGTGATACAGGTGTCTGTGTGTCTTCACTGGGGGTGAGAGGATAGTTCCATGCAGAGTTAAAATTGAAAGTGTTGTTAGCACGTTCATATGAAAGTACCCTGGATATCCCATACCTTTAGACTTAGGCAATGTATTAATGTAAAGGTCATTGGGACACTTACAATTTGCATGGTGACATTTAGGCAACCACACTCATTGACGTCTTCACATTAGGCTGTACAGTAATTTCCGATGTGTGACAGGTTCAATGGTGACTTCAGAAACATGGCTAGTGATGTCACGACCTCAGTGTGTTCCTATTGACATGTTGCTGTTGTGGTGTATGTGTTGTGTGTCCTAGTGGGTTGCTGTGCAGTGTATATATAAGTAGGTTTTTGTACTTACCAACAAGTAGTCCATTGCCATACCGTCCATCCTGGAAGTGTTGATTGATAGTGCAGTGACGGAAGATGAATGAGTCATGTACACTCCCAGGATATTTAGCCACGATGTTGGTGATCAATCCCTGGTGATCGACAATGGCCTGCACGTTGATGGAATGTGTGTGCTTCCTGTTGCGGTAGAGGTGTTCAGTTGTGGCAGGTGGCACAAGGCGTACATGTGTGCAGTCGATTGCACCAAGGACGTGTGGGAAGCCAGTGATTGCGTAGAACCCCTGTTTAGTTTCCTGCTGCTTCTGCAGTGTGTTAGGGAAGCAGATGTGGCGGGTGTCAGTCGAATGATGGCATCCAGTACTTTGGGCAAAAAGACGGAGAATGATGGTTGTGATATTCCGCCTACCAGGGCACCAGTTGTTTGAAAAGAGCCACTTGCCAGCATATGAAGTACGGCAAGCAGCTTTGTTTCTGTTGGGATGGTGTCTGGTGTCACCAAAGTGGGGGCCAACTGCAGTTCAATGTTTCGCAGCAGCTGCTGAATGGCCTGCCAGTTCAACTGGTACCTCTGTATGATGTCGTGTTCCCTGAGGCCCTGAAGGGTTGTTCTTGGGTGGAATATCCTCTCCTGACTTCTGCGCTGCCTTTGGGGTCCCTGCTGGTGTTGTTGTAGCTGCTGTTGTTGTTGCTGGGCTCTGCGTCTGCGTGCATGCTGGATTAGAATGACCTCCATGGCTCCCTGTTGCTGCTCTGCCGTTTGTTCTGTGTGTTCTGATTAAATACAGGTGTGTTTGCCCCATTTTAACGCCTGCCCTCACTCAGGCATTAATTTTTGATGCAAATCGGGCTGTGCGTCATTTTCTGGCTCCGCCTCCTGGCCGTGCGTAATTTTTGCCCGAAAGCATAACTACGACGCACAGCCCTTTAAGCCATTTTTTGAACGGGAACGCCTACCTTGCATATAATTAACGCAAGGCGGGTTGCCGCATCCAAAAAATGACGCACACGGCGGAAATTTGTCGTCCGCAGGCTCGGGCATCAAAGTTTAAATACGGGGCAACATTTGCGCTGATTGTGCGTCAAAGTGGGGGCCAACTGCAGTTCAATGTTTCGCAGCAGCTGCTGAATGGCCTGCCAGTTCAACTGGTACCTCTGTATGATGTCGTGTTCCCTGAGGCCCTGAAGGGTTGTTCTTGGGTGGAATATCCTCTCCTGACTTCTGCGCTGCCTTTGGGGTCCCTGCTGGTGTTGTTGTAGCTGCTGTTGTTGTTGCTGGGCTCTGCGTCTGCGTGCATGCTGGATTAGAATGACCTCCATGGCTCCCTGTTGCTGCTCTGCCGTTTGTTCTGTGTGTTCTGATTAAATACAGGTGTGTTTGCCCCATTTTAACGCCTGCCCTCACTCAGGCATTAATTTTTGATGCAAATCGGGCTGTGCGTCATTTTCTGGCTCCGCCTCCTGGCCGTGCGTCATTTTTGCCCGAAAGCATAACTACGACGCACAGCCCTTTAAGCCATTTTTTGAACGGGAACGCCTACCTTGCATATAATTAACGCAAGGCGGGTTGCCGCATCCAAAAAATGACGCACACGGCGGAAATTTGTCGTCCGCGGGCTCGGGCATCAAAGTTTAAATACGGGGCAACATTTGCGCTGATTGTGCGTCAAAGTTTTTGACGCACAATCGGCGCAGATGGAGTATAAATATACCCCAATTGTATTTTGCAAGTTTGCGCCGTTTTTGCATCAAAAAGTGGCGCAAATGCAGCGCTAAAAAGTATAAATATGGGCCTAAATACTTTAGCCATTGTGCCTGCCAATAAAGCGGTGGAGACGCTTGATAACGATACGTTAAGCACTGTTTTCCAATGTGATTTTTCCAAAGCTGGTATTTTCTTCAAGTGCACCTAAATTACGTAACTTGAAAACAATTCAATCTTTAGAAAAGCAGGTCAAAACTGGTATTTTTTCAATTTTCTGAAGCAGTTGCGCTTCTCCTTGAGATGTTATGACTGCACTTTAAAGCTTACTATTTTGTGCTCATTTTGTGGTGAGTAAATGTTTCAAGAAACGCAGAAAGCATACAGCTCATAGAAGCTTGTGTTTTCATTGTAATGCAAAGGTGAGTAAGCTGAATACAAATTCTAGCTGAGTGTGAACAATTGTCTAGGTCATAATACATATTTTCTATTGTGTGAAATGTCACACATAAATGATTTTATTTATGTGCATTTTAAAACAAGGGAGTTTGTTTAATTTGTGGGGTGATGACAGCTGTGTCTCGAAGACCGGGTGATTGCAGAGTGTGCATAAATGACCAATAGAGGATGTATAGTGTTGGAGATGCGACAGTGGTAATTAGTAGTCCATGAGTGAGGTTGGTGCACATGCCAGAAAGGTGTGTAGGTCAGTGAGGTCTGGCTTTGAGTGAAAGACTGCAGAATGTTGAACTGTGAGTGTGGCAAATGGTGGTTATGATTAATCTGAGGAGCAGGGGGTTCTGGCTTTACGTTCTTCCTGACCCTTTGCTGAACAAGCTCAGAAAATTAAGGCACAGATCTAAATGAAAATGATGGCGCGCGACGCTGCACCAAAATTGGCATCGGTGAACTACGTCATTTTCACAATGCACGGATGCCTGTGTTGCCCCCTGTGCTGGCGCTAAATCTGCTGCTGAGCGCCAATGCAGCCACCCTTGCGCCACGGTGCAAGGATGGGTGCGTTAAGGGGAAGATTGCTTTTGTGCACAAAGGGACACCTTCCTACACAAAAACAATCTTAAATGGTGATTTGCTCTTTCTAAGTGTGCTGCAGGATGCAGCACACATAGAAAGAGCAAAAAAGGAGGAGAAATTGAAGTATTTCTTCATGTTACGCCATGGATGTTGGTGTGACACACCCACAGCATCACCCATTGCATGCCCCTTCCACGCAAAGTGCTGCATGCAAAAGGGTCTTACTTACAAGGTGGTATTAAGACACAAAGGGGCATATTTATACTCTGTTTGTGCCGAATGTGCGTCAAAATTTTTGACGCACAATCGGCGCAAACCCTGCCCCATATTTATACTTTGACATCCGACCCCGCGGGCGTCAAAGTTCCACCATGTGCGTCATTTTTTGGAAGGGGGAACCAGCCTTGCGTTAATTATATGCAAGGTTGGCGTTCCCTTCCAAAAAATGACTTTAAGGCTTGTGCCCCATATTTATACTCTGACGTCATTTTGACGCACAGGAGGGGGCAGGCCTTAAAAAACGGCACCCAGCCTGATGGGCGCCGTTTTTTAACGCCTGGGTCAGGGCAGGCGTTAAGGGACCTGTGGGCTCAGAAGGAGCCCAGAGGTGCCCTCCCATGCCCCCAGGGACACCCCCTGCCACCCTTGCCCACCCCAGGAGGACACCCAAGGATGGAGGGACCCATCCCAGGGAAGTTGAGGTAAGTTGGGGTAAGTATTTGTTTTCGTTTTTTTTGTGGCATAGGGGGGCCTGATTTGGGCCCCCCTAAATGCCACTATGCCCAATGACCATGCCCAGGGGACATAAGTCCCCTGGGCATGGCCATTGGGCAAGGGGGCATGACTCCTGTCTTTGCTAAGACAGGAGTCATGTCAATGGAGGTTGGGCGTAAAAAAAAATGGCGCAAATCGGGTTGAGGCCTGAATTTTGCCTCAGACCTGACTTGCCCCATTTTTTGACGCTCAACCTCCATTTTCCCCAACGCCGGCGCTGCCTGGTGTGAGTCATTTTTTTTGACGCACACCAGTCCGCAGCGCCGGCTAACATCATTCAATAAATAAGGCGCCCGCATGGCGCTTTGGAATGGCGTTAGCCGGCGGTAAAACTTTTGACGCACAACTGCTTTGGCGCAGTTGTGCGTCAAAAAGTATAAATATGGGCCAAAAAGTGGCTTAACTGTATCTTGTAAATACGATGCAGTGCATTTTCGTGATGCTCTGGTGGCGCAAGGGGCTCCTGAATGCCCCTAAGGGACTCGTTGAAGAGGTATTAGTTCAGGGCAGCCCGCAAGTATACTTATTGCACTGTCCTACGTCAAAAGAAAAGGGCAGGAAAGCACCGTATCTAGGAGATATGGCACATTCCTGTCATTTTCCCCTGCACTGGTGCACAAACAGCTGCCATGCGCCAACTCAGGCACCCTTGCACCATGGTGAAAGGGTGTCTGTGTTGCAGGGATGATTGTTTTTGTGCAGGAAGGGGCAACACCCTGAACAAAAACAATCACGAGAGAGGGTTTCCTCTGTCTATGTGTGCTCCAGAATGCAGCACATGTACAAAAGGGAACAACTAGGAGAAATTAAGGTATTTTTCCCTGTTTCGCCTCCCATATGCCTCTCCTGAAGAGGCGTAAGTTGTTGTTGCATTCCCAGGTTTCTGAAATCTTAAAAATCTGGGAATATGTCAAATGCCATGGGTGTTACGAGGAAACACCCACCGTAGCACCTATGGCACACCTCCCCACTGCAGGTGAGGCAATGCAGTGACTGGCTCTGCGTTGCCTCAGTCAATACCTACAAGACCACAAAAAGCCACGCAAAGTGTGGCCTAAAAGGGATGTTCCGGCAGCACACAGGGGCTTGTAAATAAGCCCCTAAGTATTAATCTGATGAATGATCTTGCTGGTTGTTCTTCTGACTGGATGACTTTTACCAATTCCTCCCTGATTGCCTCATTTTAAACATCTCATAGTCAGGAAGGGACCTTAGTGTGTGCTAGGTGGTCCTGGTAATTGTATTTGTGTTTGGCCATTGTTTAGCTTTGGTGTGGATGATTCTGATGTAGTTAGAGTATGACATAACATGGGCTGGAGGGTGGGTACCATTTACTTTGCAGGCAATGAGTCAGAGTCACCACATCACAGGAACATTTTAAGCCTTTTACTTTACAAGTATGTTATTTTTAACAGTTTTCAGTCCCTTAATTTTACCAATATACATGTATATATGTTTATGTGTGTATGTATGTAAGTGTTGTATAAATGAAACACATTCACACATACAGACACATAAAGGTATATGTGAATGCACATAGATACACATATAACGTTAAAGATTACTGCTCTTAGGGCCGGATGTAGGTATATTCCAATTTGCGACTCGCAATTTGCGAGTCGCAAATTGGAATGTAGGATGGAGTCCCTGACACCATCTGTGACTAGCAAGGGGGTCGCAAAGGCCCACCTCATTAATATTAATGAGGTGGGTCACAATTTGCGACCCCCTTGCGAGTGGCGGCACTCACAGGGACGGTGGCCTGCTGGAGACAGCAGACCACCATGTCTATGACTGCTTTTAAATAAAGCAGTTTTTTTTTTGTAATGCAGCCCATTTTCCTTAAAGGAAAACAAGATGCATTACAAAACTAAAAAAATTAAAGGGTTTTCACTGCCACTGCCTGCTCTGAAAAAATATTTGCAGTTCCATTCACAAAGGGGAAGGGGTCCCAAGTGGACCCCTTCCCTTTTGCGAATGGGTTACCACCCATTTCAAATGGGTGCAAGGTGCGATTGCTTTGCGACCACGTTTACGGTCACAAAGCAATCTGGCATTGCACTGCGACTCGCAATTAGGAAGGGGACTCCCCTTCCTAATTGCGACTCGCAAACCCGTTTTGCAATTCGGTAACCAGGTTACTGAATCGCAAAAGGGGTTTTGTGCATTGCCAAGTGCAGGTTGCAAGTCGCAAGCTGCAAAATTCGCTATTTGAGACGTGCAAACTGTTTGCTACATCTGGCCTTTAATTCTTAACTGCATTTTAAATTACAATTTAAATTAAGTTAAAGTAAAATTATATTTAAAGACTTCATGGTAGTTTGCTATTTTTGTTATTGATGTAAGGTAACAAGGAAGTTTCTGGATTCAGAATGGATATTGTTTATTCGCAGTAAAGTCTTTTTAGGGTTCAGGAATAGATACTATTTAGAGATAATAAGGGACTTGTAGGGTTCAAGGACAGGGTCAGTAAAACTACATTACATTAAATAAAATAACGTAATTTAAATTAAATAGGGATTTTAAATGAGTTTAATTTCATTTAAATTAATGAAATTGAACCCTAATTAAATGACATATTACTTAGGCATTTGCTGAACAGCTGAAAGATGGCAGTGAAGCACTAGTGGTGTGCTAAGTTCCGTGCCAGGCGGCTCTGGCTGAGATGAATTGATGCAGGCAGACAGTCAGCACTTTCACGTACCTGAGCTGGCAACATTCTCCTCTTGTGGTGTATGGATCTTGTTCATAGCTGGCTGGCTGCACAACAAACGAGATGGTGGTGGGTTGCAGGGGGTCCCGAATTCCACATTGATGGTTCTGCTATACGGAGTACAGTTGGCAGAGCCATTCTGGTGGTGTGTTAAAGGACAACTGGAATCACATGCAGCTATGGGCTCGAATGAGGGCAGTGAGCTGTAGTGTGGGTAACGCTAGGAGCCTGAGGCAGCCTTTCCATTTTTGGAGACCAGTATCAAGCCAGGGACTCCCTTAGTTCAGGCAAGCTGGCTGGTTTAGCCAGGGGTGGGCTCTATTTTTGGCAACCAGTGCTGCAGCACGAAGTTGCAACCAGGAGAAGTATCATCAAAGGTCCCGTAAACTCCCTGCAACATTGTGGCATTGTTTTTATGCCTATGTTCTACAGTCGAGCAGCTGCAGCTAACTTGGGTGAGAGGCTCTCCAATGTTTGGCTAAACCTCTGGCTTAGTGTGTTTTTACGGTTACCCTGTCACCTTAGTGCATTAAGGATGCCTTCAAAAACAGTTGTTGGGGGGGAGTTTCCCTGGCTCGTCTGAATACTAACAACTCACTGGGTAAAAGAGACCACAGGGAGGCAATCTGAGTGCCAGCCAGGCTAGGAGCTGAGGGATTGTTGCAAAAGCACACATTGCAAAAAAAGGGGCATCAGTATCGTTCCTGGAACCCACCATCGGGAGTAGTAAATCCTGAAGTGTGGATAAAGTGTCCAAAGGCATCTTGAGCCCAGTGGATGTTGGGAGGACAGGTCCTTCACCTGCACCAGTCATTGTTTCTTCCTAACAGCGGACCATAGCTCAATATATTTCTCCTCTTCAGTCGAGGGCTCCTACAACTAAGGGAGGACAGAGATCAAGTGCCTGGAGGGACCACCTGAGACCATTATTGAGGCATTCAAAGATGCAGTTACTACCAGCTCTTGGAAATTGTTACTAGCAGGGAAGGGACCTACCAGCTGAGACTATGTCCAAACATCGTATACACCCTAATCATTGTGAATCTCAGAGAATGACACCTCACAAGTTACAGCCGGGGCAATAGAGGCAGAGACTGGGCAACTTGGCCCAAGTGGCTTGACTTTTGATCACAAATTCACTTTCAGTTGCAAGTCCAGGTACATACCTCACTGGAATTCTTTGAGACTCTTGTTTCCTTATCAGACTCAAGCAGTTTGTTGGACTCTGATTCTGACTTAGAAGACCACAAAGTGGACGGGATTGGTCTTACGGGCAGTTTAAAGGATTTGTTGGCAGCTAAAGCTAAATGCTCAGGTTGCAGCCTGACTCCAAATGGTAGTGGGCAGGAGAAAGGGGATACTTCCATCACAGGTTCTCATATCGAGGACTTGGTTACTCAAGTTTTCACACATAGGTCTCTGAATCCTGTATTAGCAGCTGAAGATAAATTGCTGTGGGACCCTCACGACACCAAGCTCACCCCAACAAACTCTTCTCCTCTAGTCCTAGATGTGGGCACTGCACCATCGTTGGTCAGCGGTGGTAGAGCTCTTGCCTCATCTGTCACCCCTGTCACTTGTCTCACATTGTCGGACTCTCCAACCTCAGCCACTATCTACAAGCACTTGAAACAACATAGGGAAGAGTACTGTAAGGACTCGCTCACACGCAAAAGCACCCATTTATAGACTCAAGTGGTTCTTAGGAAATTGTCTAGGAATTTGGACACTCTGAATTCACAACTTGACAAAGTAGAAAAGGTGCAGGAGAAACTTCAGGCTGCTGTAGGGGAAGTTTAAATGCAGTTCTCATGGCATGAATCGCATTTGATCATGCTCTCATCAAGAGTTGAGGATCTTGAGAACAGGTCTCGACAGGATGTTAGGGTACTTGGTATCCCAGAGGGGGCTGAACGGGTTGATCCCCGTTGTTTGCCTCTTCAGGAAGTGTTTTCTGCGTTGAGGTATTGGGACATGGACAGCATGATTTAGAGAGACCATTGAGTCCCATTTCAGTTGCCCAGGAGGGATCATCACCTTGCTTTGCATGGGCAATTTTAATACACGTGGGCACCTCAGCGTCGGTGGACTCTGCCTCCTGGGTCCTGTAGAATGCAGCTCCCTCCATCGCCGGTGCCTCTGCTCCTCTGCCAGATGATGCTAATGCACATAAGGACATGGTGACAAAACACGAAGGGGGGAAGAGACAAAGGATACACTTGATCAATGGCTGCACCAACACCACTGTTGGCGTACACAACACCCTCACACACAGGGAACAGCCCTACACACGATGCATTGCACTACTAGTGATATTGCTAGCCAGCAAGGCATGGGGAGGGGCACACACCGCCCAATGCAGCACACCTGGGACCCACGCAGCCCTGACCAGTAGTGGAAGCCTACGAGCTAGGTAGCTAAATTTGCCCATCTGTACCCTAGCCACCAGGGGACCTAAGTTGCAATGTCAGGCCTGGCCTGGGGGCACCCACTGACACACATCCACCACCCGGATACCTCCCCACAGGCATTAGTAGTAATGATGGGCACTGCACTCACCCCCTTGTGGCTGCTGTGATGCCCTCAAGCGCCTATCCAGCTCAGGATAAGCCACCACCAGTATGTGGGCCACAGGTGGGTCAGGGTTCGACGGGCACCCCTTCCTCATTGGGAGGCCATCACCAGCTGGGCCTCCACTGTCTTTGTGACCAGTATCGCAGGTCTTCCCACTGTTTCCGACAGTGGGTGTTTCGCCTGCTGTAGACCCCCAGGGTCTGCACCTCGTTGGCGATGGCACGGCATATACCTTTCTGATGATGGGCGCTGACCTGCAGAGGCAATACACACAGGAAAATAGTATTAGTCAGACAGTCCTACCTGTTAAAGTTATGGCCCACCATACCCCTTCACATCACCATTTTCACACACATGGCCCAACACACAACCAATAAGCAGCCCAAAGGACATCCACCCACCCCCCTTACATAAGGCCTTCACACACACCACCCCATGCATTCATGCCACATGCATCATGCCCATAGTGTACTCACCTGTTGGTCTGGAGGCCCATACAACAGGCCGTACTGGGGTAGGATCCCATCCACCATTCTCTTTCACCAGTCACACGGGCCATGGTAGGTTCCAGACACAGGTCACAGCAGCACATGCAGTCTAGGTCCTCTCCTGTTGAAGATCAGGTAGCAAGTGAGGAATCAGATAGAAAATGGTGCCCACGTCCGCAGCGGTGCATACCGTCACCGCTGGCGTAGATCACCACTAGCTACTGTAACCCATAGGACTCAATGTTACCAAATGAGGAGTTGCACGGCGGCTCCCAACAGCCTCCTGCAACAGCGCCAAATGTCCGCGGAATTACCTCACTTCTACCTATCCCTTCACACAGGACAGGTGGACAGAATTTCAGGAGTGGAGGGACAAGCACTGGATAATTGCTGTGTCACTGTCTAAATTTGGACATACTGGACAATTCACAGTGACCCATTACAAATTAACAGCATGCAATGTTCTGTTGTGGCCCAATTGTTCATTTTGTGACCGGCTCCTCACTCTTTTGCCCCACAGATTGCTACCGTTGCGAATGAATAGGAGATGGAGATGTACCCCCGTGTGCAGACCCCTGGTGGACTTGGCAGCACTGGAGGACAGGCACATTATCCTCACCTATAGACTGGACAGGGCCCCAATCACAGAGCTGTGTCCCTAATTGGAGCCTGAACTGATATCTGCTATCCGTCACCCCACTGGGATCCTCCCTTTTGTGCAAGTTCTATCTGTGCTCCATTTCCTGGCAACTGTTTTTTTCCAAGTGACAGTGGGCATAGCAGGTGGAATGTCACAGCCAATGTTCTCAATTGTGCTGACAAGAGTGTTGGCTGCCCTGATTAAATACATGTGCAGCTACATTGTATTTCCCCAGGAGGAAGTTTGGCCAGAGGGACGGCCGAGTTCTATGCAATAGGACATATCCCCAACATAATAGGGGCGATTGATGATATACATTTGTATTTGTCCCCGTCAAAATGAACTGGTGTACAGAAATCGTAAGAGTTTCCAATCTACGAATGTACAGATGGTGTGCTTGGCGGACCAGTACATCTCCCACGTCAATGCTAGATATCTGGGTTCGGTGCATGATGCCTTTTTTCCTGAGGAATAGCAGCATTCCAAATTTGATGGGCCAACTACAGAGGCACAGGGTGTGGCTAATAGGTGAGCCCTGGTCCCCATCCAGTATCTGTTGGTGTATAGGTATGGTGTGGGCCATGTGGGATAGTGTGTGGCTAAATGTTGTCCCTCAATATTTGCAGGTGACTATGATTACCCCAACCTATCTTGGCTGCTGACCCCTGTGAGGAATGCCAGAACAACGGTAGAAGAACGTTGCAATGTGGCACATTGGTGAACCAGAAGGATTATAGAACGTACCTTTGGCCTCCTGAAGGCCAGGTTCCGGTGCCTCCATCTAACAGGTGGATTCCTGTGCTACTCACCTAAGAAGGTCTGCCAAATATTAGTGGCATGCTGCATGCTGCACAACTTGCCCTGAGACGTCATGTGCATTTTCTGCAGGAGGAGGAGGCTGGAGATGCCCGTTTGGCACCAATGGACCATGTGGACAGTAAGTATGAGGAGGCAGAGGATGAGGACAACAGAACAGCAGTCATCAGACAGAACTTCCAATGACACACAGGTAAGACAGTGTTACTTCACATTTCATTGTAATTATTTTTTATATCTGTGGCACTGGCATGCTGTTATTTACCACCTCTTTGCCCACTTACAGTACCCTTTGGCAATTCATTTTACAGATGTTGGTGCCTCACAATAGTTCCTGGTCTGAACAATGCAGCCAGCTACAGGTCATTAACATATTCTCATTTACTGTACAATTGAATTGCATTGTTAAAACCCTGTTAAATTAATACATATTTGAAAAATTTGACATACTCCATATGTCTATTTTTTCAAATGGTGCTTATTGAAGTGCTAAGTAAAAGAGGGGCAAGTGCAATGGGCTGGGGTTATAATGGAGGAAAGTTCAGGGTATTGCTCCAGTCTATTTGTAGCACAGATGCATTTTCAAAGGGGACATAGGCAGGGGAGCAATGGCAGTTCAAGGTGGACAGGGTGACAGAGTGGAGGAGAGTCTCATTTCCTGGTGTGGGTCTTGGCAATTGTCTCTGGCTTCAGTCTGGATTGCAGGGAACGTTTGCGGGGTGGGTCTCCTTCTGCAGGGGGAGGAGTGCTTGTGGCCTGTGAGTCCTGGGGCAGGGCCTCCTGTCCACTGGCGGCAGTGGAGGTGGAAGGCAGTTCAGATATCTGGCTAGTGACAGGGGCCCACTGTTGTGTGACTGCCTCCCTCATAATATTGGCCATGTCTGCCACCACCCCTGCTATGGAGACCAGGGTGGTGTTGATGGCCTTCAAGTCCTCCCTGATCCCCTCATACTGTCCCTCCTGCAGCCGCCTTTTCTCTTGCACATTGTCCAGGATCTGGCCCATCATGTCCTGGGAATGTTGATATGCTCACAGGATCTCTGCAAGTGCCACCTGGAGAGTCAATTTCCTGGGCCTGTCCCCCCCAAGGGCACAGCAGTTCTCCCAGTGTCCCTGTTGGCCTGTGCTTCTGTCCCCTGAACCGTGTGCCCACTGCCACTGACCCCAGGTCCCTGATTGTCTTGTGTATGAGGTGTGGCCTGGGGTCCCTGTTGAGGTGTCCTGGGGACAGAGGTATGGGTATACTGCGTGGGTACTGTGGTGGTGTTTCCTGATGGGGGAGGCTTTGTGGTGGTGTGACTGGGCCTGGATAACCGGCTGTTCCATGGGCCAGGTAGGTAATCCAGATCCTGAAGACCAGAGTTTCTGTCATCACTGTGTGCCTCTTCTGTTGGAGGACTGGATATTGCTGGTACCTCCTCTCCACTGGCAGTGGCTGGGGTACCTGTGGGGATGTAAATGCTGTGTTATTGTTTCGGTGTCTGACATATTGTGCATCCATGGCTTGCCCTTTTTGGTTGTATTTGCCCTGGCAGTTTTCACTTGTGTACGTTGTTATGCGGTGGGATGGCTGATTCCCTCTAGTCTGCATGCTTTAGTGATAGGTGTCCATGCAGGGCTGTGAGTGGTGTCCATGCATTGGCAGATCATACAGGATTGGCATTGGGATGACTGAGATGTGATGGTGGGGTGTGTGGGGAGTGTTGGTGTGATGGGAGTGAGGGCGGAGGGTGGAGGTATGTGATGGCATGCAGGTAGGGGGGTAGTAGTAGTACAGAGTTGACTTACCAGGGTCCACTCCTACTCTGACTCCGGCCAGGCCCTCAGGATGCATGGTTGCCAAGACTTGCTTCTCCCATGTTGCTACTTGTGGGGGAGAAGGTGGGGGTCCTCCACCACTCCTCTGTATAGCAAGTTGGTGTCTTGCTGCAATGGAACGTACTTTCCCCCGTAGGTCATTCCACCTCTTCTTGATGTCATCCACCTCTTCTTGATGTCATCCATGGTTCTTGGGTGCTGTCCCACAGCGTTGAACCTGTCCACGACACTCCACCATAGCTCTATCTTCCTTGCTATTGATATCTGCTGCATGTGATCCAAATCGCTGTGGCTCTTGTAGGAGGCTGGCCTGGCTTGTAGTGGGTACCAATGGTACTTACACCTTATGCCACGTCCAGTTATCCCTTATTAGTAGAGTGTAGTAGGTTCTAGCAGCTGAAGCTGATAGAGGTAGCTATAGCAGAGCAGCCAAGGCTGAACTAGGAGACATGCAAAGCTCATGCAATACCACTTATATAATATAGGTACTATATCAATAGAAAGACAATACTCACAGTTACTAAAAATAAAGGTACTTTATTTTAGTGACAATGTGCAAAAAATATCTTAGAGGACATACTCTTTTAGGAGGTAAGTAACATACACAGAAAATACACAACTAACTAAATCAGGTAAGTAAAACAGTCAGAAAGTAGTGCGAACACTGTAAAACACAATAGGATGCAATAGGTGTAGGGGTAACACAAACCATATACTAAGAAAGTGGAACGCAAACCACAAATACACCCCTAGGCAAGAGTAGTGTGTAGAGGGTTGCTGGGAGTGTGAGAAAACACTAAGGGGCATATTTATACTCCGTTTGCGCCAGAATTGCGTCGTTTTTTTTAACGCAATTTTGACGCAAAACTAACTCCATATTTATACTTTGGCGTTATACGCGTCTAGCGCCAAAGTCTATGGAGTTAGCGTCATTTTTTAGCGTGGACACCTACTTTGCGTTAATTATATGCAAGGTAGGCGTTCCCGTCAAAAAAATCGACTCCGAGGCATGTGCGTCGGATTTATACTCCTGGGCAAAAATCACGCCCGGAAGTGGGCGGGTCAAAAAAAATGACGTACGGCTGCTTTTGCGCCGTTTTTTTGCACCTGCAAAAGGCAAGGCGCTAAGGGACCTGTGGGCTCTGAAGGATCCCAGAGGTGCCCTCCCATGCCCCCAGGGACACCCCCTGTCACCCTTGACCACCCCAGGAGGACACCTAAGGCTGGTGGGACCCATCCCAGGGACATTAAGGTAAGTTCAGGTAAGTGTTTTTTTTTTTTTTTTGTGGCATAGGGGGGCCTGATTTGGGCCCCCCTACATGCCACTATGACCAATGACCTTGCCCAGGGGGCAGAAGTCCCCTGGGCATGGCCATTGGGCAAGGGGGCATGACTCCTGTCTTTGCTAAGACAGGAGTCATTTCTATGGGGGTTGGGAGTGAAAAAAAAATGTTGCAAATCGGGTTGAGGCGAAAAAATTGCCTCAACCTGACTTGCCCCATTTCTTGACGCCCAAGCCCCATATCCCCCTACGCCGGCGCTGCCTGGTGTATGTCGTTTTTTTTAATGCACACCAGACGGCGCCGGCCGCTAACGCCGGCTAACGTCATTCAATAAATACGGCGCCCGCATGGCGCTTCAGAATGGCGTTAGCCGGCGCTAATTTTTTTGATGCAAAACTGCGTTAGCGCAGTTTTGCGTCAAAAAGTATAAATATGGGCCTAAGGGTGTAAAGAAGACCCCACCCCAAAACCCTGGAAAGTAGGAGTAAAGTACTACTATTTCCCCTAAAAACACACTACAGTTGTGATAAAGGATTTTGCAAGGACCACAACAGACTGCAAAGCACTGAAGATGGATTCCTGGGCCTGAAGGAGACCAAGTCCAAGAGTCGCTAAAGTGTCCAGGGGGGGCAGGAGCCCACTAAACCCCGGATGAAGATGCAAAATGGCTGTCTCCGGTTGGAAGAAGCTGCAGGTTTTGCAACAACAAAAGAAGGTAGGAAATTCTTCTTCATGCAGAAGATGTTCCACGGCATGAGGAAGGATGCAGAGTTGTTTCCTTGGCAAAATACCACAAACAAGCCTTGCTACCTGCAAGAGTCACAGTTGAAGAAAAAGGGTGCTGAACCAGCCCTGGAAGGACCAGGATGTTGCCAATTGGGAGAGGACACAGACAGGACACTCACCAACGTAGAGAGCCCATTTTCAGGAGGGAAGCACCCACAGAAGTCCTTGAACATGGGTTCTTGAAGGCTGAACATGGCTGTCATCTCAACACTGCAAAAAGAGGTCCCACGTCACCGGAGGTCAACTCAGGGAGCTGAGCACAGCAGGATGGAGTGCAGGGGACCTAGGCTCAGCTGTGCATGCAGTATTTCTTGTAAGTGTGCATAGAAGCCCTTGTAGCTGCAGATCATGCGGTGCACAGGATCACTGTCTGGGGAGGGAAGGCAAGGACTTACCTCCTACAAGTTTGGACAGTTGGACCTCTGGACAGTCTGGGTCACTTGAGTCCACCACCTGTGTTCCAGGGGCCACACTCATCAGGATGAGAGGGGACCCAGAGTACCGGTGAAGCTGAAGTTTTGTGCCTGCAAAAGTAGGGGGAAGATTCCGTTGACCCACGGGAGATTTCTTTGTGGCTTCCAGTGCAGAGTGAAGGCAGGCAGGCAGCCCCAAGAGCATGCACCACCAGGAAACAGTCGATAAAGCCATCAAGATTAGGCACTACAGTGTCGCTGGCAGTCTTCTGGCCCCTTTGCTGCAGTTTTGCAGGCATCCTGGAGCAGTCAGCGGTTGATCCTTGGCAGAAGTCGAAGCGAGAAGTGCAGAGGAACCTTGATGAATTCTTGCAAGTCTTAATCTGAGGAAAAGCCCACTGGAGAGATCCTAAGTAGCCCTCAGAGGAAGATTGGCAACCTAGTCAGGTGTGCACCTATCAGGAGGGGTGTCTGACGTCACCTGCTGGCACTGGTCACTCAGAGGCCTCCATTGTGCCCCCACACCTCTGGAAGCAAGATGGCAGAGGTCTGAGACACATTGGAGGAGCTCTAGGCACCACCCCTGGGGTGGTGATGGACAGGGTAGTGGTCACTCAACTTTCCTTTGTCCAGTTTCATGCCAGAGCAGGGAATGGGGGTTCCCTAAAACGGTGTAGAATGGCTTATGCAAGGAGGGCACCATCTGTGCCCTTCACAACATCTCCAGAGGGTTGGAGAGGCTACCCCTCCCCAGCCTTTAACACCTATTCCCAAAGAGAGAGGGTGTAACACTCTGCTATCAGAGGAAATGCTTTGTTCTGCCTTCCTGGGACTCGGCTGCACAGACCCCAGAAGGGCAGAACCCTTTCTGTGGGGTGGCAGCAACTGTCGCAGTGGAGAAAATCCCAGAGAGCTGGTTTGAAAGTACTGGGGGTCCCTAGTGAAGCCCCCAGGATGCAGGGAATTGGCTCCCCAATACCAGATTTGGAATGGGGGGACAATTCCATGATCTTAGACATGTTACATGGCCATATTCAGAGTTACCATTGTGAAGCTACATATAGGTATTGACCTATATGTAGTGCACGCGTGTAATGGTGTCCTAGCACTCACTAAGTCCGGGGAAATGGCCCTGAACTATGTGGGGGGCCCTTTGCTAGTGCAAGGGTCCCCTCACACCTATTTACTTTGCACCTAAACTTCAGCAAGTGAAGGTTAGACATCTAGGTGAGTTATAAGTTACTGAAGTGCAGTGAAAATGGCTGTGAAAGAATGTGTGCGTTATTTCACTCAGGCTGCAATGCCAGTCCTGTGTGAAGGTTTGTCTTAGCTCCCTATGGGTGGCAAAAGAAATGCTGCAGCCCATATGGATCTCCTGGAACCCCAATGCCATGGGTACCTAGGAACCATATATTAGGGACTTATAAGGGGGGTCCAGTATGCCAATTGAAATTGGTAAATGTAGTCACTAGCCTATAGTGACAAATTTAAAGGCAGAGAGAGCATGAGCACTTAGGTTTTGATTAGCAGAGCCTCAGTAACACAGTTAGGCACTACACAGGCATACACATTTAGGCCACAAACTATGAACACTGGGGTGCTGACTAGCAGGATCCCAGTGAGAAAGGCAAAAAGATAATGACATACATTAAAAATTGGGGGTAACATGCCAAGAAAGATGGTACTTTCCTACAGCTCTTCCCTGATGATTTCATCCACCGTGACCCTTAGCTCCTCCTCTGAGAATCGGAATGTCTTTGTGGTGCCATGTGTGTTGTGTGAGTTGTGTAGGTGAGGGTGTGTAGGGTGATGTGTGGGGGTGTGTGATGTGGGGTGCATGGGTGGTGTATTGGTGTAGGTAGTGTGTGGCTCTGGTTTTGTCTGTGGTTGTGGTGTCTGTCTCATGTCAATGCTTTGTATTCATAAAGGGTTGTGGGTAATGTGGGTGGGTGTTTTATAGTGGTGGGGTGTGTGAGTGTGCTGTGTGTATGGGTGTCAGGGGTGTGTTGTTTGAATGGTCCAATGTGGAGGTGTTTTGTTTGTGTATGTGTGTTTTGAGCGCAGCGGTATGTACCGCCAATGGTTTACCGCCATTGAATGTCCGCCGTGGTGATTTGTGGGTCACAATATGATGGGCGTAGTTCTGTTGGCGTACCGGTGTGGGTTTTGATACCGCCAGTTTATCACTGACCTTTAGGCTGGTAGAATTGTGTATGTGGCTGAATACTGATGGATTGGTGTATGTGTGTCATAATTTGGTGAATGGATATCTGCCTCTGCAGTGGTATGTTGGCGACAGTCAGCGTGGCGGTAAGTAGGATTTACCGCCAATGTCATAATGAGGACCTTAGTCTGTCTGAAGGAGAACCACCTTTTTAATACCCAGACTCCTCTTTTGGATGATCTAGGGTCCCATGCCCTGATCACTGCTTGCTTCACTTCTGTCCAAACTGGGATCCCTCTTTTGGCTCTGGACAAGAGTTGGGCTTTGGCTGGACACTTTTAGAATTCAGGTAGCCGATGGATCATTGCGGTGGATACCAGAGAAAATATTTGGCCTATGTTACACTTTGGTTCTAACATGGATGACCCTGCCGGGGGAGTACAGGTTTATCCACTATTCGGCTCCCTATAACTCTTTCTCTTGAATACATACATTTCTTGCTAGCCATTCTCTGTTATCACATTTTGGTATCTCCATGAATCTGAGAGGGATATCTGACTATACCTCTCTGTCTTCCTTCATTTAGAGGGATTTCCATTAACTGTTAAACCCCATTCATGGACCTTTGATAGGAAGCTCCTTCTTGATGAAGCTTTTACTCACTCCATGGATAGGGAGGTAAGGATTCATTTTTAGCAGAATCTTGGTTCAACTTCCATTCTCTCAGTATGGGATCCCCTCAAAGCTTTTTGCAGAGACCATACTCTAAAATACTCCTCATACCAGTGGAAAGAGCTAGACCAGGCCAAAGCACGCATAGGGTTCTCTCTTACTTATTTGAAACATCCTTAGGTATGCAGTGTAATCTCTCAGGATAGGGTGACATTCACATCACTGTCAGATCAATTTGCAATCCCTCAAGCTTCCCTTCAAGAACAAATACTTGATAACGTGATCAAGAAGGTTCAGTCTAAGCAATTAACTACCTTAGAAAATAGTGAATAAATGGTCTGAACTCTTTCTCTCAGGGTCACGGATAGGGCAAATGCCTGTATCCTCCATGCTATTATGAGTGACAGGGGAAACAAGTGACTGATCACCAATATACATATGACAAGTTCCTTAGGTTTTATTAGAAGCTATATAGAGAGGAAGGGGTCGCCTCTGCAGATCTTAGTGATCAACTTCTATGGACATATCATCAACAAAAGCTGTCTGGTGCACAATCATCTAGGTTTCCAGGTCTAATTTCCCCTTCTAAAGTTGAGGCCACGATTCGGCGATAGTCTTAGGGGAAAGCCTGTGGCCCTGACCAAATTCCTCTTGAGTTCTATGCCAGGCTTTCACATGTACTGATGCTGTCCTATTTGATTTTTTTCAATTATTTTAAGTCACTTGGCCAGGTTCCTGGGTCTTGGGCAGAGACTAATACTGTCATCTTCCGCAAGAAAGGGAATAATCCTTTGCTATATGGTTCGTACTGTTCCTTATCACTGATCAATGCTGATTATAATATCTATACTCATGTCCTGGCCAACAGATTATCTGCAGTGCAATCCAGTTTGGTAGATTAGAACCAGCATGGGTTTATCCCAGAACGTGACACCACTGCACATGTCAACACGGTAATTATAGCTCTTGAGGCAGGGTCAGCTCAGGGAAATTTGGTCATAACTATAATGCTGGATAACTATGAAGGCATTGGGATTTGGCCTTTGGTTTATCACTCGGGTTCAGCAATTATACCAGAGCCTTACTGCCAGAGTTCTCTATTTGGGTAGTCCGACTGACTCTGTTCTGATCAACAGGGTTACCCAGCAGGGGTGTCTGTTGTCCCTCCTGTTTTTTGCGCTTTATACCAAGCCCTACTTTGAAGCCCGTAAGAGATATAGGGATATTCTTCCATTGTGAATCTACAAACTCAAGCTCAAATTTCTAGCGTATGCAGTATATCTTTCTCTTTCGACCTCAGCTTCTTCTGTCTCTTTATCAGCAACCAAAACTATAACAAGCTAATTCAGGGCTATATGAAGGTACAAACCCAAATTTGATAAGACACAGGTCCTCACAAGCACAGCTTCTCTGGGCAAAGATCAGCATTCATTCAGCTCAGCTACATGTCTAGAGGTAGGAATATATCTTGAGACAGAAGAGTTAATCAAGTCCAATTTCAGACAACTCTTCACAAGAACGATTGAGGTTTTTAATAAGTGGAAAATACTATATAGTGGGGTAATCTGAAGGGCCAACCTCATCAAAATGATTATATTGCCACAATACATACCTCTTTACTAACCTAAAGCTTTTTTTCTGTCAGATCAAAGCCTCACAGCAAACATTTATATGGGGGTATAAAAAGTCAAAGATCTAGCATGCACCCACTTCAGAGGCCTCAGGAGAAGTGAAGCTTCTCCTTCCCATGCTATTTATTCAATACTAAGCCACTTTCATTGCATGTCTAACTAAGGTTTTGGGTATTGAATTGTGGAAGTTAGGTGGAATGTTCACAGAATATCTCCCCTGGGGGTGGATATTGTTCCATGCAGCAGTATCATCAATATGGTATATTTCAAAAGGACATGGTTCATGACTCTGCGGTTCTTTGGTCCTATATGGGCATACAAGAGTTTTGGCATGACTCTCTATAATACACATTAATACTAGGATATAACCCTAATTTCCCTCAGCAAGTTCATGAGTGTTTTGTGGCCTGCTTGGAGACTTCTAGGCTTTCTACCATGGGTCACTTTTATGAAGGCACTACTCTTCCCCCACATGAAATACTATGTCAAAGATGTTCTCTTCCCTACTCTGGATTCCTCCATTATCTTCAGCTCTGGCATATCCTTAGGAGCTTGAAGATGGAAGATGTAGACTGCTCCCTAAATACCTTCTTGGATTACTTGCCTGCCTAAAAAGGGCATCAGTTTGGCCTATAGAATGATATTATTGGCTGAGGTTGGACAGGGGGACGATACTTTTCAAAATGTTACAGATAAGTGAAGCCGTCATCTTGGTGCAGAAGTTACCTCTGATGACTTAAGGTGCACAAACCTATTTGCGAATACCTTCTTAAATGTCTCGCAGTTCAAAGTCATTAGTGTCCTTCACTACATCTCCCACCATCTATATCTCATAAATCTAAAGCAGGACAGTAGATGTTTTCGATGCTCAACAGAACAGGCGCATGCTGTCCACTTCTTTTCTGCCTGTCCTGCTATCGCTTGTTGGCAGACATTTTTCAGGAAGCTTAGTTGGTTCTATCCATCCAGTCTGGTTTGGGACCCTAAACTAATCATTGTAGGTCATTCACCATATATTCCGGACCATTTGGGTGGGATGCATTTCTTTGCAATTTCACTGGCACAATAATGTTTGGTCCGTCAATGGCTACTTGCTCAGGCTCCTAACTGTATGCTTTGATGACATGAATTCTTAAATATGGGCCTCCCTGAATTTTTTTTTTAATTGATAATGATGAGTGAAGAACTAGGCTTAGCAAGATCTGGGATACACTGAGGGGACTCTTATCAGGCTGTTTCCTTGGTCATGCCTATTCACTGTCACAGCAGACTTCCCTCTTCCTTTCTTTGTCTGTCTTTTGAATGTCCACTTTTAGTCACATTCTGCTTGGTGCTGTAAGTCCCTGTTCTTCATCTTGACAAATGATCAAGGTATCTCATAACTCCTTATGTATCTCTGTGCGATTACAATGGATTCCGTTTAAAAAAAAGAAAATAAATAAATACTGTTTTCCAAAGTGTTATTAGTTTATATCCAATTAATTCTTAAATATATTTAAACACTTGATAAAAGAAGACCAACCAGGAACCAACATTTCAAACATTTCAAGAACTCACATTCAGCCAATATACACATATGTATGACACATTGCAGTGGCGGTTGTCACTGTACAGTTAGGTCAGACTTTCCATAGAAAGAGCATTTGTTTCACTAATAAAGTTGGCACCATTTGACAAATCTTCATGAAACTTTCCAAAATAACCAAATCATCCACCTCACTTCCTCACCTAAAATATTTTACTGGGTGAGCCATTAAGCAGGACTCTAGAAAAAAGGGGGGAATATCAAAATGTATTTTTTGCATGCAATTTGCATACGGGAATTTAGGTGATGATAAAGGGAAACAGCTGAACAGATTTACACATATCAGATCGGGGATTCTTGTATGTTAACTATTGAGTATAATCATTAAATAACCCCCATTGCTCATATGTACCTTTGTTAGCTGACAAGAAGATGATACAGAACAATCATTGACATTGTAGACAATAAACAGTGCAGTCCAACTGGGGCTTCACAATAATAGATAAAAAGATTTAGGCCCTCATTCTGACCTTGGCGGTCTTTTCGCAAGACCGCCGAGTTACCGCCGCGGTGAAGACCGCCGACCGCGGCGGTATGCCGCTGTGCGCATTCTGACCGCTGGGAGCGTTCCGCCAGAAAACCGCCAGCAGCCACACTGGCGGTCGGCGGGAAAGTGGAGACTGGTCAACCTCCACCGCCACGCCAGCAGAACACCGCCCACAGAATTACGACCCACATTTCTGTGTGGCGGTCTTCTGTTGGCGGTCTTCTGTTGGCGGTCACCTCCCCATGGCTCCCGTCGCCTCCCGGAGGACCAACGCACAAGGTAAGTTGACCGTCCGTGAGGGGAGGGGGTGGGGGGGTGTTGTGTGATGTGGGCGTGCATGGGGGTGTGCGTGTGAGTGTGTAGAGGGGGTGTGTGAGTGCGTGTATGCGGGCGGGGGGTGCTGCTGTGTCTATGGGTAATGTGTGCTGTTCGGCAGGTGCGCATGTCTGCATGTATGTGTGCGGGTATGTGTCCCCGTTGTGTATGTGTGTGTAGGGGGTGTGTATATGTGCATGTTGGGGGTGTGTGCATGTCGGGGTGCATGTATGTGCATGTCGGGGTGGGGGTGGGGAGGGGGTTCGTACCACCTCTGGGGGGTGGCAGGGGGGTGGAGGGTGTGGGGGGAGGACTCGGGTGGGTAGTGGGGGGTGGGGGAGACCCCTATCAGTGCCAGGGAAGGAATTCCCTGGCCCCGATAGTGCTTACCGCCATGGTTCGCACGGCGGTTCCCGCCCGCAAGAAACCGCGGCGGTAGGCAGGGTCATAATACCCTTGGCGGTCTTGGGACGACCGCCGGGCCGGAGTGCGCAAACTCCAGCCCCGCGGTCATGACCGCCGCGGCGGTCGGAGTGGAGAAGTGGCGGTCGGTCGCGGCGGGGACCGCCGCGGTCAGAATGCCATTTTTAATACCGCCGGTCTGTTCGCGGTCCGACCGCCGTCTCTCCGCCGACCGCCAGGGTCAGAATGAGGGCCTAAGTGTGTGTTAAAGGGTTATATGAACAAATAAATTCAAATCAGATTGTTTATTTAGTACATATGAAATTTTGGTTATCATTGTTACAAATTCAAATAATCCATTAGTATATATTTCAAAGCAAGATAATACCACATTAGTATGAACTACAAGTAAAATAGAGAAATGCAACAAGTATGTTACATAAAGAAAAATCCAAAATCGAATTCAATGGGTTTTTGTAGACATAAGCAGCAATTATCTTCTAGAAGCAAGTTACGGTGCCATTTTCAAAAACATATTATGAAGGGTTCTGATGAGAGTATGAGAATGATAGGCATGAAACATTAGCACTTTAGCAGTGGAAATGAGCAAAACCTGGAAGTACCATCAGTTCAAAGTTAGCAATCAACCCTAAAGACTGCTTCCTGAATTCTGCAGCCAGCTCTCAGTAATTAGTCTCTGCATGCAAAAAAGGAACTATAGAAGCCTTTCAGGGAAAGGCTCTAAAAGGGCGATAACTAATCAAAGGCACATGCTCTAAATACTTCTACCAACCATCAATAGAAACAGCTCCTACATTCCCCTTTCCCACCAATCATTCAGTTTCCAGCAAATTCTGGGAGCAAGTAAAATCCCTAATTTCTCAGGTCTTTACAATGCACTATGAAATCAAGTCCTTGATTTGTTTCTTTGATCAAATCTTGTGGTCCAGAAAGTTCTTCCTACAAGTTGTTTTCATGCCATGTCCTGTCCGCCCTGTAAGAACCTCATTAATCGTTGTCTAATACATAACAAATTGCTAGGGGTTGAATTATGAGCCCCTGGGGCCTCCTTGCTCCACATTAGTGTCACTTTCTTTTCCACTAATGTGGCCCAATGAGGCCAAAATCACTGCACCACATTTACAAAGTGGTGCAATAAATGCATTGTGCCACTTTGTAACCCTTTGCGCTACATTATGCCTGCGCCAGGAATAATGTATGCAAAGGGGGCGTTCCCCATTAGTGGGTCCAAAAAAATGACAAAAACGTCAACATTTTTGACGCTGGTCCTGCAAAGCTGCGAACTAGCATAAAAAAATATTGACACTAGTTCCCATAACTACTGCCATGGTGCACCATACACAAGGAAATCTTTAGCTAACAGAAGGCTTCTGGAAAATGACAACATCTGCAGTAGAAAGAGGAAAACATCTTGTGCGAATACAGCAGTTTACTGAGAAAATTAGGCCTCTTATCCCTAGCGTGTGAAGTCGACCTTTAACATGGCTTCATTAGTCAAGCGAACATAAATCAATACATCATGTTACCTCATTCATTACTTTTAGCACAGGGGATAAGAGAAGTTAGTGGATGCGTCTAGCCTCCTCATATTGGAAGGCCATGCCTGCTGCAGTTCCCAACTTCTGAATGGTGCCATATCACGCCACTGCTGAAGGGGCTGTGGGTGCCGTCCAGTGTATGGTAAGTGTGTGTTTGGCTAATAATAGGTCCAGGCTAGCAAACCGGATGTGAGCTACTTGGCATTTCCTGCATCTAAAGATGCCCAGGTTAGTAGCCTTCCAGGAGTTGAGGTCAGTGAGGTCTGTGACGTCTCAGAGAATGGTGTGCATGTTCTGATAGAAAGGGTGGAGTATGGGGCAGTACCATAACATGTGCCAAAGGTCCACCTCATTAGATTTGCAATCAGGGCAGGTCGGATGTGCTATGGGGAAGTATCTGTTAAGTTGTGCGGGGCTTAGGTACAACCGATGCAAAATGTGGAACAGTTTATTTTTAATTCTCGCGTTCCTGGAGACGGTGTGTGGGAATGCCAGAACCAGGGCCCACTGGAACACCCTCCCAATTTTGTCCTCCCATTTGCCTTAGAGAGGACCTAATGAGATGCTTCTGTGGCCAAAGAGCCCTTTGTGGAGCCACATGATGAAATGATGACCAGTTCTAAATGCAAGAAGAGTCTGTCGGACATTATACTTAGGCGGCTCCTTGTCTTGTGTTCTCCACAGTCTATTGCATGTATTGTGTAATCAGTAACAGGCGGGGAATTGCTGAGGAGGGAGGTCAAACGTTCTCCTGAAGCTGGGAGAAGGAATGGAGATGGCTGTATGAAAACAAGTCCCCAACTGTGGTGAGACGAAACTCATGCCAGTCGCGTAAGGCCCTGCTGGAGTAAAAACCACTACGAAGTACAGTTCAAATGAGGGAGCCCCCAGCCCACCCCCATGTGGGGTAGTTGCAGCTTGCGTATTGTCACTCTTAGATGTCCCCCCAGATTACTTTAATAAGTAAGGAGTACAGACCTTTAAAGAAGAAGCAGGATGGGGTTACACAGAGATTGGTAAAATAGTACAGGAGGTGGGGCAGGATAACCATCTTTGATAGTGCGATCCTCCCCATTGCGGTCAAAGGCAGCTTTCCCAAAACTCTAATTGGGACTTAAGTGAATTAAGCACTGGCCACCGGCTGCTTTCGAAGAGAGCATTCAGAGATTGGTATAGGTGAATGCCCAGGAAACTCACTGCTGATCATTTACTTTTAATATCTAGTTATGACTACCTACTAAAATGCTTTCATTATTTGTGTGTGTATTATTTAACATTGAAGTTTTGCACTTTTTTTGTTAAATGTGTTTAATTTAAAAAAATGGAAATTTACTCTTTCACACCAAGGCCCTGATTTATAAATTTTGGTGCAAAACTGCACTAATGCAGTTTTGCACCAAAAAGTTTAGCAACGGCTGCAAAGGGTAGGCTAGCGTAATAAAAAACTTACATTAGTCAGGTGGGACTGGTGGTATGGAAGAAGGGGGTTTTGCACCAGAAAATGACGTTAGGTAGGTTAAAAACAAATGGTTCTAACCTGCCTAGAGGCATTTTCTGACACAAAACCATCCATACCACATGACTCTTGCCTTAGAAAAGACGGGAGTCATGCCAACCACCCCAATGGCCAGCACAGGGGACCTGAGCATGGCCATTGCATTGCACCCAGTACCATGTAGGGGGGCACATATCAGGGCCCCCAATGGCACTTTCAAAAAATAAATTAAATACATACTTGTACTTATCTATACTTACCTGGGATGGTGTCCCCCATTCTCCGCTGTCCCTCTGGTGTGGGTGGAGGTGTCCCTGGGGCCTGGGGAGGGCACCTGTGGGTTTATTCCTTGGTGTTCCACCATGGAAAGAGGCCCACATGTCCCCTAAAGCCTGCCCTGACCCAGGCTATAAAAAATGGCGGAAAGCAAGCTTTCCACCAGTTTTTTGACCCCTCTTCCCTCCCGTGTGTGATTTTAGCATGGGTGGATAAATATGGTGCTGAGGCCATAGAGTCATTTTGTTTGCACGGGAATGCCTACTTTGCATCTCATTGACGCAAAGTAGGTTTCCACGTCCAAAAAATGACTTTAACTCCATACATTTGGCTCTAGACAGGTCTAGTGCCAAAGTATAAATATGGAGTTAGTTTTGCACCGAAAAAAATGGCGCAGGTTTGGCGCAAAACAAGTATAAATATGCCCCCAAATTTGGTACAAAGCTAGATCTTCTCCCAAAAGCATGCTTTTTGTGACTTAGTGCAAATCTGTTTTGCTCTTTTTGGGAAATTAATGTTACAAAATAGAGACATCTGGGTAGGACATCTCCAGATATGCTTGAATATTAGACCTGTCAGCCTAAGGGTGGTCTTCCCCAGAACTTTTTGTCTCTGCTCCTCCATTTTTCTAAACTTATTTTTGTTAGCCTAAGGACTCTGTTCACTTTACCACTTCTAACCCATACTAAAGTTAATGTGCTTACTACCTTAAACCTAGTTAAATTGGCTTATACCTAGTGGTATAATTTATATCCAGGGCCTGTAAATCAAATGCTACCAGTGGACCTGCATCACATATTGTGCCACTTAGAGAAAGGGGGTCTCTGATTAGCATTCGGTTTGCACTCTGTCAGGGCAATGGAGAAACAAACCTAAGATAACCCCAGCTCATTCAATTTGAAGCTTGGCACAAGCAGTCAGGTTTGTTTCAAAGGCAATGTGCAGAGTATTTGCAACAAAACACACAGTCATACAGTGAAAACACTTCAAAATGGACATAACACCAGTTTAGGAAAATAGCCAATATTTATCTAAATCAAACAAGACCAAAATGACAAAAATCCAACATACAGAAATAAAGTTATGAATTTTTAAATTAAAAATAATCTTTCTCCATAGAAAACAATTGAGTACCTAGTTTGCATCAAAAACAAATCTGCACAAGCAAGCATGCATCGGAAAATTCAGTAATGCACGATTCCTTAGTTACAAAGTGAGCCCGTGCCTAGTTTCTTCTTTGGTCGGGTAGGGGATGCATCATTTTTCTCTCCTGCAAGAAAGCGATGCATCGATTTCCGGGCGGAAACCTCGGATCCGGGAAGGTTCATGTTGATTTTGACACCCAGCAATGGCGCATGTGAAATCCGGCCTCACGGTAATGGGGAGCCCCCTGTGTGAGGGTTGTGTCGATTTCAGCAGCCGCAAGTGAGTGTTGTGTCATTTCTTATGCCACGATGCAGGTGATGTGTCGGTTTCCCAGCCGTGAGGCAGGTGGTGCATCGATTCCTCAGCTGTGATGCAAGTGGTGCACTGTTTTTACACTTGCATTGCAGGTAGTGCAACAAATTCTTCCTCGCACACCTCCTGTTCATGGATTTCCACCTGGGTTCCACCAGCTTAACCTTTCAAGGACCCAGGGACTGGAGTGGCAGGGTAGGAGTCTCAGCAGAGAGTGCAGGTGCTGGCAAAGGGGGACTTTGATGGCCCTGAGACTTCAAAAAAAGAGGCAAGCTCAGTCCAAGCCCTTGGAGACACTTCACAAGTAAGAATATACCTCAAAGTCCAGTCTTTTTCCTCTTTCAGGCAGAAGGAGCAATTGCAGGCCAACCCAGCAAAGCACAGTCACAGGTAAAGGGGCAGTACTCCTCCTCTAGCTCTTCAGTTCTTCTCCTTGGCAGAGGTTCTTCTTGAGTCCAGAAGTTATCTAAGTTATCAAAAAATCTGGGGGTTTGGGTCCACTACTTATACCCCCTTCTGTCTTTGATGTGGGGACTCTTCAAAAGTGAGTCTCTGTTGTTCTTGCCCTGGCCTGGCCCCCAACAAACACCAAGGGGTTGGAGACTGCATTGTGTGAGGGCAGGCACAGCCTTTTCAGGTTTAAGTGTCAGCTCTTCCCGTCCCATTCCAGCCAAGGAGACTTACCAGTATATGCAGGATACACCCCAGCTCCCATTGTGGCCCTGTCTAGTAGAAATTCACAAACAACCCAACTGTCAGTCTGACCCAGGCATGGAATACACAAGCAGACAGAGGCACAGAATGGTTAAGCTAGAAAATGCTCACTTCCTAAAAGTGGCATTTTCAAACCAACAATTTAAAAACAACTTTACCAAAGATGTATTTTTAAATTGAGAGTTCACAGATCCCAAACTCCACATCTCTATCTGCCCCGAATGGGAAACTACACTTAGAAGA
Source organism: Pleurodeles waltl (assembly GCF_031143425.1). Classification (NCBI taxonomy): domain Eukaryota; kingdom Metazoa; phylum Chordata; class Amphibia; order Caudata; family Salamandridae; genus Pleurodeles; species Pleurodeles waltl. Next base: position 1,496,470,808 of record NC_090445.1, read on the forward strand.
TATTTAAAGGCAGTCCCTATGTTAACCTATGAGAGAGATTGGCCTTGCAACAGTGAAAAACGAATTTGGCAGTATTTTAATGTCAGGACATGTAAAACACATCAGTACATGCCCTACCTTTAAAATATAGTGCTCCCTGCCCATGGGGCACACTAGGGCCTGCCTTAGTGATGCCTTATATGTACAAAAAGGGAAGGCTTGGGCCTGGCAGGTGGGTGCACTTGCCAGGTCGAATTGGCAGTGTAAAACTGCACACACAGACACTGCAGTGGCAGGTCTGAGCCATGTTTACAGGGCTACTCATGTGGGTGGCACAATCAGTGCTGCAGGCTTATTAGTAGCATTGGATTTACAGGACATGGGCACCTCTAATGTACTTTACTAGTGACTTATTAGTAAATCAAATATGCCAAACAGGGAAAAGTCAATAACACATACAGTTGACACAGAGAGCACTTGGACTTTAGCACTGGTCAGCAGTGGTAAAGTGCCTAGAGTACCAAAACCAACAAAAACAAAGTCCAGCACACAGTCAAAATATAGGAGGCAGATCAAAAAACACAGGGGAAACCACGCCAAGGATGCCAGGTCTAACGGGCACCCACTTAAGTAGCACTGTAAAACATGACTCAGACCTGGCAATGCAGCCTGAATGCAATTTAAACTGCCATGTTAACTTGGCATTAAAACACCTTACCAAGTTTTAAACTCTCCTATTATATCATAGAGCTTGCTGTTATTTAATTAAAAGGTTGGACATTGGAAAAAACTCCTAAATTTGTTTTTCACTACTGTGAGGTCTACACCTCACTTAGGATAACATTGGGAATTCCGTATCACATTTGATTGTAATTTCCAGTTGGAAACAGGTGGTGCAGCCATGTTTGGTATCTTTGAAATTGTAATGAAAAATCCTCTTTACTGACAAAGTTCTAATTACAATTTTAAAAATGTTACTTTGGGAAAGTTGGCATTTTCCTGCCCTTATCCCTTTTGTGTCTGTGGTCAAACTTGAGCCCCATGACTGGTGTAACTGACAGATTTTTTTAATTCCTTCCAGACAGTCACACAATAGTTGGATTAAATGTGTCTGAATGGACCATCTGATTGACTGCAGAAATGAGCACAGTCCCACTTGCAACTGAACAAGGAGTACTCTGCCTTCACATAAAGGACCTATCATCTCCACATTGTCACTGTAGCCAGCTTGGTGCCGAGGTAGGATAGTCAGGAAATGCTAAGTACTTCAAAGCCACTGTCCAGAAGCCACACACACCAACTCTTCAGTTCATTCCTGGACCTGCAGAAGGACTCCTACAGGACTACCTGCTGGTGTGACCTGAGGTGCAATCTGCAAGACTGCTTTGCTGTACCTGGAAGGACTGCTTTGGTGCCTAGAGCCCAAATGAAACCCTTAGAGGTCAGTCCTGCTGCTGAGTCCTGCATGTCACCTGAGTCCAGGACTGCCAGTGTGACTCCAAGGGCTAGTTTGCTGGTCTCCTTTCTAGAGCCACCGGGACACAAAAGGTTTCCACCATCTTGAACCCACACTTGGATCAAGCCTGAGTAATTCCTGAAGGCCCAATTGGTGTCCCAAGGGTCTTAGACCGTCAGCGGTTTTGCTAAAGGTGCCTAGATGCCCATATAAACTGAGGAGGTAGGCATTTTTGGGGACAGAAACTGCTCTGATAACAAAGAGAAGACTGGGACCCACCTATTCACCAACCTGCCTGACATGCATTGCAGGTCCTGTTCAGCGGCCCTTCGCCAAAGGGGCATTTGTCCTCATGGAGCTTCTTTAGCTACAGCTGCCTACCACATCCCACTGGAGTTTTCTGACTTCCCAAAAAGAGACTAAGGGGCATATTTATACTCTCTTTGCGGTGAATGTGCATCAAAATTTTTGACGCACAATCGGCGCAAACCCTGCCCCATATTTATACTTTGATGTCCGACCCCGCGGGCGTCAAAGTTCCACCATGTGCGTCATTTTTTGGAAGGGGGAACCAGCCTTGCGTTAATTATATGCAAGGTAGGCGTCCCCTTCCAAAAAATGACTTTAAGGCCTGTGCCCCATATTTATACTGTGACGTCATTTTGACGCACTGAAGGGGGCAGGCCTTAAAAAACGGCTCCCAGCCTGATGGGCGCCGTTTTTTAATGCCTGGGTCAGGGCAGGCGTTAAGGGACCTGTGGGCTCAGAAGGAGCCCAGAGGTGCCCTCCCATGCCCCCAGGGACACCCCCTGCCACCCTTGCCCATCCCAGGAGGACACCCAAGGATGGAGGGACCCATCCCAGGGAAGTAGAGGTAAGTTGGGGTAAGTATTTTTTTCGTATTTATTTTGTGGCATAGGGGGGCCTGATTTGGGCCCCCCTACATGCCACTATGCCCAATGACCATTGGGCAAGGGGGCATGACTCCTGTCTTTGCTAAGACAGGAGTCATTTCAATGGGGGTTGGGCATCAAAAAAAAATGGCGCAAATCGGGCTGAGGGCTGAATTTTGCCTCAGACCTGACCTGCCCCATTTTTTGATGCCCAACCTCCATTTTCCCCTACGCCGGCGCTGCCTGGTGTGAGTCATTTTTTTTGACGCACACCAGTCCGCAGCGCCGGCTAACGTCATTCAATAAATAAGGCGCCCGCATGGCGCTTTGGAATGGCGTTAGCCGGCGGTAAAATTTTTGACGCACAACTGCGTTGGCGCAGTTGTGCGTCAAAAAGTATAAATATGGGCCTAAGGGCCTGAATAATAGTTTAGCATAGAGGGGTTACTCTGTCGCAAACGTGACGGATATACCGTCCGCCATATTACAATTCTATTTTATCCTATGAAACTCGTAATATGGCTATCGGGAAATCCATCACGTTTGTGATGGAGTAACCCCTCGTCAGACTCTAAATCAGGTGCTAAGTCTGAACATAGAAATCTTCACTGCCTCTCTAACCCAAGGTTGTCCAATGATGGCGCTCCCCCGTTGAACACCTCCTGCAGCCTTTCCCCTCTGAACTTTACCTTCTCAGAACATATTTCTCAAAATTCCTTCTAAGTCTGAAGTAAGGACTGACCAAGCCCAATCCACTTTTTGCATCCTAAGTACTATCTATTGAAGTGTCATTATTATTTTTACTTTGACCTGGTTTCCTCTGACTAGTGTCCGCATTTGGCGCTTTGATCTTTTTGGCATTTGTTTTCACAAAAAATTCAGGACTCGAGTTCTACTGATTGGATTGTTCTTGTTTTGGTCTCAAATGGTCTATTAATTTTGGTTCTATTTTCCTAAATTGGTGTAGGATTTTTCATGCATTGTATTTTCACTTTATTACTCTGTGTGTGCTGTTAGATCTGGCAGCTCTTGGTGTGGTTTCCCCTGTCTTTTCGCTTCTGACCTCCTGTTTCTCATCCTGTACTGAATTTAATTTTTACTGGTTTTAGGACTCTAGGCACTCTACCACTGCTGACCAGTGCTAGAGTGCAAGTGTTCCCTGTCTAAATTTCATTGGTGATTGGTTTATTCATGATTGCCATATTTGATTTGATTTACAAGTAAGTCTCTAGTATAGTGTGCCAGGGGTGCCCAGTTCCTGTAAACCAAATGCTACTGGTGGCCCTGCAGCACTGAGTGTGCCACCCACATGAGTAGCCCTGCAAACATGTCTCAGGCCGGTCATTGTAGTGTCTGTGTGTGTAGTTTTAACTGCCATATTCCCTGGCAAGACCATCCACTTGCCAGAACCAAATCTTCCCTTTTATTCCCTATAAGGCACCCCTAAGGTTGGCCCAAGGCAGCTCCATGGGCAGGGTGCAGTTTATTTAAGAGGCTGACAGTGAAATACTGCTAATTGTGTTTTTCACTATAGTAAGACCTATTTCTTCCATAGGGTAATATGCGGATTGTCTTGAAATATCTTTTAAGTGTAACTTCCCGTTGGATGCAGATAGATATAAGGAGTTTGGGGCATCTGAAGTCACAGTTGGTGAAGTTGGTTTTTGAATTGTAAGTTTGAAAATGCCACTTGCTTAATCATTCCATGCCTCTGCCTGCCTTCTGAATACACGTCTAGGTCACGATGACAGTTAAACTGTTTGTGCATTCATTATAGACAATCACACAAAGAGAGCTGACGTTTGCCCTGCTTCTCCTGATGGCCAATCACCAGGCTGATGGGTCTTCCGGAGCTAGAGTGGAGGGAGAAGCTGACACTTGCACCTGAATAGGGCTGTGCCTGGCCTCACACAAAGCAGTCTCCAACCCCCTGGAGTGTGTCTGGGGTCAGCATAGGGAAAGGCAGGGTCTTGTGCATTACAAAGACTTCTCTTTGAAGTTTGCCTACTTCAAAGACAGAAATGGGTATAGGTACTAGACCTCTGACACCACATAGATAGAACACTTCTGGACTGAGGACATTCTGGTAGGAAGAAGAGCTGGATGCTGTATGAGGGACTGCCACTCTTCCAGTTGATATGTTATATTGGCCTGCTGCCTGCTGCTTCTGTCCCTGGGAGAGAAACAACTGGACTTTGCTTTCTACATCTTGCTTTTCAAGGTTTTCCAAGGGCTTGAACTGAGCTTGGCTCCTGTTAAGAAGTCTCACGGCCATTAAAGGCTTCATCTATCAACATCTGGGCTCTCTCACTAACAATTCTGGCTTGCCAAGTGGTGCCAAATCTAGTTCCTGGGCCCCTGGGAGTGAATTCTGGTGCAACCAGGAAGAAACTGGCACATTTGCTTCTAGAGCTACTTTGGAGTCTGTTCCACTCCCTGACCCAGTGCCACAGCCTGCACCAGAGCCTTGACCCCCCTGAGTGCAACAACCGTAACCTACAATGCAGGGCCAACACTGCTGCCACACCACAGAACTCCTGCCACAGTCTTAGTCCAGAGTGCTGTGCCACCAACGTCTGTGACACCCTGACTCTAACTCCGTCGCCATACATTTGGCCCTGTGGTGTAATTGTGACACCGTGAAGTTGATGCCTTGTGCCTTGACCTGCTGAATTCATTGACCCCATCTTGTTGTAAGGGACTGCCAGCTCGTCACTAATGCTGCATCACCTCCCCTGTTACCGTAAATAACCAATGCCTCACCTCCTCTGCCTAGCAGTAAGGAACCAACGCCTCACCTCCCCGGTGGCAGTAAGAAACTGACTCTGCACATACTTTAGTGACGCCTCACCTCCCCAACAACATGAAATGCATTTGTTTCCTCATTATTTTCCAAGTTACTGTAATTGGGGTTTATACAACTCTGTAGTCGGCCTTCGCTCCCTTGCGGTTAGCGCCAGACTGTTGGAAGCAATTTCATCCAGCCATTTCGGGGATATTGTGATTCTTGGTGCTCATTGAAAATTTGTATCTCTACTTGTGTATTTAGGATTTTTGTCGTATCGGTCTGGTTTTACTCAGATAAATATTGACCTTTTATAGTGTTTTCACTGTGATACTGTGTATGTGTGTGTGACTCCTTTACTCTGACTAGAGTAAGGGTCCCTACTTGGACAGGGTGCAAACCACAGCCAACTAGAGACCCCATTTCTAACATGCTGCATAAATACTGTACATATTGTCCCTAAGATAGGCCTGACTGATTTTTTCCATGCTACACCATGTGAAGTACAGATTAATTTGGTGACTTTTTGTAGCTAACCCTGCAAGGGATTGTGGGGGTGATTCTAACCCCGGCGGTCTTAGACCGCCGGGGCCAGGGTCGGCGGGAGCACCGCCGACAGACCGGCGGTGCCCCGCAGGGCATTCTGACCGCGGCGCTTTGGCCGCGGTCAGTGCAGGAAAACCGGCGGTCTCCCGCTGGTTTTCCGCTGCCCCTTGGATTTTAATTGCTGCTACAGTCCCTGTGTCCTCACATTTTAGTCACAATATGAATTATGTGGTGGTTGTACTGTACTAATTTTAGAAATTGTAGTGTATTCTTAGGTGATTTTCCCTAGTGAAATGCTGATCCTCTGCTGAGATTTGATTAATCCTGTCTGAGAGAAAACAGTTTTCTTTCATGATTTTCTCGTAAAAGTTATGAAAGGTGCCCCAGAAGCTCAAATGAGAGCATATTTTCTGTAAATTCAATTTCTTTGGCCATATGAGAATACTCAGTGAAACATGTACTTCCAACAACAGCACTGGCCTGTCAGTTGACTTCCCAGTGTTCTACTGCAGCCTCTTATAGTATTCTTATGAAGAACTAGAGAGCTAACATTCTTATTTATAACAAAAGTCAAAGCTATCTTGTTTGAATCTAAGCAGCAAAACTCAAAACATTTCCTTTAAAAAGTTTTTAAAAATGAGGGGTATTTGTATGATCAATATTGCGTTTATCCATTTCACTTAAAAATTATTGCATGTGCACTGAACCACGCCAGCAGTGGCCTGTCATTAACTCCCTAGTGATATATTGCATGTGTACCACAGCGTTCTAATGACGGACTACAGTGGTATTTATTTATTATTTATTATTTATTTATGTGGCACACCTGAACATCATCTTGACGTAATCAAGTCTATAGAGCTGTAAGCATTTACTTCAAATGAAGTGAGTGAGCTAGATTACAAAAAAGTACCTCAAGAAGAACACCACAGAAAAGAGATCCAGAATAAAGCCCAAATATGGGCCAATCATAAGCATGTGAAAATTGATTAAGTATCTTGTAGAACAAGTAATCAAGTTATCAAATGGATAAAAAAATATAAAATTAGGAACAAGTTTAAAACCTCTCGTAGCTAATTGAAAACTCAGAAAATCTGTCTTCATTTTAGCTTTCTAAAGCACTAAACGTAATTTTTATGAAGAAAAAAAAACTCTTTATTTTGTTTATTTCTAAAGGAACTGTTTTAGGTTTTACAGTTTTGATTCCATTCTAATGGCTTCAAGTGTGGCACATTTTTCTCATAAATAAAGAATGGTAGCACTCTAGTTGTTCATTAGAACTCTTCAGGGAGTCAGGGAGCAGGAGGAAGGACTCAGACAACAGGGGGCAATGGTGAAGAAACAGGGGCAGTAGCACCAAACAGACCACTCTAGGAAGTAGGGTGGGGCAGTGGCAGCACAACTGAGGATGCTGGGCAGGTGAGAGGAGCAGTGGCAGAAAGGGCATGGGGACAGAGACATCAAGCCAACCATCCATTACAGACACAAGAACATATGACAGCACAACAAACCACGGAGTGTAGGAGGGAGGGGTTGTGTCACCACAAGGTAATGTCAAGGGGCTGTAGCAGTACAGCAGACCAAGGACAACAGGAAGAAAGGGGCAGGGGCATGCACATGGAAAAGAGGAGGGAGATGAATGCAATGGTAGCAAGCTGATCAATCAGGACAGGCAGAAGGGTCAATAGCAGGGTCATTGACTATGAACGGCTGAAGGAGGGCAGGGGCATGACAAAAAAACATGCAGCACAGGGGGTAGGCATACAAGCTCAAACTGTGACAATGTAGGGAAGGGGCAGTGGGAGCGACACGTTGACTTTGTAATGCAAACAGAATGGGGAGCGGCAGTACAATGACCATGACCCATTGCCATCCCCATGAGCGCATCTAACCCCATGCCAAAAGGGAAAAGCAAGGAGAAGGCACTCAAAAAAACAGGGAAAAACAAGGAGAAAGTAATCAAAACTAGGGAAAAGCAAGGAGAAGACAAACAATGAGGGAAAAGGCAAGAAAGCAGTGAAAATGCACGGAAAGCAAGGAGAAGCCTTAAAAAATCAGGGGGTAAAACAAAGAGAAGGTAGTGAAAAGGAGAAGGCACATAAAAAACAGCTTACAAAGCAAGAAGAGAGCAGTGAAAAAGAGGGCAAAGCAAGGAGCGAGTATGCAAAAAATCAGGAAATAGCAATGAGAAAGCAGTAAAAACAAGAGAACAGCAAGGAGAGGACATAATAAACAGGGGAAAAGCAAGTACAAAGCAGTGACAATGAGGTAAAAGCAATGAAAAGGCACTAAAAAATTGGGGGGAAAAGCAAGGAGAAGACATGAGGAAGACCGATGCAGCAGCACGGGGAGAGCTGGTGCTTTTTAAAAACAAAATTGCAGATCCACTGTGATTTTGTGGCAACATTTAACAAAAAGTTATGCTATCATTGTAAATTGGACCCTCTGTAATGAAAAAACACAATTATGAACAATATGAAAAAATTATTGTTCTTAGCTTAAGATGATACCCAGCCCCAAATATTGCCAAATTTCACTAACCTTAAATAAAAAGGAGAAAAACAAAATTGATTAAACACATCATAAAAAAAAGTATCACAACAGTGATATGAGGAGGAGGAGACAGCAGATCATTGTTAAAATCATTATAGGCATCAAGAATTCATCAAATGAACAAAAAGAAAAGGCAAAACACAAAATAAATTATTTTTGACTCTTGGCCCAAATATACATTCAATTCTTAATCATTTTCAACCCCCTAATGGCCTTGGTGTCTAATTCTGGAAAGTGCCTGGATTCTCAATATCTTAAATATTGTGTTCTGTCACCCTCACCTCTTTGCAACCAGTATTCTCTTGACGGCAAAAGGTTTTAGCAATTTGTTTTCACCACTAAGATAGTATGAAATGTCTCACTACAGGGTAAAGGTTGTCATCATGGCTAATAGCCCTAAGATTTTCCAAGACTTGTTTTTTCACTGTGTGGATGCTGATGCTCACGTACCATTTCTAACAGGGGAAGACTAATGTCCTGATTTAGAACTTGAATGACAGGTTAGCCTTTCACAACAGTGATGGTGTGTGACCCAGCCCTGGGGGATCTGGTCCCCAGAGCCTTTTAAGCCTCAGGAAGGGAGGTGACACACCATCCTCTCCTATACTTATATGTTGGCCTAGAAATAAGGTCCCCAGGTTCCCATTCCTGAAGGTATTTTTGCTTTGGAGGACAGGGTCCTCAGGGCCTATACAGGCTCTTGGAGAGAGACTTTGGCCCTCATTACAACATTGGCGGTAAATGCCCCTTACCGCCGTGCAGAAGACCGCCAACACACCGCTGCGGCGGCGGAATTTCACTACAGCTATTATGACCCACAGGCCGGAATCTGCCAAAATCCCGACACCCACACAAGTCCGCTACACCAAAGGTCAGTGCTAAACTGGCGATAACAAAACCTCCACCATCACGCCAACAGAAATACGCCCACACTATCATTACCCATGAACTCACGCGGCGGTCTTTCAACCGTGTTATTCCATTGGCGGTACACACCACTGCGCTCAAAATACACACACACTTACAAAACACAACCACATTGAACAATTCAAAATACACACACCTGATACACATACACACACCACTCAAACACACCCAATACAATATAAAACACACACCCACATCACCCACAAACCCCTACGACAAAAATTGAGAAAGAAGAACAGAGAGATACACCACTATCAACAATACTAGCATCCACAGGCACACACCATCATCACTCACACAACATCCATGCACCTCAGACAACACAGACAAACACATCCCCTCACACATCACAACACACACCACCTCACACATCACCCACACCACATCATAGCACCGCAAAGACACCCCAGGTTCTCTGAGGTGGAGCTCAGGGTCATGGTGGAGGAAATCGTCCGGGTAGAGCCACAGCTATTCAGATCACAGGTGCAGCACACCTCCATAGCTAGGAAGATGGAGCTATGGTGCAGAATCGGAGACAGGGTCAACGCAGTGGAACAGCACCTAAGAACATGGGATGACATCAGGAAGAGGTGGAACGACCTACGGGGGAAGGTGCGTTCCGTGGTCTCAAGAGCCCAGATTGCAGTTCATAGGACTGGCGGCGGACCCACACCCGCTCCCCCACAACTAACAACATGGGAGGAGCAGGTCTTGGCTATACTGCATCCTGAGGGCCTCGCAGGAGTAGCAAGAGGAATGGACTCTGGTAAGTCAAATCTTAACTATTACATCCCCCACCATACCTGCATGCACTCACATACCCCACCCTCACCCCCATCAATCCAACACCTCACATATGCCCACTATCACAACCCACACATCCTAATACCAAGCCCTGCATGCAACAACAAAGCATGGACACCCATCACCAAAGCATGTCCACTACAGATACCCACACAGACCCCAAACCAAGTATCACACAAGGTCCTAGACAAGAATGCAAGCACTGGAGTACAGGGTCACCCACCCATTGCACATGATGGCACACACAGATGCAATAACCATGCCTTTACACCTCTGCAGGACCCCTACCTAACGTCACCGGACAGGAGGTTCCAGACATGTCCACTCCCCCCACAGAAGAGGTCCACAGTGATGAAAGTTGCTCTTTCCAACTGGATCAAGATGACCAGCCTGGCCCATCTGGGACCTCGGTACAGTTGGTTTCCCTCACACTGGCACATGCCACCACAGAGCCTTCCCCCTCAGGAAACACCAGCACAGCACCCTCCCAGAGGGCCCACCCCTCTGTCCCCAGGACACGTCAAGCAGCAGTGTATCCACCACTACTGGGAACCCAGGCAGACCCACCAACCCAAGAAAATCAGGGACCTGGGAGCAGTGGCAGTTGGCACACGGTTCAGGGGACAGAGGCACAGGATAACAGGGGAACTGGGAGGACATCTGTGCGACAGGGGGAGGACAGGCTTAGGGAAGCCACTCTCCACAAAACCCTCCCCAACATCATGGGAGCATACCATCATTCCCAGGAGACAATGGCAATGGTACTGGCCAAGTTTCAGGAGACCCAGCGGCTGCAGGAGGAACAGTATCTGGGGATCAGGGAGGAACTCAAGTCCATTAACACCACCGTGGTCACCATTGTAGGGGTGCTGAAGGACCTTGTGGACACCAGGAGGTACACTGTGGCACAACAAGGGGCCCCTGACACTAGACTGGATGATGAACAGCCCACCACCTCCGCCGGCACTAGTGGACAGGAGGCACCGCCACAGGACTACAACACCAGCACCCCCCCCTGCAGATGGAGAACCACCCCGCAAATGGTCCCTGAGATCCAGGACAAAGACAGAGAACAATGCCATGACCCCTGCCAGTAAATGAGACCACCCTGAATGTAATCCTTCTGCCCCACTTCCTTACCCTGTCCATCCATCAACTGCCCTAGCTCCACTTCCGATGCCACTTTGGACAATGCAGCTGTGAAACAAATAGAGTGGCCTCAGCCATGGACAATCCTCCACCATCACCCCTGCCCATTTTACAACCCCCTCCACTAATTTGCACTGAAATAAACACCTTTGAGTCAGTCTGTGCTTTCACAAATGTGTATTTGCAATAACAAAGGAAAATAGCAAAGTCGTTTGTATTGCCAACATACCTATGTCACACAGCTCCAGTCCATGAGGTAATATAGCAGAGGTCACACAGTGGGACCCACATCTGTGAAATGGAAAGGCAAAGTGACAAGTCTGGGTCCATACACTGGTTGAAAGTGACAGACTTCTGATAGGTCTAACAATTGTATGGGATCTGTGAGCCAGTGACATCTTCTTACCTGTGTCTCACTGGAAGTATTGCTGGATAATGTTGTTTCTGTTGTCGATATCCTCTTCTTCTGCCTCCTCTTCTTCACTGTCCACAGGCTCCACAGCTGCCTCAAGACCTTCTTCTGGACCATCCTCCTGCAGAAAAGGCACCTCTCGTCGCAAAGCCAGGTTGTGCAGCATACAGCAGGCCACGATGATCTGGCACACCTTCTTTGGTGAGTAGTAGAGAGAACCACCTGTCATATGGAGGCACTGGAACCTGGCCTTCAGGAGGTCAAATGTCCTTTCTAGCACTCTCCTAGTTCGCCCATGTGCCTCATTGTAGCGGTCCTCTGCCCTTGTCCTGGGATTTCTCACCCAGGTCAGTAGCCATGACAGGTTGGGGTAACCAGAGTCACCTGAAAATATCGAGGGACAACTGTTAGACACACACTAACCCTTAGGGACAACCCCACACACAGACAACTATTTACAGGGTATAGGGTCCTTGTCCTCACCTATTAGCCACACACAGTGCCTCTTGAATTGCACCATCTCATAAGGGATGGTGCTATTCCTCAAAATGTAAGCGTCATGCACTGAGCCTGGAAACTTGGCATTCACATGGGAGATGTACTGGTCGGCCAAACACACCATCTGCACTTTCATTGAATGGTAGCTCTTCCGGTTTCTGTACACCTGTTCACTCCTGAGGGGGGTACCAATTCCACATGTGTCCCATCAATGGCACCTATGATGTTAGGGATATGTCCCAGGGCGTAGAAGTCACCTTTCACTGTGGGCAAATCCTCCACCTGAGGGAAAACGATGTAGCTGCACATGCGTTTCAGCAGGGCAGAAACTACTCTGGACAACACGTTAGAGAACATAGGCTGGGACATCCCTGATGCAATGGCCACTGCAGTTTGAAAAGACCCACTTGCCAGGAAATGGAGTACTGACAGGACCTACACTAGAAGGGGGATTCCTGTGGGATGGCGGATAGCTGACATCAGGTCTGGCTCCAACTGGGCACACAGTTCCAGGATTGTTGCACAATCAAGTCTGTAGGTGACTATTATGTGTCTCTCTTCTATTGTCGACAGGTCCACCAGAGGTCTGTACACCGGAGGAAGCCGCCATCTCCTCACCTGCCCCAGCAGACGTGCCTTATGGACGAGAACAGCGAGCAGAGAGTCAGCCAACACTGGGGTATTAAACAAATGTTTATAGCACACATTGTCAATCCGCAATGTGCGTGTCACTGTGTGAATGCAAGGCCTAGATAGGTGTGACGATTTTAAATTAATGCCATGTGGCCCCCTGAAATGGCGGCTGCCTGACCTGTAAGCTGGGACAAGGGGATATGAGGTAACTGCGCTGGCATTGTACACCGTAGCGGTAGGGGTCGAAGACCGTGGCGTAATCCTGCATTGGTTAACATTGGACACTATGGGTCCCAGGAGCCAATGACGATGTACGCCGGCGGTGACGGTACGCACCGCCGGGGACGTGACCGCCATTTTCTGTCTGTTCACTCACTTGATGCATGACCTTCGACAGGAGAGAACCTACACTGCTAGTGCTGCTGTGACCTCAATCTGGAAGCTACGATGGCTCATGTGTCTGGGAAAAGGGCCCCTGCCTTCACTTCGGAGGAGTTGGAGAAGTTAGTGGATGGGGTCCTCCCCCAGTACTGTGAGCATGCTGTATGGGCAATGCCTGTTTGGAGTGGTGTGGATGGAAGATACGGGGGGGACTGAGGCCTGCATGAGCGGACGGTGAGTGTATGTGCGTCAGGGCAAGGATGGGAACGTGGGTCAATGACTCTGACGGTCTGGACAGTTAAAGATTTTCCTTTTTCCCCTGTACTATTCCTCTAGGTCAGCGCCCACCAGAAGAAGGATATTTGGCGTGCCATCGCCAAGGACGTCTGGACCCTGGCGGTCCATCACAGATGGGGCACCCACTGCCGGAAAAGATGGAAGGACATTCGCCGCTGGAGCAAGAAGACGGCGGAGGCCCAGCTGGAGATGGCTTCCCAACGAGGGAGGAGTGCCCGTCGCACCATGACCCCCCTGATGTGCTGGATCCTGGCGGTGACCTATCCGGAGTTGGATGGGCATTTGAGGGCATCACAGCAGCCACAAGGGGGTGAGTACACTCAGAGTGACTCTGAGTACACTCAGAGTCAGCTGACTCTGCGCGCATTACGAGGTGTCCGGGTGGGGGAGGTGGGCAGTGGGTTCCCCTAGGCCAGGGCGAGTTATGTAGGCAAGGTCCCTTCGTGAGACAGGCTCCGTGGCACCCCAACACCACCAGTGGTAAGAGCCAACTACACCTAGTCAGGCCCCTGTGACTTCCATGTGTGCAGCAATCAGGCATAGGCCTTGTACCCCATGTCCCTGTGATCAATTAGGGAACTTTAAGTGCATGGCGTAGTGCAGAGGTATGCTGTGTCTGTAGTGACTGCCAACAGTAGTGGTGTTGCATCCACTGAACATGTCTTTCTTCTGTCTCCCCCCCCCTTTTTGTAGTCTCCCTGTTCTTGTGTGCATTAGCATCATCAGGCAGAGGAGCAGTGCCAGCGAAGCAGGACGGAGCTGCATCCCACATGTCCCTGCAGGGCGAGACAACGGAGTCTGAAGCCACAAGTGGGACGGAGGGCGAGGGGAGCTCCACGGCAGGGATCAGAGGTGACATCAGCAACAGCGACTCTTCCTCTGATGGGAGTTCCCTTGCAGTGGCGGGCCCCTCTGTGCCCCAAGCATCAACAGGTACAGCCACCACACCCCCTACCAGCACTGCCCTCCCAGCAGCCCCTCAGCGTGTGTCCCGTGGCCGCTCACCCAGGAGGGTGGCATCTTCTTCGCCCCAGGCACCTCAGGCCCTGCCCCAGTCAGCCCTGCAGCCCTCAGTGAGGAGGCTATTGACCTCCTGAGATCCCTCACTGTTGGGCAGTCTACCATTCTGAATGCCATACAGGGTGTAGAGAGGCAGTTACAACAAACAAATGCATACCTGGAGGGCACTCATTCTGGCCAGGCAGCCCCACAGAGAGCATTTCAGGCTCTGGCCTCAGCACTGATGGCAGCCATTGTCCCTGTGTCCAGCCTCCGCCTCCAACCTCCTCCACCCAGACCCAATCCCCTGTACCTCAGCTTATCCCAAGCACACCATCAGACCAGCATGCACACACCTCAACACACAAGAGTGGCTCAGGCAAACATAAGCACCACACATCCCACAGCTACTCACACAAGCATCATACGAATGCAGACATACCAACATCCACTGCGTCCACTGTGTCCCCCTCCTCCACGTCTCCCTCCTCCCTCCCTGTCTCGTCTCCACTCACACCTGCATGCACTACATCTTCAGCCACTACCTCCATCACCAGCATGCCCATCACCACACACCGTTTATGTGCACTCACCACCCCCACTACCATTGACACATTCCCTGTGTCCTCTCCCAGTGTGTCTGTGAGCCCTCATTACAAAGTACACAAACACAGCTACACACCCAACCAACAGCCATCCACCTCACAACAGCCTCCAGCCCATGCACCTTCACCGAAAGTCAGCAAACGTACACCTCCTACAACCACTACCTCTTCCTCCACTCCCAAACCCACTCCATCTACCCATCCCATTGTGTCTAAAAAGCTTTTCCTGTCTACTATTGACCTCTTCCCTACACCTCCCCCCGTCCGTCCCCTAGGTCCCACCTTTCCAGGTCCCAACCCAGAACCTCAGCCACCACATCACCGGGCACAGTGGTGCCAGCAACTGCGGGCTTTTGGAGTGCGCCAACCATCAGGGCTGCCAATGTTCCACAGAGTGAGAGCAAGGACATCCCACCACCTCCAAAAGTAAAAAAGTTGCCCGGAGGGAGAAGGCGAAAACACCTGCCACCAAGGGCTCAGGCAAAACAAAAGTGGATAGTGGAAATACAGCTGCGCCACCATCCAAGGTGGGGAAGGGCCAGAAAATCAAGGGCATGTCCACGTCGACGCCAACCTGCACAGCGGACAAGACCACCACTAGAACCGCCACCTGCACCGCCACCTGCCCTGGCACCAGCACCGCAGTCACTGAGCCTGACACCAGCACCGATGCCACTGAGACCGCCGCAAGCACCGATGCCACAGAGCCCGCTGCCAGCACCAATGCCACAGAGCCCGCCCCATCACCGATGCCACTGAGACCGCCACCAGCACCGATGCCACAGAGCCCGCCACCAGCACCGATGCCACTGAGCCCGCCGCCAACACCAATGCCACTGAGACCGCCCCCAGCGGCCCGCAACATCCTGAGCCAGTGGCACCAACGCAGACATGGCTGCCATCCCCAGTGGTCAGTTGTACGAAGCTGGTGGTCAGTTCCAGGAGTCTGGGCAGCTTGCATGTTGCACCACCGTCAGTGGAGTACCACATCCACTACCTCAGTTCTTGGCAGGATGAAGCACTCTGGGCACAAAGCCCCTTTAAGAACCAATGGAGTATCACATCCACTACCTCAGTCCTTGACAGGATGAAGCACTCTGGGCACCATGCCCCCTACAGAACCAGAGGAGAAAGGCATCCACTATCTCAGTCCTTGGCAGGATGAAGCACTCTGGGCACAAAGCCCCCTCCAGAACCAGTGGAGAAAGGCATCCACTTGAGAGACTGTGGCTTGGCACTCCCCAGGATAAAGCAGTGGGCAAACCACCCACTAGAAAGACTTGAGAGACTGTGGCTTGGCACTCCCCAGGATAGAGCAGTGGGCAAACCACCCACTGGAAAGACTTGTGAGACTGCGGCTTTGCACTCCCCAGGATAGAGCAGTGGGCAAACTACCCACTGTAAAGACTTATGAGACTGTGGCTTTGCACTCCCCAGGATAGAGCAGTGGGCAAACCACCCACTGTAAAGACTTGTGAGACTGTGGCTTGCAACTCCCCAGGATAGAGCAGCGGGCAAACCACCCACTGTAAAGACTTGTGAGACTGTGGCTGTGCACTCCCCAGGATACAGCAGTGGGCATGGAGCCTCCTTGTGGAGCTGGTGTCGTGTACTCATCCGGCTGAGGTCCCCCTCCTTCCGTTCCCCCTGAGGTGCCTGTTTCATTTTATTCTGATGCACCTGCAGTGTTCTCTCCGTTTGAAGTCTGGTATCGAGTGTGGGCCTCGCCCATGCTTTTTGGGCCCAGTGGTCCACGGACTATGAATGGTGCACTATCCAGACTTGTGTACTTGGTGTACATAATTGTATATACTGTATTTCAAGTTTTGACTAATAGATTTTTATTTATTACACTCGTTCAACTCATTTCCTATTGTTCTTACGTTCTTGAAGGGGGATGGGGGTTGAAAATGTAATGTTGTACCATGTATTTGTGTGTATGTTGTTGTGGGTGTGGGTGGGGGTGGGGGTTTTGCGTGTTGCATGTGTGTGTCACTTTCTTTTCCTTCCCCCCTCCCCTGTGTTGTAGGTGCAGTACTCACCATGGTCATCGCCTCTGTCTTTCGTGCTTCTGGTAGAGGAGCAGGAATACCATCGCAGGGAGTATTTGGAGTTCTGGCTCCATGGCGTCCTGGTTCCTCTTGGGGTGTGGAGAGGTGAGTGTTTTCCCTTCCAAGTCCTGTTTCTGCCGTGTTTTTGTTCGCGTTGGTTCCACCCCGGAAAAGGTGGCAGATTGGCCTCTCATAATAGTGTGGGCGGTACATTGTCTTCCGCCTTTCTGTTGGCGATGACCGCCGCGCTGTTTGTTTGTACCGCCGTGGTGGTCGGAGTGTTAAAGTGGCTGTCTATGTTGGCGGTTTCCGCCATGGTCATGACTCCATTATTTTTACTGCTGGCCTGTTGGCGGTCTTACCGCCGCTTTAACCCCCGACCACCAGGGTTGTAATGAGGGCCTTTGTGATCCGCTCCCCGTTTGTTCGAAGTAGAAGCCACAGGGGATGGGGCTAGGCAGGTGGGCCATGCATCCCATTTCTTATTTTTTAATTTTGAGCCTGGGACATGGGGTCCCCAGTGCCTAGATAAGTCTCAGGAAAGGGGGTTTGCGTGTCTCCCTCCCATTTGTTTTTCATAGCAGCCACCATTTTTTTTTTTTTAAATGCCAAAATCCCAAGGGACTCTTGTGGGATTGCAGCTTTTTATTTTTTTAAATGATCCCAGGGTGCAAGCTTTTCCCACCCTGCTCTTTTATATTTTATTGTCAAATTAAACTCAGGACAGGAGACTAAGGGGCCTGATTATGAGTTTGGCGGTCCGTGGACCATCATGGCGGCAGCAGTCCATCCAGCATTGTCTTGGTGGTCGGAACACCGTACTACGATGCATACGGTCCCATAGAGGAAAGATCACCACGGTCCCACTGGTACCACCAGGCAGTGCAGGCCGCCTTGCTGTCAAGAGAGGCCAAGGAGGCCGTCAGAGCCAGTGTTACCACCGGACAGATTATGATGATGATTTCTGCCAATGTGACTGTGGTGGTACAACCACCACATCCCAGCTGGCGGAAACGGAAAAATTGAAGGAAGGAACTGACCTGCCGGCAGCATCACATGTTCTGTGCTGCCATTGAGCCAATGACACATGTCCTGCAACTGCTGCTGCTCACAGATGGAGCCCAAAATCCACACCACCATGGACACAGCCAACGGTAAAACCACACACCTACCAGTGTTCCAAATCTCAACAACAGAGCAAGGCATTGCCATCCACCTGGAAAGTGGGTTTTGCTACGTGTTGGAAATGGCCCTTTTTGCAGGGTCATCCCCAGTCTTTTTGCCTCCTTCCTCCTATATTGTCTGACCTGTTTTTGTTGGCTTTAGGACTCTGGGCACTTCACCACTGCTAACCAGTGCTAAAGTGCATATGCTCTCTGTGTACAGTGTACTGTTGATTGGTTTATCCATGATTGGCATATTTGATTTACTAGTAAGTCCCTAGTAATGTGCACTAGAGGTGCCAGGGCCTGTAAATCAAATGCTACTAGTGGGACTGCAGCACTGGTTGTGCCACCCACATAAGTAGCTCTGTAATCATGTCTCAGACCTGCCACTGCAGTGTCTGTGTGTGCAGTTTTACATGTAAATTCGACTTGGCGAGTGCACCCACTTGCCAGGCCTAAACCTTCCCGTTTCTTATATGTAACACATCCCTAAGGTATGCCCTAGGTAGCCCAAAGGACAGGGTGCAGTGTATGGTTAAGGTAGGACATACCGTAGTGTATTCTATATCTCCTCACAGTGAAATATTGCTAAATTCGTTTTTTTTCTGTTGCAAGTCCTGTCCCTCTCATAGGTTAACATGGGGGCTACCTGTGATTAAAGTGTAGATTCCCTTTGGGAGCAGATGGACATGTGTAGTTTGGAGTCTCTGAGCTCACAATTAAAAAATACATCTTTTAGTAAAGTTGATTTGAAGATTGTGTGTTTGAAAATGCCAATTTTAGAAAGTGAGCATTTTCTTGCCTATACCATTTCTGTGACTCTGCCTGTTTGTGGATTACCTGTCTGGGTCAGTTTGGCAGTTGGGCTGGTTGCACCTCACACTAGACAGTGACACAAAGGGAGCTGAGGTATAGCCTGCATATCCTGATGAGCCATCTGTGCTGGGAGGGAGGGGAAGAGTGGTCACTTACACCTGAAAGGGCTGTGCCTGCCCTCACACAATGCAGTCTCCGACTGCCTGGTGAGTGTCTGGGGCCTGGCCTGGGCAAGGCAGGATTGCACATTCAAAAGAGATGTTACTTTCAAGTAGGCCTACTTCAAAAGAGAAATTGGGTATACGAAGGGCACCCAAAACCACAGACTTCAGAACACTTCTGGAAACAAGAGGAACCTCTGCCTGGAAAAGAGATGAAGAGCTGGGGAAGAAGAGCTACCCTGCCTGCGCTTTGTGGAGCTATCCTGCAGTTGCTGCTTCTGCCTGAGTAAGAGGGCAAAGACTGAATGTTGTGTGCCTTCCATCTTGTAAAGAAATCTCAAAGGGCTTGATTTAGAGCTTGCCTCCTGTTGTTTGAAGTCTCAGGGACAGCAAAGACTTCCCTCTACCAGCACCTGGAGTCTCTGGAGAGACTCCTGCTCTGAAAAGTGGTGCCCTATCCAGTCCCTGGGCCCTTGAAAGGAAAATATGGAAAAAATCCAAGGAAATCGACTTCGGACGACTCCGGACTGACGCTGCTGCTTAATATGCTGACGCCGCATGCAACCGACTCCGGGACCTTCGCTGGAACACGACGACCTTTGCAGGCCTGACATCCCTGCAGCCTTGCCGAAGTCCGTGACTCCGTGGAAGTCGCCGGACCACGTTGTGACCGACGCTGCTCGAAGTGTGGGGATTCAATGTTTCACACAGACGCCGCAATCCCTGACTTTGTGCATCAGCTTGTTTCCACTCTTCACCAAAGGTACTGTACCTGGGGGTCTACGCGACTCCATGATAACACGTCATCTAAGCATTTTGTGTTTCTAAGTGCTATTTTTGAGTTTAATCTTTAAAAATTCATAACTTTACTTGTGCATGTCTGATTTTTGTCGTTTTGTTTAGATAAATATTTCCTATTTTTCTACACTGGAGTTGTGTCATTTTGTAGTGTTTTCATTAAGTTACTGTGTGTGTTGGTACAAATACTTTACACCTAGCACTCTGAAGTTAAGCGTACTGCTCTGTCAAGCTACCAATGGGGTATGCAGGGGTTAGCTGAAGTTGATTCTCTTTAACCTTGACTAGAGTGAGTGTCCTTGCTTGAACAGCTGGTAACCTGACTGTCAGTCAACGACTCCATTTCTAACACCACGTGACACAAGCGCACTTGTCATTGTGTCCTGGGTTTGAGTCATTCACAACAAATGACCCATTCACAGCCACAGGATGCACCCTTTGGTCAGGTCACTGACAATGCACCTCCACTCTCCTCAAATCCACACATGTCTGCTCATTCCAGTTTCAGGGACAGTGAAGTGTAGAGAACATTGTGTCACACAACACCAACACCACAACATCACATATAATTAAACTGACACCCTCAATACCATGGACTGTGTGTGAGATTGAAGAGACATATGTATGGATGTGTCATTTATCACAAACTCCCCTTCCGTGCAACATTCCTGTAATACACCCACACATATCACCCACATTGCAACACAAAGGAAGGTTAATGGGATGCACACTATTTTTTGAGGCAAGTGTCCCAAGCTTACAATGTAAACATTACCTGCACAATTGGGATAGGATCATCAGGGGCACTTCTGGAAGGATGCTGCCCAGGGGCATATTTCACTTTGCCCATGCCCCTAAAACACAATTTGCACATGAACTGGCCATTCATGTATCTCAAAGACAACCAATAATGGAGCCAAGTGACATGAATTTCTGCCAAATGTGTAAATACAAGTCAAGGAAGCAAATATAGCAGCAACAGCAGACAGTACATACATCAAAATGGACACATGGTCAGTCAATGTAAATAAATGTAGCACAATTGAACACCCTTCATGTGTGGACAAACAGAACTATAGCTTCAATACATGAGACAAATGTTTAATCTACATCAGGGGGACTCATCCAACACAATACATAATTACATTAGCCGAGCCAATATGAAATGCTTACCATATCAAACAAAACACAATGCAATGACACTTCAATTGGATTACCACCCATATATACATACAGTGAACATCTACCCTTGTCCTGGGTGATACCAACACTGTCCAAAAAGTCAGATATTGACAACCCCAGTAAATGGATAAACAATCAGGGTGAAACACAGACATCTGTAGGCATACAACACAAATTACTCAGGATCAACAAAAAGACAGAAAAGTAATGGTAGGCCAAATGCGTACCTAAAAAACAACAACTTGGGTTTATTGAAAGGAAATGATAAAGAGGAAAGGCATTAGCCATTCGATATGTCAGTCCATGCATTATATTGTGCTCCAGCTTGACTCTGATCACTGCCAGAGATTCTCCACAGGAAGGGGCATTAAGTGGGCATGCGGGCACTTCAGGAATCGTTCTCGGCCAGGGTGGGGTCATATTTAGTATGAGTGGGTTTGAGTTTGGTAGGGGTGGGCTCTTCTCATATGATGGGTGGGCTTTGATGTAGAAGGGATGGGTTGGGATGGGGGTGGGGTCCTTGGGTTGGGGAGGGAGTGGAAGTCACAGGGGAAAGGTGTAGGAAAGTACCATCTTGCCTGGCACGTTACCCCCATTTTTACTTGTGTGTCAGTGTGTTTTTGCCTGTCTCAGTGGGATCCTGCTAGCCAGGACCCCAGTACTCATAGTTTGTGGCCTGAATGTGTTCCCTGTGTGGTGCCTAACTGTGTCACTGAAGCTCTGCTAACCAAACCCTCAGTGCTTATGCTCTCTCTGTCTTTAAAATTGTTACTGCAGGCTAGTGACCATTTTTACCAATTCTGATTGGCACACTGGAACACTCTTATAATTCCCTAGTATGTGGTACCCAACGTCCACGTTATTTCACAGCCATTTAACACTGCACTTAAGTAACTTATAAGTCATCTATATGTCTAAACCTACTTAGTGAAGGTTAGGTGCAAAGTACCTAAGTGTGAGGGTACCCTGGCACTAGCCAAGGTGCCCCCAAATGGTTCAGGGAAATTTCCCCGGACTTTGTGAGTGCGGGGACTCCATTACACGTGTGAACTACATATAGGTCAATACCTATATGTAGATTCACACTGGTAACTTCAAATATGGCCATGTAACATGTCTAAGATCATGGAATTGTCCCCCCATGCCAAACCTGGTATTGGGGTGCCAATCCCATGCATCCCTGGGGCTCCAGCATGGGCCACGGGTTCTGCCAAACTAGCTCTCTGGGGTTTTCCTGCAGCTATGTCTGCTGCCAACACACAGACAGGCTTCTGCCCTCCTGGGGTCTGGGCAGCCCAGTCCCAGGAAGGCAGAACAAAGGATTTCCTCTGAGAGAGGGTGTTACACCCTCTCCCTTTGGAACTAGGTGTTAAGGGCCTGAGCGGAGTAGCCTCTCCTGGCCTCTGGGAATGCTTTGAGGGGCACAGATTGTGCCCTCCTTGCATAAATCAGTCTACACCAGTTCAGGGATCCCCCAGCCCCAGCTCTGGCGCAAAACTGGACAAAGGAAAGGGGAGTCACCACTCCTCTGTCCATCACCACCCCAGGGGTGGTGCCCAGAGCTCCTCCAGTGTGTCCCACACCTCTGCCATCTTGAATGCAGAGGTGTGAGGGCACAATGGAGGCCTCTGAGAGGCCAGTGCCAGCAGGTGACGTAAGAGACCCCTTCTGATAGGTGTTTACCTGACTAGGTGGCCAATCCTCCTCTAAGGGCTATTTAGGGTCTCTCCTGTGGGTTTCTCATCAGATAACGAATGCCAGAGATCACCAGAATTCCTCTGCACTTCTCTCTTTGACTTCTGCCAAGGATCGACCACTGACTGCTCCAGGACACCTCCAAAACCGAACAAAGTAGCAAGAAGACTACCAACAACATTGTAGTGCCTAATTCTGCCGGCTATCTCGACTGTTTCCTGGTGGTGCATGCTCTGAGGGCTGTCTGCCTTCACCCTGCACTGGAAGCCAAGAAGAAATCTCCAGTCGGTCGATGGAATCTTCCCTCTGCTAACACAGACACCAAACTTCTGCTTCACCGGTCCTCTGGGTCCCCTCTCATTGTGACGAGCATGGTCCCTGGAACACAGGAGCTGGATCCAAGTGACCCTGACAGTCCAGTGGTCCATCTGTCCAAATTTGGTGGAGGTAAGTCTTTCCCTCCCCCATGCCAGACAGTAATCCTGTATACTGCGTGAACTGCAGCTGCTAGGGCTTCTGTGCACTTTTGCAAGGAATCCTTCATGCACAGCATAGCCCAGGTCCCGAGCACTCCGTCCTACATTGCTCAACTCGCTGAGTTGACCACCGGCTTTGTGGGACCCTCTTTTGTAGTGTTGAGATGACCACTGTGCTCAGATTTCTTGAACCCCTGTTCAAGTGCTTTTGCGGGTGCTGCCTGCTTCTGCATGGGCTCTGTGTGCTGCTGACTGCCCCCTCTGTCTCCTTCTCCAAGGGGCGACCTCCTGGTCCTTCTTGGGCCCGGGCAGCACACATTTTCTTCAACCACGACCTTTGCAGCTAGCAAAGCTTGTTTGTGGTCTTTCTGCATGGAAACGACTCTGCATCCTCCAGCATGCCGTAGCACATCATCTGTGCAAAGGAGAAGTTCCTGGCATCTTCAATTTTTGCAGAATCTTCAGCTTCTTCCACCCAGAGGCAGCAATTTTGCACCTTCATCTGGGATTTAGTGTGCTCCTGCCCCCGTACACTTTTGTGACTCTTGGACATGGTCTCCTTCCTTTGCAGGTCCTCAGGTCTAGGAATATGTCTTCAGTGCTTTGCAGTCCTTTGTTGATCTCCTATCACAACTTTAGTGTTTTCTGGGGAAGTAGGGTAACTTTACTCCTACTTTTCAGGGTCTTGGGGTGGGGTATCTTGGACACCGTTATTGTTTTCTAACACTCTCAGTGGCCCTCTACACACTACACTAGGCCTGGGGTCCCTAAGTGGTTAGCATTCCACTTTCTTAGTATATGGTTTGTGTTGCCCCTTGGCCTATTGTCTCCTATCGCATTCTATTGTGTTCTACAGTGTTTGCACAACTTTTCTAACTGTTCACTTACCTGATTTTGGTTTGTGTGTATATTTTGTGTATTCTACTTACGTCCTAAGGGAGTATATCCTCTGAGATATTTCTGAAACATTGTCCCTAAAATAAAGTACCTTTATTATCAGTAACTCTGAGTATTGAGATTCTTTTGACATAGTGTTATATGATATAAGTGGTATAGTAGGAGCTTTGCATGTCTCCTAGTTCAGCCTAAGCTGCTCTGCTGTAGCTACCTCTATCATCCCATGCTGCTAGAACACTACTAATCTACTAATAAGGGATTGCTGGACCTGGCACAAGGTGTAAGTACCATCACGTACCCACTATAAGCCAGGCCAGCCTCCTACAAAAGGGCAAGTGCAAAAAGGAAACTTTCCTTTGGAAAATGGATAGGTTTTCTAGAAAGGATTGGGGTTTGGGATGATGAGGGAGCATTTGTCTTACCTGTGGGTGTTGATGCTGATGGAGTGAGTGTGTCTGAGCTATGTTTGGGTTTGGGTGGTGTATATAAGTGTGGGCTTTTGCATTTCTTGGGGGGATGTGAGGTGGAGGTGCTTGTCATGTGGGAGTGGTGGCTATGTCTCTGGATGTTGGTGTGGTGTCTGGGGGTATAGTAGATGTGCTGGATGTGTCTGTGTGTGTTAGGGTGGTATCCGGGGGTATGGTGCCTGGGGTGTGTAGGTCTGTAGGTGTTGAGGTGGTGTCTAGGTATATGGTGATTGTGGTGGATGTGTCACTGGGTGTTGTGGTTTTATCTGTGAGTATGGTGCTTTTGGTGTGTGTGTTGGAAGGGGTAATGGTGGTGCCTGTGGGAATGGTGGTTGGTTTATGTGAGTGACTGTTGAGTGCTTATGTGCTGGTGTGTCTTGTGGTGCTTGTGTGTGTGTGTGCTGCTTTTGTGTGTTGAGGTGGGTGGTGCAGATAAGTCTGTGTGCTTGAAACAAGTAGGGGAATAGGGAATTTGGATTGGGAAGAGGAAGGTGTTTAGGGATGATTTTGGGGGTGAATGGTTACCATCAGTGAGGAGGCCAGAGCCTGAAATGTTCACTGTAGGCCAGACATGGCTCCATGAATGCCTTCTGTTAGAAATGGGGTCTTTGGTTGACAGTCAGGTTACCCCCTGTTCAAGCAAGGACCCTCACTTGAGTCAGGGTAAAAGAAAATCACCCTCAGCTAACCCCTGCTTACCCCCTTGGTAGCTTGGCAGAGCAGTAGGCTTAACTTCAGAGTGCTAGGTGTAAAGTATTTGAACCAACACACACAGTAACTTAATGAAAACACTACAAAATGACACAACACCAGTTTAGAACAATAGGAAATATTTATCTAAACAAAAAAAGACCAAAACGCCAAAAATACAACATACACAAGTCAGGTTATGAATTTTTAAAGATTAAACTCAAAAATAGCTCTTAGAAACAAAAAATGCTTTGATGAGGTGTTAACACTGCGTCGTGACGGAGTCGTTCCCAACAAGCCGACACCAGCGGCGCCGGACACGGAGTCACATAGTACATACAGTACCTTTGGTGAAGAGTGGAAACAAGTCGATGCGCGAAGTCGGAGATCGCGGCGTCTGTGTAAAGTGTTGAATCCACACAATTCGAGCGATGTCGGTCACGACGTGGTGCGGTGACTTTCACAGAGTCGCGGACTTCAGCGGTCCTGCAGCGGCGTCGGGCCTGCGAAGACCGTCACGTTCCAGCGAAGGTCACGGCGTCGGGTGCAGGCGGCATCCCCGGATTCAGCAGCGGCGGCGGTCCGGAGTCGATTTCCTTGGATTTCCACCAGCTTTCCTTTCAAGGGCCCAGGGACTGGATAGGGCACCACTTGTCAGAGTAGGAGTCTCTCCAGAGACTCCAGGTGCTGACAGAGAGAAGTCTTTGCTGTCCCTGAGTCTTCAAACAACAGGAGGCAAGCTCTAAATCAAGCCCTTGGAGATTTCTTCACAAGATGGGAGGCATACAAAGTCCAGTCTTTGCCCTCTTACTCTGGCAGAAGCAGCACTGCAGGAAAGCTCCACAAAGCACAGTCACAGGCAGGGCAGCACTTCTTCCTCAGCTATTCAGCTCTTCTCCAGGCAGAGGTTCCTCTTGGTTCCAGAAGTGTTTCTAAAGTCTGTGGTTTTGGGTGCCCTTCTTATACCCAATTTCTCCTTTGAAGTAGGCCTACTTCAAAGTAAAGTCTCTTTTGAATGTGAACTCCTGCCTTGCCTAGGCCAGGCCCCAGACACTCACCAGGGGGTCGGAGACTGCATTGTGTGAGGACAGGCACTTCCCTTTCAGGTGTAAGTGACCACTCTTCCCCTCCCTCCTAGCACAGATGGCTCATCAGGAAATGCAGACTACACCCCAGCTCCTTTTGTGTCACTGTCTAGTATGAGGTGCCACCAGCCCAACTGTAAAACTGACCCAGACAGGGAATCCACAAACATGCAGAGTCACAGAAATGGTATAAGCAAGAAAATGCTCACTTTCTAAAAGTGGCATTTTCAAACGCACAATCTTAAAGAGCTCAGAGACCCCAAACTCCACATGTCCATCCGCTCCCAAAGGGAATCTACACTTTAATCAGATTTAAAGGTAGCCCCCATGTTAACCTATGAGAGGGACAGGCCTTGCAACAGTGAAAAACAAATTTAGCAATATTTCACTGTCAGGACCTATAAAACACATTACTATATGTCCTACCTTACCCATACACTGCACCCTGCCCTTGGGGCTACCTAGGGCCTACCTTAGGGGTGCCTTACATATAAGAAAAGGGAAGGTTTAGGCCTGGCAAGTGGGTACACTTTCCAAGTCGAATTTACAGTGCACATTTACACACACAGACACTGCAGTGGTAGGTCTGAGACATGATTACAGGGTTACTTGTGTGGGTGGCACAACCAGTGCTACAAGCCCACTAGTAACATTTGATTTACAGGCCCTGGGCACCTCTAGTGCACTTGACTAGGGACTTAACAGTAAAACAAATATGCCAATCATGGAGAACCAATTACATACACATTTTAAACAGGAGCACTTGCACTTTAGCACTGGTTAGCAGTGGTAAAGTGCCCAGAGTAATAAAAACAGCAAAATCAGAGTACAGCACACATCAATAACCTGGGGAACAGAGGTAAAAAGTTAAGGGAGACCACGCCAAGGATGAAAAGTCTAACACCTTCCAAGTACAAAACCATCTGCTAGAGCTGGCTGCCCTGCACCTGTATGGTATCCAAAATGGCAGTCTGACCCACGGAGATACTCATAAAGAGGTCAATAGCTTCCTCACTCATGGCATCAGGGTTAACGGGGAAGGGGGTGAGGTTCCTGTGGTGAAGGAAACGCCCACCCTCTTGGGTGAGCAGGCACCACCAACTGGGTAGAAGAAAACAGAGAGTGTGGAGATGGAACTGGGGTGGCGGACAAGGATGGAACAGGAGCAGGTCCTGATGGGTCCACCACCACTAGGAAGTGGCCACTAGAGGAAGAATCAGTAGATGATGAGGTCAATCCTGTGTCCTCTGTGGAACTCCCCCACCCTACAGGTCACTCGTCTCATGACTGGAGGTACCATGTCCAGCTGTTTCCCCAATTGGTTCTGCACTGTCTCCTCTGCTTACCTGGGATGATGCTGAAATTACAAAGACTAATAGGGTCACTACATGTTCTGATCACAGTTGAACAACAGCTGTGGTAAGCAAACATTATCATGACGTACAGTAGCCCCCAGCCACATGCTACATCAAAGTGGCTCCAACATTTGCCACACCATATGTACGCTACATGAACTGTAAACAGTTGTCCACAGGAAATTCTGAATCATGGAAAACTTTAATTGCATGTATGAAGTTGTGCAATCAAAATGCCCATTGAACAAGTAGGAGACCTTATCACCTTCAATGGTTTGCCTTATGTAGCATTCCTCAGTTACCTGTTGTCATACAGTAATAGAGCAAGGAAAAGTTAATTTACAAAGATCCTACAGAAGATCATGCATCCAGCTTATCTTCATATAACCAATGCCACATCTTGAAGAAATGATGGCCAAATGATTCTGCTATGTTGCTGACAGTACAGTAACCGAAAGAAAGTGACATGGACACAGAGAGACACCCATTTCACACTGGCAACAAATGAACAATGGTCATTTCACTATGTGTATATTGTATGGGGGGCAATGAATTCAGCTCTGCTGGAAGAGTTTGCATAGTTTTGGCAACTCCATGCTCTGCACGGAGTTCCCAAAAACTCCACGGAGTGGCGTGGAGCAGAGTTTTTCCTCTTGCTCATCAACTGTAGGTTAGCAAGCTGGAGCAAGAAAAATCAAATAATAGACCACCTCCCAGTGTGATTTCTCGACGCAAGTAATTGCAGCAGGTCGCTACCCCTTATATTGAGAAACCTGCTGCTCGTATTGAGGAAGCTACTATTTGAGTAGAACATCTACTCAAAAAAAGAAGCAACCCCTTCTTGCACTGAAGATGGTGCTGCTTGTGCTGATTTTACAGTGTGTGGCAACTCATGTCATTAAAAATCAACACGAGCAGAACAACTTACCGCACGGGGAACTCCACATAGCACAGCAGAGTTTTTTCTGCACTTCATGGAGTTCTGCATAGCAAAACACTTTGAACTTCGCCCAGACCTAGCATCCTGTCTAAATGGACAAATGGAGGGTGTACCTATGTTGTTCAGATAGATAACACATCTTGCACAGAAATGTACACTGGAGACAATTTGGACAAAATGTCAGGCTGATATGCCTACAAAATCCAAACCACAATGAATCAACTAGCCCCAGGGATAACACATCTCCTGACAATACCGTACTCTGATTGCATCAGCAGGAGCCAATAGTCCTTTGAATGTTGTAGAGGCTGTGAGAAAGTAGCCTCTTTCTAGCATGGTTTCTAGCATGGTTACCCCCATTTTTGGCCTGTTTGTCAGTGTGTTTTTTTTTTTTACTTTCTCAAAGGGATCCTGCTAGTCAGGACCCCAGTGCTCATAGTTTGTGGAATACATGTCAGTGTGTTTTGCTGTTTTGTCAGTATGTTTGACTGTGTCACTGAAGTCCTCCTAACCAGAACTCCAGTGTGTATGCTCTCTCTGATTACAAATTTGTACTTACATACTGGTAACCCAGCATTCCACTCCAAATTGACAAACTGGACCCCCCCCCCCCCTTATACGTCCCTAGTATACAGTACCTTGGTACCCAGGGCATTGGGATTCCAGAAGATCCTTATGGGCTGCAGCATTTCTTTTGGCACCCATAAGAAACTCAAACAAACATGTCTTCAGGATTGCCATTGCAGGCTGAGTGAAGTAGTGCAGGCACCATTTTGCAGCCATTTTCACTGCACCAGGTAACGTATTAGTCATCTAAATATCTAACGTCAGTTCCTGAAGGCTAGGTGCAAAGTTACTGTGTGTGAGGGCACCCTTGCACTAGCAGAGGTGTCCCCACGTTGTCCAGGACCAATTTCCCAGACTTCGTGAGTGTGGGGATGCCATTTTAGGTGTGCAATACATATAGGTCCATACATATATGTAGCTTCACAATGGTAACTCCGAATATGGCCATGTGAGGAGTCTAGGATTGAGAAATTGTACCCCCAATCTGATTCTGGTATTAGGGGTCAATTCCATTCACCCTCAGGGCTCCACCATGGGCCCCCAGTACTGCCATACCATCCTTCTGAGGTTTTCACTGCAGCCCCAGCTGCTGCCACCTCACAGACAGGCTTCTGTCCTCCTGAGGCTTAAGCAGCACAATCCCAGGAAGGCAAAACAATGCATTTCCTTTAGCAGAGGGGTGTTAAACCCTCTCCCTTTGGAAATAGGTGTTACAGACATGGGTGGGGGGTTCTTCCCAGAGCCTCTGAAAGTGATTTGAAGGGCACAGATGGTGCCCTCCTTGCATTATCGAGTCTACACCATTTCATGGACCCCCAGTCCCTGCTCTGGCATGAAACTGGACAAGGAAAAGGGGAGTCACCACTCCCCTGTCCATCACCACCCCAGGGGAGGTGCCCAGAGCTCCTCCAGAGAGTCCCCGGGTTCTGCCATCTTGTTTTCAGGATGGTCAGGGAACTCTTGGAGCATCTGAGTGGCCAATGCCAGCAGGTGATGTCAGAAGGCTACTGCAACTCTGTAATTTCAGCCCCTATCTGCAACTGCAACAGTTTCCAGGATGTGCACACTCTGAGGACTGCCTGTCTTCATCCTGCATCAGAAGAACTGAAGGAATCTCCTGTGGAGTGATGGAGTCACTTCAGCAGGCACCTCTCTGCAACAACAACCGGTTTTCTGGGTCCACTCTCCCAATCCTAGAACACAGGCGTTGGACTAAAGTGACCCTGACTGTCCAAAGGTCTAGCTGTCGAAATGTGGGGGAGTTAGGAGCTTGCCTCTCTGTGCCAGACAGTACCTCTGTCTAAGAAGTGTTTTGAAACTCCGCTCAGCAATGCTCAGCTCTGTGAGTTGTTCCCCGGTGGCAAGGGATCCATTTTTGTTGTGCTGCAATGAACACCATTTGCAACTACCTTGTCCCAATGCTGTGGGACCCCTGTGTGCGCTGCCTGGTCTTCTGAGGGTTCTCTGAGTCCCTGAGAGGCCCTTCTGCGTCCTCCTCCTGGGTAGAGTCGACCTGGTCCTTCCTGGGCCCAGGCAGCGCCATGTTTTGTGAAACACAAATTTTGCATTTGCCAAGGTTTGTTGGCAGAATCTAGCGACGCAAACAAGACTGCATTCATCCATCCAGCGCGAGACATCTTCTGCACCAACCAGGAACCCGCATCCATCATCTTTGGTGCAATACTGACTGTGTCTTCTCACTGGTGGTTTTCCTTTTGCACCTTCTTCCGGGTTAGCAGGGGCTCCTGTTCTCCCTGAAACTTCAGTGCTTCTTGGACTTGGTCTCCTACTTCCACAGGTCTTCAGGTCCAGGAATCCATCGAAGGTGTCTTACAGTCTCTTCAGGTTCTTGCACTGTCTTCCACCACAACTTCTAGTGTGTTTTAGGAAACTTGCTGTACTTTACTCCTGCTTTCCTGGGCTCTAGGGTGGGATATTTTACTTACCTTTGGTGTTTTATTACACTCCTAGCGCCCCTCCACACACTACACTTGCCTAGGTGGAAACCAACATTCACATTCCTCTATTTTAGTATATGGTTTCTGTTGCCTCAGGCCCATCGCAACCTATTGTGATTTTCACTGTTTGCACTATTTTATGACTGTTTACTTACCTGATTTTGGTTACTACTGTATATTTTGTGTATAATACTTACCTCCTAAGGGATTTAGCCTCTAAAATATTTTTTTGGCCTTGTGTTACTAAAATAAAGTACCTTTATTTTTGGTAACACTGAGAATTGTATTTCTTATGTGTGAGTACTGTGCGACTACAGTGGTACTGCAAGACCTTTGCTTGTCTCCTAGTTCAGCCTTGGCTGCTCTTCCTAAAACAAACTCTAGACAGCCTGGCTTCTAGACACTGTCTACATTTCTCTAATAAGGGATAACTGGACCTCGTATAAGGTAAAGTACCTAAGGTACCCACTACAAACCAGGCCAGCCTCTTACAGAGGCCAAGGGATTCTCAAGAACTTTTAGAAGGCACTTAACAATTGGAATCCAATCAAACACAGATTCCCTTGGTTTGAATGGTTGTACACAACCAGATATGATTCCAACAGAACTACAAGTCACGCCATGATGCATGTCAACACGTAAGTAACAAACCTTCCCCATTTCACTTGTGCAAATCACTTTGCTACATGATTTTACATCAATGACAATGAAATCCACATTGTGGGTAAAAACTGTAGTCCTACAACTACTTCATTGCTACTGCAGTTGTACATGCCAAATGATATGCAATGATGGGTGAAGGTATGTGGGAGCCACCAATCAATGATGACACACTCCAGTCTGTGGCACCACGTATGTGAGGGAGTTCAGACATCATCCCAACGAGACAGGTAGACCATGCATAAAAAAGCAGTAAGAATGATTTAGCAAAAGTGAAAGGAACACATGCTAATTTGTAGGCACAAGGAAAGATGGCAACAGTGATGTCACCAAAATCATGTCAAGGGACATTCACCACTTAACAAGGGAAAGTATTGCTCTTTGATTGCACCCAAAGAACAATGTATGCTCTGTTGCATGTGGGGTGGCCAGCTTCTCACAGCAGACAATAGTGAGGCACCAGCACTGGCGACACACTGAAGATGAGTGGCCTGTGTGGGACAGATGCCAATATACTCATATGTATAGAAGCATTGCCGAATCAGTGATCTATTATTTCATGTTGTTTGGGCTGTCACACTGAAGAGTAGTGGACTGTTGTGTACAAATTACACTAACAGCAACAAACAACATGACCTGATTGCTCACTGTACTCAGCCAAGTGCTGGCCCTGGAGAGTATATTAGTTGTGGACTGTACTCTGTTATGTCCTAGGTCACTGGGCTAGTAGGCAAGGCACAGCAACATGCACCAACTTCCCATTCCCACAAAAACAGTTACTCAGCTTGTGTGTCACACATAGCCCATCCCCAATCTTCAGGGGGAGATGGCAGAACCCAACACATCGAATTGGAAATGTTACAGGCAGGATTATCACCCTCTTGTAGCTGCTGTGCTCCCCTCAAATGACATTACAAAAAGGCCCAGCCCAAAGAAATTCCACATGGTGGACAAGGGAAAGAATATGGTTTCTTTTGTTGTGAAAAACCCTCCCCACGAGGTTTGCCCCTTGGTAACATGCTTTATCATTGGGTTTCCTCCCGTTCCGCTGTGGAACGGGACGTGCTGCGACCAACGGCATATGTGGGAGAACTGATATAGTTTCATTAATGTGAATTTTGAGCAGGATAGGAGTGGTGTGAAAATTTAAAAATACCTGCCTCTTTGTGGTACTGCTAATTTAATATGTATCACAGGGGCAGTATGGTTAGAAAGGGGCGTCGGAGGGAGGGTATATTATGTACCTTACCTCGTGGTCGGTCTATATGTTTCGGAGTCTAACTCCCAAACTCCTCCTCAGGACCAAGGTGGACTCCCTAATAATACCCAATGGTACCGATGTCCTTCTGAGATACGTGTGGAAACGAAAGAGAAAATGTTATCATGGTCCTCATATGTGTAGGTCTGCTATTCGTATTGCTTATGGGTGTAGTGCCATTTCTTTGCAAACTCCACCCCATTCATGGGTAAAAGCACTTGTGAATCTCATAAAATAGACAAACATAGGACATACTACACATAGAAAAACATGTAAACACACATAAACGCGTGAAGCACCTCTAAAACTCACATGCGGTGCATGCCTGACCTACTATTTAGTGTCTACGCTGTCATAGCATAGATCCTCCGGGATGGGTCTGTGCTTGTAGTAACACACTAAAAATATATGCAGATATTAAACTTACCAAAGGGCCACTTCTGTTGCGTGTTGTAAAGAGCGGTAAAAGCACTTACTTCGTCATAGCGTCACTCCTGCCTTGTGCCTAATGCTCAGCCCCCCTGGGGTCTGAAACACCGTGAATCATGTGGGAGTCAAGTTACAAAGTCACTGCAGCTGACGTGTCTCGACTTGCTGCCGTGTGTGGCACTAGACTGCCCATTTTTGAAGATGGTAGCCTCCAGTGGGGCTATGTCGGACTGCGAGGACCCCAGATTAGGTGTCACTCATGAGTGCCTGTTTCGGCGCAGAAGATGGATAAAGAGCTGGCAAAAAAGGGACGGGTGCTAAAGTTTCTCAGGGGAGTGGGGGTTATATAAGTTAAGGTTTTTGAGGCCTGAGACTACTGATCTTTTGCATTTAAGAGGATAGTCACAGATATTATTGTCAAGGAAAGATGGCCTTGCTGGTTATTTTGCGTTACAGTCATAGGTTTCCATAGGTGATACTCCCCTCAAATTCTGATCAAGCTCCAGGTAGACCAAGGCCAGAATGTGGACAATAAGGAGTCTAAAGTTCTGATGATCACCCCACCCATGTTGAGAGGACAGCCCCAGCTGGACCTCAGCGACCTTCCAGGCTCAGCATTGCAGGTCATTTCACGTCTTCTGACAGTAGGTGCTCTGCCAGTTATGGACCCCAAAGATCTGCACCCTCCAGATGACGTTTCTCCAAATCCCCTTCTTCTGATGGGTGTTGACTCATATGGATGTAAGAGGCAAATCAAAAGGTTACAAACACAAGGTTTTTACCAAATGGTTGTGTCACACACATGTCAGAAACACAATGCATAAAATGTTCTACCTGGCAACACACACACAAATGTAAAGCACACATGCTAATAAGTATAGGCACACGAGTACACACTTTTGGGTACATCTGCAAACTAACCCCTTACTTTGCTGATGGTCTAACTAAGCAAGCCTGCTGATATCTGGTAGCACAGGCTTCACAACATGTACTGTGATGTGAGTCACAATGAAACACATCATCCCATCGTTGCCTTCTGAAGGGTAAACTCCTTGGACATGACTGGACAGACACATTTACATTCTGCAACATTGACTTACTGTACAGAGTCCCTGCAGGCAAGTGCTATAGTACAAAGTTCACCCTAAGTCTTAAGTGACAGTGAAATGGCTGCCATGAGGGGCATAGAAAGTTGCTTTCCTGTGCATGTGTGGACATGGGGACTACCTAATGTAGACTCATGCCACTTCATGGTGGGTTTCTTTGGTATGTATTTGTACCACAGAGCACACTTTCGACCTTATGTGTCAACCCTGCAGAGGTAGCATCCAACATACAAAGGAATGATTGGTGTAATTTTTGGCATGAAACAAAGCTACCGAGTCACATGTCAGAGCCTCCCTGGAATCTACAAATGACCTCCAGTGTGGGTTTGTCACTTTTGAAATACGCTTGTACTGAACACATATGACTTAAGTACAGGTGATAACAGAACTGTGGCCATGAGGGACCTATCATAAGTCAATGACATGCATTGACAATGATACAAAATTCACATATGTACTAGTTCAGGGATTTACTTCAGTACCCACTCCTAATCTAGTCAATGGACTAAAGCATTCAGGCCAAGCCTTGCCACTTGAGCCTCCTATTGGCCACATGCCAGGATCTGCAGGTCTACAGGGAGTGGGGCACAGTGGAACGGTTGCATAACCACATAACCACAGTAAGTCTACTGCAGCCTGGACTGGACTATGTCCCATACTGGGAGATACATGACCGGCCCTAGCCTCTGCAGGCTGAGCATGCAGAACCTACATATCTCATGATTTTGTTGCTATACATCATGTATGTTGTTGAGGGTACAGAGACTAATTCTCAAACTCATGTATTTTGACACATAGGTATCCTGGGAGGGGGAGGAGGCGACAATCTTCAGTATACCGTCCATTGCCAGACCTTCAAACCATGGAAGAACTTCACATCATAAAACAGTACCGCCAATAGGTAATCAATTGTGGGTTTATGTTGTCAGCTGGAACCAGATCTGATGCCTGAAAACAGTAATACCACATGCATACTATGGCAGTATTCCACTACCTGGCCACAGAGTCCATCAGAGATATAGTGACCATGTCTGGTGGTTTATCCCAACCTATGTTCAGTCTTGTGTTAAGAGATGTCCTATCAGCAATGATAAAACACATTGGCAACTATATCAGGTACTCCTGGGGATTTAGCTAGTTTGAAGGCTGACTTCTATGATTTTGCTCACCTCTAACATGTTGTGGGAGCAATTGGTGGCATGTATGTTGCCTTGGTGCCACCGCAGGCCAGTAAACAAGTCTATCGCAACAGGAAAATACTCCATTGTATCACCATGCAAGTTGCCTGTCTGTCAGATTTCTACATCTCGAACGTCTGTGCCTGGTTTCCTGGTTCAGCCCATGATTCATTTGTAATGCAGAACAGCACCATCCCCCAGGTGATGTCACAACTGCAACCAGAGAGGGCATAGGTGGTTGGTAATTCACATCAGTCCTGATTTTGTGTGAGCAATGTCAGGTACTACAATCATGAAGTGAGTGACTCATTGTTGAATTGATGTCTCATTTCTAAACAGGAGACTCAGCATATAGTTATTCATGTCACTGAGGAATCCAACTACGCTAGGGGAAGTCCACTTCAATGAGGCCCATGGAAGAACACAGCGGGCTGTGGAGTAGGCTTTTGAGCTCCTGAAGGACAGATTTCACTGCCTGGACAGGACTGACATGGGAAAGTGTGTCAGATCACTGTGGCTCTGCCAAGGAAAATTCCTTACATCTTAGAGGAGAGGGGAGGCTGCAGTGCCACCTGGTGGGAATCCTGAAAAGCCATATAAAAATGATAGTGGTGAAGAGGAAGGAGCTAACTTGCAACAAGAGCTCATTGACAGCTTCTTCTCATGAGTTTAAGTATTTCATGAAAAGTTATGACTTTGACTGTAAAATGAACTTAAGTTGTGATAAAATGTGGAGTATATTTTTACTAATAGCTATGGAGCTCATTCTCATGCA
The DNA here is from genome assembly GCF_031143425.1 of Pleurodeles waltl. NCBI lineage: Eukaryota > Metazoa > Chordata > Amphibia > Caudata > Salamandridae > Pleurodeles > Pleurodeles waltl. The sequence continues at coordinate 1,496,507,435 of NC_090445.1, forward strand.
AAATATGCAAGAGGATGCCTAATGAACAATCTTTTGACACAATCACGTTTTGGTGCTGTTGCTTTGTTTGTGTCTGATGTTTTCTGAATGACTTTGTTGTCCAGATGTTTGCTATGTGACTTGTGTCATGTGTATGCTTTCATAACTCCACTCCTTCATTTGTTCTTTGTTCAGGTACCTTCACCATGAAACCTTCATTGTGGATTTTCAGAGTAGTGACATTGGCAGGCACATCGTGCTGTTGGGTCATACGAAGTGGACATGGATTTTCCCTTGGAATGTGCGTCACAAACTTTGGGTATAGACGACCTGTGTCAAGACAACTAGCACAGTGATAGGATGGAAGTACAGAATACTCCATTGGACTTGTTCATTGTTGTGTGTTGGCCATGATGCATCATGTGTACTTTCATGTGGTAAGTGAAAATGTTGTGGTAGGACACTTTCAAGTCCTACCCCCTTTACATTGGCTCAACACTCTTTCAGCATGGTGTGTAGCTGTTGATGTGTTTGATCAGTATTGGCCAAAGTGCCTGTGGCACATCACTATTATTATGTCATACAACCTTATGCAGAGGCCCTGTGATCATGTACGGTCAGTTTGCTATCTGTCTGGGTGTTGTAGCCCATGAGATGCGCTTTCTTTTGAGAAATAGGTGATCTGTCTCTATCTGGCACTAGCCATATCCACTTTTTACCTATATAACAGGACAATGTCTGATATGTCAATTACTACTATGTTCTGGGTATGTGTACTATGTTCTGGGAGTGTGTACCATTATATTTAGTGTTCTACACAGTCTGCTATGATCATGTCTCACTTTCATAGTTACTGACATCTTGACAGCCCATGTGCTGAACAATGTAACGAGATCTCTTCTGCAACATGGCACAATAGAGGCCACATGATTGGAAGTCAAAAGTTCATAATACTCCTTCCATTGAAAATGGAAAGTGGTTAACCCCTTCGCTGCCAGGCCTTTTCCCCTTCCTGTGCCAGGCCTTTTTTTGCTTATTTGGAATAGTTCTCGCTTAGGCCCTCATAACTTTTTGTCCACATAAGCTACCCACGCCAAATTTGCGTCCTTTTTTGTCAACATCCTAGTGATTCTAGAGGAACCCTGACTTTGTGGGTTTCCCAGAAAGAGGCCAAGAAATTAGCCATAATACAGTGATTTTTTTTTTTTTTTAAATGGGAAAAAGGGCTGCAGAAGAAGGCTTGTGTTTTTTTCCCTGAAAATGGCATCAACAAAGAGTTTGCGGTGCTAAAATCACCAGCTTCCCAGCTTTCAGGAACAGGCAGACTTGAATCAGAAAACCCAATTTTTCAACACAATTTTGGCATTTTACTGGGATATACCCCATTTTTATGATTTTTTGTGCTTTCAGCCATCTAGGGAAACCTACCAAACCCAGACATTTCTGAAAACTAGACACCCGAGGGAGTCAAGGGAGGTGTGACTTACGTGGATCCCCCATTATTTTTTTACCGAGAATCCTCAGCAAACTGCAAATCTAGCTAAAAGATCACATTTTTCCCACATTTCTGTGTGGGATCCCTGCACTGGGACAAATTTCCTACCACCCAACGTCTAGAAGGTTCCATCACAAAAATGTGTGAAAAATGTGTGCTTTCCAGCAAAGTTGCAGGTTTGCAGGGCATTGTGGGTAAGGAAATGGTGCGGGGTGCATGTGAAGCACACCACCCTGGAATCAACTAGATGTTTAGTTTTCAGATGTGTTTAGGTCTTGTGGATTTTTCTACATGGCAGCGTCCCAAAGTAAAAAAAAGTGCATCCCTCACCATTCCAAGTGGGACGATTTTGAGAGTTACCAAGCTCTCATGGCCCAAATGTAAAACAAAAATCAAAAATAATCAAATGTCCTCTTGCTTGCCATGGAAGAAGATGTTTTAGTGTGCGGGGGAGAGCTGAAAGACTGTTAGCCCCTTCAGTTTGGGTGGGGGCATAACCATGCCCATACCGGTTGGTAGCCACCACCCCACTATTTTCTTTTATTTTTTTTATTCCCTGGTATCTAGTAGACTTTCTGTCCCCCCGGGGTGTGGATCGGGGGTAATTGCCCAATCTGCCCACTGTTGGGCAGAACAACTTTGGCCCCATTGATTTGGGGTGCGGGTATGGCCATACACCCAACCTCTTATTTTGAAAAAATAAAATTCCCTGGTCTCTGGTGGGCTTTCTGCCCCCCTTGAGGCAGATGGGCCTTCCAAAATAGGCCAGTCTGCCCCCCAAGGGGGACAGTTATGGCCAACAGTAATGTGCCCCCATGGGAGGAGACCCTTGCCCAAGGGGCTGCCCCCTCCAAACAAAACACACACATACACCAATCCATGGTGTCTAGAGGTTTCTGCCCCAAAGGGGGCAGATTGGCCTTACAAAAATAGGCTGATCTGCCCCCAAGGGGCAGAAATGGCCTAAATACAATTTGCCCCCCAGGGGAGCGACCCTTGTCTAAGGGGTCGCTCCCCATACATAAAAACAGAAAGTAAATACAAAATATATATATCCCTGGTGTCTAGAGGTTTCTGCCTAATTATATTTGGACGATCTGCCTCCGGGGGGGCAGAAAAGGCCTAAAAATATTCCCCCCCGGGGAGTGGCCCTTGCCAAAGGGTCCGCTCCCCTCATGCGTTAGTATAAAAAAAAAAAAAATCCCTGGTGTCTTGTGGTTTCTGCCCCCCGGGGGCAGTAATGGCCTGGAAATAATTTGCCACCGAGTAGCGGCCCTTGCCCAAGGGGCTGCTCCCCTTACTTGAAATAGTCCACACAAAAAAATATTCCCTGGTGTCTAGTGGTTTCTGCCCCCCGGGGGTGCAGAAATGGCCTAATAATGATTTGCCCCCCCACCGGAGCGACCCTTGCCCAAGTGGTCGCTCCCCAAACATAAAAAAAAAAAGAAAAAATAATTATCCCTGGTGTCTAGTGGATTTCTGCCCCCCCAGGGGGCAGAAATGGCCTAGAAATAATTTGCCCCCTCGAGGGGCAGCCCTTGCCCACGGGGCTTCTCCCCTTACTTCAAATAGCCCACAAAAATATATATTCCCTGGTGTCTAGGGGGGGCAGATTGCAAGACCGATCTGCCCTAAGGGGGGGCAGAAATGGCCTTATAATAATTTCCCCCCCCTGGAGCGACCCTTGCCCAAGGGGTCGCTCCCCAAACATACAAAAAAAATAAAAATAAATAAAGAACATTTTCCCTGGTGTCTAGTGGATTTCTTCCCCCCTTGGGGCAGAGCAGTCTAATAATATTAGGCCGAACTGCCCCCAGGGGGGGCAGAAATGACCTAAAAATAATTTGCCCCCCGAGGAGCAGCCCTTTCCCAAGGGACTGCTCCCCTTACTTCAAATAGCCCTCAAAAATATATATTCCCTGGTGTCTAGTGGTTTCTGTCCCCCTGGGGGGGCAGAAATGGCCCAATAATAATTTCCCCCCCCCTGGAGCGACCCTTGCCCAAGGGGTCTCTTCCCAAGCATACAAAAAAAAAAATAAGAACATTTTCCCTGGTGTCTAGTGGATTTCTGCCCCCCCCCCCCCCCCGGGGGCAGATCGGCCTAAAAATTATTTTAGGCCGATCTGCCCCCGGGGGGGCAGAAACTGCCAAAAACAAATTGCCCCCCTGGAGAGTGGCCCTTGCCCAAGGGTCCGCTCTCCTTATTTAGTAAATGAAAAAATAAAAAAATCCCTGGTGTCTAGTGGTTTCTGCCCCCCTCTCATCGCGATCGGGCAGCAGAAATGCTCAGAGAAGCCTGAAAGGAGAGGAAAGGCCTTTCCTCTCCTTCCAGGCTTCTCTGACCCCCTCCACGTGATCGGCGGAGAAATGCTTCTGATGAGGTCAGCACGCAAAAACATGCTGATGTCATCCGACACCACAGGGGTCACGGGAGCGGGGGTGGAAGGGGAAGCGATTCCCCTTCCATCCCTGCCTAGGGGAGGGGTGTGCCTGGCCATTGGGGGGAGTGCTAGCGCTCCCCCCTGGGGCCCCTAGCAGGACGAGGTGATCTCGTCCAAGGCACTGGGGTACCGGCGCCTTGGATGAGATCACCTCGTCCAAGGCACACTAGGGGTTAAGGATCAGTCAACAGAGTGAGTGTGTGCACACAAAGGAGGACATTATGGAAGAGGTCACTTGCTGGTAGCGTCCTGGATTCTTTGTGGGCGTCCCCTTTTGCGGTGGGGGGATCAGCTGCTGCAGAGGCAGGAGTGTCTGAGGCTGCTTGTCCCTCTGGCAGGGCCTCCCTTCCTCTGGGTGCTGCAGATGTACTTGACTGTGATGTAGTTGCCACACAGGAAGGGGTAGATGGTGGTGCTCCGATGGGGCAAACCAACATAGTGCATTTCATTAATGTACATACCACTAAAAAAGCCTCTAATGGCAGCAAAAAATTGTGCAGCACCTCAAGAACACAAACTCATCTCTCAGCAATTAACCATGTGATATACTCAGTTCTCCAATGATTTTCTGCATCTACATTCTTAACACCACTTTTTCATTTGCACACAAGAGCAACATAAGTTCTTGGATTGTGATTTTTGATAAACGTGTTCTGCACAATCGTAGGGGTCCCATGATGAAAGTTTGTTCAGTGCAGATCCACATGCATCCGTCTAGAAATAATGGATGTGTACAGATCATAGCCTGTCAGACTCCAAGCTGGTACAGTCGCAAACCTCCGAACCCAAAGCAGTTTCCACTCTCTAGTTCTGTGGATGTGAACATTTCCTCTGCAAATATGTTCTTATGTAAAATGTGTTTTTTCTTATTTGTATTTATGCATATATAGGAACAACATTTTTGCTTTTGACTGAGAAAGGTATGCTAACTTAGACACACGTTCACATACTCTTCAAAACTACAAAACAATCTTTATCATAATAAATCACAATTCGAAAAAGGACCACAGCTTATAGTGCATGCAGGTGATTACAGTAGTTGAATGATATAAATGCAGCGATCATTGGAAAAAATGTACATAAGCATTTATCTATATCAATACATCATAAAACAACACACTTGTCAAAACACTAATATACATGGTCATCACATCATACCATCATGATTAGTAAACATGTAAAAACAGTTTTCAAATTATGACAAAAATGCCCCTTCTCTGCCAACGCGATAAGCTGCGGCAGAACCCCAAGAAGTGGTGGGTGCCATGCACCGGATAGCATAAGCCCAACCCAGTAGCAGATCGGGCAGCACGCCCTACTCACAATGAAGGGTAAGAGCGGGTAAGAGCGGGTAAGAGCGGGTCGTGTGAGGTAGTACAAGCCTATTCCCATGGAACGGTGGCATCCCTCTCTTTAAATTAGACATTCAACTTTATCAAAGCAGGGCTGAAAGCCAATGCAGGTTCGAGATAGGTGTAGTGTGAACAGGGTAAGAATACCCAGGTCTGTGCTACAGAGGCCCACATGAGCTATTAATATGCGCTGTGCACCCTACAACATTGGCACAGGATGAAGCCTAGTCCTGAATGGGAGCGGCTGTTTTCCAAAGCAGCAGGAGGGAGGGTGGGGCGGAGGTGATGTGCTCATAACACAAGTACAGACTGGGTAGCTCCTGACGGTGTTTGTGTAGTGTGGTTAGTTTTATGTATATTTTGCGCATTAGCTTCAGGCTTTAGGCCTCTGTGCACTTTGCCCTAAATATATTTTATTCATTTGCTAACAGCTTAGAGCCTCTGTGCACTTTACTCTAAATACTTTCTATTAGGCTTCGTACTGTTATTTTACAGAATAGCCAGTTCTACGGTGTTGTTTTTTATTCATATCACACTGTTTTGCCTACTTCAGCACTGGAGTTCTTCATAACATATTCACTCTGTGCTTTAGTCAAGGATACAGTCTGGTACATCGCCGATAGACGTGGTAGGAGTCTAGACTTGCCATTCCTGCGTAGGAACATTTTGTGATCACGATGACATGTTAGTTATAAAATCACTTCCTTGTTCCAATACATGCAAGAGGGAGATTCCGACCAGGGAACCACAACTAGACGCTGACTGCCTCGTTGCAGATGCTGAACCAGATCACAGGCCTTTGCTCAGGTATGAGTGTGTCCATCTCCCTAGTGATACAGAAAGGCAAGCTAGGAGCTTAACATGCTGTGCTCTAAATAGAACAAGCAGAGGGAGAGTAGAAACGGTTAGGAATTATGATAGCGTTATTATTATGTTTTACTCTCCTGGTTACTATATCAATCCTACTATGTTGTATTGTTCTGGTTATTGCGGCTCACGCCTTAATATCTAAAATACAGTCGTTTTATTAAAACATTATATAAAACTTATACTGTCTTTGTCATTTGTATATGAGACCATATTGTGAATGAGAGAGTTGGTTTGGATCTGAGTGACCACGACTTCCCTGAGAAGTTCCATAGATGTCATGCGCTCGGCTGCCCAATCATCTCTTCCCCGTGGGAGAAATGAGGCACTGCTAGTTAGCCGGAGCCACAACCGGATTTAGGGTGACAGAGTTCCTTACGCGTGGGTCAGACTCAGTCCCCCACACCGTTATCGATCCTGCTGCCTAGAAATCCAGTAGTCTCATTTAGGATAATGAGAGCCCACGCGACATTTGCACCAGTGAAATGGGGGAGGTCCAGATTCTAAAGGAGGGTGAGTGGTGGGCTGGTGAACTCCGCTCCACCTCCAGCTGGTGGAGCTTTTTGCCACACTCCGCTTGGAGTGCCAAAACTCCATGTACTCCACCAGCAGAGTGGAGTTCACCGCCCACCTCGAGTGTTGATTTCCCTCAGCACCCTGTTAAGGTGGCCATGCTATCATTGTGGGCATCAAATTTGTCTATCATGACCCTCTGCAGCTGCTTAATGTCCCAGAGTTCAGTCAACACATCACCCATCATGCCTTCGGACTCCTCATAGATCGCCAAGACGTGGTTAATGGTGTCCTGGTTAACAACAAAGCCAGTGGCCTCACTACATGCCTAACAGCATCCCTCCCACTTACGCACCCTACCCCCACAGGCCTATGCCTTTGGCAAAGGGGGCACTCTGCAACTGGGTCCTAGACACTCAGGCGGTCATTCCGACCGCGGCGGGCGGCGGTAGCCGCCCACCATGCGGTCACTGCCATTTGGCCGCTCTGCGGTCAAAAGACCGCGGAGGCCATTCTGGCTTTCCCGCTGGGCCGGCGGGCGCCCGCCAAGGTAGCGCCCGCCGGCCTAGCGGGAAAGGCCCTGCAACACAGGAGCCGGCTCCGAATGGAGCCGGCGGTGTTGCAGGGGTGCGACGGGTGCAGACAGTGAAAATCATGCTGGGGCCCTGTTAGGGGGCCCCTGCACTGCCCATGCCAGTGGCATGGGCAGTGCAGGGGCCCCACGACACCCGTTCCCGCCATCCTGTTCCTGGCGGTAAAAACCGCCAGAAACAGGATGGCGGGAAGGGGGTCAGAATCTCCATGGTGGCGCTGCAAGCAGCGCTGCCATGGAGATTCAGCCCAGCCAGGGTTAATCCGGCGGGAAACCACCGGATCCCCTTTTCTGACCAGAATGGGCAGGAAAGCACCGCCAGTCTGTTGGCGGTGCTTTCCGTCGGTCACGGCCCTGGCGGTTTTTACCGCCAGGGTCGGAATGACCCCCTCAGTGTCAAGTTGCCCCTCAGAATCCAGGACCGGGGGGCAGAAAATGGTGAAAACTGTGCTAGGTACGCAGGTTGAGGGGCATATTGTTGCCAGGGAGGTTGATGCAATAGGGCTGGGAGGAGACGTTGTGGCCACAGTGAGACTCCCTTTTGACATCTGACCAGGTTGCCCAGAGGGGCCAGGACAGTTCTCCATGTCCACAAGTCCAGGAATGTCATCATCACTGAGGGATTCATCCAAGAGGATAGTGTGAATCTGTTGGGTAGCCTCAGTGTGCCCAGTGACAGCTCAACATGTTGATGAAGGAAGTACATTGCTACTGGTTGAAGTGTGACATCTACCTTCAAAGGTTTTGCCTAGAGTATTAGACTCAAGTAGCTCATGAGATATGCAGATCAGTGGATCTTTGGATGATGGACTGTAAATGACATCTTACCAACAGTGAAGCAAACAGAGTGTAGATGCAAAATGTGCCTTTGGCCATTTGGAGGCCTAGTAGAGTGAGATACATGCAAACACAAAACTTCGTTGTATATGTAACTGCAGTCATAATGTGTGTGGTGCTGTGTCAATGTGTTTGCTTTCACTACCAATCTAGTGATGTAGCTTAAGACTTTGGGAACATTTGGTGTACACACTTGGTAAAGTGTTGTTACTGTCCACAATTGTTTAATCCCGGGTAGCAGGTCAAAATGGAGCTAGGTAGACAGACACATCTCTTAGTTGAGCATGATCTGAATATTGCTCAGTCACAGGTGGGTACACACTTGACAAATGGTAGCCTCCCACTTGAGTACACATCAGTTGAGAGTTAACAAACATGGGTATTTGGACAAGTGCACACTGGGCTGGTGGTTGGAGTTATATAAACAGGACCTCCTGGGAGTTGCAGTTAGGACACTTCATCTACTATACACATTTAACAAATGGTATCTTCCCAGGTAAATACACTTCATTTGACAGTTAATAAACAGGTATTTGGACAAGTGAACACTGGACTGGTGGTTGGAATTATATAAACAGGGCCTCTTCGGAGTTGCAGTCAGGTCATTCCCTCTACCACACAAACTTTACAAAAGGGACCCCCCCAAGGTGAGTACACTTCAATGAGAGTTAACAAATGTGGGTATTTGCACAAGTGAACACTGGGCTGGTGTTTGGAGTTACAAACACAAGACCTCCTGGGAATTGCTGTTAGATCCATCCCTCAACTACACACACCAGCCAAAATTTGGGTATTACATAGCTGTAGGCAAGGTGCATTTAGTTTTGAGCATACATTTATATACAATGAGTCCTGGGATTTTCTTTTATGTTGTAAGACTTACAGACACCATTTTGACATATGGCATGTGATGGACCTTGGCAGGTGTGATGTTGGGTCAAACACTACACATTTACAGTGTTAAATCTCAGACACTCTAGGTATCGAATGCTGGTGAAGTACATGAACAAGACAGTGGCAAAAACTGAGCTGTGAGCATGCAGGACATTGCTGTTTAGCAACAGTTTCTGTAGCTTACCAGACTTCACACCCCCAGGTATTCCTGTCAAGCCCTCAGGGTGGAAGATGGTCTTGACCTTCTCCTCCTAGGAAAAGGATATTAATGGGGCACTGGGAGGGCAACACAAGTCTTGTTTGCCTTCAGCTGCTACCTGAAGATCAGAGAACTGACCTTTCCTCTTGGGACATTCCACCTTTTCCTAATGTCCTCCTTTGAGTGAAGGGAAGTTCCTTCAGCATTCACTCTGTCGACTCTTCTTTGCCACATTTCCATTTTTCCACTAAGAGGAGTATGTTGGTCTTTGGGCTCCAAACAATTGTGAATCTATTTCTATCACTTCATTCACTGTGACTGTCAACTCATCTTTGGAAAAACTTGGATTTTTGTGAAGTGACGTGTTGGACAACTAATGTGGGTGATAGGGACTTAATTGACAAGGGAAGAGCAATAGGGAGTGGATGGACAAAAGAGTGTGCAGAGTGTTAAATGGAATGGTGAAAAAATAACAGGGTGCCTAATCTACGGAAAAAGGAGAAAATGGTGGTCAGTCTTCTTCGTAGTCAAGTCTAAATGCAAACGATTGTGGTCTTGGAAGGGGTATGATTTATAGTGTGCTTTGCAGGTGTGTCCACTGGGCCCATTTGTGTCAGCTATGTTGTTTTTGTATTCGTCCAATAGGTACCTGTCTGTTGCATTGCTGAGTGCGTACTGCGGTGGTCAGTTGCTGTTTCGTTGTTATCGCAAGAGAACTGCAGCAGCGACTATGTATTTGTAGTAGGCTTGGCAGTTGTCCATGGCACTGGCTACACTGGAGGTCAGACCACCTTCATAGCAGACCACCACACAGCTGGAGATCTGTCTTTTTTGCTTGGAGGGTGGCTATTCTGCCTGTATATATAGTACTACACATACTAGAGACTGACAGTGCAGTGGTCCTTTAGGGCCACCAACATGGGGGTCTGGTGGTCTGATCTAAACTCTTTGTCCAGATCTAAGTCCTAGAGTGCTGTAATGGCTGCCTCCAACAGTTTTTGTCATGCTGCAGGCAGCCAATCAGAGTTCCCACTGGCAGAATTTTGACTCCTGTGGGATTGAATTGCCTCAAGGGCAAAAAATCCCCTGTGCTAACCAGGATGCTTTTCAATTTAGTTTGAGGGACTCTTACGAGACAGACAAACATACAAATATTGTTGATCCTTACTTTTTCAAAAACTACTGAATGGATTTACTCCAAATCACAAAAAAGAAATACTTTCTGGAGCAAGATCTAGCTTCCTTCCAAATTTGGTGTAATTCTATTCACCAGTTTTTGAAGTAACTCAGTTCAAAAAAGTCTACGGATAATGCATATAGATTTTGCATTTAGGGACACCCTTTTTCTCTGTTCCACACTTGATGGGTCATGCCAAAACTTTTCTTGCACAAACTAGGTAAGAACATCACACCTTTTTGGAAAGGTTCATGAAGATTCTTCAATCTGTGCCAAAGTTAGTATCGAAACAAAAAAATAATTCTCATGGAAACGTTACTTTATTTTTTTTTCAAACCAGATTTTATTGATTTTATAAACAATTCAAAACAGCTTACACTTTACTTCCTATTTCACATCTCTCTGTTTAATACATTTGTCTTATTTATTTGCGCACCTCATCTGGTAGGGGTTCATATTTAGTATACATTCTATATTTGATAGCCCCCTCCCCAATCCCACCCTAACCCCTCGGTCCGGGTACTTATTTAGTGATATTATATTTGCAATAGAAATACTAGAGACTTTCGGCTAACTCAAATGAGTCTTAGGGAGTTAATTGTATGAGTAGGGGTCTTCTATCTTTGACTATGGGAAGGACTTAGTCTGATATTGAGTGTTGAAAGCTTTTGTGTTTTGGTATAGGTAACTTGGGTTTGGTTATGGAGTGTTGGGGGGGTGCTGTATGGTTAGCTCAGTTCTAAGTGAATCCATAATTAATTCCCAGTTTTCTGATACTTCAGGAGGTCTGATCCCGGTTTTGGCTTCTCTTTGCAGCAGTGTACCCTCGGCAGTAGCCCACCTAAGTAGTTTGTTTTTCCAGTTTATTAGTTTAGGGCCCACAGGGTTTTTCCAGTTGCTGGCTATCTCTCTTTTCGCTAGTGTTAGGGCTAAGTCTAAGAATCTGTCTGAAGCCTTATGTTTAGAAGAATGTGTAAATGCGTGCAAGAGGCAGGTATCAATTGAGCATGTCACAGTCTTACCTAGTATCTCAAACGATTTCAACTTATTGTTCTCGAATAATATGCCTACTGTATTAATTCCGGCCTCTAGCCAGTCTCTAAGCTCAAGTTCAGCCCTCTTCTGAGTTATTGCTTGCAGCGCACTGAGATGGAGTTCCGCTGAGTAGGGAGTCTTAGTTTTAGTTTTGTGTAAGTATGATTTCCAACATTTAGCGATTATTTTCACTTCTGGGCTGTCTTGCTTTCCTTCTTTTGTAGAGCCTAGCAGTATCCCAAACAGTCTTGCCTTCTGCTGCAGGGAGGTCTCTGCATTAGGTTTTAACACCAAGCTGTTAGAGATCCAGAGTGCCAGCCATTGTAATTGAGCCGCAAGGTAATACGACTCGAAGTCTGGTGTTGCTAAGCCCCCATCTGTCTTTGGAGCTTTGTTAGAGCCACTCTTTTCCTGCCGTTACCCCATATAAATGAGCTTACTGTTGAATTCAGGTTCCTAAAGAAGGACTTAGGAATCCATATTGGAAGGGCCGCGAAATGGTATAACAGTCTCGGTAGTACTATCATTTTAAGAACCGCGATGTGACCTGTCACCGATAGAGGGAGTGTTTGCCAGAATGTCATGCAGGATTTTATGGAGCGGACGGCACCGCCTAAGTTTCCATCAAGAATATCTCTGGTCTCATGATATATTTTCACCCCTAGATATGGGAGCCCATCAGGTATCCATCTAACCATTCCTATATTCAGCGGGGTTGATGTTGCTTCACCAGGGGGAATAAAGCTATTTTGTCCCAGTTTACCTTAAGGCCTGAGTGTTTTTCGAAGTTAGATAGCATTAGTTGAGCCATGGGAAGATCCCTCTGTATATCGCTCAGAAAGATCAGGAGGTCGTCTGCATACAGGGCTATGAAGTGTCTTATGTTTCCGACCAGTATCCCAGGTCCTCCCTGTCCTGCTCTGGCCGCCGCAGCCAGAGGTTCCATTGCCAGTGCAAACAGCAGGGGGGAGAGGGGCAACCCTGTCTCTTCCCGGGTTCCAATGCATATCTGGATGATATTATACTCCCTGTACGGACTCTAGCTGAGGGGTTAGTATAAAGTAATTTCACCCATGCAATGTATTCAGGGCCAATTCCCATTTGGGCCAAAACTTTATAAAGAAAGTCCCAATGTAGACTATCAAAGTCTAACTCTAGCCTACCCTTGGCACCGGCTTGCACCATTCCATAAATATGGTGCCCGGCTGGTGCACAGAAATGGTGCAAGCCGGTGCTAAACTTTTTGGTGCAAAACTGAGTTAGTGCAGTTTTGCAGCAAAAAGTATAAATAAGGGCCAATATTTTGTAAGTTTGCGCCACTTTTGCGTCATAAAATGACGTTAATGCAGTGCAAAAAAAGTTTAAATCAGGGCCTTGGTGCTAGATGGGTCTAGCACCAAAGTATAAATATGGAGTTAGTTTTGCACCAAATTAGAGTAAAAAAAATGACACTAATTCAGTGCAAACAGAGTATAAATATGCCGCAGAGTATAAATATGCCCCTAAATATGGCGTTAAGGCCATAGAATCATTTTTTGCACAGGAACGCCTACCTTGCATCTCATTAAGGCAAAGTAGTTCTCCACTTTCAAAATATGACTTTAACTCCATAAATTTGGTGCTAAAGGGGTCTAGCACCAAAGTATAAATATGGAGTTAGTTTTGCACTGAATTAGAGTTTAAAAAAATGACACAAATTTGGTGCAAACAGAGAATAAATATGCCCGCTAGTGTTTTCCTGCTCCCAGCTCCATTTTGCAATTTCTGTGATTCTTGGACCGATATTAAACCCCCAAAAGTTCCCCAACATATTAACTACCCAACTCCCCATCCCTAGGACAAAAGTCAAACCTCTCTTGCCCAAACTTGCGTGAAAAATGTTAACTGTCCAACAATGTGGGGGGTGCTTCCGATAGAAAACCGAAGCTCAGCAGGGCGAAGTCTCCTCGGCCCCTAGGTGGAAGAAAGACTGGAATTTTGTGGCTCCAGGGTTTCGATCATCGGGTTATCAGTAGGCTAGTCCCCCCTTTCAGTTTTTTAGTGCAGTTTTAGAAGCTGTGGTTGTAATCCTGATTTTTACATAGGTTTACGTAGATCATAACCACTATGGACTCTGTTTGTAAGTCAGGATTGTTCTTCAGATTATGATGTCTGACATCCCCGGGGTTACCTCCGAGCCCCTCTGGTTAGGCGTGAGTGATAGATCTGACTCATGTTCTGAATCTGATTGGTTTGCGTCTCCGTGCGTTTGCTTAGGTGAGCTCTGTTCAGAACAGCTGAGGGACGCAGCTGCTTCCACTGCTTTTTGACGGTCGTTTAGAATCTCCAGAGGGGATGGGCAAGAGTGTCTTGTAGCTTTACTGCAGTTACATTTTCCTTTAAGGTTTAGATGGTGCTTTTCAGGGTTAAGTCTTTTCTCGTTGAGATGTTGTTTATCTATCCAGCTCCAGACCTCCTCCGCCGAGTTAAAGAACTGTGAGCCTGTTGCAGTTATTATTCGAAGTTTGGCTGGGAATAACATCCCATATTGAATACCCAGATTTCTGAGTCTTTGTTTGTCCTCCCTGAAAGAGGCCTTCTGTCTCAGTACCTCTCGAGAGAAATCAGGGAAAATTCGAATCACTTGGTTGTCCAGGGTGCAGTCTCCCTTTTTCCTGCTTTGGGTGAGTAAGTGGTCTCTGTCTTTATAGTGCAACAGCTTAGGTATTACAGGTCTGGCAGGGTCGCCCGGCGTGGAGGACGCGCTGGGACCCTATGTGCTCTCTCCACTGCAAAAAACTGGGATAGGCCTTCCTCCGCTATATTTTCCTTCAACCATTTTTCAAGGAAGTCAACCATGCTGGTTCCTTCGACTTTCTCAGGTAGCCCCATGATCCTGATGTTATTTTGCCTCGATCTGTTTTCAGCATCTTCTGCCCTCAGCTCCAAATCCTTTATTCTTTTCTCCATTTATCGCAATATTTTGGAAGCGCCTTGAATCTCAGGCCCCAATTGCTTCAACTGTTTTTCTGCAGAGGTCACTCTTTCTGCTAGCCGCCGGTGGTCATCTCTAAGCACCGAGAAGTCTGATGCGAGAGAGTCTATTTTCTCCTCAAGTGCGGTTCTGGAGGCAGTGATAGCTTGCAATACAACCTGCAGGGTAGGTTCTTTTGTAGTTCTTTCCTCCTCAGAGGAAAATTTCCTCGCAACCTCTTGTTCTGGGGGTGTACTGTCTGAGACATCCCTGGTATTATCGGCTTCCCGCCTTCTGCTTGGTTTGCCCATCGCGGGAGGTGTGCGGCACGTTTGCTCGTAGTTGCTTATTTTTAAGAGGATGCAATTCTCTTGATAATGTAAGGACAGTATGGAGCCGATGACAGTGTTTATTTATCTGTTTTCCAGGTGTTGCTGGGTACAAGAAGGGCCCAACAGGAAGGCATCGATCCAGCATCTGGGGGAAGATGGCATGACTTTTATTGAGCCAAATGGCCTATATACAGATTGTTAAACTGGTCCGATGATTAAGTTGTTGGTCTTTCAGATTTGAGGCGTTGGTTAGTTTTAACAACGTATACTAGGGGTCAAACGCGGAACCATGCCGTTTGTTTAGTTATGCCATAATTCCCTTCTTTCTTCGATCGCTAGTTCTTTATCGGCTCATCCATTAGGTGGTTATGATTAGATTTTGTTAGGCCGGTATTTTCCCAGCGAACGTTTCTCAGTGTTCTAGCTAGGGGACGCCCCTCTGCTCCGGTTCCCCGGGAACCCCACCTGGCAGGGCACGGCCAGTCTCCCCGCTCTCCCCAGCAGCCTCACTCTGTTTCGGGATGGGTTTCAGCCTCGTTGCGCCGGGCCCCTCATCATCTTCAATGATTTTCTCGCTGTTCGGGTCCTTGGGCCACAGTACCCCAGACCAGCCTCTCCCGGTGTGTTTATCAAGGTCTGCTGTGTCAGATGGTAGCGCCTCCGTTCCCGATTTGACGCCGGGCCTCCTCACCTCCTCTTGCAGTGTCTCCGCTGTGTCGGGCCGTTTCCTCTGACATTGCCCGGTCTGCTCATCTCTTTCTTCTCTCTGGTCCTTTTGGATCGGCAAGGTTCGATCTGGGCCGCCGTGATTCTCTCCGTCAGCCGAGGCGTGGCCCGAGGGCGCTCTCCCGACCGCCTAGGCCCCGGAGCGCCCAACAGCGGCTATCTTGTCGCTTTGAGTATTCTTCCACTTCATATCGAGCTAGCTCGTGTTGGAGCCTGAAACAGCGGCTTCTGGGGGTCAGAAGCCGAAAAGCGTAAGCCCGCGGGGGCACCACGCATTCCGCCCCCTCTGTGTGGAATCTGGAGCTGAACTGAGTGCTATAGCCCCGGGGGCGAGGAGAAAAGGGCGGGAGCCTCAGGAAGAAGCTGCTACCGCCATGGCGCCAAGCCACGCCCCCATGGAAACATTACTTAACTATGACTACTGAGTGGCAACCTACTGGGACCAGGTTTTTTCTATAACAACATTTTGGCCCAATATGTTACCCAGTGGTGTTGCCACTCGGTAGCTATAGTAATAGTTATATAAAAAAATAAAAAAAATGAGTTACATTAATATAAAAATGGTAATTAACATTTTAATAATAACATCAAAAAACATTACATTGTGTAAAATACTGAAATGTAAGTTAGATTAAAGATATTGGTGATTTTGGCTGAAAGATGATAGATACAATATATATATATATATATATATATATATATATATATATATATATATATATATATATTAGTAAGGTTCAAAATTCACTTGCAGAAAACCATAGAAATTCTGCAGTTATAGTTAGAGTTATTTCAAGTCACTATATCTCACACCCTAAGTTAACTCACGCACTCACCATGCACACTTTTTCTTCAATAGCTTGCCAGCTAATGTTCCAGTAGTTTTATTGACAATAGAAAAGTCGTCAAATATGTATATATATATATATATATATATATATGTATATATATATATATTACATTGTTGTGGTGGCCATATTATTGCCTAGTTTCTATAGAAAAAACAGTTTTTGCTTTGCTAATATCTTTGATGCCGTTTGATGAATATTCATGAAAGTTTCTAAAAAAATATGAAGCTCACTTCAGGGCCTGCCTGGAAAATTTCAGAGTGATCTGTCATCAGGGGGCTGATAAAAAAGAGGGGTTCCAAAATGTTTTTTCCCCCACGCATTTTCCATAGGGATATTGAACAGGCATACCGACCGAATTTGGACAGAATAACACCAAATTTGTCAGAAAGGTACTTCTTGGACCAGAAAGTGACTTTTCAATTATTTGGTGCTCATCCCTTCAGTAGGAGAAATTAAATAAAATCCAAATTTGTATATTTAGGGATGTGAAGGCTCAAAGAACACAAACGATCTTGTGCTGAGAGCTCATTGGCTGACAACACTTTAATAAGGAAATGTTGGCAGCCATGTTTGGACTTGGCTAAAGCTTAAAGAAGAAGATAAAAAAAAAAGGGGCCAGTTTAGGGACACCCTGACTACTTAGCTCTGGTGCTGAGGTCCCAGAGGGACAACCCTCCCAAGAGAAAAAATGTTCTTTTTTTTGTTTTGTTTTTGCAATTTTCTGAGGGAGACACAGGATCTACAGACGTGTCTCCATTGGCACATACATCACCTGGAGCCTGCATGTACACTACCACCTGATATACCCCCCACCCAAATGACACGCTGCTAGCACACACATCTCCATGCAAACTTGTCACATGCATCGTGCCCATGGTGTACTCACCTGTTAATCTGGAGGCCCATACAGCTGTCCATACATGGGTATGACCCCATCCACCAGGCACTCTAACTCAAAATGAAAGCAGGGGCCCGTTCCCCAGTCTCATGGGCCATGGCAGGATCCATACACAGGTCACAGCAGCACATGGAGTGGAGGTGTTGTCCTGTGGAAAGTCAGGAATCAAGTGAGGTTTTAGACAGAAAAAGGCAGTCACGTCTGTGGCAGTGGACACCGTCACAGCCGCCGGTAATCTCCATTGGACACTGTACTCCATAAAGCCCCATTTTAGCCAATGAGGAATAGCACATCAGTGCAAGACCACTTTCCGCCATGATGCCCAAGGCTGGCGGCGTTACCTTACTTCCACCTGTCTATACTTAAGGGACAGGTGGTCACCATTTTATGGTGGTAGACAACATTCAGAAATTAGAAACTGTGTCTTTGCTGTAAATTGCACACACATTGCCATTCACAGTGTCTGATTACATACATGTTCTATGTATATTGAGGTGGTGGTTCCAATGTTCAATTTGTGACACTCTACTCACTCTTGTGCCCCTTAGATACCTATCACTGCAGAGGAATAGGGGAAGGAGACAAGACCCCATGTACAGACCCCTTGTAGACTTGGCTACACTGGAGGACAGGCACATTATACTCACCTACAGACTGGACAGGGCTACAATCACAGAGCTATGTGCACAATTGGTGCCTGATCTGATATCAGCTATCCATCATCCCAATGGGATCCCCCCTCTTGTGCAAGTTCTATCAGTGCTTTATTTCCTGGCAACTGGTTCTTTCCAAGTGACAGTGGGATTGGCAGCAGGATTGTCACAGCCAAAGTTCTCAATCGTGCTGCAAAGGGTTTTGTCTGCCTTGGTCAGACAAATGTGCAGCTACATTGTTTTCCCCCAAGTTGAAGGTTTGGCCACTGTGAAGGCTGGATTCTATGCAATGGGACATATACCAAATATTATTTGGGGCAATTGACGGAACACATATTGCGTTTGTCCCCCCTGGCACAATGAATAGGTGTTCAGGAATCAGAAGTTTCCACTCACTCAATGTGTAAATGGTATGCCTGACAGACCAGTACATCTCCCACATCACTATCAAGTATCCTGGGTTGGTCCATGACGCCTTTGTCCTGAGGAATAGCAGCATCCCAAATGTGATGGCAGAACTACAGAGGCACAGGGTGTGGTTAATAGGTGAGCCAGAGTCCCCACCCAATGTATGTCAGTGTCTGCCTTCATGAGTTATTCCCTAATTCAATTGTGCAAGGCTAATGTGTGTCCCTTAATACTTGCAGGTGAGTCTGACTAACCAAACCTGTTGTGGCTCCTGACCCCTGTGAAGAATGCCAGGACAGGGGCTGAGAATTGCTATAATGAAGCACCAGACGGATCATAGAATGTACCTTCGGCCTCCTGAAGGCCAGGTTCAGATGTCTCCATCTGACAGGTGGAACCCTCTGCTATTTCCCTGAGAAGGTTTGCCAGATAGTTGTAGCATGTTGCACAACCTGGCCCTCAGATGACATGTGCCTTATCTGCAGGAGGGGGAGATTAGAAATGCCCCTGTGGCAGCAGTGGACCCTGTGTAAAGTGAGGATAAGGAGGCAGAGGATGAGGATGTGGACAACAGAACATCAGTTATACTTCAGTACCTCCAATGACACACAGGTGAGACATTGGTACTGACCATTCCTCTGATTATTTATATTTTCAGTCTGACTGTAGCAGGGCGGCATTCACTTCCTTTGCATTTCAACTGACTGACACCTATGCCTTCTCATTTTGCAGATATTGGTGTTATAACATCTGTGTGCTGATGTGATGACCATAGACAGCTACAGCTCATTATTTTATTCTATCACAGAGTTCAGGTCACTTGCACTAGATGTAAATGTTACCATATTGCATGTTTTTATCACATAAAGCACTATCACTCAAGTTGTGTTCAAGGGTGTTTATTGTAGTGAAATTTATAGACCGAATAGTGCAATCTAGTTGGGTTATGTAGAGGTAATTCCAGGGTATTGGTCCAGTCTGTTTGTAGCAGAGGTCCAGTGTCCAAGGGGCCATAGGAAGGAGAGCAAAGGCAGTTCAAAGTGGACAAGGTGACAGAATGAGACACAAAGGGGACGTTCAGGAGGGTCTCATTTCCTGGCAGTGGTCGTGGTCTTGGCAAGTGTCTCTGGCATCTGTCCTTTCCGGGGTGGTTCTCCTTCTGCAGGGGGAGGGGTGCTGGTGGCCTGTGGGTACTGTGGCAGGGCCTCCTGTCTATTAGCTGCAGCAGATGTGGTGGGCTGTCCAGTTGACCGGCTAGTGGAAGGGGCCCACTGGTTTGCTGTATATTCCCTAATTATGTTGGCCATATCAGACAGCACCCCTGCTATGAAGACCATGGTGATGTTGAAGGCCTGCAAATCTTTCCCGATCTCCTGATGGTGTACCTCCTGCAGCCGCTGGTTCATCTGCATGATGTCAAGAATCTGGCCCATCTTGTCCAGGGAATGTTGGAAGGCCCCCAGGACATTAGTGAGTGCCTCCAGGACAGCTGGTTCCCTGAGCCTGTCCTCCCTCGGTGCACAGCTGTGCTATGGTGTTGGATACTGATGGGGGAGGCTCTGTGGTGGACTGTGAGTGGGCTGGGGTGGCCGACTGACCAGTGGACCCTGATGGGCCTGGAAGTTCATCCAGATTCAGATGTGCAGAATTACTGTCATCAGTGGGGGATTCTTCTTTTGGGGGCTGGATAGCCGTGGCACCTCCTCGCCACTGGGATTGGCTGAGCACCAGCGGGGAAGTAAGTGATATATTATGCATTATGTCTGTGACATATTCTACATTACAAGCTTTCCCTATATCGTTGCTTTTGCCCTGCCTCCTATGTGTATGGTGCTGGATCATGAGCATGTTAGTTCTCCATGCTGTGCATGCATAGGTGGTGGGTGTACATGCAGGGCTGGGAGGCCTGTACATGCAGTGGGTATGGCATGCAGGGCTTGGGATTGGGGTTAGTCATATGTTTAGGTGCACTGTGTGGGATGGAGTGGAGTTTTGGGAGTCAAGGTGAGGGGGTGAGATGACATGCAGGTATGGGGGGTGATAGGTCAAAAATTTTGACTTACTAGTGTCCAGTCCTTTGGCTACTTCACTGAGTCCCTCAGGATGCAGGAGTCCCTCAGCGGTAGGGGAGGAGATGGGGGTTCACCGCCAGTTCTCTGGATGGCCAGCTGGTGCCTTGCTGCCATGGAACGTACCTTCCCCCGTAGGTCATTCCACCTCTTCCTGATGTTGTCCCTTTTTCTTGGATGCTGTCCCATGGCATTCACCTGGTCCACAATTCTCTGCCACCTTCCTTGCTATGGATATCTGCTGTACCTGTGCTCTAAACAGCTGTGGCTCTACCCTTACTATTTCCTCCACCATGACCCGCAACTCCTCACCAGTGAAAAGGGGTGCCTTTTTGGGAACATGGGTGTTAGTGGTGTGTGTAGTTGTGTCTGTGATTAGCGTGTCTGTCTCTTGGCTATTTTTTGAACAGGTAAAGGGTTGTGAGTTAAATGGGTGTGTGTTTTATAGTGCTGTGGGAGGGTGGGTGTGGTGTGTGTATTAGTGTCAGGTGAGTGTTTTTGGAATTGGCCAATGTTGTGTTGTATTGTTTTTGGGTGTCCATTCTGACCGCGCAGGTGTGTACCGCCAATGGTTTACCGCCGATGAATGTCCGCCATGGTGATTCATGGGTCATAATGTGGAGGACATTGTTTTGTTGGCGTGAGGGTGTTGGTGTGGGTGTTCGTGCCGACACTTTACCACTTACCTTTGATCTGGCGGATTTGTGTTTGTGGCAGTATTCTGTCGGTTTGGTGTGTGTGTGTCATAATTTGGTGAAGGTATGTACGCCTCCGCAATGGTTTGTTGGATGTCGTCACCGCAGCAGTATGTGAGATTTACCGCCAATGTCAGAATGAGGGCCATAATGTTGTTTATTTTGCTTATAATTCTTTCATATGCATTTTTTTACATTTCAAATTTGCTGCCATACTTTCTCCATAGTTTCACAAGGAGTGGTATAGAATGCAGTGACATGGCATAGACGGCATAGAGTGCATAGTGATGAATAAGGTATAGTAGACTAGAGTGACATAGAGTGAAGTGGAGCAGATTGGCTTGGATTGTCGTACACTACAGTGATGCAGAGTGGAGTGTCATATAGTGCAGTCACATACAGTGCAGTGGTGCAGATGAGAGTAGAGTGGTGTAGAGTGAAGCAGAGTGCAGTGGTATAGAGTGCAGTGGCATAGCATTGAGTGGTGCAGAGTAGAATGGAGTAAATTGAGTGCTGTGACATAGACTGGTTGCATAGTGAGAGTAGAGTACAGTGGCATAGAATGCAGTAGCATACAGTAGAGTGCTGTAGAGTAGAATGGTGCTGAGTGGAGTGGTACAGAATGTAGCAGTGCAAACTAGAGTGGAGTAGACTGCAGTGGCACAGAGTTCAAGGGTGTAGAGTGGTGAGGAATAGAGAGCAGTGGCATACAGGGCAGCAGGGGAGAGTAGAGTACAGTGGCATAGAGTGCAATGATAGAACGTTGAGGGCACTGATGTGGAGTGCAGTGGTGTAAAGGTTGTGTAGAGTAAAGTAGAGGACAGTAGACTGGTATAAAGTAAGTGGCCTAGAGTAGAGTAGAGTGGCACTGTGTGAGTGAAGCATTGTGGTATACAGTAGAGTGTTGTAGAATGGAGTGGCAGACAGTATGACACACAATGGGAACATTGTTCGACTCCACCAGTGGGAGTTCCAAAACACATGTAGAGAAATCCATTTACTTTTCTGGGCATAATGTGAAAAAGGCTGAGTCCTATTATTTAAAAAAAAAAGAAATTCAAAAGAAAGGTGTTGGAAAATGGGTTATTGGTGGGGCAGGTAGGTACCTACACCTAGCAACAAGCCACTAACCTCCACATAGGTACAGTTAGGTCTCAGTAAATTAATCCCAGCTCTACCCTTGGTAGCTTGGCATCGAGCGTCAAGGCTTAACTTAGGAGACAAAGTGTAAAGCATTCAAATATCGCAAAACAGTAATTAAATAAAACACAGGAAACAGTTTAAAAATCCAAAACCAATTCATAAAAATAGCTTATATTTTTATCTTTAAAATGACACAAAAATGATTAAAATCGGTTCAGGGGAACCGGAGATATGAATTTTTAAAGTATTATTATTTTCTAGCGCTTAGAAACAAAAAGCGCCAATCGGGTCATCTGGTTGCACCAGGACCGGGGCAAAGTCAAGCTTTCAGGCCAACCGCGATGGAGCCCTGCTCGGCTACAAGTCACGGGAGGCCTCGGTTAAAAAGTTACCTTCTGACTTAGTCTCTTTTTTTATGTTTTTCTTCCCCGGGACGAACCGGCCAGTTGGATCCGACCTCCTGAGCCCTTGTCCGGATACGCGAAGTCGGTTTCCTCGGTGGTGATTTTTACCTTCGGACTTAGTCGTTTTTTCGAGATGAAAATCCTTTGACCGGGGTAAACCTGGATCTTGATCCGACGTCCGTGGAGCCCTTCTCGGATACGATGGCTGGAAGGTCCCGGTCAACTTTTTACGTTTGGACTTAGTCTCTTTTTTGGACGTTTTTCTTTACCGGGACGAACCACGAAGTCAGGCCAGGTCGCGGTTGAGGCAAGCCGGCTAGAATTTCCGTGTCGGGTCGGTCACTTTATGGAGCTTTTTTTCAAAAATTCTCCAATCTTTTCCAAACTTCTGGGGCTTCACCCAGATGTTCTTTTAAGGTTCTTTTGGGGTCCACAGCTCACCCCAAGGGTCCAGAAGTTCTGTGATGGTCCTTGGGGGGGTGCAGACTTCAACTCCCAGAATGCACCTGGCGCAAACTCCTTTTTGGCCACTGGACAGTGGTCAGCTGGTCGCTTTCTTCAGGAGTTGGTGCAGGGGACTCTGGTTTAGCAATTTTTCACCTGTAGCAAACAGGGAGTCCCTCCTTGAACCAGTTGAAGCCAGGCAAAGTCCTTCTTGTGGTGAAGCCCAAGTGTGCAGCTGGTGCAGTCCTTCTGAGTGCAGGTTCCAGGTGCAGGCCAGGGGTCCAGCAGGGCAGTCCTTCTTCTTCCTTAGTTCCTTTCTTGTTGAATTCTGGAGGGGATCTGAGGCGTGGGTGCAGGTCTGCCAGTTTTATCCTTGCTCCTGGGTGAAAAGCAGGGGGCCCTGGTTCTCCAATCAGGTACAGGGTCGTCCCCCTGTGATGACCACTTCCTGGGAAGTGTGGCAAAAATCCATCCCAAAAGGCAACAGTCTCTAAAAATCCAACATGGCTGAATCTGATTTTTGGAGGTTACATCTGGCTGAGCCCACCCACTGGTGTGGCTAAAAATCATAAACACACCCCTCTCCTGCCCTCTCCTAATCTAATCAAGGGGGCACCTAATTGTCTGGGGTTGCAGGTTGTGGGGGTGTTGCTGGGTGCTCCAAATGTCCTTCTCTGCCTTTGAAGACCAGTTTGGCCGCCCTCCCCCTTCCTGCCTCACCATCTGCTGAGGGGAGATTCTCTCCCCCAAGCACATTCCTTTGTGTGAAGCCTGGCCACTTCACACCTAATCAAGGCAGCCTGGCAGAAGCTGCTGCAGGCTGGCCAATCAGAGCACAGCAGCAAAAACAATGCAGAGCTGAAATTGGCAACTTTTTAGGTAAAGTCTAAACTTTTTACCTGGACAAGTTATATTAAATCCCACAACTGGAAGTTGTGGGATTTATTACAACAATCAAATTGATACCAAATTCTTGGTATGTAACATTTAAGGAGACTTTAAAATTTAAAATAAAGTCTGCCCATTCTAGCCTATGAAGGCCATTTACTTCAATGAGGGAAAAACGAATTTGGCTGTTTTTACCTCACCAGGGCTTATAAATCTATTTTTATAAAGTCCCTGCTTATAGTTACATGGCACCCAGCCCTAGGGGCACATAGGGCACACCTTAGGGGTGACTTATATGTAAAAATAAGGTAGTTTAAGACTTTGGAAGTACCTTTAATTCCAAAGTCGAATTTGCATATAACTTTAATTTAAAAGCAGCCAGCAAGGCAGGCTTGCTTTTAAAATGACACTGGGCACCTCAGCAATGCACCTAGGTGTGCACCACCTATGCTGTGGTCCCTAAACCTACATGCCCTACCATATACTAGGGACTTATAGGTAGGTTAACTTAGCCAATTATAATTAGCCTAATTTGCATATCCATTTTACACAGAGCACAGGGCCTGGGACTGGTTAGCAGTACCCAGGGCACCATCAGAGTCAGGAAAACACCAGCATAAAGTGGAAAATGGGGGCAAAAAGTTATGGGGCCTCTGCAATCAGCCCTAGTTTCTCACAAAAGGAAAATACTGCAAACTGACACCAAGTTAATCTATTTGGCATCCTTTGTCTCCCAGTTGGCCATAAAAGGTTATGAATATAGAAAAAAGTTATTGACTATTTGGGGAACAACAGATTGGCATATACAAGGCACAGAGGCTTTATCAAAAGCTTGTCTAATTCCACTGCAAATAATTTTTGGTTAGCAAAAGTCAAATACATTAATGTTCCCAGTATTGTATTGATAGGTACATTTGAAAATTGGCAAAATATTGTGAATGTTGCAGAAGAACAGCTCAATGGTTGGGTTCAGAAAGATATTTTTAATTCAGCACTTTCAGGTCCCAATGGGTGGTTATTGTGGCCAGCGGACAAATGATTTGTCATTCACATTTTATTAACTCTACATGGGGTTTTAGAGTGAGTACACCGGACCCTTGTTATGTCATTACACAGCACTCAGGTATCATCACCATGTCCAGTGTGGGTAAATTATGTCAACAATGGTTGCAGCCCTCCACACTACCAACTGTGGGATAATATACTTTTCTCCTTTCTGTAGATATTGACTTACAAGATTTCTTGTTAGGTTACAGAAAACTACACTCTAAAAGATTCTTATATTCAATATATCATAAAATATGGAAGGTTCACAAATGGAAGCTGCTGCACGTTTATGGTAAATAGATAAGGAAAATTTAGAGAAAGCTTTAGCGGTTGTCGGTAATGGTATGAACACATTTTCCACTCGCATTTACACATTAAACAACATTGGGGGTCATTCTGACCCTGGCGGTAAAATCCGCCAGGGCCAACGACCGCGGGAGCACCGCCAAAAGGCTGGCGGTGCTCCCATGGGCATTCTGACCGCGGCGGTACAGCCGAGGTCAGAAACGGAAAACCGGCGGTGTACCGCCGGTTTCCCGCTGCCCTGGGGAATCCTCCATGGCGGCGCAGCTTGCTGCGCCGCCATGGGGATTCCGACCCCCATTACCGCCATCCTGTTCCTGGCGGTCGTGGCCGCCAGGAACAGGATGGTGGTAAGGGGTGTCGTGGGGCCCCTGGGGGCCCCTGCAGTTGGCATGGGCACTGCAGGGGCCCCTGTAACAGGGCCCCACCAAGATTTTCAGTGTCTGCCTTGCAGACACTGAAAATCGCGACGGGTGCCACTGCACCCGTCACACTCCAGCAGCTCCGCCGGCTCCATTCGGAGCCGGCTTCATCGTTGCTGGGGCTTTCCCGCTGGGCCGGCGGGCGGGCTTTTGGCGGGCCCAGTGGGAAAGCCAGAATGGCCGCTGCGGTCTTTTGACAGCGGTGCGGTCATTCGGCGGTAACCGCATGGCGGGCGGCGACCGCCGGCCGCCGCGGTTGGAATCACCGCCATTGTGTCCTCTCCTATTGACAGTACTCACAATTATATGTCATTTGTATTCCATGGATAAAGCCAGTTTCGGTCCATTATGCAGTGAGTTGGACTTTACAAGTTTCGAAAAGTGGCCGTGTGCCTCGGAAACATGTTAACTCTAAGGAGTAATATGCCACATTTAATCTCACATGTAAACAAAAGATAATGGCTAGAAAGGAACCTATTTACATTATGCTTAATATTTATAAATAACAAAAGTCGTCTTTTTGTGTAGCTGATACACAGTCATCAGAGTGGTTAATATATGGAGTGATCTACCTGCCAATATCAACATTTCAATTCACTTTGTGTTTGAAACACATTCCTGTTTGCAGGTTTGAGCAGTTAGGAAATAGCTATATCCATGAGGTGTGGCAGTTGCCCTTTCATTTCAAATGCTTGAACAGTGACAATGAGTTTTGTCTCAGCAGAAGACAATGTGAAACTTGCATATCCTATCTATGATTTGCAAATAGATGGCATTGTACGAAGCATGTAATGCATCAGTAGCTAACTTAGCTTGCTACCAGAAGGGTATTCCCATCCCTTTGATTCACCTAGAGTTTTAGTTACTTTTGAATGGAAGTTACTTGATACTAAGTGAACAAGGCTGTTGTGGGATAAGAGCAGGTGTCACTTATGAGATTTCTGTTTCTCAAATAGTGACCTGTTGTGGAAACGTTTTATTCTCTCCCATGCATGAGATAAAAGTAGCACATTTGGGGCCTCATATTGCTATTCATAATGTCAATATCAACAAGCTGAGTACACTAAAGGCATTTTGTTAAAAAAACACATGGCACCCACATTTGCCTGTTAAATATATGATCTGCAAGTGGCAAGGTCGCCCGCATAGATACAATTCCTTTTAAATACAAACTTTCCACAGCACTTCGGTGAATTGGTCAGTTACATTTTTAATGCATCTAATATTGCAGAGATTGTACACTTTATAAGCTTTAAGGCTGTAGCATCTGGATTTGTCAGCACCTTCCAGACTGTGTTTGGAGTTATACTTTCAGCTATTCACTCACTTTTTCAAGTGTTTTTGGAGGTTTCAAGATTGTTTTGGCATTAATCGAGGTATCTTGCTGTTGTTGTTTTCAATTCGCAATGGTGGCACCAACAGATCTCAGAGGAGTGATGGAGCTCCACCAGCCCAACTATGTCATGAACACATGATGCAGTACTTTGGAACAGCACTTTTGGAGGAACTTGATAAGAACTGGTCAGTGTCATTTCAAGCGGTTCTCTGCTGTGCACTGTCTGTCTTAGGTTGCTTATGGTATCTTTTCGAATACGCACTGGAAGTGTGTCTTGCTTTGCGACATGTGCTTTTTGTGGACATTAATCTGATAGTGTTGTTGATAAAGTTTCATTACCAGAGTTGACTCATGAGATTATGGTTGCTACTTGATGCCTTCTATGAGCCACCCTTTGTGGATCTAGTGGCTTCTGGTGCCCAAACATCAAGCACAGCATAGAATGCTGACCCTTCGGCCATGACTTTGGCTGAGACAATGGATCACGTGTGCTCCATTTCCCTTTAGAAGAAGGCTTAGTGGTTTTACCGTCTGCCGCAGTGAAGTCTTTCCTGGATTTCATCTCCTCTGATGTGTTCGATGACCTCATTCAAGATTCCAATGGTTTTTAATTGGCACCTTTTTCACAAATTGACTTGTTTTAATTCTGCCTTATGCTTTGGCCTGGTCTACTTGTCAACATGGACATTTAGGCCCATATTTATACTTTTTGATGCACAACTGCGCCAACGGAGCTGTGCGTCAAAAATGTTACCGCCGGCTAACGCCATTCCAACGCGCCATGCGGGCGCCTTATTAATGGAATGACGTTAGCCGGCGCTGCGGACTGGTGTGCGTTAAAAAAAATGACTCACACCAGGCAGCGCCGGCGTATGGGAAAATGGGGGTTGTGCGTCAAAAAATGGTGCAAGTCAGGTCTGAGGCAAAATTCAGGCCTCAAACCGGATTTGCGCCATTTTTTTTAACGCCCAACCTCCATTGACATGACTCCTGTCTTAGCAAACAGGAGTCATGCCCCCTTGCCCAATGGCCATGCCCAGGGGGACTTATGTCCCCTGGGCATGGTCATTGGGCATAGTGGCATGTAGGGGGGCCCAAATCAGGCCCCCCTATGCCACAAAAAAAAATCTGAAAAAAATACTTACCCAAACTTACCTTTACTTCCCTGGGATGGGTCTCTCCATCCTTGGGTGTCCTCCTGGGGTGGGCAAGGGTGGCAGTGGGTGTCCCTGGGGGCAGGGGAGGGCACCTCTGGGCTCCTTCCGAGCCCACAGGTCCCTTAACGCCTGCCCTGACCCAGGCGTTAAAAAACAGCGCACATCAGGCTGTGCGCCGTTTTTTAAGGCCCCCCCCCTCCTGTGCGTCAAAATGACGCCAGAGTATAAATAAGGGGCACAGGCCTTAAAGTCATTTTTTGGAAGGGAACGCCTACCTTGCATATAATTAACGCAAGGCTGGTTCCCCCTTCCAAAAAATGACGCACATGATGGAATTTTGATGCCCGCGGGATCGGGAGTCAAAGTATAAATATGGGGCAGGGTTTGCGCCTATTGTGCGCCAGAATTTTTTATGCACATTCGGCGCAAACAGAGTATAAATATGCCCTTTATCTCTTTAATGTATTATGTTTGTGATTAAGTTAATTTTTTTACATTTTTATTAATTTTTGGCCTGGACTGTAACTCCTGTACCGGCAAGGGGAGGGTCTTGTGGGTTCTCCTTAGTGCCTGTGTTGGGCACCCTTATGTTAGCATTAGGCCTGTTGCCTGTGCCTTTTGCACATAGGCAAGTTTTGATTGATTTCTTATTTTTTAGCACAGCTTGCCTTTAGATCGTTGTTTTTATATTTTAAAAAGCTGCTTCATTCTGAAAAGACATAGCTGTTCGTGCTGCAAATTTTATCAGCCCTTTGTACACATTACGCTTTGTGCCCTGTTCAAGGCTGTCATGTTTGCTACATGATATTCTAACTCATATTGCCACTCCAGGAACTCAGGAGCCAGCCTCCAATTCCTAGACACATTTAGGCTCATATTCAAAAGAAAATGGTGGAGCATGACGCTGCGCCAAAATTGGCAGTACCGCGCTCCATCATTTTCACAATGAAGGGATGCGCCATATTTAATTGAATAAGGGGCACCCCTGTGCTGTCCCCTATGCTGGTGCTAAATTAAGCTGCCTGTGACAATGCAGGTATTATTTTTTATGTGTGAGAAGGTGTCCCTTCCTGCACATAAACAATAATTAGTTGTGATTTGGCACTTCTGTGTGTACTGCAAAAGCCTCTGCAAACACATTTCCCTCCTCATTTTCCCCAGAGCAAACCCATCTAATCAACATGGAAATACTTTCTCTAATTTCAAAGAATGCAATGAAGAAAAGAAATCTTAATCCAACAGGTTTTCTCAGTAAAAAATTTCTTGTACAAAAGAAAAACTAAAACTTTCTTTCTGTGATAAACCTAAGAATCCTCAACAATTTTGTGGTCTACAATCATTTGAAGATGGAGACCATCCTTCATCTCCGAGACACCTTGTAAGAAGACGATAGGATGGTCCACTTAGATCTTGATTCACTTATTTCACTATTCCTGTTCCTCTATTTTACAGGGAATTCTTACAGTTCCAATAGGAAAATTCAATCTTCTAATTCACAGCTTTTCCTTTCGGACTCTGGTCAGCACCATGATGCTTCATGAAGATAATGAAATTGGTATTGGCTCATCTAAGCGCCCATGGAATAAGAGTAATTACTTATTTAGACAACTTCCTTATTATAACCCAGCACAAGACCTTCTTCTATGTTATTTGGAGAAATGTCTTCAACTTTTAAATTCTCTAGGTTTTCTGGTATGTCAAAATCTTCTCTCATTCCCTGGACTCAAATCGCATTTCTGGGAGTCCTCATAGACACAAATACTTTCTCATTGCTTCTTTCTCAGCAAAATGTCAACCAAATAAAGCACGAAATTCAGCAAGTACTCAATCTTTAAATCTTATCTCTCCCATCTCACGCAAAAATGGTTGGTCTTTTAGCCTGTTACATCCAAGCTATCTTTACGGGTCCTTTGCATTGTAGACCAAGAAAGATTAAAAATGTGATATCTTCGCAAAGAACTTCTTTATTCAGACGTGATTCAATTAGACCAGGAATCACAAGCAGAACTCAAATGATGGCTGGATCACTTGAATGCTGGGAACAGGAGAGCTATTTTCTCTAGGGCCCTACATCTAGCATTAGAATCTGATGCAAGTTGGATAGGTTGGGGAAAAAGATGTGGCAACATCTTGACTGGGGACATATGGTCAGAGAAGGAGTCATCACTGCAGATAAGTTGTTTAGAGATGCTTGCAGGCACCTTTGCACTTCAGACATTTACAAATGACTGAAACATGCACTTTCAACTCCAGCAGCAGACAGCCAGTTAACTCCATGGTGATCAGCAGTTTACTACAGTGTTCTAGTGAACAGCAAGAGTGCTAACAGTCTGAATTTATGTCAAAAGTGTAGTACGTCTGACCGTCATCTTGATGGAATCAAAGTGGAAAACTGAAAGCATTTTCTACTGAGGACACTGCCGTAAATGAGGAGATTAGAGAGCTTCATAACAAAGGAGACTCCCAAGATAGCCACCAGAGACAAAATATCCCAAATGAGCACAAATATCACCCAAGTGTAGCTGAAGTATAGTCCAATGACAGAGGTGTGCAAAACATTTTTTTCTTCTCTTTTGCAGTTTTATATAGCGCAGACTTGACCTGAAGCTATTGGAGTGCTCTCTATAGGCATCAGTTATATTACATGAAAGCACATTCCTTTTGAGCTTTAGGCATGTGGAGATTAAGGGGGTCATTACAACATTGGCGGTAAAACCCGCTTACCGCAGTGCAGAAGACCGCCAACACACCGCAGCGGCAGCGGAATTCCACTACGGTCATAATGACCCACAGCTCGGAAACTGCCAAAATCCAGACACCCACATAAGTCCGCCATACCAAAGGTCAGTGATAAACTGGCGATAACAAAACCTCCACGTCATGCCAACAGGAATACGCCCACACTATCAGGACCCACAAACCCACGCAGCGGTCTTACAACTGCGGTATTCCATTGGCGGTACACACCGCCGCGCTCAAAATACACACACATTTACAAAACACTACCACATTGGACAAATCAAAATACACACACTTGATACACATACACACACCACTCCCACACATCCAATACAATATAAAACACACACCCACATCACCCACAAACCCTTTCGACCACAATTGCGACTGAAGGTCAGAGAGAGACACCACCAGAAACAACACTAGCATTCACAGGCACTCAACACCATCACGCACACAACATCCAAGCACCTCACACAACACACCTCTAAATATCACCCCACACATCACAACACACACCACCCCACACATCACCCACACCACCCCATGGCCCTGCAAAGACACCCCAGGTTCTCTGAGGAGGAGCTCAGGGTCATGGTGGAGGAAATCATCCGGGTAGAGCCACAGCTATTCGGATCACAGGTGCAGCACACCAGCATAGCTAGGAAGATGGATCTATGGCGAAGAATCGTGGACAGGGTCAACGCAGTGGGACAGCACCCAAGAACATGGGATGACATCAGGAAGAGGTGGATCGACCTACGGGGGAAGGTGCATTCCATGGTCTCAAGACACCACATCGCGGTTCAGAGGACTGGCGGCAGACCCCCACCTCCTCCTCCACAACTAACAACAAGGGAGGAGCAGGTCTTGGCTATACTGCATCCTGAGGGCCTCGCAGGAGTAGCTGGAGGAATGGACTCTGGTAAGTCACTCTTCACTACTTTCACCCCCCCTACCGACATGCCATCACATACTCCCATCCTCACCCTCACCCCCATCACTCCAACTCCTCACATATGTCCCAATATCACAAACCACACATCCCAAACCCAAGCCCTGCACGTAACACCAAAGCATGGACACCCATCACCAAAGCATGGCCACTGCACATACCCATACACCTCCCTAAACCGTCATCACACAAGGTCCTACACAGGAATGCAAGCACTGGGGTACACAGTCACCCACCCATTGCACACCATGGCACACACAGATGCAATAATCATGCCTTTACACCCCTGCAGGACCCCTACCCAACGTCACCGGACAGGAGGGTCCAGATATGTCCACTCCACCCACAGAAGAGGCCCACAGTGATGACAGCAGCTCTGTCCAACTGGATCAAGATGACCAGCCCGGCCCATCTGGGACCTCGGGACAGTTGGTTCCCCTCACACTGGCACAGGCCACTACGGAGTTTCCCCCCTCTGGAAACACCAGCACAGCACCCACCCAGTGGGCCCATACCTCTGTCTCCAGGACAAGTCAATCAGCAGTGTTTCCACCACTACAGGGAACCCAGGCTAACCCACCACCCCAACACCAGGGGCCTGGGGGCAGTGGTAATGGGCACACGGTTCAGGGGACAGAGGCCCAGAAACACAGGGGAACTGGGAGGGCTGCTTTGCGACAGGGGAAGGACAGGCCCAGGGAACTCACTCTCCACGAGGCACTCTCCAACATCATGGGAGCCTACCAC
Organism: Pleurodeles waltl; assembly: GCF_031143425.1. Lineage (NCBI taxonomy): Eukaryota > Metazoa > Chordata > Amphibia > Caudata > Salamandridae > Pleurodeles > Pleurodeles waltl. Next base: position 1,496,539,986 of record NC_090445.1, read on the forward strand.
CATTTCCAGGAGACGATGGCAACGGTACTGGCCAAGTTTCAGGAGACCCAGCGGCTGCAGGAGGAACAGTATTTGGGGTTCAGGGAGGAACTCAAATCCATCAATTCCACCCTGGGCACCATTGTAGGGGTGCTGAAGGAACTCGTGAACACCAGGAGGGACACTGTGTCACAACGAGGAGCCCCTGACATTAGCCTGGACGATTAACTGCCCACCACCTCTGCTAATGGACAGGAGGCACCACCACAAGACCACCACACCGGCACCCCACCCCCTGCAGATGGAGAACCACCCCGCAAACGGTCCCTGAGATCCAGGACAAAGACAGAGAACAATGCCAAGAACCCCGCCAAGAAATGAGACCACCCTGAATGTCATCCTTCTGTCCCACTTTGTCACTCTGTCCATCCTTAAACTGCCCCAGCTCCACTTCCTGTGCGCCTTTGGACAATGCACCTGTGAGACTAATAGACTGGACTCTGCCATGGACATTCCTCTACCATCAACAATGACTATTTTACAACACCCTCCAATATTGAGCACTTAAATAAACACCCTTAAATCACAAAACAATCAGGAGTCTGTCAGTGATTTTGAAATTGTGTATTAGCAATTACAGTGGCAAAATGCTATATCAAATGTAATGCCAACATACCTATGTCACACAGCTCTAGTCCATGCGGAAACAAAGCAGATGTCACACAGTGGGACCCTCATCTGTGAAATTGTAAGGGAAAGTGACAACTCAGTGACCATACACTGGGTGAAAATGACAGACAGTAGAGAGGTAGTAGAATTAAATCACATGTAGCAGGCAGTGTTGTCTTCTTACCTGTGTCTCACTGGAAGTATTGCAGGATCACCGTGTTCCTGTTGTCTATGTCCTCTTCTTCTGCTTCCTCGTCTTCACTGTCCACAGGCTCCACAGCTGGCACATCACCTCAATCTGGACCATCCTCCTGCAGAAAAGGCACCTGTCGTCGCAAAGCCAAGTTGTGAAGCACACAGCAGGCCACAATGATCTGGCATACCTTATTTGGTGAGGAGAATAGGGAACCACCTGTCATATGGAGGCACCGGAACCTGGCCTTCAGGAGGCCGAAGGTTCGCTCTATAATCCTCCTAGTTCACCCATGGGCCTCATTGTAGCGTTCCTCTGCCCTTGTCCTGGGATTCCTCACTGGGGTCAGTAGCCATGACAGGTTGGGGTAACCAGAGTCACCTGCAAATGTCGAGGGACAACTGTTAGACACACACTAACACATAGGGACATCCCCAGACCCAGACAACTATTCACTCTGTATTGGGTCCATGTCCTCACCTAATAGCCACACACTGTGCCTCTGGAGTTGCCCCATCACATAAGGGATGCTGCTATTCCTCAGAATATAAGCGTCATGCACTGAGCCAGGAAATTTGGCATTCACATGGGAGATGTACTGGTCTGCCAAACACACCATCTGCACATTCATTGAATGGTAACTCTTCCGGTTTCTGTACACCTGTTCACTCCTGCGGGGGGGACCAAGGCCACATGTGTCCCATCAATGGCACCTATGATGTTGGGGATATATCCCAGGGCATAGAAATCACCTTTCACTGTAGGCAAATCCTCCACCTGAGGGAAAACAATGTAGCTCTGCATGTGTTTCAGCAGGGCAGACAACACTCTAGGCTGGGACATCCCTGATGCCATGGCCACTGTAGTTTGAAATGACCCACTTGCTAGGAAATGGAGTACTGACAGCACCTGCACTTGAGGGGGGATTCCTGTGGGATGGCGGATAGCTGACATCAGGTCTGGCTCCAACTGGGCACACAGTTCCTGGATTGTGGCACGATCAAGTCTGTAGGTGATGATCACATGTCGCGCCTCCATTGTCGACAGGTCCACCAGCGGTCTGTACACCAGAGGATGCCGCCATCTCCTCACATGCCCCAGCGGGCAGTGCCTATGGAGGAGAACAGCGAGCAGAGAGTCAACCAACTCTGAGGTACGTAAACACAGCTTACTCTGAAAATATAGCAAATTGCCATATGCCCGTATGAGTGTTTAGGCAAGGGCTAGATATGTGTGACGCAGTCCAAAATAATGCCATGTGTGCCCATCAAATGGCAACTGCCTGACATGTAAAGTGGGACAAGGGGATAAGAGGTAACTGTGCTGGCGTTGCACACCGTTGCGGTAGGCGGTCAAAGACCGCGGCGCAATCCTGCATTGGTTAACATTGGACCCTATGGTTCCCAGGAGCCAATGACGATGTACGCCGGCAGTGACGGTACGCAACGCCGCGGACGTGACCGCCATTTTCTCTCTGTTCAATCACTTGATACCTGACCTTCAACAGGAGAGGACCTACACTGCAAGTGCTGCTTTGACCTCAGTCTGGCAGAGGCAATGGCTCGTGTGTCTGGGGAAAGGGTACCTGCCTTCAGCACAGAGGAGTTGGAGAAACTCGTGGATGGGGTTCTCCCCCAGTACACGCTACTCTACGGTCCTCCAGACAAACAGTATGAGCATGCTGTATGGGCAATGTCTGTGTGGAGTGGTGTGGATGAAAGATGGGGGGGTGAGAATGAGGCGTGCATAAAACGATGGTGAGTGCATGTGCGTCATGGCAACAGTAGGGATGCGGGCCAATGACTGTGACGGTGCGGACGGTAATAACTTCTCCTTTTCCCCTGTTCTATTCCTGTAGGTCAGTGCCCACCAGAAGAAGGACATTTGCCGTGCCATCGCCAAGGAAGTCCAGACCCTGGGAGTCTACAACAGACGGAGCACCCACTGGTGTAAAAGATGGGAGGACATTCGCCGCTGAAGCAAGAAGACGGTGGAGGCCCAGCTGGGGATGGCCTCCCAAAGTGGGAGAGGTGCCCGTCGCACCATGACCCCCCTGATGTTCAGGATCCTGGCGGTGGAGTACCCAGAGTTGGATGGTCGCTTGAGGGCATCACAGCAGCCACAAGTGGGTGAGTACACTCTCATTCTGCTGATTCTGCGCACATTGTAGGTGTCTGGGTGGGGGAGGTGGGATGTGGGTTCCCCTAGGCCAGAGCGAGTTTAGTAGGCAAGGACCCTTCTTAAGGCAGGCCCTGTGGCATCCCACACCAGCTGTGTACAGTGCCAACTATACTTAGTCAGGCTCCTGTGACAGCCATGTGTGCAGCAATCGGGCATAGCCTTGTAACCCATGTCCCTGGGATTGAATAGGGAACTCCAAATGTGCTGCGTAGTGCAGGGGGCTTCTGTGTCTGTAGTGTCCGCCAACGGTAGTGGTATTGCATGCACTCAACATGTCTTTCTTCTGTCTCCCCCCCTTTTTGTGGTGTCCCTGTTCTTGTGTGCATTAGCATCATCAGGAGGATGAGCACTACGGAGTCTGAATTCACCAGTGGGACGGAGGGCGAGGGGAGCTCCACGGTGGGGACAGGAGCTGACACCAGCGATACGGACTCCTCCTCTGATGGGAGCTCCCTTGCGGTGGTAGGCCCATTTGTGCCCCCTGCATCTACAGATAGAGCCGCCACCCCCCCTACCAGCATCCCCCTCCCAGCAGCCCCTCAGCGTGTGTCCCGTGCCCGCTCTACCAGAAGGGTGGGCATTACCTTCACCCCAGTCACCTCTGCCCCTGCCCCTGTCACCCCTGCTGCCCTCAGTGAGGAGGCCATTGACCTCCTCAGGTTCCTCACTGTTGGGCAGTCTACCATTTTGAATGCCACCCAGGGTGTAGAGAGGCAGTTGCAACAAACCAATGCATACCTGGAGGGCATTCACTCTGGTCACGCAGCCCATCAGTGAGCTTTTCAGACTCTGGCCGCAGCACTGATGGCAGCCATTGTCCCTGTCTCCAGCCTCACCCTCCAACTTCCTCCACCCAGACCCAAACCCCTGTACCTCAGCCTATCCCAAGCACACCATCAGACCAGCATGTACACACCTCAACACACAAGGTAAGCTCTGGCAAACATAAGCACCACACATCCCACAGGCACTCACACAAGCATCAGACACATGCAGACACACCAACATCCACTGCCTCCACTGTGTCCCCCTCCTCCTCGTCTCCCTCCTCCCTCCCTCTCTCATCTCCACTCACACCTGCATGCACTACATCCTCAGCCACTACGTCCATCACCAGCACACCCACCACCACACCCCGCTCACGTGTACCCCCACTACCATTCACATGTCCCCTGTGTCCTCTCCCAGTGTGTCTGTGAGGCCACCTCCCAAGATACACAAATGCAGCCACACACCCACACAACAGCCATCCACCTCACGACAGCCTCCAGCCCATGCACCTTCACCCAAAGTCACCAAACGTACACCTCCTACAACCACTACCTCTTCCTCCACTCCCTACCCCCCTCCAGCTACCCGTCCCAGTGTTCCTAAGAAACGTTTCCTGTCCAACCTTGACCTCTTTCCCTCACCTCCCCCACCCCTTCAGTCTCCTAGGGCCCGCCTCTCCAGGTCCCAACCCAGCACCTCAGCCACAACATCGGCGGGACCAGTGGTACCAGTAGTAACCGGCTTCTGAAGGGCGCCAGGCAGCAGGGCAGCCAGTGTGGCAAGGAGCCAGAGCACGGATAAAGCAGATAAAGTTGGCCAGTGCCCGGCGGGAGAGGGGAAAGAAATCAGCCACCAAAGCTGCTCCCAGGGGTACAGTTGGGAGTGTAGAGACAGCAGCCCCACCATCCAAGGTGGGGAAGGGGCACAGTAAAACTTGCAAGTCTGGGAAAATCTGCACGGCGGACAAGACCGCCACCAGCATCGCTGCCCAGGACAGCGCCGCCAGCAGCCCCGCTGCCCAGGACACCGCCGCCAGCAGCCCCGCTGCCCAGGACACTGCCGCCACCAGCACCGCTGCCCAGGACACCACTGCCAGCAGCACCGCAGGCCAGTGAGCGCCAATGATTCTGACGCTACTGAGGCTGCCACGGGCAGGATGAAGCACTCTGGGCACAGAGCCCCCTCCAGAACCAGTGGAGATTTACATCCACTACCTCTGTCCTTGGCAGGATAAAGCACTCTGGGCACAAAGCCCCCTCCAGAACCAGTGGAGAAAGATATCCACTACATCTGTCCTTGGCAGGATGAAACACTCTGGGCACAAAGCCCCCTCCAGAACCAGTGGAGAAAGATATCTACTACCTCTGTCCTTGGCAGGATGAAGAACTCTGGGCGAAAAGCCCCCTCCAGAACCAGTGGAGAAAGATATCCACTACCTCTGTCCTTGGCAGGATGAAGCACTCTGGGCACAAAGCCCCCTCCAGAACCAGTGGAGATTCACATCCACTACCTCTGTCCTTGGTAGGATGAAGCACTCTGGGCACAAAGCCCCCTCCAGAACCAGTGGAGAAGGATATCCACTACCTCTGTCCTTGGCAGGATGAAGCACTCTGGGCACAAAGCCCCCTCCAGAACCAGTGGAGATTATCATCCACTACCTCTGTCCTTGGCAGAATGAAGCACTTTGGGCACAAAGCCCCCTCCAGAACCAGTGGAGAAGGATATCCACTACCTCTGTCCTTGGCAGGATGAAGCACTCTGGGCACAAAGCCCCCTCCAGAACCAGTGGAGATTCAAATCCACTACCTCTGTCCTTGGCAGGATGAAGCACTCTGGGCACAAAGCCCCCTCCAGAACTAGTGGAGACTGTTATCCAATTGAGAGACTGTGGCTTTGCACTCCCCAGGATTGAACAGTGGGCAAACCACTCACTTAAAGACTTGAGAAACTGTGGCTTTGTACTCCCCAGGATTGAACAGTGGGCAAACCACCCACTGTAAAGACTTGAGAGACTGTGGCTTGGCACTCCCCAGGATTGAACAGTGGGCAAACCACCCACTGTAAAGACTTGAGAGACTGTGGCTTGGCACTCCCCAGGATTGAACAGTGGGCAAACCACCCACTGTAAAGACTAGAGAGACTGTGGCTTTCCACTCCCCAGGATTGAACAGTGGGCATGGAGCCCCCTCGTGGATCTGCCATCGTGCACTCATCCGGCTGAGGTGCCCATGCCTTTTGGGCCCAGTGGTCCACGGACTATGATGGTTGAATACCTTGGACTTGTATTCTTGGTGTATATATTTGTTTCTAGTGTACATATCTTTATATATCGCTTTATTTTTTATTACTGTATTTGAAAATAATACAATCATTCGACTCATTTCCTTTTGTCCTTGCATTCTTCCAGGGGGGGTTAGGGGGTGTAACTGTAATTTATCATGATGTATTTGTGTGTGTGCTGTCGTGGGTGAGGGTCGGGGTTGGGGTTTTGCGAGTTGTGTGTGTGTGTCACTGTTTTTTCCCTCCCCCCTCCCCTGTGTCGTAGGTGCAGTACTCACCGTGGTCTTCGCCGCCGGCATTCATGCTCCTTGTAGAGGAGCAGGAAGATAAAGGCTGGAAGAATCTGGAGCTCGGGCTCCATGGCGTCCTGGTTCCTCGTGGGGTGTGTAGAGGTGAGTGTTTTCCCTTCCAAGTCCTGTTTCCCCCGTTTTTTTGTTCGCGGTGAATCCGCCCCGGAAAAGGTGGCGGATTAGACTGTTGTAATTCTGAGGGCGGTACATTATCCTCCACCTTTCTGTTGGCGGTTACCACTGCGGTGTTTGTTTGTACCACCGTGGCGGTCGGAGTGTTAAAGTGGCTGTCTGTGTTGGCGGTTTCAGCCACGGTCTTAATGACATTTTTTTTTCCGCCGGCCTGTTGGTGGTTTTACCGCCGTTTTAACACCGACTGCCAGGGTTGTAATAACCACCTAAGTGATTTGCCCAGAATCACATGATGTCGAGCTGACGCTGAAACTTGAACCTAGTTCCACAGTTGGAAAGTCTGCAGCTCTAGCCATAATGCCACATTCTCTCCCCTAAGTGCAACAAATAATAAAGTGATCAACTGGATAGAAAAACACAAGATAGCAAATAATTTAAAAGTGCTTTGTCACTATTTGATAACTCATAAACTCTAGTTTTTAGAACACTAATCATAATTTCTATGCGAATAAGGCCTTCTCATGTTTATTATTTCTAAAGGAAATGCTTTAGGTATTACATTTTTGATTATATCAAGATGATTGCAGGTGTGCCACACTTTTCTAATAAATATAAAATGTTAGCAAACTTGTTGTTCATAAAAATACTGTGTGGAGGCCGATGTCCAGGGCATGGACTCTGATAATTGAGGGCAGGGAGGAAGGTGCGTATGCAACAAGTTGACCACGCTGGGCAGGCTAGAGGGGCAGTAGCAGCACAAGGGACCATGGAGGGCAGGGGAAATAAACCAACCATGCAGGACAAGCAAGAGAGGCTGTGGCAATATACCAGACCATGGAGGGAAAAAGGAAGAAGCAGTGTCAGTACAAACATACATGCCAACTGATCCGATTCAGGATGGACACTCCTGATGTTTTTAAGCCCAAAAGGGCTTTATTTTATGTCACCTGCCAAACAATCTCATACTTTGCAATGTAAGTCAATGGGTGAAATTAATTCCCTAGGTTTGTATTCAAAATCTCCCTTACTAGGTTAAAAATGTTCACAGGTATGGTACACTGGATCACTGAAGTTAGGAGGAATGGGGTAGGAACATAGGGCCAGATGTAGGAAAAAAGCAATTTGCGACTTGCAAATTGCGAGTCCCTGCGACTCGCAATTTGCAAGTCGCAAATTGCTATGCAGTACGGTGTCTCAGACACCGACTGCAACTCGCAATGGGGTCGCAATGACCCACCTCATGAATATTCATGAGGTGGGTCGCAAATTGCGGCCCCATTGCGAGTATAGGCACTCGCTAACATGGAGGCCTGCTGACGTCAGCAGACCTCCATGTTAGCGACCTGCTTTTAAATAAAGCAGTTTTTTTTTTTTTAAGTGTAGCCCGTTTCCCCTAAGGGAAAACGAGCTGCACTTAAAAAAAAAACGAAACCTTTAGTTTCGGGTTTTTTCAGGGCAGGGAGTGGTCCCTTGGACCACTCCCTGCCCTGAAAAAATATTTTGGGCTCCAGTCACAAACTGGAAGGGGTCCCATGGGGACCCCTTCCAATTTGCGATTGGGTTACCATCCACTTGAAGTGGATGGTAACTGCGATGCCATTTGCGACCGCATATGCGGTCGCAAATGGTATTGCATCCCAATGCGACTCGCAAATAGGAAGGGAACACCCCTTCCTATTTGCGAGTCTGAAATACATTTTGCGAGTCGGTAACGACTCGCAAAATGCATTTCTGCATTGGGTTACGCGTTTTGCGACTCGCAAACGGCAAATTTCGCCGTTTGCGAGCCGCAAAACGTTTGCTACATCTGGCCCATAGATTCAGATAACAGAAAGCATGAGGGAGACAGGTAGGGGCTACAAACTGACCTTACAGAGCAGGTGTCAGGGGATGCAGCAGCACAATACACTACCCTGGGCAATCGGGGTGGCAGAGCAGCACAATGGACCATGGAACGCAATACAGATGGGACAGGGCCATACACATGGACAACAAAGAGTAGAGGGGAAAGAGGCAAGGGCAGCAAGCCATATCGGACACACAGGAGGGACAATTGCAGTATAACAGACCATGTTGGGCAGGAGGGAGTGGGCAGGGATACGACAACAGACAAGGCAGGAGGGAGGGGACAGGGGCCTGCACATGGAGAACGGAAGGCAGGGGGCAAGGGGGCAGAGCTGGAGCAGAAAGTTGACTACGAAGGACAGGAGGGATGGGCACTGGAAGCAAAACATATCATGGAGGTCAACAGTGAGACTATAATGGCATACACAGAGACAAGCAAGTTGGAGGGGCTGTGGAAGCACAGAAAGCAATGTATTCCAATTAAGATTGTTAGTAGTAGCACAATGGCCATGGTGGGCAAGAGGAAGTGGGTAGGGGCATGCACAAAGGACCATGAAGGACAGAAGGAATGAACAGGGGCTGGACACAGGCAAGAGAGGGCATGGAAGGAGCTTCACAACAGACCATGCAGGAAGGCAAAAGGAGCAGTTGCAGCACCACAGATCATGAAGGGCAAAAGGGAGTGGCAGCAAAATGGACCATGGAGGACAGGAAGGAGGTAATGGGGCCATGGTACTTGGACTGGTAGGGTGGAGGCGGCAGGGACAGGTGGCAGTCATCTGACCATGCTAGGCTGGTGGGAGGGGCAGTGGAAGCTCAACAGAACACTCAGAGTAGAAAGGAGGGGTAGTGGCAGGTCCATTGAAGAAGGTGAGCAAAAATGGGGGAGCAGAGGAAAACACACAGACATCAGAGGGCAGGGGAAAGGATGGTAGACGCAACAAGCTAAGCACAGAATTGGACAATGGAGGGCAGGAGGAGTGGGCAAGGAAGTGGGCGGTTCGCCCGCCAGGAACAGGATGGCGGTATGGGGTGTCGTGGGGCCCCCGTAAGAGGGCCCCACAAAGAATTTCAGTGTCTGCTTAGCAGACACTGAAATTTGCGACGGGTGCAACTGCACCCGTCGCACCTTTCCCACTCCGCCGGCTCCATTCGGAGCCGGCTTCCTCGTGGGAAGGGGTTTCCCGCTGGGCTGGCGGGCGGCCTTCTGGCGGTCGCCCGCCAGCCCAGCGGGAAACACAGAATCACCGCGGCAGTCTTCAGACCGCGGAGCGGTGTTTTGGCGGGGGAACTCTGGCGGGCAGCCTCCGCCGCCCGCCAGAGTTAGAATGACCCCCAGAGTCCCTTGTAGGATTTAGGGTGAAGGTGGGGCTCCGCCTTAAACCCTAAAAGCTACCTTGCCCTGTCATTTAACCTACTCCGTTATAAAGAAGCCTGACGACCCAAGCACCCACAGCTTATGTTTTGCAATATCGACCAGCATTGAGTGCAATTGAATCCACCTACCTATCATCAACTCATATTTATTATCTACGTGAAGTGATATTCGCTCCCATCAATCCATCAAATGACTCACTTGATGAATGTTTAATATTGATCAGGCTATGATTATCCCATAGTACTACCTGCGCTACTCTTGTGCTTTCTTAAATAATTGGCCCATGGACATTCTCAGCTATCGCAAGACATTGATGTTTCAGAATACACATACACTGGAAAGATCTTCACCCACTTCAAACAGTGAAAAAACACATATCCGTAGTTGAAAACATTTGTTACTTTTCCATTATTGGTCATCAGTTGAACATTAATTGGCTCGATAAGCTTCATAACACCTATGATCAGAGTTGAATCCATTTTACTCAGCATTTATTTTCCTGCGGATTTTCAACTATATTGAAACATCTGCTAAAATGTATCTGTTCAAATGCACGTGAACTTAATTCCACTTTGTTCATCTCTCGAGGGATTTCAACACATTGGAGATCTAAGTACTTTTTTTACATTCAGTAAGATCCAATTAATTAAATAGTTGTCTTGATCTTTTTATTATTAATCGTTCATCAGCTTCAACTATTGTGACAGTGTCACGTTTCTGCCATTATATGAACATTATAAACTAATAAAGCAAATGCTGAAAGCTGACCTGCCTCTTATTACCAAGTGACACTAAAAGTATTGCACATGCTTTTTTTGGATTTAGACTGAAACATGAATTTGGAGATGGAACTAGACTTCTATACAAATGTTAGCAGGCTAGGGCCACAACTATAAAAATATAAATTTGTTGGGCATCTCACCTGAGTCTATTGGAAAATGTTTATTTTGTGGAAACATAATTCATTTTATTTTCTGAGTGATGCAAAACTACTGAGAGGTGTTCGCCGGGAAAATTGAGATTCTACCTGCATCACTTGTAGATTTGGCCTAATCATGCCTTTCACATTCATAGTAAAACTACTGAATATTCAAGAAAAAGAGAGTTGAGCCTGAAACTGGAAAATGTAGGCTTTTTGGCAGATTTTTACGAAGATGTGAGGAAAGAGAAGGCACCATCACTTTTGAATTTCACTCATGTCATTATTGTGATATCTAAAATAACAGAGAAAGTAATCTGCATAATATTGATGGGGATTTGTTGTCACTACTTGAACAAACACAAATCCAAATCAGGAACGGATGGTAAGTAGCACTGTTTATCTGAGGTCGTCCAGGTACCTTGTTCTTTAGGAAATTAGGGCCCGCATTTATACTTTTTTTAGCGCCGCATTTGCGCCGCTTTTTGGCGCAAAACGGCGCAAACCTACAAAATACAATGGCATTTTGCAAGTTTGCGCCGTTTTTGCGTCAAAAAACGACGCAAATGCGGCGCAAAAAAAGTATAAATACGGGCCTAGCTAGGTGGTTTGGGGATAGGCCTCGTGAGGTAAATTATATCTTATAGCAGTAAGATTCAAACACGTGTTTAGTGCTTCAGAGGGTACGTAAAGTAGGCATGAGTTTTTTTCAGCAGCAGTAGAATCTAGAATTAATATTTTTTTTTTCACTCGTGTAAAACCTGTTGAGGTGCAGCAGATTTCCTAGAAGACAACGGTTCTAATTTCGCATGAATACTTCAACACCCTCAATTTTGTACTGAAAAGGTTGCTTAGGGCACAAGCATAAAATGATGATACGTGACTAGGGTTATACATTTTTTGTGCAATAACTGTAAATTCTGCTTACACATTTTAATTATTTTGGGCGTATTCACGAAATGCATCTAGTAGTATTATTAGTAATAGTACTATAATTTTACTTACAAATGTTGTTCACTACTATACATGAGGTCTCCACCACTCCTATCTTTTCTGTGCTCAGTGCTCCACTCCACAGCAATGCTCTACACAGGAAAACCTACATTTTAATAGTAAGTGTGGAGGGATAGGGGAGTGATTCGAAAATGGGAGTACTTACTACAAAATGGAAGAGGCGAACAGAGGGTTAAGGAGGGGTTTGTGAAGGCTAAGGAGTGTTGTGGGGTGGGACATGCACGCATCCACAAAAAAGCCCACTGATATTCACAAACTGCACTGCTATGGTTACTACAGCCAAAAAAGACCCAGCTGTCATAAATATGCTCCAGCTCCACACTTGGTAAGTCCAGTACCCCCACATATGCTGCTACACCCTCCTTAGAAAACAATGACAGTTGGTACTTAACATAGAGCCTTGCAGAAAATGTTACGGAAACGTATTTTGACTTCTTGAAAATACATATTTCTTTCTTTCAATGTTAAATACTATGTACAAAAATGCATTGATTTTATTTCAAACATTTTAATCAAAATAAATGTAACTTTTTTAAAAACAATAAAACAATTTAAATGAACTCTAAAAATCTATCTTTAAAATATTTTAAATAAATTTAATATATTTGAATTAATTAGATCTTAATGAAAAATCAGGTTAATAGTAATGTTGTAGCATTTTGTATTTTATTATACATTCAAAATAAACACATAAAATTATTTTACATTATTTTTAATAGAAAACTAGCTTTATTGATGTATTTTCTATGTGTAATAAACTTTTAACAATATTTTTATACTTTACCATATGGATATCTCTGCCACAGAAAATATGTCCACCTTCTGAATTTAGAAAGTGGATAAATGTAAGACACTTTGTAGCAAACTTGCACCCGTAAATGGTGAATAGCCAGCAGTAGTAAACTTACCACAAAGTGAAAGAGTAAACTTATTCTTCTTGATTGATTTGTGTAAAAGGCCATTTTTATGACCAAGAGAAAAGCTTATGAATATGTTTCCTCTAAAGACAATGTTACAGGGCTTGGGTGTGTCCCAATTGATTACCAGTGATTGAAATTAATTCAAGCATTCTACACATTTTTTTTGTATGTTTTAGTGCACATTTATAATAGTGTTTTTTTCAGAATAGTAACGTAAAATCCATTGTAACGATTAGCTTGGATTTTAAGTTACAATTAAATTGAGTCACCGAATCACGGTTCTAGCATTATATCTAGCATTATAAGGTATTATAATATAACCCAGTGCATTGCTATGGAAGAACCAGCCAGTCCACAGTTAAAAATGACTATGGAAGGTTTCACTGCCAGTACATGTAAAACTTAAGTATGCATGTCCTACTATTGAATACCATGCTTTATGTTGATTACCATGTATTAAAAAGGCAGGTTTAGGCCTGGCAAAATATAATTTTACCATTATGAAAATGCAATTGTAAAACTGCACACTCAGGCAGCAGGGGGAATCCTTAAGACTTACTTTTTTAGCCTTCCACAGGTCCATTGGTGCTCCGAAGAACCTAAAGAGGGTGCTACTGTTATACCCACTGCAAGCCTGTGGATGGGAGAAACTCCTGGCCACTGCCTAATTAATGTATAAAACGTTTCCAGGAGTTCCTTTACCCACTTTCCAGCACTTTGTTGTGCTGTACACAATTCCACAGCGTCCATCTCTAACAAAAAACAATACGACAGAGCTTTTCATCTGTCATGCAGAGCTCTGTGCACACTCCTGAATTGTGCCTAAGGAAATGAGGCTCTCCCCCCGCAAATCAGACCTGCAACATGATTTTCCCCACTAGGGTTGCTGCCACTCTGGCTACTAGGACAATGGCAGGAGCCCGGTGTGGCTGCATCTGCCTGTGACAGGAGATGCCCCATAGTAGCTTGTGCACTTGGTGGGCACAACCCGATGGCGTCCTATGAGAAGGAGGTTACACCTTCTCCCAGCCAGGTTCCTTTTGTTCACTTTCCTGCGAGCCATTCATGCCTCCCAGCCAGCCACTAGGTGACAATTGAAGATGAATTCCGAAAAAGCTAGTAGGGGCTTCAGGCAGGAAAATGTAAACTTTTGAAAAATAACATTTTCAAAATAGTAAATTAAAATTCGGAATGACCATTAGATTTAATTTTAAATTACTAATAATATGAGTTCCTGAATCATGGTTCTAGGTATTTCTAAACTGAAAATATGTATCATACCGTACTATAATGTAACCCAGTGCTTTTCTGTGAGAGAGACAGCCTTTCCATGGTGAAATATGATTGGAGATGTATGCCCTGTCAGGACATCTAAAAATTAAGTTCTCATCTAATTCTTTTTAAATGCCATGCAACCTGCCCTATGGGTATTTAGGGCCTAACTCTAAGGTGACTAATGGGTGTTAAACAGTTAAGTTTATGCCTGGCAAGACGTTTATTATGCCAGGTTGAATTTGCAGTTTTTAAACTGCACTCTCAGGATACAGGGTCAAGCCTGAGGACATGCTTTGTATTGTCGCTTTATTGGTGGCACAGTAGGTGCTAAACTAGTGACATTTAACTTACAGGCCCTCTGTACACAGGGTACCTTATGTTAGGGACTTCTAGGTAAGTGAAATGGATAAATTAGGATGTTTACGCAATTTACCAAGGGGCACATGAATAGTCTGATTACGCCGAATTTCCATAATTTTTTTGACACAAATTCTGCACAAACCTAACCTTGCGTCAATGAGATGCAAGTTAGGTGTTCCCATCTAAAAAACGGTGCTATACCCATATCCCCACATTTGTCCCCCCCATGCTACAATGATGCACGGTGGGAGGATGGGCTAGATAATAGTGCAAAGCTTGTTTTGCATCATTATTTAACACCTGGGTCAGACCAGGCGTTGGGGGACCTGTGGACCCGTTTCAATGGTTAAACATAATGGAAAGGGCCCACAGGTGTCCTCCCCAAGCCCCAGGAACACCCCTACCCACACCAGAGGGACACCAGAAGATGGGGGACCCCATCCCAGGTAAGTAGGGTAAGTGTTTTTTAACTTTTGTTTAAAGTGCCATCAGGGGCCTTAACTTGGGGCCCCCTGCATGGCACAGAGAACAATGGACATGCCCAGGGGACACTTGTCCCCTGTGCTGGCCATTGGGTTGGTGGGCATGACTCCTGTCTTTCCTATGACAGGAGTCATGTTTTTGGTGGTTGTGCGCCAGGAAATGGCACTAGAGGTTAGAGGCATTTTTTGTCTCTAATCAGGCTAGCATATTTTTTTGACGCACAACCCCCTCCTTCCCTTCTGCCACTTCCACCCGGCTGGTGTCTTTTTTGAAGATGCTAGCCCAAGATTAGCTCAAGCTTGCTCAATTCCTTTAATATGGCACCCGGCTGGTGCTATGGAATGGCGCAAGATGGCGCGATTCTTTTTGCCTCAGAGCACATTCACTTTGGCCTTGTTGGGAGAGTTCGAGTTAGGAGAGTATATTAACCAAAAAAAGCAATAGTTAAAAAAGTTGGGGCAGTCCTGCTAAATGAGGCAGTTTCTCACAATGTACTTAGTACTACACTGAAATTTTAAACTCAGTAGAAAACCCCAATGGTGAAGGACCTATTGTAGGCTCAATCAAAATTATTTACAAACTTGTTGGGCTGACGAAAAAACATTTTTATACTTTAGGCTCATCATTCTCACAGGAAAATGTAACTGCTACTAACAGTGGAGTATATAGGGTGCACACAATTTTACTTGCACTCATGAATTTTGACTCAACATCATCCAGTTACCTTCTGTTGATGACTCACTTTCTTCACTTCTTTCCTGCACACATCCTGCATTTTTTCTAGATCTCCTGGTTTCCTGTGTGCCAGCCTATTCAGCCTCTTTTCGTTTATTTATGTGCCTGCTCCTCTAGTATAGTTCATTGCTTTGCAGTCACCTCTATAAATACACACACATTTAGTTAAGCTGGAAGACACTTTGGGGCATATTTATAAGCAACTAACGTCACTGGAGCGTCACTTTACATAACGCTCCAGTGGCGCTAACCTCTGCTCAATATTTTCAAGAAGGTGCAACGCCACGTTTTGTGGTGTTACAAGTCCTTGTAAATATGGGCCCCTCCCACGCAGAGGTGCAATGGGTGTTGCTGTGGGCGTGCCACAGAAACACCCATTCCATTTTCATGCTACCTCAGATTTATGAGATTTTGTAAACCTGAGGCAGCACAAAAATATAACGCCACCCCAGTGAAGGAGTTAGCAATGCACACCAAGAAGGAACAGTTTTATTCCTCCTCTTTTTTTTTGCTTTTTCTATAGGTTCTGTATCCTGCAGCACCCACAGAAAGAGCAAAATGCCAGAAATTATTGTTTATGGTGTCCCTTCCTGCACATAAACAATAATTTGAAAATTACTCTTTGGCACTTCTCTGTGTGCTGCATTCTGCAGTACACACAGAAGTGCCAAAGCACCATTAGTGACTGTTTATGTGCAGGAAGGGACACACATAAACAATCAAACCCTCAATGCAGGCATCCTTGCACAGTGGTGCAAGGATGCCTGCATTGACGCTGGCAGCTAAATTAAGGGCCAGCACAGGGGACAACACAGGGGTGAGCCGTATTCACTTAAATACGGTGCATCCCTGTGTTGACGCGAGAATCGGAGATGCTACGGACTGCTGGAGGAGACGCGGCGGAGTGCTGAGGCAGTCTTCCGGTGCTGCACTGCATTCCATAGTTCGGAGGAGTGAGGAGCTGCTGCTGGGCAGCGGGGTGGCAGCAGGAGTTTGCAGCATGCCAGTGTACCAGTGCCAGGGAGCCGGGAAGGCCGAGAGGCTGGGAAGAGACTGAGAGGCGGGGGAGAGCCACAAGAGGGCTAATTACGCCTGGAAACACCGGAACGTCTGCCACTTCCGCATCTGCCCCACCTTTGCCTGTCCTTTACCTGCCCTCGCCCATGCTAGTGTATGGTTCTGGTGCCCTGACCTGGGTGCTGTAACCGGGAGCAACAGGGAGCCTGTGAGGAGCATGAGAGCTGCGCTTTTCCTGCCCCACCCTGCCCCATCCCTACCCTACGGTTGGAAAATTGGATGGAGGATAGACGCTTGTGTGGAGACGCACTAAATGCAGTGGTGCAGACCCTTGAGCCCCTGATCCTAGTACCCAGCAGGCACGTGTTGTGGAGCACCAAGATACTGAGCGACCAGGTAGGCAGCAGGCTGAAGACCCGCAGAAGTCCTGTTGAAGGATCATCCTTGGATTGTGGTGGCTGTGGTGGATGTGGCTGAAGTAAGGTGGCAGTGGGGGGGGCTGATTGAGTTTTCCCTTGGGGCAAGGAAGTAAGCGATACCCCAGTGGGAGGAATACTAGAGATACTGGGGGGCCCCATAACAATTCACATCTTCCCCCTCCCCACACATCCACCTGCCACCCCTTCCACCTCCTTGACACACCACTGTAAGGAGCTGTGTCAAGAACTGTGATAAGAACTGTGCAGTTGGTGTACACTCCCCCCAGCCTGGTCCGGGGCCAGAGGACCAGAGGATCTACTAGGAGGTCAAACGAGGGTCTATTGAGGCTTACTGACCCAGCAAGACAACAGACGGTAAAACCCAGGACTGAGACGGGCAATTAATTGGCGAAGTGTGGCTGTGGCATTAGAGCCAGAGCCCTAGGGTTGAGCTCGAGAGGGGCAGAAGCGGGCAAACTAGGTTCGGTGCAGCTTGCTTCACTCCTTGTGCTCCCCCGCTGCTGCTGCCCCCGCCACCTGGATTGGGACAAGAAGTAAGAAGTAGCATAGTATATTGTGCACTGTGACCATCCCGGTCACTGTGATTGCTGAACTATGGCCTAGGCCCTCCCAGGACACTACCATTAACAAATCTGACGATAAATTAACTGGTCC
Organism: Pleurodeles waltl; assembly: GCF_031143425.1. NCBI lineage: Eukaryota > Metazoa > Chordata > Amphibia > Caudata > Salamandridae > Pleurodeles > Pleurodeles waltl. The sequence goes on from NC_090445.1 coordinate 1,496,557,521, forward strand.
CAGCTTCCGGCTGAAAGCAACAGAGAATGACGCCGAAAAACAAACAGAGTCTTCATGCAAGACAAACTGTGCCCAGACGCTCAATGAGAGTATTTAGTAGACTAGTTATGATGCACCCCTCAGGTGTAAAGCCCAAGCTGCAGGAGAACCGTTGACCCCTCTCCTCTCCACTCCCAGGGCCACTATGGACCTATGTTCACAGGACACTGGTCCTCCCCTGTTGCACCTTTCATGTCCCCCATACTCCTGGCTAGTGCCAGAAGCGAGGCTAGTAGTGGGGTAGACGGTAGACCCCCCCAGGAAGCTAATAACCAGTTTCTATCAGAAGGTGAATAAGGCACCACAGCCGCAACAGACCACCGAAAAGACCAATGTAAAGCCGAAGGAGAAGGAGGGGTCTGAGGTCCAGGGGGGTGATCTGGAGAAAAATGACAATGCTGATGACCATGGGGTTGATGAGGATGGAGAGCCCAATGAATGGTTGGCGAGAAACGGTGAGAAAAGAGCTGCCGGAAGCAACATAAAAGGCACTAAACTCACTCTGGTTGGACCACTAGGGTTCGGGCTAGTGGATGAGGTGGTGAAGGTGGTTATGGAGCAAATTTGTGGAAATCTGTGTTCTATCCCGAAGAGCCAACTTAGTGTATCGGTGTCCCAGAGGCTAAGGTGTCGGCCTCGGATATCACAGGGAGGGGAGTACTGTGGTGGCATACTCGAGCCCCCGTGTCTCACTACCAGCAATTTGCTGCAATCAGGCAACAGATCAGCTGATTGGAGTGACCATATTAATGTTAACACAAGAGGGAAAAGCGACTACCTAAGCGAGAGCTCCCTGATGTCCCTGTACTTCACGCTTCCTGACATACTGTATAGCTCAGCACCCATTGAGCATGCAAAAGGACCCGTAGAGCCACCTATTGCTCGGCTGGCCTTTGGTGATAGTTCAGCAGAGGCCGCATGTTAGACCTGACAGCCTTAGGATGGCCACCCCTAACTTTTTGCCTGCCTCACTTCACTTTTTAGATATTGTTTTTGCTGGTTTTAGGACTCTGCACACGTTACCACTGCTAATCAGTGTTAAAGTGCATATGCTCTCTCCCTTTAAACATGATAACATTGGATCAAACCCAATTGGATTATTTAATTTACTTATAAGTCGCTAGTAAAGTGCACTATATGTGCCCAGGGCCTGTCGATAAAATGTTACTAGTGGGCCTGCAGCACTGATGGTGCCACCCACTTAATGTAGCTCCTTAACCTTGTCTCAGGCCTGCCATCGCAAGGCCTGTATTACTGCCAATTCGACTTGTCATTTAAAAGTACTTGCCAAACCTAAAACTCCCCTTTTTCTACATATAAGGTACCCCTAAGCTATGCCCTAAGTAACCCATAGGGCAGGGTGCTGTGTAGGCAAAAGTCAGGACATGTACCTATGTAGTTACATGTCCTGGTAGTGTAAAACTTCTAAATTCGTATTTACACTGCTGTGAGGCCTGTTCCTTTTAATAGGCAACATTGGGGCTACCCTCATATACTGTTTGAGTGGTAGCCGCTGATTTGAAAGGAGTAGGAAGGTCATATTTAATATGGCCAGAATGGTGATACAAGATCCTGCTGACTGGTGAAGCTGGATTTAATATTACTATTTTAGAAATGCCACTTTTCGAAAGTGAGCATTTCTCTGCACTTAAATCCTTCTGGGCCGTATTTATACTTTTTGGCGCACAACTGTGCCAACGCAGTTGTGCGTAAAGAAATTTAACGCCGGCTAACGCCATTCCAAAGCGCCATGCGGGCGCCTTATTTATGGAATGACGTTAGCCGGCGGAGCTGCCTGGTGTGCGTCAAAAAAAATGACTTACACCAGGCAGCGCCGGCGTAGGGGAAAATGGAGCTTGGGTGTAAAAAAATGGGGCAAGTCAGGCTGAGGCAAAATTTTCACCTCAACCCGATTTGCGCCATTTTTTTTGACTCCCAACCCCCATTTAAATTACTCCTGTCTTAGCAAAGTCAGGAGTCATGCCCCCTTGCCCACTAAGCCAATCTTTGAAGTCTCCTCCTCTTCAATGGGACATTTGGGTATTTAAACAGGGCCTCTGCCCCTACCAACTCAGACACTTTTTGAGTAGACACTCTACCTCACAGATACTTCCTGGAGAAGAGAACCTGAACCAGAATCTGCAACCTGCCCAGAAGAACTGCCTGGCTGCCCAAAGGACTCACCTGACTGCTTTCTGAGAAGGACTGCTGACTTTCTGTTGCCCTGCTGCCTTGCTGCTCTCTGGCTGTGCTGAGAAGTGCTCTCCAAGGGCTTGGATAGAGCTTGCCTCTTGAAGTCTCAGGACCAAAAAGACTTAGGGGGTCATTACGACCCTGGCGGTCGGAGACCGCCAGGGGTAATGTGACATCCGTACCGCCAACAGGCTGGCGGTACGGAGACCCGTATTACGACCGCGGCGGTAGAACTGCGGTCGCACCGCCGGGGCCGGCGGTTTGCTGCCATTTTAGCCCCGGTGGTGATAATCTGCCAGGACAGCGCTGCAAGCAGCGCTGCCCTGGGGATTATGACCCCCCTACCACCAGCCTGTTTCTGGTGGTTTGCCCAGCCAGGAAGAGGCTGGCGGTAACGGGGAGTCCTTGGGCCCCTGGGGACCCCTGCACTGGGCCCCCTAACAGGGCCCGTGCAGCTTTTCACTGTCTGCATAGCAGACAGTGAAAAGCGCGACGGGTGCAACTGCACCCGTCGCACGGCCGCAACACCGCCGGCTCCATTAGGAGCCGGCTCCTATGTTGCGGCCGCATCCCCGCTGGGCCGGCGGGCATAAACTAGGTTTGCACCCGCCGGTTCAGCGGGGATGTTGTAATGGGCACTGCGGGAATGCGGCCGCATTGGCGGCCGCATGGCGGTTACAGCTTTGCGGGCGACAGAAGCCACCCGCCAATGTTGTAATGACCCCCTTAATTTCTACAAGAAGGACTGCTTGTACAGCGAAAATCGATGCACAGCCTGCCAAGAAAGGATGAACAGCCTGCATCGTGGTGAAAAATTCACTGCACGCCAAACTGGAACAATGCAGCCCGACTTCGCAACAATAAGATCGACGCAGCTCTAGCGTAGTAACTGGAAATTTGACACACAGCCCACTGGATCGACGCACACCCGAGCAAGAATGATGCAGCCCGACTTCCAGAGAGGAAACAAGACAGCGCCTGACATGCGGTAGAAATTTCCACGCAACACCCACCGGATCGACCCAGCCCCTGTGACTTTGTCCTTTCAGCGCAGGAAATTCATGCATCGTCCCCGGGGCATCGGAAAACCTCGCAACCCGATGAGGAACTACGACCGAGCACCAGAAATCGACGCACAGCCGTCCCTGCGTGAAAATTAACGTCGCAATGGCGTGTGCGGCCTGAGAATTCCCCACCCTTTTTTCCATGCATCTCCTCCTCTGCGGTTCTTAGCAGAGATTTTCAATGCGAACCATGAACTTTGCCCTTGAAAGAGACAATTATTGCTTTTAAAATTTTAAAGACACTTTATATCACTTTTACACTGATATCTCAACATATACTTATTGCATTTTAATTGTTTTGACCTGCATCTTATCAGGTAAATATTATTTAATTTTCTAAACACTGTGTGATGTCTTTTTGAGGTGCAATATTGTGTTATTGCATGATTTATTGGACAAATGCTTTACACATTGCCGTATAAGTTAAGCCTGACTGCTGAATGCCAAGATACCAGAGGGTGGGCACAAAATACTTTGGATTTTTTGTGACTTACCCTGACTAGAGTGAGGGTCCTTGCTTGGAGAGGGGGTATCCTGACTGCCAACCTAAGACCCAATTTCTAACTCCCCCCCTGATTTTAAGTTTATTAATAATAGCTCTTCCCCTACTGGGGGTTTCTGCTTGATTGATTATATCAGCACCTCTCTCCCTGCCCGCATCAAAGGACTAATCATGTGCCTGCAGAGTCCCCACAAGTGTTTATAATTTCAAAAGCTATGATCACACAATAAAAATATTCTAGCATCGATCCTCGCATTATTGGAGAAATTTCTTGGGTCATCGGAGTATATAGAATCATTGTTAGCTGCGATATTACAGACTCTAGTACCGGGTAGAAGAGCAGAAGGGGCAAATCAGGACTTCTTCCACCAGTCTTTGTAGTATGCTACTCATAGCCAATCTAACCGCCCCCAGCCCTCTAGATGCCTGTGCAGATGCAAACTGTAGATCACAATACTGTCCAAACCAGGAGCATACCAAGGGGTAGTGGGACTTACATGCGGTAACGAAGGATGCATTGGGCCTGTTCAAGTAGGGCTGGCTGGACACACTGCAGGCTAATCCTGGAGATAGTGTGACACCCGAACCCACTGAGCCCAAGGATTTGGCAGTGGGCTCTGGGGGGTGTGGAAGGAGGGTTGGGGGGTGATAGGGAAAGCCCTTGATGGAATAGGTGTAAACCCAAGTAAGGACACCAAGAGGAAAGGAAATGGAAAAAAAGAGAAAAGGGAAAAAAAGCCATACCGTTTCCAGTGTACTCCCTCCTCAAATGGCTATTTTCAAATACTAACAATGATTCAGACAGAAAGCCAATTTCGTCCACAAACTCTAAGGATGCCCTAAGAGGGAGGATTGATACCAGCAATCCAGCCATCCCTGTTCCTGATATTGCTTGCCGCTAGGCTGCTAGATGTTTGAGTGAAGTAGCTACCCCATGATCTAACCAGTTCATGCTCCCTGCGACTACTCAGCACACGGGCGAGGTGACAGAAGGTGTTGATCGTCAACTTGACCCTCAAGGGATAGAGAAGCCTAGGAATAAGAAGAAAGGCATCACAAACAGGAATAGAAAAACAATGTTGGCGAGGACTGGTGCACGAAGAGTAATCGAGACAGGTAGTCCTCTGCCCCACTCCTAGGAGAGGGTGGCAATTTCAACTGAACAGGTTGATTTGCGAACATCTAGTGAACTGAGGGTTCACCCTGATTCAAACTTGAACCCGGATGCTGCATCATTCTCGGTGCTCCTGGGAACTAGATGCATGGTTAGTACGGATGCTCACCATGCTTATCATGCTTTTACTGCTGCCACTCTTGGTACTGCATCGGCAAGAAGATACAGTGGACACTGCCTGGAGTTTATTGATCTATTCCCAGATATGGGCTTAAATTTACCTCTAAATAGATGACAACTACTAAGCCTCTTTTATGTGGTGCCAGAGCTGAGAGTCCTCTCTTCCAGTGATATGAGACTAGTAAAACTGGGTTACAAGCATAGCCAGACTGACAATTGCAGGGGGTATGCCTGTTCTGGATCCTTTCAAAGTGACTCAGCCCACTCCTGCCCTTTGGCCCTGGTTATATTTGCCTTGACTTTGACAGATATTCTAATCCTTAACCATGCAGATTGCTTTCATATAATGGGGGTTGATGTGCAGCCATGCCCTAACTTTAGCAAGGAGGAACCTAGGTGGGATGAGCGGTGTGGGAATAATCTAGATACATTAAGGACTGGGAGTTCTTCCAGATACAGACCGTTATTATGGCAAAAAAAGGAGAAAACCATAGTTAAAGATAGTGAAGGGCGAGAATCATTGACCATTACTACTCATAAGAACTGTAGGCAGATTAGGATTCCCATTAACGATGAGAGGGATAAAGAGGACAACTTTGAAAATTGGTCATGGGTAGCAGCAGCATTGGCAGGGAGCTCCGGAGCAACATTTAGAACAAGCGCGGATTGAACAATGAGGAACTATACTATTGCTCCATCATGCTCCCCCCACACCTATTCCATGTAACAAATTGAAGGGGGTCTGCTTGCAAATTTTGTCCTGTATTATAGCTGGTCTGTCTAGCAGGCTGGAAGATAACAACCGGTTACAATTTGTTAGTCTATATGATATCTGCTGCTTCCAAGAAACCTGGGCAGTTGAAAGAATGTGTGTTAATGGAGTCCTGGGTTTTGACATGCTGGCCACTAGGCCCAAGAAGGGACACCCATCTCAATTTGGATCTTTGCAGGCTAAACTACAAAATAGAACATTTAGGTGTGCCACACCTGCTGGCTCGTGCTAATATCCAACATGTGAGACCTTGGGCAGCAAGGGATAAAGGGAGTGCACTGGAAATGTTGAATGTGTATATATCCCCCTGGGATGGTCCCCGGGGGTACAGGTGATCTGGGAATAATGCTCCTCATACATTGGCAAAATTAGAAGAGGTACTGCAAATGATAAAACATCAAGGGGACATGATAGCGATAGGGATGTGATACAGGTATGTGGAGACTTTAATACATCGGCTTGTGATGCCATAAATAGCAGTGAAATTGTGACGAAACATCGGAGTATGGAAATCCCGGAGACAGCGATGAATTGACCAAAGTCTAAAACAAAAGCTGAGGCCTTCACTGATCTTATGCTCAACAAATGCCTTTGCTTTGTTAATGGCTGCTCCAAGTTGGACGGTGCTGCAAAGGCAACCTTTGACAATAGCAGATCTCAATCTGTCATCGATTATGTTATTGTCAATGTGGAGGTATGGTCAGCTATCCTTGATATGGCTGTCGTTAGTAGGACAGAAAGTGATCAGAACCCACTTGCTCTCAACATGAGGCTAAATGTTCTGGGGCTTGGTAATATGATAGGGCTGGGACTGGGGTTTTATGAGGGGGAGATTGCCCTGACCAACTGCAGAAAGAGAATACGGTGAGATGAGGGAAAGTACCTGCAGGACCTCCCACAACTTGAACTCATATTGGCTAAATATGGCCAATTTATCGCAGATGCTTTGCCCACTGCCAGCTCCCTTATCCTGGCGGCATATGATGCAATGATAGGGGAGTTGAGGGCCTTGTTGTCCAAACCTGCAACATCTAAGCCTTGTGATATTAGTAGAAAAGGGAAGATGGGTTGCAAAGGCGGGTTTGATGAGAAGTGTATAAGGGTGAAAAGAGAGGTCTCACTAGCCCTATCCCGGCGCCATGATAGTGCTGCTGCCGAGGAGAAATTTAGAGCACATAGAAAGGGCTATAAGAATTTAATGCCAATTAAGAAATGGATGTATTAAAGTAAACTCTGGGCTGAACTTAAAGAAACTACCGCTGACCACGACCCTAAAAGATTCTGGTCATTGGTGGCAAGAGTGGAGAAGGGGACAGCGACTGTTGTAGATCCTTGCATAGGCCCCCTTGCCTGGGTTGATTACTTTAGTACATTATACAGTACTTCTGTGGCTGATGCCCCTCCTACTGCTCCTTGTGAGATACGAATTTTAATCCCAGCGGTAATTAGAGCACTGGGAGCAATGAAGAGGAATAAGGCCCCGGGTACAGATATGGGGCCGGTGGACCTTTTCCGTGAGGCATCACCTTATTGGTCCAAAATACTCACCAAGGTGTTTAATGCAGCCTTGGAGGGGAATATAGTACCACAGTCCTGGTGCTCTGCTGTTATTGTTCCGATTTATAAGAAGGGTGACCGAGGATGCCCTCCTAATTATCAGCCGATCTCTTTGCTTGAGAAGGCTGGGAAGGTCCGAGGGAAAGTTCTGTTGAATCGCCTCCAGGGTTGGGTTGACGCCCAGGGTGTGTTATCAGAAGCGCAAGCGGGCTTTCATTCCCAAATTGGAACCATCAACCAGATCATTCGTCTCTACATGATCTCGTATAAATTTGCTGTAATCAAGAAGTGCTTGTTATATCTGGTCTTTATAGATCTGAAAGCCGCCTTTGACTCAGTAGGGGTAAACTATGGAGATCATTGTTAAGTTTGGGGGATGATGCCTCCCTAGTGAAAGCTATAGCATCTTTCCATACGGACAACATGGCTACTGTAAGGTATGGAATGGGTAGGGATTGTACAGACCCCTTCAAGGTACAAATGGGTATACGGCAGGGCTGTGTGCTGGCACCACTACTTTTTAGCCTTTTTTTGAATGATGTGACCCAATTCCTTTTAGGGGAGCAGATAGATGTTCCCACTGTAGCGGGTAGGAGGGTTCCAATATTGTTGTTCCCGGACAATCCAGTTTTTATGGCATGCAATGAAAATGAAGACCATAGTCTCCTTGCCCATTTTGCGAAATACTGTGAGGGAAAATTATTAACTATTTATTCCATGAAGACCATGGGAATGACCTTGCGGCCTTCCCCTAGCCTACGGAGGAAGTTGATGATTAACCATGCCCCAAGGCATGAGGTTACCAAGCTCTTTGATTATGTAGGGGTGTGTTTTTTTAAGAACTTAAGTTCTGACACCCAAATCCAGAAGGCAGCCATAGCCCTTGATCAAGTGGCTGAGGCAATATTGAGTTTTAAACATAAAGCTGGAGGCCGTGGTGTTAATATCATTCTGGAGATATATGCTAGAAAAGCAGTGGCTGCAGCACTCTAAGGAGCAGACCTCTGGGGATTTACGAATGTTAGAGTGCTGCAGGTTGCAGAGAATAATTTCCTGAGAACTTTACTGGGGCTGGGACCAGGAACCCCCCTCAAAGCGGTGTATTCAGAAGCTTTGGAGGAAGTCATCTCGTATGATAGTCCTGGAGGGTGTTCCTGGGGAGCTCATGTTAAAAAGACTCTGGAGAACCTCCGGTTGAAGGACTTGTGGGAGCATCCGGGTAGAGTTACTAAAGATACGGAGGGCCACATAAAAGAACGATACTAGGAACTCCGTAATATGAGGGTGTACTCAGGAACTCAGGCCTGATTCAATCACGCACTACTATTTTTACAATGTCTATGAACCAGCTCCCTAGGCATACTTGGATATACTGTATCCGGAATTGAAGAGGACCTTCTATATGAAATACAGGTTGGGAGTGCTACCCTTAAGAGGATACCTGGTCCACACTCATAGGCTGACAGAAGGTTTGGAGTTTTATGACTGCACCCCTGGGGAAGTGGATAATGTGGCTGATTTCACCCTCGCCTGTAAGTAATTTGATGAGGCAAGGCATCAGTGGTTTCTCCCTCTTTTTAGGGCTAGTGGAGTAAATTCTACGAAAGCTGCACTCGCACTTTACGCAAGGCCGGGTAATGTGTGCGAACGTAACCTGGTTGCCTCATATATATGGGCCGCTTGGCCCAGGTTAAGGGAATTGCCAGTCAAACTAGGGGTGGCTGTTTTTTAAAAAACATATTTTTTTTAATAATGTCTGTTAGGGCCCTAGGCGATAACGGTATGATGAAATAGGGTCTGCCCCGTCATAACGTTAGGACCCCTTCTTCTCCCTTAAAAGTCCCTGTAGCTATGTGAGTTATAACTGCAAATACAAAATACTGTGAGCACAAGCACTTTGCCTTCGGGTCCCCCCCCCACTAGTAGAGGACAGGTACTGACAGTCGTTCTTAAATCAAATTTTTATATCTAATTTTTTTTTTTGCCGATATGTGATTTTTTATGAATAGAGAGACTGCTGCTATTGTAATTTAAACTGTGACTATAAGGCTAATATGATTTTTTTAAAGTCTTTTATGATGTGTACTTTTATATTATTGTAAGGCATGTTGCTGTTACAATTTAATATATTGAATTATACATGTGGAATTTGTAAACTTCTCAAGCTTTGTATACTATGAATTTCGCGCAATTTCCTAAAAAATCACATTTCATGCTTTCACTGAATTTTCTCCTGCACTAGTTTGTTCAGAAAATGTTTCACTGAGAGACATTTTCAATTCAAACTCGATTTGTGTCAGTATATATTTTTTACGTAAGGTATGTGCTCGGTTGAAATAAGTCACATAAGATCTGAGGAAACCTCATTTGATACCAAAACGGTAACTTCATGACAGTATGCAAAATATGGCGCTTTATCATATCACTTTAGTCTTAACTTTGGTTTGTGGGCATTGCAAACACTATAGCCTAACAACAAATGTGAGCAGAAAATGTTGCTGTTGGCAAGAATTACAAGGTCCTAGAGCCTCAGGAGTGCCACTTTTAGTGACGCTCCAGTGGTTCTGATCTGTGCACCACCTTTACAAGGTGACTCTAAGCCACTTTTTGTGGCTTGAAGCAGCATTGTAAATGTGGGCCCCTACAACGCAGTTTTCTGAGTCAGAGTGGCATGCAATGGGTGTTGTTGTGGGCGTTCCACCACAACACTCATTGCTTTTCTTGCTGCCATAAATTTACAGGAAGGCATCAATTGGTAATGCTCTCCAATGGTTGAGAATGCAGGTTGGGGTTTAGCATCTTCTGGTAGCTTGATCTGCCAATACCCTGCAGGCAAGTCAAAAGTGCTCAGATACTTGGCAGATGCCAGTGTATCTATCAGCTCATCTGCCCTGGGTATAGGGTAAGCATCAGTCTTGGTGACTGTGTTGAGCCCTCTATAATCCACACAAAACATCATCACCTCTTTCCCATTCTGTGAGTGAGGCTTTGGTACTAGCACCACTGGGCTGGCCCAGGGGCTATCTGAGTGCTCAATCACTCCTAGGTCCAACTTCTTCTGAACCTCGGATTTAATACAGTCCCTGAAATGGTCAGGGTGCCTATAAATCCTACTTTTGACAGGTAAACTGTCTTACTATCAATGGTATGCTCACACTAAGTGGTCTGACAAGGTGTAAGTGACAAGAGTTCAGAAAATTGACCTAGGAGGTTCCTGCAGACCTTCTTTTGCTCTGCTGTAAGGCAGTCTGCAAGGATAACTCCTTCTATTGAGCCATCAGCTGCAGATTTGGAGAAGAGGTCAGGGAGAGGGTCACTCTCTTCCTCCTGCACCTCATCAGTGGCTATGAGTAGAGTTAAGTCTGCCCTATCACAGTAGGGTTTCAGGTGGTTCCCATGAAGTACTTTTAAAGGACTTATGGGAGTGCCTAGGTCCAACAGGTAGGTGACCTCAACCTTCTTCTCCACTATGAGATGTGTTCCACTCCATTTGTCCTGGAGTGCTCATGGTGCCACAGGCTCTAATACCCATACTTTCTGTCCTGGATGGTACTCAGCCAGGACAGCCTTCTGGTCATGCCATTGTTTTTGTAACTCTTGGGATGCCTGACGGTTTTTAGTGGCCTTTTTCATGTACTCAGACATTCTTGATCTTAAGCCAAGCACATAATCCACAATGTCTTGTTTAGACAAGGGTTGCTCCTACCCCTCTTTGACAAGTGCTAGTGGACCCCTAACAGGGTGACCAAAAAGGAGTTAAAAGGGGCTGTAGCCCACCCCTTTCGGGGGTACCTACCTGTAGACAAAAAGGAGGTATGGCAGTAGGACATCCCATCTCCTTCTGAGTTTTTCAGAGAGTCCCATGATCATGCCTTTTAGAGTTTTGTTAAATCTCTCAACCAGTCCATTTGTTTATGTGTGATAGGGTGTGGTGAATTTATAGGTTAAACCACAATCTTTCCACATTGCTTTTAAGCATGTAGACTTGACTTTACTACCCCTGTCTGATACTACCTCTTTGGGGAAGCCCATCCTGGAAAATATTCCCAGTAGGGCCTTTGCCACTGCAGGTGATGTAGTGCTCCTTAGAGGGATAACATCTGGATATCTAGTGCCATCGTCCACTACCACTAAGATGAATCTGTTTCCAGAAGCAGTTGGAGGATCAAGGGGGCCAACAATGTCAACCCCAGCCCTCTCAAAGGGCACCCCAACCATAGGCAGTGGGCCTTTGGGGTGCCACCAGTCTTGCCACTGGCTTTGCAAGTGACACAAGAGCAACAAAACTCTTTTGTGTCTTCAGACATGTGAGGCCAGTGAAAGTGAGGGACCAGTCTGTCCCACGTTTTGCTTTGCCTCAGATGTCCAGCAAGGGGAATGTCATGTGTCAGTGTTAGGAGGAATTCCCTATACTGCAAGGGAATGACCAGTATCCTGGTAGCACCAGGTTTTGGGTCCCTTGCCTCAGTATGAAGGAGATTGTTCTCCCAGTAAACTTTGTGAGAGTCACTGACATCCCATGCTGCCTATTTGACAGCTTGCTGTTTCAAACCCTCTAACATGGGACAGGTCTGCTATGCCACTCTCAGTTCCTCCCTAGCAGGCCCCTCTGCACCCAAGAGCTCAGCTGTATCAGCCTGAAGTTCCTCTGGTGTAGGATCAGCACAGGGAGTTGACTCCTCCTTGTCAAAAGGGGAATCTTCTGGAGAGGGAGGGATAGTGGACAAGGGTTTGCCCTTTATTCCCCATGTTTCTGGGAGCACTTGGTCCGTTGTTCCAGGATCCAAGTTTCCCTGTCCTCTTTGCTTCTTGGCCTCAGCTCTGGTGACAGCAAAGATGTGCCCATGAATGTCCAGCATTGCTGCAAGAGCCTCCAATTCCACTTCAGCCCAAGCTGAAGTCCCCAAATCATTGCCCAGTAGATATTTTACAAGTAGGTCAGTGGATACCACAACTTTCTTTGGACCAGTACCCCCAGTTGAGCTTCAGAACAGCCATGGGATGGCTAACAATATTGTTTTGGGTGTCAGTCACTTGGTACTGGTGACCAAGTAGGTGTTGCTCAGGGGCTGCCAGTTTTTCCATCATCATACTGACACTGTCACATGTGTCCCTGTAGGCCTCAACCAGAACACCATTTATTAGGGGTAGTAGCTTGTACTTATCCATATTAGGGGGACAAGCAATCAGGGTGGTAGGGTCAATGCCACCATCTAAGACTAAAATAGCCTCAGTGGTCTCCCTAACTAGACCATTCTCCACTACATTACCAAAAGTGAGCCCAGCTACACCCTTAGATTGACTTTTAAAAACATTTTTCCCACCACCATTGCTAATATTAGGGGCACCAGTGGAAGCAATGGGGTGTGTGGTGGTGGGAGGTTTGGTTTTCCTCCTGGGACAAGTAGGGTCACTTGCCCAATGGCCTTTGATTTCACACAGGTAACACCAAGTCTTTTGACTGTTAGTTGGAAGAGGATTTGGGCACACCCCCAGAAGATTTTTGGTAACCTGATGTAGACTCTGACTTTTTATCATTGTCCCCACCCTTATCAAGAGACTTACCATCCTTCTTCTTGTCCTTGTGACCCCCTGGAAGAGCTTTTCTGCCCACCCTTGTTCTGACCTCTTTGTCAGCCTTCTTTCCAAATTCTTGGGGAGGGGTCAGATCTGAGTCTACCAAGTACTAGTGCTACAAGTCAGACACACAATTGTTAATAATATGCTTTCTCAGGATTTGATTATATAGACCCTCATTATCAGATACTTTGCAGCCATGTAACCAACCTTCTAAAGCCTTCTCTAAACACATGGGGGGTTATTCTAACTTTGGAGGAGTGTTAATCCGTCCCAAAAGTGACTGTAAAGTGACGGATATACCACCAGCCGTATTACGAGTTCCATAGGATATAATGGACTCGTAATACGGCTGGTGGTAAATCCGTCACTTTTCCGTCACTTTTGGGACGGATTAACACCTCCTCCAAAGTTAGAATAACCCCCATAGTCTATCCAATCTTGTGAAGAGTCTTTTCTGATTTCTCTGAACTGAATCTATATTGTTCAGTGGTTAAGCCAAATCCATCCAAGAATGCTGCTTCAAAACATTGTAATTATCTGAATCATCTTCTCTGGCAGGAGGAGTCTGTCTGTCCCCTTGTAGAGAAGGGCAACCAGAGAGTAGCAGCCCACTGCATCTGAGGGACCCTCTGAACTTTACAGGCCCTCTTGAGTGCAACAAACCACTTGTAGATGTCATCCCCCTCCTTGTATGTGGGAACAATCTTGGGCAAATTTCTGGAGTCAACTGTGTTCTCTCTAACATCATAGCTCCTGAAACTGCTACTGCTGCTGCCATCATGGGGAACTAACCTCAACCCCTGTCTTTCCCTTTCCTTAGCTAAGGCTTCCCTGTCTATGACCAACTGTTGCTGGTGCAGCCTCAGTTTAGCCTTCTCCATTCTCAACTTTCTGAGTTCCTTGTCTAGGGAGTTATCCTCTGGATTGGATGTGTGGGACACTTTTGAGACTGAAGTGCATGGGAATATGTAGAGGCAGATCTTTCCCTGGCTTGTGTAACCCTAGTAACCTGGCTTCTAGGTGTGAAGGGAGCTCTACTTGTCTGTGACCCCCTTCCTCTGCCAACTACACTAGATGGTTTACCAGGAAAAAGACTTTGTGAAGGGCCCTCCACTACGTCCTCAGGACCCTCTCCTGATTCTAGTGTGTTGGAATCCCCCTATCTCTCATCTTCCTGGTGACCAGACTGTTCCTGGTCATCCTGGGGACGGATATTTAAAAGGAAATCCTTGTTAGGGTTCTTCCCAACCCCTAGGATTCTCTCAAAGCAAAGCCCCCTCAAACTTTAACATTTTAGATTATCATGATTAGTTTTGATAACCCTAGGGGTGGCCTCAGAAGAAGAAATAGTGATAGAAAGTTAGAGTAAAGTGAAAGGAAAAAAAAGACCTACTTTATCTAACTTTTAGACTTTTAGAAAGCAAGTGAAAAGACTAGGTATACCTTTTGGCTTACTCCAAGTACCGAGAACACTTTCCTGAGGAAAGCACCTGTGAGAGAGAGATAAGGCAATTGCAAGTACTCATCCCAGTGCTGCACCACCAATGTAGGAGGCTGGCCTGGTTTGTAGTGGGTACCAAAGGTACTTACACCTTATACCAGGTCCAGTTATCTCTTATTGGTGAAATGTATCCAGTGTCTACAAGCCAGGCTGTCTAGAGGTAGCTGTAGGCAGAGCAGCCAAGGCTGAACTAGGAGACATTCAAATCTCTTGCAATATCACTGCAGTTACACAGTACTCACACACATGAAAGACTATACTCAGTGGCACCAAAAATAAAGCCACTCTATTTTAGTCACACAATCCAAAACATACTTTGGAGACTACAATCCGGTAGGAGGTAAGTAAATGACATAATATGTACACTAGTAACCAAAAATAGGTAAGTAAATAGTCAGAAAATAGTGCAAACAGTGAAAATTACAATACGTTGCAATGAGCTTGGGGGAACACAAACCATATACTAAAATAGTGGAATGCGAAAGTCGGTTTCCCACCTAGGAAAGTGTATTGTATAGAGGGGTGCTGGGAGTGTAAGAAAAACCCAAAGGTAAGCAGAATACCCCACCCAGAGCCCAGGAAAGCAAGAGTAAAACACAATAAGTTTCCTAAAAAATCACTAGAAGTCATGATAAAAGATAATGCAAGAACCAGAAGAGACTGAAAGACACCAACAATGGATTCCTGAACCTGAAGACCTGTAGAAGAAGGGGACCAAGTCCAAGGAGTACTGAAGAGTCCAGGGAGAACAGGAGCCCCTGCTAACCCAGATGAAAGTGCAAAAGAAGAACCTCCAGTGAGAAGACAAAGTCAGTATTGCACCAATGAAGATGGATGAGGGTTTCCTGGTTGGTACAGAAGATGTCCCATGCCAGATGGATGAATGCAGTCTGGTATGCATTGCCAGATTTCGCCAACAAGTGTTGGTACATGCAAAGCTTGTGGTTAGCGGGAAATGAGGCTGCCAGGGACCAGGAAGGACCTGGTGACCTCTACCCAGGAGGGACAGACAGAGGGGGCTCTCAGCAACTCAGAGAACCCTCAGAAGACCAGGTAGCGCGCACAGGAATCCCACAGCATGGGGACAAAAGAGGTGCAAATGGAGGCCCATGCAGCATGACAAAAAAGGATTCCCATGCCGTCAGAGAACCACTCAGGAAGCTGTGCGTCGCAGGATGGAGTGCTGGGTGTTTAAGCTGTGCTGTGCATGAAGAACTTCTTGGAATGTCACACACAAGCCTTAGCAACAGCAAGTGACGCGGTGCACCGGGGTACTGTCTTGCGTGGGGAGGCAAGCTCTTACCTCCACCAAATTTCAATATGTGGACAGTGGGACTTCTGGAGTCACTTTAGTCCACTGCCTATGTTGCTGGATCCACGACTGTCATCTGGAGAGGGGACCCAAGCCACCAGTCGTTGCTGCGGAGAGGTGCCTCCTGAAGCAGGGAAGTGACTCCATCTCTCCACAGGAGATTCCTTCAGTTCTTCAGGTGCAAGTTGAAGACAGGCAGTCCTCGGAGGATGCACCACCTGGAACTGTTGCAGTTCCTGGCAGGAGCTGAAGATGTTGCAGAAGTCATCTTTGCTTCTTTGTTGCAGGTTTTTAGAGTTCTTGGAGCAGTCATTGGTTGATCTGTCGGTAGAAGAAGAAGTAAAGAATGCAGAGGATTCCTGCTGGAGTCTTGCAATCCTAATATGAAGAAACACCCAGAGGAGAGACCCAACCAGGTAAGCACCTATCGGGGGGGTCTCTAATGTCACCAGCTGGCAGTGGCCACTGAGATGCTCCCAGAGTTTCCTGACCATCCTGAAAACTAGATGGGAGAACCCAGGGAGACTCTGGAAGAGCGCTGGGCACCACCCCTGTGGTGGTGATAGACAGGGCAGTGATCACTCCCCTTTCCTTTGTCAAGTCGCATGCCAGAGCAGGGACTGGGGGTCCCTGAACTGGTGTAGACTGGATTGTGCAAGGAGAGCATCATCTGTGCCCTTCAAACCATTTCCAAAGGCCCTGGGAGGATACTCCTCCCATGCCTGTATACCTATTTCCAAAGGGAGACCTCTCTCCTAAAGGAAATGCATTGTTCTGTCTTCCTGGGATTGAGCTGCCCAAGCCCCAGGAGGGCAGAAGCATGTCTGTGAGGTGGCAGCAGCTGGGGCTGCAGTGAAAACTTCAGAAGGCTGGTATGGCAGTACTGTGGGTCCACTGTGGAGCCCCCAGAGTGCATGGGATTGTGCAACCAATACTGGAATCAGTATCGGGGTACGATTCCCAGTGGATAGACACTTACTTGGCCATATTCATAGTTACTTTTGTGAAGCTGTACATAGGTATTGACCTATGTGCAGTGCACACTTAAAATGCATCCCCACACTCACGAAGTCTGGGAAAATGGGCCTGGATGATGTGGGCGTACCTCTGCTAGTGCAGGTGTGCCCTCACACACAGGTACTTTGCACCCAGCCTTCAGCGTTGGAAGTCCGGATATATAGGTGACTTATGAGTGACCTGGTGCAGTGAGAATGGTGCATGCACTATTTCACACAGGCTGCAATGGCAGTCCTGTAAAAGCCTGTGTATGGGGTCCTAATGGGTGGCAAAAGGAATGCTTCAACCCATAAGGATCCCCTGGAACCCCAATGGCCTGGGTACCTATGTACCATATACAAGGGATTTATAAGGAGGGACCAGTATGCCAATTTGGAGTTGAATAATGAGTCGCCAGTATGTAGTGGCAGATTTAGAAACAGAGAGAGCATGAGCACTGGTGTTCTGATTAGCAGGACTCCAGAGATAATTTAGAAAACAGTGAAACAACCTGACAAGCATAAACCATAAGCACAGGGTCCTGATTAGCAGGATCCCAGTGACAGAGTCAAAAACACACTGACATCAAGCAGAAGTTAAACTTTTCACTTGTATAGCACACTACTCACCCGTTAGGGTCTTAAGGCACTTTACGCATACTGCTGTGGAACCCCTCCTGGCTTTTCCCTGTGAGGCGCCCACTCCTGAACAGCCCCCAGGTGAAGCCAGGCATCCAAGTGCTGTGAGGGCCATTGTGGAGATTAAGCAAGCTATTGCCCAGAGTTACAGGGTGGGACCCATCAATTAGATTAGGTACAGAGGCAAGAATTATTTGGTCCAAGGGAATTGAACCCTGGCCCCGGGTCAGATATCTGCATCAGGGTATGCCGCTCTAACCATTGTGCCACTCTTCTCCACTGATAAATCAGCGGTAACATGCCAAAAAGAGGGTACTTTCTACAATTATGACTTAAGGAGGAAGATTTATCAAGACTTTGCTGGGGCAAAGTCAAGAACAATTGTCACAAATGAGTGCAAAGTCTTGATAAAGCATTTTTTCTGCTTTAAGTAAATGTCCCATGGGTGGCCATGGGCGTTTAATGCAAGGCTCTAACTACTAAAATTGGCAGGGAGGACTTTATGCAAAAATATAAAGCCTCTTTGAGGCAGAGGTTAAGAAGGAAAAAGATTTTCATTTTTCCTAACTTTATGACAAATTGCATATGTGCTGCACCATACAGCATACATGAAATGTGCAAAAAGTTTTAAAATGAGTCTAATAAAAGGCAGGAGAAAACATTCTGGCCCCCAGGAGGAAACACATCGCACAGCCAAGTAAAACAGACTCTCAATTTGTTGAACCTATACCATGATTGAATTTTTTTAGTGGCTAATGCATGCTTCCAATGTTAGATGTCACAATTAATAAACAATTGGTCTCATATATGAGGCCCTAGTGGCACAAGGCCGGTGGGGCTCTGGTGGGCAG
The DNA here is from genome assembly GCF_031143425.1 of Pleurodeles waltl. Taxonomy (NCBI): domain Eukaryota; kingdom Metazoa; phylum Chordata; class Amphibia; order Caudata; family Salamandridae; genus Pleurodeles; species Pleurodeles waltl. The sequence continues at coordinate 1,496,575,820 of NC_090445.1, forward strand.
TGTACCAGTCCATATTTACAATGCCACGCAAAGACACCTTGCATATTTTTTCATGGCCTTGTTAATATCGACCGCTTTCATGCTTAACACTGCGTGAAAGGGGTGTTCCCTGGGTGTTGCAGTGGTTGTCACCATGCAAAACCCATGAAACCGGAAGGACTCTGATGAATTCCCAGATTTACATGTCTGGGAATGTGTCACATTCTTATGCCACCTCAGGGGTGGCATAAGAATGATGCAATGGGGAGAAATATCTTTATTGTATTTTCCTCTTTCTATGTGTGCTGCATTCTGTACCTCTTGTGATTGTTTTTGTGCTGGAAGGTGTCTCTTCCTGCACAAAAACAAACACCCCTACTATGCAGGCACCCTTGCGCCATGGTGCAATGCTATGTTCATGCTAAGCAGCAATTTGTGCCCCAGCGCAGGGGGAGAGGACAGAAATGTTCTGTATCTTGTACTTGCTGTGCCGCCCTGTGCCGCATTCCTCGTAAATTAGGTCCACTGAGTCTTTAAAAAATATAGGATTCTTGCACTTTACTCTTCCCTAGAAAACTGCACAGAGCTCACTGGTAGTTCTGGTGTACGACCTGTAGCATCCGGGAAAAATGCAGCGGTCCCACTCCTGCAAGGAATAGTAAACATGCGAGGGCAACGTAACATTCATGCTGACAATATTAGCATACTATTAGTACTTTAACTCAAAATTGAAAGTACCTAATGGTCTGAGGACCGTAGAAATTAAAGACAAACACTGTTCCTATCTTTGGTTGGAACACAAATGGTGCCCCCTAAAGTTGGACCGCCCTATAGCCGTACCTGGTACCATAACCTACTTGGTTGTTGTGCTTTTGAGTATTACTTTTTAATAACTCTTCCCTGCAGTGTTTCAATCAAGCTTTGTCTCCCAATGTTTTTATTTTATTAAATGAATCACAATTTCAAAAAATGTCATTAAGTGATAACACATATGGGCGGTCATTCTGACCCTGGCGGTCAAAGACCGCCAGGGCGGAGGACCGCGGGAGCACCGCCGACAGGCCGGCGGTGCTCCAATGGGGATTCCGACCGCGGCGGTAAAGCCGCGGTCGGACCGGCAACACTGGCGGGCTCCCGCCAGTGTACCGCCGCCCCATTGAATCCTCCAAGGCGGCGCAGCTTGCTGCGCCGCCGAGGGGATTCCGACCCCCCCTACCGCCATCCAGATCCCGGCGGTCCGACCGCCGGGATCCGGATGGCGGTAGGGGGGGTCGCGGGGCCCCTGGGGGCCCCTGCAGTGCCCTTGCCACTGGCATGGGCATTGCAGGGGCCCCCGTAAGAGGGCCCCTAAATGTATTTCACTGTCTGCTGCGCAGACAGTGAAATACGCGACGGGTGCAACTGCACCCGTCGCACAGCTTCCACTCCGCCGGCTCGATTCCGAGCCGGCTTCATCGTGGAAGCCTCTTTCCCGCTGGGCTGGCGGGCGGCCTGAAGGCGACCGCCCGCCAGCCCAGCGGGAAAGTCAGAATTACCGCCGCGGTCTTTCGACCGCGGAACGGTAACCTGACGGCGGGACTTTGGCGTGCGGCCTCCGCCGCCCGCCAAGGTCAGAATGAGGGCCATGGTCTTTACATTATACTATTACATGCTGAACTATGAGAGCCTCCCAATCGTTTAATTTTGTCACCTTTGCCCTTCAGGGCCCACCAAACAAGGCTGCAGTGGTTCAATATACTACCCTGCTCTCTTTTTTATGAGCTTGTATTTTATAAAGTTAATTCCTTAAACCTGATATTTCTTTGAGTTCGATTTTGATTTTCAGAAAGTACAGCCTGTAACAAAATAGCAGTGCTTGCCCCTTTCTGTTTCTGAGCTGTGCTGTCTACAAAGATGCACTAACTGGGATAATTATTGGCAGCGCAAGCGCATAAAAACAGACACTTGACTGTGTTATCAGCATTTGCTGCTATTTATGGTATTGACCCCTGGGCCTGTATCATGATCCTGATGTTCGCGCTGTGCAGCACTGACACAGAGGGCGTCTGCACATTTAGGCCCATATTTATGGAATGTTAGCGTTGCCTTAGTGCCAATTATTTTGGCACTAAAACGGTGCTAACTTAACTCCATATTTATATTTTGACGCTAGACCAGTCTGGCATCAAAATATTTAAGTTAGCACTATTTTTAGGAAGCGTCAACCCATCTTGTGTCAATGAGATGAAAGGTAGGCCTTCCCTTCCTAAAAATAACGCTAGCCCCCAACGTCATATTTAACTCCCAATGTAGATATGACACGCAATGAGGAGGCGGACCTAAATAATGGCGCTAAGCCTGTTTAAGCGCCATTATTTAACGTTAAAGTGCAGGTAGGCCCATTTCCATGGAAGACAACCATGGAATGGGGACAAAGATGCCCACCCCAATCCCCAGCAACACCACCAACCATAGCACAGGCAATCTACAGGAGGTGGGAGCCTATCCCAGGTAAGTTGCAGGTAAGTGTATGTTTATGTGTTTGGTGTGCCATTGGGGGCCCCTTACATAGGGCCCCCTTCCTGGCACTGGGTGTGTAAAGCTTTTCCTAGGGACACTGGTCCCCTGTGGGGGGCATTGGGCTAGGGGTAATGGCTCCTATCTATACTTAGACGGGAGTAATTTTTTGGCTGCGTGTGCATCAAAAAATGACACTAGGCTGACTAGCAGCAGATATTTTGCCGCTAACCAGCCCAACATCATTTCTGACCCACTAGCGCTATTTCCCCTAACGCCATCCCTCACCAGATAGTGTCATTTTTTGATACGCTAGCCATTCCTTAGCCATTGTGCACCATTTTATAAATATGGCGCATGGATGGTATTAGGGAATGGCATTAGCAGGCTTTAAATAAATTGACTCACTAATGTGCCAGTGCAGTTGTGCATCATTTTACGTAAATATGGGCCTTATTTTTTTTAATCCACAGCATATATATTAACTCGGAAAATCTGCAAGTTAATGCATGTGTTACCGACCGTAGACCTCAGAAACACAGAGAACCAATGAATCCCCTTTGTTGTGAGCCCTGGTGCCTGTAGCCTATGCACTAATTCTGAGTTTTTTTAGTTAATGCATGCACTAAGGTCGAAAAAAGAAACACATAGACCCCGTCTGTGCAAACGTGGTGCAGAAAATAAGATTATGATACAGTCCCTGATGTTTTCTGTGCATTGTGAGCTAATTTGCATTCTAGTCAAGATAGAAAAAGTAGATACCTTTTTTCTTTAAACGTTTACCATTCACAATACCAGTGCCCTGAGTAGAATATCAAATAAAACTGAATATTTCTCTGTAACTTAAACTTTTGTGCCATAACTTGTTGAAAAAGACACAGGGGATCATTATAACTTCAGCGGACGGAGAAGCCTGCCCGCCAAAGTCACGACTGGCAGGTTGCCACCAGTGCGGCCTCCTGGCATCAGGCACCATTAAGAGACTCTTGCTGGGTCAGCAGGTGGAAGCTGTGTTTTCACCCACTGGCCCATTGGAAAACGGCCTAAAGCATTGTCTCCAGATCATAATAGAGCCGGCGGCAATGATGCAGTGTGTAGGATGCACCAGCACCCATTGAGATGTTCACTGTATGCAAAGCAGACAGTGAACATCGCAACAGGGCTGTCCAGAGGGGGCTCTGCACTGCCCATGCCAAGTGCATGGGCAGGGCAGGGACTCCCCTGGGGACCTTCACCCTGTCTCCGCCAGCGTTTACATGGAGGTGCTACCAGCATGTAAATGCAGACGCAGAAGGGACTCATAATCCCAGGGCAGTGCTTGCAGGGCTGCCCTGGCGGATTAGGACCACCAGCACTGCCAGACTGACAAAAACTCATAATCTGGCAGTGCTGGTGGTCTGACCATGGTAATACTGCCACGATCTTAAGACCGCCAGGGTCGTAATGACCCCCACAATGTTCATTTTAGTTCTCTCATACTTCGTATATTGAGGAAGTACACATTTGCAGTTAATAATGAGCTACCCATTTGGAGGCTAGCACAGCCGGTAAAAATATGCTGTAACCCAATCCCTTCCTTTAATAATATTTGTGCACATTGCGCAAACACCCTTATAACTTCAGTTACCCAGTGAAACTTCACTAAAGCACATAAAGACTGAGGGCAACTTGTACCACTGAATTTATGGTGTTAATTAAGTGGAAAAATAATTGTTAAAATGTTTGATGCTCTGCATTACTCCAAACACACACAAGAGGGGAATGTTTGCAATAAGTCTAACCTCTGGCAATCTCTCGGGTGGCATTTTAATATGCAGTTTTTGTGGCCACCACACCACCTGAGATTAGACCCAGCCATATGCTAATCTGTTTTAAAGCTGCTCCAGATTAGATTTATTTGCAAGAACCCTCCCAAAACCTTTTGTGTGTTTAATGTACCAGCATAAATGGCCATGGGTATGCCCAGATATGGGTTTTTGCTCACTGTGACACAGGAGACACGACTGAAGAGCCCCAATCACAGTAAAATCAGTTTTGCGTTACTTGTTTTCTGGTTCAGAGAGGACCTTGTTTGGCAGTTCAGGCTAGACTGTTCCTATTGGAATTATTCTACATATTCCACACATATAAAGCTGGAAGTCAAATTGGAAGCTAAAAACTACAATAGAGGTAACCCGGCCTGTGCGTATTAATTTCTGATTTTGTGCTCATTTGTACTACAGCCTTTTTGGACTTTTTAGGAACTGGGTGTGAAAATCCCCACTCTTTTCAGCAGGGTATGAAAAATGCAGCTGTGAGGAGATTACTACACATGGTAACTAGTCACCATTCCTGCAACTTCACACAGGAATATGCATGGTAGGCCAATCATATGCATATTTACTGGGTGGGAATGTTCAAAATATTCTGGGACATGCTGATTTTGGTGTGAAAAGTACATTTTCGATCAGGTAATTATTTTAATTTTTGATCAAATGTTTGTACCTTGATCTTTTTGTTTGGGAGTATGTTTTGCTTAACTGTGTATTTCGGAGTAGTTGTTTTGCTGTATATAAGATTGCCATAAAATGCATATGATAACTAAACAGGAATGAGGAGTAGGCTTTTTTTTATTTTTTTTGTCCTCATAAAGCCCACTTTAACGAGCGAGGATCATCAACCTGTGCCCTGCAATACAGGAGGACACATACAATTTTCACCTCTCCCGGTTATGGACTGTTCTCCATATCTGCCAAACCATACGAGCCGGTGGAGCAACCGTGTTTATGGGGTAGACCTCCTAAAATCAGGGGGGCCAGTAATCAGTGGACATGAAAACAGAAAGCAACTGCTTTGCAGAAAATTTACCCCTATAGGCCAGCACTCGTCGCTTTTATTAAGCGGGGAAATGCCGTCCAAACGACAAAAGTAGTTCATGGATGCCAGCCATTCAGCAACTGATGGAGGTAAAGACGATATCCACCCAAAACAAATTTGTCGTCTGGCCAATAATATCAGTATGAAAATCAAGTGCTTGCAAAGTTTGGGAGTCTTAGGTCCCAAGTTGTGCCAGGTGCCACCCCGAAGATCACTAACGAGAGGGTTACCTTTAACTCTGCACTTATGATTTGTTTAAGTACACTTTCTACACTGACCCAGAACCCCCTTAGACTCGCACAGCTCCAAAACATGTGGATATCATTTGCATTAGCTTCCCCACAACGTGGACAGTACCTCTCTGACTTCCCCAAAACTGACAGCTTCTGGGGAGACCAGTAGGTCCCTGTACAAGGAAAACAGATGGTTTTTCTTCAACGCGGTCGATCTAGTGGCCAACCAAAGCATAGAACAAGAAGTTTCCCTAAACTTTACCACATCAATAGCGGTAAGGGCTACTCACTATTTCTTCGCAGCCGAGGACAAGCTTAACTTTAAGGGTATCTAGTAATACCTGATACCATACGGCAATTTCTTTATGGACTAAAACCTGAGCTAGTTTCCCTTCCCATATGTTCTTCATGTCCCCCTCATCTTGGAGAGCAGCAGCCCAAGTAGCTAACTGATAATATTTAAACTTCGAGATCTTGTGTTCAGTTAGTTCCTGGAGCTGCTCCAAGACACCAGCTTTGAATCTTCCAAAATGTGTCCCCACCGCTACACCCCCTTCAATGGGAGCGCTAATTTATCAGTAAAGAATTCAGGGGTGCCAGGTGAGTCCCAGACCGGAGCCAAGGAACTATAATACTTAATTCCTAAAACTTGTCGGACCAGCCACCACAATCTGGCAGCGGCTCTGTGGATCTTCAAACGGATCTTTTTCAAGTATTTAGGGTGACCAAACTTATGCAGGAAATGCCTACCAGTCTCTAGCAGTTCCTGAGTCATAACACCCCAAAAAACAGTATTCTCCTAACTGTTGCGTAGCAATACCCGTACATTCTTCAGATAAAAAGCCAAATAGTACTTATAAAAATCTGGAGCCATAATGCCCCCTTTTTCTATTTTCATACATAATTTTTGCCAGGCAATCCTGACCCCCCGAGATTACCACACAAACGAGGTTAAGTCTGCCTGTATCTTCCTAAACCAAGACTTCCTAAATTCCAAAGGAATAGTATTGAAAAATAAAATTAACTTTGGGAGGATAATCATTTTAAGTATATTAGTTCTCCCAATCAAAGACAATGGAAGACCCGCCCAGGTTTTAAGCAATCTGCGGGTTTCCATACAGACCTTATCAACATTAATCTGAGCTAGTTCTTCAAGACAGGGAGTAACTGTAGGAGGCTGGCCTGGTTTGTAGTGGGTACCAAGGGGTACTTACACTCTGCACCAGGTCCAGGTATCCCTTATTAGTGTAGAAGAGGTGTCTAGCAGCTTAGGCTGAAAGAAAAGGTAGCTTAGCAGAGCAGCTTAGGCTTAACTAGGAGACGTGTGAAGCTCCTACTATACCACTGGTGTCATATGCACAATATCATAAGAAAACACAATACACAGATATACTAAAAATTAAGGTACTTTATTTTTATGACAATATGCCAAAGTATCTCAGTGAGTACCCTCAGTATGAGGATAGCAAATATACACAAGATATATGTACACAATACCAAAATATGCAGTAATAGCAATAGAAAACAGTGCAAGCAATGTATAGTCACAATAGATTGCAAAGGGAGCACATAGGTATAGGGGCAACACAAACCATATACTCTAGAAGTGGAATGCGAACCACGAATGGACCCCAAACCTATGTGAGCTTGTAGAGGGTCGCTGGGACTGTAAGAAAACAGTGAGGGTTAGAAAAATAGCCCACCCCAAGACCCTGAAAAGTAGGTGTAAAGTGCACCTAAGTTCCCCAGAGAGCACAGAAGTCGTGATAGGGGAATTCTGCCAGGAAGTCAAACACCAGCAATGCAACAACAATAGATTTCCAGATGAGAGTACCTGTGGAACAAGGGGACCAAGTCCAAGAGTCACACCCAAGTCGGGAGTGGGCAGATGCCCAGGAAATGCCAGCTGTGGGTGCAAAGAAGCTGCCACTGGATGGTAGAAGCTTTGGATTCTGCAAGAACGAAGAGGGCTAGAAACTTCCCCTTTGGAGGATGGATGTCCCACATCGTGAAGAAGCTTGCAGAGGTATTTCCATGCAGAAAGACTGCAAACAAGCCTTGCTAGCTGCAAGGGTCGCAGTTAGGGTTTTTGGATGCTGCTGTGGCCCAGGAGGGACCAGGATGCCGCCAATTGCGTGAGGAGACTGAGGGGGCGTCCAGAAAGACAAAGAGCCCACTCAGAAACAAGCAGCACCCGCAGAAGTGCCGGAACAGGCACTATGAAGAAGAGTGAACCAGAGCTCACCCGAAGTCACAAAAGAAGGTCCCACGATGCCGGAGGACAACTCAGGAGGTCGTGCACTGCAGGTTAGAGTGTTGGGAACTCAGGCTTGGCTGTGCACAAAGGAAATCCTGGAAGAGTGCACAGGAGCCGGAGCAGCTGCAAATCACGCAGTACCCAGCAATGCAGTCTAGCGTGGGGAGGCAAGGACTTACCTCTACCAAACTTGGACTGAAGAGTCACTGGACTGTGGGAGTCACTTGGACAGAGTTGCTGAGTTCCAGGGACCACGCTCGTGATGCTGAGAGGGGACCCAGAGGACTGGTGATGCAGTCTTTTGGTGCCTGCGGTTGCAGAGGGAAGATTCCGTCGACCCACGGGAGATTTCTTCGGAGCTTCTAGTGCAGAGAGGAGGCAGACTACCCCCACAGCATGCACCACCAGGAAAACAGTTGAGAAGGCCGCAGGATCAGCGATACAAGGTTGCAGTAGTCGTCTTTGCTACTTTGTTGCGGTTTTGCAGGCGTCCAGAGCAGTCAGCGGTCGATTCCTTGGCAGAAGGTGAAGAGAGAGATGCAGAGGAACTCTGATGAGCTCTTGCATTCATTATCTAAAGAATTCCCCAAAGCAGAGACCCTAAATAGCCAGAAAAGGAGGTTTGGCTACCTAGGAAGGAGGATAGGCAAGCAAGACAGGTAATAGCCTATCAGAAGGAGTCTTTGATGTCACCTGCTGGCCCTGGCCACTCAGAGCAGTCCAGTGTGCCAGCAGCACCTCTGTGTCCAAGATGGCAGAGGTCTGGATCACACTGGAGGAGCTCTGGCCACCTCCCAGGGGAGGTGCAGGTCAGGGGAGTGGTCACTCCCCTTTCCTTTGTCCAGTTTCGGGCCAGATCAGGGCTGGGGGATCCCTGAACCGAGGTAGACTGGCTTATGCAGAGATGGGCACCATCTGTGCCCATCAAAGCATTTCCAGAGGCTGGGGGAGGCTACTCCTCCCCAGCCCTGACACCTTTTTCCAAAGGGAGAGGGTGTAACACCCTCTCTCTGAGGAAGTCCTTTGTTCTGCCTTCCTGGGCCAAGCCTGGCTGGACCCCAGGAGGGCAGAAACCTGTCTGAGGGGTTGGCAGCAACAGCAGCTGCAGTGAAACCCCGGAAAGGTAGTTTGGCAGTACCCGGGTCTGTGCTAGAGACTCGGGGGATCATGGAATTGTCTCCCCAATGCCAGAATGGCATTGGAGTGACAATTCCATGATCTTAGACATGTTACATGGCCATGTTCGGAGTTACCATTGTGACGCTATACATATGTCGTGACATATGTATAGTGCACGCGTGTAATGGTGTCCCTGCACTCACAAAGTCCGGGGAATTTGCCCTGAACAATGTGGGGGCACCTTGGCTAGTGCCAGGGTGCCCACAAGCTAGTGCCAGGGTGCCCACACACTAAGTAACTTAGCACCCAACCTTTACCAGGTAAAGGTTAGACATATAGGTTACTTATAAGTTACTTAAGTGCAGTGGTAAATGGCTATGAAATAACGTGGACGTTATTTCACTCAGGCTGCAATGGCAGGCCTGTGTAAGAATTGTCAGAGCTCCCTATTGGTGGCAAAAGAAATGCAGCAGCCCATAGGGATCTCCTGGAACCCCAATACCCTGGGTACCTCAGCACCATATACTAGGGAATTATAAGGGTGTTCCAGTATGCCAATGTAAATTGGTGAAATTGGTCACTAGCCTATTAGTGACAATTTGGAAAGAAATGAGAGAGCATAACCACTGAGGTTCTGGATAGCAGAGCCTCAGTGAGACAGTTAGTCATAACACAGGTAACACATACAGGGCACACTTATGAGCACTGGGGCCCTGGCTGGCAGGGTCCCAGTGACACATACAACTAAAACAACATATATACAGTGAAATATGGGGGTAACATGCCAGGCAAGATGGTACTTTCCTACAGTAACTTGGATCCCCAGATACCTGATTTGTTGTTTAACAAGGGAACTATTTTAAGAGGTGTTCCATCACATAATCTCGGTTTTCTCCGCATTTACAGAGTAACCCGACACCCTACCGAAATCCTCTATCAACTGTATAATTCTAGGAAAATCCTGAGTCAGGTCACCGGTGTAAATCATAAGATCGTCGGCATAGAGGGTGACCTTTTTTTCCCAACCTTGACATTGGAAGGAGGAGATCTGCTTATCGGCCCTAATTGTTACGGCCAAGGGCTCAATCTATAAATCAAAAAGAAGGGGGGACAGTGGACATCCCTGACGCATCCCTCTCTCGATGTTAAATATCAGGGATATTTTATCGTTAACCAGAATGCTGGCAACCGGGGCGTTAAATATAGCCTGAATCGCTCTGATGAACTTTGGATCCAGGTTATATTTCTCCATAACAAATTGTAAAAAACGCCAATTCACCCAATCGAAAGCTTTCGCAGCATCGAAGGTGAGAACCGACAAAGGGACTTTACCCAAAGTCGCCAGGTCTACTGCACCTAATAAATCATGAGTTACCTCATGCAGATGTCTGCCCCTGATAAAGCCCTTCTGATCCTCATGAATCAACCTACTAATGGACTCCTGGAGTCTTATAGATAAAACATGAGTATAAAGTTTATAGTCTGAATTCAACAAGGATATCGGCCTATATGAACTGCAACTTGCTGTGTCTTTCCCGGGCTTTAAAAGAAGGCTTATCACAGCCTCATCCCATGACCTGGGCATAGCAGCACCTTCCAGTAAAAGCAGATTCAACACCTCCACTAGAATTGGCACCAACTCATCGCATAGTGCACAATATAATTCATTGGGCAGACCATCCGGGCCTGAGGCCTTCCCCTTCTTTAAATAATGTATTGCTGCCTTTACTTCCCCCAGGTCTACCTTCCTCACCAGTTGTAACTGCTCCACTTCCATTAGCTGGGGAAGATGAACCACCTCCAAGTATCCCCTGCCGGCTTTATCCAACAAATGCAAGTCATCGGTGTAGAGATGCTGAAAGAACGCTACAAAGGCCTTCTCTATCTCGGATGCGGCTAGGGTCATATTTATACTTTATACTTTTTCACGCACAACTGCGCCAACGCAGTTGTGCGTCAAAATTTCTACCGCTGGCTAAACGCCATTCCAACGCACCATGCGGGCGCCTTATTTATGGAATGACGTTAGCCGGCGCTGCGGACTGGCTGCGTCAAAAAAAATTACTTACACCAGGCAGCGCCGGCGTATGGGAAAATGGGGGTTGTGCATCAAAAAATGGTGCACGTCAGGTCTGAGGCAAAAATCAGGCCTCAAACCGGACTTGCGCCATTTTTTTTTACGCCCAACCTCCATTGACATGACTTCTGTCTTAGCAAAGACAGGAGTCATGCCCCCTGCCCAATGGCCATGCCCAGGGGACTTCTACAGGTCCCTTAACGCCTGCCCTGACCCAGGCGTTAAAAAACGGCACCCATCAGGCTGTGTGCCATTTTGGGAGGCCCACCCCCTCCTGTGCGTTAAAATGACGCCAGAGTATAAATAAGGCGCACAGGCCTTAATGTTATTTTTTGGAAAGGAACGCCTACCTTGCATATCATTAACACAAGTCAGGTTCCCCCTTCCAAATAATGACACACATGGTGGGATTTTGATGTCCGCGGGGTCGGGCATCAAAGTATAAATATGGGGCAGGGTTTGCGCCGAATGTGCATCAAAATTTTTGATGCACATTCGGCGCAAGCAGAGTATAAATATGCCCCTTAGTTTTCCAGGCTAAAAGCCTACCGCAGCCTTCCTCATACTCATAATGTGTATACCGACTGCAGTCCCAAATCCTTCTATTTTCCTTCTCGAGAAATAGATGAAGATCTGTTCTAGCGGTGTCCAATTGGGCCTCCAAGGTGACTAGCTGACTTTCCTCACCTGGGAGGACATTAAAAGCTGCCTACTGCAGAAAGGCTATCTGGGATTCAAGTTGCTTTAGCTGGTTCTTTTCCTCCCTATGTTTAAAGGTAGCCAGACTGACAAGCCTCCCTCTAATAAATGCTTCATAGATGTCCCATAAGGTCTGCAAAGTGGTTGAACCATGTTTAATCTCAAAAAATTCTCTAGTGTCCCTCCTCAGACCATCGTCCACCAGCTCGTCCAAAAAAAGAGCTCGATTAGCTGTCCACCTGGGAGTGGGTTGTTGGCTGTTAAGGGAGACATGCATTTTACCACAGAATGATCAGATAGATGAGCCGGGGCATGGCCAACGTAACTCACCGCATCCCTCAAATTATTCTGACCTAAAAAAAAACGATCCTAGAGCGATGTCCAAACGTTTTGTTATTAAACGTAAAGCTTGGACCTTCCCCACCTTTCTGATGCCAGATATCACACAAGCCCAGGTCTGCGATTGCTTGTTTTATACAGGAGTGAGTTTTGGAAGAGTTCACCCTCGGTCTTGAGGTGGACTTGTCTAACCTTGAGTCCAGTAAAACATTAAAATCCCCACCTATTATGATCGGATGTTTTGCAAGGAGTAGGCTTGTGTAGTCATTTACTTATCCAAGCTAAAGATGCAATCCTGAATGTGAAGACCTCAGAACAGGATTGATATTCCATTATGAACGGAGCCCTCATTCAGACGTTTTGTCGTATTCCAGATAACTATTGCTGAAAGCTTAGGGGACCTCAAAAGAGGCAGAAGCATCCTGGGAGGATTTTGTGGATGTATCATTAAATCCAATAGAAGATTGGGTGAAGTGCAGAACAATAAGAGACTATGGGCCTGATTCTAACTTTGGAGGATGGTGTTAAACCGTCCCAAAAGTGGCGGATATACCACCTACCGTATTACGACGTCCATAGGATATAATGGACTCGTAATACGGTAGGTGGTATATCCGCCACTTTTGGGACGGTTTAACACCGTCCACCAAAGTTAGAATCAGGCCCTATATTGGGCTATCATTATTTTTATTCAAGAGCACATTTTGAGTCATTGTTTAAGGATTTTCATCTTCATCTGATGATTCCATTATCACTAACCCCAGGCAGCTTGGGAAAGAGGTTGTCCTCTGGCTCAGCTCAGAGTATCAAATAAGATACAGAGGGTGACCACAAGAAGGGTGGCTCCCAGCAGAAGGATAATAACAATAACCCTTAGTGCTTCTAGCTACCGACAAGGATAAAGATTCTTGTACCACTTTAAGTAAGCAAGAATGGGAAACCTAAATAAAGAAAAAATCTTATGAGAAGGATGATGCATTGATTGTAATCAGAGAGGCTACATGAAAGGAGTTTATGGCCCTCATTCTGACCTTGGCGGGCGGCCTCCCCGCCGTCAGGTTACCGTTCCGCGGTCGAAAGACCGCGGCGGTAATTCTGACTTTCCCGCTGGGCTGGCGGGCGGTCGCCTTCAGACCGCCCGCCAGCCCAGCGGGAAAGAGGCTTCCACGATGAAGCCGGCTCGGAATCGAGCCGGCGGAGTGGAAGCTGTGCGACGGGTGCAGTTGCACCCGTCGCGTATTTCACTGTCTGCAAAGCAGACAGTGAAATACATGTAGGGGCCCTCTTACGGGGGCCCCTGCAATGCCCATGCCAGTGGCATGGGCACTGCAGGGGCCCCCAGGGGCCCCGCGACCCCCCCTACCGCCATCCGGATCCCGGCGGTCGGACCGCCGGGATCTGGATGGCGGTAGGGGGGGTCGGAATCCCCTCGGCGGCGCAGCAAGCTGCGCCGCCTTGGAGGATTCAATGGGGCGGCGGTACACTGGCGGGAGCCCACCAGTGGTGCCGGTCTGACCGCGGCTTTACCGCCGCGGTCGGAATCCCCATTGGAGCACCGCCGGCCTGTCGGCGGTGCTCCCGCGGTCCTCCGCCCTGGCGGTCTTTGACCGCCAGGGTCAGAATGACCGCCTATGTGTGCTACAGGAAGGCACATCCCCTGTCCATCACCACCCCAGGAGTGGTGTCCAGAGCTCCTCTGTCCCGGGGTTCTGCCATCTTGTTGTCAGGATGGTCAGGGAACTCTGGGAGCATCCGAGGGGTCAGTGCCAACAGGTGACATCATAGACCCCTCCTGATAGGTGCTTACCTGGTTAGGTGACCAATCCCCCTATAACGGCTATTTAGGGTCTCTCCTCTGGGTGTTTCCTCAGATTCGGTTGTGCAAGACTCCAGCAGGAATCCTCTGCAAACTCTGCTTCACCTTCTACTGACGGATCAACCACAGAACTGCTCCAGGAACTCAACAACTGCAACAAAGTATCCAAGAAGGCCACTGCAACTCTGGAACTTGAGCTTCTGCCAGCAACTGCAACAGTTTCCAGGTTGTGCATGCTCCAAGGACTGCCTGTCTTCATCCTGCACAAGAAGGACTGAATTTCCTGTGGAGTGACAGAGTCACTTTCCTGCTTCAGCAGGCACCTCGCTGCAGAGACGACCGGTACTCTGGTTCCCCTCCCCTGACAACAAGCGTGGATCCTGGAACACAGGTGGTGGTCCGAAGTGACCCTGACTTTCCAAAGGTCCAACTTTCCAAATTTGGTGGGGGTAAGAGCTTGCTTCCCGAAGCCAGACAGCACCCTATGCACCGCGTATTTTGCAGCTCCTAGGGCTTCTGTGTGCTTCTCCAAGGAATCCTTCATGCACAGCGTAGCACAGGTCCCAGCACTCTATCCTGTGATGCTCAGCTCCCTGAGTTGCCCTCCCTTGGTGTGGGATCCCTTTATATAGTGCTGTAATGAAAGTGATTTGCAACTCCTTTGTCCCTGTGTCCTGGGACTCCTGTGGGTGCTGCCTGGTCTTCTGAGGGCTCTCTGAAGTGCTGAGAGCCCTATCTGTCTCCTCAATCCAACTTGAGACCGCCAGGTCCCTCCTGGGTCCAGGTAGCGCCTTTTCCTGCCAAATGCGTCTTTTGCATGAGCCAACGCTTGTTGGCAGAATCCAACTATGAAAACCAGCCTGCATCCATCTACTCAATGTGGGATATCTCTTGCACCACGCAGGAACACACAGATGTCTTTTTTGGTGCATTTCTGAATTGTTCTTCTAACTGGAGAATCCACTTTAGCACCTTCATCCGGGTTAGCAGGGGCTCCTGTTACTCCTGGACTCTTCACCTGTTCTTGGTCTCCTCTCTCCACTGGTCTTCAGGTCTAGGAATCCATCATTGGTGTCGTGCAGTCTTGCTTGGTTTTTGCATACTTTTTTATCATGACATTTAGGCCCTCATTACAACCCTGGCTGTCGGTGTGAAAGCGGCGGTAATACCGCCAACAGGACAGTGGAAAAAAAAATTGAATCATGACCATGGCGGAAACCACCAATATAGACAGCCACTTTAACACTCCAACCGCCACAGCGGTAGAAACAAACACTGCAGCGGTAACCGCCAACAGACAGGCTGAGGACAAAGTACCACCCACTGTATTTCAACACGCATATCCACCACCTTTTCCGGGGCGGAACCAGCGCTATCAAAAGCACGGTGGAAAAAGGACACAGAAGGGGAAACACTCACCTCTTGACACCCAACGAGGAACCAGGACACCATGGAGCCCAAACTACAGGTGTTACCAATGCTGCTCTTCCTCTTGCTCTATCAGGAGCAGGACAGATGCCGTCGGGGGAGGGAAAGGAGAGTGACACACACACGCAACACGCAATACCCCCACCCTCACCCACAACAACATACACACAAATACACAACATTACATATACACCCCAACAGCCCCTGGAAGAATGCAAGGACAAAATTCAGTCATTGTAACGATTGTAATCATGACCAATCTGATAGTAAAAATTCTAAATTCAGTATATACAAATATGTACACCAACTACACAAGTCCGGATAGTGTACCAATCATTGTCCGTAGACCACTGGTCCCAAAATGCATGGGCGAAGCCCACACAAGATACCTTACTGGAAACGGAGAGAACACTGCTGGGATAAAAAATAAACAGGCACTTCAGGTGGAGGGGGAGGGGAGCACTTCAGCCAGATGAACGCATGACGCCACTGCTACACGAGGGGGCTCCATGCCCATTGCTGTATCCTGGGGAGTGCAAAGCCACAGTCTCTCAAGTGGATGTCATTCACCACTGGTTCTGGAGGGGGCCTGGTGCCCAGAGTGCTTCATCCCGCCAAGGACTGAGGTAGTGGATGTATTTCTCCACTGGTTCTGGAGGGGGCATGGTGCCCAGAGTGCTTCATCATGCCAAGGACTGAGGTAGTGGATATCATTCTCCACTGGTTCTGGAGGGGGCCTGGTGCCCAGAGTGCTCCACGTGCAGTGTGGCTGGTACCATTCCCTCACCGGGGTGTGTGTGCCACAAGATTGCAGAGGAACAGGTAGCATGATATGCCATGGAGGCAGCGACATACCCCACAATGCTGCGGCTTCGCCTTCCACCTGCAGGTTCAGACAGTGATGGAAGTCATGCCTCATTGAAGCTGGCCAGGGTCCAGGAACTCTCCTCCAGCCTCGGACGACTGACCACTGGGGTTGGCATGCAGGTCAGCGGTGGTGCCACTGTCCGAGCATGTCGCGGGGCTGGTGTCGGTGCTTGCGGCAATGTCTGTGGTGGCGGTGCTGGCGGTGGTGCATGGGTCAGCACCTGCTGAGGGACACAGCAAGATGTCTCCTACAGCCTCGGACGGCTGCCCACTGGGGAAGATGCTGGGGACTGTCGCTGAGGCTGTAGACGTGCCAGTGTCTGTGCAGATGGCTGTACAGGTGGCGGTGCAGGTTGCGGTGCAGGTGGTGGTGCAGGTGGCAGTGCAGGTGGTGGTGTTGGTGGCAGGGCAGCTTGCGGTGTTTGCCGCCGTACAGGTTGATGTTGTTGTGGACAGAAGGGGTGACATTGGTGCCACCGTGCCCTGACCTGCTCTCCTGCTTTTGTCCCTTCCCCAAGTTTGATGATGCCGCAGATGTCTTGCCACTATCCCCCTTTGTTTTTGCGGAGCCCTTGGTGGCTGGTAGGTGTGGCTTCTCCCTCCAGGATGTGGGCACCTTCTTCACCTTGGCAGGTGGCGGAAAATCCTTGCCCTCACTACATGGCACACTGGCAGCCCTGATGGGCGGTTCACTTAATGTCCCCACAGTTGCTGGCACCACTGTGCCTGGGGATTTGGTGGCTGAGGTGCTGGGCTGGGACCTGGAAAGCCTGGCCCTAGGGGAAGGCTGGGAGTTGAAGGGAAGAGGTGAAGGGTTGCCAGGAAAAGTTTAGACACACTGGGACGGGAAGATGGAGTGGGTTTGGGAGTGGAGAAAGAGGTAGTGGTTGTAGGAGGTATACGTCTGCTGAATTTGGGTGAAGGTGCATGGGCCGGAGGCTGTAGTGTGGTAGATGGCTGTTGGGTGGGTGTGTGCCCCGTTTGTGGAGGGGTCACAGACACACTGGGAGAGGACACAGGGGACTTGTGCATTGTTGTGGGGTGGTGACTGCCAGTGAGGGGTGTGTTGTGATGGGTGTGCTGGTGATGGAGGTAGTGGATGAGGATGTAGTGCATGCAGGTGTGAGTGGAGATGATACTGGAGGGAGGTGGACGATGAGGAGGAGGGGGACACAGTGGAGGCAGTGGATGTTGCTGTGTCTGCATGGGGATGGTGCTTTTGTGAGTGCCTGTGGGATGTGTGGTGCTCATGTTTTCCTGAGCCACTTTTGGGTTTTTATGTGTGTGCATGCTGGTCTGATGGTGTGCTTGGGATAGGCTGAGGTAGAGGGGATTGGGTCTGGGTAGTGGAAATTGGAGGGGGTAGGCTGGACACGGGGACAATGGTTGCCATCAGTGCAGAGGCCAGAGCCTGAAATACTCTCTGTTGGGCTGCCTGCCCAGAATGAATGCCCTCCAGGTATGCATTTGCTTGTTGCAAATGCCTCTCAACACCCTGGATGGCATTCAAAATGGTAGGTTGCCCAACAGTGAGGGATCTCAGGAGGTCAATAGCCTCCTCACTGAGGGCAGCATGGCTGACTGGGGCAGGGCCTGAGGTGCCCGGGGTGAAGGAGATGCCCACCCTCCTGGGTGAGCGGGCACAGGACACACGCTGAGGGGCTGCTGGGAGGGCGGTGCTGGTGGGGGGGTGGCTGCTGTACCTGTTGATGCCGTGGGCACAGAGGTGCCCGCCACCGCAAGGGAGCTCCCATCAGAGGAGGAGTCGCTGTCACTGGTGTATGCTCCTGTCCCCATCGTGGAGCTCCCCTCACCCTCAGTCCCACTGGGGGCTTCACCCTCCAGGGCCAAGTGGGTTGCAGCTCCCTCCTGCTCCGGTACCACTGCTCCTCCGACTGATGATGCTATTTCACACAAGAACAGGGAGACAACAAAAAGGGGGGGAAGACAGCAGAAAAACATGTTCAGTGCATGCAACACCACTATCGTTGGTGGACACAACACACAGGGAGCAGCCCTCAGCACTACGCCATGCACTAAGAGTTCCCAGAAAATTCACATGCCCATGAGGTACGAGGCCTAAGCCAACTGCTGCACACATGGAAGTCACAGGAGCCTGACTAGGTGTAGATGGCTCTTACCACTAGTAGGGTTGGGGTGCCACATAGCCTGCCTTACAAGGGACCTTGCCTACCAACTTCACCCTGGCCTAGGGGAACACACTGAAGACACCTCGTAATGTGCAGATTCAGCTGAATGAGAGTGTACTCACCCCCTTGTGGCTGCTGTGATGCCCTCAAGCGCCCATCCAACTCCGGATAGGCCACCGCCAGGATCCGGTACATCAGGGGGGTCGTGGTGCGACGGGCACCCCTTCCACGTTGGGAGGCCATCCCCAGCTGTGCCTCAACCGTCTTCTTGCTCCAGCGGCGCAGGTCCTCCCATCTTTTACAGCAGTGGGTGCTCCGTCTATGGTAGACCCCCAGGGTCCGGATGTCCTTGGCGATGGCACACCAAATACCCTTCTTCTGGTGGGCGCTGACCTAGAGGAATGGTACAGGGGGAAAGGAAATTACTCACCTATCTGGACCGTCACACTCATTGCCCACCAGTTCCCACCCATGCCCTGACGCACATACACTCACCATCCGCACATGCAGGCCTCAGCCCCGCCATGTATCTTCCATCCACACCACTCAAAACAGGTATTGCCCATGCAGCATGCTCACAGTGTACTCACCTGTTTGTTTGGAGGACCGTACAGTTGCGTGTACTGGGGGAGGACCCCGTCCACTAGTTTCTCCAACTCCTCCGAAATGAAGGCAGGGGCCCTTTCCCCAGACACTGTAGCCATCGTCGCTTCCAAACACAGTTCACAGCAGCACTTGTAGTGTAGGTCCTCTCCTGTTGAAGGTCAGGTATCAAGTGAGCGAACACACAGAAAATGACGGTCACGTCCGCGGTGGTGTGTACCATCACCACTGGCGTACATCGTCATTGGCTCCTGGACCCATAGGGCCCAATGTTAACCAATTCAGAATTGCGCCGCAGTCTTCGACCGCCTACCGCGACGGTGTACAACGCCAGTGCAGTTACCTCATTTCCCCTTGACCCACCTAACAGGTCAGGCAGCCGCCATTTCAGAGAGCCACATGGGATGGATAAAAACTGCGTCACACCTATCTAAGCCGGGAATACAGACAGATACCGGCACATTGCGGATTACAAACGTTTTTGCAAATAACACATTTGTGATACCTCCGTGTTGCCTGACTCTCTGCTCGCTGTTCTCCTCCATAGGGCACGTCCGCTGGGGAAGGTGATGAGATGGCAGCATCCTCCGGTGTACAGACCCCTGGTGGACCTGTCGACAATGGAAGAGAGACACATCATAATCACATACAGACTTGATCATGCAACAATCCTGGAACTGTGTACCCAGTTGGAGCCAGACCTGATGTCAGCTATCCGCCATCCCACAGGAATACCCCCTCTAGTGCAGGTCCTGTCTGTATTCCATTTCCTGGCCAGTGGGTCTTTTCAGACAACAGTGGCCATGGCATCAGGGATGTCTCAGCCAATGTTCTCTAACGTGTTGTCCAGAGTGTTATCTGCCCTGCTGAAACACATGCAAAGCTACATCGTTTTCCCCCAGGTGGAGGATTTGCCCACAGTGAAAGGTGACTTCTATGCCCTGGGACATATCCCCAACGTCATTGGTGCCATTGATGGTACACATGTGGCATTTGTAACCCCCCCCCCCGCAGGAATGAACAGGTGTACAGAAACCAGAAAAGCTACCATTCAATGAATGTGCAGATTGTTTGTTTGGCAGACCAGTACATCTCCCATGTGAATGTCAAGTATCCTGGCTCAGTGCATGGCGCTTACATTTTGAGGAATAGCAGCATCCCTTATGTGATGGGGCAACTCCTGAGGCACCGTGTGTGGCTAATAGGTGAGGCCAAGGTTCCAATACAGTTGACACAGGTGTCTGGGATTGGGATTGTCCCTAAGGGTTAGTGTGTGTCTAACAGTTGTCCTTTGACATTTGCAGGTGACTCTGGTTACCCCAAACTGTCATGGCTACTGACCCCAGTGAGGAATCCCAGGACAAGGGCAGAGGACCACTACAATGAGGCACATGGGTGAACTAGGAGGATAATAGAACGTACCTTAGGCCTCCTGAAGGCCAGATTCCGGTGCCTCCATGTGACAGGTGGTTCCCTATACTACTCAATGAAGAAGGTGTGCCAGATAATAATGGCCTGCTGTCTGCTGCACAACCTGGCTTTGTGACGCCAGGTGCGTTTTCTGCAGGAGGATGGGCCAGGTGGTGGTCTTATGGCAGCTGAGGAGCCTGTGGACAGTGAAGAAGAGGAGGCAGAAGAAGAGGATATCGACAACAGAAACAACATCATCATGCAATACTTACATTGAGACATAGGTAAGAAGATGTCACTGCTTCCCACATCTCATACTATTGTTGGAGCTAGCATAAGTCTGTCATTTTCACTCAGTGTATGGACCCTGACTTGTAACTTTGCCTTTCCATTTCACAGATCTGGGTCCCACTTTGTGCCCTCTGCTATGTTTACTGCTGGCCTACAGCTGTGTTACATTGGTATGTGAACAAGTAAATTGACATTGCTATATCCCATAGATATTGCAATTACACATTTGTGAAAGCATAGATTGACTCCAGATTGTTTTGTGATTGAAGTGTCTTTATTTCTGTGCAAATAAGTGGAGGGTGTTGTAAAATGGGCTGGGGTGATGGTGGAGGTGTGTCCATGGCAAAGTCCAGTCTATTTGTTTCACAGGTGCATTGTCCCAAGGGGTATAGTAAGCGGAGCAATGGCAGTTTAAGATGGACAAGGTGACATAGTGGGACAGAAGGGTGACATTCATGGGTTTCTTATTTCCTGGCGGGGGTCTTGGCAATGTTCTCTGTCTTGTTCCTGGATGTCAGGACCGTTTGTGGGGTGGTTCTCCATCTGCATGGGGTGGGGTGCTTGTGGCCTGTTGTTCCAGTGGCGGTGCCTCCTGTCCACTAGCCCCGGCCGAGGTGGAGGGCTGTTTATCGTCCAGGCTAGTGTCAGGGGCCCATTGGTGTGCCACTGTGTCCCTCATGGTGTTGAGAAGGTCTGCCAGCACCCCTGCAATGGTGACCAGGGTGGTGTTGATGGACTTCAAGTCCTCCCTGATCCCCAGTTAGTGGGGTTGCTTGTGTTCCCTGTATTGGTGGACACACTGCTGATTGACGTGTCCTGGGGACAGAGGGATGGGCCCACTCAGTGGATGCTATGGTGGTGTTTACTGAGGGGGAGGTTCATTGGTGGTTTGTGACTGTGTCAGGGGAACCGACTGTCCTGAGGCCCCTGATGGGCCGGGCTGGTCATCTTGATCCAGGCATGCAGAGCTGCTGTTGTCACTGTTGGCCTCTTCTGTGGGGGGACTGGATATGTCTGGCACCTCCTGTCTGGTGACGTTGGGTATGGGTCCTGTTGGGGTGTAAATGCATAGTTATTGTATCTGTGTGTGCCATCTTGTGCAATGGGTGAGTGACCCTCTACTCCTGTGCTTGCATTATTGCTGTGGCCCGTGTGTGATCGGTGATTTTGGGGCATGAGTGAGTCTCTCTACTGGACATGCTTTGGTGATGGGTGTCCATGCAGGGCTTGGTTTGGGGATGTGTGGGTTGTGTTAGTAGGGTAGCTGTGGGTTGCTGGGGTGATGGATGTGAGGATAAGGGTGGCGGCATGTGATGGCATGCAGGTGGGGTGGGGGGGATAAAGTAGTAAATATTTGCCTTACCAGAGTCCAGTCCTCCTGCTACTCCAGCGAGGCCCTCAGGATGCATGATCGCCAAGACTTGCTCCTCCCATGTTGTTAGTTGTGGAGGAGGAGCTGGGGGTCCAGCGCCAGTCCTCTGTACAGCAATCTGGTGTCTGGATACCACATAAAGTACTTTCCCCCATAGGTCGTTCCACCTCTTCCTGATGTCATTCCCTGTTCTTGGATGCTGTCCCACTGTGTTAACCCTGTGGACAATTCTGCCCCATAGCTCCATCTTCCTTGCAATGGATGTCTGCTTCACCTGTGATCCGAATAGCTGTGGCTCTAACTAAAAGATTTCCTCCACCATGACCCTGAGCTTCTCCTCAGAGAACCTGGGGTGTCTTTGAGGTGCCATGATGTGGTGTGGGTGATGTGAGAGGTGGTGTCTGTTGTGATGTGTGAGGGGATGTTTTGGTGTGTGTTGTTTGAGGTGCGTGGATGTTGTGTAAGTGATGGTGTTGTGTGTCTGTGGATGCTGGTGTCGTTTTAGGTAGTCTCTCTCGCTGGCCTTATTTCACATTTTTGGTTGTAAGGGTTTGTGGGTGATGTGGGTGTGTGCTTTATATTGGATTGGGTGTGTGGGTGTGGTGTGTGTATGTGTATCAGGTGTGTATATTTTGAATCATCCAATGTGGCTGTGTTTTGTTAGTGTGTGTGTATTTTGAGCGCAGCGGTGTGTACCGCCAATGGTTTACCACGGTTGAATGACTGCCCTGTTGATTCTTGTGTCGTGATACTGTGGACGTATTCCTGTTGGCGTGACGGTGTCAGTTTAGGTATCGCCAGTTTATCACTGACCTTTGGTGTGCCGGACTTGTGTGGGTGTCTATATTGTGGCGGATTCCGAGCTGTGGGTCCTAATACCTGTAGCAGAATTCCACGGCCGCAGAGGTATGTTGGCGGTCTTGTGCATGGCGGAAAGCGGGATTTACCGCCAGGGTTGTAATGAGGGCCTTAGTGTGTTCTGAGGAATCTTGCTGTACTTTACTTCTGCTTTCCTGGGCTCTGGGGTGGGGTACTTTAATTACCTTCAGTGTTTTCTTACACTGCCAGTGCCTCTCTAAAAACTACTCTTGCCTAGGTGGGACACCGACATTCGCATTCCACTATTTTAGTATATGGTTTCTGTTCCCCCAGGCCGATTGTAGGCTATAGTGATTTTCACTATTTGCATTATTTTATGACTGTTTAGCTACCCGATTTTGGTTGCTAGTGTATATTTTGTGTGTAATGCTTACCTCCGATGGGAGTATAAACTCTAAGATATTTTTGGCCTTGTGTCACTAAAATAAAGTACCTTTGTTTTTGGTAACCCTGGGTATTGTCTTTCTTGTAAGTGAGTACTGTGTGACTACAGTGTTATTGCACAAGCTTTGCATGTCTCCTAGCTCACTCTTGGCTGCTCTTCCTATGGCTACCTCTAGACAGCCTGGCTTCTAGTTCTCCCTACATTTCACTAAGTAAGGGATAGCTGGACCTGGTATAAGTTGTAAGTACCTTAAGTACCCACTACACACCGGCCCAGCCTCCTACAGTAGGCAGGTACCATTCACCAGGGATTACATGATCTGACTGGAGAGGACTTAAAGACTGACACTGGTGAGGCCAGTTCTGTCCTGGAGGGGCTGCCAGCCACAAACAAGTGAGAGGAAACCTGGTTCATGCACACCCCTGTGTATCACAGTGTGTGTCACCTTTTATGCAAGTTCTGTCTCCTGACTGGAACTTCTAGCCTGCCAGTCATATGACCAGTTTCAAGGTTCTGGCCCTGAGCCGCAGGCCAGTCTCAAGGTATTCCTCTTTTAACGGTAGACATACAAGTGAAAAGAGAATGTCAGCAGCCTGAGTTGAAATACCTCACTCAGGAGGTATTGAGACGTATGAGAGGCCCCCGGCAGGCTCCCCAACCTGTGGCTTATGGTATGGTGAGTTTGTTCAAAAGGAGAAATGTCAGGCGTCATCTGCATTTTCCTTCCAGTAATCTTTAGGGACATTTCCATGTTCCTATCTGACTCTGTCCTGAAAGGCTTGGCACTGGGATGTGTATTTCTCTCAAGGAGGACTGTGCCTAATGGCCTGGGCTGTGCCCTGGTAGGCCACAGGAGCAAGTAGGTGACTCTTTGTCAGCTCATAGACTGGAAGTGAGACCCAATCAAATTATTAGGTCTTGGCCAATCACCTGTCAGTTCCTGGCCATTTGACTGATGCAGTTATCTGAAAGCTGCCTGCTTCCTTTCCTTGTTAGTTGCCCTGTGACTACATTTGGTACAGAGATCCGACAAACGAGGACAAATCATCCATACAAATTGGTTAACCATGAACATACTGTTCACATACCAGAATGTATTTATGATTAGGCTAAGATCAGTCCTTACTCAGTTGGGGTTTGTGGATTAACATACATTTTCCCCATGAACAGTATTTATGGTGAGAGCAGAACTCGACAGAGGGGTACTTGTAGGTTCAGAGGGGCATAAAACAAACAAATGCGACTTCAGAGGACACAAACTGCAGTTGTTGAAAGTCCCACATATTGTTTGAAAATGTACTGCATTCCTCTATTATTGCCTATATTATTTTCTGGGTCTAAAATATTCACCTGAAGAAGTTCCTGTTAGAGGAAAGACTCATGCTGAAACTAATCGACTGCAGTGGCGCTTAAAGGGTTATGGTTTCAGGGACAAAAAAAAGAAGGACTCATTAGGCCAAGAGGGCTCAGCTGTTTAAAGAGGGTTGTAGTCTTCAGAAGATCTGGCGGAAGAAATACCTGGGGGCATATTTATGAGCCCCTAGCACCACCTTGCACCACATGAGCATCATTTTTTTTATGCTAATTTGGCCAACGAGGCCAAAATCCTCATGCCACATTTACAAAGTCACGCAATGCATGCAAGGAAATCAAACAGATTTTAAGGCACTTTTAACACCTGCTCAGAGCAGGCAATGAAAGGGGGCTTCAATTATTTATAATGGGCCCCTATGTACTCTACAGTAGCAGTGACAATATTTTGGCGTCATGAAAAAGATGGTACTGCCCCCTACCCTGCATCATGGTGCGCCGTATTTTAAATATGGCATGCACATGATGGCGGTAGGGGGGGGCGGTAAAGGGTGCATGAAAAGTGGCGCACCATACAGTGCAGTGCCACTTTCTTAAAAATATGCCTCATTGCTGTCTAGAAGCCTGCACTGAAGATCTAGGAGCTGCAAACTGCCCAGAAGGAACTTTTTTTCAAAGTAGGAGAAAAGTGTGACATAGTTAATTTTTCTAATTTCAGAGGACTGGGACAAGAGGCTGAAGTGCTCCCCAGATTGTTCCACTCAGGACAGACAAGTAAACTAGCTTCATCCACTCTGGACATTTTACTGCACTGAAAATATGATCAATAGGTCTTCACAGTAAATGTATCTGGCCCAGTGGAACCCTGCCCTGCTACAGATTCCTACTGTGACTGATAGAAATGGGGTCTTTGGATGGCAGTCAGGTTACCCCCTGACCAAGCAACGACCCTCACTCTAGTCGGGGTAATGGAGAAACACACTTAGATAACCCCTGCTTACCCCCTTGGTAGCTTGGTACAAGCAGTCAGGCTTATCTCAGAAGCAATGTGTAAAGTATTTGTACCAACACACACAGTGAAAACACTACAAAATGGACATCACACCAGTTTAGAAAAATAGGTAATATTTATCTAAATCAAACAAGACCAAAAC
Organism: Pleurodeles waltl; assembly: GCF_031143425.1. Lineage (NCBI taxonomy): Eukaryota > Metazoa > Chordata > Amphibia > Caudata > Salamandridae > Pleurodeles > Pleurodeles waltl. Next base: position 1,496,601,541 of record NC_090445.1, read on the forward strand.
AACAAACATCCAACATACACAAGTTAAAATATGAATTTTTAAAACAAAAGGAGTCGTACTCCATAGAAAACAATGGAAAATTGATTTTGCACAAAGTACCTGGTTAGTGTAAAAAATGAAGCTGCACAGGCTAGCGTGCGTTGGAAAGGGCAACAATGCGTCAATTCCTTCCTCACAAGGGAGGCCGATTGTCATTACTTTTACAGTCAGGTCAACAATGCGCCGTTTTTCTCCCTCTCAAGAGAGTGATGTTTTGATTTCCAGATGGGGCACCTCGGAGCCGCGCAGAGTCAGGTTGACTTTGATGCCCAGGGATGATGTGTGGAAAATCTTGTCATAGGGTGCTAGAAAACCACACAGCGTGGGGTTTGCATCGTTATCCGCAGCCACAAGCAGGTTTTGCGCGTCATTTCTCCAGCCACGATGCATCAGACTCCCATCCGCGATGCAGGTGCAGCATCGATTTTAGCCACGAAGCCGGCGGGGTGTTGTTTATCAGTCGTATTGTAGATGGTGCATTGAAATTTTCTCTGCACAGCGTCCTGTCCGTGGATTTTCAGCTCTTGTCTGCCAATGTCACCTTTCAAAGCCCAGGGACTGGATAGGGCAGGAGTCTCAGCAGAGAGTCCAGATGTTAGCAGAGGACGTCTTTGATGGCCCTGAGACTTCAAAACAGGAGGCAAGCTCAGTTCAAGCCCTTGGAGATTCTTCACAAGCAGGAATGCATAACAAAGTCCAGTCCAAGTCCTACGGTCCCTGGGATATGGAATAATAAAAAAGTTTTCACAGACAGAAGCAGCAACTGCAGAATAGCCCAACAAAGCACAGGCAGGGGCAGCACTTCTCCTCAGCACGGCGCTCTAAAGGTATCTGACCTGCAATACAAATACCTACCACTGGATAATTACTTGACCCCCCCAGACCTCGGGACACAGTGAAGCAATTACATGTAAGTGTTCATTAGCTAATAGATGAGTATACTCCACACACTTATCATGTAAATAGAATACCACATCTATTGCCATTTCCCTACCAGGAAGATGTCCCTGACCACCAGATTGTATTCCCACACTGGATTTTAGGTGAGTGCTTAATCCCTGCCCTTAAATATTTTTGACTTAGAGTACTTAGACCCTTACTAACCTAGATATTTATTCTACCCATAGGTGCTACCGACTTGAATTTCCCTGTCCTGATGATGACCCAATTTTGATTTGTTTCTGCAACTGGGTCGAAACGTCGACATATCTTTGAGTGTGGAATATAGAAATATAAGGACTTTTATGCGTCTTCAGGGCTTCCTGGACTGACGGAGCCACTAGAAGTCCATAATATTCTTAAAACCACCCGTTGTACATACTGTGTATATATCACCTTCACTTATTTGCACTTTATTTCACCTTCACTGCTTTGACTAGGAGCACCTATTCAGACAAATGCAAACTTTATGTCTAGAATAACTTGTTCAAAGAAATATACACCTTATGTCTGGAATAACATGTCTAAAGAAATACACAATGTAATAAATTTCTATTGATGTCGCATTGTTTGTACGCATAGAATTACTTTAGTCATAGGATTACCGCGGAAGTCTAGGTTACTTCCCCTTTGCATTGGCCATTATTCTATTTACTTTCTAAAAGTGGCATTTTCAAACTAACAATCTTAAAACCAACTTCACTAAAATATGTATTTTTAAATTGTGAGTTCAGAGACCCCAACTTCCATATTTCTATCTGTTATCAAAGGGAATCGGCACTTAAATAATATTTAAAGTCAGCCCCCATGTCAACCTATGAGAGAGATAGGCCTTGCAACAGTGAAGACTGGTTAGCAGTATTTCACTGTTAGGACATGTAACACACATCAGTACATGTCCCACCTTTAACAAACACTGCACCCTGCCCACGGGGCTACCTAAGGCCTACCTTATGGGTGCCTTAAATGTATAAAAAGGGAAGGTTTAGACCTGGCAAGTATGTACACTTGCCAAGTCAAACAGAGACTGCAGTGGGAGGTCTGAGACATGTTTACAGGGCTACTTATGTGGGTAGCACAACCAGTGCTGCAGGCCCACTAGTAGCATTTGATTTACCGGCCCTGGGCACCTCTAGTGTACTTTACTAGGGACTTACAAGTAAATCAAATATGCCAATCGTGGATAAGCCAATTACACATACATTTTACATAGGAGCACTTGCACTTTAGCACTGGTTAGCAGTGTTAAAGTGCCCAGAGTATCTAAAAAAGCAAAAACAGAGTCCAGCAAACATCAACCTGGGACGCAGAGGCAAAACGTTAGGGGAGAACACACCAAAAATGTCAAATCTAACAGTGCCCCATGGGCTGATTTTGAGAAGCCAAAACAACTGACTTCTGGTGCCAAAATTTAATGACTTTACAAAGTATTGATGACAATACATCCAGCTTTATATATCCCCTACCTCAGCTCTGGAACTTACCTCCACCTAAATATTCTTACTTCAGTTTCAGAGACGTTAGAAGCTAAAATCTTTGAATGAGATGACTGACCTCTGCTCCATCATGGCAACTAAAGAAAGTGGTTTGCCCATCTAACCCCTACAGTCCTTCGTCTAGGGAATAATACAAAAGGTTTTCTATACCATCTGGAAAAATTCATAAAACACTCCTTCCACAATACATTTCCACCAGAATTCTGACTCAGTCAAATGTATTTTTCATCAATCATTGTAAGCCATTATGTACATCAATACACATCCCATAGCTTTGTGTGTGATCGCTGGTATGTAAACTCAATCAATGACACATTATTACATACAAAAACTTCACCATTTAGCAATAATACAAGAATTCTTGTAAACTACAAGACTGATCATGGTCCTTTTCCTATCTTCCTGCTTCCTTGTTACTACAATCGTGAAGTGAATACACATTCAGTCTGATTTGTATTCCATTTGGAGGTAGTCCTCAGTTTAAAAAGGTTATAGGGTACTAATCCCACTGGTTTCTCCTTGAGTTTGCATTAATTGCACATATTATGTCTTTGTGGACACCTCCATTTCTAAGGTCTATGTATTTCAGCCATACTCATTGGCTGCTTCATCAGGACTAGGAAGACCTGAGAACAAAAACCTAAAAGACATTACATATTTATATTTAGAACATATACATTAAGCCCATGGAAAAATCTCATTACCGTTATTGAACCAGTGAGATTGCCATTAGTTAAACCACAAATCAAAGAGCCACTACTCGACAATGCCTGTAAAGTCCCGCTTGATATAATACATGACAACAATGGCCCAAAGTGCCAGTGAATCCATGCAGTTATGCACCAACATGCAGGACAGACATTTACTCCATGCATGTAATTATAGCATGCCATGGAATAAAATGCAGTAGGTGTACCAAACAAGCTCATGCATAAACGTTTTTCTTGGTCAGTCAGAAATTCAGGCTAGGTCTCTGTTATCTAAAAACCCTTGCCTTTTAATGATGCTTTACTTTTTACGTACTATATTTGTCTAAAAAAATGTGAAAAATACCTCTATATTTTGTCTCTTTTTCTCATTAAAATGATTCTTTAATTTTATTGTATTGTTTCTTTTACTTTGACATTTTTGACACCGCTTGACTTTGATACACGCTTCTCCGGGCAAATGCCTGCGGCTTGTGGCTACCATGAGGTGAGCAGAGGTTATTCAAGAACAATGTTCTAGTACCACTAAATTGTGTTTAATTTGGAAAAGTTCACCCTCCCCAAATTAATTGCCCAATCTCTGATAACGGATTAATTTTTTTATTTTTGTTCATACTCAACATTTGGTCAGAATGTTCCTGTAACATAGACCACAGGAAGCTTCTACATTACTTTTTATGGAAACAGGCTACGCTGAATGTTTGGAACTTCTAACTATCAATCTACACTGCACTATTCCCCCGCTATATTGTTACAGACAAGTGCCTAAGAGGATTCAAATATATGTAGAGGTAAAAAAGTACAATTCGATACATCATTTTATTAAATTTTTGGCATATAGTGGACCACTTAGTATACCACTGCTAAATGTTCAGGAATACTTTATCACAACAGCATGCTGTTAGAAATGGGTTCTAAGCAAGGACCCTCACTCTAGTCAGGGTAAAAGAGAATAACCTTCAGCTAACCCCTGCTCACCCCCTTGGTAGCTTGGCACAAGCAGGCAGGCTTAACTTCAGAGTGCTAGTTGTAAATTATTTGTACTGAACACACACAGGCCCTCATTACAACCCTGGCGGTTGGTGATGAAGTGGCGGTAATACCAACAGGCTGGCGGTACATACCACCAAATTGTGACCATGGTGGAAACAGCTCAGACAGACAGCCACTTTAATACACCGACCTCCAGGGCAGAATCAACAGCACCACGGCGGTAACCGCCTACAGCCAGGGGGAAGCCAATGTTCCGCCCACTGTATTAAGACACCGGAACCGCCACCTTTTCCGGGGCGGTACCAGCAACATCAAAAGCCTGGTGGAAACAGATCTCAGAAGTCAAAGGACTCACCTGTGAAGACTCAGGGAAGAACCACGATGCAATGGAGCCCGAGCTGCACATCTTCCCAATGTTGATTTACGTCCTGCTCCACTATGAACACCAATGGCGGCGAAGACAGCCATGGTGAGCACAGCCACCTAGCACACATGGGAGTGGGGGAGGAAAAAGAGGGTGAAACACATACGCAACACACAACACTCCCATCCCCAACACCATACACACAAGCAGATGCAGTAACATAACATATTTACCCCGCACCCCTCAGGAATAATGCAAGGACAACTCCAATAGATAAAAGTGAGTGTAATAAGATAAAATATTATCAATACGTGCACCTAAATAAAAAGTATATACATATTTACAAATGAAAGGACACTGCCCAGTCCTCAATGTTCGTGGGCCACAGGGCCACATTACGAAGTCCAAGGCCCCACTTCACTCCTGCAACAACACGGAGAGAACACTGCAGGGGCATCAGGTCGAAAATAGGCAGGCACCTCAGGGGGACGGGGAACGGGGGAAATCTCAGACGGCAGATGGTACAACACCACTGGTCCTGGAGGGGGCAACATGCCCTGTGCTTCGTCCTGGGGAATGCAAGGCCACAGTCTCTCAAGTGGGTGACTTGCCCACTGGTTCTGGAGGGGGCAAAGTGCCCTGTGCTTGGTCCTGGGGAGTGGAAGGCCACAGTCTCTCAAGTGTGTGAATATCCCAGTGGTTCTGGAGGGGGCAATGTGCCCTGTGCTTGGTCCTAGGGAGTGCAAGGCCACAGTCTTTCAAGTGGGTGACTTGCCCACTAGTTCTGGAGGGGGTAACGTGCCCTGTGCTTGGTCCTGGAGAGTGCAAGGTCACAGTCTCTCAAGTAGATGGCTTCTCCATTGGTTCTGGAGGGGGCATCATGCCCAGTCAGCTTCATCCTGGGGAGGATGGGGTGAGCGGATGTCATCTCCACTGGTTCTGGACAAGGCATTGTGCCGAGTGAGCTTCATCATGGGGAGGATGGGGTGAGTGGATGGCATCTCCACTGGTTCTGGAGGGGGCATAATTCCCTGTGATGCAGATCTTGGGGAGTACAAGTTCACAGTGTCTCAGCTGGGTGTCATACCCTCAGGATTTGCAAGGGGCAGGCAGCATAACAGCCCTTGGAGGCAGGTTTACAGAATGTCCGCCGGTGGGACAGCTGTTCAGTGGTGGCAGTGGTGCTGCTGCTGCTGGTAGTGGTTGGGGTAGGTACCAGCCCAATCCCTGCAGCCTTGGATGGCTGCCCACTGGTGCTGCTGCTGCTGGTGGCGGTGCTGCTGGCAGAGTTGTTGGTAGTTTTCAGAGGAGGCTCCAGCATATCCCCTGCAGCCTCGGACGGCTGCCCACTTGTGCTGCTGCTGCTGGTAGTAGTGGGGGGAGGCTCCAGCCCATCCCCTGCAGACTCAGACGGCTGCCCTCTGGTGCCGCTGCTGGTGTTAGCTGTGGGGGGAGGCTCCAGCCCATCCCCTGCAGCCTCGGACGGCTTCCCACTGGTTCTGTTGCTGCTGGTGGCGGTGCTGGTGGCGGAGCTAGTGGTGGTGGCGGGGGGAGGCTCCAGCCTATTCCCTGCAGCCTCGGACAGCTGCCGACTGGTGCTGCTGCTGTTGGTGCTAGTTGTTGGGGGAGGCTCCAGTCCATCCCCTGCAGCCTCGGACAGCTGCCCACACCCTGCCTGTTACACTCTTGGCCCACCATGCCCCTTACCATCCCCATTAGCACAGACATAGTCCAGCATACATGCTGCACACTGCGCAGAGCCCATCCACCAACCTCCCATACGAGGCCTTCACCCACAGCACTCCATGCATTCATGCCCCATGCATCGTACTCACAGTGTACTCACCTGTTGGTCTGGAGGCCCACACAGGACTTACCAGACCCACTACTCCCGCCAGGCCCTCAAGATGCATGATTGCCAAGACTTGCTCCTCCCATGTTGTTAGTTGTGGGGGAGGAGGTGGGGATCCACTGCCAGTCCTCTGTACTTCAAGCTGGTGTCTTGCTCCAATGGAACACACCTTCCCCTGTAGGTAGTCCCACCTCTTCCTGATGTCATCCCTTGTTCTGGGGTGCTGTCCCACCGCGTTGACCCTGTTCACGATTCTCTGCCATAGCTCCATCTTTCTAGCAATGGATATCTGCTGCACCTGTGATCCAAATAGTTGTGGCTCTACCTGGATGATTTCCTCCACCATGACCCTTAGCTCCTCAGAGAATCTAGGGTGTCGTTGTGGTGCCATGAGTGTAGTGTGAGTGGTGTGGGTGAGGATCTGTAGGGTGATGTGTTGGGGTTTGTGATATAAGGTGCGTGGGTGGTGTATAGGTGATGGTGGTATGTGGCTCTGGTTGTGTGGGTGCTCTTGGTGTATCACTCTGCTGGCAATTATTGGTATTCATAGAGGATTGTGGGTAATGTCTGTGTGTGTTTTATATTAGTGTGGGTGTGGTGTGTGTATGGGTGTCAGGTGTGTGTAGTTTGAATTGTCCAATGTGGTGCTGTTTTGTTAGTGTGTGTGTATTTTGAGCTTGGCAGAATGTACCGCCAATGGTTTACCGCCATTGAATGTCCGCCATGGTGATTCGTGGGTCATAATGTTGTGGGCATTGTTCTGTTGGTGTAATGGTGTGGGTTTTGATACCGCCAGTTTATCACTAACCTTTGGGCTGGCAGATTTGTGTGTGTGGCTGTATAGTGACGATTTGGTGTGTGTGTTTCATAATATGGTTAGGTGATATCTGCCGCGGGGCAGTATGTTGGAGGCAGTCAGCATGGCGCTAAGTGGGATTTATCGCCAATGTCATAATGAGGACCACAGTAACTTAATGAAAACACTACAAAATGGCACAACACAGGTTTAGAAAAATAGAGAATATTTATCTAAACAAAACAAGACCAAAACAACAAAACTCCACCATACACAAGTCAAGTTATTAATTAAAATGCAAAAAGAGCATTACTATTCTTTTAAACACCACGCTAACACTGTTAGCGAAAAATTTACCTGGGTTGCATCAAAATAACCTGCACGGGTGAGTGTGAGTTGAAAAAGGTAAGTGGTCCGTCAATTTCTCACCTGCAAGCGAGGTTGTGTGTTGTTTCTCCTTCTCCGGTCCGATCGGTGTGTGTCATTTCTTTCCCTGCAGGAGAGAGATGAGTTGATCCAGACAAAACACCTCAGGTCCGGGCAGGCTTGTTTTGCTTTTCCATGCCCAGCAATGTTGCAGCCTCTGTCAGCGCTGCTGAACGTCATTTCTCCAGCTGCCTGCATCACCTTCCCAGCCTCACTGCAAGCGATGTGTCGATTTCAGCTGCGGAGATGGTGGCACGTCGTTTCTTTAGCCGCTCTTGGAGGTTGTGTCGGAAATTTCCCCGCACGGCAATCTGTGCGTGAATTTCCATCCTTGTTCCACCAGGTTCACCTGTCAGGGCCCTAGGAACTGGATAGGGCACCACATGGCAGGGCAAGAGCCTCAACAAAGGCTCCAGGTGCTGGCAGAGAGATGTCTTTGCTGTCCCTGAGACTTCAACAACAGGAGGCAAGCTCAGTTTCAAGCCCTTAGAGAGTTCTTCACAAGCAGGAAGACACACAAAGTCCAGTCTTTGTTCTCTTGCACAGGCAGAAGCAGCAACTGCACGATAGCTTCACAAAGCACAATCACAGGCAGGGCAACTTTCCTTCCACAGCTCTTCAGCTCTTCTCCAGACAGAGGTTCCACTTGGTTTCCAGGAGTGATCTAAAGTCTGTGGTTTTGGATGCCCTTCTTATACCCATTTTGCCCTTTGAAGTAGGCTTACTTCAAAGAAAAGTCTCTCTTGTTTGTGAAATCCTGCCTTGCCCAGGCCAGGCCCCAGACACACACTAGGGGGTTGGAGACTGCTTTGTGTGAGGGCATACACAGCCCTTTCAGGTGTGAGTTACCACTCCTCCCCTCCCACGTAGCACCGATGGCTCATCAGGATATGCAGGCTACACCCCAGCTCCCTTTGCGTTACTAGATAGATTTGCAAACAGCCGAACTGTCAAACTGACCCAGACAGGGAATCCACAAGCAGGCAGAGTCACAGAATGGTTTTACGCAAGAAATTGCTCACTTTCTAAGAGTGGCATTTTCAAAAACACAACCTGAAAATCAACTTTACTAAAAGATATATTTTTAAACTATGAGCTTAGAGACCCCAAACTCCACATGTCTATCCACTCCGAAAGGGAATCTACACTTTAATCATATTTAAAGGCAGACCCCATGTTAACCTATTAGAGGGATAGGCCTTGAAACAGTGAAAACCGAATTTAGCAGTATTTTCACTGTTAGGACATATAAAACACATTAGTCTCTGTCCGATCTTAAGCATACACTGCACCCTGCCCATGGGGCTTCCTAGGGCCTACCTTAGGGGTGTCTTACATGTAAGAAAAGGGTAGGTTTAGGCCTGGCAAGTGGATACACTTGCCAAGTCTAATTGGCAGTTTGAAACTGCACACACAGACTCTGCAGTGGCAGGTCTGAGCCATGTTCACAGAGCTACTATTGTGGGTGGCACAACCAGTGCTCCAGGCCCACTAGTAGCATTTGATTTACAGGCCCTGGGCACCTCTAGTGCACTGTACTAGGGACTTACTAGCAAATCAAATATGCCAATCATGGATGAACCAATTACATACATTTTTTTGTACAGTATAGGAGCACTTGCACTTTAGCACTGGTTAGCAGTGGTAAAGTGCCTAGAGGAAGAAAAACAGCAAAAACAGAGTACGGCACACATCAACAACCTGGAAAACAGAGGCATAACGGTAAGGGAGACCACGCCAAGGATAAAAAGTCTAACACGCTCTATATAAAAAACTAGGAGAAAAAATGTTTTCTTGAGATAAGTGTGTTAATGTTTAAAGATTAAAGGGAAATCCTGAATAAGTCTATAACCCAATAATTATCCAGGATTGCATTTATAATTTTTCACCGTGCTGCTTGAATTCATTTTATTGGTATGAACCAGGCAGTGTAGTCCGTTTAAATTACACTCAACTTTACTATAATGCTCAGCAATTTGATAAGTACTTACAAATTAAAAATAACAAAGTAAGTCTTTCCAATCAGCATGTTGCACAGAAAGTCTGAACGCTGCAGTGAACAGTAATGAAGCAGAACATTGTCAAGCCATCTAGGAAACAGTTACCAAAGTAGTCGATATAAACTTTTTTTTCCCTACTGACAGTGATTGTGTTTAATGCAGATACCAGAGAAGTGTCACCAACTTTGGCTTTGAATTTGTGATATTAAGTTAAATCACAGAAATCCCAATTATCAGCTTGAAACATCAAGGAAATGTATTATAAATCATATTGACAATGCAGTTAATATAAAAGAAAGGCCAAAATACACTATTAATTGCTATCCTTTTAAACATAACATTTATAGCTCTAAACATCTCATGACACCTAATTAGGAGGCAGTTAGGTGATTTATAAATTGTTGTATTAGTTCAAAAGGCCCTAAAACACAATAATTCAGTCACTTAATCAATTATGAATAAACATATAACTGCTTAAAAAAAAATTAGAAAACAATTTAGCATGTGACTCCTAACTACATGCAATTTTTTTAAGTGCCCCAACAGAATAAGGGCCTCATTACAAGTGTGGCAGTCCTCGACAGTCAGACTGCCACACTCCAGGCAATCCAATTGCCCAATTACAATCCTGGTGGGTGGACCCGCCAGGGGACTGTCGTCCCCATTGGGAACATGGTTCCTGATGGCATGACAAAAGTCATAGTTGTACTCAGCCAGGGCGGCTCTGAACTCAGTGCAGTCTGGCTGATTACAACGTCAATGGCATGGGCAGTGCAGGGGCCCTCCTGCCCAGCACCATTGGAATGTGCACTGTCTGCTTTGCACACAGTATGCATTCTAAGGGTGCTGTTCGGCCCCGTCTGTGCTACGAGATTGCACTCAGCTCCTTCAAGGAGCCAAGGGTAATCTCATAGCACTGTTCCTGCCGGTCTGACCAGCGGAAATGCTCTTTTGCAATGTTTCTGCCAGTCAGCCCGCTGGGAGCATTGTAATAGGGCGGGTGGGATGCCTCAGCAGTGGTGTGCTCCCCGTGAGTTTGTCTGTCCTGTGGTGGGATCGCCAAACTCATACTGAGGCCCTAAGTCACACAGATAAGTCATAAATACAGCAGGTAACATTTGCAAATATAAAATTGTAACCTGACAATTAGTAAAATGTAATTCCTTTAACTGTTGTTTGAGATATCTCATGCTTGGCAATTTACAAAGATCACAAAAAAGCATAAAATGCTTCATAGTTTGCTGAGGTCGATAGTCACAATGACATAAAATGACAGCACTAAAACCAGAACCAAGGAGTTGATAATGATGCTTATTACAAGATCTGAATCTTGATAAATGATTGCATCCATAAATAATTGAAATATATTTGAGGCAAGGCTGTACACCACAGTCACAAAGAGTCAATATTTGAGGTCTAACGAAGACCTGACTAAAGAAATATCTTCCTTTTTTAAGGAGATATATAATCTAATTAATGTTCTTAGCATTCATATTTTCTGATACACAAATATCTTCTCAACATCGAGGTTTAGACTGTCATCGAAAGGAGCTTGCATTATTTGTCAGCATTGTTAGCCCATATCGCTATGCACAGAAGTACAGGGACCAACCATAAAGCATTGTCTAAATATTGGAGGTCAAGCTCATCATGACAAATAAAATTAGACTTACTGTGTGTTAACCCCAGATCTGCAAAAGTGTTTTTCTTCATGATATCTTCATAAGCTATAGTGAACAACGTTTTCTGGAAGGCATAATGGCCAATACTAGACCATCATAATCTTCTCCCATTAACACTAATCAGTTCAGCTCTAAGTCTTAGTAATTCATTACAACTTAAAACAGGAGGCAAGGATAAGAAAAAGGTAAGTGGATTCAGATCTCTGAAGGGATCATCTCGAACCACCTAATATAGTTAGTTAAGGAAATAGAAGCTGATGTGTGTTCAATATTACTTAATGAGCCCTTAAAAGAATAAGTAGGAGGACAGATACTTATTTTGAGTGGATATTTCGTGTAAGATTCCACTTTAGTATTCCTATCGTTGGTTTCATCCAGACTTTCGAGTTCCTTATTTTAAACCTGAAAGTGACCAGCTTGGGCATCTACCCCTCTCATCTATATTACCAAAGGGCATCCCTTTGGCTGCTACTGATATACAGACCCTTTACACTATGTTTTGGTCATGGCAGAAACTTTGACAAGCAGTGGGAGGTGGGATCCTTTACTCACCTGCAGTACCAACAATGGATAACACGTGGCTCCCCCTCATGTGTGAAAAGCTTGTTCAATGCACCTTATTGCATCATGAAGTACACACTATAGGTGATGCATTTCCTGATGGACATGTCCTGACACATGCAGGTGATATCCGCTTTCATGATGCCTCCTGTATGGATCACTTTGTCTTGCACTGGCTCCATAATATGCTAAGCTCCAATATCCCCAAATACCCTCTTGCCCCAGATGACTCTCCTCCTTGACACTTGTCATATCAGACCCTGATGGAATACCTTTACAGCGCAAGCCTGGACATTCAGCCTGACGCTACTACGCAAGTCTGTGAAGCCAGGGGGTCTGACTTGGGTTATCATCTAGCCAACAAGGTCTGGTCCTCCTGCTGTTCCCAAAGAAAACCTATATCATTCAATCACAAGCATAAGCGTTTACATTTTAAATTTCTGCACTGTGCATATTTAACACCTGCCGATATTGCACAATTTGATCCTACACGCTCATCCCATTGCCCCAAATGTCAGGCCTTAGACGCTACCTACGCACACATAACCTGGACATGTCCCCCTATAGGGAAATACTGGACTACTATTTTTCAACAACCTCCAGCATGGTTGACACCATGATTCCACCAGATTCCCCTAGTGGCTGTGTTGGGCTACATCTGAAATATCCCTATGTCTGTCTATAGATTTATCTCTGCAGCACTCATTTTTGCTAAGCGGGAACTGACAATACATTGGGGCAGTAGACGCAGACCCACTGGCTCTGCTTGGCTTAAATACTTTACACAATGCAATAAACATAGTGAAGATTACATCCAACTACAACCCTTATTTCATGGCCCAAAGATATCTGGCAGCCTCTGCCAGATTACCATCTTGCTCTGGAACAGGATAACTGAGATTGAGTGCTGGTACTCCCCAATCTAAACTTGTCCACCCACGTGGCCGCTAGATCACTGAGGTCAACTCAGACACAGCTCTTGCCACACATTTACTCTGTGATATTCTTAAATCTCTATCTGGTCACTATTTATTGTTTTTTTTGCCATTTCATTTTACAACTGCAGTGCCATGTGCCATGCAGACTACCATACTTTTGTGGAATGTGTCTTTGCATGTTTGTGAACTTCATTGCCAATAAAATTCAATAAACAAAGTTTAAAAAAAAAGAGATTTCCCTTTAGTAATAATTTTTAAAACTTTGAACTCTACTTATTTAACACCAGTTAATGTGATATACAAAGGTTGAAGATGAATCTCTGCTTAAGGTCACACTAAAATCGGGAAGGCTTTCCGTTTTGTTAATAGAGGGCCTGATTTCTGTATTGGCCGTCAGGCTGTCTGTCCTCTACGATGGAGGTATAAATCTGTCCGTTGGTCTGACAGGGTATCTCTTGCCTGATTTATATACTGAATTGGAGAACTGCGGGCCAGATGTAGCAAACTTTTGCGAGTCGCAAATGGCCCGAATCGCAATTTGCGACCCCGCAAAATCGGAAATGGGATGCAAAAAAAACATTTCCGACTCGTAAAATGTGACGTGAGCCATTACTGACTCTCAAAAATAGCGACCCCATTTTGCAACCCGCTAATAGGAAGTCGCAATTTGCGAGTCGCAAACCAAATGCAATAGCCACTCGCAAATTGCGACTAGTCGCAAAAAGCCCATTTTGCACTTCCAAATTACCACTAACTAAAAGCAGGTGGTAACCAGAACCAAAGTATAAAAGGAGACCCAGAAGGCACCTGGGTTACTCAAGATGGAGGAGATATATGTGATAGGAATGAGGAGGATAGTCCACGCCGCCCAGCAGAGGAGGAGGAGGAGCCAGAGACAGGAGAAGATTTACAGAACCAGGCAGACACTTTTCCAACAAACTGAGGAGGAGATTTATGATAAATATAGACTCAGCAGTGCAGCAATACTAGATTTAATAGATTTACTTAATCCACAGCTACAACGCCAGACTGTGCGCGGCTGCGCCATCCCTACGCATGTGCAAGTGCTATGCTCACTGCACCTCTTGGCCTCGGGTAGCTATCAGGAGGTCATTGCTGTGACAGGTGGGGTATCCCAAAGTTCACTCTCATGGTTCTTTAGGGCATTCCTAGATGCCTTACTCACACACATGTCCAGATACATATACCTACCCAGGAATGAGGCAGAAATCAACAGCACCAAGTTGGAATTCTACAGGATTGCCAACTTCCCCCATGTCACAGGGTGTGTAGACGGGACACATATACAAAAATGCTCTCCTGCAAATCTGGAATATCTGTTCTGCAACAGGAAGTGTACCCACTCACTGAACATCCAGGTAGTATGTGACGCACATTATGTCATCACTGACATGGTTGCCAAATTCCCAGGGAGTACACATGTCTCCTACATTTTCAGGCACAGTGGGTTACACCAACGCCTAGAACGTGGGGAGTTTGGAGACGGATACCTCCTAGGTATAGCTGAATACACCTTGCAGACATACACACAGGTCACTGTGGAAACCATCTATGCCCAGCTAACATTGTACATTTTGTGCCAAACAGGTGACAGTGCATATGCACTACGACCATGGATACTTACCCCGTACTTAACACCCAGCAATGAGACAGAGAGACGATACAACAGTGCACTTGGAGGACCCGAAATATCATCGAAAGGACCTTTGGACTGCTGAAGGCAAGATTCTGATGCCCCCACAGATGTGGAGGTGCCCTTCAGTATACCCCAATAACAGCTTTCAAGATCGTTGGCGCATGCGCTATACTGCACAACATTGTCACCAGATGTGGGCTACCTCTCACCCCAGAAGACCCAGATTCGGAGGATGAAGAGCAAGAGCTACCACATCGCCAGCCTGGGGATAGAAGCATTACAAATCAAGGCAGACAGAGACGGGACCTCATTGCAAACCAATACTTTGGAAGGTACGTGCTGACTGTCACCACACTCACTAATGTCACACACAAAGAGTCCAGGTGTGAAGTGGAACTAACAAGTGATTTAATTTGTGCACCAAAAATAACTATATACATTAACAACAGTTCAGGGGCTGTAAAAGTCCACCTGGCATGAGGACACATTGACCTCATGTGCCTCTACCCCAGGACAGTGTGGAGCTCATATTCTACGCCGGCCTCGGCCAGCATGGCTGGTACCAGGTGGGTCAGCAGTGCCCTGCCTTAAGCTTCCACTGCGCAACACCCTGGTGTCACTGGCTGAGACACTGCTGATGGTGGAGCCCTCCTCACTGTCCTGCGGCGTGTCAGCTGCGCCCCTGGCCACCTGCCGTGCCTCCATGATATCTACAGCGTGGCTGAGACGTCCTACTCCACGTGCCACATCACTGGCAAAGTGGCCAATGTCTACTTGGAGGCTGACCGTGCGCCTTGAAAGGCCAGTAGTGTTCACAGCCAGCCTGACAATGGAGTCAGACATTCGGTCCAACCGGTGCATTAGCTGCCTGTCACAACGCCTTGCACCCTCTCTCTCAGTTATGAGTTGTTCCACAAGTTGTCTCATGGAGAGTGCAAGGTCGCCGACATGTGTGTTCAGTTGTTGCAGCTCTGTATGTACCAGCTGCATACCACTGCTTTGGTTTTGCTCCATGCTCCGCATTTCCCCTTGATATCCTCCGTATCTCCTGTGTTTGCAGGCGCTGACCCCGTAGGAGTGCGGCCTCAGCTGGTGACATGGAGGCGTCCCCTGACTCTGCCTGCGGCTCTGGTGGTACATTTACACGTCACCTGCGACGCAGTGGAGGCTCTGTGTCATCTACAGTGGCACTGTGGCTGGGACCAGGTGCTGGCTCACACACCAGTATAGCAACTGGTGCATCATGAGGGGACTGTGTGTTGGTCGTGCAGGTCTCTGTGGTGGCTGGTCCTGACTCGTCTGCAGGCTGGTGGCTGACCTGAGGCCCCTGGATGCTTAGGTTGGTGGTGGTGTCGTGTGGGAGACCTGTGGGACATAGGGAACACACTGTCAGTATCTACCATCTGTTATCAACTTCCTAATAAACTTTTCCCTATCAACTGCCTACTTGACTACTTTGCCCATAATGCACCATTCTGGTTTTTGCTACTCTGAAATGGAGCTATTTTGGTTGTGCATGCTACTGTGTACAAGGTGGGTGGGGGTATGGCATATTTGGGTGTACATGCATGTCTCATGGTACTCACTGGTTGATGGTCCTGGCTCTGAAGTATCCAGCTCTCCCATCCCGCACACTGCCTCTGGCTCCAGGGTCTCCTCAACTCTTTCCTCCAGGGGTGTGGGTGGTGGTATTGTGGACAGTCCCCCTCCAGTGACCCTCATCTCCCGGAGCCGCTCTGCCACCCTCTCCTTGGTCCGGGAGCGCAGGTCATACCACCTTTTCTTCAGCTCTTCTATGCTCCGGTGGCTGACACCCAGGGAGTTCACCTTGTCTTGGAGATTCTTCTCTTCTCCACCTCTGGCACACTGAGGGCTGCCCTCCCAAAAAGTTGGTCATGGTGCTGGCAGCACTCCTCTGTCAGCACCTCCAGCTCTTTCTCTGCAAATTTCAGTTTGCGCTTCCTTGGTGTCTCAGCCATGGTAGCTGCTGTTCTCTCTGTTTGCAGTTCAGCAGTTTAAAATGGGTGTGGTCCTCCCTCCTCCCAGGTGTATTTGTAAACTTCCTGGCTGTGATGTCATCATCAAGAGCCAGGAAGTGTTTTCCAGAGTGTTCTGCTGCACCTGCATTCAATTTGCGACTCAGTCGCAATTTGCGACACCCACTTGCAAATTGCATGTTCGTTTTTAGCGCGGTCGCAAAAAGCGGCACCGCAAAGAGCGGACTCGCAAGCTGCAGTGCGATTTCATTTGCGAGTCGCAAATTGAAGTTGCGTTTTCTTCTTGGATACCATTTAGCGAGTCGGAAATTGCGAGTCGCAACGACTCACAATTTCCGACTCGCTAAATTTTTCCTACCAACATCTGGCCCTGCTTTCCGTCTTGGTGGCGGAACATCTGTTGTGCTTGCAATTCTACACCATACACTGCAATCATTTGTCTGCTGTAGGATAAAAGTAGATCAGCGTTGGTGTAGTGTTGCTCCCGTGTCGCACCGGTGTCATGACCTCTACCAAGTAGAGTTTTGGTTCGAGGGGTATTTAGTGATAGTCGCTTTTGTGATGCTTGTTAATGGAGTGACCGATGGGTCACATGAGAATGTCAAGTAAATAGGCGCAGCCGGTAGGCGTGGTCAGAGTGCATGCCTCCAGCCAGCAGCACCGGAGCACGCCCGTGGAGGCGGGCCGTGGACAAATCATTACCACGTGTGCAGTGTATTATTTCTAGAGCGCACACTGTAATAATGGAGCCTACGCGCCCCTGACCCACCCAGATTCTGCAGTTTGTGCAGTGATATTCCACCTGCCAAATTTATTTATCCATCCTCGAAGCAGGCTCACAACAGTTTTCTGTCTAAGTAAATATGTTGGGGACCGATTTTGGCGTGGTATAGAGTTGCATCTTTAAGACGCATGCTTAATTCACGCACCTGATAGTAATGTGATCAGTAATCACAGATGGAGAGCACACTGTAAAACATACCCCATTACATACAATGGACCTTAGGCTTGCTCACAAGCATCCAGCAACGGCTGGGTGTTTTTGTAACTCTAAGTTGATTTTCCTGAGTTTAATTTTCCAATTTACTCTGCAGTTGTTTTTTTTCCTTACTGTCATAAAATTTTTAGTTTTCAACCATGACTGGCAGCAAAAAAAAAAAAAAAAAAAGATTCACAGACAGAGAATTGACAGTCGTGGTGAATACGATTTGTAAGGTAGACCCACACTTGTTTGGAGCCTTTGTCCAAAGTACTACTAGTACTCAGAAAAGGCAAATGTGGTACAGCATTGTCTGAAGTCAATGCTTTATCAAACAGCAGGCGTTCACATGAAGAAATACATGAATGGTGGAACGATCCACAGAGGAGGGTAACATCCCTGACTTCCAAACCCACCAGAGGTCCGGCAGACTGGTGGCGATTCTCCCAGGCCTATGAAACTCTTGCCCTGGGAGGAAAATTATACAGGATCCTACACATTGAAGGCTTTGCAGGACTCCCAGGTGAAGTGGCGACAGGTAATTACAACCACTGTATATTAGCCAGTAACTGTTAACTTTTTTCATTGTAGTACACTAGATGAGATTGTGATTTGTAATCCCAAAAAGTGTGTTTTTAAACTATATACTTTCCAAAAATGTATGGCAAATGTTTTGCTAAATGCTTGTGAAGATCACCTTTCTCACTAATCTCTAATGTCTCAACGTCTGTTAACATTGTTTCCATTCCATAATGTTATCAAAACAGCAATATGTGTTTACTTGATGCATAAAGTTGTTATATTGATGTCAGATGAGACCATTGTGTGTGCAGAGATTTTTGTCAAAATACATGTTGTTTAATTTGTATGGCCATTGCCCACACCATTCAAAATAGTAATATTTACTAATTATGTGTAATAAAGTTGCATAGTCATTACATAACCTAAATGGAGCCATTTTCAGTGCAGTACACTGCAACTGCTACCCTGTCAGTGGTCAATAAGAACTACTGATGTATTGCTTTCAAATCAATACTACTGCTTTATGTGATTTCTCACTCTCATCATACCATATCCTTGACTCATAAAACATCTATTGAAGTGTCATATTCTTCACACTATCCATGTTCACACTTTTCAGAACATACAGGGTCATATTTAGAAGTGCAGTTGCATCACTCTTTCACCACTCAACATAGTGCATGCACGATGAAAGCCCAAAATGCAATGTATGAAGCCATGTATGGCCACCTTGCATGGCCCTAAGTGACTTCATAAATTTGGAGTAAAGCAATGCAGATCAAAGCGCTGCACTGCATTACTCTTCCCCAGGGAGGCATTCAATGGGTGTTGTGTGTGTGTTCCCACATATCATCCTTGGATTTTAACACATTCCCAGATTTATCAGGAGTGGTAGGCCTGGGAATTTCCCAAATATGCTACACCTTCCTAGGTGGCCACCTCTCAGCTCTTTAGCAATCAGGCTTGATAGTAGGTGCAGAATGAAGGCTTGCATGACTGGCCAACCAGTGGCGGTACACCACGCATATCAAGAAGAGAAGGGGGTTTATAAACCACTGCACTAAGGCTAGAACCCTGCACCTGCAGAAGTGGCACAAATAGTCTCGGGTGGAGCTTGTGAACTCCTGCTCCTTGACACTGCTCCCCCTACTCAAAAGTGGAACTTTCAGTCTTGGCAACCTGACCACCTTATGACCTGTCACCTGCAATTTGCACTGACTGCCCTGTTCCTTTTGATATTTTAGCTGTGATAACACTATTATCACTCCTCAGCTAGCCCTGACTAAATAATCTATGGCAAGGATAGCACAATCTTTTGAGAGCGTGAACCAGCCTTTGCTGTATCAGTGCCTGTATCAGTATTTATTATTTCATTGCCACAGCTGCTTACTGCTGATTGTTTAAATCACAGACTTACTTTGGATTGGTAGCCTTCTGTCAGGCTTGCGATACCCCTTTATTCTACTAAACACTGCAGAACTTGTGCGCTGCACTCGCTAACAATATCACACCAGTCTGCAATACTTAAACACACCTAAGGCACTGTGGGCCGTATTTATACTTTTTGACGCTAAACTGCGCTAACGCAGTTTAGCGTCAAAAAGTTTAGCGCCGGCTAACGCCATTCTGATGCACCATGCGGGCGCCGTATTTATTGAATGGCGTTAGCCGGCGCTAGCAGACTGGCGCTGCCTGGTGTGCGTGGAAAAAAAACACGTACACCAGGCAGCGCCGGCGTTGGGGAAAATGGCGTTAGGGCGTCTTAAAAATGGTGCAAGTCAGGTTGACGCTAAAAAATCGCCTCCACCCGATTTGCGCCATTTTTAACGACGCCTAGACGCCATTTACATGACTCCTGTCTTAGTAAAGACAGGAGTCATGCCCCCTTGCCCAATGGCCATGCCCAGGGGACTTATGTCCCCTGGGCATGGTCATTGGGCATTGTGGCATGTAGGGGGGCACAAATCAGGCCCCCCTATGCCAAAAAAAATATATTAAAAAAAAACAAATTTATACTTACCTGAACTTACCTGAATGTCCCTGGGGTGGGTCCCTCCATCCTTGGGTGTCCTCCTGGGGTGGGCAAGGGTGGCAGGGGGGTCCCTGGGGGCATGGGAGGGCAGCTGTGGGCTCATTTTGAGCCCACAGGTCCCTTAACGCCTGCCCTGACCCAGGCGTTAAAAAGGGGCGCAAATGCAGGGTTTTTTGACCCGACCACTCCCGGGCGTGATTTTTGCCCGGGAGTATAAATACGACGCATTTGCGTCGCAGTCATTTTTTTGGACGGGAACGCCTACCTTGCATCTCATTAACGCAAGGAAGGCGTTCACGCAAAAAAATGACGCTCTTTACTCATACTTTGGCGCTAGACGCGTCTAACGCCAAAGTATAAATATGGCGTTAGTTTTGCACCGAATTTGCATTGAAAAAAACGACGCAAATTTGGCGCAAACGGAGTATAAATATGCCCCTGTATGTCTAAGAAAGTTATAGCTAGGAGGTGCACTAATGATTCCTAGTGGGAACAATTAAAATAATTAGATACAAATAAAAAACACGAATGAGGTCTGACAAGACACAGATAGCCACTATTAATTGAAAGAAGGGGCAATGAGAAAACCCTGACAAAGCCAGTACAACCACTCAAACAGGATAAAAAAACAAGAAGCAAATTGTCTACTCTAGTCAAATGTTTGAAAGCAGCCAGAAAATTCCATCTAAGTTTACATTCCTTAAAAAGTGGAATTTTCCAAAGCTGATGAGCTACAAAAAAAATCATGATGCCTAAGCCCACACAGCCTAAAGGTCCAAAAGAGATAACTCCTGCATTGCCAGTACCATTAGTTGATCCCTTAAAGGACATGCATAAAACATCTCTGGACCACAAGGTGGCCTGAAAGGACCTCAAGCACCTAGGGCCTAATGCACCCCAGGGCCAGTTGAGCCCACACTGCTTAAAACCTTCCCACAAAAACAAGTCATAAAGGTAGAGGTGCATGGTGACACGGGATGTGCCAATGCATGTGTCTCCCTCATTGTTAATGTTCACAGATCTGGAGAATGTGCTGCCAAAGTATGTAAGCTTGTCAACAGCCTTCAGAATTTCTTTTTTAGTGGTAATAGTTGGTTCCGCATACACCTTCTGTGGTGCGGGCTGATGCAACACCTGTCTTCCTGGTACTGATTGTGAGGCCGGATTTCTGCAGGTAGTGGAAAAGCTGCTCATGCTCTGCTGCATCTGGACCCTTGTAGTACAGATGAGTACACAGCCATCTGCAAACAGGAAATCACGCACAGAGTCCTCTTCAACCTTAGTCTTGGCCGGTGGCTTCTGCAGGTTGAGGAGCCTGCCATCAGTCCTACATCTGATCTTGATGCTGGTTCCTTCATCGTTGCAGAAGGCATCTGACAGCATGGCCGAGAAGATGATGCTGAAAAGCGTGGGTGCCAGTGCACACCCTTGCTGAGGGAGAATTTCTTACATTTATCCACATATTAACTTCACACTCATGAAAACACTTATATGTTTAACATTTTATATTTTGAAAAACAGATATAAGTGCATTAAATACATGAATGATTGCTCTGAAGAAATGAAAGAAGTGCTCCAGAAGAAAGTGCTCATGCATAAAGTAGATAGGAACAAGAAAATAGACCTAGTACATATATCCTTTTTGTAAAATAGCCTGATCGTGCCAGCGTGGGTCCCTGAGGGGCTGCTACTCACCATTACCTATCGAATCGGGCGTAGGGAAATCCTCCGAAATGAAGGACACCCCTCACTCACCTGGAGGACTAAATGGCCAGCTGCAGCAGTGAGCCGGAAGACAGACGGCGAGACTAAGAATTAAGGGCTTGACCCATCCGCCGAGAAGGAGAGCAACAAGGGGCCCCATTAACAGGAAACATAGGGGGCCTGAGGTATGGGTCTGGAGAGAGGAGCTAGACACTGAATCAGAAGACTTGGTGAGTGATAAAGGGTAGGGCAGAAGCAGCAGGGGACAGAAATTGATCAGGAAATTCCCTTCTAGCAGAGCTCCAGTTCTCCCACTGCACTGCTTCTTTTGGCCCACAACGGCCCATCACCTTAGCTAATGAGGATGCAGATTTTTTTTTTTTTGCAATTGTTTATTAATAAAATTCTACCAATGGGAGCCCCAGCCCTCCACAGGAACGGCGTGCTAGGAGTTTCACCGATGAGAGGCGGGGACAGGAAGTACCCCATACAAAGACTCTGATTGTGGCATCTATTGATCTTAAAGTTGATAGCGATACTTGAATGGAAAGCATGCCTAACGCATAAGTGAAGGGCGGTGAGGTGACCATCTGTACTGCCTGCACCATGCCCCACACTGACAGCCCCAATTGGGACCATTTCTCAAAGTCTATTTTCATGAGGGCTATGAGAGGGTCGAGGTTGTGGGCCACCATGTTCTCCTGTCTAGGTTGACAAGGATTCCCAGGTAATTAAGATGGCGTGGCATCCTTCGGAATGGGAATCCATGTAATGCTGTTTTTGTGGTGACCAAGGAGAGGGGTAATGCCTCGCATTTATCCCAATTTGCTCGATAACCAGAAAGGGCTGCAAAGTCTTCAATGATCTCCATTAATGCTGGAAGAGAACGGTCAATGTCGGTGAGGGTAAGTAAGATGTCGTCTGCATATAGATATAATTTGGATCTTCCCCCTCGTATTGGTGTACCAGAAATTAATGGAGAGCGACGTTGGCTCCACAGATAACGAGAACAGCAATGGTGAAAGAGGGCATCCCTGCTGCGTTCCTCTGCGTATGGGGAAAGGATCTGAGAGGAAGCATGTGCAGTTAACCCGAGCCGACGGGCTATCATATAGGAGGTGTACTTTTGCAATGAATTGGTCACCCAATCTGAATTTCCATTGGGTTAGGAACAGGTATTCCCATTCTACATGATCAAATGCTTTTTCAGCATCTAAAGATAAGGCTATGGCTTCATCAGGCATGTTCCTGGCTTCCCATTGGGCATGGAAAAGAGTACGCAGGTGGTTTCTAGAGGTGCGGCCTGGGACAAATACTACCTGTGTTTGGTGTATTAATGACGGGATAACTTTACGCAGAGATTGGCGATAATTACCACAAAGGAGAGGGTCCCGTCCTGGCTTAGGTATTACCACGATTGTTGCCTGGTTCGATTTTGTGCCCAGTGTCTTTTCCCGGTCAGCCTCCTTGAAGGCTTTGTACAGAGAATCAACCACTGCCTCGCCTGCCCATTTATAAAATTCTGCGGGAAACCCATCTTCTGCCGGTGATTTGTGACAAAGGAAGTTAGAGATGGCTTGGCCTATTTCCACCTTGCTGATCTCTCCTCCTAACAGGGCCTGGCCCTCAGCCGTAAGGCATGGGAGATGTGCTGTTTCCAAGAAGGCGTCCACTCTGTAGCAGCTACTTACCACCTCTGGGTTGTACAGTCATTGGTAAAAGTCCGCAAACTCGTTCACAATATCTTGAGGTTGGGTGAGGATGTCCCCATTTGCAGACGTGATTGCGGGAATGGCCTGAGCCGCCTCTCTCTGTCTAAGTTGTGCCGCCAAGAGTCGTCAAGCCTTTTCTCCTTGTTCATAGTGCCTTCCTTGCATACGTTGTAGGGCATATTCCGCCTGTGAGGTGTGGCTCTCACTTAGGGCCATTTGGGCCTCTTCTCAGCTGCGACCGGCTGGCACAGAGGGTTGTGCCGTGTATAGTTTGGTGAGGTGTTCAACATTACGCTCTACTTCTCTACCTTTGCTGCTGCCCACATGATCCACTGAGAGGCAACTGTGCCTTCATTGTCTTGTATGTAAGTGGAAACGTGTGCATTCAGTTGAGTTTTGCCCTGAGGAGTGTGGCAGTGAGGTACTGCAAAGCGCTACGGTTTGCGGCCCGGAGAGGTAGGACCTGCTTCGACTTACAACAGTATGGGAGAGTGGTCCGATAGACCACCATCCAATATACAGGAGTCCCGTATCTGGGCCACTATGCTATGGATCACTAGGAAGTAGTCCAATAGGGACTGAGTCGCATGAACTGGTGATAAGAATGTATACTCTTTATTAGTTGGGTGCGTGAGCCTCCAATGGTCTACTAACCCATGGTCTGAGGACACATCCGTGAGAATGGTTCTGTCTTGGTTATTGCTATTGTCCATAGGCCCAGTTCAGTCTAGCACTGCATCGCAGGCCAAGTTCCAGTCACCTCCCATGATGTTTCGTGTGGCTCCAATGTCTGTTAGAAGTCAGTTAATATGAAAGAAGAACTGTCTTTTTGGGCTTGTGGGTGTATATATGGAAACAATACATATCGAAGAGTCTCCAATTTTTAATTTTACAAAAACATATCTCCCTTCCGTGTCTGTCCATGTTTTGATTAGTGTCACAGGGAGTGTCTTGCAAATAAGAATCGCTACTCCACATTTCCTGAGTGCTCCGCTGCCTGGTGGTCTCGGTGTCACCTTGCAGCTGTATGTCACCATCCACAGCCAGTCCTAGATTCCATCTCATCTAAGTGTGTCTCTTGGAGGAGAGCCACATCTGCTTTCTTTGACTGTAAGTATGACAGTACCTTATTTCTTTTCACATAGTGTGTTAAACCGTTAACATCCAGGATATGAGCCGAAGAGGCCAGGTGTGGGTTGTACTCCTGCTGTTTATTACTGCAGGGGGTATGGGTGATGCTGAGGGGGGTAGGGATGACACTCAGGGCTGGGTATTAGTGGCAATATTTATTAGGGTTTCCGATGGGGGGGCCGGTGCCTTTTCGGGACTATGCAATAAAGAAAGGATATGTAGTGGCAAAGAGTATGAGAGAGAAGGAGTAGTGTAGAGATTGATGAATAAGAAAAGGAGAGAGGAGACTGACTAGCAGAGGAAAAAGAAGGGGGGGAGTACTAAGAAGAGAATAGAGAGAAGAGAAGAGAGGAAGGGGAAGGTGGGAGCAGATAGGGTAATCTGGGGGGGGGAAGGGATGTGGAAGGGAGGGTAGGGAGTAGGAAATAAAAAGGGAGGAAATATGGGTACCGGGCCTCCTGCTGCTAGGGGCAGGAGCAGATCCCAATGGATTCGGGTCTGTGATCTGTGGGTCTAGACCTGCAAGGCTGTCATGCCCTGAGAGGCCCCGGGCCGAGGCAGATCGCCCACCGAGGGCTATCCCTAGGGTTCAGGTGGAAGCAAGCATCAAGTGCTGGCCTCCTATCTCCTTCACACTGAAAACGGGTCAGTGATTGATGTCATGGACAGAGGAGGACAGTGGGTGGGGTTGTGGGAGGGCGAGAGAGAGGGTGAGATAACATGATGAGATAAGAAGATGATAATAGTAATAATAATAAGATAAGATAGGGAAGAGAAGAAGAAAGGGAGGGGGAGGGAGGAAAGGGGGGACCGGCCCTCCTGTCCTCCATTGGGAGGGAAAGAGGGAGCGCATATCTTTAATATCACCGTCTGTCATTGCCCCTCCCATTTCTTTCCACCCCTTACCCCCACAAGGCTATGGTTCATGGTGTCTGTCCTCTACTCGTGCGTGTAGAAGGTGATTGTTGTGAGTGATGGAAGGTCTCATCCGTGTATCCTCTGGAGTAAATTCTGACAACTTTTGACCGATCATGTTAACATTGTTCTCTATGGCTAATGATCAATTCAGCGATACAGCTCTATTAAACACAAATACCTCCAAACAGAGGACCTTGGATGTTATGCATGTCGTATACAATGCTATCATTTGCCCATAACTATTAATCCTATCCCATTCTATATCTGCGTCCGGCAGTATGGAGCTTCTAGTTTCAAGCTGTGTAAAGCTGAGCCAGTGGTGGGTACTTCATACAGGGAGTGCAGAATTATTAGGCAAAGGAGTATTTTGACCACATCATCCTCTTTATGCATGTTGTCTTACTCCAAGCTGTATAGGTTCGAAAGCCTACTACCAATTAAGCATATTAGGTGATGTGCATCTCTGTAATGAGAAGGGGTGTGGTCTAATGACATCAACACCCTATATCAGGTGTGCATAATTATTAGGCAACTTCCTTTCCTTTGGCAAAATGGGTCAAAAGAAGGACTTGACAGGCTCAGAAAAGTCAAAAATAGTGAGATATCTTGCAGAGGGATGCAGCACTCTTAAAATTGCAAAGCTTCTGAAGCGTGATCATAGAACAATCAAGCGTTTCATTCAAAATAGTCAACAGGGTCGCAAGAAGCATGTGGAAAAACCAAGGCGCAAAATAACTGCCCATGAACTGAGAAAAGTCAAGCGTGCAGCTGCCACGATGCCACTTGCCACCAGTTTGGCCATATTTCAGAGCTGCAACATCACTGGAGTGCCCAAAAGCACAAGGTGTGCAATACTCAGAGACATGGCCAAGGTAAGAAAGGCTGAAAGACGACCACCACTGAACAAGACACACAAGCTGAAACGTCAAGACTGGGCCAAGAAATATCTCAAGACTGATTTTTCTAAGGTTTTATGGACTGATGAAATGAGAGTGAGTCTTGATGGGCCAGATGGATGGGCCTGTGGCTGGATTGGTAAAGGGCAGAGAGCTCCAGTCCGACTCAGACGCCAGCAAGGTGGAGGTGGAGTACTGGTTTGGGCTGGTATCATCAAAGATGAGCTTGTGGGGCCTTTTCGGGTTGAGGATGGAGTCAAGCTCAACTCCCAGTCCTACTGCCAGTTCCTGGAAGACACCTTCTTCAAGCAGTGGTACAGGAAGAAGTCTGCATCCTTCAAGAAAAACATGATTTTCATGCAGGACAATGCTCCATCACACGCGTCCAAGTACTCCACAGCGTGGCTGGCAAGAAAGGGTATAAAAGAAGGAAATCTAATGACATGGCCTCCTTGTTCACCTGATCTGAACCCCATTGAGAACCTGTGGTCCATCATCAAATGTGAGATTTACAAGGAGGGAAAACAGTACACCTCTCTGAACAGTGTCTGGGAGGCTGTGGTTGCTGCTGCACGCAATGTTGATGGTGAACAGATCAAAACACTGACAGAATCCATGGATGGCAGGCTTTTGAGTGTCCTTGCAAAGAAAGGTGGCTATATTGGTCACTGATTTGTTTTTGTTTTGTTTTTGAATGTCAGAAATGTATATTTGTGAATGTTGAGATGTTATATTGGTTTCACTGGTAATAATAAATAATTGAACTGGGTATATATTTTTTTTTGTTAAGTTGCCTAATAATTATGCACAGTGATAGTCACCTGCACACACAGATATCCCCCTAACATAGCTAAAACTAAAAACAAACTAAAAACTACTTCCAAAAATATTCAGCTTTGATATTAATGAGTTTTTTGGGTTCATTGAGAACATGGTTGTTGTTCAATAATAAAATTAATCCTCAAAAATACAACTTGCCTAATAATTCTGCACTCCCTGTATTCATTCCTTGTTACTGTTCATAATTTCCAGTGTCACATTTTGTCAGTTTGATAGGAACATACAGTTAGTATGTCCTGCCGGCATCTGGGTAAAAAGTAGGAGGAGGAGAGAGAAAGATGTGAGACGATGTTGGGTAAGAGCAAGAGGAGAGCAGAGAAAAGACTGAGTGGGTCACTGCTGCTAGTATTAGTGGATGCCTAGTCATTGTCTTGGCAAAATGTTAAGGTATATGGCCATGAGAGTCCATAGCAGATTGTACGGTACTCATCTGTCCGCCATCACCACCCATGTGCATTATCGTTCTCCCTATTCAAGTTTGTCTCGAGGAGCAGTCAAACACCTCTCTGCTTCCGCAGTCTTGGTGGCTGTTGGTTCCAGTACTAAGGTTTCAGCGGAGAGCGGGATTTGTCTCTTTTTGCTGTTTGGGTGTGGTGCGCTACTACCTGTAGCGCATGATCCCTGTCGTGTTGAGCTCTCCCTGGTCTCCTGGAGTCCCTGCCCCTCTGGTGGGGTTAGAGAGCATGCAGTTTCCATAACTCAGTCATGACAAAGGGTAATGAGCAGTCCTGTCGATCTATGAACTGCTCTGGGTGCATTGTTAGTGGGGTCAGATCCATTGTTTGGGTCGATAGTTCGTCCAGATAGAAACGCAGGTACTCAGGGTTGTAGAAGTCTCTAGACTTGCCATCCTTGGTGACTCACATTCTTGCTTGTTTGAACAGGCCATATTTTACCTTTAGTTGCCAAAGCCAGGATTGGAGGGACAAAAATGCTTTGCAGTGGTTGTTAGTTTCTTTGGTAAAGTCTGCAGTGATTCTGACTTCGTACCCCTCAGCTTGGAATGGACCATGGGATCAAGCTTCCAGGAGAAGTTGGCAAACTTTTCTGTGTCACAAGAGACAGGCGATAATCGGGCAAGGTCATGTTGCTCCATCCTTCTGTTTAGGGGCTAAGCAATGGGCTCTCTGAAATTCCAGTGGTGGATCAAAGGCGAGTCCGGTAAGCACAGGTAGAGTTTTTGTAAATAGGCTTGGATGTTCGCTCCTTCTGTTTGTTCCGTGATCGCGAAAAATCTGACATTGTCCGTATGACTCCTTTCTTCCAAGTCTATGAACTTGCTCCTGAGACACATTATTTCCTGGTCTCTGTCCGGTGTGGTGTTGAGGTGATCCTCTATGATTGAGACAATGCTGTTCGAGTCCCATTACTCAAGTTTGAAAGCCTGCTGTGTCTGTTCATATTGATTTATACTCTTCTGCCACTGAGGATATATTTGAGTTTATTTCTTATAGTCTGCGACCAACCGTAGATATCTCTTGGAGTATGCGCTCCATTGTATCATCCTGCTTTGGTGCGTCAGTGGTGTTTAGGTGTAGCCTCTGGCTGCTGCCCCTTTGCTACGGCTTTCGGACGTGTGTGCTGGAGGGCTTCGGGGAAGAGAAGTTGTATTGCTGGTCTACTTGCAGCTTTACCAGTAGTTTTTCCGTTGGGCATCTCCAGACCTAGTAGCTGATGGAAGTGCTATTTGTCCCTATTCCGGGGAATGGGGAAGTAACAGGGTCTGTCCCAAGGCCTGTAGCAGCAGAGTCCTCTATCGTAGTCTGTAATTCTCTGGTTTCACCCCTCTTATAATGTCTGAAAGCTGCAAAAGGTGAGGTTGACGGTAAAGCACTCCCTCTGAGGTCTCTACTTGTGACTTCTTCTCACTTGGTCAAGTATCGAGTGTTCTGTAGGGGTGAATGAGCTGCATGAGCCCCGAGATGCCTCCACCAGATATAGTGAGCAGAATGAGGGTAGCAGATCCCCTGTTTCTGCTTTCAGATTAACGACCACTGCAAACAATCAGGTTATGCCGTGTCTCATGAGGGACTGGCAGAGGTTAAGGACGGAGAGTCTCTTTTACAATGGCCCGGCTTTGAGCTGTCCTAGACCTGTCCTCCTCCGAAAAGTTCCTTACAGGCCTTTGTTTTTCTAGTACAATAGGATACTCGAACAGAGAGTGCTGCTTTCCAATCGTTGTGAGAGAGATGCGTGGTTGCACTGCGGGAGGGGGAGGCAGAGGAGGACCTCTACTGCTGATGATTTGTGGTGTCTGAGGGTGGTGAAGAGGGGGCATCAGATCTGAGGTGACTTGCCATATTCCCTTTTGATGGTCCCTATCACGATGGCCAAGTATTAACACCTCTTGGAAGTCTGGACATTTCCGCAGTCGTGATGCGTCACTTTCATGGGGTTTGTGGGTCTAACAGGTAGTGACCTTAATCGTCAATTCAGAATGGGGAGGAGCAGCGCTGTCAAAATCTGATGAGGGATGATGAAGAAAAGAGGGGGAGGACACTGCTATTTGTGCTTCTTCACCTCCTCTCCTCTACTGTCAAGACACCGCTATATCCATTGTGAGGAGTGTCGCAACCGTTCTCCTCATTTCACTTCATTGGGGGAGCTATGGGCTCTCCCCAATTCTGTGGCAGATACTGTATGAAAGCGGGGGTCATGCAGTAATGTGAAACAGCTTTCCCTTTTTTGGCGCTCAGGGGAGGGACTGGGGGCACCGGTTTTCCAGTGCATACGTCCCCGTCTTGACGCCCGATCCGTCTGACACTTTACATCGGTGCGTGCTTCAAGT
Organism: Pleurodeles waltl; assembly: GCF_031143425.1. Lineage (NCBI taxonomy): Eukaryota > Metazoa > Chordata > Amphibia > Caudata > Salamandridae > Pleurodeles > Pleurodeles waltl. The sequence continues at coordinate 1,496,631,510 of NC_090445.1, forward strand.
TGCTAGGCCCTCATCTCAGCTCACCAGGTCTTTCACATTTTTCAAGGTGGGGAAGAGAGAAGGGTCCGTCCAGCCAAGCCCCGACCCTCCCTCAGTGTTCGCAGGGTCGAGCTCCGTCTCGGGTGCTATGTTGCGTAGCCCCCCGCGGCTCCTACCTCCGCCCGAGGCCCGTCCTCACACAGAGCTCTCTTTCCAGGCAGCCATCTTCGATCGTGACCAGACCATACCCAGTTGAGGACGCAGATTTTAGTGACACAGCATAGGCTATATGACGCATGGGATAAGGCAAGTCTATTATTAGCCTGGTTTTGAGAGAACGGAGGAAGAGGCCAGCTGGGTGCATACGATCATAGATGACAACCATACCACGCATGACACCCACAAAGAGATAGTCCAAGTTTTTGCTCAATATTATTCAGATGATTATAGAGCACACCCACACGCAGATGCCATGCAAACTGAAGAATACCTACATGACATTCTATTACCGACCCCACCGATAGTTGATAGGAATACCTTAGAATGCAAAATCTCACTCTTGGAGGTCAGGGAGGAAATAACAAACCTCAAACTGGGTAAGGAACCTGGCCCAAATGGGCTACCAGCAGAATTTTTTAAGAGAGATGTGGAAATCCTAGCACCTCATCTTCTCCAACTTTACAATAGGGCTCAATAGGATGGATGCCTTCCGCAGGATTTGCGGAAGGCAATAATAGTGATCATCCAAAAGCTCAGGAAGCAAGCCACGGAATGTGCATCCTATCACCCAATTTCTCTCCTCAACGTAGAGACCAAAATATTAGCGACAGTGCTGGTCAAACATTTGATACCGCTGATAGCTCCACTAATCCATAAGGACCAATTAGGGTTTATGCCTAAAAGATCAACTCAACATAATCTTCGTAGAGTATATAATTGTATAGAAACAATAGGAGTCAGGAAAGACCCACATGTGCTATTGACACTAGATGCTGAAAGACCTTCGATGCTGTCCACTGGCCATTCTTAATTGAAGTCTTAGAGGAGTTTGGCTTTTGACCCAAATTTAGAGAGTGGATCAGACTCCTATACACTGAGCCGATGGTGACAGTCAGTGAATGGGACACTATTGTCTGAATTTCCCATCAGGCGTGGCACAAGACAAGGTTGCCCCTTATCTCCTCTCCTGTTTGCCCTGACCCTAGAACCACTGGCCTGTCTGATCAGGACACACCCCAAGATATGGGAGTTCAGAGTACAGAGTGAATTAGCAGTGGAGGAAAAAATATTGCTCTCCTCAGATGATATCCTTTTATGTGTTAGTGACCCTAAGAAAATGATCCCACAAATTCTAGAAGTATTTGATGCCTACGGGGTATACTCTGAATACTACAAATTGGGAAAAGTCTGGCTTATATCCACAGGGAAGGGAAGACTTGCAGATCAAACGAGAAGGCTTTAAATACCTTGGCATCTTTGTCGCCACCGACATGAGAGACACTTTCACTGCAATTTGGGCCATATATGGCAGGACTTTCAAGCAGATGTAGAGCGATGTGGGAAACTCCCGCTGACATTGCTATGGTGTGCAGCAATGGTCAAGATGATAACATTGCCAAAGTTCCTTTATGCCCTCTAGAATCACAACTATCCAATATAACTGAGTTGTTGCCATAAAGAGTCTCACTGCCAAAAAATAAAGTTGGCAGGACCTTTGCCATCATAACCCTTAATAGAATGTCAAATATTAGACATTTTAGCCTCTTATATACGGTGTTGAGTGGCACAATTAAAGTGCTGCTCCTGTTGGTGATAGTCCACAGTTGTTGTGTAAATGTTCCCTTGTCACCCAGCAAGACTCCTAGGTACTAATATTCTTTTACTGTGTCCAGGGTATGTGTCAATAGATGCTAGGTTGCATTCTTGACTGCCTTACTGACCATACTCACCTTTGTTTTGCTTCGGTTAACTAGACTTTTCTTGCGTGGCATGCAGTTGCAGTGAATTTATCAGCCTCTGCAGTCTACTGTGGGCTAACTGTACAGAAATATGTCATCTGCTTATAGTAAATGGTTCAATGGAAGCGTTCCAAGGCAGGTGACCTGACAGTGTGAAGGGCTCAGGAAAGGTCTGCCATAAAAAGATTAAACGTGTATGTAGACCTTTCTTGACAAAAGACGTCCATTTCTGAGTTTGATACCCACCCAGCTGCAGTTGTGGAGTGGCTGAATGATCCTAAGCAGGTGTGATGGGATGTTCCAAGCCCTGACCTTCCCCAGAGCTTCACTCAGTTTATGCAGTCGAAAGCCCACTTGTAGTTGACAAAGCAGGGGTAGGTTTTGCAATGCTGCTTTTCCATTTGATCAAGTAGAATTGACAAGAACAAAATGTTTGTGATTGTACCAGAACCTCTCGTAAAGCCAGTTTGAGTTATTGGAGTTATCTGTTCTGATTCTGCCTAGTCAGCCAGGTCATGTAATACGAGTGATGCAAAATATTTTGCTTCATTATCTAATAGAGCAATAAGGTGATGGCTCTCTTGTAGGGTTTTGTCTTCCGCTTTCTGAAATGGACAGATGAGTGCACCTTGCCACAAGTTGGGTATGTCTCCAGTAGAGATTGCATTTGAATAAAGATGAGCCAGCTTTCCAGCCCATACTGTGGGTCAAGTCTATAAATGGCCTGGGGTATTCCGTTGGGTTCAGGGGTGCCGTCTCTCCCTCCTTTTACAATTACCCTTGCAATTTTTGTTCAGATGCTTGTACTTCTTCTGATTTGGAGGCAATGTAGTAGACTGCGGCTGGAGAAAATTGGTCTTGTGGTAAGTGAACTCCATTTTCGGACTGGGGCAGGGTGTGAAGCCATGTTAAAAGTGCAGTCTTTGGGCGGAGTGACAGCTTGGAGAGCTGCCATAACCAATGCTGACCTTCTGCTGAGAAGGACTAAGCACCCTGGGAGTGGCAGTGTAGGGTATGCCTCTTGAGGCATTGGGTTTAATAAATCTTTTATTATTATTATTTTTATTGGTTTTCGTTTGCAAAATACAAAACACATCAGGTCTTCAATCCCCATTCTTCCTCCTCAAGTCTCACACTTTACTTGACATAGCACATGACAGTTTGTTTTTCCCGTTAACAGTTCTTTCAGTCCAGTTCCCTTCATCAAATTTTTTCCTCTTTCACCTCGATATCATGACACTCAAAAACTTCAGGTTTACATCTCCACAGACTCTTCAGTAGACACAATGAGGTCATAGAATTTATATCATGGTTCCTAGAGCTTTTTGAACTTCCCTGGGTAACCGTGCCTTGTACGTCACTTGTTCTACCACCATGTCTTGGTTTATCCCCCCCACCATTCAGCTAGATTGGTTGTCTCTGGAGCTCCCCAATATTTGGCTATATCCCTTTTTGCCACCATCAATGCTAAATTGCAAAAAAAACAGTTGGGCTCTTGGGACATCCCATTCTGTTGGGATACCTAGAATTATGTATTTGGGGTCTAGAGGTATCTCTATGGTAAGGATTTGGCTTAACTCCTCTATGATCTCTGTCCACTACGCATGTATATGTGGACAGTCCCCGGTCCCTGGCACTCTACCCTGCAATGCTCAACTCCATTAGTTGACTTCAGGCGAGGTGGGACCTTCTTTTGTAGTGCTGCACCAACCACAATTTGCACCTTCTTTGTCCCAGTGTCCTGGGACCTCCGTGGGTGCTGCCTGGTTATCTGTGGGTTCCCTCCAGTGTTGGGAGCCCCCTCTGCCTCCTCAGTCCAAATTGAGGCCCCCAGGTCCCTCCTGGGTCCAGGCAGTGACACTTTGACGCAATACACAACTTAGCTTGAACCAAGGCTTGTTTGATGAATCCAATGCCAAAACTTGCCTGCATCCAACATCTCTTTGTAGGATATCCAGTGCATCATGCAGGAACCTGCAGACATTTTCCTTTGGTGCATTTCTGCAGTCTTCGTCCAACCGGGGACCCTTCTTTTGCACCCTCTTCTAGGTTGGCAGGGGCTTCTGCCCTTCCTGGAACTTCTTACGACTTCTGGACTTGGCCTACTCTCTTTGCAGATCTTCAGGTCCAGGAATCCACCATTTGTTGTTTGCAGTCTTCCTTGGTTTTTGTAATAACTCTAATCATAAATTGTAGTGTGTCCAAAGGAAACTTGCAGTACTTTACTCCTACTTTCCTGGGGACTGGGGTGGGATATTTTACTCACCTTTGTAGTATGTATTCTTACTCTCCCAGCAATTCAATACACACTACACTTGTCTAGGGGGGAATTTCTGATTCGCATTCCACTTTCTTAGTATATGGTTTGTGTTGCACCTAGATCTCTTTTCCCCAATTACATTATATAGCATGTCCTATTGTTTGCAACATCCTATGTCTAATTAGTTACCTTATATTTCTGTCTAGTTTATATATTGCATATAATACTTACCTCCAGAAGGAATATTGCCTCTAAGATATTTTCGGCCTTGTGTCACCCAAATAAATTACCTTTATTTTTGACAACAGAGAGTATTGTCTTTACTTGTGTATGAGTACTGTGTAACTATAAGTGGTATTGCATGAGCTTTGCATGTCTCCTAGTTCAGCCTAAGCTGCTCTGTTACAGTTACCTCTATCAGCCGAAGCTGCTAGAACACTTCTACATTTCCCTAATAAGGGATAACTGCACCTGGTATAAGGTGTAAGTACCCAAGGTACCCACTACAAACCAGGCCAGCCTCCTACACCCTTTCATCTGTTTTAACCATAAGAAAGGTTTGTAGCCTGTCTGAACAACGAAGTGAGTCCCAAATAAGTATGGTCTCAACTTCTTCAGGGTCCAGACCACAGCAAAGGCCTACTGCTCTATGGCTGACCAACGCTTTTCTCTCGGGGTCATCCTTCTACTGAGAAAAGCGACCGGTTGATTCTGGCCCTCTGAGTTCAGTTGTGATAGCACTGCCCGAAACCCCCAGTTCAGATGCATCTGTCTGGACAATTAATTCTTTAGAGTAATTTGGGCTTTTAGGACAGGTACAGTACACGTAGGCCCTCATTATGGCATTTGCAGTAAATCCCGCTTAAAGCCACTCTGATGGCAGTCAACTTACCGCGGCGGCGCGAATATCCGTTCACCATATTATGACACACACACACCAATCTGACAGAATAAAGCCACTGACACAAACTGCCAGACCAATGGTCAGTGATAAACTGGTGGTATCACAATCCACACCGTTACGCCAACAGAACAATGCCCACCACAATATGACCCACGTATCACCACGGCGGACATTCAACGGCGGTAAACAATTGGTGGTACATGCCCCCGGGCTCACAGTGGACACCCACAGACAAACCAACATCACATTGGACAATTCAAACAACACACTCCTGACACCCATACCCACACCACTATAAAACACACACCCACATTACCCACAACCCTGTGCGATTACAATTCATTGGCACAAGACTGACACCAAGACCACCTAGCCCCCTAGAGCCACACACCACTTACACCCATACACCACTCACCCACTCCACATCACAAACCGCACAATGTTGCCCAACACACCCTCACCAACACACCTCACATAACACCCATGGCACCACAAAGACACCCCCATTTCATAGATGAGGAGTTAAGGGTCATGGTGGAGGAGATAGTCAGGGTAAAGCCATAGCCATTTGGACCACAGGTGCAACAGATATCAAACGCAAGGAAGATGGAGGCATTTCAGTCACCCTGTCCACCTTGAACTTCCATTGTTCCCCTTCCTAAGTCCCCATGGACAATGCACATGTCCTACAAACAGACTGCAACAATACCCTGGACATTCATCCATCATCACCCCATCCCATTGCACTTTCCCCCTATATGTTAGCACTTAAATAAACACCATTTGATAAAAATCAAATTTGTCATGTATTTCAAATATGTATTGATTGAAACAGGTACAACCAGTGCAAATGAACTGTACATAGAATGAGCATAGAATTAATGACCTGTAGCTGGCTGTTGTGATCACACCAGGAGTATTTGTCATATCACCAACATCTGCAAAATGAATAGCCAGAGGGAACAGTAAGTGGGCATAGAATTGGTAAATATCAGCATGCCAATGCCACACAGAATACAACCAAAGTTTTTGAAATGTAAAGTTACACTGTCTCACCTGTGTGTCATTGGAAATACTGAGGGATTGCAATTGTTCTGTTGTCCTCATCCTCATCCTCTGCCTCCTCATCCTCACTGTCCACAGGGTCCACTGCTGTCACAGGGGCATTTCCAGTTTCCTCCTCCTGCAGAAAAGGGACATGGCATCTGAGGGCCAGGTTGTGCAACACGCAACATGCCACTACTATCTGGCAGACCTTCTTGGGTGAGTAGTACAGGGATCCACCTGTTAGATGGAGGCACAGGAACCTGGCCTTCAGGAGGCCAAAGGTTCTCTCCATTACCCTTCTGGTTCACCCATATGCCTCATTATAATGTTCTTTTGCCCTTTTCCTGGCATTCCTCACAAGGGTTAGCAGCCATGATAGGTTTGGGTAACCAGAGTCACCTGCAAATATTGAGAGGCAACATTTAGCGACACTCTATCCTATATGGCCAGCACCATACCCATACACCAACATATACTGGGTGGGAACCAAGGCTCACCTATTATCCACACCCTGTGCCTTTGTAGTTGGGGCATCACATTTGGGATGCTTCTATTCCTCAGGACAAAGTCATCATGCACTGACCCAGGATACTTAGCATTGACGTGGGAGATGTACTGGTCCGCAAGCACACCATCTTCACAATCATAGAATAGAAACTTTTACGATTCCTGAATACCTGTTCATTCTGGCAGGGGAGGGGGGCAAATGCAATATGTGTTCCGTCAATCGCCCCAATTATATTGGGGATATGTCCCATTGCATAAAACTTGGCCTTCACAGTGGCCAAATCCTCAACCTGTGGAAATGCAATTTAGCTTCACATGTGTTTTATCAGGGCAGACAACACTCTTGTCAGCACTATTGAGAACACTGTCTGTGACATTCCTGCTACCAAGCCCACTCTCACTTGGAAAGAACCAGTTGCCAGGAAATGGAGCACTGATAGAACTTGCACAAGTGGGGTGACAGATAGCAGATATCAGGTCTGGCTCCAATTGTGCACACAGCTCTGTGATTGTGGCCCTGTCTACTCTATAGGTGAGTATTATGTAGCCAAGTCCACCAGGGATCTGTACACGGGGGTATGTCTCTATCTCCTATTCATCACAGCAGTAGGAATCTAAGGGACAAAAGAGTGTGGAGCCTGTCACAAACTGAACAATGGAGCTAAAACAGGATTTTGCAAACTGTATACCTGAAATGGGTTAGTGTGATATGTACAGTATGTGCCTATTTTTCCTGTGATGCAGCATTATTCCATAGGCCTGTTCCCACCCCTGAAATGACGTCCACCTGTCCTGTGTGGAGGGACAGGTGGAAAGTGAGGTAATCCCGCTGTCGTTGAGCACCGCAGTGCAATTCCTCATTGGTTATAATTGAGCCCTATGGGGTACAGTGGCCAATGGAGATCTATGGTGACGGCATGCACCTTTGCGGATGTGACCGCCATTTTCTATCATATTCCTCACTTTTTTCCTGACCCTCCATAGGACAGGACCTACACTGCATGTGCTGCTGTGACCTGTGTCTGGAACCTATCATGGCCCGTGTGACAGGGGAAAGGGCCCCTGTCTTCACTTCAGAGGAGTTGGAGAGACTGGTGGATGGGGTTCTACCCTATTATGGACTGCTGTATGGGCCTCCTGACCAACAGGTGAGTACACTGTGGGCATGATGCATGTGGCATGCATGTATGGAGGTGTGTTTGAAGGCATCATGTAAGGGGGAGGGATGTCCTCCTGGCTGGGTACACATTGAGTGCTGGGCTATGTGTGTGCCAATAGTGCTGGAAAAGAGTATGGTGGGCCATCTGTATAACTGGCTGGATAGTTTGTCTAATGGTGTTCTCCTGTCTGCATTGCCTCTGCAGGTCAGCACCCATCAAAAGAAGGGTATATGGTGTGCCATCGCCAAGGAGGTGCAGACCCTGGGGGTCAATCTCAGGCGAAGCACCCACTGTTGCAAACGGTGGGAGGACCTGAGATGCTGGGCATGGAAGACAGCGGAGGCCCAGCTGGGGATGGCCTCCCAACGAGGAAGGGGTGCCTGTCGAACCCTGACCCCCCTGATGGCCCGCATACTGGCAGTGGCCTATCCAGAGCTAGATGGGCAATTGAGGGCAAAACATCAGCCACAATTGGGTGCGTATGTTGGCTATCATTACAACTTATGCCTGGTGGGGTGGTATCTGGGTGGTGGGTGTGTGTCAGTGGGTGCCCCTAGGCCAGGCCAGACATAGCAGCATAGGTCCTCTGGTGGCTAATGGTCTGAAGGGGAAATACTGCCTACCTAGCTTGTTAGCATCCACTACTGAGAAGGGCTGCGTGGGTCCCAAGTGTGCTGCAGTTGGCAGTGTGTTTTCCTCATCATGCTTTGGTGGCTAACAATATCACTGGTAGTGCAATGCATAGTGTGCAGGCCTGTACTCTGTGTGCGAGGGTACTCTGCACGCCAACCGTGGTGTTGGTGCAGTCATTGGCCCAGTGTATCCGTGGTCTCTCTCACTCCCTTTCTTGTTTTGTCATCCAGTCCTTATGTGCATTAGCATCATCTGGCGAGGAGCAGAGGCACCTGCGACGGAGGGAGCTGCACTCCACAGGACCCTGCAGGCAGAGTCCACCGACATGAGGGCATCAGTGGGACAGAGAGCAAGGGGAGCACCACGGCAGAGACTTGAGTGGACAATACAGACTCGGATAACTCCTCCGATTGGAGTTCCCTGGTGGTGGTGGACACCACTGTGACCACCCCAGATACAGGTACAGCTGCCACCCCCGTATCAGCAACTCCCTCCCAGAAGCTGCTCATTCAGTTGCCCATGCCCGCTCACCCAGAAGGGTGGGCATCTCCTTTGCCCCAGGCACCTCAGGCCCTGCCCCAGTGAGCCCTGCTGCACTGAGTGAGGAGGCTATTGACCTCCTGATAGACTGCCTCTATAGGGCAGTCAACCATTGTGAATGGTATCCAGGGGCTGGCAGCCCAGATGCAACAATCTAATGCAGTCCTGGAGGGCATTCACAGTGGATTGGTGGCCCAACAGATTTCGATCCAGACTCAGGCCTCTTTTCTGATGGCAGCCAATGTCCCCGTTTCTACTGTGTCCCCTCCAACTTCCACTTCCCAAACCCATTCTCCTCAGCCCCAACCCATCCCAAGCACACAGCCAGACGAGCATGCACACAAGACAACACCCAAGAGTGTCACAGGCAAACACAATCACCACACTTCATGCAAACACCGTCCCGTTGCAGACACAACAAAATCCACTATGTCCACAGTCTCCCCCACTTCCCACCCAGGTACATCCACACTCATACCTGCATGCACTACATCATCATCCACTACCTGCATCAGCAGCACACCAAGCAGAAAACACACCTCACTGGCAGACACCTCCACAACATCCATGCAGATGTCCTCTGTGTTCTCTCCCACAGTGTCTGTCTACCCCCCTTCCTAAAATACACAAACTCAAGCCCTCAGACACCCAACAGCCATCCACCTCGCAACAGCATACAACCCATGCACTTGCACCCAAATCCAGCAGGCAAACACCTCCAAAACCTACTCCCTCATCCTCCACTCCCACTACTTCTCCCTCTTCCTGCCCCAATGTCCCTAAAAACCTTTTCCTTTCCACCATTTACCTCTTCCCAACCCTCCCCCGCAGCCTGCACATATAGCCAGGGTATCAAGAACCCAGCCAAACAGTCCACAGGCCCAGTTCTATCAGCACCTACTCATGGTGGAAAGGATTCCAGGCAACTAATACTGAAGGGGAAGGAGCCTGCATCAGCCATCAAAAAGGTGACGGAGCCTACACCATCCAGCAGAAGGGGGAAGGAGCCTGCACCAGCCAGCAATAAGGGGAAGGAGCCTGCACCAGCAAGCAAGAAGGGGAAGGAGTCTGCACCAGCCAGAAGAACGGGGAAGGAGCCTGCACCAGCGGGCAAGAAGGGCAAGGAGACTTTACCAGCAAGCAAGAAGGGGAAGGAGCCTGCACCAGCCAGCAAAAAGGGGAAGGAGCATGCACCAGCAGCTGTCACATATCCCCCACTGCCAGCCGTGGTTGTACAGCCATCACTGAGTGCACAGGTTGAGCAGGAGCCTCCCACTACTTCCACCACCACTACAGTGTAGCCATCGAAGGGTGCAGGGGCTGAGCAGGAGCCTCCCACTACTACCACCACCACTACAGTGCAGCCATCGAAGGGTGCAGGGGCTGAGCAGGAGCCTCTCACTGCTACCACTACCACCACAGTGCAGCCATCACAGGGCGCAGGGGCTGAGGAGGAGCCTCCCACTACTACCACACCACAGTGCAGCCGTCACCACTGGTGGATGCCATGTGATCCAGCCTCCATGGGCTGCTGTGTGGCCTGTTCCCTCCAGAAGCAGTGGGCAAGTCACCCACCTGAGAGACTGTGGCCTTGCACTCCCTAAGACCAAGCACAGGGCTTGTTACCCCCTCAAGAACCAGTGTGGGAGACACCCACTCAAGAGACTGTGGCCTTGCACTCCCCAGGACCAAGCACAGGGCTTGTTGTCACCCCCAGAACCAGTGTGGGAGACATCCACTCGAGAGACTGTGGCCTTGCACTCCCCAGGACCAAGCACAGGGCTTGTTGCCCCCTCCAGAATCAGTTTGGGAGACACCCACTCAAGAAACTGTGGCCTTGCACTCCCCAGGACCAAACACAGAGCTTGTTGCCCCCTCCAGAACCAGTGTGGGAGACACCCACTCGAGAGACTGTGGCCTTGCACTCCCCAGGACAATGCACAGGGCTTGTTGCCCCTCCATAACCAGTGGTCTTGTTTCTGCATCCAGCTGAGGTGCCCCCACTCCCCCTGAGGTGACTGCCTATTTGCCAGCTGATGCCCCTGCAGTATTCTCTCTGTATTGGTGCAGGTAACAAGTGGGGCCTTGGACTTTGCCCTGGGGCCCCTGTGAACTGAGGAGTGGGCAGTGTCCCTTTTTTGTACATTTGCACATATCTGTTGCATTGGCAAAACATATTATTGATTTTGTGTTGATCTTATTACAATCACTTTAGTCAATTCCTGCTGTCCTTGCATTATTCAGCCGATTTATGGGGATAAATTGTTTTATTGTGCAGGTGGTTGTGTGTATGGCATGTGTGTGTGGGGTGTGAGGTGTGCATGTGTGTCACAGTTGTTTTCCTCCCCCCTTGTGTGCTAGGCAGCTGTACTCACTGTCATCGTCTTCGCCGGCTTTGGTGTTCATGGTGGATCATGACGTAGAAGATCATCAGAAATACTTGCAGTTTTTGTTCCATGGCGGCATGGATCTTCCCTGTGTCTCCAATGGTGAGTTCTTTGACTTCTGTGCAGTGTTTCTGGCAGGCTGTTGATGGCGTTGGTACTGCCCTGGAAAAGGTGGCATGTCATAATACGATGGGCAGAACTTTGTCTTCCGCCTGGTTGTAGGTGGCTACCGGCATGGTGACTGTTGTTTCCGCCCTGGCAGTCATTGTGGTACACTGGCTGTCTTTCAAAGATATAACCCTCATGGTCATAATTTGGTGGTACTTACTGCCAGCCTGTTGGCGGTATTACCCCCACTTTATCACTGACCAACAGGGTTGTACTGAGGGCCATAGCCTGCTAAAGCTCTTCAAAAGCTTTTTGAAAGCTTGCTGTCCATAACACCTTTTTAGGAATCTTTTTAGAGGTGAAGTCATTAAGAGGGACAACAATCGAGCCATAGTTCTTTATGAACCTCCTTTAATACACAGCGAGACCAAGAAAGGCTCTGACCTGGGTCTTAGTAGTAGAGGGAGCCTAGTCTAAAACAGTCTGTATCTTCCCCTGTAGTGGTTCAATCTGTTCTCCACCAACCAGGTAACCCAGAAAAAACATTTTTCCCTGTCCTATCTGGCATTTTGAAGCCTTGATAGTGAGGCCTTCCTTTTGCAGGGCCTCCAAATCTTTCCACAGGTGGACCAGGTGGTCATCCCAGGTGGAGCTAAAGACAGCAATGTCATCTAGATATGCTGCACTGAAAGCTTCCAGACCTTGGAGGACTGTGTTCACCAGCCTCTGGAAAGTGGCAGGTGCATTTATCAGACCAAAGGGCATAACTGTAAATTGATAATGTCCTACAATGGTTGAAAATGCAGTTTTTAGGTTTAGCATCCACTGATAATTTGATCTGCCAATACCCTGCAGTCAAATCAAAGGTGCTTAGATACTTGGCAGATGCCAGTGTATCTATTAGCTCATCCGCCCTGGGTATAGGGTGAGCATCTGTTTTTTGTAATTGTTTTGAGCCCTCTGTAGTCTACACAAAACCTAATTTTTCTCTTTCCATCTTTACAATGAGGTTTGGGAAGAAGCACCAATGGGCTGGCCCAGGGGCTATCTGAGTGCTCAATAAAAACTAGGTCCAAAATGTTCTGAACCTCAGACTTCATACAGTCTCTGACATGATCACGCTGTCTATAAATCTTATTTGTGACAGGCATATCAATAATATGCTCAAACCAAGAAGTGGTTCAAGGAGTGAGTGAAAAGAGTTCAGAAAACTGGCCTAGTAAATTCTTACAGTCCTCCCTCTGCTCTGCTGTGAGGCAGTCTGCAATCACAACTCCTTCCACTAAGCCATCAGCTTCAGTGTAGGAGAAGAGGTCAGGGAGAGGGACACTCTCTTTCTCCTGCCCTTCATCTGTGGCCATGAGTAGGGTCAAATCTGCCCTATCATAGTAAGGTTTAAGGCGGTTGACATAAAGTACCCTTAGGGGAATTCTGGCAGTGCTAAGGTCTATCAAATAGCTGACCTCACCCTTTTTCTCCACAATAAGATGGGGTCCACTCCACTTCTCCTGGAGTCCTCTTGGTGCCACTGGCTCCAAAACCTACACCTTCTGTCCTGGTGATACTCAGTCAGGACAGCTTTCTGGTCATGCCACTGCTTTTGAAGCTCTTGGCTGGCCTGAAGGTTCTTAGTGGCCTTTTTCATATACTCAGCCATCCTTGATCTTAGGCCAAGTACATAGTCCACAATGTCTTGTTTAGGGGGCTTCAATGGTTGCTCCCACCCCCCTTTCACAAGAGCAAGGGGACCCATAACAGGGTAACCAAAGAGGAGTTCAAAGGGGCTGTAGCCCACTCCTTTCAGGGGTACCTCCTTGAAGGCAAAAGGGAGGCATGGCACAAGGACTTTGTAGGAAAGTAGCCTCTTTCTAGTATGGTTACCCCCACTTTTGGCCTGCTAGTGAGTGTGTGTCAGTGTGTTTTTACTGTGTCACTGGGATCCTTCTAACCAGGACCCCAGTGCTCATAGATAAAAACCTATATGTCCGTGTGTTTTGCCTGTCTCACTGGGATCCTGTTAGCCAGGGCCCCAGTGCTCATAGTTTGTGGCCTAATGCATATGCCTGTGTAGTGCCTAACTGTGTCACTGAGGCTCTGCTAATCAGAACCTCAGTGCTTATGTTCTCTCTGCTTTTAAATTTGTCACTCTAGGCCGGTGACTACATTTACCAATTTCAATTGGCATACTGGACCCCCCTTATAATTGGGGTTCCAGGAGATCCATATGGGCTGCAGCATTTCTTTTTCCACCCATAGGGAGCTCAGACAAACCCTTGCACAGGCCTGCCATTGCAGCCTGAGTGAAATAACGCACACGTTATTTCACAGCCATTTTCAGTGCACTTAAGTAACTTTTAAGTCACCTATATGTCTAACCTTCACTTGCTGTAGGTTAAGTGCAAAGTTATTAAGTGTGAGGGCACCCTTGCACTAGCAAAGGTGCCCCCACATAGTTCAGGGCCATTTCCCCAGACTTTGTGAGTGTGGTGACACCATTACACGCGTGCACTACATATAGGTCAATACACCTTGGACCACGAGTATTGCCAAACCAGCTCTCTGAAGCTTGCACTACAGCTACAGCTGCTGCCACCTCACAGACAGGGTTTTGCTCTCCTGGGGTCTGGGCAGCCCAGTCCAAGGAAGGCAGAACACAGCATTTCCTCTGAGAGCAGGGTGTTACAGGGTGTTACACCCTCTCCCTTTGGAAATGCTTTGAAGCACACAGATGGTGCCCTCCTTGCATAAACCAGTCTACACCGGTTCAGGGACCCCTTCTTCCCTGCTCTGGCGTGAAACTGGACAAAGGAAAGGGGAGTGACCACTCCCCCATCCATCACCACCCCAGACTTCAGCCATCTTGCTTTCCAAGGTGTGGGGGCACTCTGGAGGCCTCTGTGTGGGCAGTGCTAGCAGGTGAAATCAGAGACACCTCCTGATAGGTCCATACCTGATAAGGTAGCCGATCCCCCATTAAGGGCTAAGTAGGGTCTCTCCTGTGGGGTATCATCAGATTCTGCTTGCAAGTTTCCTTCAGGAATCCTCTGAAACAACTTCAGACTCTTCTGACCTTGGATCAACCACAGCCTGCTCCAAGAAACACTGTAACTGCAACAAAGTGTCTACAAGAGACACTTTTCTTCAGCAACGTCATGTCCAAGTCAGCAACTGCAATAGTATCCACAGTGTGCATGCTCTTTGGACTCCCTGTCTTCATCCTGCACAAGAAGGACCAAAGAAATCTCCTGTGTAGTGACGGAGTCACTCCCCTTCTCCAAGCAGGCACCTTCCAAGGCGACAACCAGTACCCTGGGAATCCTCTCACGGTTACGAGCATGCTCCTATGGATGCAGAGGGTGGACATCATCGACATAGACAGTCCTGAGGTCCTGCTGACACCATTTGGAGGAGGTAAGACCTTGCATTTCCTGAGAACGATGGTACCCCTGTGTATTGTGTCTTCTTCACCTCCTGAGGCCTCTGTGCACTCTTTGCAAAATTCCTTCATGCACAGCCTTGCCCGAGTCCCCAGCACTCCACCCTGTGATGCTCAATTCGCTAAGTTGTTCTCCGATGGTGTGGGACCTTCTTTTGTTGTGTTGCATCAACTACATTTTGCACCTCCTTTGAACTCCAATCCTGTGGCTTCTGGGGGTGATGGCTGGCATCCTGAGGGCTCTTTAAAGTGCTGAGACCCATCTCTTCCTCCTTGCATTGAGTTGCGGACCCCAGGTCCCTCCTGGGTCCATCCAGCGCCATTTTGACCATAAATACACTTTTGTTGTAGCCAAGGCTTGTTGGCTCCATCCAACACGAAACCTCATCTGCAACGATCTACACGCCATGGGACATCTTTTGCATTATGCAGGAACCCGCTGACATCTTCCTAGGGTGCATTTCTGCAGTCTTTCATTATCCAGGGACTCTTCTTTTGCACCCTCTTATGGGTTGGCAGGTGCTCCTGTCCTTCCTGGAACTTCTTTCAATTTCTGGACTTGGTGCCCTTCCTTTGCACGTCTTCGGGTCCAATAATCCAGCAGTTGTTCTTTGCAGGCTTGGTTGGCTGCTGCACAATCCCCAAAACGAGGTGTAGAGTGTCCTAAGGAAACTTTCAGTACTTTACCCCTGCTTTTCTGGGCTCTGGGGTGGGGTAATTTACTTACCTTTACTTTACTCTTACTCTCTCAGTGATTCTGCACACACTACACTTGTCTAGGGGGGAATTCGGGATTCACATTCCACTTTTTTAGTATATGGTTTTTGTTGCCCCTAGACCTATTTTCTCCCATTGCATTCTATAGGATTTCCTACTGTTTGCATTGTTCTATGACTCTTTACTTGTCTAATGTTTATGTCTAGTGTATATATTGTGTACAATAATACTTACCTCCAGAAGGAGTATTGTCACTAAGATATTTTTGATACTGTCACCCAAATAAATACATTTATTTTTGGTAACACTGAGTATTGTCTTTACTTGTGCATAAGTACTGTGTAAGTATAGGTGGTATTGCAGGAGCTTTGCATGTCTCCTAGTTCAGCCTAGGCTGCTCTACTATAGCTACCTCTAACGGCCTAAGCTGCTAGAACACTACTGCTTCACTAATAAGGGATAACTGGACCTGGTATAAGGTGTAAGTACCCAAGGTACCCACTACAAACCAGGCCAGCCTCCTACACCGGTCTAGGGAGTTATCCTCAGGATTGGATTTGTGGGACACCTTAGAGACTTAAGTGACATGGGAACAAGCAGAGGCAGATCTTTCCTTAGCTTCTGTAACCCTAGTAACCTGGCCTCTAGGTGTGAAGGGAGCTCTACCTGTGGGTGAAACCCTCCCACTGCCAGCTACACTAGATGGTTTGCTAGGGGGGAGATTTTGTGAAGGACCCACCCCTAAATACTCAGGCACCACCCCTGATTTTAATGTGTTAGAATCCCCCTCTCTCTCCTCTGGTTACCAGACTGGTCCTGGTCATCGTGGAGAAGGAGATTTAAAAGGAAATTCTTGCTAGGGTTCTCCCCTATCTCTAGGCTTCTTTCTGAGCAAAGCCTCCTCAAAACATTTAAAGGTTAGGTTCTCATAAGATGTTTTTAATAACCTAGGTGTGACCTCAGAGGAAGATATAGTGATAGAAAGTTAGAGTAAAGTGAAAGGAAAGAGAAAGACCTATTTTACCTAATTTTAGACTTTTAGAAAGTAAGTGAAAAGACTAGGTATACTTCTGTGTAGCTCCAGGTATAGAATACACTTTCCTGTGAAAAGCACCGGTGAGAGAGTGACAAGGCATTTGCAAGTACTTATCCCACTGTTGCACCACCAATGTAGAAGGGTGGCCTGGTTTGTAGTGGGTACCAAAGGTACTTACACCTTATACCAGGTCCATTTATTCCTTATTAGTGAAATCTAGTTAGTGTCTAGAAGCCACTAGAAGCCTAGGCTACTACACTTGCCTAGGTGGGAAACCGACGTTCGCATTCCACTATTTTAGTATATGGTTTGTGTTCCCCCTAGGCCCATTGCAACCTATTGTGATTTTCACTATTTGCACTATTTCTGACTGTTTACTTACCTGTTTTTGGTTACTAGTGTATATATTGTGTAATTTACTTACCTCTAAAGGGAGTATAGTCTCTAAAGTATTTTTGGCCTTGTGTCACTAAAATAAAGTACCTTTATGTTTGGTAACGTTGAGTATTGTCTTTCTTGTGTGTGAGTACTGTGTGGCTACAGTGGTACTGCAAGAGCTTTGCATGTCTCCTAGTTCAGCCTTGGCTGCTCTGCCTACAGCTACCTCTAGAAACCCTGGCTTCTAGACACTAACTACATTTCACTAACAAGGGATAACTGGACCTGGTGTAAGGTGTAAGTACCTGTGATACCCACTACAAACCAAGCCAGCCTCCTACAAATATGTTCAAATTTTACATTTTAGGTATATACCATTACCATTCCATTACACATGTATATACTCACACATGAGTATTAGAGTATTAGCCTTCCATAGAAACACATACTGCAATGATGCAAGCAGTTACACAATATTTAGTTTTTCAGACAACACAAAGTACAACAGGAAAAAATAGAGGAGGTATTACATCAGTATAGTACAAATAAGGTAACTTGCCCGATTAGAAGTCACCAATGATTCTTTTGTGCTACTGAAGATGGCAATATATGTAACAGGCTCACAATCAATATGTGATCTTAAAATAGTACTCGGGTAGACTCAAAAGGACTGTACCACAATGTTGAAACTTCCAAAAACAACCTTCTAATGCTGTGTTTAACACAATGACTGCATCACATACAAGGATAGCCACTCTGCCATGTAGTAAAGGAAGAACAACACATCACCTTTTAAAACCATCTCAGTTGGACAAAAACTTTAAAAGTAATACTTAAGCAAATAATGCAGTAGTCTGCCACCTGTACACAAACATTGTTACATTTATAATCAAGTATACACACAAAAATGTACCCTCATGCGAAGAAGTTGTTGATTACATCTTGGCATAAATCTTTTCCTTCCTCTTCACTACTGTCATCTACATTGGGAAATTCTTCAACATCACTGTGGGCCTCCGCATTGTAGTCATCATCTGAGCTTGACAGAATGTTTCACTGCAGGGCAATGTTGTTTAGCATACAACATAGCGTAGTGATCTTGCACACCTTATCACGTAGTTGTTTGAGGGCTCCACAAGACTTATCCAGACACCAGGATCTTGCTGTAAGAAGCCCAAATGCGTGCTCCACAGGTCTACGAGTTCTACCATGTGCATCACTGAAGCAGACCTCACATGATGTTATTGAATTTCTCAAAGGTGATAACAACCAGTCTTTTAGGATATGCTGAGCCTCCTACAAAACACAAATTATATGAACATAAGTTTAGATTTAGAATTTTTAGTTTGCAATGTTGACATAACGATATTACGAGATTTTCCCATATATTCACACAGAGCACCTACCAACAAGCCAGGGCCTCACATTTCCAAGTTGCTTTTTGCTGTTATCGGCTACTTCTTTTTAGCAGCGAAGAATGGCTGGTGGATCCAGGAAAGCATGAACAAATAGTGGTCATGTACAGATTAGACAGGCAAACCACTCGCACATTTATTTAATACATTTTTCCTGTTGTGATACACTTGCTCAATGTTGTGTTGTGGTACCAAGGCAATGTGTGTCCGATCAATGATGTGAAATGCCACGCAAAGCATAAAATTCAGCTTTCACAGTGTTCAATTTACTTGCTGTACTTGAGAGTTGAATTAAGTTGCTCCTGTGGGCCTTCAACACTGCCATGACGTCCTATCGTAAGTCACTGAAAGTCACTTGAGACAGTCCATTACAGTGTGTTGGAATGGTCTAGTGGCAGCAAAATGGAGAACTGCATAGTTTTCATTAGTGGTGTGATTGGAGTAGAAGTTAGGGTCATAGGCGAAGTTGTGGCTCAGGCTGATGGCATAAATTAAGTTTGTTTGCTGGTTTAAGGCATATTTTGTTATGACTTCATGGTCTTGCATTGTGGCAAGGTCAGGAAAAGGATGGAACATGCTACGTTACCGTCTACGCACTTTGACATGGTTGTTCTGTGGCGGTTGGAGGACAGCTCTGAAAAATACATTTTAAAAAGGACTTCGCTAATATGCTCCACCAATATTGGATGAGGCAAACTCGACCAAGAATCACATCACTCCTCTGAGGGTGAAACTTCAATACTCAATTGACTAGAAAATTGATTCACTCTTTCCATTTTCATCTTTTTTTGCTAGTGCTTCTGCTACAGGGTATGTGTGTGTGTGTGAATGGGTGTGTGTGTGTGTGTGTGTGGGTGTGTATGTGCATGTTTTACATGCACCTCCTTTTTGTGTTTTATCGGGTGTTTGTCACTACTTGGTCTCTCTTTTTGTGTTTCTGCTGGGTCTCTGCATCAGTGCACGGCGTGTTGCAGTGCTGTTGGTGTGAATGTTTGTGCAGAGTGTCTATAGGTACTTGTGTAGGGTGAGTGTAGTCTTTGTATGTCTGTATTTGTGCGGAGACTGACAGTTACTGAGTGGGTAACAGTTGGGTGTTTTATGTCTACAAAGTTAGGGACTATACTAAGAATTCATGCAGCACAACAGAGCAAGGCAATTTGTTGCACTGCGTTGTGTGAAAGGGATATATATGGAATGCACCATATTGCCAAGGAAATGGCACATTTCTGCAGTCTTCTAGCTGTGGCACACTGTGTGCTGTCTAGTGCCAAAATGGGCACCCTTGCACCATGGTACAAGGGTGCCTGTGGTACAAGCAAAGTTATTTTTGTGCAGGAAGGAATGCCTTCCTGCACAAAAACAAACCTTAAAGATATGTTCCTTGTTTGCCTATGTGTGATACAGAAAGCATCACTCATAGAAAGAGGAAGCAACAAGGAGAAATAAAAATATTTCTCCTCATTATGTCTGAGATGGGGAGGCACACAATTCATTCTAGTTCAATCTCATGTTTACTCGTGTTAGTAAATTTTGGATATTGTCAAAATCCAAGGGTAGATGTATTAGGATGTGAATGTTCAAACATTAAACACCATTGCAGCAAAAATGTATACAAGGCAGTGCTGTGCACTGCATCACATTGTTTTCTTTACAAAGCCACACAAAGCAGTGCAAATCGCCCCCTGTGTGGTTTAGTAAATCCCAGTTAAGGAATTTTGTAGCTGTGCGTCATCTTGCACCATCCAAGGGCAATGCAAGTCCTTAGTAAATCTGGGCCTTTGGGGTAGATTTACTAGGAATGCACAGTGCAACAAAACAAGTTGCTGCCCTGCATTCCATTATTAGGAGAGGACCATATTTACAAAAATATGGCACTCTTAGCTCCCTTTTAGTTCTGTGGCACCTGTGGCTGCCTAAAAACATGTACCCTGGCACATGCCGCAATTGTGCCTGCACTATGGTCAGGATTGATTTTTGTGCAGGAAGGTATATGTTTCTGCACAAAACAATTTGTAGGGTAATTTGAGTGTGATGTCGAAAGCATCATGCTTAGAAAAAAGAAGTAAAGAGGAGAAATCAAGATATTTCTCCTCATTAAGCCATACTGGGGAAGGCATGGCATTTTCACCCGTTATGAGGTTTACTAGCTTTAGTAAGTCTGGGAATGTGTAAAAAATCCTTGGGGGGCTGCATGGGAGCACCCATGCTCCACCCATACAACTTCACCCAGATGCAACGTACCGCTATGCAGCTTAAGGGGCTGCATTTCTTTACATTTCTTTATTGGCCACACACGGTAACAGAAGTCAGCCCTTCCCTGGCTTAGTAAATACCAACTGTCAATTCTTGTTGTAGATGCACCAAAAAAGTGGCACCACCACAGCAGAAAACATTAGTTAATCTGGGCCTTAATGTTTGCAGAGCATGTGTATCCCCAGGGTAGGTGTGTCTACTAGAAGAGGTGTCTGTCAAGTGTACGTAAGACTGTGTTCTAACCAATGCACATGTGTATGTCTAGGTCATTTCATCATCTGTAAAGAAGATGTGGATTTGTCAATAGACGTGTGCTAGTGTCTCTGTGTGAGATGGTGTATATGAACATAGAATGGAGAAATATCTGCCTCAGCAAGGACTCTGGATTTAAGGGTATGTGCATAGTGCATGTCTGAAGTGTGCATTTTTCTGTTGCTGGGTATGTGTGTGTGTGTTTCTGTGTGTGTGTGTTGCTTGACTGGGTGGAAGTGGGTATAGGTGCTTTATGAGCATTTTGTTTATTGTACGGGTTGCATGTCAGCTGAGATGGTGGGGACAGTGGTGGGTGCCTACATGAGTGACCTCAAGTAACAGACTGAGGTTCTGCATTTTTGAATAGGGAACAGCATCTGACTTGATGGTTCACAGTTATCAAAATTTGTGTCAACCATCCTGACAGAGGGCCTGCAACTGATATGGGTAAAAGTAAAAAAAAAATGTGAAGTAAATGGTAAGTGAGATACATTTGTTATAATCGTTCATTGTAATACTTCGTGTGCTTAGTGGCACATTTAAATCATGAAAGATGGCCACAGTTTCTGCTTACCCACACTGTTTAATAAATAACCATAAGAGAAGTGGAAACCTGTTGTGGCCAAGGCCATATTGACTATACAGGGCATCTGACGCTTCCTGGGGAACCTCAAAGAGTGGGGGTCCACATTTGTTAATGAGGGGCCAGTTTTGTAGCAGTGGAGCAGTTTTAAAGGCACTACAGAAATCCTTGTATGACTAACAATTTCCAGGCATCAATAAAAGTGACCACAACTCTGGTAATTAATGTAACTATAGTGGAGAGATATTGCAGTTTTGTCTAGTGGCAGTTTTTACTCATCTAAGGTAGAGCAGGGAGTTAACATACCTGCGGCAAAGAACGTGTTTTATGCAGATTACAGAAGAGTATTTTATGTGCAATGCTTAGATGGATACTGCTTTTGACGCATAGATCCTTTTGTTACTGTGTAGTTCTTAAGTTACAATTATAATCTAGCACAGTGAGCTATGAACAGCCATCAAAATGCTGCATGCAAATTGCATGGCACAGGTTAGAAAGTTATGTTATTTTCCCCATCTTAGATTATCCTAATTTTGATGAAAATTGTTTGTTTGTGTAGAAATACATTGTTATTAGTGTAGTGAACCTTAACCACTGTATTACGTTCTGAATCATGAGTTTATGCTTCCCCATACAAAGCACTCTTAAAAAATGCTTGCCAGTATCGATGACATGTGAATCTTAAACCTTGTAGTCCCCTTTCTCTCATGTAACATTTTCTATACACTCATTTACACATGTATGATTTATTGTAACTGAATGTGTGTGTGATGTGAACTGCTCCAACACGCTGCACTGGTAAGAGAGGCGCTCTAAAACAAATGAAATAGATGTGAGAGAGAGGCTATGGAGAGATGAGAGGCATTGTTAGAGAGTGATAGTGAAGAAATCATTGTTGAGCCCCAATAAAAATGGCTGTATCCTGGTGCACTGTAAGGTCATCATTTACCATGCTTTAAAAATTAATACAGTTGAATATATTATGAAATATGGGTTGCAGAATGCAACATTGTTGCCATTTTTCCCAATTAATTTTTTTTTGGGGGGTGTGGGACTCCACAAGGCCCATTGTAGTGGTCAGGGTCTCTCCGTGCAGCCTATGGGGGTTGGTCTCATACAATTTGCCAAGGCTGTTTTGGGTTAGCAGGTCGGCCCTGGTTTTGGCTCCAGAAGCATCAGCTTGTGCACCATTGTCCTGTTTTCCTTTCAAAGCATTGCCTCCTAATAGCAAAACGAATGTCAGCTTCAGGGGAACTTTTCCAGGGGTCTCTATTACTGCCTTAATGATGAAAGGCTGCATTGCTTGAGTGTTTGTTCTTGCTTCAGACATTTTTCGAAAGCTTTACAATATTTGAAATGCCTAAACAGCAAAGGTGAAGTGCTGAGGAAGCCACTTACCCGTTATATGACAGGCTCAAGTGCCTTTTTCTGTATAATGGATTGGTTTGGTGCCTAAATATTAGTGACTCCCTGGGAAGATCTCGCTGTTGCTTTTCCAGAAAACGTTATACATTTGTCAAAGATAGTGACTGAATAAAATATGAGAATGGCCAATTAAGGAAAAGCGATTGTTCTAAAAAAATTGCAGCAAAGCAAGTTTTCTTTCTTTGTCACAGGTTTCCACTGAATGAACAAATAAGTCTCATTTTAAAAAGGTTCTGAAGAAATCTCTGCTCACTTTTCCTCATCATTCTTTCCAAATCCACTTTTTTGAAATGACAAACTGAACGGCAAAGATGTGCTACTATTTTTTGAGAAAGTTGTGCATAACGCATTGTAAATTACGTCGTTATATTGTAGTTGTAACTTGTGACCGATTTTATGCCGCATTTTATTCTTAGCTCTTCTCATAAAACAGGTTATATATGATTCCAATATTGTGTATCCACTAAGAGGTCCTCTATTCATGGAATGCTGTCTGAGTTGTTCAGAATGGTCTATTTTGATTTTGGCTGTGAAGCGATTTGATAAGTAATACACAACACTTTCGCCACCTGTCACCTCAAAATGTAGGAGGGCAATTGTCATATAAGTTCAACTTACATATGCAAATATCCCTTTTTACAAGAGTAACACAAGTGAAAAAATACCTTTGAGACATTTTGCACAAAGAAAGTGGCCTATGTCCATTTAGCTTACATACAAAAATAGCCTTTGGTATGCGAGCAAAACCACTTTTGGAAATTCCAAATTTTTGTTTTCCACTTGCAAAAGGATTAATTTACAGAAAGCCTCTCTTGTGATTAAATGGAAACATAGGAAGGGGAGTAGCCGTTAAGGGCTCATTCCAGAGGTGAGCTGCGAGTTTGTGCACACCCTTGAATTTACACACATGTGAGTATTCACTGTAGGGTGGCCACCTGATAAGAAGGCAAATTCAGGACAGTGACAGTAAAAATTCAGGACATAGGGTCGAAATTCAGGGCACAAATTCAGGACAAAGGTTATTTTTTACAGACACACTGGAGGATGTTGCACAATTATAAAATACACACTGGTTGCACAATTATCAAATACACACTGGAGGATGTTACAGAATTATCAAATACACGGCACACAGAAGTACAAACCAAAGTTGTTTTATGTTTAGTTTGTTTTTAAATATTAATTAAAGTGTTGAGCAAGCATTCACACATAGCTGGACAGATTAAAGATAAAAAAATAGCAAACACAATTCTACCCCAGTACCATGCATGATAATAGTAGAGGTAGCACTCTGTTACTGAACATAGGCCTAGAGTTCATAGGCAGCAGCATTTACTATAGTCTGTGAAAAAGAGAGAGAAATGATGGTGAGAAAAGAGGAGAGGACCATATACTTAGGGGGAGAGACAGAAGTTTTGTACAGTGAGAATGAACAGTGAGAGAAGAAAGCATGTGAGGATCTGCAAACTGAAAGAAAGAGCAGATGGTGAAAAGAAGAAAAGAAGGCAACAGAAGATGGGCCACAGAAAGGAGCAAAAACTGATACTGAAAGTTGCTGAGGGTAACAGAGAGAAGGTTGAAGAGATCAAAAGGTAGAGGAGACATATGAAATGGAAAGTATAAGGAACTGATAGCATGTGGGGAGTGTGAGAGGCAGAGACGAATGGTAAGGTATGAGAGGGGATGGAACGGAGAAAGAAAAGGGAACTGAAAGATGAAGTGGTTAAAAAGGAATGAATTGAAATGATGTGGGGGTTCACCTTGTCACTTGCATATCAGACCTTTCAATCCCATTTGAAAATATGGTGCTACTCTGCGCTTTCCCTTTCATGCAACACAGCACAGCAAAATCACTTACCGTGTTTGTTGCTTGAAATGTTAGTAAATATATCCCATAAATATTTGGCACAGGTGTCCAGACTTGTTTTGGACCATGTTCGTGCTCTACTGCTGTTTGGCAAACAGAAGAAAATCACTGAATGTTATTTTTCAAAGAATGAGGGAGAAATCCATCCAAGGTTCCAGCCTCCTTCTCCAAATATTCAATCCTCTGATGCTGTTTGACGTCACTTAGGGGTCACGAGGATTCACAGCTGCTACCTCTGGCTTCCCCCTGTGACACCTGGCACTTCCTTTGTGACCCCCTGCGTTCCGAAGTGGCAAATTCAGTGCCAGGAACATAGTGGCAGCTCATCCAGGATGTCAGTTGGTACTTCACTCTTTGTTTTCTGTTAATATGTATTACACTAAGAGTGAACAATAGTAAAATATTGACAATTAGTGTAAAAACAATGGAGTACAATTAGTTTGGAATATGCCCTTCAATGGCAGCTGCGGTAAGTAAAAATGGTTTTAAATGTATGTTGCTGCAGGCTTGTGGTTCAGAATGTGTTTATGTGAGAGAATGTGTGTGTAAGTGTGAATTTGTGTGAGTGAAAGTGGAGGTCCAAGGGCACGTGATGTCACTTCCACTACCCATGGCATTATGGTGAATTGACGTCCATGATGTTGTCCCTCGTCCCGACATAGACCTGCTCTAATGTGAATGCAATTCCTTTTACAGTGCTACTCATCCCAAGTATGCAAGGTAGAGTAGGGTGCCAGAGTGAGTTCTATCACACGCATTTTATACAGAGACAGTGGTGTGTGAGTGTGTATATTAATGTATTGGTAATAATACATAGGACCATGGCCACTGCAATTATGCAAGTGTGCAGCTGTGACATTTTTTGCATGACCATAGATTTGTCACATTTGCCACATAATCCATCATCTGCTGCATAATGTGCAGAGTTTAGCTCAAATGGTTCAAAAGTTACTAAAAACGCAGCAACACGTGTTTCTGTGCAGTGGTAAGCCCTTTGTGAAGGTTGACTGGTCACCTGTCTGTTTCTTATTGCTATATTTGAGTGTTAAACTCATGCTAATGGGGTGCAACTAATACCCAGACAGTGTAGACATGTTTAAAAATGTCAAAATAATTAAGTAATACTATCAGAAAACATGCAGCATTTAGATGGCATAGTTTAGCTTTTCTTGTTGCTTGATTTTCTCAACCCTGCCGCATATTTTGGCCCTCCCCTGCAGCATAATTCCAGTGAACCTGCATAAGATAATGAGGACTACAACATGTAAGAGCCACATGTCATCCATACTGGTGGCATTATAGGAAAATTGTGCCTAGTCTGGTGAAATACTAATGTGGGATTTCAAACATAATATAGTGATTGAGCTTGTTTTTCGAATAAGCTTTTTTTATTATCCAAAGGAACCACATTTTGCAACCTTAGAATAATGAACACTTAAGGAAAAAAAAAAACAGTAAGATTGGGAACCCATGCCATGTAGGTTCTATGCTACTTTTTGAGCCTTGTTCATAGCCTGCGCCACTGGAATTATGTGGCAGGAGAGGGCCAAATTATGCAGCAGGTTTGTCTAAATTTTGTGGGAAGAAAAGTCAAACAATGCTGCATAATGCGGCTTATTTTGTGATAATATCACTTAATTATTTTCATTGTTAAAACCTTCTGGCCATAGATTTTACCTCATTAATATTGGTTTAATATACCCAAATATGGTAATTAGCAAGACAAAATTGACCAGTCAACTTTTGCCAAAGACGTTCTGCTGTGTGGCAACACATCGCTGTTTGTGCTAGAAACCAGGGCCACATGAACAAAAATCAGGTTTTATGACTCCCAACTTGCGAGACGCAGAACGTGATGTACAATAGTGTCAGTGACACTGTTTGGGATCCCCAATGGGGTCGCAAATGACCTACCTCATGAATATTCATAGGGCCGCCAGTCATAATGAGGGCCCCAGTGTACTGTTAACAAGATAATTGCTGTTTCCACAATGGAAACAATACTTTAATCTAGGTGCTTCTTGGTTAGATGTGACCTTATTGAGCACACCACCTTTTATTTTATGAATGTAGTTTCTAGGTTTTTTTCTCAGTGTGATTTCAGCTACAATCTCTGTGCTTTGGGGCCCTGATCTCTTTAAGACACTAATGCCCATATTTATACTCCTTTTGCACCGGATTTGTGCAATATTTTTAATGCAAATCCAGTACCTCCATATTGTTACTTTGACACTAGACCCGTCTAGCTTAAAAAATATGATTTATGGATGTGTGAAACCGCCTTGCGTCAATGAGATGCAAGGTAGGCATTCCCACCCAAAGAATTACTCAAACACACTAGCGCGATATTTAGCCAACCGGGCAAAAATGACGCATGGGTGGGAGGCGGACCCGAAAAATGAGACTAAACTCGATTTGCGTCAAAATTGAATTCCTGGGTCAGTGCAGGCGTTAAAATGAGGCAAACACACCACTACTTGAGGAAAACACACACAAGCAACATCACAGACCAACAGGACAACATGGAAGTGCTAATTGAGAAGCTTGCAAGATGACGCCGAGTACAGGACCAACGGAGATAGCCACCACCACCCCAGTGCGGCCCACAAAGGCAACGCAGAAGGCAGGAGAGACTCTTCAGGAACAGGACAATCCTCCATGGGCTCAGGGAACAGGACATCATCCGGAAGAATTGACTGAACTGGCAAGCCATACAGCAGCTGCTGCACCATATTGAGCAACAAATAACAGCTTACCTGCAGACACCACACACCGGTGACAAAGATGCTAGCTGTCCTGCATATGTTGGCAAGTGGCTCCTTCCAGACAACAGGTGCCCTAGTTATTGGGGTATCACAGCCCTCATTCTCTGCCTTCCTCCCCAAGGTGTTAGATGCCACATCCCATCCACTTGATATCCTTGAGCTGAAACCTACTACCTCAGGGAGCATGGATTCGCTGCCTAACGCTATTATTGCAATCTCAAATCTGGTGGAGAATCCTGCAAAGTCATGCATTCTTGCCAATTCTCAGGAGTGTCTCCGCTATACTGAATCTTCATTGATGGAGCTCTTGTCATGAAATGTGGCTGGAATCCGTAACAAACTAGATGATGATGATTGGGGGAGTACATAGACAAATTTAAATTCTGTTTGTTTCAGGAAACCTGGGCCACCTCAAACGTGTATAGACAGGGGTTCTGTTCATTTTGCAAAGATGCTAAACCGCCCCCACTGGTAGAGCAGCGGGTGGCCTTATCACCTGGATAAGAATCTCTGAGGTGGGCAGTGCTAAGGAAATTCATGTGGATTCACCCTGACATTTTGGCTATATCGATACAATCCAATCAAGGCTTACTGGTGCTTTGTATTAACATCTATAACAGGCCGGATCACCCCAATCAAATGTTTATCACTATTCAGATGTTGAACTCCTTAATACTGGACTTTCACCCATTGCACTATATCATTATGGCTGGTGATTTTAACGTGTCCCTTGAGCCTAACTTAGTCTTCTCTGAGATCACGCAGTTAGAAGACTCAGTATGGAACATTCCCTCCTATTCGACCCAGATGAAACATCCGAAAACTAGTAACAGGGCTCTCCAGATCATTGACCTTATGATAACTTGTGGTTTCCGTTCTGGAAATGGGCGTTTTCCCTCAGATACCCCTGCGAATCCTACATTTTTCAGAGGGTCATATAGCAGCAGTTTAGATATTGTACTTATTGACATGAGGATTTGGCACCTTATCAAAGATGTAAGAGTGGGAAACCAATATAATAGTGACCACGCCCCTCTCCTGGTAACATACGACAGGCAGCTTTTTATGAGGACAGATGTGCAATCCAATTATGATGCTCCTGCTGCTTTGGAGGTTTCCTCCAATAAGCGTGCTGTGAAATGGGAGTTTTTCAGAAAATCTCATAAATTATGGGGAAAATTGTGTGCCCTAGTATCGACCCACCTGTTATTTGACGGCTCTTCCTCATATACCCCGAACGAGGTTATGACTTTGCATTCAGATCTTTTCTCTGCCCTTAAAAAGCTATTTTTTAAAACTAACCAGGAGAATAGTCACTTAGGAGCTGACCCTTGCCATAGGTGGTTTGACAAGGCATGTAGAGAGGCTAAGAATACTCTTATAAAAGCAATAAGATCAAAAGATAGATGTAAGATAATTCATGCAAGGCGTGATTATACGTCCACACTTAAGTCCAGCAAAAATCACAGGGAAGAGTTATACTGGCAAGAATTAGTCCTGGCTGCCAGGGACTCAGACTCGAAATGTTTCTGTTCCTTGGTGGCCAGAAACGGACGCAATGAGAACTCCAGACCTGATTTTCATATTTCCCCGGAAATTTGGTCTAGTTATTTCATCGAGTTGTACAGAGATAAGTCTGATTGCATCATTGCAAATGATGTTGAACCTATGCATGTCTCTTCCTCGACAGCCAGTTTGATCCCCTTTACTTTGAAGGAAACCGAGATTGCCATCAGGCCCCAAAAATTAGGAAAGGCACCTGGGTTAGATGGCATACCCTCAGACATGTTTAAATCGGACTCGAATCACTGGGGTCCATATGTCAATGGGGTATCAAATGCTGTCCTGGCAAGTGGAATCTATCCTCAGTCTTGGAAGGGAGCAATTATTGTTCACATACATAAAAAAGGGGAGAGGGGTGTTCCAGGAAATTACAGACCAATTAGCCTCCTGGACAACTTGCAAAAGATTTTTTGCTACCAGGTATTAGGTAGGCTTAAAGAGTGGATAGAAGAAAACCAAGCTCTTAGTCACTTACAGGCGGGCTTTAGGCAAAAAATAAGTACAGTTGATCAGGTCTTCCACTTCCTTACTATTAAATGGAAGATGGTGGACGTGGATGCAGGGAAGCTTTTTGTTGCATTCGTAGATCTCAAGTCCGTCTTTGATCTTGTCCTAAGCCGTAAGTTGTGGGAGGTTATGAGTAGGGATGGAGTGCCAGGCCTCATTTTAAACTTAATAAAAGATCTGTATTCGGAGAACTATGCCAGAATTCGATGGGGGACAAAAGGAAATTGACAACCGAGATTCCCATATGCGGAGGGGTGAGACAGGGGTGTGTTCTGGCCCATACTCTCTTTCTCCTGTTTATTAATGTGTGCATTCCTTATTTTCTGGACTGTGTTAATGATGCTCCTAGATTAGGACACCATGTCTTCTATTTGCAGATGATACTTTGTTATTATCTCAAACTGCTCTTGAGCTCTCTAACTTGCTTGAGAAGTTTATAGGTTTCTGCAAAGATTATGGCTTGGAAATTAATACAGCCAAAACCAAGTACATGGTATTTGGGGATACAAAACATAAAATGAAGAAATGCATACATCTGGAGGGTGAGGCACTAGAAGGAGTCAGTGACTTTGTTTATTTGGGAATCAAATTGGAGGACTCACATAAATGGCAGGCCCACCTATCGAAGTCGTTTATGAGTTTAAAACAGAAGTCGGGGGTATCTTGAGATACGCATCCAGGTCCTCCAGATTTGCCATTACTCCCGCTATGAAAATATACAAAGCACAAGCAAGAGGGGGAGCGCTATATGCTGCAGAGTTATGGGGTTATTGAAATCTGGAGCATCTGGAAAGAGCGGAAAATTATTTTATTAAAATGCTACTAAAAGTACCTACTAGTTCCCCTACATTGCAGATCAGGATGGATTTAAATCTCCACTCCATTGCGCATATTGCCCCTATAAGGCCATTAATATATTGTATTCGAATTTGGTCATCGGATACTCATCATAGTCTGTATCAAGCCTGGTTGAGTGACTTGATGAGTACTCATACCATTAAAAAAGTCAGGCGGTGCAGTCATGTTGAGAATACCTTCATTAAACTTGGGCTGGGAAACTACTGGACAGACTCCTTCCTTCTCCCAAAAAATGCTATCCAGACTGTAAAGGACGCGTATTGGCTAAATGTACAAGCAGACAAATTAGCAGAAGTGCCCACGTCTGGTATGACAAACAGTTTCTTACTGCTCAAATGTCACTATGAGTTTGAGCATTATATGGATGCAATTTTAGCTCCATTTGCACGTGCACTTTATATCAGATTTAGATCAGGGTCACTCCCCCTATGTACTTTAACTGATAGATGCTTGAAGTCTGATAGCCATTTCAATTTATGCACAATGGGCTGTCGGATTGCTGAATGCCTTGCCCATGTTCTTTTCCATTGTCCAGTTACTCCAAGCAGAGGGTTCGCTGGATTGTACCTCTCTGCAAATCCATGGGCTTTGGGAATAGGCTAACATCTCTCAGGATCTGTAAATCAGACCCCTATGTGATAGTGGCATGTCTCCTAGCAAAACGTCTGGAAGCTATCTGGTATATCAGATTCAAATTTTCTAACTGCCACTAATAATGCTGTGTATTACTTGCAAGGGGATTCACACTTTGATAAATTATATATCTATGTATTTGAATATACTTTATTTCGACCATGGGTCATAAAAGTAACACATAAAATTGTACAAAGAAGGTGCATTTGTTTCATTTTGCTTTCACACTGGCTTAAAATAAAGTTTAGAATAAAAATAGCTTCTATAGGCCGTGGCCTACTATAGTCCACCGTTATTCCCGATACATAACTTAACATTTAGATGCCAAGGTTTCTAAAGCGTCTGCTTCATAATGTTAGAATAATACAAATATTAAAAAGCTCTTAAAACAATATGAGGTGGTTTCAGATTCAAATTTCCCAGGTGATACCATCATCAAGATGAATGCAAACTATCCGACCCAAGATTTAAAGATTTAAAGTGCTAAGTTGATGAGACATAGTGATACAGTTTCTTGATAATTTAGATGGCATACTTTAACAAGGAGAGCCTACTACCGGCACAATCGTATAGGCAAATTTAGGCACTGTCAAGTCATTAAAGACACAAGCACAGTGTGATAAGAAGCTTATATAATAACTTAAAATGGTTATCGGATTCATGTTAAAATGGCACGAATACCAGACAGGTGGATAAAAATAACTCTTTGCGGCTAACACTAGTGATAAAATAGCAGAAACACAGGATGATTACCTACATAATGTCTAAGAAAAATCTGTTCCAAAGCCCTGTCCAAACCACATGGTCAATAATTCATCATCATCATCATCATCAACTTTGTTCGATCAATGACCATAAAAGCACATAAAACAAGATAATAAATAATTATTAAGTGAATAAATAAATACACATCTATAAATTGGTGTAAAAACATTAAAACAATAACTTGAATTGCACATATGACTCTAAAACTTATCTATAAAAGAGATGAGACCTTAAATTACTTTTTGGAGATGGCATCGTATGCGCCAAGCTGTTGCTAAATACTTGCTTACTGAAAGAATTACGTCAGCTGAATTATGGCTTTTTAGGACCCGTAGAGCCAAAGAGCAGTTCTTGAATCCCATGTCCCTGCAAATGTTGCAGATCCATTTTAATTAGCGGAATCGCATAAGCTGGGCAGAAGAACATGAAATGCTCAATGGTTTCGAAAATACTGCCACAGGCAGGGCATATATCGGGAAGATTAATCGACCCCCACCTATGAATCAATGACATCAGGGGCAGAGAGCCAAAACGAAACCTTGCATATAGGCTCTTGCCCTGCAAATCCGGTATAACATCCAAATAGGATTCAAACTTTGGGGACCATTTAATATCAATGAAGGAATTAGTTAAGCGACCATGGGATTTGTGGGTTATGTAGTTATCCTTAACATAAGACCAATAGGTTGACTTTAAAACGTTTTTATGCCGTCTCTCGAATTTATGGGGGTTTTCCCAATAGTCACCCAGACCCAATAGCCATAGCCAGGTAATAGATAATTGTGGGATCCCCCACTGCTCATCTTCTTCATCAGTTAAACCACTTGTGAGAATAGAAGGCTCGAAGGTACAGTTAAAATCTCCAGCTATGATTAGAATAGTTGAGGGGTGGAGGCTTCCTACAAATTCGGACAGAATAGCCAGGGTATGGGACTCGGAGCCATGTGGGACCGATTGTATATAAGCATTAACAATAACAATTGATAATCTTCTGTTGAACGTAATACACATGGCTTTTAGATCTACTGAATCAATTTCCAAAAGCTTATAGTCACACTGCAGATTCTTGTTAACAAGTAATAAGAGCCCACCTTTTGCCCGGCCCCTCCCCTTCTCTGGAGGTATAGCAGGTGCACTAAATGAGAGAAATCCATCTATATTAGTAGCATCCTCCGCCCAAGTTTCCTGATACAAACATATGTCTATTTTTTTAATAAAAGAGGCCCATTTACCATCATCTAATTTCTTTGCCAGGCCGGCAACGTTCCATGACATAAGTTCTAACGTACATTTATCTTGGTTTATCACCACGATTGTGCATCCAGCGTCTACCGCGCTCGGGTCATTACTAAAAATGTTTGATGATGATGCTTTATCATCCCCCGTCAAATGTGAGGCCTTGGAGCGGGCCGTCACATTAGTTACTAGTTCAGTAGTCAGTCATACAGGATTAGGCAGCGGCCTGGGATTAGCTTCCTTTCGTGCAGCACCTCCACGGGAATTAATTAAACCATCGAATCCTGCCGGTCCCATGGCTGGTCCAGAATTTTGTGGGTGTAACATGAGTCTAATTCCCCCCCTGGTTGTTGAGTTATCCAAGTGGGTACGATAATCAAAGTCCATTAATTGTGTCACCATATACTTGTCTTCAAAATAAATAGTTATTGTGTCAAAATTGGTCCCTGTGATGCTGCTTCTCTTGGCCGATATTATGTCAGAACGGATAACAGAGAGACAACTTCGTCGGGAACGTATCCAGTGTATGACTTTGTTGATCAAGGAAGCTTGGTTCTCAGCTAACCCTGACGATAGTTTTGGAACATTAGTCAAATAGATTTTGTTTGATCCCTGACTTGTAAGCAGGTCCTGTTCTTTATTAACTGTACTCTCAATATTGTATCGAGAGAGAGTGCTGTTATTATAGGGGATCTTGTGTGACTTGTTAGGGGTTTGTGTAAAACTGGAATCTTGGACAGTTTCTGGTGGGTCGGGTCTACTGGTCCTACCTCTATTTCTGTCACTGGTTAAATTACTTGACCAACTACCTTGACGGTCTCCGTGTCTAGGTACATTTGTAGACCTCCTTCCGGGCCTCATATTGTCAATATTGGGATCACAGCGGTAATCTTCCCTCCCTTGAAGAGCTGTCCCCCCTCTAATGGGGAGACAAAAATTGTCCCTTAACTCCGTCCCCTTTGTTGGGGCAGATAATGGGAAAGCTTCTTCCCCCCTGACCTCCCCACAAACTTTACAAATCCCTGCACAAGCATGATTGCTCTTCATAAGATCTATTAGTACTAAAACCAATCCCTTAACTTCATTGACTCTCTGAAGGACTGTAGCCAGGTTGTCTCTACTAGCTGCTGGTTCTTTGCCTTCCGACTCGAACTGGGAGATCGGTAAGATAACACTAGGGTTGGGTGTTCCAAGTACTGGCTTGCACTTGGGCACACTCGTGGGCACGGGCGAATCCTCTATTGCTAATAGAGGTTCAAAGCGATTAGTACAGAATAAGCTAGGGACCACCTTGATCACCGGAGTCAGTGGTGGGAGAGTTAGTGTATGTGGTACATGTGGGAGACCCCACTGGGATACTGGAGGACTCGCTATGTTATTAGGGGGTTTTGGGAAGGTGCCCCTACAATTATGCGGGCCCCCATCTCCATCAACCCCAGTTATAGTGTCTATAGAATCCCTTGACCCCTTCTTTTTAAATAACTCTGAGATTTTCCTATCCTTAGGGGGGTCTCTCTTTGAATTATTTGCCCCTATAGTTGTTTGTGTACCTAACATAGACTCAACTTCTTTAACTAGGAGATCTATTTCATCCAATGGGTTAGACCCATTGGGTATACCTAGATTCAAAGGTCTACTTGGGCGTTTTTTTGCGATTTTGGTACCCTTGGATTGTGCTGGTAAATCTATAGCCTTTCTTTTCCCCATATTGGGAAGATGCCCGTAACACAAAATACAGTGGTAAAAGAAAAAAGAAAGGGAAGACAGCTCCCTTTCTTATGAGTTCAGTGTCCTGCCACTGGAGTAACTGGCCCTGCCTCCGGTCTCAGGACGGGCGCAAACAAAGTTTAAGGGCTCCTGCCCTGTCTGCTCCTCCCCTCGAATGTCGTGCTTCTATAAACTTATTTAGTGGAACCCCCCGAGTTACGTCCAAATTGCAGTTACGGTGGGATAACTTAGAGGAGGGACTAATGAAGGAAGGGCTGAGTAAAGAATAGGCTTCTTAATTTAGTAAATGTAGAATAGTGCTATAATCTATACACTCTTGAATAACAAGTAGATCTCTTACTGCAGGTGAAAGAGAGGGGGCCCAGCCCAGCCTCCTCCGGTCTCTGACGGGCAAAGGACGGGCCCGCCCTTGGCCCGGGCTTCGCCCGCGCGCGTCCCGCGACGGCGAGAGCGCAACAAATGTTTAAAGGGCTCCTTGCCCTGCAGCACCTCCTCCCGGCTCCTCCAATGCGCGTCCCGTGACGGCGGGAGCGCAACGAATGTTTAAAGGGCTCCTTGCCCTGCAGCACCTCCTCCCGGCTCCTCCAATGCGCGTCTATGAAAATTAGTTTCAAAGATGCTGTCTGCCCTATAGCAGTTATGGCATATATTTGGGTTATTTTAATCCATATTGTATTTTATTGTTTTTAGCTCAAGGATTTTGAACTGTTTTTATATCTCATCTTGTTTTAATTGTTTTCCTCTATGCACTTTAATGGTATGTTTTTACCAAAATAAAGCAGAATTGATTGATTGATTGATTGATAGATGCCATAATCTCCCTCACACCCGCCACATCAGCTTCCCCAACATCCAGCAGAAGCAGCAGGGGAAAAAACAGAGCTTCTACCAAATCCATGGCTTCCCGCATGTGCTCGGTGCAATTGACTGCACCCATGTCCAAATCGGCCCACCTTCAGCAACAGAGCACCTATTCCAGAACAGAAAGCACATGCATTCCATCAATGTGCAGGCCATAGTTGACCACCAAGGATTGTTCACTAAAATCTTGGCCAAGCATCCTGGGAGTGCCCATGATTCCTTCATGTTCCGCCACATAAGGATCAATCAGCACTTTCAGGACGGACAACATGGAAATGGTCTTCTTGTTGGTAAGTCCATAAACCTAGCAATATGCACACAGCACAAAAACCCTGTAGGAAACACAAATCATAAACCACTACATTGACATGTGGGCAGGATGATACTGAGGTGTGAAACTGGTAGTTATTTTGTACACCCTGACACAATGGGATACACACCTCTGGACAAATAATGACTGCCACAAACATTAGCTGCCACTCTAGAGCAACAAGGAACCATTGTCAAAGCCCACCGTGACAATGACATGGCCTGCACTGGAAGTACAACTTGGAAGATGAACCATTTACAATTGCAATAGGCGACATAGTCAATCCGACACCCTCCCAAGCAGTATGTAGTGTGGATCAGATGTGCAATGTGTGTTGCAGCAGGTCTAACACCATTATACAGATAGCATGATGATGCTGACTCACATTAGGTGACACGGAAATGCTGAGACAGTCCCAACATCATACATCCCTCCTGGGGTGCTGTTGCCAGGTAGCAATAAGGGAGTGGACTGTGCTATGAACACATATTGATGTGGCACGACTGCAAACTGCACACTGCTGCACACACTGAAAGAGCCAATTGTTCCTCAAAATACCATATGTACAGGAAGATGGCCCTTCCTGCACAGATAAATCCTCCTCCACAAGGCAGTTAGCCAGGTTTCCTGGAGCAAGTTTGGTAATGTAGGTGCACGGTTGCACATGAGCTACTGGCAGGGGGAATAACAAAGGTTTGCCTAGAACCAAGTCACACATGGGACAATTGTGCATTGTCAATACTGAACACCTCAGTGCTGCCAACTTATGGCGATGTGTTGTGAATAGTCACCTAGCCAAATCAAAGAGCCTCACTGTTGCATTTAATCTGCAATTACATATGTCTAAATGGATGGGATGTCCAGGCCATGTAGTGCAACCATGTTACCTCCACATCGAAATCTATTGTATGTATGGAAGTATCATGTCCTCGCCAGTGAAAGCACACTAAAAAATGTTGGACACTACACAATGCATGATACATACATAATGACCAACAGTTTGGAAACAAAATCATAGATACCAGGTCAATGAGCCAAACACAAGTTGTCAAGTCAAACAAACCACTGTTAAAACACCTCACAGAAGCGCAGGATGTCACACAAAACCACAAACACATATGAGTCAAAGGCAACACAAGATATCAACTGCCATGCTACATGACATTCCTGTTGCAAGCACTAACAAAACACTCAGTCCTATTATCTGTTGCAGCGGATCAGGTTTATGGGATCCAGCCATGGATCATGACCCCATTCCCCAACCCAAGCACAGCAGCAGAGCGTGCCTATAATGAGGCACATCGGAGGACACGCTCCATTGTGGAAAGGACCTTTTGCATCCTGATGTCCAGATTCATGTGCCTGGACATCACAGGAGGCAGTGTCCTACATGCCCACACATTGTGGTTAAGATTATACTTACCTGTGCTATCCTGTGTAGGAAAGTACCATCTTTCTTGACATGTTACCCCCATTTTTACCTGTATGTCAGTATGTTTTTGCCTGTCTCACTGGGATCCTGCTGGTCAGGACCCCAGTGCTCATAGTTTATGGCCTAATGTGTGTGTCTTTATAGTGCTTAACTGTGTCACTGAGGCTCTGCTAATCAGAACCTCAGTGCTTATGCTCTCTCTGCTTTTAAAGTTCTCACTATAGGCTAGTGACTTAATTTACCAATTTCAATTGGCACACTGGACACCCCCTTATAAGACCCTAGTATATGGTACCTAGGTACCCAGGGCATTGGGGTTCCAAGAGATCCTTATGGGCTGCAACATTTGTTTTGCCACCCATAAGGAGCTCAGACAAACCCTTTCACAGGACTGCCACTGCAGCCTGTGTGAAAAAAGGCACACTTAATTTCACAGCCATTTTCACTGCACTTATGTAACTTAATAGTCACCTATATGTCTAACCTTCACTTGCTGAAGGTTAGGTGCAAAGTTTCTAAGTGTGGGGGCACCCTTGCACTAGCAGAGGTGCCCCCACATAGTTCACGTCCATTTCGCTGGACTTTGTGAGCACGGGGATGCCATTACACCTGTGCACTACATATAGGTCAATACCTACCTGTAGCTTCACAATGGTAACTCCAAATATGGCCATGTAAGGTGTCTAAGATCATGGAATTGTCCCCCCATTCCAAATATGGTATTGGGGAACCAATTCCATGCATCCTGGGGTCTTCACCTTGGACCCCCAGTACTGCCAAACTAGCTCTCTGAGGCTTGCGCTGCACCTACAGCTGCTGCCACCTCACAGGCAGGTTACGGCCCTCCTGGGGTCTGAGCAGCTCAGTCCCAGGAAGGCAGAACAAAGCATTTGCTTTAGGAGCAGGGTGTTACACCCTCTCCCTTTGGAAATAGGTGTAACAGGCTGGGGATGGGTAGCCTCCCACAGCCTCTGGATATGCTTTGAAGGGCACGGATGGTGCCCTCCTTGCATATAACCCAGTCTACACCAGTTCAGGGATCCCTTGTCCTCTGCTCTGGCGCTAAACTGGACAAAGGAAAGAGGATTGATTACTTCCCTGTCCATCACCACCCTAGGGGTGGTGCCCAGAGCTCCTCCAGTGTGTCTGAGACATCAGCCATCTTGCTTTGCAAGGTGTGGGGGCACTCTGGAGGACTAAGAGTGGCCAGTGCCAGCAGTTATTATCAGAGACACCTTCTGATAGGTCCTTATCTGATAAGGTAGCCAATCCCCCTCTCAAGGCTGTTTAGGGTCTCTCCTGTGGGTTCTCTACAGATTCTACTTGCATGTTTCCAGCAGGAATCCTGTGCAACTACTACTTCATCCTCTGACCTCAGAGCAACCGCAGCCTGCTCCAGGAACTGCTGTAACAGCAACAAAGTATCCACAAGGGATACTTTTCTTCTGAAACTTCAGCTCCAGCCAGCAACTGCAACAGTTTCCATGGTGAGCACACTCTGAGGACTCCCTGTCTTCACCCTGCACCAGAAGGTCCAAAGAAATCTCCTGTGGGGTGATGGAGTCACTCCCCTGCTCAAGCAGGCACCTTCTAAGTCAACGACCGGTTCTCCTGGACTCCTCTCACAGCGATGAGCGTGCTCCTTGGAACACAGAGGGTAGACCCCATCGACAAAGACTGTCCTGGGGGTCCTGCTGTCACAATTTGGAGGAGGTAATACCTTGCCTTCCCCCAGAACAACAGTACCCCTGTGCACAGCATCTTCTTCACCTCCTGAGGCCTCTGTGCACTAACTGCAAAATTCCTTCATGCGCAGCCTTGCCCAGGTCCCCAGCACTCTCTAGTTGATCTTTTGCGGCGTGGGACCTTCCTTTGTAGCGCTGCACCAATCTCATTTTGTACCTCCTTTGTCCCTGTGTCCTGGGGCACCTGTGGGTGCTATCTGGTGCTCAGAGGGCTCTCTGAAGTGCTGAAATCCCCCTCTTCCTCCTCACACAGAGTTGAGGCCCCCAGGTCCTGGGTCCAGATAGTGCCTAGTTGATGCTAAACGCAACTTTGCTGGAACCAAGGCTTGATGGAGGAATCCAGCACCAAAACTTGCCTGCATCCATCTTCACAACATGGGACATCGTTTGCATCATGCAGGAACCCGATGGCATCTTTCTAGGGCGCATTTCTGCAGTCTTCGTCTAACTGGGGACTCTTCTTTTGCACCCTCTTCTGGGTTGGCAGGTTCCTGACCTTCCGGGAACTTCTTTCGACTTCTGGACTTGGTCTCCTACTTTTGCAGGTCTTCAGGTCCAGGAATCCACTGTTTATTGTTTGCAGACTTGGCTGGTTCTTGCAATAATTCTAATCACGAGGTGTAGTGTGTCTTAATTAAACTTGCAGTACATTACTCCTGCCATTCTGGGCTCTGGGGTTCTTTACTTTACTTTACTGTATTCTTACGCTCCTGGCGATTCTGCACACACTACACTTGTCTAGGGGGGAATATGTGATTCGCATTCCACTTTCTTGGTATATGGTTTGTGTTGCCCCTAGACTTATTTTCTCCTATTGCATTCTATAGCATTTCCTATTGTTTGCAGGGTCCTTTGACTAATT
The DNA here is from genome assembly GCF_031143425.1 of Pleurodeles waltl. Lineage (NCBI taxonomy): Eukaryota > Metazoa > Chordata > Amphibia > Caudata > Salamandridae > Pleurodeles > Pleurodeles waltl. The sequence goes on from NC_090445.1 coordinate 1,496,671,620, forward strand.
ACTTGCCTAATTTTGGTTTCTAGTGTATATATTGTGTATAATACTTACCTCCAGAAGGAGTATTGCCTCTAAGATATTTTTGGGTACTGTGTCACCCAAATAAATACCTTTATTTTTGGCAACACTGAGACCCTCATTACAACCCTGGAGGTCGGTGATAAGGTGGCGGTAATACCGGCAACAGGCCGTAGGTAAAAAAAAATTTAATAACGACCACAGCGGAAACCGTTCACACAGAGAGCCACTTTTACACACCGAAGGAAAACGACTCACCCCTGGAGACTTAAGGAAGAACCTTGCTGCCATGGAGCCCTAGTTGCAGATGTTTCCCATGCTCGTCTATCTCTTTCTTCACCATGAATACCAACACCGGCGAAGACGACCACGGTGAGTACTGCCGCCTAGCACACAAGGGAGGAGGAGGAAAAAGAGAGTGACACACACATGCAACACGCAACACCCCCACCCTCACCCCCAACACCAAACACACAAACAGATACACAAACATTACATATCCACCCCATACCCCTCAGGAAAAATGCAAGGACAAAAGTAATTTATTAAAGTGAAATACTAGAAATACATCCTTCAAAATCAAAACAGTATAAACATATATACAAATGGAGGGTAACAGCCCAGTCCACAATGGCCGTGGGCCACAGGGCCACATCTCATAGGCCAAGGCCCCCCTTGACTCCAGCAACAACTCAGAGAGAACACTGCAGGGGCATCAGGTCGAAAATACACAGACACCTCAGAGGGAAGGGGAACGGGGGGCACTTTAGCCTGAAGATGGAACAACACCACTGGTCCTGGAGGGGGCTACATGCCCATCACACTGTCCACTGCTTGGTCCCGGGGAGTGCAAAGCCACAGTTTCTCAAGTGGGTGGTCTGCCCACTGCTTGGTCCTGGGGAGTGCAAAGCCACAGTCTCTCAAGTGGGTGGTCTGCCCACTGCTTGGTCCTGGGGAGTGCAAAGCCACAGCCTCTCAAGTGGGTGGTCTGCCCATTGCTTGGTCCTGGGGAGTGCAAGACCACAGTCTCTCAAGTGGATGGCTTCTCCACTGGTTCTGGAGGGGGCATTGTGCCCACTGTGCTTCATCCTGGCAAGGAGGGGGTGAGTGGATGCCTTCTTCCACTGGTTCTGGAGGGGTCTTTGTGCCCAGTGTGCTTCATCCTGGCAAGGAGGAGGTGAGTGGATGCCATCTTCCACTGGTTCTGGAGGGGGCTTAGTGCCCTGTGATGCAGCACATGGGGAGTGCAAGGTCACAGTCTCTCACCTGGGTGTCACACCTATAGGATTTGCATCAGCCAGGATGCACTACAGTCCATGGAGGCAGGACTACACACTGCCTGCCGGCGGTGATGGCTGCTCATTGGTGGCAGTGGCGGGGCTGGTGTTGGGAATGCCAGTGGCCCTGCCCATCCCTTGCAGCCTCGGATGGCTGCCCACTGGGCCTGCTGGCGCTGCTGGCAGTAGTGGGGGAGGCTCCTGCCCATCCCCTGCAACCTAGGACAGCTGCCCACTGGGGCTGGTGGCAGTGTTGGCAGTGGTGGGGGAGGCTTCAGCCAGTCCCCTGCAGCCTCGGGCGGTGGCTCACTGGGACTGCTGCTGCTGGCACTGCTGTTGGCAGTGATGCTGGTGGCGGTGCTGGTGTCAGGAATGCCCATGTTGGGGGGGAGGCTCCAGCCCTTCCCCTGCAGCCTCGGACGGCTGAACCGCCATGGTTGGTGGTGGGGGCTCAGATTCAGTCCCTGCACCAGGCCTCGTGACCTTCCTGCCTGCAGGGGCAGGCCCCTTGCCCTTGCCCTTCCCAGCTTGTGGTGCCTCTTGGTCCTTCACTTTGGCAGCCGGTGGTGCGTCCTTGCCCTTGTCCTCCACAGCTGGTGGTGGCTGCTTGCTCTTGCCCTTCACAGCTGGTGGTGCCTCCTTGCCCTTGCCCTTCACAGCTGATGGTGCAGGTGCACTGTCAGTGGTTATGGCTCGTTCCCTGGAGCCTCTCCCACCTGCAGTAGCTGCTGACACTACTGTGGACTGGGTGGTTGATGTGCTAGCCTGGGTTCTGACCACCCTGGCCTGACGTGAAGAACAGGTGGGGCGGGGTAGGGAAGAGGTCAACGGTGGAGAGGAAAAGCTTCTTATGGACACTGGGGCGGGAAGAGAGTGAGTGGAGGAAGAGAGAGTGGTTATAGGAGGTGTCAGTCTGCTGTGTTTGGGTGCAGGTGCATGGGCTGGATGCTGTTGTGAGGTAGATGGCTGTTCGGTGTCTGAGTGTTTGCGTTTGTGTACTTTGGGAGGAGGGGGCACAGACACAGTGGGAGAGGACACAGGGGACGTGTGCATGGATGTGGGGTTGGTGACTGCCAGTGAGGGGTGTGTAGTGGTAGGCGTGATGGTGATGGAGGTAGTGAATGAGGATGTAGTGCATGCAGGTGTGAGTGGAGATGCTACTGGGAGGGAGGTGGACAAGGAGGAGGAGGGGGACACAGTGGAGGCAGTGGATATTGGTGTGTCTGATTCTGGGTGGTGTTTGTGTGAGTGCCTGTGGGATGATGTGTGGTGATTGTGTTTGCTTGAGTACTCCTGTGTGTTGTCTTGTGTGCATGCTGGTCTGAATGTGTGCTTGGGATAGGTTGGGGTTCAGGGGAATGGGTCTGGATAGAGGAGGTTGGAGGGGGAAGCCAGAGACAGGGACAATGGCTGCCATCAGGGAGGAGGCCAGGGCCTGGATTGATCTCTGTTAGGCTGCTATGCCAGAGTGAATGCCCTCCAGGAATGCATTTGTTTGTTGCAAATGGCCTGCCAGACCCTGGATGACATTCACTATAGTTGACTACCCAACAGAGATGGATCGCAGGAGGTCAACAGCCTCCTCACTCAGGGCAGCAGGGCTAACTGGGGCAGGGTCTGAGGTGCCTGGGGCAAAGGAGATGCCCACCCTCCTGGGTGAGCAGGCACAGGAAACTCACTGAGGGGCTGCTGGGAGGGGGGTGCTGGTACAGGGTGCCGGCTGTACCTGTAGTTGGGGTGGGCACAGAGTTGTCCGCCTCCAGCAGGGAACTTCCATTGCAGGAGGTATCACTGTCAGGACTGTCCCCTCCTGTCTCCGCTGTGGTGCTACCCTCATGCTCCGTCCCACTGGTGCCCTCACCGTTGGTGGATTCGGCCTCCTGGGCCATGTGGGATGCAGCTCCCTCCGTCGCTGGTGCCTCTGCTCCTCCGCCAGATGATGCTAATGCACACAAAGACAGGGTGACAAAGCAAAAAGGGAGGGGGAGACAAAGGATTCACTTCTTCAATATCTGCACCAACACCACCGTTGGCGTATTCAGCACACTCACACAGGGAACAGGCCTACGCACTATGCAATGCACTACAAGTCACAATGCTAGTCACCAGTCCTAGGACAGGCATACCTAAGGCCAATAGCAGCATACTTGATACCCACAGACCCCTCCCAGTAGTGGAGGCCTACTAGCTTGGTTGGAGGACTTTCACACCAGAACCCTGCCCAACATGGGACCTACCATGCAAAGCCCTGCCTGGCCTAGGGACACCCACAGGCCCACATCCCCCACCCGGAGACCACCCCACCATGCGCAATTTGCAGATTTGGAAACTGTACTCACCCCCCTTGTGGCTGCTGTGATGCCCTCAAGTGCCCACCCACCTCCGGACAGGCCACTGCCAGTATGCGGAACATCAGGGGGGTCAGGGTTTGATGGGCACCCCTTCATCGTTGGGAGGCCGTCCCCAGATGGGCCTCTGCTGTCTTCTGTGCCTAGGGTTTCAGGTCCTCACACCGTTTGCAACAGTGGGTGCTCCGCCTGCTGTAGACCCCCCGTGTCCACACCTCCTTCGCAATGGCACGCCATATACCTTTTTTCTGATGGGTGCTAACTTGCAGACAAATAAACATAGAAAAGGTATCAGCCATCCCGTCTGGCCTCTTACACTCATGGCCACCATATCCCTCACATCTCCTTATGCACAGACATTGCCCACCATACATACAGCATGCCACCCAGGACCCTTCCACCCCCCCTACACAAAGCCCTCACACACAGCACTCCATGCATTCATGCCATGCATCGTGCTCACAGTGTACTAACCTGTTGGTCTGGAGGCCCATACAGCATTCGGTACTGGGGTAGGACCCCATCCACCAGTCTCTCCAACTCCGCAGCAGTGAAGGCAGGGGCCCTTTCCCCAGTGACATGAGCCGTGGTCGGTTCCAGACACAGGTCACAGCAGCACTTGCAGTGTAGGTCCTCTCCTGTTGGAGGTAAGGTAGCAAGTGAGAGAACAGATAGAAAATGGTGGTCATGTCAGCGGCGGTGCGTACCGTCACCATTGGCCATTGTAACCCATAGGGCCTATAGACAACCAATGGGGAGTTGCATGGTGGCACTCGACCACCTCCCGCAACAGCGCACAACATCAGCGGCATTACCTCATTTTCACCTCTCTATCCACACAGGACAGGCGGACACCATTTCAGGGAGGGCAGGCCGTAGCACCTAACTGCGTCACAGTACACATAGGCACCATTTGGGCCTAACCAACAACATACTGTTTCGGTCACAAAATGCAATGCAGTGTACAGTTTGGAAATGTGGAATACTGGCCAGATACTCATTGTTTTGCACCCTAGATTGCAACCACTGTGGATGAATAGAAGATGGAGACATCCCCCCGTGTACAGACTCCTGGTGGACTTGGCAACAATGGAAGACAGGCACATTATCCTCACCTACAGACTTGAAAGGGCCACAGTACAATAGCTGTGTGCCCAATTGGAGCCAAAACTGATATCTGCTATCTGTTACCCCACTGGGATCCCTCCTCTTGTGCAGGTGCTATCTGTGCTCCATTTCTTGGCAACTGGTTCTTTCCAAGTGACTGGGCTTGGCAGCAGGAATGTCACAGCCAACGTTCTCAATATTAATGACAAGAGTGTTGTCTTCCCTGATGAAACACATGCACAGCTACATTGTTTTCCCCCAGGTGGAGAATTTGGCCACAGTGAAAGCTGACTTGGCCAGTATCTGGCCCATCGTCTCCTGGGAATGGTGGTATGCTCCCAGGCGGTTGATGAGTGCATTGTGCCGAGTAGGTTCCCTGGGCCAGTCCTACCCCTGTTACACAGCAGTCCTCCCAGCTTCCCTGTTGTCCTGTTTCTCTGTCCCCTGCTCCGTGTGCCCACTGCCACTAACCCCAGGTCCCTGATTGTCCTGTGTTTGTGGGGTGGCCTGGGATCTCTGTACTGGTGGACACACTGCTGATTGATGTGTCCTGGGGACAGGAGAATGGGCCCGCTGGGTGGGTGCTGTGGTGGTGTTTCCTGAGCGGGGAGGCTCTGTGGTGGTATGGGACTTTGCCTGGGAAACCGACTGTCCGGAGGTCCCTGACGGGCCAGGTTGGTCATCCTAATCCAGGTGAGCAGAGCTGCTGTCATCACTGTGGGCCTCTTCTGGGGGGGGGGGGCTGGATGTTGCTGGCACCTCCCCTCAGGTGACATTTTGTGGGGGCCCTGTAAGGATGTAAATGCAGTGTTATTGTTTGTGCGTCTGCCATCTTGTGGTGTGCTGCCCTGGCAGTTTAGGCTTGTGTGAGTGGTGACTTGGTGGGCCAGGTGATTGTCTCAAGTGTGCATGCTTTGGTGATGGGTGTCCATGCAGGTCTGTGATGCGTGTTCATGCATTGGTGTTGAATGCAGGGCTTGGTTGTAGGAGGGGTGGGTTGTGATGGTGGGTTGTGTGGGAGGAGGTGGAGTGAGGGTGAGGGTGGGGGTATGTGATGGCATGCAGGTAGGGGGTTGAAAGTAGTAAAGATTTGACTTACCAGAGTCCAGTTCTCATGCTACTCCTGCCAGGCCCTCAGGATGCAGTATTGCCAAGACTTACTTCTCCCATGTTGCTAGTTGTGGGGGAGGAGGTGGGGGTCCACCGCCAGTCCTCTGTACTGCTATCTGGTGTATTGCTACCACGAAACATACCTTCCCCCGTAGGTTGTTCCACCTCTTTCTGATGTCATCCCTTGTTCTTGTGTGATGTCCCACAGCGTTGACCCTGACCACAATCGTCCGCCATAGCCACATCTTCCTGGCAATGGATGTCTGCTGCACCTGTGATCCGAATAGCTGTGGTTCTACCGGGATTATTTCCTCCACCATGACCATTAGCTCCGCCTTTGAGAACCTGGGGTGTCTTTGTTGTGCCATGGGTATAGTGTGTGTGGTGTGTGAGGGTGTATCTGGTAATGTTTTGGAGTGTGTGCTGTAAGGTATGTGGGTGGTGTATGGGTGATGGTGTTTTGTGGCTCTGGTTCTGTGGGTGATGTTGGTCTGTCTCTCTCAGTTGGCAATATTTTTTAGTCATAAAGGGTTATGGGTAGTGTGTGTGTGTGTTTTATAGTGGTGTGGATGTGGTGTGTGTATGTGTGTCAGGTCTGTGTAGTTAGAATTGTCCAATGTAGTGTTGTTTTGTTAGGTTTTGTGTATTTTGAGCGCAGCGGTATGTACCGCCAATGGTTTACTGCGGCTGAATGTCCGCCATGGTGATTCGTGGGTCATAATGCTGGGGGCGTAGTTCTGTTGGCATAACGGTGTGGGTTTGGATACCACCAGTTTATCACTGACATTTGGGCTTGCGGACTTGTGTGTGTGTCTGGATAGTGACGGACTGCTATGTGTGGGTCATAATATGGATACCGGAAAAACGCTGCGGCTGCGGTATGTTGGCGGCAGTAGGCATGGCGGTAAGCAGGACTTAGTATTGTCTTTACTTGTGTATAAGTACATTGTAACTATAAGTGGTATTGCATGAGCTTTGCGTGTCTCCTAGTTTAGCCTAAGCTTCTCTGCAATAGCTACCTCTATCGGCCTAAGCTGCTAGAATACTACTACATTTCACTAATAAGGGATAACTGGACCTGGTATAAGGTGTAAGTACCCAAGGTACCCACTACAAACCAGGCCAGCATTATACATCCTGCACAACATTTGTGTGAGGAGGAACATCCCTCTATATGAGCCAGAGACAGAACTGCATGAGGAGGAGGAAGAGGAGGATGGTGCCAGGGGAAATGAGGTGGAACAGCAGAACACAGCTGCAGGAATGTGCTGCAGACAGCTAATTGTGCAAAACTTTTTCAACCAATAGTCACTCTACACACCTTGTTAAGACATGTAGATAAGCACCTTCCTTGATCACACAATCCTGCTCTGGTTTCTTCATTCTCCATCACATGTTCCTTAGGAATGTGAGTATTATCTCAGGGAGCATGTTACAAAGACAAATCTGACTACTTCTGATGCAGCATCACATGTGAGGCACATGATTGTACATCAAACATCACACACGTTTAAAAAATACTCATCTCTTGAATTTCACATATGATGGACAAAATCAATGGACCACAGCATATGACTCACATCCATGTTGCCAACATGGTCAACTGTAGCACATGACACACAACTATGACATCTCCAGTCATAAGGTGACTAAGCACCCCATACATGAGGCAGTGGATGTGAAGTATCATTGGAAACAGAAATGTATGAACATACCTCTGACATTTGTAAGTGTGACATTTTCAATCTCTGCAAGAAGCTTGTGTGATAAGGGGGACATCATTTGTGAAAATGGATGCCATGAGTGTCCCAGGTATGACATGCAAATTTCACAACACATGTCCTGCGCAGCCCATCCCTGGAAATATGTCCTGCCACTGCCATGTGTTAAGTCTCTGCCCTTCCACCTCTATGGGGTGCTGTAAATGGACTATCTTTACTCTGGGAATCATCATTAACACTCACCCAGAGTCCCTTACTGAATCCTGTTTGCTTTCCTTTTCCATATGGCGTGCTATAGAAGAACTACATTAGCTTGCATGGACTTCAGGTCCCATAATGCACTGCCTGGTAGTTGGTAGGACCTGTAATCTTCTGTTCAATGCTTCCTATGGGAAACGTCCAGTTGTCCCTTTATACTGAATTCTCTCCTCCAGGACTTGTGAGAGATTGAAGCTGTACACACCTGTGACCTCTCTTGTGCAGCCCAGCCATGTGACTCTTCCCTGGCCTTGCTGTTGTCTGGAACTGCATGGAACTGCCATTCCCTAAAGCTCCTCATTGTGCATTGGAGTATGATTCCTTTGTGTTCCAGACCTCTTGTTGGATTGTGTTACAGTCCTGATTCAGCCTGAACCTGCTCTCTGTTTACCATCCTGTTCCTGCTTGTTCCAGTCAGAGTCTGCTCCCTGTTTCTCAGCCTTTTCATGTTTGGTTCTGCCAGAGCCTCCTTTCTGTTTTCCAGACCTGTTCCAGCCTTTGCGTCAGCCTGAGCCTGTTCCCTGTTTCTGGTGTTGCCTCCTTGTTGGTTCCTTTGCTTTCTGTTTCCTCTTTGGTTATTGTGTATGGTAAGTGTCCTATAAGTCCTCATCTGTGTAGAAGAGTTTTCCTTTGTACTTGGGTTGGCACCTGGTTTCCAGGAGGCAAATCCAGCCCCCATCCTTTGATTGGTGTTGCATGTAGTCTTTAGTGCCTAACAGTGTGCTATGGCTGTATTCCAGCAATTTCCACTGTGTCTCCAGCAGGACCCGAAAGGGCTGGTCTTGTGCATGTAAGTGCCCTGAAGGTCCAGACACAGAATCACTTATGCTGCCTTCTTTCTATGGGGCTTGCATGGTGACTATCTGTAAGATTAATCTGCACAGAGGCACTGACGTTCCCTGTTGCTATGGAAAGTTCTGAGCCCAACCCTGTGTACAACCTTAGTGATAACCCCAGCGTGTTTGTCTATTACTGACCCGTTCCATATTTGTTCACACTAGGGTTGCTCTGCCTTCACGTTTCTGTTTTCTCTGCCTTACCATAGCTGGCCTTTCCCCTTGTATTCCTTTAGCTGCTCTTCTGCTTTGGTACACTACCTCCTTGTGAGATACTCTATGAACTCAAGGGGTAGCCCTAACAGAGTCCTGACTAGACCAGCCCGAAACCGTGACACCATGGAGCCCAATCCTGACACAGGGTACACATGCCCAAACACTTAAACTGAACACTTCTGTGGGATGCTCATCTGAAAATATGTGAACACATGCAGCCAGGGCAGCAGATCCACCACAGCAACACAAGTAACATAGGTAATTGTAATGAGTCAAACTAACATGTACCAAACATTTTCTGGGTGGACGTTAGGCACAGTGTCTCAAACACAGAATGTTCCAAACATGTGCACATGTCAGACATTTTTGTAGTTCACACACAAGTCACTATGAAGTCGTAACCTATAATTAATGACATCTGAGGGGAAACATATCCTACATAGCACTCATCAGCCATCCTTAATCATCCCTGAGTTTTGTTTGTCGTGTGAAATGTAAGATCCCCAAAGTCAAACAACTACACACATCACATGAGTAAACACATGTTACAAACACATATCATGACTGTTGTAGATCACTGATTGCCATCAGATGTAGATACCCATTTGGAACACATTCATACCTTTGCATTAAGTCCAACGTATTGCATGCTGTTCCTTCAGAAACACACATATTGTTGTTACAGATCATTCACACCCAAAACACACAGTTGCATGCTGTACCACATGTTGCCAACCACTGTACCACACACTGCAGGCCATACCATCCAGTGTTCATGTTGATACAGGGTGCATGCATGTTAAATATTTGAAAATCACGCAATCACAGATTGAGTCAAAAATTTTGACGCACATGTGTTGAAATATCTTGCAAATGTTAACTAACCATACATGGGCCCTTAGCGTAAATTCCACCTGCGCACCACACCCATGCAGATATCCATTGAAATTAAAGTCTACAGGTAATGCTTGGTATTTTGCCGCACATGTAGGTTATGCCTCAAAATTATTCACGCAAACATCGTATGTGTAAAAAAAAATACATGCATGATGGAAAACAGGCCGCAAAGGGTACAGGAAGTGATGTAATAGGAAATCCTGGTACAGTGGGTGTACTTTAACTTTCACTTTGCAGTCTGTGCTTTTTCTTGACTGAGAGGCTGTGCCTCGGTGTTGCTGGTGTCTCAATTGTGTTTCTTTTATCTTCTGGGGTCTCTCTTTTGTGAATTCTGTTTGTTTATTGCACCTGTGTATGTGCTTTTGTGTAGTTTAGTGTCTTTCACTTTGTATTTGTACTGTCGGGTGTCTGTCTGGGGGTTGGATTAGTTGGGTTAGTTGGGGCTCTTGGGTTTGGAATGTCAGTTTTCATTTATTTTCCTTTTTTTACACTTTCTCAGTTTTGATTTGTTGTTCAAGGACATGTCGAGAAGGGCAAGGCTCACCCGCATGGGGGAGGAGGAGCTTGGGGGCTTTGTGTGGCTTGTGTGCCATTTCCTTCCCTTGATGCTGGAGATGAGTGGCGTGTGATACAGGGGTATCACACAGAGGCAAGGTGGCTGCAGTGGGGCAAGGTGCTCTACCACCTCAAAAGAGTCTACCATACAAGCAGGAATGAGCACCGACTGGAGCATCACTGGGCTGACCTGGTGGCCAGAGAGCAGGATCTGCCGGACCACCTGGGTGTGGTAATCGGTGGCCCTGTTGGTGAGCATCACATTGACAAATGTGTACAGTAGAATGCGCCTGAGTGACAGTAGCAGATGTCATGCAATGTTTGTGGCCATGTTGAATGCAAGCAGAACAAAGTGTTAGTGTCCCAGTACTGAGATGGATTCCTTATGTCTATACATGTTAACAATGCAGTCCTGAGGTTTGTTGAGTCATGTACGACTATCACTTAGGGCCACATGTACAAAGCTATTTTTAATAGTCACAAATGGCCTAGTTTTCTGAATTTGTGTGTTTACATCAAGAAAATAAGTTTATTCCAATGCACATACCCAATTTTGCCATTCTGCGATCACATTGCTGAATCACAAAACAGGGTTTGCTAGTGGCATTTAGGAAGGGGCGTTCCTTTCCTATTTGCGAGTCGCAGTCCACTGATTGATTGTTTGGTGACTGCGAATGCCATCACAAAACAATTGCAGTTACCACCAGTTTCAAGTTGGTGCTAACCCAATCGCAAAAGTTAAGGGGTCCCCATGGGATCCCTTCCCCTTTGAGAATGCATGCCAGAAAATTGTTTTAGAGCAGGCAGTGGTCCCACGGACCACTGTATGCTTTAAAAAAAATATATATTAAAGTTATAATATTTGCCTTTGACATGCTTTCTGTTTACCCTTAATGAAATAAGGCTGCATTTAAAAAAAGAAAATACATCTTTATTTGAAAGCATTCACACACATGGTGGCCTGCTGAGCCCAGCAGGCCAGCATCACTGTGAGGGCTGCCATTCCTTAGGGGTTTGAAAAATGAGATCTACCTCATTAATATTCATGATTTAGGTCATTTGCTACCCCATTTGTGATTAGCAAATAGTGTCATTGACACTGTTTTACATCAGATTATCCTACTCACAAATTGTGAGTTGCTAAGTCTCGCAATGTATGACTCACAAAACCTGATCTTCGTACATGTGGCCCTTAGTCACACATTTCAGGTGCAATGGCAACACCTGTGCCCATGCATTATATCAATGATGATCATGTAAGACACTGTCAGCATACCACATTTCACTGTATCTGGACAGCAAAGTGGAAAATCCATGTTTAGCACTACATTGTCATCATTACACAACATGATCCCTGCCATTATGTTGACAAAGGGGGCATACACTGCTTAGGGGACAGTGCCAATGGGGCATTTGTTACCTACATACAACTGTGTCACATCTGTCATGGACCACTGAATACATGATAATTGCAGACTGAAAATTGAGCCACATGTCCATCACACAGTAACTCAGTGTCCCTTGATGCACAAGCCACAATACCTGAGTCACTTGTATTGCAGTACACCAGGGAAGTGCCACTGAAATTGTCACTAAAATACAAATCATGTCATGAAGTACCATCTGAAATGGTTTAGCCACAAATGGTTGTAGTCGGGTTTAACACCACATGATTGTTAGGCCCAGTGCATGTAGGCAGATGTGTGGCTATCACTCACTGGAGTGTCAGTGTCAATGTGAGTTTGCAGTGGTATGTCTGTAGTATTGTCTAAATGCAGGATCACCAGCTTGCTCATGTAAAATGTTACACACTGCGATATCTTGTCCATATGTGTGTACAGTGATCTGACATTGAGCATATATTTCCTTTCCATGTCTTACAGGTGGACCTGCCCCCTATACCAGCTCAATTTCAGGACTCAGACGTATCCAGTAAGTGTGATAATGTCTGTCCCGTGTAGTGATTGCAGCTGTTGTGTGAGTGACTCTTGTGTGTTGCACTCATTACAAGATTTGATGCACTGGCATGTGATCTAATATATTACTTGGCTTTATGTTGACATAGTGTTGCGTGCAAGGGTTACACATTCACAGGCAGAGAGTCATATCTTGGGAGTCTTGTGCTGCCAATAGGCAGCAGCTTGTGAACAAGGTGATTACTAGCCACACGTAGGCCCACATGTGACTTGGAAGTGCTCCAGTGTCAGTGTATTGGCACTAGGTCACACCCTCTTTCTCACAACACAGTGATACATCAGTTTTCCACACAAAATTGTGCATCCCTCTATTGGAGGACCGTATGGGTAACTGTCTCCCAGCATCTAGCCCCATAAGTTGTACTCAATTTATGTGACATGTATGTGGTATGTAATATGTGTGCATGCAGGTCAAGGCCAGACGTGTGCTGGCATCAATGTGTGTGTTTTGGGAAGTGTGTTGGCAGATCAGGTGTTGACGGTTGTCCACAACTGTACACATGAATGTAGATGTGAATGACCTATGTATACCTTATTTCTATGTGGCAGCCCTCCTCACATGTGTTCCACTCACTAAATCAATGTACAAGGGGACATGCCTTTGTGGTTGTCCTCAACAGTTTCATGCCCATCACCCCTGAGGTACAGGGGTGGGGGAACAACATATATGTAGGTGGAGGTGATGGTCACAGTGTAGATGACAGTCATCTCATTTAAGCATGCATGTGTCCCAAACAACACTGACCCCTTATGATTAGCAACTACATACCATCCTGCCAATTACATCTACAAGTCACTGGTCTTGTGTGCTTTGAATTTGACTCAGATGATAAAGATTAGGCATCCTGACCCATGTGAAGTAGTTGCTGCCTTTGCATTGTGACACATTGCACTGCATCAATGCACAGATCACTTTATTTGGTCTAACTCTTGTGCTTTGTTGTGGTGTAAAAGACATAATGGGTAGACAGCATTGCCATTAAGTTCATCAGGGAAATTGTATTATCTGGACTGTGATTTGGATTGCATGTGAAAATCGAGGCAGGGTGTTGGATTATCATCTGTACATGCATCACACAATGATGACACTGATAGCTGGCTGTTTAATTTTTACAGCTGCCAAAATGGATGTTGCCGAAATCAGGGCTTTCCAGTAGTGGGTAGTGCGATACCGACACATATTGTATGTGGAGTCTGGATACCGAAAGATGGCACAACGCTATCAAAGAAATCTAGCCACAGGGGAATGGTGGGCTTCAGCCAAGGGGGACCGGTACTGGCCACAAAGGTTGTAGCCACCACCACAACTACACACAGTACCACAGCCACCACCATCACATCGGCCCCATCTGCTGCACTGTCAGCCTCTGCACCACAGACCACCACACCTAATGCACCATCAACCTCTGCAACACAGATCACCACACCTGCTGGAATGGACATGGCCGCAATTGTGGAGCTCCAGAAGGACATGAAGAAGGTGTTAAAAGAGCTGGACAGCATTCAGAAGTAATTGGAAAAAACACATGGAGACTGAAGTCAATTAAAAAGACACTGAGGAAGGACAACCTGTGAACTGTTGCCTCCCCTCACCCCTAGTTCAGTCCCCTCCCTTCTCATTCCTCATCCTGTTTTGTAGTGGATTTAAGGGGTTTAGTGATAGGTTAGAGTAGGGCAGTTGTTTAGCCAGGATAAGTAAGTTTGGTGGTGGTTTTCCATATTATTACGTTTGTTTGTGGGTGGGTGGGGGTTAATGTTGGGGCTTTTGTGCATTTAAAAGAAAAAAAAAGGGGGGCGTGGCTTCGGGCGTCAAGATGGCGGTCGCACTCTGAGAGTGCTCTGGACCCCTCCGTCATCCGCCCTTAACTACCGCGGTCCAAGGGAGCAAAAAACACTATTCATGACTCCCCGGCGTCCCGGGGGCCCAGCAAGAAGTCAGTTGGGGTGACCTGGTGGAGAGCCTGCGTTCCGCCTTCTTGGAGCGGCCCGGCCGATCCCGTGAAGGAGTGGTAAAGATGGCGGCCGCTGCGGGATGCGCCCGGCGGGGCTGAGACAGGCTCGATGGCCCGGCCGGAGACGAGTGCTGCAGGCTAAAGGGCAGCGGTTGGCCCGGAGAGACTTGGGGCGTGCCCCGGCGGTGGATCCATGCCGTCGAGGTGCTGACGAGGCCCTCCTTATCAAGGAGGAAGATACCAGGTGAGCGGCGCTGCGCCGATGTGCGGAGGCGCGGGTGTGGCCCAGAGGACTGGGAGACCCCCCTCCCTCCCGGGCGGCTTGCGGTGCAGCGCAGGGGCCGCGGCAGGAGCCCTTCCCCCCGAGGTCCCCCTCCGGCTGGAAATAAGATCTGGAGCCACACGGAGGATCGGGGCCCGGCCGAAGGACCGGGTGGTGCCCCGGGGGGGCAAAGACGTGAATTGGAGATCGTAAGGGAGTGGAAGGGGAAGACAAGCAGTGGCAACCCCACCCCCCCATCCCTGCAGCAACAAGAGGAGGCCCGAGGGCCTGGGGGCCTGGTTCCGGCTTCCCTCGGGCCCTCACCCGGGCGTAGCTCGAGCTGGCCCGCGGCAGATGCTAGACGGCGAGCTGAGCAGTAGAGGACAACACCTTGGGGCAATCTGATATCTTGGGTCCCAGGTCATACTTGGTTGACCTTGTTCGGAGCGACTCGAGAGATTGGGGGCCCAATTGTGATGGTGCGGGGCCTACGGCTGGGGTGCAGAGCCCTTAAAGTGGAGAAGCCTGGGTTTAGATCTTGGATGGGTTCCCCCCACCTCGGTGGAGGGAGCGAGAAAGGGATCTGAAAAGAAGGAGCCAACGGCGCCAGCGCAGGGCCCGGAAGGGAGTAAATGAGACTAAAAGACTGCTCCTGGGACAGTGAGCGCCTGCCGTCCTTGCACGAACAGACACGGCGAGCCCCCCCACAGCCCAGGGCACATGACAGCACACTGAATTCTCAGGCGTGAAACCGCATTAAAGAAGGTGTGGCGCACCTGACCCCCGCCTCAAGAGCCACGATGGGAAAAGATAAAACGAACAAACAACCTCCGACCTCCTAACAAAAAATCGACCAGTTCACGACTGCGACGGGCCAACGGGGAGGGGGAGAATTGGCTGGTGGGAGCCCAACCCCAGACGGGGTGAGTGCCATTCTCCAAGCTATTCAATCATCGCAGATGGCCGTAGAAACGAAAATTGGAGAGGTGCGAGTGGACATGGGCCTCATTAGACAGGACCTTAGAAATGCAGTAACCCGAATTACGGAGGTGGAAACCCGAGTTTCTCAAACTGAAAGTGATTTATCTGACCTCAAAACCAAAGTGGCCCAGCTACAATCCCGAACCGGCGAGCTTCACCGCCGTGCAGAAGATGCGGAAAACCGGGCCAGACGCAATAACCTGCGCTTCATAGGTTTCCCAGAGGGCATAGAGGATGACAAAGCCGCTGAGTTCCTGGAGAAGTGGATAAAATCTTGGATGCCGGACCAATCCCTCTCACCCTTGCTTGCAATTGAACGAGCCCACAGGGCGCTCGCGCCCCGCCCACCTCCGGGAGGCCCGAAGCGCCCGATGATCGCACGATTCCTTAACTTTAAGGACAGAGACAATATCCTCAGGGAAGCGAGGCGGCAAGATGGTACGCAGTGGGAAAACCACAAAATCCTAATTTTCCCGGACTACACCAGAGAAGTCCAAACCCGCCGTAGGTCGTACGAGCATGTTAAGCAAAAACTTTGGGCAATGCAACTCTCGTACATGCTCCTTTTCCCCGCACGCCTCAAAGTCCTCATGGCTGGGAAAGCCTACTTTTTTTAATAGCCTGAGGAGGCTTGGGACTGGCTGACAGAGGAGGACATCGGAGCCCGTAGGGGCCCCCCAAAACCACTGGAAGAACCCCACGTGTCGAACCCTCATCATCGGAGGGGCCCCGGAGGAGCCGGCGACGCACCAGATCCCGGAGAGGCAGACAGAAAGACTTGAACACCCCTGCAGAGGATGGAACGACCCAGGACCCTAATCCTCATACCGAGACTGGCACTGAGGCTCTCCCGGTGTCCCGGACACCGTCCCAGTCCGCCGAAAATGGGCAATTGAGTCAGTCTCCGGTGCTCGGCTGACAGGATGTGTGAGGCCTCTGCGCGAGACGTAAGGGGATTCGGGCTACGCTTGGTCCGCTCAGGCAACCCCCAATGGGACTAATATTGATAGCCCCGGAGACTTCCTAAAGCACGGTGTTGAACGCTTGATTTGTGACTGCTAATTGCAATTGATCCGAATGAAAGGAGGGGTCCATCACTCCACTCCAATGACAGCTCTACTGGCTGTCTGGTTTTGGTTGGGTACATGGGCGACAGATGCTTCCGGGGTGGGAGTATGGGGAGGGGGGTAGTTTAGGGGGGAGAGGAAGTTTAAATTAGGTTTAAGAGGCGACAAGTTAGTTAGCCTGGTTTGTAATTTCAAAATTTCGTTGTCACGTTTGAAATGGTCATCCCTGGGCTTGCACCCACGCACCCAAACATGCTCAACATCGGCATACCTCACGCTTGGCCCTCAGTAACCCAGGTCCTCTCCTGGAATGTAAACGGACTATTAGATAAGATCAAAAGATCGGCAGTATTTAACACCCTCCGCAGGTATTCCCCCTCAGTAGTTCTCCTGCAAGAGACCCATCTTCTAGGGTCCAGATGTCCTATGCTTGTGAGAGGAGGATACGATAGGGTATACCATGCAGGTTTTTCCAGAGGCTCTAGAGGAGTGGCTATTCTGCTCCATCGATCTCTGCCCATGGTGATCACATCCACGCAATCTGACTCACAAGGTAGATTCATGGTAGTCACAGGGACTCTTCATGGACAACCGCTAAACTTGGTGTGCGCCTATGCGCCCCCGGCAAATCTTGACTCCTTCCTACTTTTGCTCCACCGAGTAACCACAGGACTACCCCAAGGAACCACCCTACTGGGAGGCGACTTTAACGCAGTTCTTGACCCAAAGCTGGACATTTCTGGGGAAATTACCATAAATAGATCCAAGCGGGCCTCAGCCCTAAGTAATTGGGTGGAGAGCCTCAGCTTGTGTGAGGTGTGGCGCACCTGGCATCCCAGAGAACGCCAATACACACATACTTCGGCAGCCCACCAGACGCAGTCCAGAATAGATCTGGTGTTCATGCCCGCCCTAGATTTCTTAAAAGTCGCAGGGGCGGAGATTCTTCCACGGGGGGTCTCCGACCATGCACCAATACGAATCCGACTGGGTAGAGCAGACCTTACCAGACGGCCTATGTGGCGCCTAAACGCGTGGCACTTGCAAGATAAAGAGTACACCCAAGAGGTCAGGATGCATCTCGGCCAGTATTTCGAGTTAAACGAAGGCTCGGTTCGGTCCCCAGGAACGCTATGGGCTGCCTGCAAGGCCACTGTTAGAGGGCACGTCAAAAGCATTCTTCGGTCCCGTGAACGGGATCAAAACTCCCAGATCACTGAGCTAGAGAACAAGGCCCTAAGACTCGAATGCCAACACGTAAACTTGGCATCGGCTTCGACTATGAGGAAACTGACCAGGGTAAGAGAAGATATCAAACACATAATGCTAGAATCGGCCAAGCACATGTGGAGAGCCTCAGCAGCCCGAATCTATGGATGGGGGGATAAAAACGGGAAGCTGCTGCATTGGCTGGCCACTCGCCCCATGGATAACAGAATATACCCGAGATCTTAGATGACTCGGGCACCCTTGTCAAAACAGCAGTGGAAATCGCACATAGCTTTGCCTCCTACTACGCCCGTCTATATGCCAGACACCCTTAGCACTGCTATTGAGAGAGAGCCCCCTCTACTAAATGAGATTACCCTTCCCGGGGTATCCCCAGAGGCGAGAGACAGACTGGACGAGGCCATTGGCCTTGTGGAGGTCTGCAGTGCAATATCCGGCCTGGCATCAGGCAAAACCCCCGGCCCGACGGATTTCCAGCGGAATTTTATAGTAAATGCAGCGACATTCTGGGTCCCCACCTGCTTAGCATGTACGAAGAAGCAGAGAATCAAGGCCGCTTCCCAACAGAGATTGACCAAGCCACTATTGTGGTGATCCCCAAAACCCAACCCCCATCACGACACTGTTCAGCATACCGGCCTATCTTGCTCCTAAATGTTGAAGTCAAGGTGCTCTCCTCGATCCTTGCATCTAGACTGAAGGAGGTAATGCCCACGCTGGCGCACCCTGACCAGTGTGGTTTTATGCCTACTCGTAGCACAAGGCACTGCATCAGACGGTTACACCTGGCTTTGGCACACCGCAAAGCACTATCGTATACGCAATTGCCACTGCTTTTACTCGATTTCGAAAAGGCCTTTGACACGGTAGACTGGTCCTACCTCGAACAGGTCCTATATAAAAATGGGCTCGGACCTAAATTCCGGGGATTAGTGAAACTCCTATACTCTAACCCGACTGCCCGAATCAGGGTGAACGGAGTAGTCTCCGACCCAATCCCCATTGGCCGTGGGACTCGACAGGGATGCCAGTTATCTCCCCTGCTCTTCGCACTAGTAGTAGAGCTGCTGGCGATATTACTGAGAAACGATCCGCTGATCGAGGGCTGGCGCTGGCCCTCTGGCTCGGAAGACCGAGTGGCTTTGTATGCAGACGATGTGCTCCTGTATATCTCCAACCCATCCAAAAGCGGCCCACGCGTCCTAGAGATCCTTAGACTTTTCGCGGAAGCCTCAGGACTGACCCTGAACCCAGCCAAATCTTTACTGATTCCCCTCCATCACTCACGCGAATGTATAGATTGGCAACGGAATATACCTGTACGGAAAAACAGCTTCAAATACCTTGGGATACATATCTCACTCCTGCCCGAGTTAGCGTGGGAACTTAATGTCACGCCGCTTATAAGGAAAATCAAATCCGACCTCCTGCGCTGGAAGGCCCTCCCCCTGAATCTACTTGCCAGAATAGCGCTGTACAAGATGATGATCCTCCCCAGGCTCTTATACCTCCTGCAGAATTTTCCACTTCCCATCCCCGTGAGATGGTTCAGGGAGATGGACTCTTTAGCACGCCAATTCATATGGAGTGGCTCACGCACAAGATTGTCGTTAAAAACCTGTCAGAGGGATGTATATGAGGGTGGACTGGGCATGTCGAAAATTCAATACTATTATCTAGCGATGCACACACTTGTAATCAATGACTGGGTGGGAGGTGGATGGACAGACCCCGCATACCAACTAGAATTACAGACAATGGGCTACCCACGGATCTTCGACACACTGTACGGGAGCCCGATCCCCCGAGAGACCCCAGACGTTACCAAAGTGGTACTTCTGGGATGGCGTACCGCCCAGAAAGTGACGGGGTGGTGGGGACGTCTAACCCAACAAACCCCGCTATGGCATGGAAGGCAGCTGATGCAAGTGGCAGGTCTGGAGGGCTTTCAGAAATGGGACACAATAGGGATCTCCACACTGGGAGATATCTGAAGAGGGTCACACATACGATCTTTTCAAGACCTCCAGAAACAATATTCCTTAAACAAGACACAGTTCCACCGATATCTCCAGTTACACCATGCCCTATTAGTGCACCTACAGACAGGAGACACCATACCCGAGCATAGCACCATGGAAGCTAAGGCACTGATGGGGGACCTGGGAAAGGGAGGGGTTTCTCAGATTTATCGCACCTTAATCACCGCCGCTGGGGGACCCCTGAGAGAGCTTCGCCAAAGGTGGGAGAATTGGGTGGGACCCATGGAAGAAGCAGACTGGACAGAAGCACTAATGGCCCCACGCTCCCTAACAATGACCACACGCCTCCGGTTAATACAATCCTATTTCCTACATGCCGCATACGTCACACCCGCCATGTTACATAAAGCAGGCCTCCGCCCCACAGCGGAATGCCCCCGCTGCAGGTATCACACGGCTGATTTCTTCCACATGGTATGAGCATGCCCGACTATAACGGCCTATTGGGAAAAGGTGGTGCAAGAGATATCCGGGGTCCTACAAAAGGAGGTAAAGAGGTCGCCACTACCCCTCCTTCTGGGGGTCATGGGAGATACAAGGCTACGAAGAGCAGATCGATCCTTCTTAGGGGTGGCTTGTCTAGTGGCCAAAAGAGATATAATGGCAGATTGGAAGGCCAGGGTTGCTCCAGCACTGGCTAAGTGGAGACGGGGAGTGGATTGGAGTGCGCAGCGAGAGAGACTTGTGTATGAGGCCAGAGGTTGCATACACAAACATAAGAAGATATGGGGGAAGTGGGAGGGTGTAGCGGGCCTTTAAGCGTTGATGGTGAGCAATATTTAGTAATAAAAGGTGGCAGGGGCCGAGGGTTTGACCATTATTGTTTGATGCCCGTTGGCATCATGTTGAATTGTAAACATCACTGTTTTATGCAAAATTAATAAATTCTCTTTATCAAAAAAAAAAATATATATATATATATATATAAAATAAATACAACAAAATATTTATTTGTTTACTATTAGGTAGTATATGTTTAGGTTAGTATATGTTGTCCTGCATGTGTCTCGTCATATATAGGGGGTGGGGGGCAAACGTTTAGAGTGTGTTGATAAATGTGGTAAGTAAGCTTAGCATAGGGTAGTTTAGGCCAGTTGTGGGTAATGTATAGTTAGGATAGATTAGGTTAGTATAGGTATGTTACATAGTTTTAAGTTCTGTTTCGTACATAATCATTAAAAATGTAGGTACTCCCTTACTGCATGTGTCATATTCTTGGGGCTCGGGGTCTTTGCATGAATGTATAGTGCCAATTGTCTGTTGGCCTGTGAATTCCATCCTGCATCCATATCCCTCTCTTGACATGTTAATTCCAACTTCCAACTGAGCTGTCACATTGGCAGCTACAACATATCTAAATCTGAATGCATCTGCCATCCATTGTACCCACCACTCAACGTGACTATGGTTCCTATGTATTGGACAGGTACGTGTGCTTCTTAAGCTGTAATTGTTTTGATCCTGTGTCGTGATGTTGGGCACTGTGGGACGTCTGCCTACAGCTTCAAGTTCATGTGAACACTGCTAAACTGAGTAGTGTCAATTTCAAATGAGATCAAGTATACAAATTTCACGACAATGTGTTTTATTTGTCCTCCCAGCTGATGTTATTGGCTGAGCACTCTTACACAGCCATTCCTGCTGTGTGTTGTGCGTGAGGCATGTATTTTTAAAGCAAATGTCACATACACAGTGACTTGCTTGTAGAGGTTGTGACCAGCATTGATGTTCATCTTGCGATACCTTGTGCATAGATATCTGCCCACATTATTTTTGCACTCTGGTATTGGCATTCTGTGACCAAAGACATGTTACACGAATCACAATTCTCCAGCAAAGTAGATGTGTCTCATTGCACAGAGACAAAGTGGGTGTGTAGGTGCAGTTTATTTTAAAGTGCTGTAGTGCAATATTTACATAGTCCAGGTCTTTGACCCCATTAGTGTAAAGCATTCTATTGTGACATAACACAAGTGCAAGGTTGAGGGACATGTCATTGGACACGCAGAGGTGAAGTGTCATTCAGTGCAGGGGAACATGAATTGCTTATTTCAGTTGTCAGAGACAATGGCAGTCCATGGTGGAAAGGTTAACAGTGTGTCAGTGAAGAATGCATGTCACCAACTGTAGCAACACTGGCATGTTGTCAAGCACAGGACAAAGGAAAATCAGTGCTCATGAGGCATGGACTTGTGCAACCAGGCACTCCTACGGGTGAAGATGATCTATTCCACATCTTCATCCTCTGATGTGAGCATCGTCTTCTCTGCCCTGATGGTGGTGGTGGTGGTGTTGGGTTTGAGGGACACACACACACACTTCAGTGGTTGGAGAAGTGGACTTCAAATTCCCAGCAGCTGCCATCTGTGGAACAACATATGGCATCACTGCAGCAAGGAGGATCTGCTGATTATTGAGTATGGCAGCAACATCCCTGTGGTAGGCAGCC
The DNA here is from genome assembly GCF_031143425.1 of Pleurodeles waltl. NCBI lineage: Eukaryota > Metazoa > Chordata > Amphibia > Caudata > Salamandridae > Pleurodeles > Pleurodeles waltl. The sequence continues at coordinate 1,496,693,919 of NC_090445.1, forward strand.
ATGTCTGCCCTGTGGGAGGCCATTTCCTGGTGCATGGAGTCCTGCTTGTTGTCATGCATGCAGCAGCAAGATTGGGAGGGCAGTTGTTGAGGCAACTCCCTCACGGCAGTGGTTAGGTCCCTCCCACACTGTTGGACTCTATGCAGTAGGAATTGTGTGACTTGTTTGGCTCCTGTCTGTCCTACGGACGTCATCATGCACATGTGAATCCCCTCTAGGCTGGCTGCCATAGTTTGCATCCCCACCTCCTTGGCCAGCTCCTGCTGTACTCCCACTACTGTCCTCACAAAGTTGGTCCCTGTGTCATCAGAGTCCTCAGCTGTGTTTGAGCTGGCAGGTCATACTATTGGGGTGGGTCCTCCGGGATGGCTGCTACACAAATGCTCCTCCTTGTGATTGGAGGTGGTGTTGGAGGGTTCCCAGGACATCTCGGAGGGTTTCCTGGCTGATAGCTGTCAGCTGGTCATCCAGGTCATCAGGGTAGTCTAGGACAGGCTGTTCCACAGGAGAGCCATCGTCCTCTGCAATGAGATATTGTACAATTAGTGTGTCTGTGTTGAGCCAGTTGTAATGTGACGTCACTGACTTCCTATTGGTGGTACATTATCATCTTAGTTCCCATGCATTGTTCATCTCATTAATGTTTGCAGTCTCTCAGCACTATGCCCCACCTGCATGTCACATGTAGTGTGGGCAGTTTGGGGAATTGTCTGCGTCACATCTTCTAGGTGTGGGTTCTGTCCAAATTGTGGCTTGCCACCTTCTTGTCCTCATCAACCCTCCCTCTGCTTCCATTTGCATGGTGAGCCTTGCAATGATTGTTGGTGTGCTGATGCCACACCACCACACATGACAATATGGCCCTGTCCCAGTCTATTGTTTTTACACCTATGCGGTGCTGAGACCTAGCATCACACCATGCATGGCATTTCCAGGAGACAACGCACAAGTTACCATTGGTAGTTACTCATGTTGATGTTTGCGTATGTGTGCTACATTGCATTGCACTTAAGGACCTGGCAGAGTTCCATTTACTCTTGTGACTGTGGGCGTGTTTGCCTGCCTACACACATATGTCCCCCCCTCAATGCAGTTGTCTCAGCACTATGATACCTGAGATGTTGCATTGTGGCATTGCAGCTATTGTGACACAGGCACAGGGCTAAACCCAGGGATGGGCAACATGGGTATGAGATTACTGCTGTGTACTTCATTATGTATGTGACAGTGCCTGATGGTTATTGAGTCTATGGACATGACAAGTTGACAGGAGTTGCATCTGGATAGGAATTGATGGGGTTTGATCACCTAGACATACTGAACCCTCATTTCGAGTGTGTTTGTTCCATGGGCACCTAACTGCCATTTCCTAATTGACCAGCGCACATAGCACAGGTAGTTGTGGCAAATGTTGTCAATGGGGACTGCCGCCTGAGCCAATGGCCTAAGACTGGGCATTGTTGTAGGAAAGTACCATCTTGCCTGGAATGTTACCCCCATATTTCACTGTATATATGTTGTTTTAGTCTATGTGTCACTGGGACCCTGCCAGGCAGGGCCCCAGTGCTCATATGTATGTGCCCTGTATGTGTTCCCTGTGTGATGCCTAACTGTCTCACTGAGGCTCTGCTAACCAGAGTCTCAGTGGTTATGCTCTCTCTGCTTTCCAAATTTGTCACTAACAGGCTAGGGACTAATTTGACCAATTTCACATTGGCATACTGGTACACCCATATAATTCCCTAGTATATGGTGCTGAGGTACCCAGGGTATTGGGGTTCCAGGAGATCCCTATGGGCTGCAGCCTTTCTTTTGCCACCCATAGGGAGCTCTGACAATTCTTACACAGGCCTGCCAGTGCAGCCTGAGTGAAATGACATCCACGTTATTTCACAGCCATTTACCACTGCACTTAAGTAACTTATAAGTCACCTATATGTCTAACCTTCACCTGGTGAAGGTTGGGTACAATGTTACTTAGTGTGTGGGCACCCTGGCACTAGCCAAGGTGCCCCCACATCGTTCAGGGCAAATTCCCCGGACTTTGTGAGTGCAGGGACACCATTACACATGTGCACTGCACATAGGTCACTACCTATGTACAGCGTCACAATGGTAACTCCGAACATGGCCATGTAACATGTCTAAGATCATGGAATTGTCACCCGGAGGACAATTCCATGATCTCCCGGGTCTCTAGCACAGAACCCGGGTACTGCCAAACTGCCTTTCCGGGGTCTCCATTGCAGCTTCTGCTGCTGCCAACCCCTCAGACAGGTTTCTGCCCTCCTGGGGTTCAGGCAGCCCTGGCCCAGGAAGGCAGAACAAAGGATTTCCTCTGAGAGAGGGTGTAACACCCACTCCCTTTGGAAATAGGTGTGAAGGCTGGGGAGAAGTAGCCTTCCCCAAACTCTGGAATGCTTTGATGGGCACAGATGGTGCCCATCTCTGCATAAGCCAGTCTACACCGGTTTAGGGATCCCCCAGCCCTGCTCTGGCGTGAAACTGGACAAAGGAAAGGGAAGTGACCACTCCCCTGACCTGCACCTCCCAGGGGAGCTGCCCAGAGCTCCTCCATTGTGTCCCAGACCTCTGCCATCTTGGAAACAGAGGTGTTGCTGGCACACTGGACTGCTCTGAGTGGCCAGTGCCAGCAGGTGATCTCAGAGGCTCCTTCTGATAGGCTCTTACCTCTCTTGGTAGCCAATCCTCCTTCCTAGGTAGCCAAACCTCCTTTTCTGGCTATTTAGGGTCTCTGCTTTGGGGAATTCTTCAGATAACGAATGCAAGAGCTCACCAGAGTTCCTCTGCATCTCCCTCTTCACCTTCTACCAAAGGATCGACCGCTGACTGCTCAGGACGCCTGCAAAACCGCAACAAAGTAGCAAGACGACTACTAGCAACCCTGTATCGCTTCATCCTGCCGGCTTTCACGACTGTTTCCAGGTGGTTCATGCTCTGGGGATAGCCTGCCTACTTCCTGCACCAGGAGCTCTGAAGAAATCTCCCGTGGGTCGACTGAATCTTCCCCCTGCAACTGCAGGCAACAAAAGACTGCATCACCGGTCCACTGGGTCCCCTCTCAGCATGACAAGCGTTGTCCCTGGAACTCAGCAACTGTGTCCAAATGACTCCCACAGTCCAGTGACTCTTCAGTCCAAGTTTGGTGGAGGTAAGTCCTTGCTTCCCCTCGCTAGACTGCATTGCTGGGTAACGTGTGATTTGCAGCTGCTCTGGCTCCTGTGCACTTTTCCAGGATTTCCTTTGTGCACAGCCAAGCCTGGGTCCCCGACACTCTAATCTGCAGTGCACAACCTTCTGAGTTGTCCTCCGACATCGTGGGACTCCCTTTTGTGACTTCGGGTGGACTCTGGTTCACTCTTCTTCCAAGTGCCTGTTCAGGTACTTCTGCGGGTGCTGCCTGCTTTTGTGAGGGCTTCCTATGTTGCTGGGCGCACCCTCTGTCTCCTCATCCAAGTGGCAATATCCTGGTCCCTCCTGGGCCACAGCAGCATCCAAAAACCCTAACTGCAACCCTTGCAGCTAGCAAGGCTTGTTTGTGGTCTTTCTGCGTGGGAATACCTCTGCAAGTTTCTTCACGACGTGGGACATACATCCTCCAAAGGGAAAGTTCCTAGTCCTCTTCTTTCTTGCAGAACTCCAAGCTTCTTCCAACAGGTGGCAGCTTCCTTGCACCCTCAGCTGGCATTTCCGGGGCTCCTGCCCACTCTCGACACTGTCGCGACTATTGGACTTGGTCGCCTTGTCTTACAGGTACTCAGGTCCGGAAATCCACTGTTGTTGCATTGCTGGTGTTTGTTCTTCCTGCAGAATTCCCCTATCACGACTTCTGTGCTCTCTGGGGGTAGTAGGTGCACTTTACACCTACCTTTCAGGGTCTTGGGTTGGGCTATTTTTCTAACCCTCACTGTTTTCTTACAGTCTCAGCGACCCGCTACAAGTTCACATAGGTTTGGGGTCCATTCGTGGTTCGCATTCCACTTTTGGAGTATATGGTTTGTGTTGCCCCTATACCTATGTGCTCCTATTGCAATCTACTGTAACTTTACACTGCTTGCATTACTTTACTTGCTACTACCTGCATAATTTTGGTTTGTGTACATATATCTTGTGTATATAACTTATCCTCATACATAGGGTACTCACTGAGATACATTTGGCATATTGTCATAAAAATAAAGTACCTTTATTTTTAGTACTTCTGTGTATTATGTTTTCTTATGATATTGTGCATATGACACCAGTGGTATAGTAGGAGCTTTACATGTCTCCTAGTTCAGCCTAAGCTGCTTTGCCATAGCTACCTTCTATCAGCCTAAGCTGCTAGAAACACCTCTTCTACACTAATAAGGGATAACTGGACCTGGCACAAGGTGTAAGTACCTCTGGTACCCACTACAAGCCAGGCCAGCCTCCTACATTGGTGGCAGCGGTGGGGTAAGTACTTGTAACTACTTACCACTTTGTCATTGTGTACTTTTCTTAAGAAAATAATATACAAAGCACGTTCAGTGTATGTACACCTAACCAAAAGGTTTTGCTTTTGTTCTCTCAAACGTTTTATAAAGTTCTGAAAAGTTTCTCTAAACTTCTAAAAGTTTCTAAAAGTTAGAAAAAGTTTTTTTCTCTGTTCTTTAAACAGTTCTGAAACTTTTTCTTTCTTCTCACTGTCTCTAAACCTTTTTCTATCATGTCTGATGTAGAGTCTGCTCTTAAAATGGTCAATACTACCTATGACAATTTGAATTACAAGAGCCTAAGGAGTCTTTGCTTAGATAGAGGTTAGTGATAGGAAAGAACCCCACTAAAGAATTTCTATATAACATGCTTATTGTGAATGATGAGTCCCCAGCATGCACTTCAAATGAGAAGATAATGTTGAGAAAGAGGATGAGGTTACCTATCTGGTAGACCTGGGCACTGCCAGGAGTCCCCTTAGGGTGATTCATGTCAACCGCCTAAAACCCTACTATGACAGGGCTGATCTCACCCTGCTCATGGCAACAGATGAAGGACAGAAAGAAGAGAGTGACCCTCTCCACGATCTCTTCTCCTCCAATGTAGAGGATGCTTTAGTGGAGGGAGTAGTTTTGCCAGACTGTCTTACTGCAGAACAGAAAGACAACTGCATAAATCTCCTGGGACAATTTTCAGAACTCTTTTCAACTGTGCCAGGCACCACATCTAGGTGTGAACACACAATTGATACTGGAGACAGCTTGCCTGTCTAAAGTAAAATCTATAGGCAGCCTGACCATGTCAGAGATTGCATAAAACAAGAGGTTCAGAAAATGCTTGATCTAGGAGTGGTTAACCCTTCTGAAAGCCCATGGGCGAGTCCTGTGGTGCTTGTGCCAAAGCCTCACTCAAAAGATGGAAAAAGGGAGAAGAGGTTTTGTGTAGACTACAGAGGTCTCAATCAGGTAACAAAAACTGATGCTCACCCTATACCCAGGGCAGATGAGCTCATAGATACACTGGCATCTGCCAAGTATCTAAGCACCTTTGATTTGACTGCAGGGTATTGGCAGATCAAATTGGCAGAGGATGCTAAACCTAAAACTGCATTTTCAACTATAGGAGGGCACTACCAATTTACAGTGATGCCCTTTGGGTTGGAAAATACACCTGCCACTTTCAGAGGTTGGTGAACACAGTCCTGCAAGGGTTGGAGGATTTTAGTGCAGCATATCTAGATGATATAGCTGTCTTTAGCTCCACCTGGGATGAGCACCTGGTCCACCTTTGGAAGGTTTTGGAGGCCCTGTAAAAAGGCAGGCCTCACTATCAAGGCCTCAAAGTGCCAGATAGGGCAGGGGAAGGTGGTTTATCTGGGACACTTGGTAGGTGGAGAACAGATTGCACCACTTCAGGGGAAAATCCAGACAACCATGGATTGGGTTCCCCCTACAACTCAGACCCAGGTGAGAGCCTTCTTAGGCCTCACTGGGTATTACAGGAGATTCCTTAAAAACTATGGCTCCATAGCAGCCCCTCTTAATGATCTCACTAGTAAGAAGATGCCTAAAAAGGTATTGTGGACAGCTAGCTGTCAGAAAGCTTTTGAGGAGCTCAAACAGGCCATGTGCTCTGCACTTGTTCTAAAAAGCCCATGTTACTCCAAGAAATTCATTGTTCAAACTGATGTATCTGAATTAGGGGTAGGGGCAGTCCTATCACAACTGAATTCTGAGGGCCAGGATCAACCAGTTGCTTTTATCATCAGAAGGTTGACCTCTAGAGAAAAGCGTTGGTCTGCCATAGAGAGGGAGGCCTTTGCTGTGGTCTGGGCACTGAAGAAGTTGAGGCCATACTTGTTTGTCACTCACTTCATTGTTCAGACAGACCACAAACCTCTACTTTGGCTAAAACAAATGAACGGTGAAAACCCTAAATTGTTGAGGTGGTCCATATCTCTACAGGGGATGGACTACACAGTGGAACATAGACCTGGGAGTATCCACTCCAATGCAGATGGGCTCTCCAGATATTTCCACTTAGACAATGAAGACTCATCAGGTCATGGCTAGTCTTATTGCCCTTCGTTTGGGGGGGGGGGGGTTGTGTAGGAAAGTACCATCTTGCCTGGCATGTTACCCCCATATTTCACTGTATATATGTTGTTTTAGTCTATGTGTCACTGGGACCCTGCCAGCCAGGGCCCCAGTGCTCATAAGTGTGCCCTGTATGTGTTACCTGTGTTATGACTAACGGTCTCACTGAGGCTCTGCTAACCAGAACCCCAGTGGTTATGCTCTCTCTGCTTTCCAAATTTGTCACTAACAGGCTAGTGATTATTTTACCAATTTCACATTGGCATACTGGTACACCCATATAATTCCCTAGTATATGGTACTGAGGTAGCCAGTGTATTGGGGTTCCAGGAGATCCCTATGGGCTGCAGCATTTCTTTTGCCACCCATAGGGAGCTCTGATAATTCTTACACAAGCCTGCGAGTGCAGCCTGAGTGAAATAACGTCCACATTATTTCACAGCCATTTACCACTTCACTTAAGTAACTTATAAGTCACCTATATATCTAAACTTCACCTGGCGAAGGTTGGGTGCAAAGTTACTTAATGTGTGGGCCCCCTGACACTAGCCAAGGTGCTCCCACATCGTTCAGGGCAAATTCCCAGGACTTTGTGAGTACGGGGACACCATTACACGTGTGCACTGCACATAGGTAACTACCTATGTACAGCGTCACAATGGTAACTCCGAACATGACCATGTAACATGTCTAAGATCATGGAATTGTCACCCCAATGCCATTCTGGCATTGGGGGGACAATTCCATGATCCCCCGTGTCTCTAGCACAGAACCCGGGTACTGCCAAACTGCCTTTCCGGGGTCTCCAATGCAGCTGCTGCTGCTGCCAACCCCTCAGACAGGTTTCTGCCCTCCTGGGGTCCAGGCAGGCCTGGCCCAGGAAGGCAGAACAAAGGATTTCCTCTGAGAGAGGGTGTAACACCCTCTCCCTTTGGAAATAGGTTTGAAGGCTGGGGAGGAGTAGCCTCCCCCAGCCTCTGTAAATGCTATGATGGGCACAGATGGTGCCCATCTCTGCATAAGCCAGTGTACACCGGTATAGGGATCCCCCAGCCCTGCTCTGGTGCAAAACTGGACAAAGGAAAGGGGAGTGACCACTCCCCTGACCTGCACCTCCCAGGGGAGGTGCCCAGAGCTCCTACAGTGTGTCCCAGACCTCTGCCATCTTGGAAACAGAGGTGTCTGTGGCACACTGGACTGCTCTGAGTGGCCAGTGCCAGCAGGTGACGTCAGTGGCTCCTTCTGATAGGCTCTTACCTCTCTTGGTAGCCAATCCTCCTTCCTAGGTAGTCAAACCTCCTTTTCTGGCTATTTAGCGTCTCTGCTTTGGGGAATTCTTCAGATAACAAATGCAAGAGCTCACCAGAGATCCTCTGCATCTCCCTCTTTACCTTCTACCGAAGGATCGACCGCTGACTGCTTAGGACACCTGCAAAACTGCAACAAAGTAGCAAGACGACTACTAGCAAACTAGTAACGCTTCATCCTGCCGGCTTTCTCGACTGTTTCCAGGTGGTGCATACTCTGGGGGTAGCCTGCCTCCTTCCTGCACCAGGAGCTCTGAAGAAATCTCCCGTGGGTCGACGGAATCTTCCCCCTGCAACTGCAGGCAACAAAAGACTGCATCACCGGTCCTCTGGGTCCCCTCTCAGCACGACGAGCGTGGTCCCTGGAACTCAGCAAATCTGCCCAAGTGACTCCCACAGTCCAGTGACTCTTCAGTCCAAGTTTGGTGGAGGTGAGTCCTTGCCTCCCCACGCTAGACTGCATTGCTGGGTACTGCGTGATTTGCAGCTGCTCTGGCTCCTGTGCATTCTTCCAGGATTTCCTTCATTCACAGCCAAGCCTGGGTCCCCGACACTCTAACCTGCAGTCCACAACCTTCTGAGTTGTCCTCCGGCATCGTGGGACTCCCTTTTGTGACTTCGGGTGGACTCTGGTTCAGTCTTCTTCCAAGTGCCTGTTCAGGTACTTCTGCGGGTGCTGCCTGCTTCTGTGAGGGCTCCCTATGTTGCTGGGTGCCCCCTCTGTCTCCTCATCCAAGTGAAGACATCCTGGTCTCTCCTTGGCACCAGCAGCATCCAAAAACCCTAACTGCGACCCTTGCAGCTAGGAAGGCTTGTTTGTGGTCTTTCTGCGTGGGAACACCTCTGCAAGCTTCTACACGATGTGGGACATCCATCCTCCAAAGGGGAAGTTCCTAGTCCTCTTCTTTCTTGCAGAACTCCAAGCCTCTTCCAACAAGTGGCAGCTTCCTTGCACCCTCAGCTTGCACTTCCTGGGCTCCTGCCAACTCTCGACACTGTCACGACTATTGGACTTGGTCCCCTTGTCTTACAGGTACTCAGGTCCAGAAATCCACTGTTGTTGCATTGCTGGTGTTTGTTCTTCCTGCAGAATCCCCCTATCACGACTTCCATGCTCTCTGGGGGTAGTAGGTGCACTTTACACCTACTTTTCAGGGTCTTGGGGTGGGCTATTTTTCTAACCCTCACTGTTTTCTTACAGTCCCAGCGACCCTCTACAAGCTCACATAGGTTTGGGGTCCATTCGTGGTTCGCATTCCACTTTTGGAGTATATGTTTTGTGTTGCCCCTATACCTATGTGCTCCTATTGCAATCTACTGTAACTTTACACTGCTTGCATTACTTTTCTTGCTATTACCTGCATAATTTTGGTTTGTGTACATATATCTTGTGTATATGACTTATCCTCATACAGAGGGTACTCACTGAGATACTTTTGGCATTTGATCATAAAAATAAAGTACCTTTATTTTTAGTACTTCTGTGTATTGTGTTTTCTTATGATATTGTGCATATGACACCAGTGGTATAGTAGGAGCTTTACATGTCTCCTAGTTTATCCTAAGTTGCTTTGCCATAGCTACCTTCTATCAGCCTAAGTTCCTAGAAACACCTCTTCTACACTAATAAGGGATAACTGGACCTGGCACAAGGTGTAAGTACCTCTGGTACCCACTACAAGCCAGGCCAGCCTCCTACAATTGTCCTCTAGTTTACATTCTAACAATAACAGCTGTCCTGTGACACACAGAACAGTTTTACGTTCTACCCTACCCAGCAGCCTTGGCATGGCGGTGTATTCCCATGCAATGGTTGTTGGTGTTGTGCTGTTCTGTGCCCCTGGATGCCCCTATTCATCCCATGCACCTGGCATGGGCAGTGCAGGGAGTCTCATGCTGTGCCCCTTTGCCCTTTCCCCTGCCTGATTAGCAGGGCTGACGTGCATTGTGTAGTAGGTATGTGCCTCCCCCTTCTTGCATGTGACATTTAGGCCATTTTGTTCCCCCATGCAACTTACCCTGCATGTGTGTTGTTTCCTGGTAGTCTGCACTGTCCTGTCCTGCGATACCAGTGACAATTTACTCCGGGATGACGCCTGCAACCATCTCCTCCACTTTGTCCAAGTCCTCCTGTGGTGCTGGACTCCCACCTCCGGTCTGCAGTGCTGCCTTCCTGTTCCTTGCCATTTTTTCCTTTGTCCTCTGCTTGCAGTCATGCCAGTGTTTCTTTCACTCAGTGACAGTTCTCCTGACCTCTACCACACTGTTAATCTTGTCCACAATCTATTGCTGCCAAATTGTCTCTCTCCTCCCAATTGGCATTTTAGTGGTGATGAAGAGGTGATGCGGGTGCTCTGTCACCTCTCTCACCAGTATTTCATGCTACTCTGTGCAGAGGCAATACTTCCTCTTCTTGTCTCTCCCCTGGGTCTTGACTGTGTCCTCCTGGCTGGTTCCTGGTTGTCTGGGGTCTCCCTGGGGTCTCTCCTGGCTCCTGGGATCCATTTTGGGGCTCCTTAGCACTGTTTGCTCCATTTGCATCACTTTTTGATGCTATTGCGGGAAAAAATGGCACTTATCCATTTTGCGACGTGTTTCTATGCCGTAAACCGGATTAGATTAATTTTTCCTGCGTTAAGGTCATTTTCCCTTACGACAAGGAGCATTGGTTAGCGTCAGGAAAAATGACTCTAACCTCTTCTGAGTGCCACCCAGCATCAAAGTATAAATATGATGGACGGGTGGCTCTATGAAATGGCACTAGCCAGCGCTAAAACATTTGACGCAAAACTGCGTTAGCGCAGTTTTGCATGAAAAAGTATAAATCTGGCCATTAATAGTATCTGATTTTTCAATTTCAGTAGATTCTTTTAAGGTGGGATTTTTGGGCAACAATTTCTCTTTGATATGAAAATTAGTCATACACCTGACTAGTTCTCGCTGATCAGTGGGTGTCATGGACCTAGCTATGGGTAGGGCTAGTCATGCCTCAGTCATGCCTTTTTCCTCCCTTATGAGTAATATCAGAGGTGTTGTTATTTTAATTTCAAACAGTGCCAGTTTGAATCATGTTATGCCTTTGAAACCTTGTGTAACTTGACAACTCAGTAATTGACATAATGGCAATGTTTAAAGCAGATCTAGACCAATGCTTGTTGTCAAGATAACTTCTGAAAACCTGGGCCTCACCAAGGTAATCCAGGAAGCACATGTCAACTGTCTACATCTGCTGGCACTTTAATTGATTCTCCAATTGGAAAAAAATAACAGCTGAGTAACATGTGCAATTATAATAATGAATATTGAGTTCATAATTGACCCTCCTAATGGAAAAAAGACAGTTGAGAACATGTGCAATTACAATAATGACTAATGAGTTCCTCTGTTTTCCCCATGTGCTTCCTTGCCTGGGGCGTTTATGACTAAACCCTGCTTAGCCTTGTTTAACTTGGGAGCAATCACTTACTTGTTTCCAGTCTTCAGCAGCCTTCCCTTCACAGCAGCAGTCCTCTCTTCACAGTGGCATCCAGACATTCAAAGCGACAGGCTTCTCCTCGCAGCGATGTGCTTCCTGACGTCCCGACCTAGTATTTCCGATTTTCTCCTCAGTTACTGCAGTACTTGTCAAAGGCGAGCAGACTGCAATTCATCTCTTGCATCACTCTTTCTTGTGCTGGGAAAAAGTCACGAGTCATTCCAAATAAGGTAGCTCACGTTTTTATGTTTAATTTTGGATGCTGATCAGCGCTGATTAAACAAACTCATCTAAAGCCAGCAAAATATGTGGATCATTTGGGACAATTGAAAACTATTATCTGATAGACATTGCATATTTGATTATGAACCTTGAAATCTTGAGACCCTTGAACTACTGAAGAATTTGAAGTAGTTTTGTTGTGATAAACCAAGTTATTTTCTCTCTGTGAAGTCTTTCTACTTGATATTTCCAGTTCATGTTAATTCTTGAATCACACTGGGGGGTGTTTCTACTGTGAATTATTGGTCTGTTGATTTGACATTAGTAAATGCCAAAGATCTGTTTAGTTTTTCCTGTTTTAAAGTGTGGTTTCATTACAGGGAAATCCGAGGCCAGACTCTTGCATTTTAATAATCCTGATTGCCAATATCCTGAATCCAGAATCAGAATCCAGAAATGCTTGAGACCAGCAGTGCCCAGAGTAGAGAAATCTGAACACGCAGAAGTTCTGGTATTGATATATTCCTCTCTCGTCCCACACCCTCTTCCCCTTGGAAACTCCTAGGGTTGCAGTGTGTCCTTCATTACTACCCAGTCCGTTCTCTTTGAGATTCAGGGATTATCGTTGTCCCATCGGTACCACCGGGAGGTCAGGTGCCTCACAACAGAGGGTCTGTAGATCTTCCAAAACCACGTAATTTAGATAGCCTTTTTAGAAATGCAGTATAGTTAGTCACTATTAGAGTTGGTATCATTGGCATGGTCTCCCTTAACCTTTTGCCTCCACTTCCCAGGTTGTTTCTGTGTGCTGGACTCTGTTTTTGCTATTTTTGTTTGCTCTGGACACTTTACCACTGCTAACCAGTACTAAAGTATACGTGTTCCCTGCATAAATTATATGTGTACATTGGCTTATCGATGATTGGCATATTTGATTTACTAGTAAGTACATGGTAAAGTGCACACAAAATGCACAGGACCTGTAAGTCAAATGCTACTAGTGTGCCTGCAGCACTGGTTGTGCCACCCACATTAGTAGCCCTGTAAACATGCCAGGCCTAAACCTTCCATTTCTATACATGCAAGGCACCCCTAAGATAGGCCCTAGGTAGCCCCATGGGCAGGGTGCAGTGTATGTTAAATGTAGAACATGTACTTATGTGTTTTACATGTCCTAACAATGAAATACTGCCAAATTCGTTTTTCAATTTTGAAAGGCCTGTCTCTCATAATTTAACATGGGGGCTAGCTTCAAATATAGCTTAAGTGCACATTCCCTTTGAGAGCAGATAGACATGTGAAGTATGGGGTCTCTGAACTCAAAATTTAAAAATACATGTTTTAGTGAAATCGATTTTTAGATTGTGTGTTTGAAAATACCACTTTAAGAAAGTAGGAATTTTCTTGCTTAAACCATTCTGTGACTCTGTTTGTTTGTAGATTCCCTGTCTGGGTCAGTTTGCCAGTTGGGATGTTTGCACCTCAATTCTAGACAGTGACACAAAGGAAACTGGGGTGTAGCCTGCATATCCTGATGGGCCATCTGAGCTGAGGGGAGGGGAGAAGTGGTCACTTACACCTGAAAGGGCTGTGCCTGCCCTCACACAATGCTGTCTGCAACCCCCTGATGTGTGTCTGGGGCCTGGCCTCGGCAAGGCAGGATCTTGAAAACAACAGAGACTTGTCTTTGAAGAAGGCCTACTTCAAAAGCAGAAAAGGGTATACGAAGAGCACCTAAAACACCAGAAAATCACATTACATCTGGAACCAAGAGGAACCTCTACCAAGAAGAAGAACTAGAAGCTTGAGGAGGAGTACTGTCCCTTTGCCTGTGATTGCGCTTTGCAGGGTTGGCCTGCAGTAGCTGCTTCTACCTGAGAGAGGACCAAGACTAACTTTTGTGTGACTTTCCAATGGTGAAGAATCTCCATGGGCTTGAACTGAGCTTGCCTCCTGTTGTTGAAGTCTCAGGGACATCAAACACTTTTATCTGTAGCACCTGGGCTTTCTTCTGAGAGTCCTGCCTGCTAAGTGGTGCCCTAAACTGTCTTAGGGCCCTTGAAAGGTGAAGCTGGTGGAAAAGGACAGAAATCCACGGAAAGACCGCCCTGCGGGGAAACTTTCACACACCACCCTCCTTGTGGCTGAGAAACGATGCATCTCTGACCTCGCAGCTCAAATCAACACTCCATCTGCATCGCAGCTCGGAGATCGATGCAATGCGGCTGGAGAAACGATGTGCAACACCTGTTAATGACACCGTATGACCGGATTTCAACGCAACATCACTAGGCGTGGAAAATCAACACAACTCACTTGTGGGTGTGAAATCAATGCACTGATGACCTGTTCCGATGCATGCTCGTCCATGCGGCTTTATTTTGATGCTACCACGGTACTTTTGTGCAATAAGAGCATTCTGATTGTTTTCAAAGGATTAAGGCTCTTATTCTTTTTAAAATTCATAACTTGACTTGTGTATGACAGATTTGTATCATTTTGACCTTGTTTTGTTTAGATACATATTGCCTATTTTTCTAACCCTTTGTTGTGTCATTTTGTAGTGTTTTCACTGAGTACTGTGTGTGTTATAACACATAACTTACACCTTGCTTCTAAAGTTAAGCCTGCCTGCTTGTGCCAAGCTACCAAGGGGTTGAGCAGGGTTAACTGAGGGTGATTCTCCTTTACCCTGTCTAGAGTGAGGGTCCTTGCTTGGACAGGGGGTAACCTGACTGCCAACCAAAACCCCATTTCTAACATTGGTGATCAGCGGTTGGGATTGGTCTTGTATTTGTACTTGACATACAGTGATTAGGTGTACACTACTGTTTTCAGTGCAGACCATTACATGGACACATACTACTTTTCTTTGTGATTTTTTCTTTTTGGGATTTTTCCCTACTTCCATTTTGTGGTAATCCTTCATTGACTTTTGAACTCCATTTGGGAACTTGTTTTTCTGCCTTTGGAACTTTGCACTTTTAACTTTTCATCATGTCTCAATCTGGAGATGCATCAGCTGGAGCTGTTTTTGATTTAGGGAAACTGGAGAGCTATACGGTTGCCCAGTTGAGGGAGGTCTGCAAAACCTTGCTTATCCCATTAAGGGCTCCACCAGGAAGGAGGAGTTGCAGAAGGCACTGAGGGCCTGGGTAACAGCCAAGGAAGCTGAGGGCCCCACAGAGGAGAAGGAGGAAGAGGAGGAGGAAGAGCAACCCATACACAATGGTGTAGTGGGTGGGCCTGTTATGACAGGGGGAAGTTCTCTGGGGCAGGTAGCAGTGTTTCCTTGAAGGGTCAGACTCCTGAAGAATTTCAGGACAGACAGGCAGAGAGGGCTCACCAGTTGAAGTTGTAGATGACCATAGAAGAGAAAAGGTTATTGGTGGCTCATGAGTTCAGCTTGAGGGAGCTGGATCAGAGGAGCCAGTCTAGTAGGGATGGTGGCAGCAGTGACACAGTGCAGCCTGAGAGGAGGGCGAACATTCCTAAGGACCTTATAAAGGATTACAAGAGGGAGGATGACATACTGTTGTGGTTTAAGGGGTATGAGTCTGCTCTCCATATGAATCTGGTCGCTGAAGCTCATTGGGGGGCGGGTCTGTAGAAGCCCTTCGAGGTAGAGGGAAGGGATACTCTGACATCTTGAGGGGATCCCCAGGGGCTCACTTACCCTATCATGAAGGATGCCCTGATCACAAGGTATGGTCTCACCCCTGACCAGTGTAAGGACAAGTTTAGGTCCTATAAGAAGAAGGGATCCCAAACATGGTTGGAATGTGTTGATTCTTTTTGCAGGTCACTGGATAGTTGGGTGAAGGGCAGTAAGGTAACAACGTATGAGGGGCTTTACAATTTGATTGCTTGGAAGCACTTATACAGTTTATGTTTTCCAGAGCTGCGCCAGCACCTAATTGACAGCAAGGTGACTGACCCCAGAAAGCTTGCGTAGGAAGCGGACCATTGGGAGAGCACCATGGTCCAAAAGAGGTAGGGAGGAAACCATGCCAAGGATGGGCAGGGTACCCATAAGAAGAAGTGGGGGGTAAGGGTAAACAGGAGGAGTTCTCTAAATGGCCCCAACCTAGTTCCCGTGGGTAAATAATCCTAGCCCCAATAGAAAATAAACCATGTCTCTCTATAGGGAAACCTGCAGAGAAGGGGTCCCACAAGTGCTTTGCATGTGATCAGGAGGGTCACATGAGGGGGGATCCCAAATGTCCCAGTGGACACCGGCACCCACTGGTGCTCAGTCACAGAGTTTGGCCAGTGTAGCGCTTGGGGAGGAGTTGTTTTCAGGTGGGTGGGCGCCAGCTGAGATGACCCTTGTCTCACTAGGGGACAGTGAGATGGTCCAGAGGACCCTCGTGCTTGATACCACTAAGAAGTGCAGGTGGTCGGTGACCACCAATGGACAGAGGGTGGAGGCTCTGAGAGACACAGGAGCCAGTGTGACTATAGTGAGGAGGCATCTGGTGTCTAAAAAGCAGATAGATCCCCGTGTGATTCACCAAATAGTTGCAGTGGACAACTCAGAGTGCCTGTACAGAGTGGTGCAGGTTCCCTTTGAGTGGGGGGGGTCTCGGGTTCCTTGAAGGTAGCTGTGAGTCCAACCATGCCTGTTGATTGTTTGTTTGGCAATGACCTGGAGGATTCCCCTTGGCAGGAGGTGGAACACAGGTCACACTTGGAGATGTTGGGTCTGCATGGGTGGGTGGGTGTGTCTGCCTGGTCTATGGCAGTCTGTCAGGGTGATCAGGAAACCCTGGAGCCTGAAAAAGAGGCCCAGGTGTCTGCCAGAAGGAGGAAGGGCAAGGGGGGTGGGAAACCAGCCCCAGAAGTTCCCACAGTCCAGGAAGAGGCTGACCCTGAGGGGGAGGCCCTGAAGCCTACAGGGGAACATGTGGCTTAACTGGGCAGGTGGCCATAGGTGTCACAGTGGCAGCAGGAAGGGGGGCCCACCAGGGAAGCATTTTGGGAGACACAGAAAACATGCCCTACTCTGGAGGGTTTGTGGTGGCAGGCTGCAGACCAGGCATCTGGCAAGGAGACAGGATCACATCTGATTTACTCGGGAGATGGCCTCCTCAATGCGAGCATAAGGTTCCTGAGCCTGGGCCAGCCCATGTGGTGGTGGTACCCCAGTGCTTCAGAGCCTTCTTACTGGGTCTGTCTCATGATGTGCCTTTAGCTGGACAGTTGGGGCAAGATTAGTCCTTTTAACAGCTTGTCACCCACTGCTATTGGCACTAAATGCGCAGGCACTCTGATGCACATTGTAGGTCTTGCCCAATTTGTCAGGCAAGTGGCAAGAGGGGGGGGGGGATGCAAGGCTTCCCTCCAACCTTTCCCTGTGGTTAGTACCCCCTTTGAAAGGGTTGGTATTGACATTGTGGGGCCTCTTGATCCCAAGACAGCAATAGGCAACAGGTTCATCCTGGCCTTGGTGGACCATGCCACCCAGTACCCAGAAGCCATTTCTAACAGTCACACTCTCTTGCTTGCCCTGGAATCGGCAGAAAAACATGTGATATTCTAATACAAAGTTTATTTTTGTTACCAAACTGTAACTCTGCAACATCTTCTTGTGGTTTAGAAGGTATTGCTAGTGGTTTGGTAGGTTTGGTTAGCATTTCATATATAAGTTGTGTAGAAGAATATGCTATTTATATACTGAGCTGAAACATTCTCCCTCAATTATTGTCAAATAGGATTCAAGCAACTTGACCCATTCCTTCCAAGGTAAACAAGGTTCACCCACTCCATTCAATCAATCAATCAGTATGACTACTAAAAGGCATAACAGCAAACAAACACCACATTGATAAATATAAGTACCCAGATTGCATCAAAATTGATAACTACAAATAAAAATGCATCTCAAGAGGAAGTTAAAAAGACGTTAAAAAAGTGGAGAGAAAAAAAAGATAATCGCTGCCCCAAACAGGTGGCTAACTATTTCAGCTAGCCAAAGACTTCATAACCCTGTGGGCCCCTAACATGAAGCTTGAAACATTAAAACACACAAAAGAGCTTGATAACATTGGTAAAAACATCAAAGCAACCTGTACAAATAAATGATCCCTGAGGAAAGGCAAAATGTACTTGCACCACCGTTCCCTATAGTATTCACACAAAAAAGACAAAATGGACTGTGTCTTGAAGGGAAAAGTCATCACACGGGCAAAGAACTCTCTCTTCCACCTTATGTTTGGCCTATGGAATTGTGAGTGACCAATGTAAAATGTTAAATCTAAAACTCATCAATAATAAGCGATGCTGCAGCAACGTAACAGTACGGGGTGTTTTATATCAAAATGTAAAAACAATAGTAGGTTTAATGAATTCTTTCTCTCCCTTTCCAACTGAAGCATAACAATAAACTGCTTCCTTGCCCAGTTCAGATCCATCTTTGGAATAACATGCGGATTCTCAAACAACTCAGGATGCCACATTTTTCGAGTGACTGACTGTATATATTTAAACCAGGGAATGTGTAGGGCTTTGTCTAATGTCAAGCAGTTCTTCATAAAAGCCCAGTTAAGGTCAAGCGCTGGGTTATACCACACCCTAATCCCCCTAAGAAGAGGAGCAGGAACTAATTCATCAGAGATGTACCCAAGTGCAAGTTCCTCATGTATGATATATGTTCAGACCGATTGTGTAACCATCAGCAATTTCCTTAAAAATGTATTCTCCACAGTCTGAATTTCCTTCATATTTAAGAAATCCCATATTTCACTACTGTAAGACACAATTGGGATGCATTTGCTCTGATAGACTTTAATGAGGGACTGGGCTGGTTTCACTCCCAGTTTCTTGGCAAAGTCTAGCGTTTTTGCTGTCGCTCGTGAAAAGGTGTTCCTTTCCAGCCTCCATTGTGGGCCCCATGGCCTATTTTCATCATAGAGAATGCCAAGGTATTAAAAGGTGGTACCCTGACCAACTCCTTACTCTTTCCAAAACGCTTTCTGTGGGGTTTCACTGTTCTAAAAACCATTGTGTAGGATTTGCAATAAATGGTGCTCAAATTGAGGTTGTTCATAAAAGCCACAAATTTATTAACGAGCTGTTTCAAACCCTTCCTGGTCCTAACAATGAATACTGAGCTGTCCGCATGTAAAAGGGCAGGAACTAATTGTGAGCCAACCCTCAAGATATCTTTGCATGCTGCACTTAAATCATATCCCATCTTATTAATTTATCAAATAAATAAGAAAAGGACCTCAACCTTGCCTGACCTCCCTAAAAGGACTAACCAATTCCGATAAAAGCCTTTCCTGGTCATATCTAATGTTAGCGGTCAGTCCCCAGTGCAGATCAGATAGTAAAAAACACTAGAGGCAGACTTAAGAAAAATGCAGTGCCACTTTTCTTGCACCCCTTAGCGCCGCCCTAATGCACCATGTGAGCCCCGTATTTAAGATACAGCACACTGGTTAGGGAACTAGTGTCAACATTTTTTACCCTAGTTTGGTGCTTTGTAGCATTAACATAAAAAATTCTGACGCTAATACTGCAAAACACATTGAGGCCCATTAAATATAAAGATTTGCCTTCGTTTAACGCCTGTTCTGCACAGGCGTTAATAATGGTGCTAAGAATGGTGCCAAGAAGTCTTTTAGATTTCTTTGTGGTATTTTTTGACCCCCCTAACAGAGGAACGCCCCTCTTGCATATATTATGCCTGGCTCAGGCATAATGTGGCGCAAGGGGTTACAAAGTGGCACAATGCATGCATTGCACCACTTTGTAAATATGGTGTTGAATTTTTGCCATAATATCGCCCCATTAATGTAAAAAAAATACTTTCATGTGGCAATATATGGCGCAAAGGGTTCTTAGATCTGTCCATAGATTTATCTCCACCCCTACGTCTATCAGCACACCCTACAACTTTCCTCTATTCACACAATCAAACGCAAAAGTAAAGTCCATGAATGCCATTTACAATTAACCCTTCCTTGCCACTGAATATTTTTCAATTATCAGTTGTAAGTTTAAATATTGGTCCAGAGATCCTTTCCCTGTCCTAAATCCATACTGGAGACCAGAGATTACCTGGTTATGATCAGCTCACTTCAAAAACCTGGATAGAATTACTTTACCAATGACCAAAACAGTCATATCTATAAGAGAAATGGGATGAATTGAATACCTCCTCCTCCCGCAGCTCAGTGAATAAGCCACAGGCTAATCGCCCTGGTCCAGAAACTGGGGCCCTCATTTCAAGTGTGGCAGTCTCAAGACTGCCACACTCACGATGACAGTGTGATCACCGCAGACATGGCGGTCCAACCACCCCATTATGTCCGTGGCACATGGCCATGTTCCAACTGCCGGCACTGCCAGGTTGCCTTCTGCCCTGGAGATTATGAGTCCCCTTTTCACCAGCCTTTGCGTGGCGGTCTCACTGCCATGCAAAGGATGGCAGAAAGG
Organism: Pleurodeles waltl; assembly: GCF_031143425.1. Lineage (NCBI taxonomy): Eukaryota > Metazoa > Chordata > Amphibia > Caudata > Salamandridae > Pleurodeles > Pleurodeles waltl. The sequence continues at coordinate 1,496,713,940 of NC_090445.1, forward strand.
AGTCATCAGGGCCCAGGGGGACCCATACACTCCCCATGCACTTCGCATGGGCAGTGCAGGGACCCCATATGGACAGCCCATCACGCATTTCACTGCCCAAATTATGGGCAGTGAAATGAGTGACCGGTCCTTTTGCACCCAAAGCACCTTAAAACATTGCCGCCAGCTCAATTACAAGCCAGTGTCAATGTTGTGGAGAGTTATCCACCTGGGCGAGTGGGTGGAAATGCTGTTTTCACCAGCTGGCCCAGCGGAAAACTGCTAATAGGGCAGCCAGCATACCACCAGCACTGGCGGTATACTGGCTGCAGCAGCTTCGGCGGTCTACAAAACCTTCTCCCCGAGGTTATCATACTAACTCTGCAAATGCTCAACCCAAACCTCAAGGGAAATTACACAATCCATAGGATCAATTCCATGAGCCTTAAAAAAGGGATAACTCAATACCTCCCAAAACAGTGTGCCGTTGTTCAAAACATTAACCTGCTGCAAGTCATCTCAAGCTCTTTTTTTAAATCTGTGCATTCCTATCAGCCAGGGTTTGTGCATTTTTCTCCTTCATACAAAGCCATCCTGAGGTCCCTATGGGCTCCCACTCCATTACAAAATGGTGGTGGTTGGTTCATGCTTGCAGCTGCCATATTGGATGAATTCATAAGATACTTTGCTTTACAAAATGGAAAGTTATGATAAAGACATTGCTTATAATAAATATAAAGATTTATTTATAGAGTATTAATCTAAGAACCATCAACTACTGGATAGGTCTTTATTTAGATGGAAAGACTATGTGACTCTCGCTGATATTCTATTATCATTATAAACTTAATTGTGCGTGTCAAAGTTACAAATTTATTGTCGATGCACATGCTGTAGAATGAAGCAATTTTTTAAATAGGTGCACAGTCAGCACAAAGTTGAATGGCAGAGGATTGTCTTACTTTTTCTAAGGATCTTCTTAGTGTGGCCAGTGATCAGCAAATTCCTCCCAATGTTGAACTTTAATGGAGGTAGATGACAGATGGTTGGGCTGATGGGCGGTGCTAAGAGGACATCGCTTTAGTGCCCTTGATCCTCCATAGGAAGAGGCATGTTGGGAAAGTCCATCCTACAGCTAACTTCACACAGAAACCAACATCGAAAGTTGGAAGAGGGCAGCCAGGAAATCCCCCACAGGATGACATGGGCATGAGAAGTTGGCCAGGAAATCCTCCTCAGTTGATAAGGGCCCACGGAAGCAATATGCTTTACAGTTGAACATGAGGAAAATCTGTGTACGTGTTTAAGCGTATCATACATACACAATCCACAGCTTGGATGGGCTTGAATTGGGGGCAGCCTCACAACCTTTCCAGAGTTGAAGTGACAATGGAAGGTTGTTTTAATCCAGACACCTGAGCAATAACTTTATGTTTCACACCACAGGCACAGGATACTGCTTGGATGTACATCAGTCACATCAATGACGTATCTGTCATACCTAATGAAAATATGGAGAGTGAGTAGAGAGGACTGAAGATGGAGACATTGTTCTTTTCACAGCATGAATCTCCTTGTAAGCAAGTCAAGATAAGGGAGTTAGGGTTTCATTCTATCTTCAAGGCTGTCCTTAAGACAGCTAAAACACACCAAGAGCCAACATTCTAAATGGACACTGTGGTGAATACCACAAGAAAAAGTCGAGAGGACAACACAGAATGTACCAAAGTTAAGAAAGGGCAGAGATACTGGACAATGTATTACAGCATAATTATTAAGGTGTGATCAAATTATAATAAAGATGCTTAATATTCTGTTTTCCAAGTAAGTCATAGAGCTAACAGAATTGTCTCCCTGGGTGTCAACAACACTGATTTCTCCCAAAAGGGTCTGGGGACAACACATTTATGCATTAGTCTTTGTAGGTTAAACAATGCCATGTGTGTAGATCTCCATCCTATCCAGAATATGCACACGATGTTGTCATTCTTGAATAATACTGAGGGGGGGTTTCACATTTGACATAGTTATTGCATACCACCAAATAGTTCTGAAATATAAGTTTAAGCAACTGACTACTTGCTTTCATCACTCTCTCAGGAATGTACCAGAATCAAAGTTTGCCTTTTGAGCTTGAGAGTGCTGCATCTGACTTTCAGTGTGTCATGAAAAAAGGCTTGAGTGGTGAGGAAGTCACTTCAACGTTTCAAAATGAAATTTTGTTTTTTGGTGAGGCTCACAATAAACATGGCAACTATCTTGAATGGGTTTTTTAAACTCTTTTGCAGAAGGCATTGTCACTTAAAGTATAGAAGTGAAAATGGAGGTGCGAAGAGGTGGAATGCATAGCACATACTATTTCTAAGGGAGTAATATAGGCTAAAATGGGAAATGTAAAGGCAATCTTGGAAGCTCATAATCTAACCTCCAAACAACGGTTTTGTGTGCCTTCGGAAATCCAATGGACTGGTAAAGTTGTTCAGCAAAGTGATTAAGGAAGACATACAGTTAGCTGTTATGGAGAATCACAAGATGATGTTCTCTTGTACAGGACTACTGGTTCTGTGACAAGGGACACTCCTTTCAAGATGTTGAGGCATATATAAGCCAGGTTCCCCTTTAGTGTCCTGGTGATGAAAAGAGATGTTTGGGAAGTCAGGGAACTTGAGTGACTTCCAGGGCAAGATCTATGAGAAAATAATGAGAAGAGTGGGGACGTGCAACAGTAAAATAACCAAGTACAAGTCACAGAAAATGGGTGCCTCCATTAATACACCAGTTATTGGTGATTGACTGATAAAAGTGAATTATCGGGTAAGTATGGTGAGTATTCCTGGTGGTCAAGTCCCATCAAAGTCATGGAACGATTGTGTGGAGCAGTTAATGTGGCAGTTGGGAGTGATTTGAATCTACATTGAGTGTCACTTTTGAAAGGGGGTGAGTTTGATTTCTTCTCTAGAGTTCTTGAGAACCAAGAAAATGTGACCCATAATGTTCTTGATTCTGAAGAGGTATGGCATGTGCTTGTGGTCTGAAGGTACTAGGACATGTGTTCCAAAATGAATTTGATCCAGGTCTCAGTGCAGCATCTGATTGCGGTGGGCAGGTGGCAGATGAGATTTCTGCATGAGTGCAAGATGAACCACTGGGTTTACCTCTTTAGAATGAAGCACTGGATTCTCTTTATTTGATGACACAGCTTTCATTTTTGCCATGTGCTTTGAGTTTCTCACAGAGAGATACAGTAACACGTAGCACCACGTACAGGGTGCTCACAAGTAAATAAATGGAGCTTGTTTTGTCTTAAACCCTCTTTACCTTTATCTCTTATTTTCCTGCTTCCAAGTGATTTCTAAACCTAAACCTTTCTAAACCTTCTTTCATCTTTATGTTGACTCTGTCTCGACATGTGTAGCAGTTTACTAAAGACGATAGGTGTGTAGCATACTTTGGCCCATATTTATACTTTTTGACGCTAAACTGCGCTAACGCAGTTTAGCGTCAAAAAATTTTGCGCCGTCTAACGCCATTCTGAAGCGCCATGCGGGCGCCGTATTTATGGAATGGCGTTAGACGGCGCAATCAGACCGGCGCTGCCTGGTGTGCGTGGAAAAAAACCACGTAGACCAGGCAGCGCCGGCGTTGGGAAAAAATGACGTTAGGCCGTCTTAAAATGGCGCAAGTCAGGTTGACGCAAAAAAATCGTCTTAACCCGATTTGCGCCATTTTTTCGACGCCCAGACGCCATTTCATGACTCCTGTCTTAGTAAAGACAGGAGTCATGTCCCCTTGCCCAATGGCCATGCCCAGGGGACTTGTGTCCCCTGGGCATGGTCATTGGGCATAGTGGCATGTAGGGGGGCACAAATAAGGCCCCCCTATGCCACAAAAAAAAAAAAAAAAAAAAAAATAATTATACTTACCTGAACTTACCTGTACTTCACTGGGATGGGTCCCTCCATCCTTGGGTGTCCTCCAGGGGTGGGCAGGGGTGGCAGGGGGGGTCCCTGGGGGCAGGGGAGGGCACCTGTGGGCTCATTCTGAGCCCACAGGTCCCTTAACGCCTACCCTGACCCAGGCGTTAAATTCAGGCGCAAATGCGGGTTTTTTTGACCCGCCACCTCCCGGGCGTGATTTTTGCCCGGGAGTATAAATACGACGCATTTGCGTCGCCGTCATTTCTTTAGACGGGAACGCCTTCCTTGCATCTCATTAACGCAAGGAAGGCGTTCACGCAAAACAATGACGCTCTTTCTTCATACTTTGGCGCTAGACGCGTCTAACGCCAAAGTATAAATATGGCGTTAGTTTTGCGCCGAATTTGCGTCGAAAAAAACGACGCTAATTCGGCGCAAACGGAGTATAAATACGGGCCTTTGTGTCATGTAGATTTGATTTCTGGCACCTGAATGTGGAACCTTCCTTCTTTCCATACTGAAAATAACATGATGGAATATAGAACATCCGCTTGTGTCATCTTTTGAAGGGTCAGTTGTAGTTAGTTGCTGGCCCCGGTTGGCACTTACCTCTGCTGCTCTTGTCATAAGCATCCATTGTAATATCAAAAATGAAATTCAATCTGCTCAACTCTGCTGTGCTCTTGGTTATTTGCAAATTACGTTCTCTCTTTTTATTAATGTGACAGGATTTTTATATAAACCATAATCATGTAAAATATATTTTTTTTAAATGCTTTCATTTAAGACCTTGTTTACCCTGGTAATGTCTGCAAAACAACACTAGTAACAAAACACAAGTTTGGTTGTTTTTATATAGAGATGCAAAAGAGCCAAAATACACACATTTCTAAAAGTAAGCAAGTGAAATGTAAAAAAAATAAGTGAATCGATATTCAAAGGCACAATCAGTATAAAGTAATCGAGCAGATAATTTAAAATTGGCATGAATCTGCTGCTGGAGAATGCAAAGATACTCTGTATCTGAGACCTAACAGCAGATCACTGATGTCTGATAGCTGTTGAAGTTGCACCATTATGTATGTCATGAACGCATTTCGTCATCTGGCAACGCTTCACTGATATAAACTTAATTAGTACCTGCTTTTACAGCTTTTCCTTGTGTACAAAAGCAAATATTGCTATTATTGATTGATAATTTATTTCAAATATTTTATTTGAACTTTTTACTTGAACATGCACATACTCGTGTCATCATGCTTTCTCTCTCAGTTCTTACCTTTAAATATTTCTGCTTTGCACCAAAGGAGGGCAGTTACCCAATCAAGTGCAGGTATGCCCTAGTTTCACTACTAGACATCTGCTTCTATAGCCGTTGTAGGATGCACAAAAGAAGTTACCTTTTTGTGACAGATTTTGCTTACTATTACTGTATAAGGCAGGGACGGTATATATAAAGGGTTGCTGGACCTTGCTGAGAGAAACAACTCTGGCTGTTTCACTGCTAATTGATAGTTTGTAACTCTCTTCATATTTTTTCATTTTATTTCATCATGTTTTTTCCTTTATTTGCATTGATGACCATTATATCAATGTACATCAGATTAATACAAAAGACAGAATACACATATAACTAAACAAAGAAAATGTATGCACGCAATGAAGAAACAAAGCCATAGGATAAAATATAGATATAAAGTGTGTATATTTTGTTATTAGTTGTGTCACTTGCACAAATAATAGGTCCCCATTTCTCCGTACTGGGAACCAAGCACCCCATTGTAGCAATTGACTCTGTCAGGTTAGCGAAGCAGAGTAGTTCAAGACCTAATCAGGGGAGGTGGTATGGGCTAGTAATCACTGCTCGCTGGCACACAGCAAAGACAACAAATGAGTGATTGTCGAGTTAGTGCATGTTTATTTGAAAAAGAATGGGTACTTTTTTACACACATACTGCTAAACACTAAGCAGTCATTTGCAAATATGTACATTAGCAGATGAAACATACCACGGATGACATTACATAATCACCCTTGATCCCCTAAAGGGGTCACAGAAGCATATAAAGTAAGTCCATTGGTCTGGTCAAGATCAGCAAACCACATGTTAAAGGCATCCTTGTGTATGTAAATGCAATCATCAATAATAATCATGTGTTAATAGACTTAAAAGTGTTAATACAGCATATTCAATGTGATCAATAACGTCTCAATAACGCATTCAAAATGAATAAAGCATGTGTCTTTATACCTTTTGTAAACTTTTCAACTATGAAAAATGCTGTCATAAAATCAGACCCTAGAGGACATCACATTATGACTACATACATGCAACCATAGACTTGAACACCTAGAGGGCACTTCAGTACAAGTTTTTCCCCTATACTCCTTCAAGCAATAATTGCAACCATAATGTCATCCCCTTGAGAGCACATCTTTTCTAAATGTAGAGCTGGAACTCCAATGTTGAAAGTGCTTTAAAATACTAAGCAAATTCCTGGCTTGGTCTTTCTTTTGGGGACTCTGCAGCCTTCCGGTCAATAATTTTTAAAAATTATTTTGAATGAGCTGATGCACTCCTGCAGGACCCCCACACTTCCTTTAGTATATTGGTGGTGCACCTGCCAACTTGGGACTGTCACAAGAGAAGGAAGTTGTGCAACTAACAAAGCCCCACAGGCTATTGTGGGGGACTCCTGCTGGAGCAGTGAATACTTTAACAGGGGGTCTCTGCTGTGCTGCTAGCCTGTGTACATCAATTTCCTTTTGTTTTCTTTTATTGTGGGGATGTCATGTCCCACCTGAGATCCCCGAGCTTCCTCAAATATTGGGGCAGTTGAGGGAGCCTAGTACTCACTACACCGCCTGCTCCCATGCGGCCCACATTTCTGTGTGTGGTTGTGGGAGCCTGACAGTGTTTCTCTCCCTGCCTGCTCCTCAAATAGTAAATTGTGTGTTCAAGTAATATTGGGCTACATGTAGAAAGTGGCTTAGTGGTTACAAACTCTACTAATAGCCACATTGTAAGGATTGCAATTGTTAAATCAATGTTACTTATTTAGTAAACTCATTTTGTAACTGTGACAAGTTTTTCTCAATCACAAAATGGGTTCAGAATGAATATCACATTGACTTTTCCTATTAGTGTACACTAACATTATTGTGCTTCTTGCATGTCGATATCTAATCTTGGTGAGTCCCCTCAACACCACTCAGTATCCTAAACATGATTTTATTTTCAAAGCTCAATGATGTGACCATTCCCAACTACTTTGCACTTTGTTTGTGGTGCAACAAGCTCATAAATTGCACATGTACACTGTAATCTCCAATTGTACCGATCTACAAAGAAATGCATGCATATGAAAGAATGTTAGTTTGGTGAGAATGTGGTGACAGGCTTAACTTCTTACTAAAATGGTTCCTTAATGTGAAACCATTCACCCACAGATTAGGAGTTGCAAAAAACATACGATACTGAAGCTCATTCAAGGTAAAGAGAATTGGGATCACATGATACAAACTTGAACTGGAGAAATATAGAAATGCTATTGTTTTCCAAAGTCCATGTTTGAGACACATCTGAAGGATCCTGCATTTAACACTGACCCTCAGAGGAATATTGCAAGAAAGATGGGCATGTTCAAGGCGATCTCAAGACATGCATTGAAGAAAACAATAATATCAATAGGAAGTGCACAATAAGATAAGCAAGCAAATGTCATAAGAGCAAAGGATTAGCTGGATAGGTGTGCTTATCCCTATCCCACATAAAATAAACATGAAACTTCTTTATTTTTACATAAACAATTCAAAAAGATACATCTAAGTTAGCCCTGGCAGCTCTTTGCATGGTTTCTCTTTACCTTCTGCTTCTGACCTCCTGTTTTTAGATCCTATGCTGTAATTTGTTTTTGCTGGTTTTGATGCTCTGTGCAATTTACTACTGCTAACCAGTGCTAAAGTGCAAATGTTCTTTGTCTAAATTGTATTGGTAATCGACTTTTTCATGATTGGCATATTTCATTTGCTAGTAAGTCCATAGTAAAATGCACTAGAGGTGCCTAGGGCCTGTAAATCAAATGCTTCTAGTTGGCCTGCAGCACTGATTGTGCCACATGAGTAGCCTTGAAACCGTGCCTCAGGCCTGCCACTGCAGTGTTGTGTGTGCAGTTTTTTTAACTGCCAGTTCGATCTTGAAAGTGTACACACTTGCCAGGCCCAAGCTTTCCCTTTAACTACATTTAAGTCACCCCTAAGGTAGCCCCAAAGTAGCCCCATGAGCAGGGTATAGTGTTTTTAAAAGGTTGGACATGTGCTGGTGTGTTTCACATATCCTACGTAGTGAAATACTACTAAATTAGGTTTTTACCATTTCAAAGCCTATCTCTCCCACATGTTAAAATGGGGATTGCCTGGAAATACCTTCTAAGTGTAATTGCCAGTTGGGAGCAGATAGAGAAGTGGAGTTTGAGGTCTCTGAACAATTTAAAAATACATCTTTTAGTGAGGTTGGTTTTAGATGATAAGTTTGAAAATGGCACTTTTAAAAAATGGGCATTTTTTTGCTTAACTATTCAGTGCATTTGCATGGCTACTGAATACACATATGGGTCAGAATAACAGTTGGGCTGTTTGTGAATTTCCTCTAGACAGTGACATAAAGGGAGCTGAGGTGTGTCCTGCATTTCCTATGGACTCTTCCTGGGGTAGAGTGGAAGGGAGGAGCTGCCACTTGCTCTTGAAGGAGCTGTCCCTGCCCTCTCACAATACAGTCTCCAACCCCCTGGTGTGTGTCTGGGGCAGGGCAGGGAACAGGCTGGGTCTTGTGCACTACAAAGATGTTCCTTTGATGTTTGCCTAAATGAGGCAGACATGAGTATAAGTATTGGGCTGCTGAACCCACAACTTTAGATTACTTCTGGATCAAGAGGAACCTCTGCCAAGGAGAAAAGCTTGATGCTTGAGGAGGACCTGCCACTCTGCCCGTTGCTTTGCTGTGCTGGCCTGCTGCTGCTTCTGCCTTAACAGGGAAAGGACTGGACTTTGCTTTCTGAAATCCTGTTTATGAAGTTTCTCCAAGGGCTTGGCCTGAGCGTGCCCCCTTGTCTGAAGTCTCAGGGTTAAACAAGGATTTATCTGCCAGCACCTGGGCTATCTTGCTGAGACCCATATCCTGGCAAAGATTGCCACATCCAGTCCCTGGGCTCTTTGAAAGGAGCATCTGGTGAACCCGAGGTGTAAACGCACATATTGTAGCTGAGAAGCCGAAAAACCAAAATAGCACCTGCACAATAGGTAAAAAAATCGATGCAATGCTGGTGAAATCGACGCATCGCAAGTTCAGTGCAGATTGATTGCTGTTGTGCATCCGGATTTTCCATGCAGTGTCCCAGGACATCAAAATCTTCAACATCACTTCACGGACCCAAGGCTGCTTTTCTGATGGATGCCTGTCCCTACAGCTCTACTTTTGATGCGTACCATGTAGTTTGTGCTAAAATAACACATCCATTGATTTCTATGGATTATGACTCTTTTTACTTTAAAAATTCATATCTTTACTTGTGTACGTTGGAGTTTTCATCATTTTTGTCTTGTTCAATTTAGGTAAATATTTTGCTATTTCTCTAAACGGTGAGGAGTTCTTTTGTGGTGTTTTCACTGTGTTACTATGTGTCTTTGTGCAAATACAAACACAATGCCTCTGAGCTAAGCCTAACTGTTTTTATCAAGCTACCAAGAAGGTGAGCAGGGGTTATCTGAGCTGTGCATCTCTCTTACCCTGAATAGAGTTAGAGTCCCTACTTGGATAGGGTGTATACTGACTACCAACTATAGACCCCATTTCTAATAATCTGTATTTGACCGTGTAGATTAACAGCAGCTTTTAAATACAATGCCAACAGACAAATAATTCTTTTAGGGTCTCTTCTTATCCTACTTTAATCCAAGCAAAGAACTGGAGCACAAATTAATTGATTTAGATTTCTTTGAATTTTTTCTAATTTACACGTTTAACACCTTTCTTTAGATAATGATTTGTTTCATCTTGTAATCTGACATTGATGAAATAAATATGTACTACGAAGCATAGCTGATTTAGTTTAATTGGAATAACTGTCATATAAAAATAAATAAATTAGTGTTCTGTAGGACAGATGTGCTATTATTATTTAAGGAAAATGTTCATAAGAACACACTTTAGTCTTCCAAATATAACAGGAAAACAGGAAGATTACGTGGGTGGCATTTTGACCAACAACATACCTCCTTCTCTACAATCACTAAATGGAGGAACTCGTCAGAATTAAACCTTTATTTTCTAACTTCAAGAGGAAAAAAACTGAGTGACTGAACACAATAAGAAGCATCTTTGAGCTTTAAGAGGCTCTAACAACAACAGAAAATGATCTTTCCTATATTAACGGATGAGCTCACTCCACCTTTCACAAAAATATTGGACCCGCTGCAAGTAATATTGGGCTATCGTAGAAAGTGGCTTAGAGGTACAAACCCTGTGAATCAACACATTTTAAGAATTGCAATTGGTAAACCAATTTTACTTATTCATTAAACTCATTTTGTCACTGTGAGGAGTTTATCTCAATCACAAAATGGGTTCAGAAATGAATATCTCTTTGCAATTTGTTAGGGCTATGTCAAGGGAGGGACAGAGGTGACTATGGGGACGGGAAAAAAAAAAAAACACTGTACTTTTCGCCGCTGCCGACCTTATGGGCTGCAGCATTTATTTTGCCACCAACTCCTGCCGCCTCGTTCCTCCTCTTGTGTCCCAACATTCACTGGGACACCAGCACAGGCTCCCCAGTAATCCGTGCACTGCTTTCATGCTAAACCTACCATTAAAGAAGTGTCAGGATTGGTCTGAGCCGCTTGTATTGCTGCTCAGACACAACCCTGGGGTTTGTGCAGTTTCTCCAGCCCAGCTGTGTACACAGCCGGGTTGGAGAAACCTAAGTGGGCAAGTGTGTTTGGCCGGCCTAAGACAAGCACACATGCCACTTAGGTGCCCTCTCTCCTCCTCCCCGCTCCCACCTCAGGTGGCCCAGTCTCACCCCTCCATGCACTGCCGGCTCAGCCAGCAGATGAAAAATAAAACAATAGTAAGCTATCATTTTATTTTTCATCTGCTGGCTCTTAGCCAGGGGGTGACACCCCTCTGCCATTGAGGAGGAACCGCCCCTGGTGTTTTGACTGTTTTTTCTACATTGCGATTCAGTACAAAAGGTATAAAAAATTTGAAACCACAAATCTAGTCTCAAAACTCTGATCAATTACAGACTCCCACACTGATTTGCAAAGGGCCCCTTTTGGGCTCTTTGTGAGAAAGTAGCCTCTTTCTAGAATGGTTACCCCATTTTTGGCCTGTTTGTCAGTATGTTTTTACTGTCTCACTGGGATCCTGCTAGCCAGGAACCTAATTTTCATAGTTTGAGGACTATTGGTCAGTGTGTTTTTTACTGTCTCACTGGGACCCTGCTAGTCAGGACCCCAGTACTCATAGTTTGTGGCCTATATGTGTTGTCAGAATGCTTGACTGTTTCACTGGAGTTTTGCTAACCAGAACCCCAGTGCTTATGCTCTCTCTGTGTACCAAATTTGTCACTATAGTTTAGTGACTTCATATAACAATTCCAATTGGCACACTGGTCCCCCCTTATAAGTCCCTAGTATATGGTACCTAGGTACCCAGGGCATTGGAGTTCTAGGGGATCCTTATGGGCTGCAGCATTTATTTTGCCACCCATAAGGAGATCATGCAAACACTCCTTCAGGACTGCCATTGCAACCTGAGTAAAATAGTGCACACATTACTTCACAACCATTTTTCATTGCACCGGGCAACTTATAAGTCAACTATACGTCTAACCTTCATTTACTGAAGGCTAGGTGCAAAGTTATTGTGTGTGAGGGCACCCATGCACTAGCAGAGGTGCCCCTACGTTGTCCAGGACCAATTTTACAGACTTCGTGAGTGCAGGGACACCATTATAAGCGTGCACTACAAATATGTTAGTACATATATGTACCCCCAAATATGGCCATGTAAGGTGTTTAAGATTGTGAATTTGAAATCCCAATCCAAATCTGGTTTTAGGGGGGCAATTCAATGCACCCTGAGGGCTCCACCATGGACCCACAGTACTGCCAAACCAGGTCTCTTTCCACTGTAGCCCCAGCTGCTGCCACCTCACAGACAGGTTTCTGCCCTCCTGGGGATTGAGCAGCTCAATCCCAGGAAGGCAGAACAATGCATTTCCTTTAGGAGAGGGATGTTACACCCTTTCCCATTGGAAATAGGTGTTACAGGCATGGGAGGGGTGGCCTCAAAGAGCCTCTGGAAATGCTTTGAAGGACACAAATGGTGCCCTCCGTACACAATCCAGACTACACTGGTTCAGGGACCCCCAGTCCCTGCTCTGGCGTGAAACTGGACAAAGGAAAGGGGAGTGACCACTCCCCTGTCCATCACCACCACAGGGGTGGTGTCAAGCGCTCCTCCAGAGTGTTCCCTGTCATTAGCCATCTTGGATTCCAAAGTGTGGGGACCCTCTGGGAGCATCTGAGTGGCCAGTGCCAGTTGGTGATGTCAGACAGCCCTCCTGATAGGTGCATACCTGGGTAGTTAACCAATCCCCCTCTCAGGGCTATTTAGGGTCTCTCCTCTGGGTGTTTCCTCAGATTTGGTTTGCAAGATTCCTTCAGGACTCTTCTGCATCCTCTGCTTCAGTTTCTAACCATCGGATCAACCTCAGACTGCTCCAGCAACCGCTGTAATTGCAACAACGTATCCAGGAAGGCTCCTGTGACCTGCAACTTCATCTGCAGCCAGCAACTGCAATAAATTCAAAGGTGGGCATGCTCCGAGGACTGCCTGTCATCACCCTGCACCAGAAGCACCGAAGGAATCTCCAGTGGAGTGATGGAGTCACTTCCCTGCTTCAGCAGGCACCTCTCTGTGACGACGACTGGTACTCTGGACTCCTCTCCTGCCAACGAGCGCGATCTCTGGAACATAGGTAGTGGACTAAAGTGGTCCAGACTGTCCAAAGGTCCAGCTGTCCAAATTTGGTGGAGGTAGGAGCTTACCTCCCTGTGCCAGACAGTACCCCTGTGCATTGCATCCTCTGCAGCTCCTTGGGCTTCTGTGCACTTCTTCAAAAAGGCCTTCATGCACAGTGTAGCCCAGGTTCCCAGCACTCAATCCTACTACGCACAGCTCTCTGAGTTATTTTCTGGTGGCATGGGATCCTCCTGTGTAGTGCTTCAATGACCACACTATGCAACTCCTTTATCTCCGTGTCCTGGGGCTCCTGTGGGTTTTGCTTGATCTTCTGAGAGCTCTCTGAAGTGCTGAGAGCCCCCTCTGTCTCCGCAGTCTGAGTTGTGACCCCCAGATCCCTCCTGGGTCTGGGCAGTTCCTCTTTGATGCAAAATGCACACTTGCGTGAACCAAGGCTTGTTGGTGGAATCCAGTGAGGCAAACAACCTGCATCCAACAACTCGACGTGGGACATCTCTTGCACCAAGCAAGAACCCACAGATAACTTCTTTGATGCATTTCTGTAATTTTCTTCCAACCAGAGAATCCACTTTTGCACCTACTTCCAGGTGGGCAGGGGCTCCTGTTCTTGCTGGAATCCTCATCCACTTTTGGATTTGGTCTCCTCTCTCCACAGGTCTTCAGGTCCAGAAATCCATTGTGGGTTGCTTACAGTTTTGCTTGTTTCTTGCATAATTGTTCATCATGACTTGTAGTGTGTTCAGGGGAAACTTGCTGTACTTGACTCCTGCTTTTCTGGGCTCAGGGGTGGGGTAATTTACTAACCTTTGGTGTTTTCTTACACTCCCAGCACCCCTGTACACACTACACCTGCCTAGGGGAAAATCCAACCTTCGCATTCCACTATTTTAGTATATGGTTTGTGTTGCCCCTAGGCCCATTGCAATCTATTGTGTTTTTCACTGTTTGTACTATTCTATGACTGTTTACTTACCTGATTTTGGTTACTAGTGTATATATTGCGTATAATACTTACTTCCAGTAGAAGTGTTGCCTCTAAGATTTTTTTTGCCTTGTGTCACTAAAATAAAGTACCTTTATTTTTGGTAAAACTGAGTATTGTCTTTTATTGTGTATAAGTACTGTGTGACTATAGTGGTAGTGCAAGAGCTTTGCATGTCCCCTAGTTCAGGCTCGGATGTTCTGCTACAGCTACGCCTAGACAGCCTAAGCTACTAGACACCGCCTACATTTCATTAATAAGGGATAACTGGACCTGGTACAAGGTGTAAGTTCCTTAGGTACCCACTACAAACCATGCTAGCCTCCTCCACTCTTCCTCATTTGGGAATCAGGGTGAAACCTTTAGGGAAAAGAGGGGAGGAGAAATTAGGCAGTAATCCACACATTGATGTTTTTCAAAATCAGAAAAATTTTTATTAAACCAGCCCTTTTTCTCTCAGTACTTTTGGTGTTTTTAAAAAGGTTTTCAATTTTGAAATGCAATAACAAGGGTGGTAGTTTGATATCCATTGCAGGCTGCATTTCTGCCATTACAGCAAAATATCAAGAGTACATAAATTGTGACCTGCCTAATGAATATTATTTAGGTAGGTCCTATGGTGACCCTCTGCAATTCCTTATTTGTGAAATAGTAGTACCTAGGCCAGTTGACAAACTCAAATTGGATTGTGTTAGAAATGGGGTCTTTGGTAGGCAGTCAGGTTGCCCCCTGTCCAAGCAAGGACCCTCACTCTAGTCAGGGTAAGTCACACACAATCCAAATTATCTCGTGCCCACCCTTTGGTAGCTTGGCACTGAGCAGTCAGGCTTAAATTAGCAGGCAATGTGGAAAGTATTTGTGCAATAAATCATACAATAACACCATATAGCACCACAAAGATACACACAGTGTTTAGAAAAATATATACTATTTATCTGGATAAATGCAGGTAAAAATTACTGAAAAGTGATATAAAGGGGGTGATTCTAACTTCGGCGGGCGGCGGAGGCCGCCCGCCGAAGTTCCCCCACCAAAATACCGCTCCGCGGTCGAAAGACCGCTGAGGGTATTTTGGGATTTGCCCTGGGCTGGCGGGCGGCCGCCAAAAGGCCGCCCGCCAGCCCAGGGCAAATCAACCTTCCCACTAAGATGCCGGCTCAGAATTGAGCCGGCGGAGTGGGAAGGTGCGACGGGTGCAGTTGCACCCGTCGCGTATTTCAGTGTCTGCTAGGCAGACACTGAAATACTTTGTGGGGCCCTCTTACGGGGGCCCCTGCCGTGCCCATACCATTGGCATGGGCACGGCAGGGGCCCCCAGGGGCCCCGCGGCACCCCCTACCGCCATCCTGTTCCTGGCGGGCGAACCGCCAGGAACAGGATGGCGGTAGGGGGTGTCAGAATCCCCCATGGCGGCGCAGCAAGCTGCGCCGCCATGGGGGATTCTAAGTGCAGCGGTAAACCGGCGGGAGACCGCTGGTTTACCCTTTCTGACCGCGGCCAAACCGCCGCGGTCAGAATGCCCTGCGGGGCACCGCCGGTCTGTCGGCGGTGCTCCCGCCGACCCTGGCCCCGGTGGTCTGAGACCGCCGGGGTTAGAATGAGGGCCAAAGTGTCTTAAGTATTTTAAAAGCAAACTAAGGCCCTCAAGCTGAAACCGCCAGACGGCCGCCAATGCAGCCGCACTCCCGTGGGACCTATCTGGAGATCCCACCGGCCCAGCGGGATCTCGGAAGCAACTTGGGAGACGGCTTCAAATGGAGCTGGCGGTGTTGCGGCTGTGCGACGGATGCAGTTGCACCCGTCATGCTTTTTATTGTCTGCTATGCAGACACTGAAAAGCTGCATGGGACCGTGGCAGGGGGCCTCTGCACTGCCCATGCCCAAGGGCCCAGTGACTCCCCTTTCCGCCAGCCTTTTCATGGCTGTTCAAACTGCCATGAAAAGGCTGGCGGGAGGAGGACTCGTAATCCCCTGGGCAGCACTGCAAGCAGCGCTGCCCTGGTGGATTTAAACCGCCGGGAAAAAAATGTCAGAAACCACCGGTCCCGGCGGTGCGGTCGCGGCACTTCCGCCGTGGTCGTAATTCCCAAGGAAGCACCGCCAGCCTGTTGGCGGTGCTTCCGACAAAACAGCCCTGGTGGTCAAAGACCGCCAGGGTTGTAATGAGGGCCAAAGTCTCTTTCAAGCACAAAGTAGCTGGTTCGCAAGAAAAATCTCTGCAAAGAACCGCAGAAGAGGAGATGTGTGGAAACAAAGGGGTGTGCTGCGATTTCTCAGGCCCCACATGGCGATGCGTTGTTTAGTTTTCACGCAGGGACGTCTGTGCGTCGATTTCCCTTGCTCGGTCGTGGATCCTCTTCGGGTTGTGGGGTTTTCAGATGCCCCAGGGATGATGCATGGATTTCCTGCCCTGGCAGGATGAAGTCACAGAAGCAGCGTTGATCCGGTGAGTATTACGTAAAATGTTCTACCGCCCGGCAGGAGCTGCGTCGATTCCCCTCTGGAAGTCAGGCTGCGTTGTTCCGGCTCGGCTGTGCGTCGATCCAGTGGGCCACGCGTTGAATTTCAGGGTGCTACGCTGGTGCTGCATCATTCTTCTAGTCGTGAAATCGGGCTGCGTCATTCTGGTTCGGCATGCAGTGAAATCTTCACAGAGGTGCAGGGTGTGCGTTGTTTCTGGCAGGCTGTGCATCGAATTTCGCCATACAAGGAGTCCTTCTTGTAGAGATGAAGTCTTTTTGGTCCTGAGACTTCAGGGAACAGGAGGCAAGCTCTATCCAAGCCCTTGTAGAGCACTTCTTCACCAAAGCCAGAGAGCAGCAAGGCAGCAGGGCAACAGCAAGGCAGCAGTCCTTCACAGAAAGCAGTCAGGTGAGTCCTTTGGGCAGTCAGGCAGTTCTTCTTGGCAGGATGCAGGTTCTGGTGCAAGTTTCTTCTCCAGGAAGTGTCTGTGAGGTAGAGTGTCTACCCCAAGAAGTTTCTAAAGTCTGTGGTTTTGGGTCCTCTTAATATACCCATTCTGGCCTTTGAAGTAGGCTTACTTCAAAGAAAAGCCTCCCTTGTTTGTGAAATCCTGCTTTGCCCAGGCAAGGCCTCAGACACAAACCAGGGGGTTGGAGTCTGCATTGTGTGAGGACAGGCACAGTCCTTTCAGGTGCGAGTGACCACTCCTCCTCTCCCTCCTAGCACAGGTATCTCATCAGAATATGCAGGCTACTCCCCAGCCCCCTTTGTGTCACAAAAATGGTTTCCGCAAGAAAATGCCCTCTTTCTAAAAGTGGCATTTCCAAACACACAATCTCAAAATCAACTTTACTAAAAGATTTTTTTTAATTCTGAGTTCAGAGGTCCCAAACTCCACATGTCTATCTGCTTCCATAGGGAATCTACACTTTAATCATGTTTAAAGGCAGCCCCCAGGTTAACCTATGAGAGAGATAGGCCTTGCAACAGTGAAAAATAAATTTGGCAGTATTTCACTGTCAGGACATATAAAACACAATACCATGTGTCCTGCCTTAACCATACACTACACCCTGCCCATGGGGCTACCCAGGGCCTACCTCAGGGGTGTCTTATTTGTAGGAAAAGGGAAGGATTAGGCCTGGCAAGTGGGTACACTTTTTGCGTAAAAAGAATTAGCGCCGGCTAACGCCATTCTGAAGCGCCATGCGGGCGCCGTATTTATTGAATGACGTTAGCCGCCGGCGCCGTCTGGTGTGCGTTAAAAAAACGAGGTACACCAGGCAGCGCCGGCTTAGGGGGATATGGGGCTTGGGCGTGAAGAAATGGGGCAAGTCAGGTTAAGGCAGGTTAAGGCAATTTTTTCGCCTCAACCCGATTTGCGCCATTTTTTTTTCACTCCCAACCCCCATAGAAATGACTCCTGTCTTAGCAAAGACAGGAGTCATGCCCCCTTGCCCAATGGCCATGCCCAGGGGACTTCTGTCCCCTGGGCATGGTCATTGGGCATAGTGGCATGTAGGGGGGCACAAATCAGGCCCCCTTATGCCACAAAAAAATAAAAATAAAACACTTACCTGAACTTACCTTAATGTCCCTGGGATGGGTCCCTCCAGCCTTGGGTGTCCTCCTGGGGTGGGCAAGGGTGACAGGGGGGGTCCCTGGGGGCATGGGAGAGCACCTTTGGGCTCCTTCAGAGCCCACAGGTCCCTTAACGCCTGCCTTTTGCAGGCGCTAAAAAACGGCGCAAAAGCGGCCGTACGTCATTTTATTTGACCCGCCCACTCCCGGGCGTGAATTTTGCCCGGGAGTGTAAATACGGCGCACATGCCGCAGAGTCAATTTTTTAGACGGGAACGCCTACCTTGCATATAATTAATGCAAAGTAGGTGTCCACGCTAAAAAATGACGCTAACTCCATGGACTTTGGCGCTAGACGCGTCTAACGCCAAAGTATAAATATGGAGTTAGTTTTGCGTCGGAATTGCGTAAAAAAAAAATACGCAATTCCGGCGCAAACGGAGTATAAATATGCCCCCCAGAGTTTCTGGGTTTCCCCGGAGGAGACCAAGAAATTAGACAAAATACAGCTAAAATTTAGTTTGTTTCTGAAAAATTGAAAAAAAGGGCTGCAGAAGAAAGCATGTGGGTTTTTCCCCTGAAAATGGCATCAATGAAGGCTTTTTCGGTGCTAAAATCACCAACTTCCCAGCTTTCGGGAACAGGCAGACTTGAATCAGGAAACCACATTTTTCAACAACATCTTGGCATTTTACTGAGACATACCCCATTTTTAATATTTGTTGTGCTTTTAGCCTCCTTCCTGTTAGTGACAGAAATGGGTGTGAAACCAATGCTGGATCCTGGACAGCGAAACATTTCTGAAAAGTAAACAAACTTCTGAATTCAGCAAGGGGTAATTTGTGTAGATCCTACAAGATTTTGTAAAAAAAAAAAAAAAATTCTGTCCACATTTTCTTTTATAACTTTTTCCAGCTATGGCAGATTTTTTAAAGCAGTATATTATTACGTCTTCTGGAGTCTTCTGGTTGCGTGGATATATAGGGCTTGCAGGTACATCAAAAACCCTAGGTACCCAGAGCCAAAAAATGAGCTGCACCTTGCAATGGGTTTTTATTGGATACCAGATATACAGCAATTAATTTGGTGAAATATAGTCAAAAATAGATGTGAAGGAAACCTTTGTATTTCCAAAATGGGAACAAGACAAGGTGTTGAGAAGCAGTGGTTATTTGCACATCTCTGAATTCTGGAGTCCCCATACTTGCATGCGAATTATAGGGTATTTCTCAAATAGACATCTTTTTTACACACTGCCTTACATTTGGATGGAACAAATGTAGAGAAAGACAAGGGGCAATAAAAATTGTTCTTCTGTTCTGTTTTCCCTAAGTCTCCCGATAAAAATTGTACCTCATTTGTGTAGGTAGGTCTAGTGCCCACGACAGGAAATGCAACATGGGCACATCACATTTTTACATTGAAATCATGTGTTTTTTAGAAAGTGCCTAGCTGTGGACTTTGGCCTCAGGCTCATCATGCACCTAGGAAAACATACCAAACCTGTGTATTTTTTAAAACTAGACACCTAGCAGAATCAAGGATTGGGTGACTTGTGGGGCTCTTACCAGGTTCTGTTACCTAGAATCCTTTGCAAACCTCATAATTTGGCACAAAAAAACACTTTTCCCTCAGATGTCGGTGCTGCAAAGTTCTGGAATCTGAGAGGAGCCATAAACTTCCTTCCACCAAGCATTCCCTTAAGTCTCCTGATAGAAATGATACCTCAATTGTGTTGGTAGTTCTCGTGCAGCAACAGGAAACGCCCCAAAACGCAACATGGACACATCAAATCTTTACATTGAAAACTGACGTGTTTTTTAGAAAGTGTCTAGCTGTGGATTTTGCTCTCTAGCTCAGTCGGTACCTAGGAAAACCAACAAACCTGTGCATTTTTTAAAACTAGACACCAGGGAAATCCAGGATGGGGTGACTTGTGGGGCTCTCACAAGTTTCTGTTACACAGAATCCATTTCAGACCTCACAATTTGGACAAAAAAAAACACTTTTCCCTCAGATTTCGGTGCTGCAATACTCTGGAATCCTTCCACCCAGCATTTCACCAAGTTTCCCTATAAAAATGGTTCCTCATTTGTGTGGGTAGGCCTAGTGCCCATGAAAGGAAATGCCCGAAAACACAACATGGACACATCACATTTTCCCAAAGAAAGCTGACCTGTTTTTTGCAAAGTGCTTAGCTGTGGACTTTGGCCTCTAGCTCATCCGTCACCTAGGAAAACCTAGCAAACCTGGACATTTCTGAAAACTAGACACCTGGGGGAATTCAGAATGGGGTGGCTTATGTGGATCTCACCAGGTTCTGTTACCCAGAATCCTATGCAAACCTCACAATTCGGCACAAAAAAACACTTTTTTCTCACATTTTGGTGACAGAAAGTTCTGGAATCTGAGAGGATCCACAAATTTCCTTTCACCCAGCATTCCCTCAAATCTCCTGATAAAAATGGTACCTCACTTGTGTGAGTAGGCCTGGTGCCCATGTCAGGAATGGATCACACAATGGTCAATGTTAGTCCTTAAATGAGGGCAAATGTTGACCCTGGGGTGATCCATTACTGATGCAGACACTAGGTACAGGCACTCAAGTGGGGTAGCATTTTTAACAGAAAATGTGGGGAAACACCTGGTGGTAGGAATTTTGAGGATCCCAGCATAATCCTGTAGTTTGCGTGACAGAAATGCAAGAAAAAATAGAGTTTTTATTCAACATTTCACCTTTGCAGGGTATTTTGGGTAAGAAAACTTTGGGGAATCCACATAAGTCACACCTCTCTGGACTCCCTCAGGTGTCTGGTTTACCGAAATTTCTGGGTTTGGTGGGTTTACCTATATGGCCGCCGAGTCCGGGACCCAAGACGCAGGTGCCTGCCGTACAGAACCAGGGGCCAGATGTAGCAAAGGTTTGCGAGTCGCAAACGGGCCGAATCGCTATTTGCGACAGTGCAAAATCGGAAATGGGATGCAAAAAGCCCATTTCCGACTCCCAAAAAGCGATGGGACCCGTTTGCGAGTCGCATCCGTTGCGACCCCAGTTTGCGACCCGCAAATACCAAGTCGCAATTTGCGAGTCGCAAACCCAATGCAATTGCAACTCGCAAATTGCGACTAGTCGCAAAAAGCCCATTTTGCATGTCCCATTTACCACTAACTCAGAGCAGGTGGTAACCATTACCAAACTATAAAAGGAGACCCAGAAGGCATCTGGGTTACTCAAGATGGCGGAGATATACCTGATAGCAGTGAGAAGGAGAGTCCACGCAGCCCAGCAGAGGAGGAGGAGGGGCCACAGACAGGAGAAGATATATAGAACAAGGCAGACTCTTTTTCAGCAAACTGAGGATGAAATCTATGACAAATACCGCCTTAGCAGCGCAGTCATACTAGAATTAATTGATTTACTCAAACCACAGCTAGAACCCCAGACTCTGCGTGGCTGCGCCATCCCTACGCATGTGCAAGTGCTATGCTCACTGCACATCTTGGCCTCAGGGAGCTATCAGGGGGTCATTGCTGTGGCAGGTGGGTATCCCAAAGTGCAGTGTCAAGGTTCCTCAGGGCATTCCTAAATGCCTTAGTCACACACATGTCTCACTTCATATACTTACCAAGAAATGAGGCAGAAATGAACAGCACCAAGCTGGACTTTTACCGCATTGCCCACTTTCCCCATGTCATAGGGTGTGTAGATGGGACACACATTCAAATATGCCCCCCTGCTAATCTGGAACACCTTTTCCGCAACAGAAAGTGTACTCACTCACTCAATATTCAGGTTGTTTGTGACGCCCATTATGTCCTCACTGACATTGTAGCTAAGTTTCGAGGCAGTACCCATGACTCATACATTTTTAGGCATAGTGGGATACATCAACGTCTGGAACGTGGGGAATTCGGAGACGGTTACCTCCTAGGTAGAGCCACAGACACTTGCAGACATACACACAGGTCACTGTGCACGACAATCTGGACTTCCTAACAGTGTACTTTTGTGGCCAACAGGTGACGGTGCATATGCTCTTAGGCCTTGGATCATGACTCCGTTTTTAACACCCAGCAATGATTCAGAGAGGCAATACAACAGTGCACATAAGAGGACCAGGAACCTCATCGAGCGCACCTTTGGACTCCTGAAGGCAAGATTCAGATGCCTCCACCGCAGTGGAGGTGCCCTCCAATACACCCCCATTACCGCATTCAAATATGTGGTTGCATGCACCATCCTCCACAACATAGCCACCCGACGTGGGCTACCTCTCACCCCTGCAGACCCAGATCCTGATGATGAAGAGCAAGAACAACCACATCACCATCATGGGGATAGGAGTATGGCAAATCAAGGCAGACTGAGACGGGAACACATTGCAACACAATATTTTGGACGGTACGTGTCAACTCCCACCATACTCACCTATTAACCAAAAACTCCATTTGTTAAGTGGTACAAAAATAACTGTTTTATTAGTGCATTAATTAAACTATTCACAAGTAAAGATTGTCCATGGGCAGGAAATGCTAACCAGGCATGTGGCACATTAACGTCATGTACCACATTTTATGGTCCAGGGTGATCTCTAGGACCTTCTGCCCCTCCTGCCAGCCTGGCTGGTCCCTGGTGCTTCCGTGGTGCTCTGCCTGCCACTCCTGAGCACCCTGCTGTCAGTGACAGAGACACTGCTCACTGTTGAGCCCTCCTCACTGTCCTGAGGTGTTTCCCCTGTGGCCCTCGACATTTCCCGTGTCTCCATCATTTCTATAATGTGGGTCAGACGTCCCAGGGCCCTAGCCACATCCCCAGCGAAATGGCCCATCTCCACTTGCAGCCCAACTGTCCTCCTCGACAGGCCTGTGGTGTTCATGGCGAGCCTGCCGATGGATGTGGCCATCCTGTCCAGTCTGTGCAGGAGCTGCCGATCCCTGCGCCGCCCAGCCTCGGCCTGGGCCAGTAGTCCTCCCGCCAGTTCCCTCATGGCAAGGGCAAGGTCCCCAGTGTTACTGCAGATCATGTCCATCCGTGTGTTGAGGTGCTGCATGCTGGCATGGTTGTTGCGCACAAAGCGGTGCAGCACACCACTAATTCTCCCCAATATTCTATTCTGTAGGCGCTGACCACGCAGCAGATGTGCCTCACTGGTGGTGGGAGGAAGTAGCACGGATGCAGACTGCAGCCCTGATGGAATGGACCTGCGACGCCTGCACAGCGGTGGCTGCCCTGTGCTTCCACCTGTCTCATCCCTGCCTGTTGCTGGGGCAGCCTCCTGTGGAATTGTTGCAGCAGGTGTGGCTACTGCAGGGATGCTGCTGACCGTGCAGGAGGGGGTGCTGGCGGGTCCTGGGGTGTCCTCATGGGCCTGGCTGCTTGGAGGGTTGGTGGTGTCTTGCTGGAGACCTGTGGGACATGGGGAACAGACTGTCAGTGTCTACTATCTATTGCACACTTCCTAATAAACATTTGCCTATGAACTGCCTACTTGACTACATTTCCCATAATGCATCATTCTGGCAATTGCTACCCTGAACTGGAGCTATCTTGGTTGTGCATGCCCCTGTGTACATGGTGGGTGGGGGTTTGGCATTGATAGGGGTACAGGCATATCACATGGTACTCACCGGTTGATGTGCTGGGCTCTGAGGTGTCCAGGTCCCCAAATCCAGACACTGCCTCCTGCTCCAAGGTTTCTTCCACCCTTTCTTCCAGGGGTGTGGGTGGTGGCACAGACGATGGTCCCCCTCCTGTGCCTCTCATCTCCTGGAGCCTTTCAGCCACCCTCTCCTTGGTCCAGGAGCGGAGGTCATACCACCTTTTCTTGATGTCGTCGATGGTCCTATGGCTCACCCCCAGGGAATTAATCTTGTCCTGTATGTCCTGCCACAGCTGTTTCTTTGTGGCTTCAGGAACATTGAGGGCTGATCTCCCAAACAAGTCATCATAGTGCTGACAGCATTCCTCTGTCAGCACCTCCAGCTCCCTCTCAGAAAATTTCAGCTTCCTCTTTCTTGGTGTTCCCTCCATGGCAGCTGCTGTTTGTCCTGTGTGAAATTCGGCAGTTATAAAAGGGTGTGGTCCTGCCTCCTCCCAGGTGTATTTGTAAACTTCCTGGCTGTGATGTCATCATCATGTGCCAGGAAGTGTTTCCAGAGTGTTCTGGAGTGGTTTCTGGAGTGTTCTGCTGCACCTGTAATCAATTTTCAAGGTAATCGCAATTGGCGACATCTACTTGCTAATTGCGAGTTCGTTTTTTGCACACTCGCAAAAAGCGACCTTGCAATCTGCGGACTCGCACACTGCGTTGCGAGTCCGGGTGCGTGTCGCTATTTCGGAACGTTTTTTTTCCTTGCATTCCAAATTGCGACTCGCATTTTGCGACTCGCATCAACTCGCAAAATGCGAGTCGCAATTTTTTGTTTTACCACATCTGGCCCCAGGTTATTTCATGATAGATAATTTTGATGTCTCCACAATACGATTTGGGCAGTGGGATTTGGGGCTGATCTATATTGGGGAGCTCCCAAGAGCGCACTCCCTCTGTGCTTGCCGCCACATGCACCTGCTCTCTGGGTTGGGCTAAACCACTGTTTGTTTTTTCTTTTTTTGGTCCTTGTTCACTTAACCAGCAACACACAGTCCTGGAGGCCTCGTCCAGAGGATCAATTAATTCATATTTGACCTCTTCTTAGAAGCTCCTGTCTGGAATGGTCCCCTTCTCTGATTAGTAGTGCTTTAATACACACCTTCAGGGCATTTCCCAGGACCAGCACATAGTGTAATCATGGGACAGTCCAAATATTACTTCTCTAGCCATCTTCTTCGTGGTTCCCAAAACGTATATTTCTTCTACGCCTCGTTCTTCCCCCTTACATCTAACGTTAAATGATACCTTAACGAGTCTTTCCATTCTAACATCATCGGGGGAGAGGCACTTATCCGTTTCTTGCATATTTCCCTCCTGGCCAATAACATCATATAAAACAACAATTTGGATTTATCGCTATTCACCTTCTTAGAATCCAATTGACAACCAAAGATTACCAATAGATGACTTATCTGACCATTTGAAGGTAAAAATGTATTAACTGTATCACCAACCTTTTTCCAGAACAGGCTGAGCTGCTGACACTCCCAGAACATATGCAGATCACACGCCAGTTCCAAGCCACATTGTTTACAACTAACCGAGGTACCTCGCCTCAATTTAGAAAGTTTCTCTGGAGTCCAGAAAGCCCTGTGAATTGAAAACAAATGATTTCTTCTTAAACAGGTGGGTTTAACTGTAGAGTACAACAAAGTAATAGATACTTGCCATATTTCTCTTATCTGTGATCCTGGCAATTAATGTTTCCAAATTTCTTCCGGCATAATGAGTTCTCCGTCCACGGATTCCATCAACATCCAATACTATTTTGCCACTTCTTTCTTCTTCTCCTGAGTATTCTGATGAAGCAGTTTTCCCACCTCATTTGAACCACCCACCTCTTCTTTAACACTGTTCACCCAACTCCTTATTTGCAAGTATTTAAAGTTTGAAAGGTTCCCATCTACTTCCATATTGAGGTCCTCGTACGATGTTAAACCCACATTGTTACACAGTTTCCCCCATTGCACAAGCCTAGCCTCTTTCAGGGGTAAAGCCAAAGCATATTTAGTCCATTCTGGAGAGCCCAGTGAATCCCAAAGAGGGGTGCATTTACTATAATATGGTAACTTTGTGATCCTCCTTACCTCATACCACATTGATTGCCGAGTCCTGCATTATTTTGAATTTCACCTTCTTTAAGTATTTAGGATCTCCAAATGTATATACAAAAACCCACCTGTGTTTCATAATCAAATTCCATCACAACTTTTAATACATGCCCTAATCCTGAGATCCCTGACTCGTTCAATGCCCCTTTAATATTTTTAATGAAGAAAGCATAAATGTAATATTGAAGATCAGGTAACGCTCGTCCCTCTTTCTCCTTCCTCCGTCTCAATTTCTTCCATGATATGTTCGCTCCCTTCGAAGCCCATATAAAGCTGCTAATTTCACCTTGTATCTTACCCAGCCATTCCTTGTTATACTTTAAAGGGACCACATTAAAGATAAATAACAACTGAGGTAGTATTGACATCTTAACGAGGTTAACCCTCCCCAATATGGTAAGAGGGACGTTAACCCAAGACTTCATTAACTTGCAAGAATCCTTCATAACTCTCATAAAGTTGTTTTCTGCTATTTTTCTATATCTTTGACTATTGGACTACCCAAATAGTTAAACTCGTTTTTAATTGTTGCTCTCTCCTCTTCCATATTCCAACCTAGAACTTCAGTTTTTTCCTTGTTAACAGCATACCCTTCAAGTTCCCCAAATTTCGTTGTTAAGTCTTCCAGAGATGCTAGGGCTTGCTTTAAATTTGTTGTCTACACCATCAAATCATCTGCATATAAAACAACCTTCTTACTCCAACTCCCACATCTAAACCGGAAAATGTTTTTCTCCTTTCTAATCCTACAGGCCAGGGGTTCTATATATAGATTAAATAGTAATGGAGATAATGGACACCCCTGTCTTGTGCCCCTCCCAATTTTGAAAGGACACGTTAAGCTACCATTAACTAACATTCTTGTATCTGAACTTTGATATATTGTCTGTAATACCCTCATAGATTTCCTTCCCAAGTTAAAGACTTGGCAAAGAGTACTCAGATAAGACCAATTAACCCTATCAAACGCCTTCGTAGCATCAATCATTACCAACGCTAAAGGTTTCTTACAGGAGCTAGCTAAATCTATGCAGCCTATAAAACTATGTATCAACTCATGCAGAAATCTACCTTTTACAAACCCCTTTTTATCTTCATGTATTAATTTACCTACAACTCCCCCCAATCTATCTGTCAACACTTTCGTGAATATTTTATGGTCACAATTTAATAGTGAAATCGGCCTACACGAGTCATAATACTTAGGGTCTTTTCCTGGTTTTAGAATTAGTGTGATGATAGCTTCCTTCCAAGTGGTGGGAAGTATACCCCCTTCTTCAAAAATATTACTACACAATCTCACTAAGAACTTCGTTATATTTCCCCCAAAAACTTTATAAACTTCAACCGGTAACCCATCCAGACCTGGAGCTTTCCCTGACTTCCCTGACTGTATACATCGCTCCACTTCTTCTTGCCCAATTGATTCATTAAGGGCTTTATTGTCCTGCTCCCGCAAGATGATTAAATCAAGATCTTTTAACCATGTTTTAACCGGCCCTGATAACACATCTAAATTCTCTGTATAAAGTTCTTCAAAATAATTTTGAAAGGACTCTCAGATTTCCTCATTTCTCCTGCAAAATTGTCCTGACTTTTCATCGTAAGGTTTTTCTACCTTATTCCTCACCACGTTTTTCTTTGTTTTAAAGGCCAGCAGTTTTCCACAATTTTCCCCATACTCAAAATGGCCTAAACTACTCGCTTCACATCTTGCCTTAACTCTTTTATCTATCACTGCTTGAAGCTCAAACTGTAAATCTTGATGTACCCTGTGGAGTCTTTCCACTTCTCCCTCTTTGAGATCTTGATCTATAGAGTCTCACTCTACTTGTTCTATACTCTCTTCCAATCGACTAATCTCTTCTTTATAGATCTTCCTTTTAATACGGGCCACTCTTTTCAATCTACCTCTCAAAAAGGTCATAAAAGTATCCCATACCATAGTTAATGAAGATGACCCTGCAGTAAAACTAAAGAGCTCCTCTACATCTGCACTTAATCCTGCTACAATATCCTTGTCTAATAGGAGGGTTCTATCTAGAGTTCACCTACTCTGAGTTACTCCCTCCCTTTACTCGAATATTCAAGCTAACTGCAGAGTGGTCAGATAGGGGCGTCCCAACATGGGCTAGGTCCTCCACCCAGTCCCTCAAATTCCCATCAATTAGTGCATAAACAATTCTGGATTGATGTTGATATTTTTTTATCGGGCCGTAGCTCCTAAAACCTTCAACACGTCCATTCTTTTCCCCAATTCCCATTGCTTATTTAATTTCATACTAGATAGGTCTGACCTTATCTCAAAGTTGGTGCCCTCCACTGTTAATAATTTCTTTTCAATGCAACAGCTAAAACACGTTCCTTAAATGCGTACGTCTGAAAGCTGACCAAAATTTTCCCAGGCTTGTCCCATTTGGGGGTTTCCTAAGCAGATCAATATACACCCTTTGAATATCTTTTGCAATGTCTTCTTCTGTATCTTCAATTTGCACCCCTTGTTTGATCAGACAAACTACCAAACCTTTCGAGTCCCCCCTTCTACACCTTCTAGGACCTTTAAAAACCTCAGATTGTTTCTCCTTTGATTATTCTTCAGAGATTCCAGTTTAGAGAGGACATTCTCCTCCCCTACTTTCAAGCTTTGGATTTCCACTTTACTTCTGTCCATTGCCGTCCTCAGATCTTTGACTTCCTCTTCAAGGGCAGCGGTCCTCCCTGCCAAATCGTCAATTTTTTCTCCAAGGGTCTGACATAGCCCTCTTATCTCTTTCTGATTGATGTTCGAGGTTTCAAAACTGCCCTTAACCTCCAGCGAAAGTGCTCTTAACATGTCTGTTGTGGAGTGAGTAAGAGGCCCTTTAACGAAACCCCCTGCCTGTCTTTCCCACTCTGGGTATGATAATCTTGAAGTGGATTTACCCCTTGGGACTAAAAGTTGATCCTCCTGATCCTGGCTTTGCTGATTGCCACCCTCTGCGCCTAATGTCCCATCCTTTCCTGGCCCCTGCAAATCTCTGTTCAACGCCACATTTGGTGAGTCAATCAACAAGTCACCCATATCTGCATCCTTCCAGGTTTGAAATCTATTAATGGTGCACTCAATTTGTGCGAATTGAGTGATCCCTGAACTTCTACTTTTGCTCCCTCCACCCCATCCATATGAGTGCCCCGTTGAACCAGCTCTCTTTCCTCCATATCTGTGGTGCTGGGCAGAACTCTAAAATATGTTTTTAACAAACGGGTAATCCGAAGCTTACTCAGTGGCCTCCCATCTTTAGAGCTAAGGGTAACTTTATCCTTCCCTCTTCTATTGCATCTACTATTTTCCTTAATTCGATTCTGCTAGTCGCTGAAGATACCAGAGGCAGAAATCTTGTGGGGAGTTGCACCACCACCAGAGAGAATATCTCCTTTGGGCCCCTGGTCCTCTTACCACTTCTTAAGGAATAAGTTGGCCCGAGATGGTCACTATTAGAAGCTCAAAACGTAAATCTTGATGTACCCTGTGGAGTCTTTCCACTTTTCCCTCTTCGAAACCTTGATCTATAGAGTCTCACTATAC
Organism: Pleurodeles waltl; assembly: GCF_031143425.1. Taxonomy (NCBI): domain Eukaryota; kingdom Metazoa; phylum Chordata; class Amphibia; order Caudata; family Salamandridae; genus Pleurodeles; species Pleurodeles waltl. Next base: position 1,496,743,238 of record NC_090445.1, read on the forward strand.
TTGTTCTATACTCTCTTCCAATTGACTAATCTTTTCTTCATAGATCTTCCTTTTAATATGGGCTGTTCTTTTCAATCTACCTCTCAAAAAGGTCATAAAAGTGTCCCATACCCAAGCTAATGAAGATGACTCTGCATTAAAACTAAAAAGCTCCTCTACATCTGCTCTTAATCCTGCTACAATATCCTTGTCTCATAGGAGGGTTCTATCTAGACTCCACCTAGTCTGAGTTACTCCCTCCACCTTACTCGAATACTTAAGCTAACTGCAGAGTGGTCAGATAGGGGAGTCCCAACATGGGCTATGTCCTCCACCCAGTCCCTCAAATTCCCATCAGTTAGTGCATAATCGATTCAAGATTGATGTCGATATTTTTTATTGGATGGTAGCTCCTAACCCCTTCAACACGTCTATTCTTGTCCCCAATTCCCATTGCTTATTTAATGTCATACTAGAGAGGTTTGACCTTATCTAAAAATTGGTGCCCTCCACTGTTAATAATTTTCTTTTCAATGCAACAGCTAAAATACGTTCCTTAATTGCGTACGTCTGAAAGCTGACCAAAATGTTCCCAGGCTTGTCCAATTTGGGGGTTTCCTAAGCAGATCAATATACACCCTTTGAATATCTTTTGCAGTGTCTTCTTCTGTATCTTCAATTTGCACCCCTTGTTTGATCAGACAAACTACCAAACCTTTCAAGTCCCCCCTTCTACGCCTTCTGGGACCTTTAAAAACCTCAGATTGTTTCTCCTTTGATTATTCTCTCAGAGATTCCAGGTTAGAGAGGACATTCTCCTCCCCTGCTTTCAAGCTTTGGATTTCTACTTTACTTCTGTCCATTGCCATCCTCAGATCTTCGACATCCTCTTCAAAGGCAGCGGTCCTGCCTGCCAAATTGTAAATTTTTTCTCCAAGGGCCTGACATATGCCTCTTATCTCTTTCTGATTGATGTTCGAGGTTTCAAAACCGCCCTTAACCTCCAGCGAAAGTGCTCTTAACATGTCTGTTATGGAGTGAGTAGGAGGCCCTTCAACTAAACGACCTGCCTGTCTTTCCCCCTCCAGGTATGATAATCGTGAGGTGGATTTACCCCTTGGGACTAAAAGTTGATCCTCCTGATCCTGGCTTTGCTAATTGCCACCCTCTGCGCCTGATGTCCCATCCTTTCCTGGCCCCTGCAAATCCCTGTTCAATGCCACATTAGGTGAGTCAAACAGCAAGTCTCCCATATCTGAATCTTTCCAGGTTTGAAATCTATTAATGGTGCACTAAATTTTTATGACTTGATTGACCCCTGAACTTCTACTTTTGCTCCCGTCCACCCCATCCATATGAGTGCCCCGTTGAACCAGCTCTCTTTCCTCCATATCTGTGGTGCTGGGCAGAACTCTAAAATATGTTTTTAACAAACGGGTAATCCGAAGCTTACTCAGTGGCCTCTCATCATTAGAGCTAAGGGTAACTTTATCCTTACCTCTTATATTGCATCTACTATTTTCCTTAATTTGATTCTGCTAGTCGCTGAAGATACCAGAGGCAGAAATCTTGTAGGGGGTTGCACCACCACCAGACAGTAAATCTCCTTTGGCCCCCCGGTCCTCTTACCACTTCTTAAGGAATAAGTTGGCCCGAATTTGTTAGCTCCTACTGCTACTCCTCTCTTTTTGGTGGCATTCAACCCCCTAACACCATACATTACTGTGTTCTTAATTTCTATAACTGTGGTTCCTTGGTTAGCAGATTGAGCTGTAATATTACTAGAGAGGTGCAAATTACTTTGCCTTTGTGATATTATTCTCGGCAGGAATCGCGTCTCCGCTCCACTCTCACCACTGCTGTACTGTCTGTCTTGAATTTCACAGCATGTGCTGCCTCTGCCTCTCCTCCTCCGGAGAGGAACTCTTGTGGCTGCCTCCCAGCCACGTCGAATCCCACGCGCTGCTCAAGCCCTCAGAAGGGGCGCTACGTGCTCCGGCCATATTCCACACTGTATCCCCTCCACCGCGGCCCCCCCTTCAACTCCAGCTACATCATTGGTAAGTGGGTAACCTTATTTACAACTACACGTCGTCATACTTTTCAAATTAAACGTCGCACGACAAGCCCAGCAAGACCCTCCTGCAGCCCTCTACCTAGCCGGTCGCCATGTTCTCTCCTCTCTTCTGAATGAATATTGGGCTAACTCACTATTGTCCCGCTGCACAGACTGTGCTTACGAAGGGGCAGCAGGGCTGCCCTCATCACCTCCCTCAGAATCACTGGAAGAGGAGTTGTCAGAAAAATCACTCCCAGAGTCTGTGCCATTGTCTTATCTGCTGTCTTAATTTCTGATCCTACATCAGAGCTGGCCTCTGTAACGTGGCATCATAACTGCCACAAGACAAAATGCAGATCCTTTTGTAGCAGAAACATAATCACAAGAGTTACGTGACTTTTTTATTGCTGCCTAAAAGCTACAATTGAAATCCGTCCGTTGAAATATGTGCATTGCTTTGAAGACGCAAGCTGCAAATACAAGAGAACTGGTGGTGAATATATATATATATATATATATATATATATATATATATATATATATATATATATATCACTTTTTTTTATATAGGAGTGGTTTTCCTGGGAGCCGATCGCAGCCCCCAGGGAAACCACACACGCATTGACAAAAGTGGTCATTATATATATATATATATATATATATATTGATACACACACATTATTATATATATATATATATATATATATATATATATATATATATATATATATATACACATATCTATATATAGATCTATCTACCTACCTATCTATATATATATATATAGATAGATATGTATATATATAGAGAGATATGTCTATATATATACCTCTATAAATATATAGATCTATATTTTTTTAATAGCTGTATGGTTTCCCAGGGTGCCACCATACAACTATAAAAAAACAGCTCTCTGAGGCTTGCACTGCAGCTATAGCTGCTGCCACCTCACAGACAGGATTCTGCTCTCCTGGGGTCTGAGCAGCTCAGTCCCAGGAAGGCAGAACAAAACATTTTCTTTGGGAGGAGGGTGTTACACCCTCCCCCTTTGGAAATAGGTGTTACAGGCTTAGGAGGGGTAGCCTCCCAGAGCCTTGGAATTGCTTTAAAGGGCACAGATGGTGCCCTCCTTGCAGAAACCAGTCTACAGCAGTTCAGGAACCCCCAGTCCCTGCCCTGGCGTGAAACTGGACAAAGGAAAGGGGAGTGACCACTTACCTGTCCATCACCACCACAGGGGTGGTGCCCAGAGCTCCTCCAGTGTGTCCCTGGTGTTAGCCATCTTGTTTTCCAAGGTGTGAGGACACTCTGGAGATCTCTGAGTGGCTAGTGCCAGCAGGTGACGTCAGAGACCACTCCTGATAGTTGCATACCTGGTTAGGCAGCCAATCCCCCTCTTAGGGCTATTTACGGTCTCTCCTGTGGTTTCCTCTTTGGATTCAGCTTGCAAGTGTCCTGGAGCTATACAACTTGCTTTCTAAAAATCTAAACGTTAGGTAAAGTAGGTATTTTTCCTTCCTTTCACTTTACTCTAACTTTCTATTACTAGGTCTTTCTCTGAGGCCACCCCTAAGATCACAAAAACCTTGTATGAGAACCTAGCTTTCAAAGTTTTAAGGAGGCTTGCTCAGAGAGAATTCTAGAGGTAGGGAAGAACCCTAACATGGATTTCCTTTTAAGTCTCCTTCTCCAGGATGACCAGAAGCAGACTAGTAACCAGGAGGAGGAGAGGGAGGGGGATTCTAACCCTTTAGAATCAGGGGAGCAGCCTGAGGATTCAGGGGAGGGTCCCTCACAAAAACCTCCCCTCCCAAAACTTCCCCCTAGCAAACCATCTAGTGTAGCTGGCAGTGGGAGGGGAATCACACACAGTTAGAGCCAGCCTTCACACCAGGAGACCAGGTTACTAGGGTTACAAAAGCTAGGGAAAGATCTGCCTCTGCTCATTCCCATATTATCGCAGTCTCTGAGGTGTCCCACACATCCAACCAAGAGGATAACTCCCTAGACAGGGAACTCAGAAAGCTGAGGTTGGAGGAGGCTAGACTGAGGCTGCATCAGCAACAGTTGGCCCTAGATAGGGAAGTCTTAGCTGTGGAAATGTAAAGATTGGGGCTGGGGTTAGTTTTTCATGGTGGCAGCAGCAAGAGCAGTTATAGAAGTTATAGGGTTAGGGAGGCCACCATTGACTCAAGAATCTTACACAAAACTGTTCTCCCCTACAAGGTGGAGGATGATATTCAAAAGTGGTCTGCTGCACTTGAGAGGGCTTAAGGAGTTCAGAGGGGGTCTCATAGGCAGTGGGCTGCTATTCTTTGATTGTCCTTCTCTGATAAAGTGAGGGGAAGACTCCTCACTCTTAGTGAGGAGGAGTCCGACAATTATGATATTCAGAAAAATGCACCTATTGATGGTTTTTGGCTCACCACAGAGCAATAGAAAATTAAGTTCAGGGAAACCAAGGAAGAATCTTCACAAGATGGGGTTGACTTTGTGGACTGTTTTGTCAAAGCTCTAGAAGATTGGTTACATGGCAACATAGTGTCTGATTAAGAGGGTCTATATAATCTGATATTGAGAGAGCATATTTTGAATAGTTATGTGTCTGATTTGTTACACCAGTACTTGGTAGACTCAGATCTGACCTCTCCTCAAGAAGTGGGAAAGAAGGCAGACAAACGGGTCAGAACAAGGTTGAGCAGAAAAGCTCATACAAGGGCAACAAAGAAAAGAAGAAAGATGATGAAAAATATCAGGATAAGCATGGGAGAAACAAAAACATAAAGATCCGTCTTCAGGTCCACAACACTCCACTGGGAGTGCGGATACAACTTCTTCTTCTTCCTTTTCTACATACAATAAAACGTCTTGGTGATATATGTGCAGAGGTAAAGGCCACAGGCCAGGGGAAGATTCCTGTCCAGATAAAGCCGCTGGGCCTTCCATCACTAATACATCCACTTCAACTTCTATTGCCCCTAGTAGTAGTAGTAATAGTGGTGGGACTACTGTCAATAGTCAAACTAAAGGTATGGTTGGGTTCACTTTTGGGTCCATCATAGAAACTGGGATAGGTGTAAAAAAAAACAAAAAAAAAACAGTTTCTGTCTCTGTCTCACCTGGTGGCATTGACCTTGCCACCTTGGTTACTTGTCCCCTTAACATGGATAAGTATAAGCACTCAATTGAAATAAATGGTGTTGAGGCCCAGGCCTACAGGGACACAGGTGCCAGTATCACTTTTGTGACTGAAAACCTGGTGTTACCTGTACAACACCTCCTTGGACAGAAGTACCAGGTTACTGATGTCAACAACTCCACTCAGACTCTCCCCTTAGCTATAGGGCAACTTAGTTGGGGTGAAGTTACTGGCCCAAAGCAGGTGGTGGTTTCACCTAGCTTACCTGTAGACTGTCTCTTAGATAATGACCTAGAGGCCTCAGGTTGGGCTGATATATAATTTAGGACACTTGCTTCAATGTGGGGTATCTCTGAGGAAATGCTTCCTTTAATTTCAAGTGAAATGAAAATGCAAAGAAGAAAAGGAGCCCTGAAGCTTCAGGATCCTCCTCGCCCAACAGGTAAAAAGGGTATCAAAGTATCCCTTCCACACCATACCACTAAGGATACCATCCCTGTGGTGAGATATACCTCTCCTAGGGTGGAACCTGTTCCATTGGAGTCCACAGATATCACAGCTAAACTCCCAGAAGTAAAAGTCCCTCTCTATGGAAACACTGAAACAGGTAAACATAAATGCACGGGTAAATGTGGAGCAACCCTCCAGCCCTCCCAGAGAAACCTTAGTGCAACATCCCTGCATTACCTCTAAAGACATAGGACAGCAACCCTGTCCTTATGTGGAGCCTTTAGGACAGCAGCCCTGTCCTGGTCCAACCTAAGAGGGACAGCAACCCTATCCCAACTTGGAGCCATGGGGACAATCTATTTACCCTCTGGCCTTGCTAAGACAGCATCCCTGACTAGCATTGCAATCTTTAGGACAGCAGTTCTGTCTTAACATAGGATCCAAGGGACAGTCATACTGCCCCACTTTAATGCTTTTTAATACCCTTACAAATGGGGAATCTCAGAGTACTCACTTGCACTGTTCTCTAGCTAAAAATCTCCAAACAGGGCAGTTCACCTCCCCACAGGGAAAGGACCATACAGTGGATGATAAAGGGAGTAACCACTCTATTGCAGATCTACTCTCCGCTTTTCACCACTTAGACAATAATGTCTCAATTGGCAAGGTTAGCTTTATTGTCCTTCGCTTAGGGGGGGTTGTGTGAGAAAGTAGCCTCTTTCTAGCATGGTTTCTCCCACTGTTTGTCAGTGTGTTTTGACTATGTCACTGGGATCCTGCTAGTCAGGACCCCCCAGTGCTTATGGTTTATGGCCTACTTGTCAGTATGTTTCACTGTTTTTGTCAGTATGCTTGACTGTGTCACTGTGATCCTGCTAACCAAGACCCCTGTGCTTAGGCTCTCTCTGTTCCTAAATTTGTCACTACATACTGGTAACCCAGTATTTCACTCCAAATTAGCATACTGGCCCCCCCTTATAAGTCTCTAGTATATGATAATTAGGTACCCAGGGCATTTGGCATTCCAGAGGATTCCTATGGGCTCCAGCATTACTTTTGCCACCCATAGGGAGCCCGTGCAAAGACTTCAACAGGACTACATGCACCCTTTCACTGCAATTTACACCGCACCAGGTCATTTATAAGTCACCTATATGTCAGGCCTTTCAACCCTGAAGGCTGGGTGCAAAGTACCTGTGTGTGAGGGCACCCCTGCACTAGCAGAGGTGCCCCCACATCATCCAGTACCATTTTCCCAGACTGCGTGAGTGCGGGGATTCCATTTTACGCATGCACTGGACATAGGTCAAAACGTATGTCCAACTTCACAATAGTAACTCTGAATATGGCCACGTAAGGTGTCTAACAACTGGGGATTGTACCCGAATACTGATCCTAGTATTGGTTGCACAATTTCATGCTCTCTGTGGGCTCCTCTATGGACCCCAGGATTGCCATACCAGCCTTCTGAGGTTTTCTATGCTCCATCAAAGGAACATTTTAGAGACACAAGTGTGGTGGGCATCAGAATAGACATTTGAACTGAATGTTACCCGGAATACATTAATCTTTGCAATGTGCTGTCTGTGAGATTTAGCACTGTAAACCTCTTTTAAGTCAAGGAGTGCCCAGCGAGCCATCTGCTCAACTTTTGCAGCTGAGGTGGTAAGTAATATTTTCCATGTTGTGAGAGCCAGCCGGTGGCATCCATCGGTTTCCATTTGATCTAAACCTTTGACAATGTAACAAGGCAGCCATAGGGGACGTATTACAAAAAAGGGGTCCGATGAATATTTTCTTCTCTGTTCTGAGGGATGAAGAGATATTTTATCAAATCATTCAAATTGATTACAGTGTAACGCAATACTCACACATTAAACCTCAGAGTCCAAATTAAAGTTTCAAAGGGGTTTATTACAAACTCAAAGCCAATGTTACATAGGTGAGTCTCAAAACCATATTATAGAGATACAAAATCACCAATGGAGAGTTAAGGCATTGCACAATATTAAATTGAAGCAACTAAAAAAGATGAAAACTTCAATAGAAACACAGCAGAAAATCAGTAAAAGTACTTGATGTCTAGATTTTAAAATTAAGTTCTCTTGCCTAACCGTTGAATCTAGCTCCTAAACTATTCTGATACTAACGGAATATCTGAAAAAAAGGTTAGCAAAAAGAACTTCAATAGAAGATTCTGTTTAAAAAAGGTGAGGTGGCATAAAGCCACATAAAAAATGTGAGGTCTACACCTCAAAAAGGCCCTCTCTGAGCAAGGAGCAGAAAGCGTCTGAATCCCCTGCCAGCTAAAGTACTCTTAAATCTTGGTTTTTCCAGGTGTGATGACATCATGACAAAAACTCTCATTTTAAAAACAAAACTGTTAGGCAAATCCAATCCAGTCTTCCAAAACCTTTGACTCCCTACCTTGATACACCCTCGCATTCAGGAATCTCAAAAGCCATAGCTGCCAGTTCCAGGATACCAATTTAATCTGGTATCAGTCTCTCAGACCCTCTTATCTCTCGTGCACAACGAGTTTCTTGTTAACTTCAGCACTTGCAGCTTTGGAAAAACAAGCTTTCACATTGAAGATTAGAACATACAAAAATAATGTGGTCTTCACTCCGAACAACTAGAATGAACACGAATATACTTTTAGTTCAAATATGTTTTAAATATCTAACTTGTTGAAAAAATAAAATTATTATAAAGAATAACATTTCTAAAATACTACAATATTGACATTCTTGCGAGCAAGTATAAATGTGGCTTGCATAAACGTTAGCTTTCATTGTGCCCATTTATTAATATATTTCAGTGCACCACGTTTAACATTTTGTTTAACACAGTACAAAAGGAAACTAACCACCTCTTCTTCTTCATGTTTTAGGAAGCATAATGACAAAGCCAGGTTATGCTCCTTCAAATGTATAACGTCATCACAAATCCACTTCTTTCTTAACTGAGCCTCTCTAAAACATGGGTATTTTGCACAGTTTTCATCTGGATTCTTCCAAACATTTCATGTTGTCACAATAGTTACACTGGCTATCTTCCAACTCAACCTCTGCTCTCTTTTTTTCTGCTTTGCTGAACCCTCATTCCTTTGAAAATGTTGTATCCAATGAACAGGATTATCCCCAGTAAGGAAATAATCACCAATGGTCTCAACTCAAACATTTCAATTCCACTAGACAAATGTCCAACTCACATACCCATAGAAGAAAACCCATTTCCAATCGCTTCCCGGGAACTTTGGCTTAAAAATCTTTTGAACCCTTTTTCAACCCCAAAATATTCTGAATACATTTCTGCAAATCCTTGCTTTTATCTGGAATAATGGTACAACATTGCTGGACCTTAAGATTTCGACAGACTCTGAGTTCTTTTGCAAGCAACATGTCTAAGGTAAAACAATTTTGTAAAACCATTGATCTTATCGCTAACATCTCAGAATTTATAAACAGTAGCTCTCAAATGGTAGTAGTAGCAAGTTTATCCACTTAAGTAGACAGCCTTCTAATCTTTCAAAATCACTCCCACAGGATCAAATAACCAAAAATGTATCCTACCACGTCTCCTGCAATCACACCTTGCTTAGATCTAGAGCCTTGAGTCCAAACAGGATCATCAGAATACTCCACATAATAAAGTTTTAGACAAACAACCCCCAAGTAACTCATTCCATACCTTCCTTTTGGCAATCTAAAATAAGCCTGTTTTCCACAAACAAAGTAAAGCCCAGAGACAGCATCATCCTCTCCAAACAAATATAACTTAGAGTTCCCTCGAATTTCAAACAATTGTTCACATTAACTCTTTCCCACAAACGCATTATCAGTGTCAAATCTTTTCACCCAGAGTACACTCTTCCTTTGTCTTCCCAATCTAGAGCTAAGGCAGATAGCTTTCCAGCTAACTGATATTCTATTTCTTCCTTTGTTAATTTATTATGACTCCGGAAATGCTCATCTAAATGTGAGTTAGATTCCAATCCTCTTCTTCTGTCGTCAACTACATTGAAAAAATTCTTCTCAACATCTGATAATGTACAAGTTAAATTGTGTTGGTGAGCATAAACTGTGCCAGGAGTGGAAAGAGGTTTGAAAGATCTTGCAATTATTTTTATTTCCAAGGAAGGAGGACGTCCATTCAAATGGTCAATAATAGGGATCTCTCAAAGAACTAGATTGTAGTTTGAAAAATAATACTGATAATGTCCTGTCTCATAAAACAAACTTAACAGAAAAGTATATGACATCCCATAAGTCACAGGAATATGATGGTAGGTAATGCCTTCTGAAACAGTAGCAGCTAATTTAGTGCATACATAGCACTCCCTTGCTTCCATAGTCTCTACATATTCATATTATAAGAGGAAATATACATTTGTGAAATAATCTCATCTAGATGCATCTAAGTGTAATGCTTTCTCATCTAACTTACTACCTTTTTTAGGGTTAATAATTTGGGGGGATCACTAGAAGATATCTCCTCTTCTATAGGACTAGTAGAAAAACACTCGTACTAGCAAAATGATGAGGATTTTACAAGAAATGAGTAATAAACACCTACTGCGTATTTACAAATATTTCTCTTGTTTAGCACCATTACGTCTTTAGAATCAGATCTATTATTAGGCAACTATGGCAGTAGCAAAATATTTCTTTGCTGATCTCACCACTGCAAGCAGCAAAAGAAAGTACACATGTTCATTAATCAACAGAATCAAATCTTCGTGAGACTTCCCTAGCCCCACTCCATGTTCTTCTACGTGCAACCCTCTTAATTCCACTGGGGCCTAGGAAATCTCACAAACTTTTGATCCCAATTAATGTAACTCTCTGTAATGTGCACACAAACTAAACTCATAGATGACAATGAAAGTTTAAGATACAATTCAATCACAATGTTCAGTTCATGGAGGTTCAGCCGAACCTGTATGTTGTCTCCAATACTCCTAGATTTATTGATTGCGGCATTTACAAAGTAGGTCCACTCAGGTGAAGAATATCCATGACTAGACACTCTTGTTCTTTTTGACTTTCTCAATGCCACACCTTCATCTTTAATTCCGCGGAGTTCAGATTTCTCAGTGTCCTCAGCAGTTACCAATGGTACACGCTCTTTAGACAGACTCACTTTTCCTAGTTCTTGTTTTCTAGTCTAATGGTCTCCAGCTTCCACATGTTTTCTTCCAGCACTTATTCCTTCTCCAAGGTCTGATTCTGACTCTGACTCACTTGTCACAGAACACAACTCTATTGTTTCAGCTTCAGATTTAGTCGTAACTTGCTCAAGACCCTCTTCAACTTGATCCAGTGCTACTTCCGGCTCGATTTGGTCCCTGACAACTTTGTCAACCTGTTCAGGTTGTCTTTTTCACACCACTGGTTCCTCTGGGACATGCACTGTCATATCAGGGGGACACTGAACTCTGTGAGTATAGGAAGCCTGGACCCAATTGGGTAGACCTTCCATTTCACAACAGTCATTGTCACTAGGATCACATGCTAAGGTCCACACCACCAAGGTTCCAGACGCGATTTCCTGACATGTTTCTTCACCTAGACCCATCTCCCAAGACTAAGATCATGGCACTGTTCCCGTAGTGGAGATCCTGTAGTTGATCTGACCTGATGAGACACAGAACACACAACATCAGCCAGTCCTTTGCAATAGTCTAGGACCTTTTCATCTGTTATATTCACAAGTGCATTTGCAGGAATCACCGTCATTTCCATCAGGATTTAATGGGTGGTCAGTCCAGTCTTTTGATCAGGTACACTCCAAAGACTGAAAAGTACAATGGGCAAAGCATCAGGCCATTTTAAGGATGTCGAAGCACACACCTTTGCCAATCTCGGTTTCAGCTACCCATTTATCTGCTCAGCAAGACCTGAAGCCTCATGTCAATAACTGCAGTGCAATCTCTGCTCCATTTGCAATGCTGTGCATAACAATTTCAGAACCTCATTGTTGCAATGAGTTCCTTGAGATGATTCCAAAGATGTTGGGAAGCCAAACTTAGGTATTAGCTTCCTCAACAGCAGTTTGGTTAAAGTAAATCTATCATTTTGCCAAGTAGGGTACACCTCGACCCAATGGGAAAAGATGCACACAATAACCAAAACATATCTCAATCCATTACACAAAAGCATCTCAATGAAGTCCATCATTATCCTGTTAGAAGGTCTTCCTGATCTTCGTATGCGACTCAGTGTAACTGGAGTTCTCTTTTCCAACAATCATTTGTTGACACTCAACACATTGGTGGCACAACACTTCAGCCATCAATCTGCATTTAGGATTCAATCAGGTGAATCCCAACAATCTCACCATAGCGTCCCTACCAATATGAGCAGGGCCATGGCGGAGCCATATGAGGTAACAGGCTATTCGGCAACATTGGTCTTCGATCCATTGAACCCCAAATGTCATCACATCTTTTGACACGAACTGCCCTGACCCAACCTTACTGTTCCTCTTCCAACACTCCCTTTTGGAGACTTTTCTCCTCCTCCTATGTATCAGCTGTAGTCAACAAAAGGTTAAAGATAGTCTAATTCATTTCCTCTTTTGTGAATTCACCTTTAAAGGTACCAACATTATGGGCACAGTATTTGCAACCTTGTCCACATACCTACTGCCGAAAGTCACTTGGACATCTCAAAAACAACATTCAGGGCACTTGACCACTGCAACTTGTTCAGGCAATTGTAATACGTCAAGGAGGTTTTTCAATTGTTCACAATTCTGGACCAGAGATCAAGAGGACATCATAAAACCACACTTGTCTGAAGTTATGAAAGACACCAAAGCCATATTGACCATATGTCACTCTCAATTGATCAGAGACACTCTAGTAAGAACAATCAATTCAGCTATGTGAGCAGAAAGCAGAAGCCAAAAAGCTTTGATAACTCCAGACAAAGTACAAACAGCATAAGCTGCTCTCAAACTTTCGCCGTTGTCTCTCAAGCTTGAACCCTCAACATAAATGACATGATCAGATTCAGGTAATAGTTCTTCTTGTATGTCTGGTATCGGTCTGGTACATACCTCAGTGACATCAAGCCAATTGTGGTCCCCTTTACAATTTTCAGTAGTTCGCTGTTCCACTTGTGGCAGTAGAGTAGCAGGATTCAAACTCCTGCAACGTTCAACTGTCACATTTTCTGCAGCCAGTATAACCTGCTTGTACTTAGTAAGTTGACTACTTGTTAGATGTTGGGTACTGGTTTTAGTAAATAAAAGCTCTACTGAATGAGGTACATACACAGTTAATGGGTGTCCCCTGACAACATTTGTTTCACCACTCTATGCTAGTGCTAACCACAGCTACTGATTTGAAACATCCAGGCAATGGAGAAGCAACAGGCTCAAATGTGGCGGAAAAATATGCCACAGGTATCATAGCAGTTCAATGCGTTTGATTCAGCACTGAGAGAGCACATCCCTTCCTCTCACTGAAGAAAAGTGCAAACTATTTGCTATAATTAGGCATTTCTAAAGCTGGGGTATGACAGAGACATTCTATTAGCGCTAGAAAAACAAGACAATTGTTGTCCCATGGTATTGGATCAGACACATCCTTGTGTGTTAGCCTCTGTAAAGGCTTAGAAACCAGGGAAAAGTTGGGGATCCACTTTCAACAGCAGCCCACCATTACCAAAAACGTCCTCACTTATTTCTGTGTAGTTGGCAGACACATTTTTAGTATTGCTTGAATACTCCCTTGTGACACCTTTCTCACTACTTTTTCAATGGGGTGTCCAAGGTATTGGACTTGTTTTTGACAATATTGTAACTTTCCTGGGGATACTTTATGTCCATTCTCAGTAGGGTGGTTGAGTAATGCAATGGTATCCTGTTGACAAGCTTTTTGGGCATTCAACACCACCACAAGGTCATCAAGATACTCAATCAGGACTGAATTGCATGGCATGACCAAAATTCCAAAACATTCTTTAAAACCTGAGTTAAAATCAATAGTGTCTCAGTATACCCTTGTGGAACTCCATACCATGCAAAAACCCTGTTTCCGAACTAGTCTGTGAAGAGGAAATTACTTGCCTCAGGCAACAGTATCAAAAAGAAGACTTGACATAAATCAGTGATAGTGAACCACTCAGCCTCACATGCCATCTGAAACAATATTACAACTTGATTTTGTACCACAGGGCAACAAGGGACAACAAAATTGTTTATTTTCTTAAGGTCATGTACAATTCTGTACTTTCCATTTGGTTTTTGAAGATGCCTGATGGGAGAGCTATAAGGACTCCCCACGATCTCCTTCAGAATTCCGTGTTGAATCATGGACTCAATTACAGGAGTGATTCCAGCAATCATTTTAGGGGGTTAAACTAAACGGTGAGGTTTTTGGAAATTTTACATTTGGTCCAACAGTAAACCAGACAGGTTCTACAGCTTTTATCAGTCTGATGTCATTTCCTGAAAAATCCCACACTTCAAGTCTCACTGTTTCTCTCAAATCCGGAGGCAAAACATCAATTATTAACAAAGTCAATAAGGTGCAATTGGTCTCAGTTTTCATAAACTTAAAGACAGCAACCTCAACTTGGATATGAGCTTCTATTCCTGCTGGAGTACAATAGATGCCACCATTACTTTGGACAGTAAATCTATTCCCAAGAAATTCACTGGACTGATATCACATTTTATAAACTTGTGCTTGTCTTCAAGAGTTCCTATTTTCACTGTGACTGGGGCACATTCTTGAGCTGTCATTTATTTTCCACACCAACAACTTGGACTGTTTTTCCCGAGAGGGGTAGATTTAAGATTTCTAATATTCAACAGTAGCATCAATATAAACCAAAAATGACACTGGGTGGCCATCTACTTTAATATCTATGAATGGTCTGCTCTAGTTTACTTCTGAAGCTAGGCCAAGCACACAGTCTTCCTCCCCTGTCAGGCATCATGAGGCTGACCAATCGGAGCCACCTCTTTCACCTGTGTCAAATAAAGGGAACTGTTGAAATGGACTATTGTTCTATACCCCATTCACATTCATTTTCATGCCCTTATTTATATTCTGGTGTGAGCCAACAACATTCTGCTGTGGCATTGGGGATTGGGGTACTTCCATTACTGGAGCATGGGGCACATTAAAAATGTGGCTCCTGGGTTGTTGCACACCCTTGCATCTGGTTAGGGTTGTTATTCTGTGAAGTCACAAACCCTGCATTTTGGACCTGATTAGCCAGATTTAAGTGTTATTTCTGCTTCCAATGTCCCAGCTTATTACAGAGGTGACAAGGAGTTCATCTCTTTAGACTATGTACTTCCATTCCTGTACTAGGATCTATTGGGACTCCCTTACCTCAACCTTGCATTGGATTCTGTGGCTGTTGATAGACATGCGTATCTGATTAGTTACTTGAGCTGCTTTCGTTTGGGCAAGCATCAACTTTTCCGATAACTTTTTTTGATTCATTTCCATTTCATCATGGCAATTTTTTGCATAGTGCTAAATCTTATCAATGGACATAGTCTCAATCAATCAATCAATCAATTAATCAGAGTATTTGTAAAGCGCATTACTCACCCGTGAGGGTCTCAAGGCACTGAGGGGGGGGGGCTGCTACTGCTTGAACAGCCATGTCTTGAGGTGTCTCCTGAAGGTAAGTAGGTCCTGTGTCTGTCGCAGGTGGGTGGGAAGAGTGTTCCACACCTTGGGGGCGAGGTGGAAGAATGATCTGCCACCGGCGGTCGTTCTGTGCATTCGTGGGATGGTGGCGAGGGCATGGTCGGCAGAGTGAAGCTCTCTGGTCAGGGTGTAGAAGGAGAGCCATCTGTTGAGGTATTCTGGTCTGGTGTTGTGCAGTGCCTTGTGAGTGAGGGTGAGGAATTTGAACGTGATTCTCTCGTTGACGGGGAGCCAGAGTAGGTCTCTCAGGTGGGCTATGATGTGCCAGTGCGGGGAATATCTGCCAACAGCTTAAATGCTGCTAAATCATAAAACATATCTCTGGCCTCAATCCTGTCACAAACCTCAACACAAAGTGTCCCACATCCTTTGCCTCTAACGTCTCCATACCACTATACAGTTTAAATGTTTGTAACAGCCTTTCCTTTCATAGTGAACATGGACTTACTCCTTTGGTTTTTTAATTGTTCTATTAATCTTGACCCAATCAACATTTTGAAGAGGCACCTTTCCTTTCAGGAACGTCATGACCTCCTGATATTTCTTCATCACCAAAGGCAAGGGACCCCTAGTCACTACGTTCTTATCGGTTCTGCCTCAGGCCCTGGAACAGCTATTTTGTACTCAGTCCACAAGTAACTTGGAACAACAATGTCAAACAATGGATTCAAATCAATCACCTGTGAAATGTTCACAAATCTTTCAACCTGCCAATACCATTCCACTGGCTTCTCTCGCAATTTTTGGAAATCATTGTTAAATGATGCAAGATCACTCTGACTCCACAGCACATGAAGATAACCACCACCAGGCACTTCTCTCAAGGGGAAGATTGTAACACCTCTCTATGCTTCAATGGGTGGCGGTTCACCCGATCGATTCTTCACCTCTTTCCTTTTCTCCCATTTGTTCTAACACTTATCTAATTCATTCCATTTCCTAATGCTCTGAATCACTTCTTTAATCTGAGTTTTTCATCCTGAAGTTCTCATATCAGCAATGTCCTTTTCACTGAAACACTTTGTAGATTATTTGCAAAGCTTTGGTTTTATTTAAGTCTACCTCATATTTTTGAGCCGATTCTGCCAATTTATCATGCACTTGGACTGCTCGCTTAGCAATATCTCTACACATGAATGTGAGCTCTTCTTCTTGATAGGTCTCTAGCTGTTCCAAGCCAAGATTTCCAACTAATATTGCTTCCAGTTCTATTGTCAGCTTTATCACATTTAAAGTCCTATCCCTCAGTGCTGATGGAAGCATTCCCTAAATTACTTCTGAACTAGTACTCTCCTTGGATGGGGTGTTTTCTGAAGAATTGTACCCAATCATCTATCACCTTCATGCTAATAGACTGTGTCACCTTAGAAATCTTAGGTGTAGAATCACTTCCCTGAGCACCATTTCTCAAATTCAGAGGTAGTTCGCATGCAAAAGTATTGTATGTAGGTATCTTCTGATATATACTGGTCAATGGGCATCCTGAAAATTCAAAGTCATGTCTGCACTTGTTCCACATGGAGTATTAGTGTGTGTTGGAACTAAAGGAACAAACTCGCTTATGCCTGAAATACTTGGAACTCTGCTCTGCCTTTCAGCATTGTTCGGTACAGCCAAATTGTGTGTATTTCTTCCAGAACCTTCAGTTTTTTTCACATGAACTACTGGTAATATAGTAACTGAGGCTGTAAGGGCACCAGCAGCACTCACTGTAGGATCAAATGGGAAACGTTCTCTCAAATCTTCTCTTCTTAACTCACAGGGTACACTAGTGGCAGTAACTTCCACCAAACTAGGAGTCATCTTTGTTGGAGCACTCGCGACATTAGTCGGACCAACAGTCTGATTTTATTTTCACTTCCTTCCCGAACTTGGTGGACGTTCGGAAGATAACACATCCAAAAGACCATCTCCAGAGCCTTCATTGCTGTCCATACTCATATCGTCAGGCTCTTTTTGTTTCGTCTCTTTCGACTTCTGAGTCATTTTCCTTTCTCTTTCTCCGTCACCCACATCTGTTGTCAAAGCTGAATACAATACAACTCCGTCTATCATGTCAGTTCTCCGCCTTCTCTGCTTGGCATCTCATCTACCATCTGCATAAGTACGCATAGCTTTCTGCACTCTGCCCTAACATTTAAATTTGTTTCTCTCACTTGAGCAGCACGTTCCCAAGCATTAAGTGCTTCACTTTGTGTGGGTATTGAAGGTGGCTTCATTTCATATAACACTCTCCTCAAATTTTTAATAATTCTCAAATTAAATGTGCCATATTGTCCGAATCTCAATGGTCCATCTCTTTCTCTGATCTTGTACCATTGACCAAGCCAAAAGAAGGCATGAAGCCCTAAATTAGTCACCTTGTAGTGACCTGAAGTAACTTCTGGAGGCACCACTTCTAACCCCATAATGGAAATATGAACTTCTCCTTTAAACATATCGTGTATAACTTTAAAGCATTTCATGGTTCAAATGTTTTCACCATATTTCCATTGGACTAAAAATAACACCATCTCCACAATTCTTTACTCCGACCCAACCACCACTCATAACACAGCACCTTATGATGTTGCCCACTAGTAGCAGTCCAGTACCACACCAACCAACCGTTACCAGTGCAGCACACATTGACATAGATTTTGCTCCTCCCAGCAGTTCCCTCTTCACAAAATTTATGCACACTTACTCCGAAACCTCACATGCCTACAAAATACAATACAACTTTTGTCTGCTTCACTAAATAATTAACAGTTTCATTCATACAAGAAATCTCACAATTACCTCTGATGAAACCTCGAACTGTGGGGTAACATCTAAATCAGTACAGTTTCTCCCTGTGCATTAGGAGCCAGTATACCAATTTGCCACGCACTCATGCAAAGTAAATCCCTATTTTAATTGTGCTGTTGATGACATCTCACAATGAACACAACCACTCAGCAGACAATAAAAATGGTGTCTTCTACACATTTTAAACTAACCTGAGATCTTAGGCCACGTCGGACCCAATAACCATTACAACATCTCTGTAAATCACCACACTCACACAACATGCAAACATCTCCACAAAACACCATCCAATTTCACAATCACCGCAAGCTAAACTCACACCTCTGCACTCTGCAATAATATCAATACTTATTCTTCCACTGCCAGTACAACTCTTCTCTGTGACTTTGCTGATTCTCCATCTCTGGCCTAGACACTAGGGTTTGGGCTCTGAGGATTAAGTATTCTAGAGCCTAATTCCATTTCTTCTCAATTCGGAAAGAGAACCATCCCCTGCAACCATTTGATCGAGTCTGATGCACTATTTTTTCATCAGGGGGCAGATGAGACGTTTGTTTTGTGTTCCGAGGGGTGAAGAGATAATTTATCAAATCATTCAAATTGATTACAGTGTAACTCAATAGTCACACATTAAAACTCATAGTGAAAAGTAAAGTTTCAAAGTACTTTATTAAAGACTTAAAGCCAGTGTTATGTAGGTGCATCTCAAAACCATACTATAGAGATACAAATACACCAATGGAAAGTTAAGACTTCGCACAACATTAAATTGAAGCAACATATAAAAGACCAAAACTTCAAAAGCAACAATGCAGATCAGGAAAAGTACTTGAAGTCTGGATTCTAAAATTGAGTTCTCTTACCTAAGCATTGAATCCAGCTCCTAAACTATTCTAATGCTAAAGAAATATTAAAAAAGGTTAGCAAACAGAACTTTAGTAGAAGATTCTGTTTAGGATATGGACAGTGACATAAAGCCAAATAGAAAGTGTGAACTTTATATCTCAAAATGTCCACTCTGAACAAGGGGCAGAGAGAGTCTGAATTATTCTCCAGCAAAAGTAATCTTAAATCTTGTTTTTTCCAGGTGTGATGACATCATGCAAAAACTCTCATTTTGAAAAACAAAACTGTAAGGCAATAATAATTAAAAACTCAGTCTTCAGAAACCTTTGACTCCCGACCTTAATACACCATTGCATTCAGGAATCTCAAAAGCTATAGCTGCCAGTGTCAGGATTCTACTTTTATCCGGTAGCATTCTCTCAGACCCTCTTGTTTCTTGTGCACAAGAAGCTCCTTGTTAACTTCAGCACCTGTAGCGTTGTAAAAACAAGCTTTCATGTTGAAGATAAGAACATACAAAAATAATGCGTTCTTCACTCTGACCAACTAGAATTAACATAAATATACATTTAATTCAAATATATTTTAAATGTCTAACTTATTGAATATACAAAATGATTATAAAGAATAACATTTCTAAAATACTACGACACTGACATTCTTGCAAGCAAGTATTAATGTGGCTTATATAAACGTTAACTTTCATTGTGCCCGTTTAATAATATAATTCAGTGCACCACGTTTAACAATTCGTTTTACATGTTACAAAAGGAAAATATTCACCCCTTCTTCTTCACTTTTTAGGAAGCATAATGGCACCACCAGGTCATGCTCCTTCAACTTACTATTGCAAAATATAATCTTCCTTTTGCTCAAGCGACTCCATTACTGTGGCTCCCTATACACATGGGAGGGCTGACTTCCTCTCAACTTTGTACCTTGTTTGAATGTGGGTAGGACACACCGGTGCATTGTTTTCAAATGGAGTACTACAGGAATCTGGAATGCTAGTGCAGGATTGTGAGGTCTCAAAAGGTCAAATTCTCACCTATAAGTAGATTAAACATTCCTTTCAAGAACTGTGGCGTATATGGAGATCAATGAGCCAAATACTCATTATGGGCCATATTTATACTTTTTGACGCAAAAGTGCGCTAACGCAGTTTTGCGCCCAAAAAATTAGCACCGGCTAACGCCATTCTGAAGCGCCATGCGGGCGCCGTATTTATTGAATGGCGTTAGCCGGCGTTAGCCGACCGCCGCTGCCAGGTGTGCGTGAAAAAAAACGACGTACACCAGGCAGCGCCGGCGTAGGGAAAAATGGCGTTTGGGCTTCCCAAAATGGGGCAAATCAGGCTGAGGAAAAAAAATCATCTTAACCCGATTTGCGCCATTTTTTTGGGGCGCCCAGACGCCATTAACATGACTCCTGTCTTAGCAAAGACAGGAGTCATGCCCCCTTGCCCAATGGCCATGCCCAGGTGACTTATGTCCCCTGGGCATGGTCATTGGGCATAGTGGCATGTAGGGGGGCACAAATCAGGCCCCCCTATGCCACACATTTTTTTAAAAAAAATTACTTACCACAACTTACCTTTTCTTCCCTGGGATGGGTTCCTCCATCCTTGGGTGTCCTCCTGGGGTGGTCAAGGGTGGCAGGGGGTGTCCCTGGGGGCAGGGGAGGGCACCTCTGGGCTCATTCTGAGCCCACAGGTCCTTTAACGCCTGCCCTGACCCAGGCGTTAAAAAGAGGCGCAAATGCAGGGTTTTTTGCCCCGCCCACTCCCGGGCGTGATTTTTGCCCGGGAGTATAAATACCACGCATATGCATCGGAGTTATTTTTTAAGACGGGAACGCCTACCTTGCATCTCATTAACGCAAGGAAGGTGTTCACGCAAAAAAATGATGCTAACTCCATGAACTTTGGCGCTAGACGCATCTAACGCTAAAGTATAAATATGGAGTTAGTTTTGGGTCGAATTTGCGTCGAAAAAAACGACGCAAAAGCGGCGCAAACGGAGTATAAATATGCCCCTATATCCTTCAGGACATCTACACAGTGGGGGATATCAGATGCCTAATCAATGGGCCTATAATGTTTCCCACAACTTCTGGATCTATCAGGTAGTAAACTCCACACAATATAGGAGACTGACTAAACCAGACATTTGCTTGACACAGAATGGAAGAAGATCCCTACATACCCACATAAAATATCGTACAATGTGTGATTTAAAATTATACAGTTTAATATACTAAACAGTTTTTATTTCACACCAAAAGAATTAACAAAATCTATCATGGCGGGGACTCCTCACATTGCCCTTGGTAAAACATAATTGAGGCCGGCTTCACCAAAATAATATGGTCTTGTACCTCACTAAAGTTGTATTGTGATAGAATCACTACTGCACTGACTATGGACAGGTAATTAATAATTCACTTGAGGTGTGTTCATGGCCTTTTCCCTTACTGAAAATGAGAGAAGGATTCATTGATTTGCCTATGCTATTTGCCCATTGAAATAATAACCCTCCTTCTGCTTCAAGATTATCACTATCTTATCACAAATATCTCTGCAAGACAGTGTAGATTGGACAGTAATTTTATTGTAATTTAAATCCGACTATGGTGGGTGTCAACTATGCGGTTAGCTACATAGCTGAAAGTTGCATTATAAAAGGGTAAGGGGTATGTTGAGGGAAAATCTTAGGTATTTGTATATTAGAAAATTATAGACAAATAGAAAAAGGCTTAATTGCACCAATGTACTGTTATGATGTTACCAACATATATGCCCTGTAACTTTTAAACTTTAACTCATATTGAAACCCCTGTGATGCTGCATGTTTTTGTATTAAAAAAATATATTTAAAAAAAACGAGACTGGTGATTATCAGGTTACAAAGAAATGAAGATCTGCCAGGTTGAACTGCATAGAGGGACTATGTACGATCTGGATGCATTGGGGTAATACCAATTATTTTTTAAAGGTGCAAAGTCAGTATGAACGTTCATATTTTGCCCCAGAGTGGTCTATAACTTAGCTCCCATAACAAGGACTCACATCCCAAAATGTGCTTTTTTCGTTAAATCCAGTCTGGTAGAGTATGTTAGCATTGCTGGATCACAGGTTTTTGCACTAGGGTTCAGCTCAAGTACAGGCATTTAGAGATACTGAGGATCGATTCCTGTCCTAGATTTGAAGAAAATCTAAAGAACCTCTAATTTTAGGCTCTGTAAATTGAAAAATAGGCTGACAGTTTCACATGGTCTGATGTTTTTGTTCCTCTTGCTAATATGTAGGCAATATTGCTGATGCCAAATCGTAATAATTTGATATGGAAATTGGCTTATTTATTTACCACAGTGATATGATGATAAAAATCAGATATCTTTCTTGAAACATACCTTTTTTTTTAATTACTTTTGCAGATAATGCTGCACTCAGTCCCTCAGACCAGTTGAAAAGAAGACCCTTATCAAGGTTATCTCCAACATCTTGGATTTCAGGTTGTGATTATTTCAAGCTGTGGTAGTTCTCTTTTATCCATTGAAATATGTATTTCACTTATTAGACACTATCTTGCAGTGTTCTTAATGGCTGCTCACTTGGATATGCAGTAGGATATCATCTGGGCACATTTGAAACCACATTTGGCACTGCAAGACCAACTGTGAAGACCTTGTGCATTTGTAGAATAAAAGAAGAGGTAGATTGTATCCCTTGGTAAACATACATGTGATTTATTTCTCTCACGATAATGAATGGGGATGCCTCGGATGATTCGCACATAGAAATTCAATGCATGGTCACCTCTCTCTATCAGTATAACTGGTGAGGCTGCTTCCTATGTTCCTATTGGCTCGACTATGCGATCGGTGGTGACTTGATTGCATACCATGAGTGAATATTCGTGACTGGGCAAGCACCATATAAAGAAGTATTTTTGATTGTATCTCTTCTTTTAAAGAATTACATGAAGACTAGTGAGAACTTTATATAGACTCTTGCTTTTCATTTGAGTGATTGGTAACTTGTCAACTGGCAGTCCTGATGAGGCCTGTAAGTCTAGAAAGGACGAAACATGTTGCCCAGCTATAACTTTGGCAGACCCAACAGAAGATGAACTTTCATAATCTTTCATGTTGTCTTTCATGATGATAAAGTGCGTGAGTTGACACCAAAAGATGAAATTAATTTATTTCCATTGCTACCACCTGGTGGATTATGGACTTTTTGAAGTGTTACTCATAAACACCATTTAATATTTCCAGAAATTGTGGGTGTGCCAGGCGAGAAATGAGCCAAATGTCTGCTTTTCTAGCAAAGTTTTTAAGCTTAGGATTGGCACAGTGTGATCCACACTGAGCTAGGAAGCAACAAAGGAACAGATTTACTAGGACCTATTGCCACCAGATCACCACTTTCCGTGATGATTTGATGGCATAATGCCGTGCACCATATTTACAAGGTGGTGTTAAACCAATCTTTGTGGCTCAATGCCTCCTTGTAAATATTGCCCCTTTACACGCAGCACTTTGCGTGGAAAGGTGCTTGCAATGAGTGTTGCTGTGGGTTTGCCACAGCGACACCATTGCATTTTGACGTAGCCTCAGATATACGATATTTAGTAAACCTGAGGCAGTGCCAAATCTAATTCCACCCCAAGGGTTGCATTAGAGTGGCGCAACAAGAAGAAATGCTTTAATTCTGCAGCACACATAGAAAGAGCAAATCGCCATTTAAAATTGTTTTTGTGCAGGAAGGCATTTCTTCCTGCACAAAAACAATCTCCCCCTCAATGCAGTCATCCTTGTGCAATGGCGCAAGGGTGGCTGCATTGGTGACTGGCAGCACATTTAGTGCCTGCACAGGGGGAAACACATGGGTGTGCCATATTCTAATAAATATGGTGCTTTCCTGTGTTTTGAAAATTATGCAGCTCAGCGCAGCCAAATTTGTTGCAGCACCAGGCTCCGCCATTTTCTAGTAAACCTGGGTCAAAGTCTTTTGCCATTTGTACAGCAAAATCTTTAAGAATAGAATGGGCCCAGTGTCACTGTTACCAAGCTGTAAAATGACAAAAGGGTTTTACCACTCCAGGCACAGTATTACAGATTTGGACTACTAAGTTACCATCTAAGACTACCTGAAATGAACAAAATCAACCCCTGCATTGTCTTTTGATATCATTACATCTCTTCAGAGAAGTTTAGCTTTGTCCAGACACAAGGGGGTACCCAGTATAGGTCATTTTTCAGGGTAAGAGTGATGCATAAATTATGCAAAACAGAAGAGAGAACTCTGGGTAGTTCCCAAGTTTAGGGGGAGAGCAGCTCCGGTAAGAAACACCCTGCAACACCAGCAACACTCCAGACTTGCTCACCCAAAAGGTTTGTTTTTCTAGCAAAGTTTTTAAGCATAGGTTTGGCACAGTGCCATCTAGGCCGAGGTAGAAAATGACAATGTCTTTTGCCATTTGCACAGCAAAATATTTAAGCATAGGATTCTCCAGGGCCATCCTTGATGAGTTGAAAAAAGCCTTTCACCACTCCAAGCATGGTATTTCAGCTTTGGACTCATAAAATGCCATCCAAGCTAACCTGGAATGAGCAAAAACAACCCCAGGCAGGTAAATTTCCATGGTTTTGTAAGTTTAAAATGTGAACCTAACTAATATGTCCCTGTAACGTTTGTTTCTTTAAGGTAATTTCTATGTTTTTTAACTCTATTTTTTAACTATTATGTCCCTGTAATCTTTGTGTTTTTTAAGAGAATTTCTATGAGTTTTTTAAATCCTATTTCCTAACTATAACATTCTTATAATCTTTGTTTTTTTCAATGTATTTCTATTTTTTTACATAAAGTAATTTTCATTATTATACATTAAGCCAACCACCGCTGTGCACGGCCTTCAGTCGAGCAGGCCCACACCTATAACTACCCAACCC
Organism: Pleurodeles waltl; assembly: GCF_031143425.1. NCBI lineage: Eukaryota > Metazoa > Chordata > Amphibia > Caudata > Salamandridae > Pleurodeles > Pleurodeles waltl. Next base: position 1,496,768,139 of record NC_090445.1, read on the forward strand.
CGTGCTGCACACAGCCTTTGGCCTTGCACAGTGGGGTTTGGCCACAGAACCTATGACCAACCCCGGATAACCTCCCCAACCTGTGCCATGCACAGCCTTCGGCCCTGTGCAGCCAAACCCCCATAACTACCCAACCCCTCACCATGCACAGCTAAACAGTATGTTTCTCTATGTATGAAAATAGGTGTGAGAGTGTGTCTCTGGGTGTGAGAGTGTCTGTCTGGGTGTGAAAGTGGGTGCATAAGGGTCTGAGTGGGTCTGTGAGTGGCTGCATGAGAGTCTGAGTGGGTCTGTGAATGGTTGTATATGGGTATGAATGGGTTTGTGACTTAGGGCCTCATTCCGACCCTGGCGGTACAAGTCCGCCAGGGCCGGGGGCAACGGAAGCACCGCCAACAGGCTGGCGGTGCTTCATTGCCCATTCTGACCGCGGCGTTAAAGCCGCGGTCAGAAAAGGGAATCCGGCGGTTTCCCGCCGGATTTCCCCTGCTTGGGCAGAACCTCCATGGCGGCGCTGCAAGCAGCACCGCCATGGAGATTCCGACCCCCTTCCCGCCATCCTGTTCCTGGCGGTTGTTACCGCCATGAACAGGATGGCGGGAATGGTTGTTGTGGGGCCCCTGGCATGGGCAGAGCAGGGGCCCCCTAACAGGGCCCCAGGGAGATTTTCACTGTCTGCACTGCAGACAGTGAAAATCGCGACGGGTGCAACTGCACCCGTCGCACCCCTGCAACACCGCCGGCTCCATTCGGAGCCGGCCTCTGTGTTGCAGGGCCTTTCTCGCTGGGCCGGCGGGCGCTCCCTTGGCGGGCGCCCGTCGGCCCAGCGGGAAAGTCAGAATGGCCTCCGCGGTCTTAGTGCCTGAGTGTCTGAGTGGGTCTGAAAGTTGGTGTAGGAGTCTATGATTGGGTCTGAGTAGGTACATAAGTGTCTGAGTGCATGTTTGAGTGAATGAATTAGTATATGAATGAGTCTGTGATTTAAAAAAAGGTGTTTTTGCTTATTCATGATAAATCTTGTTTCATCTCGATTAATCGTGAATATCACGCATGTTGAAGAAAAATTATTTTAAACCCATAATTGGACCCTCAAACACCCCTATATCCCACTCCCGGGGCCAGGGTACCTCCACCCTGACCCCTTAAGCTACTTTTCATTTTGTTTTTTCTGCCCCAGGGACCGTGTTCTGGGGCCTTAAAATGGTGGTCACAACTTTCTTTTCAGGTTTTAGCCAGCCAATTACAGCATTTTTTGGTGCGCACATTTGTGAACATTTCTAATATTTGAAAATTATTTACAACCTCAGATATACAAATGTAGATTTTCTTTAATTTCTCATAAACTACTGAATAGATTTACACTAAATATGTAGAAGCCTAATCTGTGTATTGAAACCTATCTTTCTCCCAAATTTCATGTCATTCCATCCAGCAGTTCAGGATGCAGTCGTGTTCAAAGGTCCTATGAGACTAACATGGAAAAAACACAACTTTTTCGAACATCCCTTTTTCTCAGTCCCCACTTGGCTAATCACCCAAATCTTTCTGTGCACAGCAAGAATCACCGACACACTCTTTTTGGAAACTTTGGTGATGATTCGTCAAACAGTGTCAAAGATATAGGCAAGTAAAAAAATCATTTTTCTATGGAAACACGGTCTTAATTATAACTACATACTGTTGAACAGAACTGATGCGTCGCTTCTGCTGTATTGATTGGACTATCAAAAAGACCTGCATCACCTCCGCAGCTTCTTTGGAACTACTGCTGTGCCGCACATCCTCAATCATCAGCGCAGGTCCTTGCATCCCTCATCAACGACAACACACTCTGCATCACAGTCGTGCAGCTACTCGGAACCAACACATTGTCTCACCTGCACAATGCATCCTCACCGCCAAACTTCTCATCACAAGCCCCTGTCCACAGGATTCTTGACAACGATGCAGGACCTCGCTTCACAGCCTTGTCACACCTCAGAACTAATACATTGCTTTGGCAGCACAACATGCCTTTGACATGGATCCTCACAATGCTATGCAAACCAGGACATGATGTGCTTTATTCAGCAGGCATTACTGGATCACTATTGCTGGCCTCCTTGCCATTATAGTCGGCTTGGGTTTGTCTGGGTCCAGTGTGACTAGCTATCCACAGTTGGCTTTTTGCACTTTTTGGTGCTATTTCCACAAATCTTTAAAATTGCATATCTCCAGTTCTACTGATTGGAGTTTTTGTAGTATTGGTCTTGTTTTATATGTTGAAAAGAATAATATTTTTAACTTCGTGTGGCATCATTTTTGTGTGGTGCTTTCACTTTATGACTATTTGCAGAAATAATTTACACATTGCCTCTAAATTAAGCCTGACTACTTTGTGCCGACCTCGCTGAGGGTTGAGCACAGGTTAATTCAGGGTTGCCTTGTGTCTCACCCTGACAAGGATTGTGGTTGTTGTTTGACCAGGGCTCACAACTCAGTCAACCTCAACCCAATTTCTTACACTGATGATTTACTAAAGACACAGATCTAGAATTGTCCATAACGTGATTTAGAACCAAGGTAAGGCATTTCTGATCCTTATCATTTCTACTAGCATTTAGCATTTAGCAATTGGAGCCCTACTCTACCACGTCACTTGGGCTTCTTTAGTTTAGGATTACCATCATTGAGGGTTGATTTATAATCCTGATGACTAGCCTTAATGTGAGTTTTTACGCATTTACGTTACATATGCGACTTGGTGGGAGCTGTCATTTCTTACATAAAAGATCATATAAATTGTGACATGATGGATTTGCCTCCCGAGTTATGAGGGTATACCATGGTGGGAGCTATCATTGAATTAATATAGGAGGAATCATTTAACAACTTCAGAGGCATCAACTTTAATTAACGTGGATCTATTTCATTGACATTATTTATGTTTACCATGTTCTTTTGATAATAAGGACCTAGTGACCTGCTATTTATCACACATATGAAATAGATGGTGTAACGAAGTCTGATAGTTAAATCTGACCCCCCTTTTTCTTCTCCACTATATGTGTTAGGAGAAAGACAGGATGAGACTTTATGCCACATTGGGGGGACACTTTCGGGATACACTATGCTTACCTGAATTTCTATTCCTACATACTATACTATGGGATTAACTATAAACATGCAGTGACTATTGATTCTTTTCATGTACCCTATTGATTATTCCTTGCACCCTAGACGTGCTGATCAATACATTGGTAGGACCACAAGGGGTCTCCACTTTTCCCGATGGGGCCCATCCTTGAATCTTGGGAGGGTAAGAACCTGAGCAGTTTTTAATTCTTAATTTAAAAGTACTTAATCACATATCCACATAGCACCACTAGGGATTTTTATGAGTGGTTTTGTTTGGCACTGGAGGGTTCATTGGGCACTTGGTACCAATAGAGGACTGTGTTCATAATGAACCTTTTTCCTCCTTATTTTTCATTATTCTTCTTCCAGGTTCCTGTAACACAAAGTTAACATAGTTTACCATAACTGTGAGGATTAGGTATGATTTTATAACTTTTTTTGAGGTGCTGACGAATCACACCAAGATCTGTATAGACTTATTTTAGCAAGAAAGATGTTGGACCTTCTATATTTAAGGCAGTGTAGGGATGTCCAACTCTGACACACACATAGTTGATCCTTAGACTATAGGGTTCTCTGACATTATACATTACATCGTGAACAGGGTAAGACAGACATTTGTCTCACTTCCCCTGACTGAATCTATTTTTAATCTTGACAGAGGCCAATATCCTTATTTAAGTATTTTACTATAGGGTCCTGCTAGTTAATTTTAAACAGTTCTTCTTACCAATGCCACTCATTTGTTTTCACTTACGACAACTTTCTTCAAAAGATCACTGGGGGCCCGTCAGATATTGCAGCCCCGGCCTGACGAGGAGCAAAGCCTGATGATGAAGCATGTCACCAATTGGTGAGTGAGGGCTCTTGTTCCTGATATAGGTTATTCACAGGTACTATTCTGGATCTCTCCTACACTAGGGAGAAATCTAGATAGACACATTTCTTTTGGAACTGTGCATCCTTTTTTCTATGAGGCATATCTGATGTCTTCCGTGACTATCAGGTTGTTCACTTATGATTATCCCTTTCAATAGAAACATTCAAACCTTATGTTTTTCAGCATACCCCTTAAAAGAGACCCCAAGATGGGATGAGGTACATGACGGTGGCCACCCACTGAGACCACCGTCAAAATGGAATATCATCCTGCTCCATACCACAGGAATGTGCAGCTGAAACTGGTATGCTGACCCCCATGAAGACAACAGACACAGCAATTTCCTCTCTGTCTCTATTCTTGATTTGCCAGCATTGAGACTGTTCCTGTACCAAGTTAAAGAGCAAATAAAGTGCAGGGAGAAGCAGGGACAGAGCATTTCATGAGCTGATGGATCACTGTCTGGGGCACCTGATAAACGATCAGTTGCCGTTGAATTCTTGACAAAGATAAGCCAAAATAGCAGGGCTGCCAGGAAAAATAAGCATTCCAACAGGCAGGGCTTACTGAGTACAACCCACCCCTTCTCTCTTACTCACACAACACACAGCAAGCAGTGGAGCACACAATCGCTGTGGCTGCTGTTATACATGGTGATACAGCAGTATGTGATCTTGATGGAGGGGCAAATTGCCCAAAAAACTAACAGAAGGCTAGAGGCCACGGGTCAAGGCAGCATGAGAGTTCTGATAAATGACTGGTTGAGACAAAATCGCTTGAAAACCAAAACCAGGCCCTTGCCATTGGAACCAAATCATAAGTCAAACCATGCATATTGTTACACCCCTGATATGTAAGTAGAGGGGTACTTCGCTTTGACCCCAGTAAAGTGGGGAGAAACAGAAGAGGAAACTGGCACCTCTCCTCTTCCTACTGTGTGGAGACCTGACACGGTAACAGGAGAAAAAGGTGATTTGCCTGCCCTGCTTAAAACTGTAGGAGAAAAAGATAGGGGTATTTGATTGTCCCCTGTGTCCAGTACTATCCTGTCAATTGCTAAATCATTTGGTTGTAAATTCATCAACCTAGGCAAAGCCCGCCCAACAGCTAGGAAACTCTTTACTAAGGTGTGATGCAAATCCAGCAGATGTAATACTACTTTGTAAATGACTCAGGCGGTCATTCTTACCGCGGCGGGCGGCGGTAGCCGTCCGCCACGCGGTTACCGCCATATGGCCGCTCCGCGGTCAAAAGACCGCGGCGGCCATTCTGGCTTTCCCGCTGGGCCGGCGGGCGACCGCCAAAAGAGCACCCGCCGGCCCAGCGGGAAAGGCCCTGCAACAAGGAAGCCGGCTCCGAATGGAGCCGGCGGAGTTGCAGGGGTGCGACGGGTGCAGTTGCACCCGTCGCGATTTTCACTGTCTGCTAATCGAGGGGATGTTTTTTTTCGGGTGCAGGAATGTGTACCCTCCTGCACATAAACAATCTATTAAGGTGATTTGGCACTTCGCAGCACACATAGAAGTACCAAAGTGTAATTTCGAATTATTGTTTGTGTGGAGGAAGGGATACCTTCCTGCACGTAAACAATCATCCATGGAATTTTGCTTCTTCTATGTGTGCTTCAGAATGCAGCACACATAGAAAAAGCCCAAAACAAGAAGGAATAAAAGTATTCCTCCTAGTTTTGCCATGCTAAAGTCGAACCCTGGAGTGGCGTTAGTTTTGGCGCTGCCTCAGGTTTACAACAACTCGTAAATCTGAGGCAGCATCAAAACCAATAGGTGTTGTGGTGGAACGCCCACTACAACCCCCATTGCACACCCCTATGACGCAGAAAACTTATTCGGAGAGGCCCATATTTACAAGGAGGCATAACGCCACAAAAAAGTGGTGTTACACCTCCTGTAATTATGGAGGAGTGCTAAGCGCCAGTGGAGCTAGGGGCTCTTAAATATGCCCCTTAGTCTTTAATATGAGCAGTAGTGGTATATCTCCTAATCTATTCTATTAAAAAGAGAGTGGACAGCGTAAACTAGCTGACACCGTATTAGCATTTGGTTATCTAGGATGTGGTGAAACAATACTATAGATTCTTGTAGGCTTGTACCGTTTATTTAACGATCTTCTGTTTCTTTGGCTGAATTCTTTCTCTCTCTTTCCACAGGATCCCTAAGCACACTGTTTGCGGGAAGCTGTAAATACTCAGAAAAAAGAGCACATTGATGGCCAACTAGTTAGCATCGCAGCCTGCGAATATTACAGATGTGCAGTTAAGGGCTCCTGAAACATTCAGGATTTCAGTGTAGATTGTTCGGAGCGTCTCGATGTAGGTTGCAGAGCTCTATAAAGAGATTGGTCATATCTACTAACAATAGTACTGCATCTACTACACTACCTACAACTACATCATAAAGGTAAGTATATAATCCATAGTATTACCTCCACATCTTATGGTAGATTGTGATACAATGATGAAGTGAGCGAAGGAATATTGTCATGCATTTGTATGCATGAGATATTGTGTTGGCTTACCTTATCATCTTACTGCTTAGTCTGTTCCATTGTTTGATCTGTTCCCGATTGCTAAATGTGTTTTTTCCCTGTGCATGCTTGTACATAAGCAAGTCTCAGCCATACTGCAGCAAATGTAGTTTCTTTTGACATAGTTCAACCTCCCTGATAACTTTTCTGGGGGTGTAGAGCATTTGTGTTCCTTTTATATTGCTTCATAATTGGGCATCTGCTTTCATTTGTAACACTTGTTTTTATGCAGTTCGCAACGGTGTTAATTTGAGTTACATTGATTTCTGTAGGTCTTTCCTCAGTATCTGTCTTATCATAATCACTTTGGATTCTGTATCATTTATTTTGTGGAATAGGAAACAATGGGTCCGGTGTTGTGCGTGTGTCAGCTTAGGCGCAAGCATATTTTGGGATGAGAAAGTCGATCAGTTCTATTATTTGTGTCACTTTGCATCACTTTTGTAGGAGCGGGAACAAGCGCTACACTTTGGTACGCGTAGGCCCGCCATTCGTTAACTATGTTGTTACACATACATCGCTCACATGTTTCTGAAGAGGACTGATTGTGCTTCACTGAGATACCAAATGAAAGCCAATTATCATTAGTTGTGTGAAAGCTCGGTCACAGCTCACCACTCCTAAAGACTGTATCCTTTCTCCACCATCAACTTCGAGATCGAATCCCTATACACAGCGTGTGTGTTTCTTTATGCTCTGCTGATGCGCTCCTGTAATGGCACGTATGCAATGTTATTCCCATCACTGGGGAGGAGACAGATGTTCAAATTCCACAAGAAAAATCAAAAATAGGAACCATAAACTAAAAAACAAGCATTGTCTTTTTTGCTTTTAAAATGAAGCTAATGCAGTTTGAGATATCCTGCTTTCGCAAAACATTCTTCACAGCTTTTCTGCTGTACTTTTCATTTTATTAATTGAGCGTGTCGGTAACTATGAGACCATGAAAATGTGCAAATTAAAAAACATATTACACCCTATCACATATTTCCATCTCAGTGGGTAGACACTAAGGGGCATATTTATACTCCGTTTGCGCCGGAATTGCATCGTTTTTTTTGACGCAATTCCGACGCATAACTAACTCCATATCTATACTTTGGTGTTAGACGCGTCTAGCGCCAAAGTCCATGGAGTTAACGTCATTTTTTAGCTTGGACACCTACTTTGCGTTAATTATATGCAAGGTAGGCGTTCCCGTCTAAAAAATTGACTCTGCGGCATGTGCGCCGTATTTACACTCCCAGGCAAAATTCACGCCCGGGAGTGGGCGGGTCAAAAAAAATGACGTACGGCCGCTTTTGCGCCGTTTTTTTGCGCCTGTAAAAGGCAGGCGTTAAGGGACCTGTGGGCTCGGAAGGAGCCCAGAGGTGCCCTCCCATGCCCCCAGGGACACCCCCTGTCACACTTGCCCACCCCAGGAGGACACCCAAGGCTGGAGGAACCCATCCCAGGGACATTAAGGTAAGTTCAGGTAAGTGTTTTTTAAAAAAAAAATTTGTGGCATAGGGGGGCCTGATTTGGGCCCCCCTACATGCCACTATGCCCAATGACCATGCCCAGGGGACAGAAGTCCCCTGGGCATGGCCATTGGGCAAGGGGGCATGACTCCTGTCTTTGCTAAGACAGGAGTCATTTCTATGGGGGTTGGGAGTCCAAAAAAATCGCGCAAATCGGATTGAGGCGAAAAATTTGCCCCAGCCTGACTTGCCCCATTTTTTCACGCCCAAGCTCCATATCCCCCTACGCCGGCGCTGCCTGGTGTACGTCGTTTTTTTCAACGCACACCAGGCAGCGCCAGCGGCTAACGCCGGCTAACGTCATTGATTAAATACGGCGCCCGCATGGCGCTTCAGAATGGCGTTAGCCGGCGCTAATTTTTATGACACAAAACTGCGTTAGCGCAGTTTTGCGTCAAAAAGTATGAATATGGGCCTAAATTGGCAGTTTTCAAAAACACATCTTTTTCATGAAGACATATCTTCATACTGAAAAATATCCAGACATTAACACATATAGGGTTAGGAACTGTATAAGTACTTAAGCTAGAAAAACACGAAAAATGCCTATTTAAATGTTAGGATAAACGTTGTAATTACGAAAGTGTTAATTTCCACCAAGTTTAAAGAGCTAAAACGGTGTTGAGATAATGTGTTGTCAATTTTTGACACGCCAAATCTGACTGAGTAAATCTCAGCAGTATAGCAAACATGTATCCTTTCAAAGATCATGTGTACTAGCATATACATGCCATGCTTTCCAATCTTTTAAGCCTAAAATAAGGATACACGTTATGGAACATGCTTCCTGCGTTGTTCTATAGTTGTATGAAAACCTAATGATCTGCTAGTAAAAAATTCAATAGCTAAAAAACTTAAATACAACTTTTAAAACATAATCACCTCTCATTATTCATTCCTATGAATGCCATGATGTTTAAAATGATATATTTTTGATCTGCAGTCCCCTGTTAATTGTTCTTACCTCCAAGAACTTGCCTCTTGGGCTCAGTGGAGTGCGGGGACTTGATACATCTTATTGAATTTAAAAACTAATGATTGAGGTTCCTAATAGGCTCTGGGGCTGATTAGAAAAAAAGTCCTCTCACATATTTTAGTAAAATCAAAAAAAGATCTTGGATAGCACAGACTTGAAATGCCAATCAGTCTGACTTTGGTTGCCATCCTTTTGCCTTAAGGGAGGAAGACTAGAATTCAAGAAACAGGAATGTAAGGAAGGAAGGGTAGAAGGGAGAAGAGGAAGGAAAGAGGTAAGAGGAAAGAGAGGGAAGAGAGAAATAGTGGGAGGAACTGGAATTGTGGCCTTGCCTGGCTTGATAACTCTAAATTAAGAGTTGAGTAGATCTTGCACCATGTTGTGTGTGGGCAGAAGCGATGTAAATCTTTGATAAATATGCCTCTTAATTTACTTGTGAGTCCCTAGTAAAGTCACATAACATGTGACTAGGGCCTGTAGATTTATGCTACTAGTAGGCCTGCAGCTCTGATTGTACCACCCATTTAAGTAACACTTTAAACATGCCTGAGGTCTGCCAATGCAGCTTGTGTGTGTAGTTTAAACTGCCATTTCGACAAGGAAAATAAACCTTTGCCACACCCAAACCTTCCTTTTTTTAATACCTGTAAGTCACTCTAGGTTATGCCCTGGAGAGCCAGAAGGCAGGGTGCAGTGTATTTACAACTTTGAACATATATGTTTAAGTTTATCAAGACCTGGAAGTGAAAAACGTGTAAATTCCTTTTTCACTACTTCAAGGCCTACCTTTCCGATAGGATAAGATTGGAGTTTCCTTATTACGTTTATTGAGCTGTAATTTCCTATGGGAACAGGTAACCAATTCATGTTTGGTGTCTTTGGAATTGTTATGAAAATTCCTAACAAATGTAAAGCTAGATTTTACATTTAAATTTTTAAAATGCCACTTTTAGAAAGTTGGTATTTCCTGTCTTAGCCATTTAGTGCATACAGCTTATCTCTGGGTCACATGACTGGGTGTATTTGACATTTGGGCTGTGTGTATTTCTCCTAGACAGTCATGCAGAATGGGGAGCTTATATGTGCCTGGATGAGTCATCACTGGTTGGATGAGAGGGAGAAACTAGGCACAGCTCCACTTGTACTTGAATAGGTTGTGTACTGCCTGCATACAAAGGGATTCATACTCCCTGTAGTTCATCTAGTCCGAGGACAGGGAAGGCAAGATGCCTGGGGACTTCAATGGGAAATCTCTAGAAGCATCTCCCACCTTTCATAGGAGAAACACCAAATAAATATGCCGGGCCTCAGACACCACCTCATCAGGTCACTTGTGGACCTGTGGATACTCTGCCAGAAAGAAGGACTGATGTGCCACTACAATTACTGCCACTTTGCTGGACTGCTGCTCTGAAGGGCAGATGCCCCACTTTGCTGACTTCCTGCCCTCTTGCCTGGGTGAGAAGGACTGGACCTGCATCTGCTGAACCCAGGACCCCAAACTGAATACAAGGTCTCCTGACAAGAGCCTCAAGGATAGAAGGATCCAACAATGTTGAATAACACCTGGACTCTGCCATCTGTGAGTATACTCTGCCAATTGAAGCCACGCCAGTCCTGGACCCTTAGAAGTAGGTCTAAGGTGCTCTGTAGACCCAATGGAAATGATGCATCTTATCTGCTGCTGTCGATCCTTTGGGCCCACCTCAGAACTGCCCACTGCATTATCCACCATTTGTGCCCCCAGGTGCCCCAACTCAGCACAACTTATTCTGTGGGTGCCGTTGTGCTCACAGAGACCCAAGCAACCAAGTGTCTGCCTCCCAACAACTGTCACCCTGTGAAACACATGTTGCAAGTGTCATCATGCTTGTAGACATAGGGGCATCCTGAGAGAGAACCAAGACAAAGGACCAAAGGCTTCTCACAAGATTCCATGGGAGTCAGTGGCCATGTTGGGTGCACCCCGCGCAGCCACTATTCAAAGCCACACCCATTGCCAGAAGCCACTTGCTGTTAATAAGACATACTAGGGAGCAGTTTGTCCAGGTTCTGCTCTGCAGTAGACTCTGTTTTCCTGAATCCACCATCCAATAACTGAGAAGAGAGACAGCAACACAGAAAATAAAACCAGGGGACTTGCCTTGGTGATAACATGCTGTGTTGCATGCAATTTCAATTTTTCTTAGCTTACCTGATGCTTGACTGTAAACCGCTTGACTGTCAACCTGAAAAAGAAAGAGAAAATGATTAGTTGCAAAAACTCATTGTAATGTGATGGTGTTATGATGAACCACACCTTGCATTGATCTTGATTGTTACTAGTGTCACACTCAATTACTCAACATAGTTCCTAACGGAGCTGACGAAATGCCTGTGAGACTAGCATCTATTTTTAACTGTGATTGCTTACACTGTATTCCTTGTGCTATGCGAATGAAACTAAAAAAAAAAAAAAAAAAACAACAAGTGATGGACGGAATGCTGAACATTGTCAAACATTCACCCCCAGTGCAGTGATCTTGGCCTAAATCCATCGTTTTTTTGCTGCCCATGCCATTCCAGTTTGGACCCAGCCATATGCAAATCAGTCTTGACCCTGTTCCCCATGGAAACAGTCCAGCCCGAACTGCTAGGCCAGGTCTTCCCTGGACTGGAAACAAGCATCCTGGGACCAGTTTCGGGGTTTCACCCCTCATCAGTCAGGCTAGCTTGAATCCAGTGGCATGGGAAGCACATGTAGAATGGCATTGTTCTAATAAAACTAGTGCAATGGTCAAGCCTACATGCCCTAGGACTGATAATTATTTAATGGGCTTGATACTGGATCACAAACCAGTTCTCTAACTCATTAGGAATAAGGAGCATCCCTAACAGAATCTGGTAATTGTATATCTTGGAGGGGGTGCAAACTGGCACACGGAGCTGGAATCGTAATAATAAGTCTTTCTGTTAGAAGTGGGGTATTTGGTTGACAGTCAGGTTACCCCCTGTTCAAGCAAGGACCCTCACTCTAGTAAGGGTAAAAGAGAATCACTCTCAGCTAATCCCTGCTTACCCCCTTGGTAGCTTGGCAGAGCAGTAGGCTTAACTTCAGAGTGCTAGGTGTAAAGTATTTGTACCCACACACACAGTAACTTAATGAAAACACTACAAAATGACACAACACCAGTTTAGAAAAATAGGAAATATTTATCTAAACAAAACAAGACCAAAATGAAAAAAATCCACAATACACAAGTCAAGTTATCAATGAAATATCACTAACACTGTCAGCGTGAAAAAGTACCCCGCACAGGTGAGTGCGCGTCAAAAAGGGCTTGCAAAGCGTTGATTCCACTCACGAGTAGGACCATGCGTCGTTTCTACTTTCGCTGGGTCGGGGGCATCGTTTCTTCTCTCCACAGGAGAGAGATGCGTCGATCCGGTCAGCACTCTCGGGTCCGGGCAGGCCTTGCGTTGTTTTCGCATGCCGAGCAGTACTTGAGTTGGAAATCCTGCTGCACGATGATCCGAAAACCCCGCAGCGCGGGTTGTGATTTCCCATCCTCCGTCAGCGATGCTGTGTGTCATTTTTCCTGCTCCATGCATCGGTTCTTCAGTCTCGTTTCTTGCAAGCGTCGATTCTCAGCTGCGGAGCCGGCTGTGCGTCATTTCTTCAGCCGCTGATTGGAGTCGCATCGATCTTTTCCCCGCATGGTACTCTGTGCGTGGATTTCCTTGTCTTTATGCTGCCAGCTTCTACTTTCAGGGTCCCAGGAACTGGATGGGCACCACAGGGCAGAGTAGGAGTCTCTCCAGAGACTCCAGGTGCTGGCAGAGAGAAGACTTTGCTGTCCTCGAGACTTCAAACAACAGGAGGCAAGCTCTAAATAAAGCCCTTGGAGATTTCTTCTCAAGATGGAAGGCACACAAAGTCCAGTCTTTGCCCTCTTACTCTGGCAGAAGCAGCAACTGCAGAATAGCTCCACAAAGCACAGTCACAGGCAGGGAAGCTCTTCTTCCTCAGCTCTTCAGCTCTTCTCCAGGAAAGAGGTTCCCCTTGTTTCCAGAAGGGTTTCTAAAGTCTGTGGTTTTGGGTGCCCTTCTTATACCCAATTTTCTCCTTTGAAGGAGGCCTACTTCAAAGTAAAGATTCTTTTGAATTTGAAATCCTGCCTTGCACAGGTCAGGGCCCAGACACTCACCAGGGGGTTGGAGACTGTATTGTGTGAGGGCAGGCACAGCCCTTTCAGGTGTGAGTGACCACTCCTCCCCCCTCCTAGCACATTTGGCTCATCAGGAAATGCAGACTACACCTCAGCTTCCTTTGTGTCACTGTCTAGTGTGAGGTGCTCCCAGCCCAACAGTCAAACTGACCCAGACCGGGAATCCACAAACAGGCAGAGTCACAGAAATGGTATAAACAAGAAAATGCTCACTTTCTAAAAGTGTAATTTTCAAACACAAAATCTTAAAATCAACTTTACTAAAAGATGTATTTTTAAATTGTGAGCTCAGAGACCGCAAACTCCACATGTCCATCTTCTCCCAAAGGGAATCTACACTTTAATTAGATTTAAAGATAGCCCCCATGTTAACCTATGAGAGGGACAGGCCTTGCAACAGTGAAAAATGAATTTAGCAATATTTCACTGTCAGGACATATAAAACACATTACTATGGTGGTCATTCCGACCGTGGCGGTCGGCGGTGAAGTGGCGGTAAGACCGCCAATAGGCTGGTGGTCTTTTTTCATGTATTCTGACAATGGCGGTTACCCCCATGGCCAGCCGCCGTTTCACCGTTCCGACCGCCACGGCGGTAACGACCGCCGGGCTGGAGACCTGGGTCTCCAGCCCAGCGGTCGTCACATACCACCGGCGGTATTCCAACCCACCTGATCCGGCTTACCGCCATGGATTTCATGCGGTTTGGGACCGCCATGAAATCCATGGCGGTAAGCACTATCAGTGCCAGGGAATCCCTTCCCTGGCACTGATAGGGGTCCCCCCCACCCCCAACCCCCACCCCGACTCCCTCCCCTACCCCCCCACCAACCCTGCCACCCCCAAAAGGTTGCAGGACCCCCGTCCCCCACCCCGATCCCCAACATATACACACACACATACACGCACAAATTCATGCACATACACACCCCCCCGCATTCATGCACTCATTCACACGCCCCCTCAACATACACACACGCACACCCCCATGCATGCACACAACTCACAACACTCTCCCACCCCCCTTCCCTAGCGGACGATCACCTTACCTGTTCCTGGTGATCCTCCGGGAGGGAACGGGACCCATGGGGGCAGCTCCGCCGACACCGCCACGCCAACAGAACACAGCCACAGCGAATCACAGGTCGTGATTCGCTGGGCGGTGTTCTGTTGGCGTGGCGGTGGAGCTACCTCCACTTCCCCACCTGCCGCCAGTATGGCTGTTGGCGGCTCTTCGTCCGGAAACGGGCAGAGCGCTGCCAACAGTCAGAATGGCCCGTGCGGAAGACCACCTGCACTGGCGCTCTTCCGTACGGCGGTCCCTCGGCGGTCTATTGAAAAGACCGCCGAGGTCGGAATGACCCCCTATATGTCCTACCTTAACCATACACTGCACCCTGCCCTTGGGGCTACCTAGGGCCTACGTTAGGGGTGTCTGACTTGTAAGAAAAGGGTAGGTTTAAGCTTGGCAAGTGGGTACACTTGCCAAGTCGTATTTACAGTTAAAACTGCACACACAGACACTGCAATGGCTGGTGTGAGGCATGATCACAGAGCTACTTATGTGGGTGGCACAACCATTGCTGCAGGCCCACTAGTAGCATTTGGTTTACTGGCCCTGGCACCTCTTGTGCAATTTACTAGGGACTTACTAGTAAACCAAATATGCCAATCATGGATAAGCCAATTACATTCACATTTTGTAAAGGAACACTTGCATTTTAGCACTGGTTAGCAACAAAAAACAACAAAATCAGAGTCCAGCACACACCAACAACCTGGGGAACAGAAGGAAAAAGTTAAGGGAGACCACACCAAGGATGAAAAGTCTAACACTTTCCCTTTCAGATCACACTTGAATTGTACCTTTCAAAAGAACAGAGACCACCACAAGCAGGAATAGGGATCACTGCAGGTACACCTTGAGGAATGGGAACAGGGATACCTGAAACAGTGATAGAATAGATTTAACCCAGTTCCTTTTGTTTACAGAGTTTTCCAAATCCTGAGAAGTAAGCCATCCCCCCAGACACCATGAAGCCAAGACTGTCCATATCTCTCTCACTCTCGCTCTTATTCTGAATCCCCTTTCTATCTGTGTTAGCCTCACAAGTAGGGTGTGAGTGTCAGGGAGGAGAAGGGAATCAGGTGCTAAATGTTTCCTCACTTCTCTAAGGGATCAAACGGGTTAGTGCTTGACAGAACAGCAAGCCCACATGTAACATCCCACCTGGACAAGATGGAGTCACAGAATATTTTGTTGGTCGACTTGGCCAACATGATAGGTAACTTGCAGCACAAAACACAAGTTTTGGATCAATGCTTGGACAACCTTCAAGCTTGTCAGCCTGTTCAACTGAGTACCTGGGAACCCTTTCCAGGAGCATAGGCTAAACTCATCATGAAGTCACCAAGCTTACATTCCTAACGTCCATTGCTATGGCTACTGGGGAGGGCGTTAACAGCCCAAATATTCATGTTACCATGCGTCCGGCTGTCACTCTGCCTCCTCCAGGACATTTTGCTGAGGATCCTGCTGTATGTTTATACTAGTGCCAGCTAGACGTTTTGTGCAGACTGGCTTTCTTTCCTGATGAACAGTGCAAGGTGGCATTTGTTCTGTCTTACCTATCTGGTACAGCTGCTTCTTGGTTCATTCTGTTAGTGGAACAAGACCATTGATTACTTGGCCTCTAAGAATATCTCATCCTGCCTTTTGGACTCTGTAATGCACCAAAAGCCTTTCAGTATTTCATTTATAATGTACTACTCAAGTTTATAGACCATTGTGCAGATGCGTACATTAATGATATCCTGATATATTCAGACTCATACGCATAACATGTAACCAATGTTATGGTGAGTTAACGCACTTTGCGTCAAAACAATCGCTATGCAAAACTAGAAAAATGTTGTTTCCATGTCCAACCGGTAGAGTTTCTGGGGTATGTGCTGGCATCTGAAGAGATAAGAATGGACCCAAAAAAGATTGAGGCAATTGTGCACTGGAACGCTCCTCAAAACGTAAAAGAAGTTTTATAGGAGGTTCATAGAATATTTTAGTACTATAGTCTCCCAAGTCACCAAACAGTTATAAAAAAGGTGTGAGATTCCTACGGGGGGAAAAGCTGACAAGGCCTTTTGTCAATTAGAAGACAAACTTCTTCAGGCTCAAGTCTCTAGTCATCTAAACTCTACTCAACCATTCATTGTAAAGTCTGATGCATCAAAAATGACTTAGGGAGGGGTTCTTTCTCAAATGGATCAAAACACTGGGAAATAACATACTTCTCTCATAAGCTGAATCCCACTAAAGTAAACTGATTTGTAGCAGACCAGGAACTCTTGGACATTAAAAAACCTTTTGAAGAGTGGAGGCACACGTTCACTATCTCAACAGATCATAGGAACCTGCAGTTCCTGAAATCAGGTCAGGCACTGTCAACTTGACAATTACAGTGGTCTCATTTTTTAAATTATTTTTTATTATGACTTTGTCATTCAATTGTAGCCAGGGCATAGAAATGGAAAGGCTGAAGCATGTGTGTCCACAGAACACTCAGAAGATGCATCCTTGATAATCCCTTCTGGAAAGGGACATGGAGCGATCACATCTAATACTGACTTTTTACAACAGGTACTTCAGGAATAGGAGGCACTAGACATGGTACATTACTAATCGACAGGAACAGTAATCAGGAAAGGGTGTAGATACGTACTACAAGGGATCTAGCTTCCAATTCCATCCTAATAAAAGAAGGCCTTAGAGTGGTTCCACCTGGGACACCTGGGAGAAAAGGGCACCTGGGAGAAAAGAACATGTAGATTTACAACATTTCTGCTGTCCATCTATGGTCACACATGCAAAGAGATTTGTAGCAAACTTTATCATCTGTGCTCGAAAGAAAGGATCTCATCAGGTTCCCGCAGGCCCAATGATGCTATTACCTATACCACCCTCACAGTCGCATACTGTATCATGGATTTTGTGGTGGAATCATTTAAATCACAGGCTGAGTTCACCATGATTTAGTCACCCATTTTATTCCATTCACAGACTTTCTTTCCCCCTTACAATTGGCAAAGCTTTTTTTTTTACTGTTTTCGGAACTCTTGCATGGTCTCCTGTCTGAACTAATTTCAGACCAAGGAAGGCAGTTTGTGTCCAGATTTCGGAAATCTCTTTGTAGTCTGTTTGATATAGATGTTTGCTTACATTCTAGCGTTCATTCAAAAACTAATGGACAAAGTTAAAGAGTGAACCAATGCAGGGAGCAGTATCTATGTTTGTACCTTTTGGAATGTGATGTAGTTTGGATGAGGTGTATGTGGCCTACCGAATTTGCATACAATAGTGTCACCAATGTGTCAATCAACGTTTTACCATTTTATTGTAATTATGGTTTTTACCAACGATTTGTTTACCATGGAAACTCACCCACACTAGATGCTCTACTGACGGAAAACCAGAAAAAGGCACAGACTAATCAAGCAAAAAATAAACAACAGACCAAACTTCATGCAGATAAGAAAATATGCCTTTGTCCTCAATATCAGGAAGTACAATTGATTTGGCTGCCCACCAAGTGCATTAATCTCAAACGAGCATGTAAATTTCACCCACGATTGATCAAGCCCTTCAAAACATTTAAAAGGTGACTGATGTAGTGAGGAAACTGGAAATGCCAAACATATTGCCCATTTTCCGGTTTTTCACATTTCCTTCCTCACACCAATGACAGAACATATGCAGTTCACTAAAGGCCCTCCTTGGTTGTTAGTTGACAATCATCAAACATATGAAGTGAAGGTTGTTCTCTATTCCAAAAGAATAAGCATCAGGTTACAATTAACCTCTGGTTTTTTTATGAGTTTTGTGGGCTTTTAGAATATTCCATAAAAAATGTATAATATGTTTCTGGTAAAGATTTTATAAAAGTAGAATGTGTTTGGGGATGTGTTTTTTTGTATTAAAAAAGTAGTAGTATATATTTCAACTATAAGTAGAAAAACATGTCAAAATATATGTATTGAGTTTAAAGTAAATGTTATATATGAACATTTTGTTTATACAGAAAAAGTGTGTGATTATTACTACAATTTTGTGACCTAATTTACATGCTTGTTGAAGCACTGGCACTGCGAGCGAAGCCTCAAGGCTTCCCTTGCAGTGCCAGCTAGCCTGTAAGGGCTTAATTTTTATTAAATAAATAAATACATAGGTATATAGGGACTGCAGACCTTCACACTGAGATTTGGGGGGTTGAGTCCAGCTGGACTCATTTTTGTTTTTCCTTTTTTTTTTTTTATAATTAAAATTGTTATAACTTTTTTTTAAAGAACAAATAGCTTTTTAAATTTTACAACAATTATCTCACAGTACATAAGCCTAAAACATTCTATTTTCCTCTCACTGTCTCTCTCTTTCTGTCTCTCTTTTAATCAATGTTTCCCATTCACACACCCACTCAGACACTTATGCACCTACTCACAGACTCTCTCAGAGACTCATGCACCCACTAACAGACCCACTCAGACACTCACACACCCACTCTATGACATCCTCATGCACCCACTCACAGACACGTCCACACACTGGTGCACCCACTAAAACACTGACGAAAGCTCTTTCACACCCAGACAGACAGCCCAGACAGACAATCTGACAGCCAGTCTCACCTGTAGATACAACCTCTCACACCTATTCTCACACTCACAGAAGCTGCAGCCAACTCCTGCTGAGCACAGCTGAAGGAGCGTGCACAGCTTGGGTTTGGGTGGTTAGAGGTTGTTGACCACAGGATCTGGCTGTAGGCCAGGTCTTGCGTGCAACCTCCCCAGCGCATTGGTGAAGGCCATGCACGGTGCAAGGTTGGGTGCTTATAGGGGATTGAACTCAGGGCCTGGCTGTAGGCCGAAGGCTGTTCGCTGCTGTGGTTGGTTTAACATATAGTAAATAAAATAGTATATTTTTAAAGAACCATAGAAAATTCACTAAAAAAGCCAAAGGTTACAAGGATATTATAGTTAAGAAATAGAATTAAAAAAAATCATAGATATTCACTTAAAAAAACAAAGGGTACAGGGATGTTATAGTTAGGCTCACATTGTAAACGTATCAAACCATAGAAATTCAACAGTTATAGTTAGAGTTATCCCAAGTAATTATAACTCAGCCCTAAGGTAACTATAACTCGCCCCTTCATCAGATCTGTTGTGCTGGTGTCAGTAGGCTTGTTGAGGTGGAAGTTAAGGCCACCTAGGAAGAGATCATCGTGATTGGGAAAATGAGGTCATTGCAGAAGCTGGGGTGTGGTCATAGTGGTCTGGTGGCAAAGGTACCTAGGAGGGTACTTTTCCAATCTGTGTGTATTTGGAAGTTGAGATGCTCCATTATCGGGGTCAGGTCTTCTGGGGAGGTTGTGCAGTGGATGGTGTCCTGGTAGACGCTGGTGATTCCACCTATGTGTTTGTCAATTTGGTCCCACTGTGTTGTCTTGTAACCTTTGAGGGTGGTGATGGCAATGTCCATTGCAAAGGCAGGATTCAGCCAGGTCTCTGTGAAAACAATAACATCCGTTTGAGGGATAAGATCATATCCCAGATGGCTGTAGCATGTTTGATGAGTGATGGTGGATTGAGTAGAATACAGTGGAGTTGTGCTGTGGCTATCCTGGTCAGCATGGTGGATGCAGTTATCTTTGCAGTTTCTCTGGTATTATTTGCTCCTTCAGTGTTTGTAGGAGGCTGGGATGGTTTGTAGTGGGTACCTTACACCTTATACCAGGTCCATTTATCCCTTATTAGTGAAATGTAGTAGTGTTCGAGCAACTTAGGCTGATAGAGGTAGCTATAGCAGAGCAGCTTAGACTGAACTAGGAGACATGCAAATCTCCTGCAATACCACTTATAGTTACACAGTAGTTATACACAAGTAAAGACAATACTCAGTGTTACCAAAAATAAAGGTAGTTTATTTGGGTGACACAAGGCCAAAAATATCTTAGAGGCAATACTCCTTCTGGAGGTAAGTATTATACACAATATATACACTAGACACCAAAATAAGATAACTAATTAGACATGAGATAGTGCAAATAATAGGAAACGCTGTAGAATGCAAAGGGAGAAAATACATCTAGGGGCAACACAAACCATATACTAAGAAAGTGGAATGCGAATCATGAATTCCCCCCTAGACAAGTGTAGTTTGTAGAGAATCGCTGAAAGAGTAAGAATACAGCAAAGGTAAGTAAAATACCCCACCCCAGAGGCCAGGAAAGTAGGAGTAGAATACTGCAAGTTTCCTTAGGACACACTACAAGTCGTGATTAGAGTTATTGCAAGAACCAAGCAAGACTACAAGCAACATATGGTGGATTCCTGGACCTGAAGACCTGCAAAGGAAGAAGACCAAGTCCAGAAGTCAGGTGAAGTTCCAGGAAGGACAGGAGCCCCTGCCAACCCAGAATAACGAAGACTACAGAAATGCACCCAAGGAAGATGTCAGCGTGTTCCTGCATGATGCAAAGGATGCCACACAAAGAGAAGTTGTATGCAGGCGAGTTTTGGTGCTGGATTCGTCCAACAAGCTTTGGTTCTGGCAGGACCTGGGGGCTTCACGTCTGCGTGAGGAGGAAGAGGTGGCTCTCAGCACTTCAGAGAGCCCTCAGTCGACCAGACGGCACCCATGGGAATCCCAGGACATGGAGACAAAGGGTGCAAAATGCGGTTGGTGCAGCATTACAAAGGAAGGCCCCACGCCACCGGAGGTCAACTCACCAGGTCGCAGGATAGAGTGCTGTGGACCTTGGCCAGGCTGAGCACAAATTAATTTTGCAAAAAGTGCACAGAGGTCTCAGGAGGTGAAGAAGATGTGGTACACCGGGTACTGTCGTACGCGGGGAAAGCAAGCTCTTACCTCCTCCAAATTGGGACAGCAGGACATCAGGACCGTCTGTGTCGAAGGGATCCACCACCTGTGTTCCAAGGAGCACCCTCGTCACAAGGAGAGGAGTCCAAGAGAACTGTTCATCAACTTAGAAGGTGCCTCCAAGAGCAGGAAAATGACTCTGTCACTCCACAGGAGATTTCTTTGGTCCGTCCGGTGCAGGGTGAAGACAGGGAGTCCCCAGAGCATGCACACCATGGAAACTGTTGCAGTTGCTGGCTGGAGATATAAGATAAAAAGAAGCCCTTCTTGATACTTTGTTGCTGTCACAGCGGTTCCTGGAGCAGTCTGCGGTCGATCCGAGGTCAGAGGATGAAGTAGTAGTTGCAGAGGATGCTCGAAACTTGCAAGTAGAATCTGAAGAGAAACCCAGAGGAGAGACCCTACATTGCCCTGAGAGGGGGATTGGCTACCTTATCAGGAATGGACCTATCAGGAGGAGACTCTGACGTCACCTCCTGGCACTGGCCACTCAGATGCCTCCAGAGGGTCCCCACACCTTGGAAAACAAGATGGCTGAGGTCTGAGACACATTGGAGGAGCTCTGGTCACCAACCATGGGGTGGTGACGGACAGGGGAGTGGTCACCCTTTCCTTTGTCCAGTTTCATGCCAGAGCAGGGACTGGGGGTCTCTGAACCGGTGTAGACTGGCTTATGCAAGGAGGGCACCATCTGTGCCCTTCAAAGCATTTCCAGAGGCTGGGAGAGGCTACCCCTCCCTAGCCTGTAACACCTATTTCCAAAGGGAGAAGGTGTTAAACCCTTCTTCCAAAGAAAATGCTTTGTTCTGCCTTCCTGGGACTGAGCTGCTCAGACCCCAGGAGGGCAGAACCCTGTATGTGAGGTGGCAACAGCTATAGCTGCAGTGCAAGCCTCCGAGAGCTGGTTTGGCAGTACTGTGGGTCCATGGTGGAGCCCCCAAGATGCATGGAAATGGCTCCCCAATGCCGGATTTGGAATGGGGTGACAATTCCATGATCTTAGACACCTTACATGGCCATATTTGAGGGTACCATTGTGAAGCTAAATATAGGTCTTGACCTATATGTAGTGCACGTGTATAATGGCGTCCCGGCACTCAAGAAGTCTGGGAAATTAGTCCTGGACTGTGTGGGGGCACATTTGCTAGTGCAAGGGTGCCCTCACACTTAGGAACTTTGCATCTAGCCTTCAGTAAATAAAGGTTAGATATATAGGTGATTTGAAAGTTACTTCAGTGCAGTGAAAATGTCTGTGAATTAAGGTGTGCACTATTTCACGCAGACTGCAGTGGCAGTCCTTTGAAAGGGTTTGTCTGAGATCCCTATGGGTGACCCAAGAAATGCTGCAGCCCGTGAGGACTCCTGGAGCCCGAATGCCCTGGGTACCTGGGTAACATATACTATGGACTAATAAGGGGGGGACCAGTGTGCTAACTGAAATTGATAAATGAAGTCACTAGTCTGTAGTGACAAATTTAAAAGCAGAGAGAGCATGAACACTGCGGTTCTGTTTAGCAGCGTTATAGCTGCAGTACAAGCCTCCGAGTGCTGGTTTGGCAGTACTTTGGGTCCATGGTGGAGCCCCCAAGATGCATGGAAATGGCTCCCCAATACCGGATTTGGAATGGGGTGACAATTCCATGATCTTAGACACCATACATGGCCATATTTGAGGGTACCATTGTGAAGCTAAATATAGGTCTTGACCTATATGTAGTGCACGTGTATAATGGCGTCCCGGCACTCACGAAGTCTGGGAAATTAGTCCTGGACTGTGTGGGGGCATATTTGCTAGTGCAAGGGTGCCCTCACACTTAGGAACTTTGCATCTAGACTTCAGTAAATAAAGGTTAGACATATAGGTGACTTGAAAGTTACTTCAGTGCAGTGAAAATGTCTGTGAATTAAGGTGTGCACTATTTCACGCAGACTGCAGTGGCAGTCCTTTGAAAGGGTTTGTCTGAGCTCCCTATGGGTGACCCAAGAAATGCTGCAGCCCGTGAGGACTCCTGGTGCCTGAATGCCCTGGGTACCTGGGTAACATATACTATGGACTAATAAGGGGGGGTCCAGTGTGCAAATTGAAATTGATAAATGAAGTCACTAGTCTGTAGTGACAAATTTAAAAGCAGAGAGAGCATGAGCACTGAGGTTCTGTTTAGCAGAGCCTCATTGACACAGTTAAGCACTACTGACAACACACACATTAGGCCATAAATTATGAGCACTGGGTTCCTGACCAGCAGGATCCCAGTGAGACAGACAAAAACATGCTGACATACTATGTAAAAATGGGGGTAACATGCCAAGAAAGATGGTACTTTCCTACACCACCCCCCCAAACGAGGGACAATAAGGCTAACCTTACCCAGATGAGTCTTCGTTTACTAATGGAAATATCTGGAGAGTCCATCTGCATTGCATTGGGTACTCCCAGGTCTATGTTCCACTGTAAAGTCCATACCCTGTAGGGAAATGGGCCACCTCAACAACTTAGGGTTTTCACCTTTCATTTGTTTAAGCCATGATAGAGGTTTGTGGTCTGTTTGAACAATGAAGTGAGTCCCAAACAAGTAGGGTCTCAGCTTCTTCAAGTCCCAGACCTCAGCAAAGGCCTCCTTCTCTATGGCAGACCAACGCTTTTCTCTAGGGGTCAACCTCCTGCTGATAAAAGCAACAGGTTGACCTGGCCCTCTGTTGTGATAGTACAGCCCCTACCCCTAATTCAGAAGCATCTGCTTGGACAATGCATTTTTGGGGTAGTTTGGGCTCTTCAAGACAGGTGCAGAGCACACAGCCTGCTTAAGCTCCTGAATAGCTTTCTGACAGCTAGCTCTCCACAATACCTTTTTAGGAATTTTCTTAGAGGTGCGGTCATTAAGAGGGGCAACCTCGGAGCAATAGCTCTTAATGAACCTCCTGTAATACCCAGTGAGACCTAAGAAAGCTCTGACCTGGGTCTGTGTAGTAGGGGGAGCCCAGTCCATAATGGCCTGAATCTTCCCCTGTAGTGGTTCAATCTGTTCTCCACCTACCAGATGGCCCAGATAAACCACTTTCCCCTGCCCTATCTGGCACTTTTAAGCCCTGATAGGTAGGCCTGCTTTTTGCAAGGCCTCTAAAGCTTTCCAAAGGTAGACCAGGTGGTCATCCCAGGTTAAGCTAAATACAGCAAGATCATCTAAGTATGCTGCACTGAAAGCTTCCAATCCTTGGAGGACTGGTTTCGCCAGCCCCTGAAAAGTGGCAGGTGCATTTTTCAAACCAAAGGGCATAACAGTGAATTGATAATGCCCTCCTATAGTAGAAAATGCAGTTTTTGCTTTAGCATCCTCTGACGATTTGATCTGCCAATACCCTGCAGTCAAATCAAACGTGCTTAGATGCTTGCAGAAGCCAATGTATCTATTAGCTCACCTGCCCTGGGTATATGGTGAGTATCAGTTTTGGTTACAGTATCAAGACCCCTATAGTCCACACAAAACCGCATTTCTCTCTTTCCTTTTTTGCTATGCGGTTTGGGGACAAGCACCACTGGGCTGGCCCAGAGGCTATCAGAGGG
The DNA here is from genome assembly GCF_031143425.1 of Pleurodeles waltl. Classification (NCBI taxonomy): domain Eukaryota; kingdom Metazoa; phylum Chordata; class Amphibia; order Caudata; family Salamandridae; genus Pleurodeles; species Pleurodeles waltl. The sequence goes on from NC_090445.1 coordinate 1,496,792,879, forward strand.
CTCAATAACTCCCAGATCAAACATGTTCTGTACCTCTGTTTTAATGCAATCTCTGACATGGTCAGACTGCCTGTATATTATACTTTTTACAGGTAAATTGTCTCCAGTATCAATAGAATGTTCACACCAGGTAGTTATACCACGTATGAGAGAGAAGAGGTCAGAAAACTGTCCTAGGTGATTTTTGCAGTCCTCCCTCTGCTCAGCAGTGAGGCAGTCTGCAAGAACCACTCCTTCCACTAAGCCATCAGCTTCAGTGCTGGAGAAGAGGCCAGGGAGAGGGTCACTCTCTTCTTCCTGCCCCTCATCTGTGGCCATGAGCAGGGTTAAGTCAGCCCAGTCATAGTAAGGTTTAAGGCGATTGACATGAAACAACCTAAGGGGGCTTCTGGCAGTGCACAGGTCCACCAGATAGGTGACCTCACCTTTCTTCTCCACAATGAGATGGGGTCCACTCCATTTTTCCTGTAGTGCTGTTGGTGCCACAGGCTCCAATACCCACACCTTCTGTTCTGGTTGGTACTGAGTCAGGACAGCCTTCTGGTCATGCCACTGCTTTTAGAGCTCTTGGCTGGCCTGTCGGTTTTTAGTGGCGTTTTTCATGTACTCAGCCATTCTAGATCTTAGGCCAAGTACATAGTCTACAATGTCTTGTTTTGGAGATTATAAAGGTTGTTCCCAACCCTCCTTAACAAGAGCAAGGGGACCCCTAACAGGGTGACCAAAGAGAAGCTCAAAGGGGCTGTAGCCCACTCCTTTTTGGGGTATCTCCCTGTAGGCAAAAATGAGGCATGGCAAGAGGACATCCCATCTCCTTCTGAGTTTCTCAGAGTCCCATAATCATGCCTTTGAGAGTTTTATTAAACCTCTCAACCAATCCATTTGTTTGTGTATGATAAGGGGTGATGAACATGTATAACACAACACTCCTTCCACATTGGCTTGAGGTATGCAGACATGAAGGTACTACCTCTGTCCAACACAACTTTCTTAGGGAAACCTACCCTGAAAAAGATTCCCAGGAGGGCTTTTGCCACTGCAGGTGCTGTAGTGGTCCTTAAGGGAATAGCTTCTGGATACCTTGGGACATGGCCACTACCACAAGGGTGAATCTATTGCCAGACGCTGTAGGAGGGTCAAGGGAGCATCAATGTCAACCTCTACCCTCTCAAAGGGCACCCCAACCATTGGCAGTGGGATTAAGGGGGGCTTTGCGTGCCATCAATCTTGCCACTGACTTGGCATGTGATACAGGAGCGACAAAACTCCTTTGTGTCTTCTGACATATGGGGCCAGTGAAAATGTGGAACAAGTCTGTCCCATGTTTTACTCTGGCCTACATGCACAGCCAAGGGAATGTCATGGGCTAGAGTATGGAGGAATTTTCTATACTGCAGGGGGGTGATCAGTCTCCTGGTGGCATCAGGTTTAGTGTCCCTTGCTTCAGTATAGAGGAGATTATTCGTCCAGTAAACTCTGTGGCTGTCATTGACATCCCCATTCTGCTGTTTGACAGCTTGCTGTCTGGAGCCCTCTAGTGTGGGACAGGTCTGCTGTACTACACTCCGTTCCTCCCTGGCAGGCCCCCTTGCACCCAAAAGCTCAGCTGTGTCAGCTTCAAGCTCCTCTGGTGTAGGTTCTTCACAGGGAGAAGACTCCTCTTCATCTGGAGAGGGAGGGATAGTGGACAAGGGTTTGCACTTTCTACACCTAGTTTTTGGGAGCACTTGGTCCATTGTTCCAGGATCCAAGTTTTCCTGTCCTCTTTGCTTCTTGGCCGGAACCCTAATAAGAGCAAAGATATGCCCAGGAATGCCCAGCATTGCTGCATGGGCCTCCCAAGCTGAAGTCTCCAAATAATTTCCTAGCAGACATTCTACAGGTAAATCAGTGGCTACCTCAACTTTCTTTGGACCAGTAACCCCCGAGTTGAGATTCATAACAGTTATGGGCTGGCTAACTGTGTTGTTATGGGCACTTGGTAGTGATGACCAAGTAGGTACTGCTCAGGGGCAACTACGTCTTTTTATAACCCTGGAAGTATATGACATTGATTTTTCTATAGTTAATAATTGTAATTATTTTGAAGATAAGGATTTACGTATAGGAATATTTCCTCCATGAGTTTCAAAATATTCACAGCACTCTCTTAGGTCCTGATTACGAGTTGGCTGCCCAAGGATCACCAAACTGGTTGTGGCAGTTTGACACTGGTGGTCTGACCATCAGGGTATGATCCTGGTTGTCAGACCGCCAGGAGACCACCACCTACACCAGGATCAGGGATACTGACAGGTTGGCGGCAGTTGAAGTTGTGGTCAGCCGCAACAGGGCTGAGTTTGGCATTGCCATGCTGATCATGACTTTGCTTTATGCCAGCCTTTCCATGGTGATTGCACTGCCAAGGAAAGGCTAGCAGAACGGCAGTGCTGGGGGCCACAGGGGGACCCCTGAAATGTCCACGACTGTGTTGTGGACAGTCAGAGAGCCCACCTGCCAGCACCCTCAGAATGCACACTGTCTGCTATGCCCTTTAAGGGTGGAGCACATAGCCTTTAAGGCTGCACACTGCATCATAATGGCTGCTCGCCATATGAGAGTCCCTATGTCAAATTAACTTTTTTTGTTGGGGTCTGTGCTGATGTACTCCTGCTATTTCTGCTGGTGTCCATAGTGGTGCCTTCCTAACTTCCCATTGGCAGCCTCCTGTCTCCTCTTCCCATTTTCCGAGCAATTGGTTTCTTTTTCCCTTTTTTTTGACATCTTGATTGTTGGGTTTTCTTCCTTCTACTCGTGAAGCCCTTTTGAGTAATCTGCGACCTGAAAGACAAGAGAACAACAATAAAAGCAGGAATCTCCCCACTCCTGTAAAACTATTTAAGACTTGAAAATAATACTAATCTGATGGATTCTTGTGGATGGAACTGGTGAATTTAACTGTTTTCATTTACTACAAAAGTGAAGGTGGTAATCTGGTGTTTACCTCGGTCAAGCCAGGTGGTAATTTTGTGTTTACCTCAGTCAAGCTTTGTCCCTTCATCTAGCTGGGTCAGGCCTAACCATTCTGTTTGGGTCTGATTGATTCACAGTAGTGAATTAGGTCAGAGTCTGTGAGGCCTGACATTCACCATCCTACATTTCACAGTCACCTGATGTCACTGCACCACCCCAAACAACCACAGCGTCCCCTCTTGCAGCCAAACCAAGGTCCCTCAACACCAATGGAAACATGCCATCAACACCACCCAATCCAATGCCATTAAAGACCAGAACCAAGCAGCAGAGAACTTCAACTTCTGGATCAACTGCTCTGCCACCCTAGTTGCACCCACCAAACTGGCCAGACAGCACAGATCCAACAGACAAGCCATCTGGTACACCGCAGAATTCAGCACAGTGAAACATGAAAGCAAACAACTTGAAAGAAAGTAACGGACCAGTCACCTTTACCGATACCATTAACAACTACCACCATCAAAGAGTTCACCGGCCTGCTAGTCACTCAAAATCGATCCACCCTACAGAAACTCTGCCACACCCTCGCCAACTACTTTCATAACAATATAGAAACCATTTACAGAAACTATGAACCCCCAACCAACTGACCTCCCCTTCAACCCGTCAACCATTGCCATCAATCACCCTCTCACTGCATGCGAACATCTAAGCACACCAAACACAAACACTCTCATGAACTCCAACCACTCTGGGGAACCCACTGACCAATGCCCCTCCAGACAATGCCCCAGACTGACTCTTTAACATAGGAAGAGATGAGATCAGCCTCCAGATTGCGACCATCCTCAACACTTCCAGCCCCACAGCCCCCTTTTCTGATGCCTGGAAACACACAGATGTCTGGCACCTCCTCAATAAACCATCGGCTGACCCCGCCAAACTCCAGAACTACCATCCCATCACTCTGCTCCTGTTCCTGACCAAAGCCCTGAAGAAGGCCATCAACCCCCAATTCACTGAACACCTGCAAAGAAACAACCGACTTGACCCCTCACAATCAGGATTCAGAGCCAACCACAGCACAGAGACAGCTCTTATTGCTGCAAGTTCGACATTTGCCCCCTGCTCAACAGAGGAGAATTTGCTGCCCTGATCCTGCTCAACCTCTCCACAGCTTTCAATACCATGTCCCACCACACACTCATCCACTGTATGAGACAGATTGGAATCACAGAGAATGCACTCAAATGGATGGCATCTTTTTGCACAGGGCGCACCCAGAGAATCGAGCTCCCTTCCTTCACATCACAACCTGAACACACCATCTGCAGTGTCCCTCAAGGGTTCTCCCTCAGACCCATTCTCTTCAATATCTGAATGACTCCACTCACAGACATTGTCAGAAAACACAACATCAACATCGTCTCCTATGCCAATGACACCCAGCTCATCATTCAACTCTCACTGGACCCCACCATGACGAAGACCATCTTCCACAACTTCATGAAGAATGTCTCAGCCTCGATGAAGAACCGCTGCTTGAATCTCAATACAGACAAAACCAAAGTACTGATCTTCAGCAGACACACCTCCATCTGGAACAACTCATGGTGGCCATCAAACCCACCCCCACTGCAAAAGACCACACCTGCAACTTTAGCATCATTCTGGACAATTAACTCTCCATGAAACACCAGGTCAATGCAGTTACTTCATCCCGCTTCCACACCCTCTACCTGCTCCGCAAAGTCATTAAGGCCCATATTTATACTTTTTGACGCAAAACTGCGCTAACGCAGTTTTGCGCCAAAAAAATTAGCGCCGGCTAACGCCATTCTGAAGCACCATGCGGGCGCCGTATTTATTGAATGGCGTTAGCCGGCGTTAGCCGGCGGCGCCGTCTGGTGTGCGTTAAAAAAAACGACGTACACCAGGCAGCGCTGGCGTAGGGGGATATGGGGCTTGGGCGTCAAGAAATGGGGCAAGTCAGGTTGAGGCAATTTTTTCGCCTCAACCCGATTTGCGCCATTTTTTTTCACTCCCAACCCCCATAGAAATGACTCCTCTCTTAGCAAAGACAGGCGTCATGCCCCCTTGCCCAATGGCCATGCCCAGGGGACTTCTGTCCCCTGGGCATGGTCATTGGGCATAGTGGCATGTAGGGGGGCACAAATCAGGCCCCCCTATGCCACAATTTTTTTTTACAAAAAACACTTAACTGAACTTACCTTAATGTCCCTGGGATGGGTCCCTCCAGCCTTGGGTGTCCTCCTGGGGTGGGCAAGGGTGACAGGGGGGATCCCTGGGGGCATGGGAGGGCACCTCTGGGCTCCTTCAGAGCCCACAGGTCCCTTAACGCCTGCCTTTTGCAGGCGCTAAAAAACGGCGCAAAAGCGGCCGTACGTCATTTTTTTTGACCCGCCCACTCCCGGGCGTGAATTTTGCCCAGGAGTATAAATCCGACGCACATGCCTCGGAGTCAATTTTTTAGACGGGAACGCCTACCTTGCATATAATTAACGCAAAGTAGGTGTCCACGCTAAAAAATGACGCTAACTCCATGGACTTTGGCGCTAGACGCGTCTAACGCCAAAGTATAAATATGGAGTTAGTTTTGCGTCGGAATTGCGTAAAAAAAACGATGCTATTCCGGCGCAAACAGAGTATAAATATGCCCCTAAGTGTCTCAGAGTCAAAACCAGGAAAACGGTGATGCAGTCTCTATTCACAAGAAGGCTGGAATTTGTCAACATACTCTATGTTGGCACCATCACCAAACTCATGAGAACACTCCAGACGATCCAGAACGCAGCAGCCAGACTGATCCTTAACCTGCCAAAAAGACCCACATCACCCTGCACCTGAAAGATTTTCTCTGGCTCCCCATATAAAAAAGATCTCAATTCATGTTTCTGATCCATGCCTACCAATTCCTACAGGACCAAGGACCCACTTACATGAACAACCGCCTGAGTTTCCAGCCACCTCCAAGGAACCTCCGCTCAACTCACCTAGCCCTCGCTCAGATATCATGCATCACATGCTGTTGCATCGAAGGTCGCTCCTTTTCCTACCTTGCCGCCATGTCCTGGAATGCACCCCACCTCCACACTTCACCTTCACTGACCCACTTCAGGAAGGGGCCTAAAACCTGGCTCTTCGACTGACACAGAAGCACAGTGACTGGATAGCCGCTCAGGTGAAGAGCAGCACTATATAAATGCAGTTTGATTGAATGATTGATTTGTAGGAGATGGAAAGTTTTCTCTGATTTCTTTGGAGTACATTTTCATTTCATAATATTTTGAAGACATCATACTAAATGTGGATATATTCATTGTAAAAAAATATACAATAAAGCAACTGTATTATTAGTGATGCTTAACGTAAAATATAGACCACAGATTTCCTGCAGCTATAGCAAGCATTTTTATTTTAATTAAAGGCAAGTTTAATTGTATTTACCTTAAATAATAGTAAATGTGGTGACTTTGTTCCTCATAATATAAAATTAGATATTAAGTAACTTGATCTGCAAGGTTTAGATCAACTTCAGTTGCACTATATCACGTCACTTCCTCTCACTACTGTTTCCAAAAGTGTAGTAGAATTGGGCTATGTTTGCAGCCCAATACCAAATATAATCCAACAAGAATCTTTGTTACAATTCAATTATATTTGTTATATAGCATACTATTAGTTGTCATGGCCATGTGATTCAAATTAGCTATCTCTTTCACGTCTTCAGCAAACCACCAAATGAGTAACATAAATGGTAGCTTTACTTTCTAAAATTTTACTCTATTGTTGTAGATAGTCACGTGAGAATAAATCTCTCTCACATAGCTGTAGGTATAGTAATATATTATGAAGGTAATATGAAAGTATACTGTGTAGTTTATTTGGAAGTGAATATGTTTTTTAATATGATGCAACTGAACAAAGTTTTACTCTTCTAAATGTATCCTCCTCAACAGTTCCCTCTTATTCAAAGAACAGCCGCAGACCAGAATTGCTAGAGCAGTGTGATTTATTAGAATACTTACACCCGATGCGTTTCTGCCTCAGGACCTTTCTCAAGGGTTTAGAGTGGTATGTAATGCACACATATGAGTAATAAACAAAATAAACTTTGAAAAAACGGACAACAGATTCAGATCCTACTGTACCACGATAATGTTGGATATCTTGGTGTGGACAAATATTGGACCCTAAACTAATTACACAAATTATGTCTAGTGGCACATCACAAATCTATACATGGAAAGGAGAATGAGTGCACCAAAATAATAATAATAAAGATCTAGCCACTTTGAATGCCCTGTGCAAATAAAGTTACTTTGGTTTGTTTCTAAGGCTCTCTAAGGCAATATAATTGAGTCATCATAGACATATTAGTAACATATTTCACAAAAGGCAGCCTTATTAAAATATCATTCATGTTGTGCTAATGTATCTCCTCAACCAAACCATTCTATCAAACCATTAGACATAATCCATAAACATAAAGTGGTACAGCAGTAGAATCTGATCCTGTTGACCGTTTGTTGATGTTTATTTTGTTCATCAGTGACGTGTTTGCATTGCATAGCACTCTTGGCCCTTGAGAAATGCTGCAAGGACAAAACGCATCGGGTGGAAGTCTTATAATTAATCACACTGGTCTGGCAATTTTGGTCTGTGAATGTTCTTTCAATAAGAAAGAAATGTTGGTAAGGACTGACTAGGGCTACACAAGCCCACCTCAGGCAACCACTGCAAGTGGGGGGAGGTGCCAGGAGTTCGTTCGGGGAAGCTACTTCTACATATATATGTGTTACTTTCCTTAATTCAGTCAGTGATTCTTCAAACGTTTTGATAGCCTTGAAAGAAGATGGTTCTCATGGGGATAATTGGGCACAGTTTTTTTTTTTGCGCTGGGGAGTATGCCAAAAAACATTGTATTGACCATAACTTAGTTTTGGCAAACACTGAGATAACATGAGTTGGGTAAAGAGGTGATGGAATAACATCCTACCGCTCTCAGTGGTTAGGAGCATCCCCAGTTGTCATTATTCATTGTGCAACAATGTGGGTCACCTCACTAGTGGTCCAATTGAAATACACATGAAAGCTACTATTCATTATTCAATTACTCTATTTCCTCACACCCATTTTATGGTTTCAAATGTTTGCCAAAGGATAAAATTGAAGTACTGCTTTGCAAATGATGGAAAGTATGTAAAATCCCACAGGCATATTAGCAAAACGGTGTCTGTATTCCTAAGAAATCCCAGCATGTGTTGCATTTATTACTTACATATTCTTTTTTCCAAACCTTATCTATATCATGAAGATAGTGTAAATTACACCTATGTGAGAAAACTGGGCTGATTGCAGAAGCCCCTTAACATTTTGCCACCATTTTTCACATTTTGCTGGTGTTTTCCTGACTCTGATGGTGCCCTTGGTACTGCTAACCAGACCAACGGGCTGTGCTTGGATTAAAATGAGTATGCAAATTAGGCCAATTATAATTGCCAGTATCAACCTACCTATAAGTCCCTAGTATATGGTAGGGCATGTAAGTGTAGGTACCCTAGCATAGGTAGTGCACCCATAGGTGCACTGCTGTGGCGCCCAGTTTAATTGTAAAGATAGGCCTGCCTTGCTGACTGCTCTTACACTAAAGTTATATGCAAATGCGACTTTGGAATTAAAAGTACTTCCAAAGACTTAAACTACCTTATTTTTACATACAGGTCACCCCTAGGGTGTACCTTAAGTGGTCCTAGGGTTGGGTGCTTTGTAACTATAAGCAGGGACCTTATAAAAATTGTTTTATAAGCCCTGGTGAGGTAAAATAGCCAAATAAATGTTTCCATCACTGTAGTGAATGGGCTCCATAAACTAAAATGGGGAGATTTGATTTAATTCATAGAGTCCCAATAGGAGCCAGATTTTTCGGTATCAAACTGGTTGTTATAATAAGCCCCACAACTTGCCATTGTTGGATTTAATATACCCAGTTCAGGAAAAGAGTTTTAGATCTCTACCTGAAAGTTGGCAACTTCAGCTCTGTAGTGCCCTTCTCTGATTCGCCAGCCTCTGGCAGCCTGGCCAGGCTGCCTTAATGAGGTGTGAAGTGGCAGCCAAACTGGTTTTCAAAGGAGGGAAGCACAATTTGAACAGCTCAGGACCTTCCTCATTTCCTGCATCCTAGACAAATAGGTGTCCTTTTGATTAGATTAGAAGAGGTCATAAGAGGGATTTGTTAAGGATTTTGTAGCCTTACCGGTGGGTGGGCTCAGCCAGACTGTACCTCCAAAATTCAGTTTCTGCCATTTTGGATTTTTGAGGAATGCTGCTCCCTGGGATTGATTTTTGCCACACTTCTCATGAAGTGGTCATCCAAGGAGCAGTGGCCTGCCTGTGATTGGACAATTGCCCCCCTTGCTTTCCACCCCAGGAGCAAGCAGTAATGTGGCAGAGCTGCTCCACACCGCAGATCACCACAGGGAACAAGACAAAGAAGAAGTAAGACTGCCCTGCTGGACCCCAGACCTGCACCTGAACACTGCACTCTGAAGGACTGCACCAGCTGCACACTTGGGCTTCACCACTAAAAGGACTTTTCCTGTCTTCAACTGCTTCAAGAAGGGACTCCCTGTAAGCTGCAGGTACAAAGATGCTGCCCAGAGTCCCCTTCATCAAGACCTGCAAGAAGTGCCCAACTGACCAGCACCCAGTGGTCATTTGAGGATTCTGACCAGGTGCATTCTGGGAACTGTAGTCCCAACTCTCAAGAAGCAACTCAGAGCTTCTGGAACCCTGGATCAAGCTGTGGGCACTTCAAGGACTCAAAAAGGACTTGTAGAAGAAGAGCCAGAAGTTTGGAAACATGTGGAGCAACATTTGTAAACAGCTCCATTAGCTGAAGGGGTACGATGTGGGAGTTGTTGTCCCAGACCCCAAGAAGCAAACCAGAATGTCTGAATCCTTGGCTGGTGCTGAGGGCCACTTTTCTGTTTCAAGAAAAACTTATGAAAGTAATTGTCACAGTGTTACATCGTGGGTGGCCTGAACTCTGGACATTGTCCCTGTCTAGTGTGACCTTTGTTTAACCCTTTGAGGGCTATGTGCTTCTAAGCACTAGAATTACTTTTAAACTTAAAAATTCATATCTCCGGTTCCGTATATTGGATATTTATTGTTTTGGTGACATTTTAAACATGAAAACATAATCTATTTTTATAAATTGGTGTTTTTTTCATTGTGTTTTACTTATTTACTGTTTTGTTGATATTAAAGGCTTTACACACTTGTCTCCTAACTTAAGCTTAATTGCTTGTTGCAGAGCTACCAAGGGTTGAACGGGATTCATTTATTGAGACCTAACTGGGCCTAGTGGGGGTTGGTGACCTATTGCTAAGTGTAGGTACTTTCCTGCCCTTACCAATAATCCACTTTCCAACAACCTCAGATGGCAATAAATGTTTCCTTAATAACATCCAACAAGTGCTGCAAAATCAAATATAAATCCAATGTAAACACTTATACTTAAAGGCTATTTTAAGACCCAACCTGTGCATGAAATTAGTAAATGTATAACATTTAGTAAAGTGTACTGCACCTATGCAGTGCCTGTAAATTAAATATGTCTAGTGGGCGCGTAGCACTGATTGCGCCCCCACTTCAGTAGACCTTTAAACATGACTCAGGCCTCCCACTACAGTTGTAAACTGCCATGTTGACCTGGCAAGGTAATCATCTTGCCAGGCCCATGCCTTCTTTTTTAATAAATGTAAGTCACCCCTGAATTAGGCCCTGAACATTCCTAAGGGCAGGTTGCAGAAGATTTAAAAAGGTGGACAGGCAGTTTTGTGTTTTGCACTTCCAGGTGTTGGAAAACTCTTAAATTTGTTTTACACTATTGCAAGGCCTATCTCTCCCATAAGTTAGCATTTTTCTTTGCAACCTCGCAACCAAACCCTGCAAAAGTTTCAGTTCTCCAGGAATGAAAGGGGTGCACCAGCTCTGCAAAGTTTCAGGACATTCATCAAACGGGTGTAACATTTTTAAAGGATAAAAGCACAAATAAATCCCTATCTCTCTTGACCCTAAATATAACTACAAAGTGGCTAGGGATCTGTCTTGAACATTAACACATATGCTTATAATTTCAAGGGTAAATTTTTCACAGTGCCTCTGTCAAATTCACTGGCAAAAAGGCCTAGAGTGAAGATATCATCTAAATGGTAAACTTGGACAGGCTCTGCTAACCGCTTTCTTTGATGCTCTAATTCCACCCAGTAGACAAATTCTTGTAGTGGGTTGATGAGTATTCTTCTATGAGACACCTCTCTAGTAACTCTATGTATTTCATTTTGTGTGTTTACCATTTACATGTTTCATTTGGAATCAATAAATCTGGGATATGTTCTCATTGCACCATTGTAAATAGAAAGTCCCCTTTATGAGACGAATCACAAGTGAAATTCATGTCAATGTGAGCCAGACATCTATCAAGTTAGTGTTGCATATTCTTTCATCCTATTCTTAAACCTTTTCCATTTATTTTGCAGAGAAGGTTCTTTATTTGCTTCTTTCCTTTTAGTAGGTAGGCACTTTAATATTAAATCATTCAATGGAATTGCCTCAGATTCTGATCACTCAGCAGCTCATTCTTGGGTGATATATATTCTGTAACATTTAAATAAATGTGCATCTGAATTCCTCTTCAAATTTCAGAGGTGGTAAAATGAGTAATATCACATTCTCAACAGTTTTTCAGTGCTTATCACTTGTTGATCTGTGCTTTGACCTGATTGTTCTTCAATTCAATAATGGGAATCTCACTAAGACACATTCTGTTTTTGTTGGCCCAGTGAATGGTGGCTTCAGAAGTTGCACTGGTGTGCTGTATAAGATTAACCACATGGTACGGTTCAATTGCATCAACTGACACTTGCCGTTTTCTCTTCCTCCTCGATGATGGTAACAGTATCATCATTTATGTTCCTTACATTCCTGGCACCAGCACAGAATCTCAGGGGATTGGACCGAACACCTCCTTCAATACCAATCCCTCAAACACAAGCTCACCAACTTCCACACCAACAAGCCAGTCATTGGATACAGTATTAAAGTTGTAGACTATGTTTAACTACTTCAGTTGTGCTGTAAATCTTGCAACAGAGTAAAACATGATTGATTATGCATATCCTCCCTTCCTGGAAGTCTGGTGACATGTTCTGATACTAAGGCCCTCATTACGACCCTGGCGGACGGGGCAGAAGTGGCGGTAATACTGCCAACAGGCCGGCAAAAAACAAAATTGAATTATGACCATGGCGGTTACTGCCATGGTCATCCGCCACTTCTCCACTCCGACCGCCAGGGCAGTGACGAACGCTGGGCTGGAGACTTCGGCCAAAGGTGGAAAGACCCCCACCACCCCCAACATGCACATACACACACCCCTACATGCACACATACACTCCAACAACACATACCTGCAAACATACAGACATGCACACAGACTGACCTGCACACATTTCCCATACACACAACACACCCCCTGCATGCATACACGCACTCACACACCTCCTCTACATACTCACACGCACACCCCCATGCATGCACGCAACAGACAACACCCCCCGCCCTCCTCCCCTAACGGACTATCAACTTACCTTGTCCGTTGATCCTCTGGGATGGGACGGGACCCATGGGGGCTGCTCCGCCTCCAGCACCCCAACACCAGAACACCGCCACACCGAATCTTGGGACGTGATTCGATGGGTGGCGTTCTGATGACGGGCGGTGGAGGTGGAGCAGCCTCCACTTTCACGCCGACCTCCATGATGGCTGCTGGGGGCTCTCTGTCCGAAAAAGGATGGAGGGCTGCCAGCAGTCATAATATGCTGCGCGGAAAACCAACTGCACTGGCGGTCTTCAGCATGGCGGTACCTCGGCGGTCTTTAAAAAAGACCGCTGAGGTCGAAATGAGGGCCTAAATGACTTCTCAAACGGAGATCATGTAGATAGTAGACGTCTTGGCATGTTATTTACAGCTCTTCGGCCCTGATTTATATTTTTTCATGCAAAACTGTGCTAATGTAGTTTTGCGTGAAAAAGTATTCCTCCGGCTAGCGGCATTCCAAGTCGCCAGCAGGGCATCATATTTATGGTATGACGGAGGCCGGTAGTACAGCACGGCTAGCATTCTGAAAAAGGACGCTAGCCTGGTGGGGGAGGCGTAGGGGGAACTGGAGGCTGTGCATGAAAAGAAGACACTAGTCTGGTAAGAGGCATAAAAATGTCTCTAACCAGACTAGTGTTATCCTTTGATGCACAACCCCCATGGACATGACTTCTGCCTTAATAAAGACAGGAGTCATGCCCACCACCCCAATGGCCATGCCCATGGCACATTTGTCCCCTGGGCATGCCCGTTGGGCCCACTGTCATGTAGGGGGGCCCAAGTTAGGACCCCCTATGGCACTTAAAAAAATAAATCATTTCTAGTCTGACTCCCTTGTCATTGCACCCAGTGAATATTCTACAAATGTGAGTTTGGGATGCTTGCTTTAGTTGTATCTAGCAAGGATGGTACTGGTGTCACTAAAATATCTTTATCCTTAAGATTATCAAATACCAAAGTTGCTGTGCTGCGCTATATTGTTTGAGAGGGAGAGAGGAGGAAAGCTACTAAGATATGGTACTATCCTGCTCTCTCTCTCTAAAAGGGCCTAGTGCTGTGCACACACCTCTGCATCATAGTGCAAAAGTGGCTGTGTTATGTCGATCATGTTTTTTGTCCTTGAAACTCAAAACTTTTCCCGCTTCTGCTGTGTGCTGTTCAGTGAAGAAATAGCAGAAAAAGCAGTTCTCTTTTATAACTGTCTCAAATTGGCATTTTTGTTTCATGCAACTATTGTTAATAGATAGGGTTTAGCCTAAACAAACATGGGTGGTTGCATGGGAAAGCCTATTTACCATCAATGTAGTGGCTACTCGATGCATAGTCACAAGTTTAGCACTGGAAAGTAAATCCAAAAATCATTTTGTGCAGGATTGTGTATTTTTTTGTGACATAACTCAGCTGAAAGTGTTTATAGATTTGGGTCAAAAAGCACTAACATTTTGCATTCATCTAAAAACTTAGGCATTTCTGAGCTCCATTTTGTTGGGATAGAACCTGTTGAAAGTAAAGCCTTTCACAAGGAGCAGGAGGAAGTAAATAAGCACTGAGATATCAATGCAGTTAAAAATACAGTTATGCATGTAAGGGAGAAATAGGCTTTTAACAATCTGAAGCATAATGTGTGTATAAAAGGGCTAAAAACAGGTAAAGTGGGACGTCTGCATAAGTACAACTTACCATTTCCACATCTGTTAACTTTTTCTGTCCATTTTCCCAGTTGCCCAACAGCTCCCTAAATTTAAAATAGTTAACATTTTGGTAGTCAAAAAGTGTGCACTGAGGTGATTGTGTTCCCACAGAGGGACACCTGTGGAGGATTGGCATCTGGCACCATAGACAACCCCTGCTGTGCACAGGCAAATGCTGTGCAAAACCGGAATTGGCTGCTAACAGAGTTGGATATAGGACCTGACCATGAGGCCAGGCCTTTTGGTTGACCCCCACTGTGCATGGCCTAAAGCTATGCACATCTTGGTTGGGTGCTCGCAGGCGGTTTGACACTGGGTGAATTTACATTATGATTGTAGAACTCCAGAAGTTATGGAAAAAAATAAAGGTGAAAGTAACATTATAATTAGGTATTGGAAAGAAACAAGGACTAATGTTAAAATGAACAAAAGCAGTGAAATACACCAGTTATAGTTTGGTCAAGTAAATGTAACTTGTTCACCATCATGTCAAGCTTAAGACCTCACAGATTACATCGCACGTCATGTTAAAGCATGACATCATTGATGATATCAGTTGATGGAAAATTATTATATTATTTTTTCTATGAAGCTATAGTTAGGTGAGCGTTTCCAAGGCAAGGCATGTTTTTATTTCTTAATAATTTGGCACCATTTCACATGTCTGCATGAATAAAGTTTATTGACTGGCTTCTTCGCAGGGTGTTTTGCACTGATCCTCATAAGAAAGTTTCCTTTCAGATACAGAAATAAACAGCTGAACAGATTCACACTAAATTTTGCACAACGTTAGAACTTTACTTAGAAAGCATGCTATTAGTGATTTGGTGTAAATCCATTCAGCCATTTTGGAGAACTCAGCATTTAAAAAGGGACTAGAGTTGGGCATGAAGGGCTTAACCCCCAGAAAAAGTTAATGATAACTTGATGGTTAGTAACATGGTATTCCCATTGTACAAAAAATGAACAAATACTGTAACTCAATTGCTCAAGGAACCTTTTTCTCCTGTCAGCTATTTCAGTACAACACAACCAGTCCCACAACACTGAAATTATCTGATTGACTTCAGAGGTGCTAGGTCCTAAGATCAACTTTTGCTGTCCGGGGCTTTTTTAGTTTTTAACATTTTTAATTGTTTCCTGGATTGTTTTGCTTTTTTGATGATTAACTGAAAAAAACAAAACAAAAAGAAACAATGGCATCAAAGTTTGTGGACAGAAACAAATGCAAAGCTGTAGCATTCTGCTTGCCCACAAATAATATTTTGGAGAACTGAGTACAATATAACCCTATTGTTAAATATCTATGGTTGAAGTTGGATTGTTAGTGGACAAGAACTTTCTATGAAACAGGATCACCAGGTTGCAGACTGTGCTCTTCTCCGGTCTCTCTGTCAGAAACCCCCTCAGAGGCCAGGTGTCATGCAGTAGATAGTAGGCCTAACTGTGGTGGCTGAGGCCTTTTACAATGAAGTCCCAGGCCCAGTCTTTAATGGATCCTGTGCAACTGGGCCAAGTATCCCTTCTGCACTTGACTTTCACTGGTATTTGTGGACACGCAATCAAAATCTTCATCAGGGGTGGGGAATTGTAGATACAGGCAAGTGAACAAAACCTGTTAGTCAAAATCCAAGCACTACAAACAATAAATCACTATCCACTCAAACAATTTTATGATAAAAAATAAGTATTTAATTTCTAACGCTTCATATGCAAAAGAATATAAATATTCAGAAGCAACTACACAATCCCCTTGACGTCAGAGGTTTAGTAATTGTAAGGCAAACCCCTGTCTCAATCTCTTCCTTGTAATGTGTTTTGGGTCATTTCCCATTCACTGTTGAATGCATCCAGGAAATGCTCACGAATAGGCCATACTCAAGAGGGCCCCTTTGACTCTTCAGGAATTAGTCAAAAGTGTCTACGGAGACAAAGCACTATTAGCGGTGAGTCCCCCAGAACCCAACAGGCCCAGTTCAAGTCTTACCCACTCCTGCTTCACCAAAGTCTTTATCTGCATTGCAGTGGGTGCCCTCAGTTTGAGCACCTGTGACATCTGATCCTGCTCAGAGATCTTGGCTGCTTGTGGCATATGTTAAAGCACCCTCCAGCCAGGCTCTCTCCCCTGAGGGGTGCTGCTGGAGTATTCCATTTATTAAAGTTTCTTCTAGCTTACAAAAACATGGTATGTCAGCCTTTCCAAGTGGGGAAGTAATACTTCCTTTAGCTCAAACAGCGTCCTATGCAGTCCTTGGTGGTGAATCAGGGACCAGTTCTCTTGCTGTGCGGGCTTTACCTGCTGAAAGCAACCTCAGTCTTTCCTTAGGTGATGGCCCCAACTTCTTGGCAAAGCTGGTACCAGCCACCCCTCCTACATGCGGGGTTGCGGAGGTACTTTATAACTTGGCTGCAGACTCCTGCCTATATACACCTACACCATATAGGTTATGAGTCTCTGCATTCTCACAGTAGCAACTTCATTGGTCGCACCTTCTGGCATATGGGGTCAATGCAGTGAAAGGGCTTGGCTCAGCCCACAATGGCCCTCCACTAGCATACAGGAGCAGGACCTGCACACAGTCAATGACCTGATCGGTGCACAGCCATTCCTTCACATTACACTAAGGGAGTCCTCTCAGCAGGGCTCCTTACTGGACCCTACTACCTCCAATGCTCTTGTCTTCCTCACAGGCCACACTGATCTTGGCAAGGATGTAGGTGCTGGTACGACATGCTCTAGGGCAGGTGGTCTTGCTTTCAATGAATGATGTACCCTCACCCAGCAGGTAGACCAACAGGCCTTTGCCCCAGTACTGGTCACACACAGAAGCCTTGCAGAACTTTTCCGCCTCCCACAGCCCATATGGCTGTTTGGCAGATGACAAAGTTTGGGTCTCAACTTCCACTTTTTATAGTACATTTCCAGACAACAACATGTGGTTGAAGGTTTGAGTCTTTGAAGTTTTATGTTGAAGTTCTGCTTCTTTTGAAGGGTGCACATCTCCCTTTCTTCCCTCTCCTTGAAGATATGTCTGCCACAGAAGGCAAGACTTCAAAGCTGATTGACTCACATCACAATTCATGTAAGTTAAAAGAGTTCACACCTGGATGTCAGCCACAGTGATATGGCCATCAAATGGTTAATCTGTGGTTCCCAGCCCTACTCTTTATGATTCTTTATCAGCCCCAATTCCTTTTTGAGATGTGCCTAGGTCCCGGAACTTATGATTTATCACTATATTAAAGAGCAATCATTTGAAATGTAAGAGGGTTCACTCTCTCCTTCTCTCTCTCTCTCTCTCTCCCTCTATCTCTCTCTATCTCTCTCGTGCTCTCTTTCTCTCTTTGTCTGTCGCCCTCTCTCGCTCTTCCTTCAATGTGTCCCATCCAGCTCCCAGGAATGCAACAATAAACAAATCTGTCAGGGGGATTCCTCTACTTCTCATGTTCTCTCCAGGCAGACCTGGAATTCCCAAAATGGAACCCAAGGTCCTCCATGTAATGTATCATTGCAAGCAAACTGAACTCAGTGTATGTCCACAGCACACGTCTTGTCCAGCACTGCTATCTCCATACATTGGGACAGACACCGATATATTCAGCACTCATATTCAATCTGCATGCACTGTTCAGTACTGTAGCCTTTCTGTATTGTACTAGGATGTGTTATTCACAAACACACACAGTGCCAGCACCCACTCTCACCATATGCGTGGTGCACAATGCTTCATCCGTCATGTATTCTTCTTCACTCAAGCACATGCAGGCTACGCTCCTGTGATAAAAGGAAACTTTTCACTGCTACTGATTACTAGATGGTATGATGCCACCACGTATGTGCTGTTTAACGTTTGGTGAAAGAAGTAGCCTTCCACCACTATGAGGGTCTGGCTTTGGGTGCCCCTCCCAGGCACAAGTCTACAATCTGTGAGACAAGCCTACCTCATGGCACACAAGAATGATTAGTGTTTACCTATGACCATGAATCATCATTAGAGATGTAGACAAGAGTACAGTTGAGCACCAGGGCAAGGGTACACATATTTAACCATGCAGAGGACTTTTTCATCTTAATACCCTCATCTTGTTGTTGTTTCAGCTGCAGCATTCAACTTCCATTTATGCCATGCATTTCAGTGCTTTAGCACACCAGAAAAAACACATGAGTACCTCTCCTGAACTCCTTCTGGCACATGTTGCCTGTGACCAATTTTGCAGACACCTTCTTTTCGCTAAGTGGTATGAAGAAGAACTCCTGTACAACCGACTCAGGAGAGGACCTTGTCTGCTGTTTCTCGTTCTTAAGGATCTCCACATGCTCTCTGGTCTCTTCCTGATACCATTCTGCTAACTACTTTTGATGTAATATCCCAAAAAAGAGATATGTCCAAAGAATCAAGGGCAGATTCTATAGGATGTGAAAAAGAGATGTCAAAATCCCTAATGCTAGAAATTGAGCCGGAACTACTTTAAAAAAAAAAAAAAAAAAAAAAAACACACCACAGACACACACAAATTACTTTCCCCATTTTAATACCCATAGAAATCTTTGCTCTTCTATACAGGGAAAACGCTGAACAGAATTACACCTAGCAGGGCCTGACAGTAGAGCTTAGTCAGGGAAGTACCTTTCCTTGGATTGGTGTAAACCCTTTCAGAAGTTTTTCAAAAAATTGCATTTTTGAGAAAAAACCTCTTTGGACATGTTTTCATGGGCTTTCTGCAGGCCAAATTTTAAAAATAAATAAATACATCTGATAACTGAGGGAGATTGTTCTCACTTGGTGCATTTGCGGTTAGCGGACCTAAACCAGGTCTGTAAACCGAAGCTTTCTAATTGACTTGCCCTAATTTTAAGAACAATTTTGCTTCTTTTAATTAAAGAATTCAGCAGACAGTGCAGCTGCAGTTAGCACTAGATCGGGAGAAAAGCATATGTTCTTTTCTTCAAATCGTTTCGCTGTTTGACAAGTCTTGGAAAATTTAACATATGAGTTGTTTGGTGTTTGATTTTTAGTGTTAAAATGAGTGTATATTTGGTATTAATACGCAGAAATTTGGCTACACTAAAACAATAGTTAATGGCGACATCACTGCATATATTGAACATGTATCACATAACGAATGATTTTATACATTTATTTCCAAAGGAAGCAAAAGACTTTTACACTTAAAATAATACTACTACAGTGTGAGTCACAACTTTCATAAGCTCTCTTCGGTAGACATAATAAGATCCACATTCAGCTAATATTATATTTCTGTGCATGACTAACAAACTAACCATTAGTATACCAGCGAATACATTTACGTATTCCACTCTTTAATGAAGGTAAAAAAAATGAAGCTGTAAATCCCTTTCAGATATGATTTCATCCGATTAAAAAACGATCTTCCTTTGTAGCTTACATCCTCCTTTAGTGTAGAATACATTCATACTGGGAGCTTTGAATTACTGTTTTTTTGTAAGATTCCTCTTAGTTTCCAGAAGTAATATAATTTTTGTAATTGGTTCGTTGTTGATTTAAAACCAGTCTGTTTTAGGACATAATAAACTCATGGCATGCTGTGTTACTTAATTTGAGATGAACAATAAATACATCCTGCATGTTGGATTTGACACATCATTAAGTTACGACGAACCTTGATGACATTATTTTGGCAAAGGTGTCCATAAGCAATTGTTAGTTTATAAACCGACATATTGAATGCATCTGAACATAAAACAGTAGATGAAGCTGTTAAGTGAGGAAATAACCTGAATTTAAATACACATTTTAGTGTTATGGAACTTGGTCAGGAGAGGTGGCACAACACAATAACTGAAATAATTAGACCTGACAGCAGTAGGGTGGTCTTCCCCCAAACATTTTGCCTGTTTGTCTCACATTTTTCTGATATATTTTCATTGGCCTTAGGACTCTGATAACTTTACCACTGCTGAGGAGTGCTAAAGTGAATGTGCTCTCTCCTCTAAACATGGTTTGATTGATACATCCATAATTAGCATATTTATTTTACTTATAGGTCCCTATAAAAGTGCACTACATGTGCCCAGGGCATGTGCCTTAAATGCTTCTAGTGGGACTGCAGCACTCCTTGTGCCACCCACTCAAATAGCCGTTAAACATGTCTGAGGCCTGCCATTGCAGAGCCTGTATGTACAGAGTACACTGCCATGTTGACCTTGCATTTAAAGCCTCTTGCCAAGCCTTAAATTCTCCTTTTATTACACATAAGTCACCTCTAAGGTAGGCACTAGCTAGCCCATAGGGCAGGGTGCTATGTAATTAAAAGGCAGGACATATAGATTGCAGTTTTACATCTCCGAGTGGTGAAGAACTTTCAAATTTGTTTTTCACCACTGTGAGGCCTACACCGCTCACAGGTTAACATTGAGGATCCCTTATTACATTTAATAAGGTGTGATTCCTAATTGAGAAGAAGTAGATATGCCATGTTTAGTACTTATGGAATTGTAACAACAAATCCTTTTTAATGGGAAAGTCAGATTTATTGTTACAAATTTGAAAATGCCACTTTTAGAAAACTGGCATTTTCCTGCTCGTAGCCCTGTGTGGCTGTAGCCTGGGTCCAATACACGTCTGAGCTTGGTGACATCTGGCCTTTGTGCATTCCCTCCAGGCAGTCACAAACAAAAGGAGCTTAGGTATGACTAATGGGCCATCAATATACAGATGGCCCATCGTGGGCAAAATGGGTGAGAAGAGCTGACACTAACACCTGAATAGGTAAGTGTCCTTTTTCAACGCAAAGGGCTGCATAAACCCCTGTTGTGAATCTGGAGCTAGGGCAAGAAGAAAGGACCTCTGTGCACTTAAAAGATTCTTCTTTGAAGTCACCCCCACTTTAAAGGCATAACTGGGTATAAGTACTAAACTTCTGACCCTATCAAATAAGCACACTGTTGAACCTGTGAAGAACTCTGCTAGGAAGAAGAACTGCTGTGCTGCTATAAGGACTGTCACTATAGACTGTTGCTCTGGAAGAACTGCTTTGTGTTGTGCCCTGCTGCTTGCTGCCCTCTGCTCTGCTGAAGAAGGAAAGGACCCATCTCACTTCAACCCAGAGTGGCTACAAGGGCTTGTTGGCTTGCCTCCTGTTCTGAAGTCTCAGGGACATCAAAGAGTTCTTCAATCTACAAATTGCACCTTGATTTTGCTTGCTGCAAGTCTTTTTCTGCTAAGTGGGGCCTGCTTAGTCCAGGGACCTTGGGAGTGAGTATAAAGTGCTGCAACTACTAGAACCCACACATTTTCATCAGTACCTGTGCATCTTTGCCATTGTATGGAAAAATACAGCACGTCACACTCGGAACAGCCGCATTGCTTCTGGAACCACTGTTTCTGACTAATGCACCGCCGAGTAGAGAAGATCGACACATCGCTGCAGTTTCATGGAGAAATCAGGCGCAATACACCAACTGCTTGGGGATGATTGATGCATCTTCTGCTGCAACAAGGATTAAGGTGCTGACTGCTCTGTGCTAAGATAAAAGAAGTGAGCACAGGTTAATTGTTGGTGTGTATCTGACCTACCTTGAATATGATTGTGGTTCCAGTTTGGGCAGGGTACTTTCTTCTGACAACTAGAAACCCAAATCCGAACAGAGGTTAGGACAGAAAATAATTTCCAAGTGGGAAAAGAATAGTAAAGCAGCAACAAAGCATTGACCAGGGGTCAATAGGAAATAGACATGATTCTAAAAAGGATTCAAAAGATACGGGGCCATTGATTCTAGGTATATAGAACAGTGCTACCAAAGCAGGAAATGTATCCCTCTGCCTGAACCGATAGAATGTCAAAGTTAGACAACTTCTTAAAGCCAATACTTTTTATTTAAATATGGAAGCTGCAGACAAAAAAAGGTGAAGTTCTAGAAGCCATTTTTAAAACACAATTTGGCTTTCCCACATTGCAATCTAAAACATCACAATAATAAAATAAATGGAAAACACAAAATTCTTCCAACAACAGTTTTCCCTTTAGATTAATGATAACAGGTCTGTACAGTCCAAAAGTTATTCTTCGAAATATGTAATACCCTGCACAAAATAGTCTCAATTCTATTGTTACAGGCAATGTGTGGCGGGGATTTAAGTGTTTCGAGGGAAGGTTGATGGTCTGAGTATGCATTAGAAGGGTTAGAAGACCATCTGCAGCAAAGATAATGCAAGTCACCTCTTGGTTTTTTGGCCTTACAAAAGAACTCAGCTTTCGGTTTCAATTCCCTATATGCACACAGAACAGAACTCCTCTGTTAGAAATGGGGTCTTTGGTTGGCAGTCAGGTTACCCCCTATCCAAGCTAGGACCCTCACTCTAGTCAGGGTAAGTCACACACAATCCAAATTATCCTGTGCCCACCTTCTGGTAGCTTGGCACTGAGCAGTCAGGCTTAACTTAGAAGGCAATGTGTAAAGTATTTGTGCAATAAACCATAAAATAACACAATATAGCACCACAGAAATACACCACACAGTGTTTAGAAAAATATATAATATTTATCTGGATATTTGCAGGTCAAAACGATAAAAGATGCAATAAGAAATTGTAAAGATATCACTGGGAAGTGATATAAAGTGTCTTAAGTCTTTAAAAAGCAAACAAAGGGGGTGATTCTCAACAACAGGCTGGCGGTGCTCCGCCGGGCATTCTGACCGCGGCGCTACAGCCACGGCCAGAAGCGGAAAGCCGGCGGTGTACCGCCGACTTTCCGCTGCCCATGGGAATCCGCCATGGCGGCGCAGCTTGCTGCGCCGCCATGGGGATTATGACACCCCATACCGCCATCCTGTTCCTGGCGGGTTGCCCGCCAGGAACAGGATGGTGGTATGGGGTGTCGTGGGGCCCCTGGGGGCCCCTGCAGTGCCCATGCCAATGGCATGGGCACTGCAGGGGCCCCCGTAAGAGGGCCCCACTTTATATTTCAGTGTCTGCTTTGCAGACACTGAAATACGCGACGGGTGCCACTGCACCCGTCGCACATCCTCCACTCCGCCGGCTCCATTCGGAGCCGGCATCCTCATGGAGGGTTGTTTCCCACTGGGCTGGCGGGTGGCCTTTTGGCGGTCGCCCGCCAGCCCAGTGGGAAACCCAGAATCACCGCGGCGGTCCGGAGCGGTGTTCTGGAGGGGGGAACTCTGGCGGGCCGGCCAATGACCCCCAAAGTCTCCTTCAAGCACAAATTAGCTGGTTGGAGTGAAAAATCACAGCAAAGGGCCACAGAGGAGGAGATGTGTGGAAAAATGGTGTGTGCGTCGGTTTCGCCCCTTCACACACGAACTTGCGTCGTTATTTTCCACACGGGGAAGACGTTGCATCGATTTCCGGCGTGCGGACGGGTCTCCTTTTCGGGTTGCGGGGTTTTCAGACGCCCCGGGGTATGTGCGTGGAATCCTGGGCTTATTGACTGGTTGCGCATCGTTCCGGTGGGCAATGCGTGGAATTTTCTCCCTCACGGCAGGCGCTGTGCCGATTTCCCCTCTGGAAGTCGGGCGGCGTTGTCCAGATGGGCCGTGCGTCGAAGTTCCGGTCGCACCGCAGGCGCCGCGTCAATTTTTTCCTCGCGAAGTCGAGCGCCATCTTTCCGGTTCGGAATGCAGTGAATTTTCCACAGCGGAACAAGCTGTGCGTCGAATTTTTCGCTGCACAAGGAGTCCAGTTGCAAGAGAGAAGTCTTTTTGGTCCTGAGACTTCAGGGAACAGGAGGCAAGCTTTATCCAAGCCCTTGGAGAGCACTTCTGCAGCAAAGCAAGAGAGCAGCAAGGCAGCAGGGCACCAGCAAGGCAGCAGTCCTCTGTAGAAAGCAGTCAGGTGAATCCTTTAGGCAGCCAAGCAGTTCTTCTTGTCAGGGTACAGGTCCTGGTTTAGGTTTCTTCTGCAGGAAGTGTCTGAGGTGGCAGGGCGGAGGCCCTGTTTCATACCCAAATGTGCCTTTGAAGTGGGGGAGACTTCAAAGAGTGACTTAGAAGTGCACCAGGTCCCCTTTCAGTTCAGTCCTGTCTGCCAGGGTCTCAGTAGGGGGTGTGGCAGTCCTTTGTGTGAGGGCAGGCCCTCCACCCTCCCAGCCCAGGAAGACCCATTCAAAATGCAGATGTATGCAAGTGAGGCTGAGTACCCTCTGTCTGGGGTGTGTCTGAGGGAATGCACAAGGAGCTGTCAACTAAACCCAGCCAGACGTGGATTGTGAGGCACAGAAAGATTTAAGTGCAGAGAAATGCTCACTTTCTAAAGGTGGTATTTCTAAAATAGTAATATCAAATCCAACTTCACCAGTCAGCAGGATTTTGTACTACCATTCTGGCCATACTAAATATGACCTTCCTACTCCTTTCAGATCAGCAGCTACCACTTCAACAATGTATGAGGGCAGCCCCAATGTTAGCCTATGAAGAGAGCAGGCCTCACAGTAGTGTAAATAAGAATTTAGGAGTTTTACACTACCGGGACATGTAAATTACACAGGTACATGTCCTGCCTTTTACACACACAGCACCCTGCTCTAGGGGTTACCTAGGGCACACATTAGGGGTGACATATGTAGAAAAAGAGGAGTTTTAGGCTTGGCAAGTACTTTTAAATGCCAAGTCGAAGTGACAGTGAAACTGCACGCACAGGCCTTGCAATGGCAGGCCTGAGACAAGGTAAAGGGGCTACTATAGTGGGTGGCACAACCAGTGCTGCAGGCCCTCTAGCAGCATTTAATCTACTGGCCCTGGGCACATATAGTGCACTCTACTAGGGACTTATAAGTAAATCAAATAGTCCAATTGGGTATGATCCAATGTTACCATGTTTAAAGGGAGAGAGCATATGCACTTTAGCACTGGTTAGCAGTGGTAAAGTGCGCAGAGTCTAAAAACGAGCAAAAATGAGGTCAAAAAGAGAAGGAGGAAGGCATAAAGTCTGGGGATAACCCTGCAGAAGGGCCATTTCCAACATCCTCTATGACTTGCAATACCTTATAATGTATGGCAGTGGGCAATTATCCTACATATAGTAGCCGAGTCACCGTCCATGCTGACTGTAGATTCTAAAGATTTGACTGAAAAAACTGGGTGACTTCATCAATCAAAACAATCCAGAGAAATGAATCCCTTTTGCCTCATCACCCTCACAAAGGAAAGTGAGGACTGTAAACAAAGGCCAAAAAAGAGAGAACAATATAAGCACATGCTTCACAATACCACTCTTTGATTCTGGTATATGAAATGTCTAAAGTGCAATTAACGCACATTTTTAAACCCGTCCACCCAAAAATGAACACCCACACAATGATTCACAATGAAAATTGGAAAACCGACATAGGCACATATATGAATAAATGTGTTTATAAATAGCATACTTCGGCATATTTGAACATGACACGAGAATGGTTAGCGCTAAAGAGCAATGGAGCACACAAAAGAAGAGTACTGCTCGTGTCTCTGGGGGGTCACTTGAAGAACCTTTCAAGAACGGTAACAAAAAAATCCTTACTGAAACTTGAAATGCAACTCAGAGATTTTGATTGTTGACATCAGTGAATATCTCTCACCATGAGGAGCAGTGTAAATGGAAGGAGCCACGTGTCTCTACTGACAGCAAAGGGCATGATACTGTTAGGATGTTTTAGGCTAAGAAAAGTTCAAACGGAATACGGCTTCTTGTTGGGACAAAGATGACAAAATAAAGAAAGAAAAATGCATTTTGGCTCAGAGGATCTTACCTTCCTGATTGGACTCCCTTACTGGGGAAAACGCCATACAGCGACAATAAGTGACTTCTAAAGAGCCATGTGACATTGGTTAGCTTTCCAAGTGTTCTTCGAATGTGTATGAATTCTAAAATGTTGTAAACCTTCACTCGCCCATAGTTGTAAGTCTTCGAGGCAGGTTTAATACATTTTTATAAATTTGGCGTTTAGTTTTTAGGCTTCCATACAGGTGTGAATTGAATATTTTCAACGAATGAACAGTGAACCATATAGAATGCTTCAGGCACAATTTAGTGATGTGCACGTATATTACATGATTAATTGTGTAGACTACATTCCCAGGAAAAAACCCACATGTGTTTGGTATAACCAGACTTTAGTGATTCATGGAAACATGTCCTTCATTTGAGTTCAAGGATTTATGTTTGTCCTTTCAAACAAAATATTGAGAAAAAGTGTTAAAAAAATTAAAAGTATTCACACATTTGTCATTATCTCTACAGGTTGCAATGAGATACGGGTGCTTGTTTTCGCCAATACAAAGCCATGCGTGTTCTAAAACAAAACCTTATGAAAGAGGTACACTATAGTACTGACTTGTTTGAAAAAAAAGCTCCAACCAGATGTGTGCAAACACCCCAGAGGTGACCCATGAATGAAGGTAGGTATGTTACTTTTCAAACATTCAAATTTCTCATAGTTTTATTTGGAAAAACAACTTTCTAAATATATACTTCATTCTGCCTGAGCAAAATATGGGCTAAAACCGTTTTCCAACTCAACTCTCGAGAGCTGAAATACACATCGATGCGTGGGAGAGTTAATGACTCAGAGGACAACAGCCTGTCTCTGTCCCCAGGAAGAACAGAAGGGTACTAACTTTTGACCACTTTATAGGAAATACCCTATTGGTATTCCCATTTATCCTAGATTGTGATGAATAGTTTTTTGCGTGAGGAATGTGAAATTAGGTTGAAATAGTGTTTAGTCTGAGATGGTACTATAGCAGGGATAATCAAAGTACGGCCCGCGGGCCTCATGCGGCCCTTCTGACCTTTACATGGGGCCCCTGGGGAAACAGGAGCACTGGGCAGCTGTTTGCTCGACTCCGAACTAACAAAAATATTAAATAAACACACACTCATTTATTTCAAACTTAATTGGTGTTAAAGAAAGGAAGTAACTAGGGACTCCTGCACTTAAGAAACGCCTTCATTTTTAAAGACATCTTGCAGCATAAGTGTAAAACTAAGACATACTCTTCAAAATTAATTAAGTGTATTTAGTTAACATGCAGAGCCTTTTCGCCTTAGTACTATTTATTTTATCAGTGCATTTTCAAACATACATTTGGAAACATTAATTATTTCCCTTACCATGAGAACACCACCAATAGTAAATTAAAGAGGCAAGTCACTTGGTATGTGCACTTTATGGGTGGCCTGAGTTCCTATCATACATAAACAACATTATAGTTTATTAAATCAAACATAGAAGCAGGTTGTGTTCAGCGCACACCATGAATCATGTATTTCAAGGTCATCTTAAATGTGATAATGCAGAAAAAGGAGGGAAAGTGACACTAAACAATTGCCTAGGATCACACGATTTGAAAAGTGGGTAAGCCGGGATTAATTCCAGGTTTTCTGGTTTCCCATTGGTTATTTCAGCCACTAGATGTATATCCTTTACTTCCCCTACACCTACCTTGCCACCAATCCCCCTAGTCACCCCACCCAACCGCGCACCGCCCTGGCATCAATGCGGCCCCCAGGCACGTCACAGACCAAACTTTTTGACCCCTGGGAAAATGTTTGCGATACACATGTACTATAGGGACCTCATTAGGAGTGCTCCAGGTTCACACTCATAAAGTTCATACTTCTTGAGTGCAAAGTTAGCATGTATTCTGAGTACTATCCTAAGGTTCCAATGAGAAATGTGGTATTACTATGTGAATCTGTAATTCGTGGTCAAATTTGCAGTTATTTCACATTCCACCCCGTTCATTCCCCGGAATTTCTCAGCTGCTTCGAACAGCTGGATGTTATGGCAGAAATTAGGCAGGTTCTGGGGTGTTTCCATTTACTTGATGTTGGAACTGACACACTGAGGTAGTGTTTCACTAACTTTTTGATTTTCCTACACGGTTTTGCTGATTCTCTCTAAGTTGCATTTGGGCTGTAGGTGCTTTCCCACTGTGAAGACAGTGTGCAAGTGCATGCGCATTCCTACCTATGCCATGAAAGTGGCACTGAGCACTATGTGCACATATGCACACTGGTGTGCCCCTATGCACTTGTTCTGTAACAACAGGCCTGTATGGGTGAACTGGCACCCCTGTGGTGTCCTTTAACTTGTGTCCAGCTTGCCTCTGCAGGCTTGTGCGTGCGCCAGGGCACATGTGCCCATATAGTGAAAGAATACCCATGTGTGTTCTCGCTACACATGAGAGCTGCTCTGCCCTTAGGGTAACATGCAGATAGGTTTCAGTTGATCCTGAAGTACAAGAGTGAATTGCAGTGGAACAACCTCATGGCATTTACTATTGTTGGATTCACAAGGACGAGTCCCTGCTCGTGGTAAAGGTGGTTTTGCCAGTAATGCTCTAGACATGCCTCTCCCAAGAAGTGGGCATTTCTATGTTCTAAAAACTCTCTTTTGGTGTCTTTCAATTCTAATTCCATTTCACCGGATGGTGGGGGAACCAACGCCAACTTCAAAGGGATACTTCAGTGTGCCTACTAGTACCACACTTCAGAAAGATAGAGCTAGGCTTGCAGGAACGTGGGATGGAGACCCTGGACCATGTGATGCACACTGCCAGATCACTTTGTTGTGCACAAGGAAGGAACCGCGCAGCCTTCTGACATTGTGGCTGGCCTTGGCAAAATGATTGCTGTAGTGTGCTTTCCAAGGGTACAACTGTGTGCCCGCTGTTCTCTCATGGAGGTCTCAGGGACATCAAAGACCTCCTGTAAGGAACCTACACTTTTCTGGAGAGAAGTGCCTTCATAAGTACTCGCATCATCTGGTGAACTTCCTCGGGCAGCAGCGGTACCAGAGCTCCAGCAAGTATACTATCTGGAGACAGGTTTGGCCTGGTGTAGTGCCTTCAAAGTATTGGCTGCATTTCAAAGAGTGTGGCCCTTCATTGTGAGGCCATGACACGCATACGCGGTTGGTTTCTTATGGGTGGATTCATCAATGCGGGACCCCGTGTGGGCCACCTTTGCTATGTGAGTCACATTTCTCTCATGCGACCCCCTACTTTATGCTCATTGTGTGCTGTGTCTGTGTCGTAGGTGTGGGTATGGGTGTCCCAGGAGCAGTGACGTATTCTAACTCATTCTGCCACGCTGAAAATGTGTCTTTTGTGTGTATAGTCACATCGTCTGGTGAGACTTAGGTCATTGCGTACCAGGCGTTGTGTCTCATTCCAGGGAGTTAGGACATTGAGCACTCTGTGTTGGCGATCGGGATTGTCAGGTGCATCGCAAGACATTGTGCACCAGACGGTGTACCTTATTCCACTGAGATACTACATTGAACATGTTGTGTTTGTGAACAGAAGTGTCTGGGGTGACTCAAGGCATTGCACCCCAGGTGGAGGGACGGGAGTGGAATCCTTTTGTGGGTTTAACTGGATTGTCTAGTGAGGCTCAAGTCATGGTGCAGCAGATATTGTACCTCATTCCAGGGAGGTATGACACAGAGCACTTTGTGGGTGTAACCAGAACCTGGCTGGTGCAACTCAAGTCATTGGGCAGAAGACGTTGTGACCCATTTCAGGGAGGTATGGTATTGGGCACTTTGTGTTTGTGATCAGAACCATCTGGTGCGACTGAAGTCATTGCGCACCCAATGTAGCACCTCCATCCAAGGAGGTGTGAATTGGTATCTCTTTGTGTGCAACTGGGACCAGCTGGGGTTTCTCAAGTCATCACACCCCATATGTTGCGCTTCCTCCCAGGGAGGTGTGGGATTTTGTAACTCTTGTGTATTAGAGTGGCTTGCTCAGCTGGGCACCACTGTGACCAGCGTGTGTCTCCCAACGACTTTTCCCTGTGCTCTGCAGACCTGGGCCCGCACCTGGAGGCACGCTGCAGAGACCTCTCTGTGAACTTCCAGAGTAGTGGCAAAACCTCAATTTGTTGACTATTATCTGCTCCGCTAATATCTCTTCCTTTCCCCCTATTGTCCCTGAGTACCTGATCAAGAGTGACTCTGGTTGTATGCGTCCTAGCACCCGGGGAAAGGCTGTTTGCATCTTCAGCTAGTGGGAGTCGGGGTACTAGGACCAGTGGAAGGAAGGTGGAAGGGTTTGGGCCCTAAGGGGGGTCTGCAAAGCAGTGACAGCTAACCCGCTGGGTATCAGTGCACCACATTAGGGTGTTGGAAGCAAGTGTATTCAAGTGTGTAAGTTACGAGCCTCCTGATATCCCGTAGCATCGCAGGGAGGTGTGGAGTTGGTGTGTTTGAGTGATTGTGGGAGATTGTTACACCACACAATGGTATTGCCCGACATGATATTTCATGCCAGAGAACTTTCATGATTGATCTTAGATTTTACCTGTGCGGCCTAGGCTACAGAGCTAAGTTAAAGTGTTGCATTGCTCCATGTGTACATGTTGCTGCTCTCATTGTGAACCGGGGCGCACACTAGGGCTGAATTTAATTAAGTTGGGGGCAATTGCTATGGTGGGTCTCATGCTGACATCATTTGGCACCTCATCTGGGTGCTGGGAGGGAATGTATTATCTTTCTCACATGTGAATACTTTAAATAAATGTTGTTTTAACGCAGTTGGGCTTAGTACTGCTAATGTTATTTCAAATGGTGATTCCTACCCAGAGTTACAAGTTAATCATGCTGTGTTATTTAATATATGTGTTTGTGACGCTCAGCATAATTGCTGAGTGGTATTGCAGTGCCATGGCTTCACATATTGGCCCTGGGATAAGCCTGACTGCTCTGTGCCAAACTACCCAAGGGTGATTGCAGTTTATACAGTGAGTGTAATCACCCACCCCTGACAGGAGTAGTGACTACTGCCTGGCTACTCCACCTCCAACACCTGATAATTCCTTTTTTAAATTTCAGAATCCAGGCATCAGAATTAACAGGACACTCCTAAAGAGATTCTACATGGTTTCTATTATAAAATGTACAGCACTTCACAAAAGTGAAAATCAATTTTTAGGATTACACTACTTTGAAAAAGATTATCCTAGGTTTATCTGAGCATAGTAATGCGCCCGACATGGAAACCAGTCTAACAATGTGGAAGCAGGTCTCTAGATGTAACGAAGTTTGAGCGATATCGTCAGTCATCTTTGAAAGCAGAGTAAGAACCAGCCACTGGAAAATAAAAGCCCAACATTCAAGCAGGTCCCATATATTTCAGCTGTTTCAATGCGTCAGGACAGCATCGATGTATAAAAGTACGAGGGAGCAGTATGATCCGTTATCGACATAAAATACGGATCATAAAAGGCTCAGACACGTCCTTCCTTCCTTCATGCAGGAAATTGCATTGCAGCCAAACAGAAAGTAGTTCACGGTGCTAGTATTCCAGATGTGATTAGAGCAGAGGAGACAGGAACGTTTTTTAACACTTTTCTGTGAAATTACTGGTTAGAGCTTAGTGTAATTTTAAAGAGAGGCTTGAAACAAAAAATATGACAGAGATTTTAAGTGGATCAGAGAAAAAAAGAACTCTTGGTAAGGAATAATCGGAAAAAAATAATTAGGCTAGAAAAAGAAGACACACTGTGAAATATGATGGCATAAGTTTGTATTGAAAAATGTTTAACTGTGGGTTTTATATAAAGTTTGAAGGGAGACATACTATTACATACTAGAACATATCAGGAACATATGAATAAATACACACATAACCGCTTAATTACAGAGCGCAGACCTCCGAACACTTAATACATGCTCGTTTTCCATGGGCACATGGTTATATATATTTAACAATACTTACCCAATTAAGGACTGATGGAAGATGGGCAGTGCATTATGTTATGCATTTTGATCGGAGATTATACATTGATTTGAGTGACTCACAATCTAGGAAAATCCCGCTATGCCACAACTACACAACATCTCAGTTCACAAAAGCTAATTTGATGAGGAAAAGTAGGAATTTCAAATGGGCGGGTCATGGAAAAAGAAAAGGCCCTATTTGTTCTGCCATCACGTGATGTTTTGAGCAGAAAATGCCACTGCTGGTTACTCCCTGAGAGCGGCAACATTTACAAATAAATATTGCACGCTGTTACCACAAAGGTACCCTTCAGCTCACTTGCACACTTCTCATTAACAAGAAAACCATCCCCACAGTCCCTTTAAATATCACGCTCTGTGGACATTATTTGCCCTTCTCATGTCATTACCCATACTACCACAAGGTGGAGGTGGACATTTTGGAGGAGACTGGTAATGGACAGTAAAGGGCGAAGGCTTCAGAGGCAATTCACAATTGGGGAAGAGAAGGCCACTGAAGTGCTTCGGCTTTTGTTTTATCCCGATCACCAAGTTCAACATACATATTTTCTTTGTACTCTTTTGTGAACGGTATGCCACAAGCCATTTCATTCCATACAATAATAATTTTTTTCTCATCAAGCCTCGTTTGTATAAGTCCATTGGAAACGGTTGTGTTGCCACAGGGAATGGTGAGTTATGGGCTTGGAATATCACAAGTTAAGAAAGATAAAGACACACCTTTGCTTTATATGACGCAGCACTCATGTATACTCAGACATATCACAACACACAGTGATATGCTCAACAGTAAGCCCTTTAACTACATTGCAGTTGTTAAATCATTCCTGTTGAAGACCAAAAGTCTGCTAATTCACCAACGGCAAAGGTCCGCAGCACTCACCAATCACAGCTGTTTTTGTACAGTATTTGTTGATCACTTCCGCAGTGCTCGACCTAAGAGCATGCTGAAGAAATATAAAGTAATAAATGATGCACACAACTTATATCGCTAGGCTTAAGTACTTTAACCCGTGACAAGTATTCCACACTTCTACTACTGTGTTGACTTGATAAGTAAGGGACTCTTCTCCCTTATAACAGCACCAGCATTTAAACAGTGCTAACAATACACAATTGGAATTTAAAGTTTCTTCTGATCCACACATCTACACCTGCAGCCCATGTGGATCAGGATATCCTGCTTCAAGCGGAAGCTCAACACCAACAGAATTCCTGCTATTTTCCAGGCACTACGAGAAAAACTACTTCAAATCTAGCTCTTTGTCATGAACCCCCAACTTTCACCTAACAACAAATCACTCCGATTTGTGCAGCGTAACTACTTCACTATCAGGAAACACCAAGACAAGCAAGAAAGTCTGATATCAGCACTTTCTATGTAAAACTAATCTGTTGACCCAGAACTGCAGTTTAAGTATTAGCACACTTTCATCTGGATTGCAACAATGCCCTGTTGCACAGCCTCTCAGACTCCACACTGGACCCATGTAAACATTGTTAACGGGCAGATTATATATGATCAGATTACCTTTAACCTGAAGGATACCTTCTAGCTCCCCTTGCAGGCCTGTATTTTCATTAAAAACAGATACATCATTAACATAGCAATCAGAGCTGGTACCCATGCTTTTCTATCTGACAAGCTGGCCATCTAAGTTTGCACTTTGCACTGCCATAGACAGAAATCTTGGGTCAAAGTAGTGTATAAAAGACAAACCAAACGTTTTCTATCTATGTACACAATCCCTGTATCCATCAAGACCGCTCCAACTCTTTTCTGGTTTAGGGAAAAGGTGGGAGCATTCCTCTTCACACTAGATTACTACAGCACAGTAACAATCCATTCCTAGATGCCGACCACTATTCTAATCATTTGTTGACAGCATTTTTATATTTGATGCTGGAAGCACTCTGCTGCTTTCAGCTAGGATTGTGCTGCACAAATACCACAAACATACATAAGTATATAGGTGGAAGCATGGTTTTGCAACGGTAAAAAAAACTCTCAGTGACTACACCATGAAAAAGGAGCTTTTTGTTATCTTTTCACTGCGAGGGAACATCAATCTAAATATATTGAATGTCCTACTTTATGCATTTAGATCTTGTAACATTCAAGGTATAGGACACTTAGCCCATTTCTACAGTATGGATTTATATTTCATGAACAATTTTTATTTAATTTGTCTGATGCATCCTTGCTCACATCAGTGGGGAGCTGCAATGGCAGTCCTGAAGAAACATGTGTAAAATCACTCATGTTGGTAGTACACATTTAAACTTCCACCCATATGTGACAGCTATCCTTTTCTAACACTGATGCTATTGTTGCACCATTGTACTGTGTCCTTTTTTATAAACGTTACACAAGAAAAGTTATTTAATCTGTTAAGGTCAGAGAACATCCAGGGAATGACCCTTTAGCTATATTACAGTGCCCTGAATCAAATTATGCCACTACTTCGTATGTCTAATAAATGTGAAAACCCCCGACAGTCCACACAGAAAATTAGTTTTTCTCATTGACCTAGCACTGGAAATGAATAGTTAAAACTTTATTCTGTATTTCGTGGACAGTATTCTACTAGTTAGCTACAGGTGTGCTAAGGCGTTTTCGTTGAAAGCACTTCCACTGACACAGAGGGAGCATATTGAATGAAAATGCAAAATGCCCGCTGGGCATTAGGTCATGCCAACATAGTAGGTTGTCCAGCATTTTTTGCGCTATTCAAAGTCTCCTGAATCAGGCGTTGTTGTTAACAAACAAAATGTGTATGTCCTAGACACACTCTTAATTTTCTCCAGCATCACAGATGTGCTTTTTCCTGCACAGGACATTAAAGCCACATAATTCATCACAAAACAGAGTCAGGAGCCCATTAACATAGTGGTCCAGTGCCAGCCTGCTCCCCACAAACTTGTTTTCGAAAGCAGTGGAAGCTGAAGCTACGATGTCAGAAAGCAAGCTATACTGCCACCTCTAAATGAGGTCATGGGATGAAGTGGTGGGAAGATAGTCTGCCCACATTCAAATAAGCAAATTAGGGCCAGATGTAGGTACGAAAAAATTAGCGACTCGCAATTTGCGAGTAAGTGCGACTCGCAAATTGCGTGTCGCTAATAGAAATGCAGGTACAATGTCAGTGTAGAAATTGCGACTCGCACCCGGAGTGGCAACGCAGAGAGCGAGTCCGCTGTTTGCGAGGTCGCTTTTTGCGACCGCTCAAAAAACGAACTCACAATTTGCGAGTGGGTGTCGCAAATTGCGAGTACCATGTAAATTGATTGCAGGTGCTGCAGAACACTCCAGAAACCACTCCAGAACACTCTGGAAACACTTCATGGCACATGATGATGACATCACAGCCAGGAAGTTAACTAATACACCTGGGAGGAGGGAGGACCACACCCATGTTAAACTGCTGAACTGCACACAGGAGGAACAGCAGCTGCAATGGAAGAAACTCCTAGAAAAAGAAAACTAAAATTCTCAGAGAAGGAGCTGGAGGTGCTGACAGACGAATGCTGTCAGCACTATGATGAACTATTTGGAAAGGCAGGCCTCAATGTGCCAGAAGCCACCAAAAGACAACTCTGGCAGGAGATCCAGGAAAAAATCAACTCCCGGGGGGTGAGCCACAGGAGTGTGGAAGAGATTAAAAAACGGTGGTATGACCTCCGCTCCCGGACCAAGGAGAGGGTGGCTGAAAGGCTCCGGGAGATGAGAGGCACAGGAGGGGGACCATCATCAGTACCACCACCCACACCCCTGGAAGAAAGGGTGGAGGAGACCCTGGAGCAGGAGGCAGTGTCAGGATTTGGAGATCTGGACACCTCTGAGCCCACTACATCAACCGGTGTG
Source organism: Pleurodeles waltl (assembly GCF_031143425.1). Classification (NCBI taxonomy): domain Eukaryota; kingdom Metazoa; phylum Chordata; class Amphibia; order Caudata; family Salamandridae; genus Pleurodeles; species Pleurodeles waltl. The sequence continues at coordinate 1,496,828,808 of NC_090445.1, forward strand.
TACCATGTGATATGCCTGTACCACTATCAATGCCATACCCCCACCCACCATGTACTCAGGGGCATGCTCAACCAAGATAGTTCCATTTCAGGGTTGCAAACACCAGAATGATGCATTATGGGAAATGTAGTCAAGTGGGCAGTTCATAGGCAAATGTTTATAAGGAAGTGTGCAACAGATTGTAGACACTGACAGTGTGTTCCCCATGTCCCACAGGTCTCCCACACGACACCACCACAACCCACAGCAGGCAGCCCCATGAGGACAGCACAGGAGCCGCCACCACTCCCACCTGCACGACCAACACCATCCCTGTTATGTCCACACCTGCTGCAACTGTGTTCCAGGAGGCTGCGCCAGCAACAGGGAGGAGAGGCACAGTTGAGCACACAGGGCAGCCACCGCTGCGCAGGCGTCAACCTACCACCAACAGTGAGGCACAGCTGCTGCGTGGTCAGCGCCTGCAAAACAATATATTAGGGCGGATTAGTGGTGTGCTGCACCGCTTTGTCAGAAACAACGAGGCCAGCATGCAGCATCTAAATTCCAGAATTTACGTTATTGCCACAAACACTGGGGACCTAGCCCTGTCCATGAGGGATCTGGTGGCAGGACTACTGGCACAGGGCGAGGGTGGGCGGCGCAGGGACCGTCAGCTCCTACAGAGGCTTAACAGGATGGCCACATCAATCGGCAGACTGGCTGTGAACCCCACTGGCCTGTCGAGAAGGACAGTTGGCCTCCAGGTCGAAATGGGCCATTTTGCTGGAGATGTGGCTATGGGCCTGGGCCGTATCACACACGTGATTGACTTAATGGAGGCATGGCATCTGTCCAGGGGCACAGGGGACACACCCCAGGACAGTGAGGAGGGCTCAACAGTGAGCAGTGTCTCTGCCAGTGACACTAGGGTGCTCCGGAGTGGGAGTACCAGGCAGAGCACTGCAGAACCACCAGGGACCCGCCAGGCTGGCAGGGGCCGCCGTAGGACATAGACATAACCCTATCCCTGATGATGTGGCACATGACATCAATGTGCCCCATGCATGGTTTGCATTTAGATGACCATGAAAGTTATTATTTGTAAATAGTTGTATTTCTGCACAAATTAAATAGTTTTTTGTTCCACTTAACAAATGGAGTTTTTGGGCAATAGGTGAGTATGGTTGGAGTTGACACGTACCTTCCAAAGTATTGGTTTGCGATGTGTTCCCGTCTCAGTCTGCCTTGATTAGCTATACTCCGATCCCCATGATGGCGATGTGGTTGCTCTTCATCCTCAGGATCTGGGTCTGCAGGGGTGAGAGGTAGCCCACGTCGGGTGGCTATATTGTGAAGGATGGCGCATGCGACAACAATTTTGAATGCTGTAATGGGGGTATACTGGAGGGCACCTACACTGCGATGGAGGCATCTGAATCTTGCTTTCAGTAATCCAAAGGTGCATTCAATAAGGTTCCTGGTCCTCTTATGTGCATTGTTGTTTCGCCTCTCACATTCATTGCTGGGTGTTAAGAACGGAGTCATAATCCATGGCCGTAGAGCATATGCACTGTCACCTGTTGGGCACAAACATTACACTGTTAGAAAGTCCTGGTTGGTGTGCACAGTGACCTGTCTGTATGTCTACGAGGTATATGCAGCTCTACCTAGGAGGTATCCGTCTCCAAACTCCCCACGTTCCAGGCATTGGTGTATCCTTCTGTGCCTAAAAATGTAGGAGTCATGGGTACTGCCTGGAAACTTAGCTACAATGTCTTTGATGACATAATGGGCGTCACAAACAACCTGAATATTGAGTGAGTGGGTACACTTTCTGTTGCGGAAAAGATGTTCCAGGTTTGCAGGGGGGCATATTTGAATATGTGTCCATCTACACATCCTATGACATGGGGAAAGTTGGCAATCCGGTAAAAGTCCAGCTTGGTGCGGTTGATTTCTGCCTCATTCCTGGGTAGGTATATGAAATGAGACCTGTGTGTGAGTATGGCATCTAGGAATGCCTTGAGGAACCTTGACACTGCACTTTGAGATACCCCACCTGCCCTGATAGCTCCCTGAGGCCAAGAGGTGCAGTGAGCATAGCACTTGCACATGTGTAGGGATGGCGCAGCCGCGCAGAGTATGGTGTTTTAGCTGTGGTTTTAGTAAATCAATTATTTCTAGTATGGCTGCGCTGCTAAGGCTGTATTTATCGTATATCTCTTCCTCAGTTTGCTGAAAAAGAGTCTGCCTTGTTCTATATATCTTTTCCTGTCTGTGGCCCCTCCTCCTCCTCTGCTGGGCTGCGTGGACTCTCCTCCTCACTGCTATCAGGTATATCTCCGCCATCTTGAGTAACCCAGATGCCTTCTGGGTCTCCTTTTATACTTTGGTTATGGTTACCACCTGCTCTGAGTAAGTGGTAAATTGCAAGTGCAAAATGGGCTTTTTGCGACTAGTCGCAATTTGCGAGTTGCAATTGCATATGGTTTGCGACTCGCAAATTGCGACTTGCTATTTGCGGGTCGCAAAATGGGGTCGCACATTTTGCGAGTCGCTAACGGCTCGCATCGCTTTTTGCAAGTCGGAAATGGGGTTTTTGCATCCCATTTCTGATTTTGCACAGTCGCAAATAGCGATTCGGGCCATTTGCGACTCGCAAAACTTTCCTACATCTGGCCCTTAGTATCATCCATATCTGTAGTATGAATCACACTTACAAGCAAACAATATTGCTCAGTGATTCAGACCCTTGCTGCATTGTACAGTCACATTGCAGATTATTTCAATATGGGTGAGTATGTTCTGTTTTTTGGTGGAATTTAGTAGGGAATCCATCATCTGCATGGGATAATGGTCTGTAACAGAAAGGATATTTATGATGCAACAGTATATGTCATAAGAGATCACAAAGGAAGCCCAGAGGTCACGAGATCGATCTCCAAGATGGTGATTGCGAAAAAAGACAATATTCTACATAGAAGACAAAAATACCTTCAGAAAAGCCTGTCTCAGTTTCTCTCTGACAGTCGAATTGTGACGTCTCTAGGCGCTTGTACTAAATAAATGATGGAGCTGCTTAACATTTGTAAGTTATTACGGTTGAAGTGTGTCATCACAATGTTTGCTACTGAGCTAGTTGCCTACCTGAAAAACACGTAATGGAATATAATTAGAGCTACAGTTTGAGAACTGTGAACTATCTTTTTCTACTTTTATATAGTTTTAGTTTTTCTAAAACTAAAGGTGATCCGCGGAAAGTAGACTAAACGTCACAATGTTCAATTTTTGCTCTACATTCATGACAGGAAAGAAAAGCCTCTACATTTTACTACTGTTTCTCAGATACTACCCATTTTAATCCCTGTTACACTAAACTAATATTATTATTTTTTAGCAAATTGCAAACTTATTTTTAGGCTGTGTAATTTTGCACTACAGATTCTGGGGGTCATTCTGACCTCCGCGGGAACCGCCAGAAGACCGTACCGCGGTCAAAAGACCGCGGCGGTCATTCTGAGTTTCCCGCTGGGCTGGCGGGCGACTGCCAGAAGGCCGCCTGCCCGCCCAGCGAGAAACCCCCTTCCACGAGGATGCCGGCTCTGAGTGGAAGGGGTGCGACGGGTGCAGTTGCACCCGTCGCGATTTTCAGTGTCTGCCACGCAGACACTGAAAATCTATGTGGGGCCCTGTTAGGGGGCCCCTGCAGTGCCCATGTCAGTGGCATGGGCACTCCAGGGGCCCCCAGGGGCCCCACAACATCCGTTCCCGCCAGCCAGGTTCTGGCAGTGAAAACCGCCAGAACCCGGCTGGCAGGAAGGGGGTCGGAATCCCCATGGCGGCGCCACCGTGGAGGATTCCCTGGGGCAGCGGGAAGCCGGTGGGAAACCGTCGGCTTCCCTTTTCTGACCACGGCTTTACCGCCGCAGTCAGAATTCCCCCGGAAGGACCGCCAGCCTGTTGGCGGTGCTTCCGCGGTCGTTGGCCCTGGCGGTCCATGACCGCCAGGGTCAGAATGACCCCCTCTGTCTTTTCTTTCCATTTCTTCAACCATACGATCACTTTCGTATAAAGGAACAGGACATTATGGCTTCTAAAAGTTTTTAAAGTGGGCCATGGTGTGACCATGTATTTTAAAAAATAAATCACTTCCTGCAGTACATTTTAAAGATATTCCAAGTCACGACCAAAACCTTATAAAGGGGCTCGACATTCGTCGTCGTTCTTTCATAGGGTCACAGAACTCCTTGGTAACTTACAATATCCTTCTAAAATACCTCAGCAAGTACTATATTGTATGTATAATATGGAACCTTTTCCAAACTGCAATGCCATATAAAAAGCTGTGAACGTCTTCTCTCTCTATTTACCGGAGTAGGCTTCCACTACTATATGTTACTTATCTGAACTACTCTTGCTCTAGTTCCAACTTTGGAGCAGTTCAAGACCTGCAAATATGTACGTCAAATTCTAAAGAAGTGCCATGACTAATGCACTAAATAATTATCCTCAACTCTTACCAACTTTTCTTCACCAGCACTAACAACAGCAAACTGCTCAAAATTTAAATCTCTCTATCATTAAAAAAAAGTTAATAAAATAAATTGTTTATCTTCAAGTTATCTGACAGAAAGGAAGGTGTACAGTAGAAACACATTCATTAAACACAGCTTGAAGTAAATTTCATACTTAGCATATGGACTTTAAATGCATTTAAAACAAATCAGTCTAATAATGAAACTTTGGATTTAAAATTTGACAAAAGGCTATGTTTAAATAAACATTGGGTAATTCATAGTGGAGAAGGCATGATTTGAAACATTTTCTGTAGACGATAAATATTCCTATATTCCCAGCAACTTCACGTAGGTTAAACAGTGCCATTGGTTTTGAGCTGGTATCAGAAATGTGGCAGCCAAAGCTCCCAAGAGAATTATTGCTTTGCATTGTATTTTCACCCACACTACTAAGGCAGCACTTAATTTGTAAAAAAAAGTAATACGCACAAGTGCTTCAATACACTAAGGGGCATATTTATACTCTGTTTGCGCCGAATGTGCGTCAAACATTTTGAGGAGGTGACTCACTTTACAGTATGAAGTAAAAAAGAGTCATATACATCAGAAATATGAATTTTGGATAAAAGCAAATGGTCTCAGGGGATGCAGGATGCAGTTAAACATGTGAAAGATAAACCGTTACTGCTTCCCTGACATAGATCATCTTAGGGATTTTTACATTCATTGCCTAAAAGAGATTGATGTATTGGCTTGTTATGGGCATTAATCTAACCTTTAATAGGAACCCATTGCAACATCAGCTTTAAGCTACTGCCAGTGCAGGACTTGCACCACTTAAAGCAATACTGAGGCGCAGGGAAATGCCTGAGCTTAGCAAACCATGGCCTCTCCGGCAATAGACATCAGGACCCACATTCTCGTTTTTTTTCCATGAGCTATCGGGGTTAGCTCTTGTAACGCAGACTGGCAGGGTCGACGCACGAGGGCGTGTTCTGGGCCCTCCGAATAAGTGCCATTCCCACTATCACAAATTAGCCACTGACACTGTTATATAAATGTCCTACAATACAATGTAACTTGTTGAAATGTAATTATGCGTTTTTATTCCATTTTTCAGTGACTAAAAAATCTAAGGGTTAACAGCGCCCTTATAATAGCATCAGAGACACTGAAAACGAGCTAGTAGCAAATACATGTGTTTTGAAAAGTTGGCAACAGCACAACGCTAAATGGCTTTCCCTCTTATTCTCCATACCCTTGATAATGCAGGCGATGATGGAAATAAGAGGGTTAAGAAAGAGCTCTAAAAAACAGAGTAAACCGTAATATAATGTCATACAAAAACAGATCTACCGCAGTAGGATGGCCGCGCTTTGAATGAAATCCTAGGACCAAATGGGCAGTTGTCATCTCATCGAATTTGCACTAGACATGTACTTTGAGTACAATTGTCACACGAAATACCATTGGTACACCTTTGTGTGAGAGCACAATAAAACAGCTTTTTTTGCACATGCATGGCATATCACATAATCATAATAATGGACCTCTTGTAAATATGGTATTAGGAAATCTACCTTTTCCTGATGACTTCAGCATATTTTTTCTACTGTCAGCTTTTTTGGACGTTTTTTTTGCTGGATTTAGAAGAGATTAACATAGTGCTCTCCCCTACATGCGTGATCCTACGTTTAGGGCCGCTTTTTTTGCACCCCCCTTGCGTTCCCTAACAGTAGCACCATATTTACAATAAGGCATACCATGGCGCATGTTAGGGGCAATAGGACATTCTTTTGTCACTATTGTAACGCTATACTGGATTAGCCTAAAAAAATACGCTAATCTAGTATAGTGCTAAGAGGCCCATTGAAATCAATAGGAGCCTTATTTTGATGACTGTAGATTCCATTGTGCCATTTTAGCGACCCTCTAATGAGGGTCGCTAAAATTGGCCCCATTTGCATACATTATCCATATATTATGCATGATGTGGAGCAAAGGGTTTACAAGGTGGTGCAAATGTAGTTTGCACCACCTTGTAAATATGCTGCTATGGTAGTGGCCCATTAGCGTAACATTTGTGGCAAAAAATATCGCCACAAATGTGGCGCTAAGGAGCGCAAGGGCCTTGTAAATCTTGCCCTTAGTGTTTCCTAAGACTTTTACCATCTTGAAAATGCCTTGATGCATGGAATTTTGAGATTGTTTGCAGAAAGGCAAACAAAAACTAATGAAAAAGTGGGTAGTGTTGCCTCAAGAACTTTCACCTTATTGGTTAGCGAGTACCCAGGAATCATCCGCACACACTTGTTGGAGCAATGCCCACCATTAGAACACTTTGTGAACCTGTGGAACAGTAGAAGAGGGCTGGAACTCCTATCTGGGTGCTAGGAGGAGTCCAGACAGACTGGACTTGCTTCCTCTTGGATTGGCTTTTTGGGAACAGGGAGGTGGATCTCGCTAACATGGAGAGTTTTAGCAAGGCAGAACTAAGAAGCATATGCAGACACCAAGAGCTGAAAGTGAACAAGCAGTCTAAAAAGGAAGATTTCCACATTGTCCTCAAAGCCTGGGAAGAGGTCTGTCAGCTGCAGACCAGTTCAGTGGAGAATGATGGTGAAGCTAAATAGGGAAATGAAGATGATTTTGAGGAGATCACAGTGTCAGGGGAGTGTTCTCCCCAAGGAGTGTGCCCTTTCTCATTTTGTCTCCATCAAAGACAGAGAATATACAAGTGAAGATGGCCTAAAATTGCAGCTGTCTATCATTGCCCTTGAGTAGAAAAGGTTGGCCTTGGCTGCAGTGAAGAGAAAGGCAGTCACATCCCTTGAATTGGACTAGAAACTTTGACCTTGGCCTTAGAAGAGAAGAAGGCCTTGCTGGCCCATGAGAGGAGCCAGCTCAAGATGGACTTGATGACATTTAAGGTCATCTGAGTCCAGTGATGATGGTGGCAGCAAATTAGGAGTGACTGAGAGAGATAAACAAAGAGTTCACATCCCAAACATTCTGCTGCATAGTTGTGTGGTGGGGATAACATTGATAAGTGGTGTGCAGCTTATGAGGGGTCCTTGCAGATTCATAGAGTCCCACAGAAGAGGACTGGCAGTTAGCTTGTGGAAGCACATGCCCATTGCTGGCAGGAAAACACTATTGGTCGTAAATCAAGCTGACTAGGTTATGCACCCCCAAGAAGGATACCTTCAAACACAAATTTAGCCCAACGCAGTTTTGCGTCAAAAAAATTAGCGCCAGCTAACGCCATTCTGAAGCGCCATGCGGGCGCCGTATTTATTGAATGACGTTAGCCGGCGTTAGCCGCCGGTGCCGTCTGGTGTGCGTTAAAAAAAACGACGTACACCAGGCAGCGCCGGCATAGGGGGATATGGGGCTTGGGTGTCAAGAAATGGGGCAAGTCAGGTTGAGGCAATTTTTTCGCCTCAACCCGATTTGCGCCATTTTTTTTTCACTCCCAACCCCCATAGAAATGACTCCTGTCTTAGCAAAGACAGGAGTCATGCCCCCTTGCCCAATGGCCATGCCCAGGGGACTTCTGTCCCCTGGGCATGGTCATTGGGCATAGTGGCATGTAGGGGGGCACAAATCAGGCCCCCCTATGCCACAAAAAAAATAAAAAAAAACACTTACCTGAACTTACCTTAATGTCCTTGGGATGGGTCCCTCCAGCCTTGGGTGTCCTCCTGGGGTGACCAAGGGTGACAGGGGGTGTCCCTGGGGGCATGGGAGGGCACCTCTGGGCTCCTTCAGAGCCCACAGGTCCCTTAACGCCTGCCTTTTGCAGGCGCTAAAAAACGGCGCAAAAGCGGCCGTACGTCATTTTTTTTGACCCACCCACTCCCGGGCGTGATTTTTGCCCGGGAGTATAAATCCGACGCACATGCCTCGGAGTCGATTTTTTAGATGGGAACGCCTACCTTGCATATAATTAACGCAAAGTAGGTGTCCACGCTAAAAAATGACACTAACTCCATGGACTTTGGTGCTAGACGCGTCTAACGCCAAAGTATAAATATGGAGTTAGTTTTGCGTCGAAATTGCGTAAAAAAAAACGACGCAATTCCGGCGCAAACGGAGTATAAATATGCCCCTAAATCTTCAGTAAGTGCTTTATAGAGTTACACCGGCACCTGAAAGGTTCCAAGCTCACTGTCCCATAAGAGCATGGAAAAGAAGGTGACCTCTGGCACAACACCGTACAATTCCAGGAAGGTACAGGGGAGTGACCCTAAGGAAGGTGGTCCAGGGTCTACACCACAGAAGGAGAGGGGAAGGGTGAATAATAAAGAAACATTTTCCTAAGGGGCCTAAAAGCATTATGAGGGGAAGAATTTCAGGCTACTTTGTAGTGGACAAATGAGAAATTTGGTTGGGAGAATCCCATAGAGCCATGTGATTGGTGCTATGACTGTCTACTAACAAGGCATATGAGTGAAGACTCTGCATGTATCAGGAAGCCAACCATAGTGGACATTCCACAATGGGGAATAGTGTTGCACTAATGGGAGATTATTCGCAGGAGGAGAGGGTAGAGCATGCCTTAGTATCCCTTAGCTGGAGGTGCACCAAGAATCTTGGCTGGTGATTCCTACGGTGGTACACATCACTTCAAGTACTTCACAGTGAATGGAGTTCCTGTCACTGTTCTGCAGGATATCTGTGTTAGTCAGAGTATGTTGATAGTAATGTTGGTTTCCCAATAACAATGTCTGCCAGGACAGGTCTGTAGTGCAACTCAGGCCCGTGGGCTGGAATCTGTCCAGCCTATTGTTGGAAAGTGGATTATTGGGAAGAGCAGGTAAGTACATACACTTAGCAATAGGCCACTAACCCACACTAGGTCCAGACAGGTCTCAATAAATTAATCCCAGCTAAACCCTTGGTAGCTTGGCAAAGAGAGACAAGTATGTAAAGCATTTAAAAATCACAAAACAGTAAATCACCAAAACACAAAACACAATAAAAATGTGACACCCATTTATAAACATAGAGTATATCTTTTATCTTTAACATGACAACAAAATTATTAAAATCGGATAAGGGGAACCAGAGATATGAATTTTTAAACAATTAATGTTTTAATTAATCTGGTTGCACTAGACCGGAGCAAAGTCAAAGTTTGAGGCTGACCACAATGAAGCCCTGCTCGGCTATAGCAAGCGGGAGGCCTCTGTCAAAAGTTTACCTTTGGACTTAGTATTTTTCTTCCGATCCATCCTCCTTGGATCCCTCTTTGGATACGCGTCGCAAGAGACCTCGGTGAAGAATTCAACCTTCAGACTTAGATGATTTTTCAGGATGGAAATCTTCATCCAGGTCAAAGCTGAATCTTGATCCAATGTCCCTTGAGCCCTCCAGAAGGGGAAGTCCCGGTCAACTTTTAACATTCGGACACTGACACTTTTTTGGAACTTTTTTCTTCTGACAAGGGAAGATCCTCTTCAGCAAGCTGATTTCGATGCAAGGCCATTGAAGGACCTTTCCAGGAGCCCCCATTGATATCCTGGGTTCCGGAGCTTTTCATCGGGATGAACCTGCAAGCCAGGCTGGGTCGCGGTTGAGGTAACCGGCTTGCTCACCACGAAAGGCCAGTCCCTTCATGGAACTTTTTTCTAAAAAGTTCTCCATACTTCTCCAAACTTCTGGATCTTCTTCCAGTAGGTCTTTGAAGGTCCTTTAGGAGTGCACAGCTCACCCCAATGTTCCAAAAGCTCTGAGTTGCTCCTTGAGGGTTAGGACTCTAACTCCCAGAATGAACCTGGTTCAAACTCCAAAATGACCACTGGACAGTGGTCAGCCCGTCCATTTCTTCAGGATTCGATGCAGAGGACTCTGGTTAGGTATGTTTCACCTGTAGAAAGCAGGGAGTCCCTTCTTGAACCAGTTGAAGCCAGACAAAGTCCTTTTTGTGGTGAAGCCCAAGTGTGCAGCTAGTGCAATCCTTCAGAATGCAATGTCCAGGTGAAGGACAGGGGTACAGCAGTCCTTCTTCTTGTGATGTTGGTCCTTGTAGGGATCCAAGGTGTGGGTGCAGCTCTGCCAAATTTATCCTTGCTCCTAGTGTGAAAAGCAAGGGGGATAACGGCCCTATCACAGGGAGGCTACTACCGTCTTGTATGACCACTTTCTGGGAAGTGTGGCAAAAATTAATCCCAGGGAGAAGCATTCCTTAAAAATCCAAAATTGCAGTAACTGAATTTTGGAGGTAAGGTCAGGATGAGCCCACCACTGATGTGGCTAAAAATCCTTAACACACCCCTCTCCTGCCTTCTCCTAATCTAATCAAGAGGGCACTTGGTTGTCTGGGTTTGCAGGAAATGGGTGAGGTCCTGAGCTGCTCCAACTGTCCTTCCCTCCTTTAAGGCCAGTTTGGCTGCTCTCCCCCATCTTGTTTCACCATCTGCTAAAGAGGATCTCCCCCACCAGGTACTTCCTTTATGTTCACCCCAGGCCACTTCATACCTCATCAAGCAGCTTGGCCAGGCTGTCAGAGGCTGGCCAATCAGAGAAGGGCACAACAGAGCTGAAACTGGTAACATTTAGGAATATTCATAAAACTCTTTCCCTGAACTAAATATATTAAATCCAACAATGTCAAGTTGTTGCTTTTATTATAACATTCAGTTTGAGAATAAACTTGCCATATCTAGCTCCTTTGGAGACTTTATTAACTAAAATAAAGTCTCCCAATTTTAGCCTATGGAACCTATTCACTAAAATGAAGGAGAAACAAATTTGGCTATTTTTCTTCACCAGGGCTTATAAAATGTATTTTATATGGTCCCTGCTTATAGTTACACTGCACCCAACTGAGGGGACACCTAGGGCACAACTTAGAGGTGATTTATATGTAAAAAAAAAGATTTGCATGTAACTCATTTAAAAGTAGCAAGCAAGGCAGGCCTACCTTTAAAATGACCCTGGGCACCTAGCAGTGCACCTATGGGTGCACTAACTATGCCGAGGTCCCTAAACCTACAAGCCCTACTGTATACTAGGGACTTATAGGTAGGTTGACATTGCCAATTATAATTAGCCTAATTTGCATACTCATTTTACACAGAACGCAGGCCCTGGGACTGGTTAGCAGTACAACACTTTCAGAGTCAGGAACATACCAGCAAAAATTGAAAAATGAGGGAAAAAAGTTAGAAGTTAGGGGCTTCTGCAATCAGCACAGTTTTCTCACACCAATAAACAACTTTCCATATATGTATGTATATATATATACATAAATATATATATATATATATATATATATATCTCTCTCAGGGGTGTGAGTTATAATTACCTTAGGGCACGAGTTATAGCTACATGAGAGAACTCTTTAACTGTTGAATATTTGTGGTTTATGGCTGCGTGCCTCCTCCACCTCGTCACCTGTGGCCAGTCCCCCCTCACACATTTATAAGGCTCTGCCCAGGGAGATTGGGGTCAATAGGGCCAAAATTGGGCCAGGGGGCATGTGTGACCCTTCCCCTATATAAAATAAACAATCTACCCCTGGCCCTCCTAGGGAACTAAAATAAAACAATGCTTGGGAGACTGCACTTGGTTTTTCTTTTACATTTTTGCTTTGGATCTGCAGATCCTCCACAAATTTGGGGCAAAATGTAACCAAAAAAAACCTTTTGGGCCCCAGGCAGGATCCCTGTGTGACCCCTCCACCAGGCCTAGTGGGTCAGGATATTCCTACCCTGCCCCCTGCTTTTGTTTTTTTTGTGTATTTTTAGGGACTTAGGCAAGTCCCGGAATCCCAAGATGGTTGCAATTCAAGTGGTGGCAACCAATCAGACCTCACTAGAAGATCTATTGGATCTACTGATCCTCTGCATCCCTATATTTCTTTAATTTCTTAAAAACTACTGAATGTGTTTACTCCAAATTACAAAAAGCACTCTTTCTGGACCAAGATATATCTTTCTGCCCAATTTGAGGTAATTCTGTTCAGCACTTTGGGCTGTAGTCATGTTCAAAATCCATATGTGAAATTGTTTGGGGAAAGTTTGTTTTGGAACCCCATCTTTTTCTCGGCCCCCGCTTGACCAATCACATCAAAGTTATTAGGAAAACAAAAATGCATTTGCTATGGAAACTAGGTCCTGAATATAACTGCCTACTGGTGGCCACCAGTAGGTAATACAGATTTATATATTTGTATTCCTAGTAATAACTGTAAAAATGCAAAATAGATATTTGTAATAATTATGTTAGGATATATATATATATATATATATATATATATACATATATATATATATATATATGATATCACTTGTTTATGGCGTGAATTTGCCTGCACCTGACCGCCAGTGGTGCCGTTTACGGACGTGCGCTACCGCGTCTAAGTACATTCACTCTCCTTCATTAATATCTAAGGAATCGGCACTGCACAATATGCGCACATTCTTGATCAAACAATCCTATTATAGGCACGACTCGTCCCAAATAATACATAACAACATGAATAGCAAATGAATATTGGTTCATCATAACCACATTTAACAATCAATACACTATATTTGTGTATGTATCTATTCACTTACTTAAAATGTGCTACAGTCTTTTCATTATATAATCGCGTTGTGCTGTTTGCTCATATTACTTCAATTGTAAATTACATACATAAAATGTAAACTCAAGCATAGAGGGTATGCTGCCAATCATAAAGTGATTTCTTAGCTCAATGTACACGTCTTCTTAATCAAACCATCTTTTTCAGACACAATGTATCCCAATTCATAACCGTACTCTCCAATCAATTCAATGCATGTATTAATATCTATACACCTACTTTACGGTTACTAAGTTCCCTAATTTATACTATCATAAACTAACGTCATGATTATCACTTGTATGGCTGCAAATAAACATAAAAGTTATATTACCAATCAAGAAGCTAGTTTAATCCATTGCTGATATATCTTAATTTATAAATATATATAATTCGTCATTGCTATTCAAACCCATAGGTTCTATGGTATCTAACTTCAATATATATCTTGACTCCAAAACTCTTAATTTTTTCTCTCTGTTACCTCCTATAATATCTTTTTTGATTCCATCAATTACACTGTATTTGATTTTATCTACAATTCCATTATGTTTCTCATGTATATGCCGGGCAACTGGATACGTTATATCCGTGTTTTGAATTGCTCTGAGGTGTTGTCAAATTTGTTTGTGTACTTGCAATTTGCTACTTCTCACATATAGATGTTTTCCGTGTTTATATAAATATTGTTTATACATCGCATTAAATATTAGTCACAAATATTTACTTTGCATTACATTAGTTTCGATATATTAAATTGTATAAAATGTGCTACTTTAAACTCTATTTGTATTAAAAATGATAATTTTGTATATTTGTGGATGATATTGGTGTCAACAATATTTTTTTGATATTTTGGCATTTACCATTATAGGAGTACTTGAGCATGATACTATGGTAATTTATATATTTGACAAAATAGTATTGTCAGCAATATTTTTTACCACAAAATTGTGTCATGAACTGTGTTTCCTTCACTCTAAATTAGTTATTACTGACTATGAATAAACTTTGTAAGGGGAAGGTTTCTGGGCCAAATGGCCTCCTGGTGGACATATACAAAAACTTAGTAAACCTTTGGTCCCTTGTCCTTACAATGGTTTTAAATATGTCTGGCACAGTTTTTCCCATCTACCTGCAGGGGTTCTGCAATCTAAGCAAGCAGCTGTAGTGAGGGAATCAGCAATCAGCATGCATGCCGGGTCCTCTAGCTGGAATCTCTCTCTAACGTGTAGGGGACAAAGGAGTGTTTTTATAATAAAGCAAAACACAAATGATGGACGGAATGCGGAACCAATCAAATATTCACCCCCAGTCACAGATCTGGGTTTAATCCATTGTTCTTTTGCTCACCATGCCACCCCAGTTTAGACCCAGCCATATGCAAATCAGTCTTGACCCTGATCCTCATGGGAACAGTCCAGCCCGAACTGTCAGGCCAGGTCCTCCCTGGACCGGAAACAAGCATCCTGGGACCGGATTCAGGGTTTCACCCGGGACCCACGTCTGGGCATACCCGGTGCACTTATGGTGGCAAAAGCAAAGCAAAACACAAATGATGGATGGAATGCGGAACCGATCAAACATTCACTCCCAGTCACAGATCTGGGTTTAATCCATTCTTTTTCTCACCATGCAACCCCAGTTTAGACCCAGCCACATGCAAATCAGTCTTGACCCTGTTCCTCATGGGAACAGTTCAGCCCGAATTGAAAAGCCAGGTCCTCCCTGGACCGGAAACAAGCATCCTGGGCCCGGATTCAGGGTTTCACCCTTCATCAGCCAGGCTAGCTTGAATCCAGTGGCATAGTGAGCCTGGGACCCACGTCTGGGCATACCCGGCACACTTATGGGGGCAAAAGCAAAGCAAGACACAAATGATGGACGAAATGCAGAACCAATCAAACATTCACCCCCAGTCACAGATCTGTGTTTAACCCATCGTTCTTTTGCTCACCATGCCACCCCAGTTTAGATCCAGCCATATGCAAATCAGTCTTGACCCTGTTCCTCATGGGAACAGTCCAGCCCGAACTGCCAAGCCAGGTCCTCCCTGGACAGAAACAAGCATCCTGGGACCTGTTTCAGGGTTTCACCCTTCATCAGCCAGGCTAGCTTGAATCTAGTGGCATAGTGAGCCCGGGGCCACGTCTGGGCATACCCGGCACACTTATGGTGGCAAAAGCAAAGCAAAACACAAATGATGGATGGAATGCGAAACCAATCAAACATTCACCCCCAGTCACAGATCTGGGTTTAATCCATCATTCTTTTGCTCACCAGGCCACCCCAGTTTAGACCCAGACATATGCAAATCAGTCTTGATTTATAATAAAACACTTGACATTCTAAGAAATGGTCCCCATGTAAGAATGTGTGTGTTTCTGTGAATGCTGGAGTCACAGTGAACCTCTTTTGCCAGCAACCCTATCTAACTGCAGCCTTTTGGAAAGTACAAAGTGAAATTAATGTCCTGCTAAGAATGTAATGCTTTCCTAGGTAAAAGAACAAAGAGAAAGAGAAAATAAAACAACACCGCAAATGTGGCTATAGCTAGCAAAATAAAGCGATGCAGAATGAAATGTAACTGGGCTAAAGTGCACAGCGGCAGGCCTAGTTTGCAAGAATAATGTGTTTAAAATATGGCTAAAATAGCTATACAACAGGCCTTTACAATATATGTGTCCCTTCTACAATGCCAAGTGTTCTGGGGCCACATGGAGTGAGTACAATGACCTTTGTGCTCTGGGGTGCATTTTGTAATATGATCCCGGGTGTATAATCTATTCACTGCTCCTCTTGGAGGGTGAAGATTGAGGGTAGATTACCCCTGGCAGGAAATTGGGGTGGGCACAAAGGCTCTCTGCTCATCAAGGGTGAGAACAAAGTCAATGCCAGGGTGGGCCAACTCTTGTTACATAAAAAAAATAAAAAATCGTATCTATTCTGTCTAGTGTGCTTGCTGTCCCTGCCTCCTCAGGGAGGGCGTAATGGGGATAAATCACCCAATCTGCACAGTAGTGGTAGAGAAAGACTGTGTGCCCTTTAGGGATGGGAATTCTGCTAGACAAAAAGACTGGTCAGCCCCCACACCATTCTTTTTATTAAAAAAATAAAATCCAGGTGTCTAGTATGACTTCTACCTTCTCCCCCAGGATGAGGCAGAAAACCTGTTTGGCCTTTAGTGGTGGAGCTGAAGCTTGATGCCTGGTCTGGGAAGTCCCAACCCATACTTTCTTAAAAAAAAAGATCCCTAGGCCCATATTTATACTTTTATAGAGTCACATTTGCGTCATTTGTGACGCAAAAGCGGCGCAAACTTACAAAATACAATTGTATTTTGTAAGTTTGCGCCGCTTTTGCGTCAAAAAGCGGCTCAAATGTGGCACTAAAAAAGTATAAATATGGGTCCTAGTGCCTAGCATGCTTTTACCCCCACTTCCTCCCAAGGTACAGCAGCTTGAAAATTAATCCCCCAATCTGCAACCTGCTGGTATAAAGACTGTGTGACCTGCAGGTGTGTGGGATGTGGCTCATTACCAGGATAGGATGGCTTACACACTACACATATATTCTTGTTGATTTTTTATGCTTTCTCTTCCCATGGTGAGGGCAGACTGGGGGTTAATAACCAGGTGGACATTTTTGACCTTTAAGGAAAGGGGTATAGCTGGATTTCAGTAAAGGCAGTCCCTACCTTATTCATTTTGTTAAAAACAGAACAATGGTGCCTATTAGGCTTTCTGACCCTTAATGGGGTAGATTGGGGTAAAGCCTACAATCTACCTTCAGAGTGTGGCAGAACAATTTTTGGGGAACTTACTTGTGGAAGCAGCAATTTACCCTGCCTGGGGTACACCTACAACATCGTTGGAAGTTTAGTGGATAGATTCCTGCTTGGAGATTTGTTTCTGCTCTGATCCCCAAGTTTGCATCCAATAGGGTGAGATGCCACTGAAAAAGGCACATGCCCTCCTTGCCAGAGACACCTCTCACACTGTGCACTGTTCTCGAGGACTGAGATATTTCTTGAACATTAATCACTCTGAAATCAGGTGAACCCTGAAGGATCCAGCTGTTTTCATTTCTACTAGCTTTGAAGTCAGTGAGCAAAACAAAAATATCTGCAAGGGAAGCTCTTGCCTGGTAGCTTAAGTGTTGGAAAAAAAATGACGTTTTTCTGGAAGGATTTGCCCATTTATTACTTAATGTTTACTTCCTTGTCACTATAGAGGCAAGGCAGAGGACATGGACATAAATCCCAAGTTACTATAGGAATTCAGTTACATTGCCAAGTGGTTTTTGCTAGATGATGTTTCTCTGGAGTAATAAAAAATCAAACAAAACATAAACATAAATATAATCAAAATAGCATAAAATAACATTACAAATTGAAAAACATGTTTTAAGCAAATATAAAACATTCTAGTGCCTGATTCACAAGAAAAGTATAAATCTACACAAGTAGATGATGTTGATTTTTGAGTTTTGTGACCTCACATATATACCCAAGTGAACAGCTGGTAAGTTGTGCCAGTCACCTGTTTACATGCATAGTACTGGAAATGTCAAGTGATATTTTCTAGTTTCTCAATGGAGAGTTCCCACTTAGTATAACCCTCTTAAGTTGTAAATACAGTGCAATTCATCATCGGGTAAAGCTTTCCCATTCCACAAACAGATTTTATTTTCTTTGTTGCTTTCATTCTTCATGGTAAAATCCTTTTCCCTACATGTTTGGGGGTATTCTGGTCCCCTTCTCCACCATGTAAAGGAGTAAATCTCTAACCATTTCCAGGTTTAGAGGGGAGTACTTGAATGGCGAAATACTCATACGTGTGTGGACATTCACGAACTCTGAAAGATAACTATACCTACTAGTCAGGTATTCTCTTGTACATTTCTTGAATAGATAAATGGAGCCATGGTAAACATATGCTAATATCTGTAAACGTCTTTATGAATAAGCTACGACCATCACAATTCCCATCAGTTGGAGCCTACCATCAATGACAAGCCTGTTAAACCATATTACTTTTGAAAGATGAGCACTTCTACTTCGAACCCAACATAATGCACACAATGCTTAAATCCACTGATATGCTTGTTCTTTCTCCAGTACTAGTTATCGCCATTTACAAGGGGATCAAATGAGCTCTCTACATATTTTTAATTTTGTTTTAGACCGTACATTACCAATCTCCTCGACTTCATCCTTTTCCTACATTCTCAGGTTAGTATTGAAATAATCAATGCTGATGCACATAACAATACATTCACATATAAGAATGAAGTCCCATCACCACCATTAAATTGCCCCCTTCATGAACTCTCCATCAACCCTGGCATGAAAGTATGTGGTTAGTCAGGCTCTGAGACCCAGGCCGGAGGTTACAGATTGACAGGTCACAGATGGGGTGGCATTTAGCTGGCAGACAAAAGAATGAACAGAAATCCTAGGTCAGTCCCACAGGTAGATGCAATGACATCACAATGGTCTGAGAAAATTGGCCCCAATAAAACACACATGGCTAGAGGAGTGTGCACATTCCCCAACACACTATAAAGTCAGATGTCACATAAAGTTAGGAACACTTAACTAATCAGAACACAGCACAGAAAGCAACACACAGTGACCACCTGCCCCTCAGGATGGACATCTGGACATGTGCTTGCTGGCCCAAATTGTTCCCACACAAGATTGAGGCCCACCTGCATTTGTTATCAGGACCTTCTTTATGACTCTAAGACAAGTTTTCAATTTCTTCATGTCAAAAAGGACTGTTGTAATTGTTTTATGGTTCCCAGAGAAATGTATAGAACACCGCTCAGAACCATGGCATTTTGAGACAGTCCACAGACCCTGGTTCTGTAACTGTTCTCTGGCCACAGTGTATAATTAAGCAAACTGTTCCTGCTTTGCCAGATGCCACTTGTCTTTTGTTTTTTAAAGGTAAAATGCTAATTCAAGCAACATTTTGGTAAGCTAGATAGGATCTGATTGGTTCCTTCGACCCCACTGGCCCCAACCGGATGGATTCACATTTGTACAACAAGAAAAGGTGAGCAGATGCCACAATTGATTGTAAGTTCTGTTGAATCTGCACAGTGGAGGTCGATCATGAAGCTGCTGTCAGAAAGGTAAGAGACTACATCAGAGCTCTAGTCCAACATATGGCATATGTCAAACTAGGAAGAAACATAACCCAGCAGCAGTCACCATGCTGGAAAAGCTGAATGTTGTTTCTTTTTTTTTCTGCTTGGACAGCTGGGTGTGACACAGATGGTACGCTTGTCCCCTTGGTGTTAAACAAGGATGATCGCTTGGATTGCTGGCCCTGGGTGTGATATAGGGATGGCATCTCAATCTTGAGAGGTGTGTATCGTTGGACTGCTGAGCGGGGTACAGATGGTATGCATAGGCTCTGGTGTGATATAAGGCCCACGCCTCAATCTTATTTTTAGGCTAAAAGGATTTCTCAGAGCTACCGTTTTCTTAACACTGTTGGTATCTGAAAGAAGTGAGAGGTGTGTTCCCTTGGGCCACTGTGCATTACAGAGATGGTACGCATGACCCCTGGGTGTGATCTAGGGTGTGATTCTGACTTTATGGAAGAAAACAATTGGGATCTAGGAGATTAGACATAGCTTGTGTTTGGCCAGTAAGGACCTATGGTTGTTGTAGGTATCCCTTTTTCTCCTCAGCAAACATTGATGTTTTCTTGCCATGGAGCTGATATCAACAAGTTTATCAAGCTCACTTACTCCAGTGTACTGCTCAGAATTTCCTCTGGTCACAGGACAGAATGTGCAAGAAGCAGGCTAAGGTAGTTTTGACAAAAGTCATCACTTGACGCTTTACCAGTTTTTCTTCATGCCAGTTGAAATTATGTTGTTCTGCTGTTGTGGCACTGGTAATTTAATGCAACTGTGGTTTGTCTTGAGTATTGTGTTTTGTTGATGATTCAATGTACGTTATGAAGATGTTAAGTTTTACAAATTGCTATTTGATACCAAAATAAGGTGCACTAATTTGATGGCAAATCACAAGAATTAACACTACACTTTTTTCTAGGCTGTAACCCTTCACATGTATGTGTATGGTAAATGTTTATGTTGATGCATCTGTAAATAACCCGAAGCTCATTAGATCTAGTAATCCCATGTATGTATCTTTCCCACTACCAGAGCATAACTAGTAATCACATGTATATATTTCCCCACTGCCAGAGTAAAAGCTTAAAATTCC
Source organism: Pleurodeles waltl (assembly GCF_031143425.1). Lineage (NCBI taxonomy): Eukaryota > Metazoa > Chordata > Amphibia > Caudata > Salamandridae > Pleurodeles > Pleurodeles waltl. The sequence goes on from NC_090445.1 coordinate 1,496,849,131, forward strand.
CTAATACCAGAAAAGTTAGACACATATTGTTAGACCTGACAACCTTAGGGTGGTCACCCCTAACTTTTTGTCTGGCTCTCTCCACTTTTTAGATACCGTTTTTGCTGGTTTTAAGACTCTGCACACTTTACCACTTCTAACCAGTACTAAAGTGCATATGCTCTCTCCCTTTAAACATGGTAACATTGGATCATGCCCAATTGGATTATTTAATTTACTTATAAATCCCTAGTAAAGTGCACTATATGTGCCCAGGGACAGTAGATTAAATGCTACTAGTGGGCCTGCAGCACTGATTGTGACACCCACTTAAGTAGCTCATTAACCCTGTATCAGGCCTGCCATCGCAAAGCCTGTTTGTGCAGTTTCACTGGCAATTCAACTTGGCATTTAGAAGTACTTGCCACGCCTAGAACTCCCCTTTTTCTACATATGAGTCACCCCTTAGGTATGCCATAGGTAGCCAAGGGCATACCTTAGGGGAACAGGGTGCTGTGTAGGCAAAAGGCAGGACATGTACCTGTGTAGTTTACACGTCCTGGTAGTGTAAAACTCCTAAATATGTTTTTACACTGGTGTGAGGCCTGCTCCCTTCATAGGCTAACATTGGGGATACCCTCATGTATTGTTTGAGTGGTAGCTGCTGATATGAAAGGAGTAGGAAGGTCATATTTAGCATGACCAGAATGGCGATACAAAATCCTGCTGACTGGTGAAGTTGGATTTAATATTACTATTTTAGAAATGCTACTTTTAGAAAGTGAGCATTTCTCTGCACTTAAATTCTTCTGTGCCTTTCAATCCACATCTGGCTGGGTTTAGTTAGCTCCCTGGGTCATTCACTCAGACATACCCCAAACAGAGGATACTCAGCCTCACTTGCCTGTATCTGCATTTTGAATGGGTCTTCCTAGGCTGGGAGGGTGGAGGGCCTTACACTTACATGTCAAAGGACAGTAGCCTGCCCTCACACAAAGGCATTCCACACCCCCTACTGGGGCCCTGGCAGAAAGCATTGAACTGAAAGGGCACCTCGTGCACTTCTAAGCCACGCTTTGAAGTCTCCCCCACATCAAAGGCACATTTGGCTATTTAAACAGGGCCTCTGGCCCTAACAACTCAGAAACTTCCTGGAGAAGAGAACCTGAAGCAGAATCTGCAACCTGCCAGAAGAACTGCCTGGCTGCCCAAAGGACTCACCTGACTGCTTTCTGTGAAGGGCTGCTGCCTTGCTGTTGCCCTGCTGCCTTTCTGCTCTCTGGATGGGCTGAGAAGTGCTCTCCAAGGGCTTGGATAGAGCTTGCCTCCTGTTCACTGAAGTCTCAGGACCAAAAGGACTTCATCTCTACAAGAAGGACTCCTTGTGCGGCGAAAATCGACACACAGCCTGCCAGAAATTACACACATCCTGCATCGTGGTGAATAATTCACCACAGGCCGAACCGGAATGACGCAGTCCAACCTCGCAATGAGAAGATCAATGCAGCGCCAGCTTTGCAACCAGAAATTTGACACATGGCCCACTGGCTCAAGGCACAGCCAAGCCGTAACGACGCAGCCCGACTTCCAGAGAGGAATCGATGCAGAGCCTGCAGTGCGATGCAACTTTCCACGCAATACCTACCGGATCGACGCAGCCCCTGTGACTCTGTCCTGTCAGCACCCAAAATCCACGCATCGTCCGCAGGGCATCCGAAAACCCAGCAACTCGAAGAGGATCCATGACCCAGCACCTGAAATCGATGCACAGCCATCCCTGCGTGAAAACTAAATGACCCATCGCCATGTGCGGCCTGGAAAATCGGCACACACACCCTTGATTTCATGCATCTCCTCCTCTGTGGTCCGTTGCAGAGATTTTGAACGAGAAGCAGGTACTGTGTGCTTGAAAGAGACATTTATTGCTTCTAAGAGACTAAACACACTTTACAACACTTTTACAGTGATATCTCAACATACACTTATTGCATTTTAATTGTTTTGACCTGCATCTTATCAGATAATATTATATATTGTTCTAACACTGTGTGGTGTATTTTTGTGGTGCTACACTGGGTTATTCCATGATTTATTACACAAACACTTTAAACATTGCCTTCTAAGTTAAGTCTGACTGCTCAGTGCAAAGATACTAGAGTGTGGGCACAGGATAATGTGGATTGTGTGTGACTTACCCTGACTAGAGTGAGGGTCCTTGCTTGGATGGGGGTAATCTGACTGCCAACCAAAGACCCCATTTCTAACACGTATAACTTAAGATTCCCTAAAATCCTTAAAGGTAGACGTGTAACTGCCCCATAAAAACTGCCCAAATGTATCATGGAATCACCCCTGAAGCACATGCAAACTAGGTTCCCCACACAGGCTCAAAAGCTTAACAATGTTTGCAATGAATTGCACACACATAGTAAGGCACAAACGTTTTGCTGGCCAAAGGAGGGATCCTTTGACGCTATGATAACACTTGGAGACACACATACAGAAAAAATACACAGGGCAAAAGAAGGACAGGAGAGAAGCATTACTAGAATTATGGGAAATATTCGAGAAGGTCTATACTGAGAACACTACCCCATAGTCAGAAAGCAAGGTGTCCGTATCTCCCCTGCCTTATGCAAGAATGGAGGTGCTCTCCCCGATGCCTGCTATTCCCACATTAGGTTACATTGAGGAAGCCAGAGAGGCCCCTACCGAAAAACAAACTGTTATGTCCAGGCATGACCTTTTAACAGGTCAGGAGGGTCAGGCAACCCCAACACCACCCCAGTTTAGCGCTAGAGCTCCGTAACTTTTGATCCCCCGGTCCATAGCTGTCAGCCCACAGAACCCCTGCAGCACGAAGAACACTCACTACCACAGGTTGCGGTGTGCACACTCAATTCACAGGGAGATTCCTTGTGGTGTTGCAAAGGAATTCCACTAGCAAGGCTGGGGAAAGGGATCCCAGTCTTCTGGGACCCAATGAGGAGAGTTTATATTGCTAGGTCTGAGTGCCAGACAATTATGGGCCAAACCTGAATGAGATAGTAGCAAGAAACAAAGGGCAGCTCTTTGGACACCTGTTCTGCAACTTTCTGACAGATTGGACAAGGAAAGGGAACCAATTTGACTGGTACTGGCCTAGGGAAGGGTCATTTAAGCCAGAGGGCGGCTACGCAGGATTACGTCAGATACAGGAGTGGAAATCCCAAATGGAATTTCCCCTACATGAGCAATGCCTTGTAAGGTGGGAAAGAAGGCAATTTATGGCAAGAAGGGAAGAGAGAGAGGGCAAGAAGAGTTTGGGACAGAAATAGGATGTTACTGCAAAATCTCTGAGTTGGGACCAGACAGTTGTGTTCAGAACAGCTTTGGCCAAAATGGCACAGAGGACGGCAGCACCAATGATGGTATCACCACAGAGCTTCAGAAAGAATAAAGCATGTAGTAGCAGGGTTTGAGAAAGTTGTACAGGGTGAGAACCCTCCATCATTCTAACATACCAACAGAAGCCCACTATTTCTCCATAATAGACATCAAGAAAGCACTCTTTAGCATTCTACTGCACCCCGACAACCGGTACCTGACTGCTTTTACTTTACGAGGGGTTCAGCTGCTAAATTGGAGGCTACCGCAAGGGTATTGTGAGTCCCCTAGTATCTTCGATCAAATTCTAAGGAGGAACCTCAATAACTTAAGACAGATAGCACCATGATGCAGTATGCTGACTACATCTTAATCTGCAGTCCTTCTGAGGACCTATATCTTATGGACATAATAGCTCTCCTGACTGCACTTGCAGAGAGAGGGTACAAAGTCTAGAAGGGAAAGATGCAGTATGAACAACAGGAAGTAAGTTATCTGGGTCAGCTGATATTAGCGGACAGTTGGTGAATCACACTGTAACATGCAGATTCTATCAGGGCTATGCCACCACCAAAAGTGAAAAAGGGTATGCCAAAGTTTTTAGGGCTTTGTACCTATGTCCGGCAGTGGTTCTTTGACTACAGCATGACCTTTCCTCCCTTACTCAAGGCCATAAAAAAGGAAAAAGCTGGCCACAAGGAATTAGCACAACTGCCTGAGATGCACAAGGCCTTCTGAAAGCACAATTCAGAGATAACGCACTCCCCCATGTTAGGAGCACCTGACTATAATGAGGAATTCTTCCTATTTAGCCACAGTGACAGACGCGTCATGTCAGCAGTCCAGACACAAAAATATCCCATGGGGCACAAACCTCTTGTTTTCTACAGCGGGCTCTTAAACTCAGTCATGCAGGCTCACTTCTCATGTGAGCAGGCACTGGCAGCAGAGGCCTTTGATATTGACAAAAGCACCTCCATTGTGATGGGGGCACCCCTGACACTGTATGCAGAACATTCAGTGTTTGAAGTCATACAAAAGATAAAGAGCACACTGATTACACAATTGGTTGCGAGTTAGGAGCTGATGATCTCCAGACTATCACTAAAAATAATACAGTAACATCTGGTAAACCCAGCCACCTTCCTAACCTCCTTCCTAGGCTCAAGAGTAGGAGGAGATCCATGACTGCCCAGCATACACCTCTAAGGTGAGAATCCCAACCTAGATAGTGAGGCACTGTTCATCAATGGTTCCTTCTTCATAGATGAAGGGACTGGGGTAAAACACACAGGGGCAGCAGTAGTATTGGCTCCTAGCCACATGCCCTCAGAAAAACTTCAAGTCACCAGGCAGCTAAATCCCCTCCTGCACCCTCTCAGCAAAGGTGGTAGAACTGGCAGCACTAATCGAAGCCCTTACCCATAGCTCGGGTAAGACGGTAACCATTTACTATGAGTAATACTATGTCACCACCATGGTACACTCATGCATAGGAAGGTGGAAAAGGTGAGGGTCTCTGAAATTAGACAGCACGCCCATCACACATCAGGACCACCTCGATTCACTAATCGATGCGCTGACCCTGCCTAAATGCGTGGCCATGGTAAAATGTGCTGCTCATACCGGGGTTTTCATTTCCTGGAGCAATGAATTAGCTGACCAGTATGCAAAAAGGACAGCTTACGGAAAAATTGAGAAAGCACGCGTACTTCCCTTGCAACAGGCATCAGAGGTGGAACCCCCACAGGAAAAGCCTTATACAGAAATGGCAGGATTGTACTTGAAGGAATTGCCGGAAACAGCATTTTCTAAAGATAAGGCGTGATCAGTAGCCAGGGTCTGCACTCAGACAGCACATGACCTCATATATTGGCACATAGCCACAGGGAAACCCGTCATGCCACAGAGCTTAGTCAATATAGCTTTGCCCCAGTTACACTTACCAACACACACAGCCAAAGACAACATTATAGAAGAACTTCACAGTGACTGGTTTATCCCCAACCTTGTTGAAACCATGATGATCTATTTAAACTGATGCTCTGTCTGCCAATCATACTCACTGTCATCGGCTATCCTCAGACTAATGGGGCTTTTCAAAGCCTTACACATCAACTTTCTTGACATGATCGACCGATGTGTTAACTACCAATACCTTATTCTAGTGGTCTGCCCATACTCCAGATGGACTAAAGCCAGCCCTTGTGTGCACTGAGACGCTAAGGCAGCAGCAACATTCTTTGTAGGAGAAGTAATACCCAGTTGGTGGGTACCAGAGGTCATCTGGTCAGACAATGGAAAGCACCACGTCAATGCCATGTTCGATCACATCTACACCCCTTTAGGAATTGCACATAAACTGGACTCAGTGTACCACCCCAAAGCAACAGCATCATTAAGAGACTCAACAGACTGCTAAAAAATAAAATAAGTAAGATCTGCGCCAGCCTTAATAAGAAGTGGCTCCACTGTCTGCCCCTAGCCTTACTTGTACTAAGAAACACACCCAGCAGTGATCACCATCTCACACCACACCAGATTGTAACTGGTAGACTTATAAGGACACCCATCCCAAAAACACAGACTGAATTAAGCTATGTGACTAGCTCTCAAGCACTAGGGGATGAATTATATGTGTATCTCTCTAAATTAGCCTAGACAGCTAAGTTCCTATCCGAACAGGTCAACCATTGGAACTCCATGTGCCCCACAGCCAAGGTATCACCTCAATCACCTAAACATAGAAAATAAGTTTACATTCGAAACTTTGTAAGGAAATGGAAGCAAGGCAAATCTGCAGGGCCCTACTGATTGATCTTTGCAACACCTACTGTCCTCAAGGTGGAGAGAAAAGATCCATGGGTCCACATCTTTGATGTGCGGCTAAAACCATTCACAGCAAATCCCCCATGAACTGCACCATGAACTTTTTTGAACTGTCAAAACTATGAAACTCAAAACCACCAGAGTGCTACAGACATCTCCCCTAGATTCATCCAAAAATGTTCAAAAAGTTATTCATTTTAGCTCATGTGTACATGTTCTGTCTATTATGGTTACTGCATTAATTTGCTAAGGAACACCTTAGTCCTATGGAGTCCATTCAGAAAATGTCACAGTGCTTCCATAGGACCCGCTCCCATGTTACCCATAATTATACTTAGCACAACACCAGCATTTCACATGCACTACACAACGCCCTCTTACACAACACATGGTATCAGCACATAACTACTGTGGGCTCCAGGACATCAGCCAGGTCATGCTACATCTGTTTGATGATAGCACATGCACTAGACATAGACAGGCTTTACTTGTCCCAAAAGCAAGTCCCTGAAAAAGCAAAATGTCTTCTACACTTATACTTATTTAGATTTAGGGCTAATATACAGCCCAACAGAATAGAACTCCATAGGGTAATAGTGAATCTGACCTGCTATACGATCAGTCCTACAGCACTGTACCTTCTCACTGAGCCTAGCGATATCTAAACTGAGTTGGATAGGATGCGCAGAAAAGGCACCATAAGGGAGGATAATGTTTGGCCCCAAGACTTTCCTGAAAAGAGATTGTTGGAGGTATCAAAACCACCAAGCCAATGTGCAAACATGTCCACTTCCACTTCCAGCTGTGGTACCAGGGGGGCACGTGTCATATCTGGGGCTGTCTTCATTAACAACAAGTAGAACCCTGACATGGAGTTTCAGCGTAGGGCCATCCATCTTGTTGATAGGAAAGGGAATGAGTCTTGTAGGGGAGGGTTGAATAAAAGCATAGATACCCCATGTCAGGAGATCTGGAATAATGAGATAGGTATACGTGGATAGAAGATAAGAACAAAATCCTAATTGTATGGAAATCATGCTTTATTCCTTATGTTTCAGAGGCAAAGGAACTATTCCACTGGGTACGACTGAAAACTGTAACACAATCCGGAACATTTCTGACATGTAATGGGGCACCTCCACACTAATGGGCACTTACTGGCAATGTGGAGAGTTTGCCTACACACAGCTCACCCCCATATGGTGTTACCTCTGCTCCCTCATCACCATACACTCCTGACCCTGGTCTTTAACAGAGATGATCTGTCAGAAATGTGCCAATCCACCCTAAGGAAGAAAACAGAACAGCTGATTATGTTTGATGGGCTCAGTACAAGGACATTCCAGAGGAATTCAGACTGTTCTCTGACGCACAGATAGCAGCAGAAGGGTCCATACCATTCTTCACCATGCAGACAAAAGAGAATGCCTGCTGGTTACAAATAACCAGGTGGGAAATGCTCAAAATGATGAACAGCACTGAGATCTGCCTTAGTACAATCAAGGAAGAACTGAGAGCCACCCATCTCATGGTGATGCAACATTGCTATGAATTGGACTTAATGACCACAATGCAGGGTGGGGGGTGCACGAAGATCGGTGCACCTTGCAGTACTTTCATACTAAGCAATGATATGGACATTGGGACTCTGACTCTTACCATCTGAGCATTGCATCGACTACAAAAAGACATGCATGAGTAGGGAGGAGCCCCTGAGTAGGAGTGGTTTACAAACCGTTTCTCCTGGCTAAACCGATGGCTTTTGCCCTTTTCATCAAATTACTGATTTAGAGTGATTTCCTGCAAGTGGGGGTTTCCTGCTGTAAAAATGTGGTCCTCAAATTGAGTGGAATGCAAGTAGCCAGGAAAGTGGGAATAGACAAAGACCAACAAGCCCCCAATAATGTGACTGTTATGACACATGGCTTAGATGGTGTAGTTAAAAATTCAGCTAGATGGGGGAATGGTAATATTGGAATAGTCAATGCCGATGCACGCAACCATACATTCACACATAAGAATGAAGTCGCATCACCACTATTAAATTCCCCCATCATGAACTCTCCATCAACCCCGGTACGAAAGTATGTGGTCGGGAAGGCTATGAGCCCTGGTCTGTAGGTTACAGATTGCCAGGTCACAGGTGGAGCAGCGTGTAGCTGACAGACAAACACGCAAACAGAAGTCTGAGATCAGTCCGACAAATAGGCGCAGTGACACTACAATGGTCTGCGGAGATTGGCCCCAATAAAACACACATGGCCAGAGCGGTGCGCACATTCCCTAAAATGCCATAAAGTGAGATGCCACATGAAGTTGGTAACACTTCGCCAATAAGAGCACAGCGCTCACAGCAACATGCAATGACTACCTGCCCCTTAGACGGGACATCTAGACACGTACTTCATGGACCACATTATGTATTTTGAAACAGTCCTCAGACCCTGGCTCTATAACTATTCTCCCAGCCGCAATGTTTAATTAAACAAACTCTTCCTGCTTTGCCAGATGCCTCTTATCTTTTGTTTCTTAAAGTAAAATTCACATTTGAGACACACTCATTAGTAACCATCAGACATGGTGTTGGTCCAGACATCCCTTACAACACTATTCTTACTGATTTCGGATCCTGCTCACCCATGTAGCATCAATAGGTGTGCTACCATTTTCCTGTGCAATTTATATGCACATGACTTCTCCATCTTTGGCAGCCTTAAACCCAGAGGAAGAAACCTGAGACACAAAGGTTTAAGGCAGACTACTGCTCATGTAACATGATCAATGTAGACTTCCATCTCACAGGGAAATGTTCTTTCTAAACAGCTGCTCAGAGATGTTTTCCCAGCCTGATCAATTCTACCCATCAACTGTATAGGGAGGCTTTGCTGTCCAATCTGCATTATCAGTGTCATCATCCTTTATATTGATCCTTCTATGTGGCAACATTGTGGTACATTATACAACATTATACAACAATATCATTTTGAGGATTTGGGTGTACAATATTGTATAGCTGGGAAGCCCTATTGTGCAGTACATTCGAAAAATACCATCTTGGGGCCATTCAGGTACATTTATTAAACCTTAAGCTCAGTCCTGGGTGGATGTGGCTGAGAAAAGTAAGGCTTAGCAAAGCAACAAAATGTAAAGCATTTGACAGCTGCAAACATGAGAATAAGAAAGGCACATAACATGAAATAAACAAGATACCATTTTATAAAAATAGAGACAATATATAACTTTTATATCAACAGCAAACAGGCGTTGACTGACAAAATGTTTGGAAACCTTTGAAAAGTTTGCAAAAGCTAGTCCGACAGCTGCAGCCTGAGTTGGGCAACCAAATCCAGCAGGGCAGATGTCTAGGTGTCCAGAAAGGATACTGTGGACAGTTACCTGGCCACCAGAGCATTTTTAGAGCAAAATCCAAACTTTACAGGATACATTTCATAGATGAAAATAGAGTGGTCCTGATGATCGGAGTGAAGTCTGGTTGAGTCTTCAGTCGACAAGTGAGTGAGGGTAACGTTTACATGAAGGTTGGCACAAACAGTGCTGCAGCACTGAGTGGACACTGTCGTACATGCCCTGGGTACCCTGGTGTTTAGAAATGGGGGCTTTGGTTGGCAATCAGTTTGCCCCCTGTCCAAGAAGGGACCCTCACTCTAGTCAGGGTAAAGGAGAAACACATCGGTTAACTCCTGCTCACCCTCTTGGTTGCTTGGCACAAGCAGAAAGGCTTAATCCAGAGACAGTGTGTAAAGTATTTGTACCAACACAGACAGTAATATAGTGAAAACACTACAAAATGACTCAACACCAGGTTAGAAGAATAGCCAATATTTATCTGAGCAAAGCAAGACCAAAATGAAAAAAAAAAAAAATACACAAGCAAAGTTATGAATTTTTAAAAGATTAAACTTCAATGTTGTGCTTAGAAACACAAATGCTTTGAATAGGTGATACCACTTTGTGACGGAGTCGTTACCAACAATCTGATGCTAATGGCTCTGGTCATTGAGACACATGGACCCCCAGGTAAAGGACCTTGTGAAAATGAGGAAACAACCTGGTGCATGGAGTCGGGGATTGCAGCCTCCCTGAATCTGAGGTGGTGTTGGTTGTGGTGCTGTGTAGCGAAGGAGTGGAGGTGTCATGAAGAGGCGTTGTGTCCTTGCTGTAGAGCGGTGGAGGTGAAGCTGTATCAGTGTGAAGCGTTGGATCCGCGCACTTCCATTGGAGTTGATGTCCTGTAGTCATGATGTGGTGCTGTGACTTCCACAGAGTTGCGGACTTCAGCGATGCTGCAGTGGTGTTGAGCCTGTGGGGTCGTAGCACTCCAGCAAGAACCATGGCTTGTGGTGCAACGGCATCAGTTCCAGGTCATCTGCAGTCGCATTCCTTGGATCTTCTTGATTTTCCACTAGCTTCTCCTTTCAAGGTCCCAGGGACTGGATTAGACATCACTTGGCAGGGCAGGAGTCTCAACAGAGTATGCAAGTGCTGGCAGAAGAAGTCTTTGAAGGCCCTGAGACTTCAGAACAGGGGGCAAACTCAGTCCAAAGCCTTGGAGACTCTTCTCAAGCAGATAATACCACAAAATCCAGTCTTTGTCCTTTTTTCTTAGGCAGAAGCAGCAACTGCAGGATAGTGCAACAAAGAACAGTCTCAGGCAGTGGCAGCACTTCTCCTCAGCTCTTCAGCTGTTCTCATTGGCAGAGGTTCCTTTTGGTTCCAGAAGTAAATCTTGAAGTAGTCTAAAGTCTGGCGATTTGGGTCCAATACTTGTACCCTTTCTGCCTTTGAAGTTGTTGAACTTCAAAGAAAAGTCTGTTGTTTACAGGATCTTCCCTTGCCCAGGCCTGGCTCCAGACACACAACAGGGGGTTAGAGACTGCACTGTGTGAGGGCAGGCACAGCCCATTTAGGTGTAAGTGATCACTCCTCCCACCACTCTAGCCCAGATGGCTCATCAGGATATGCAGGCTACACTCAAGGTCCCTTTGTGTCACTGTTTGCAGGAGATTCACAAACAGCACCATTGTCAGTCTGACCCAGACAAGGAATCCACAAGCAGGCAGTGTCACAGAATGGTTTAAGCAAGAAAATGCCTACTTTCTAAAAGTGGCATTTTCAAACTTACAATCTAAAAACCAACTTCACTAAATGTGTATTTTTAAATTGTGAGTTCAGAAACCCCAAACTCCATATTTCTATCTGCTCTCAAAGGGAAAATGAACTTTAAGAATATTTAAAGGCAGCCCCAATGTTAACCTAAGAGAGAGATAGGCCTTGCAACAGTGAAAACCAAATCTGGCAGTATTTCACTGTTAAGAAATGTAAAAACACACCACTACATGTCCTACCTTTAACATACGTTGCACCCTGCCCATGGGGCTACCTGGGACCTACCTTAAGGGTGCCTTACATGTATAAAAACAGAAGGTTTGGGCCTAGCAAGTGGGTACACTTGCCAAGTAAAATTGACAGTTTGAAAACAACACACACAGACACTGCAGTGCCATATCTGAGCCATGCTTACAGGGCTACTCATGTGGGTGGCACAATCATTGGTACAGACCCACTAGTAGAGTTTGATTTATGGCCCTAGGCACCTCTAATGCACCTTACCAGGGACTTACTAGTCAATTAAATATTCCAATCATGGAAAAGGCAATTACACATACAATTTCACATAGGGCTCACTTGCACTTTAGCACTAGTTGGCAGTGGTAAAGTGCTCAGAGTAACAAAAACAGCAGAAACAGAGTCCAGCACATAGCAACAACCTGGGAGGCAGAGGCTAAAATTTAGGGGAGACCATGCCAAGGATGCCAGGCCTAACACCTAGGTACCATATACTAGGGACTATTAGTAAGCCATATCTTGCCATTTGGGTGTATCCAATTCGAATGCAATTTGAATAGGGTTGAAACACTGGCACTGAGGTCTGGTTAGCATGTGTCAGTGCACTTTCAAAGTCAAAAAGCCAGCAGCATCAGTCTGAAAATGTGGGGATGAACATGAAAAAAGAGACATTTTCTTACAATAATGCTCTTAAGAATTATGTTACAAAATTCCCCTATGGTTTCAGTTGACAGAGAGAGACAGACTATGAGCATAGCTAACAGCAAAGCACCTATTATATGTTATGGTATTGTTATATAGCGTTTATTCATCCTTGCTGTTTGACAATGTAACATTCAGTAACAGCAGGAACTTCCATATTTTTAGCCACAAATCCTTACATGGTAACCTTGAGTTTCTGTTTCTTTAGAACCTAAGAAGTTCTGAAAAGGCTCGTGGATAGGTACAGAGGGCATTCAAATGGTTAGCAGTTGAAACATACAAAGTTGTTAAATCTTTTCTCTATGGAACAGTACAACATGAAGAGGTGCCACATTTGAATTCCTAGAGTGTGTGGCATGAGAGTTTCTTGCTTTTATAGAACATGTAGCCCACTCCATATACGTGTGTGCAGACCATGCACCAAACCGTAAATAAAGATCAGGCAGTTATGGGTAGCCAGTACAGCTACCTCAGCAACCTCGGTAATGCTAAGTGTAGTCCGCTAACTGAATCCACATGTTGTCAAACAGGGGTTACTGCTGTAGGATATTCCCTGATCAGTTCATCCTGTAGTAGGAATATTGTGAGGTAACTTTCAGCCTTCTGCAACCCCTGCTGAAGCGCAGTTGCAAGCTTTGAGGTGGGTAAGGGGTAGGGGCAGAAGAGTGTATGTCAGTATGGTGTGGGCCCTTAGGCAAAATGTAATCTTATCCCAACAGGTTTTGCAGGTTCCCATGCAGTTTCTGAAAGTCCTCGAGAATCTGGTAAATTGGTAAATCTGCACCCATGAAAGTGTGTAAATCTATTGGTAGAATTTCATGAATTTGTGAAGTGCAAAACATTTTTTTAATAAGAAAATATATTGTCATTTTCACCTCCCATTTCCGTTGCTTTTAAGCACTGTAAGTAACAGACGTTACTATTCCCTAATGCATGGTGCTCAGTTTACTCGCCATGGAAGGATGGAGTGTAAGTCAGCCTTGATTTGATTATTCTGTTGCTCAGGCTGCATGCAGTTTTTGATGCTCTAAGAACCTAATTATGAGGGTTGATGTGTAAGACCGGTACTATTTGAGTCTTTGAAAGAACTAGCGAATCTTCCTAAGGTCTTGTCAAAGCCAATGAAAATAAACTCTCACGAGACAAGATTCCAGGGTAAACCTTATAGAGCTGATCAAAATTAATATTATTACAGAAGTCAAAAAGTGCTTAGTTACTCAATAATAATCAAGATCTCAAGAGCAATCCAAATCAAATATTGCAAGAGAATCAGCATAAAGTGTTCTTAAAACAATTAATCAGTCAGAGCTAAATATAGTTCCACAAGAGGAATGGAGTAGAGTCTGCCTCCAAACTAAAAGCAGAGAACAATGGCATATTCCCAACAACATCATATTTTATCAGGTTTTCAGATAATGGAAACACACCTATTCATAGTGTGGCATTAAGTATATGGTCTGTACTAATATGTTACTTTTCCACAGCAACCAATCAAATTATTAATTTGCAATCACTAAAAATATTCCCTTCCTTATGAGCGTGATTGGTCCGTTAACCTATTACATGATCTAACCACCAAAAGGAAATAAATATAAAAATCAAACGTTATACAATGAGCTTGTTTTGTACAATCATACCAACAGATATAACCTTAAAAATTATTACTTTTGTTCAATTGGATAGAAACAAGTAAGCTGGTATTTGACAGTTGCAGGTGTACCAAGATTACAATTTGCCTCTGAATTAAAACGACTTTCTTGAACTCACACATGCGCCTCCAAGCTTGTGCACAGCAACTTAAGAAAATGGCATGACATTTATAAAAATGCAACATTATTATAGTCTGTTCAGCTCATTAAAGATCTCTATGAGAGGCTTGAGCAAAGGACCCTGAAAGTTACAAAGACAGAAACATCATGAGCATGGCTTTCTAAAATGGAAAAGCACACAGAACACTTAAAATGTAATGGCACATTTCTGTCTGCTAACAGGAAAAGATATCAATGAAGGCCAGCTGAGGACTAGTCAGCTCTCCAGAGTGTTCATTAACATGATTTGGTGAACATTAGTGGGGTTCAGAGAAAACAGAAATGTGGCTTTACTTGGAAAACATACAAAGAGTCAATTAGCTGAGAATTATTTATTAATAAAGTAGATATGCTTCTCTATAATCACTCATAATTTCTGGTGCCGATTTTGCACGCATACCCTCGTAAAGCGTTATCAATGGTTCTATGAGTTATTGCTAAAGTTTACAAACTCTTAAAATAACGCAATATTCTCTTTAACAATTCATTTTCTACTGAACGAACGGTCTTTGTTTACTAATATTATTTTCTCCTGTTTTCTGGCATATGAAGCGCACTGTATATTTCCTCCAGGAAAATGCTCAAATTGAAACCTAAAACGTTAATAGCATTTTTAGGGTTAATAATCGGAGTTTGAGTAAAATCCTTCCCTCACACCTTCCCCTTGATAACCAACTCAGAGTAAAACCTTATTTTTGAGACTGCTACAGTAAATTGGTGTGTCTGTTTTTCATAAGTCTTAAGATATATGCTCCGTTTTGCCTGTATAAGATGTTCAGTGTTGTAGGGATGAGTTATATGGCAACGCATAAAGGTCTGTTGATCGCCATAGCTCCATCTCAATGTTCTTAGCCTTCTTGTGAAGTTCATGGATCGATGATACATCGTGGATGTGGATTAATTACGCTGAAACCCAATAATGTTCCTGGACTTCATTAGATACATATTTACACAACATACATTTCCAATTGAATTCCAAATCCAAATTTACTCGTGCCGCTGTGCTCAATCCTCATCAAACAATAGTGATTGATCAAGGACTTTCATTAGCAGAAGGCTGCCATGGGCGAAGAACGAGATGAAAAATCTACTGCCCGTAAGCCCTTGTTCATCAGAGCTCTTCTTTAACGACCATCGGCATTTTGAAGAGATTAGTTGTTCTTCAAGGGGAAGTTTTATTGACATTTTACACTGAAGGAACTGTTTATTCGACACATCTGGACGTCTTCGATATGATCACATTCTTTTTTTGTGCAGTTTTATATAGCGCGAACTCGACCCGGAGGTATGGGAGTGCTTTACAGTAGGACAAGTTACATTACATAAATACACATTCACTTTTGGTAGGCACAGAAGAACACATTCATTTTTGATAGGCACAGGGAGATTAAGGGCCATATTTATAATTTTTGACGCAAAACTGGGCTAACGCAGTTTTGCGCCAAAAAGATTAGCGCCGGCTAACGCCATTCTGAAGCGCCATGCGGGCGCCGTATTTATTGAATGGCGTTAGCCGGCGTTAGCCGACCGGCGCTGCCTGGTGTGCGTGAAAAAAAAGACGTACACCAGGTAGTGCCGGCGTAGGGAAAAATGGCGCTTGGGCGTCCAAAAATGGGGCAAGTCAGGCTGAGGCAAAAAAATCGTCTTAACCCGATTTGCGCCATTTATTTTGGGCGCCCAGATGCCAATAACATGACTCCTGTCTTAGCAAAGACAGGAGTCATGCCCCCTTGCCCAATGGCCATGCCCAGGTGACTTCTATCCCCTCTGCATGGTCATTGGGCATAGTGGCATGTAGGGGGGCACAAATCAGGCCCCCCTATAACACAAATTTGTTAAAAAAAAATACTCACCACAACTTACCTTTTCTTCCCTGGGATGGGTCCCTCCATCCTTGGGTGTCCTCCTGGGGTGGGCAAGGGTGGCAGGGGGAGTCCCTGGGGGCAGGGGAGGGCACCTCTGGGCTCATTCTGAGCCCACAGGTCCCTTAACGCCTGCCCTGACCCAGGCGTTAAAAAGAGGCGCAAATGCAGGGTTTTTTGCCCCGCCCACTCCCGGGCGTCATTTTTGCCCGGGAGTATAAATACCACGCACATGCCTGGGAGTCATTTTTTAAGACGGGAACGCCTATCTTGCATCTCATTAACGCAAGGAAGGTGTTCACGCCAAAAAATGACGCTAACTCCATGAACTTTGGCGCTAGACGCGTCTAACGCCAAAGTATAAATATGGAGTTAGTTTTGCGTCGAAAAAAAACGATGCAAATTCGGCGCAAACAGAGTATAAATATGCTCCTAAGTGTCTCATTTATTAAAAAGTGACACAGCACCAAATTTGGCACAGACAAAGCGATGCTGCCCCAAATTTGGCAGCGCAGTGCCACTTCAGAAATGCAGGTATGCGCCGTATTAAAAAAATTATGGTGCATCCCTGTGTTTTCCCTAGTGCTGGGGCTAAAGTTAACTTCCTAGAGCTAATGCAGGCACCCTCGCACTATAGTGCAAAAGTACCTGCGTTGCAGGGAATGATTGTGTGCAGGAAACAACCAATAATGGCGATTTGCTAGTCCTATGTGTGCTGCACAATGCAGCACTGTTCTGCTTAGCTTCAAACTAAGAGGGAAAGCGGCTAAAGAATGCAATGAAAGCAGCACTCTTAGTCTGAGTAATGAATTTATTAATGCACTTCCCAGATCTCAATCTAGGGCATACAAAAATATTAACATGAGCATTTAACTTGAATGCAGCAAAACACTTGCAGATACTGAAATAATCATAGCAGTAAAATAATAATAGGCAGAAAAAGTGCAATACATCAACAATGGATATGTATGCAGTGAATATATATATTTATGCATGCACATAGCAAAGCTAGACAATTAAGAATTAAAAATGCATCAGCATGGGCATCGGAGCCAACATCATCCTTGTCCTCACCAATGTCAAGCTTTGTAAACCTGGGCAGCTGAGACAGGAGAAATATTCCCCAGTGGGACTCTGGTTTTTTGAGCAGTGCATTAACCCTCAAAAGTGAGTTCCTTCTGCCTCAGCACCAAGCTTTCCCACTTTACATACCTTAAACAAACCCAAGAGGAAGGTTCTGGTAACCTTCCCCCGCCCTTCGAATGAATTGTGAAATTCAAGCTCTGGCTGTACTTGGTCTGTGTTGAAAACACACAAAAGAACTGACCAGATCACAATGTGCCTTCCTAAGACAGAGCTGTACCTTTGTCTGCTATAAACTTTCTCATCCTGGTACACTCTTATCACCTCCACATCCCCCATAATATGTACCCTTCTCTGGTGAGAAGAGTGAAAGCATGGTCAATGTAGAAAACAAGCTGTATGTAGAAAAATACATGCCCCACCGATGTGACCGCATTTGTAGCTAATCCAAACACAAAATGGAGTCAATGGTGAAAATGGAATCGGTGATTAAATACAGTTAGTATTTCAAGCACACATAGGAGTAGCAAATCATCATTATTTAATGATTGTTTATGTGCAGGAAGGGGCACCTTCCTGCACATAAATAATCATTCATGGAATTTCGCTCTAACTATTTGTGCTGCAGCCAACTCACGCCACGCTTGCCCTTTGGCCATGCAGAGCGGCAGTTGTATTAATGTATGGTAATTAAATATTACTTTAGATATTTTAAAAACCTAGAAATTCACTGAAAGAAATAAAGACTACTGGGATGATAAAATTAGGAAATAGGATTTTTTAAAACAGAGTAATTTACTAAAAAACACAAAGGATACCGGGACGTTATAGTTAGGTTCAGATTTTACACATAAAAAACCATAGAAATTCAGAAGTTATACTTCTCTAAATAAACTATAAGAGGGGCCCAAAGGTAGCTATAATTCATGCTCTCGCTATGCACTGCTAATTACCCCAAATATTATATTACTCAAGGCATCTTCCATGACATCATTGATTATATCACTGCAACATTTACAAGATATTATTGATGAGAAATGTGTGCATGATGGGGCTGAGAGTTATAGTTACTTTAGGGCATGAGTTATAGTTACTTGAAATAACTCAAACTATAATTGCTAAATTTCTATTCAGTGTAGGCCGTGTGTGGTGGCAGTTGGCCACAGGCTCTGGCCTGTGGACAGGTCTGAGGCTAATACCCTATAAGCACCCAACCTTGCACCATGCACAGCCTTCGCCTGTGTGCAGTGGAGGTTGCCTGCAAGACATGGCCTGCAACGAGACCCTGCGGCCAGCCCCCCTAACCATCCAACCACATTCTGTGCACAGCACTTTGGCCGGGCGCAGCTGAAGTTGGTCATGGCCTCTCTGGGTGTCAGAATAGGTGTGAGAGGGTTATCTGGGGGTTAACGTGGCCTGGAGAGTGTCGGTCTGGGTGTGAGAGTACACACATCAGTGTTTTAGTGGGTGTGTCAGTGTGTGCACAGGTCTGTGAGAGGGTGCATGAGACTGTTAGAGGGTCTGTGAGTGGGTGTGTGAGAGTCTGAGTGGGTCTGCGAGTGATAACATAACTGTCTGAATGGGTCTGTGAGTTGGTGCATGCCGATCTGGGTGGGTGCAATAGGAGCTGAGTGGGTCTGTGAGTGGGTGCGTGAGTGTCTGAGTGGGTCTGTAAGGAGGTGCATAAGTGTCTGAATGGATATGTGAGTGGGAGAAATTGAATGTAGAAGAGTGAGACAGAGAGAGAGAAATAAAAGTAAGAGGGAGAGAAATAGATAGTTGTTTAGGTTTGAATGTATGGTGTACTTAGAATGAGATAATTCTCTGCAATTTAAAATAAAAAAATGTATCTGTCATTTGTAAAAATAAAAAGAATCTGTAGTTTTTTTTTTTTTAAATGGAAAAAGTAAAAAAAGAAAAAAGAAGCGAGTCTGGCTGGACTTCAACTCAGACTGCTCAGTGTGAAGGTCTAGCGACCTTCGCTGTGAGCTAGTGTTTTTTTTATTTTTAAATTTTTTCTTAGCCCTTTATGGGCTATCTAGGACCACGGGGAGTCCTCAAGGTTTCCCTCACAGTCCTTCAATATATATATATTTTTCACTTTTAAAAAAATTATATGATAAAAATGCCCTTAGGGGCTACCAGGCACTGCGGAGGAAGCCTTAAGTCTTCCCTCACAGTGCCATTTCTTCAGCAAGCATGGAGCTGCTTTGACTGCAACTCCGTGCTTGCTGAAGCATTTCATCTATGTGTCCTCCACACATGCAAGGGATAGCGATGAAAGCTGGATTTTGACAGCGGGATCTGCTTTACAGGTCCTGGTGTCAAAATCCGAAGTGTTTGCTGTGGCTTGGCTGTAGCTGCAGAGCTGAAGCCAAGGCACAGCAAACAGCTTTGTCCTGGGTTGGGCACCCCAGGACATAGCAGGAGCTGGCCCTGGGGGATGGCAGTCCCCAGGGCCATCTGTGGGGGCATATTTAATCAAAGCCTCACTGCAGTGGTGGCACACATCCCCCACATATTATTACAACAATTCACTGGGGAGGTGGTGGTCCCTGAGACAGTGGGGGGCATGTGCCCCCCCACATATTTAATCAAAGCCCTCAGTAGGTGGTGTCCCCCAGAGCAGCGGGGGCCGAATGTCAATTATAAGCCCCCTAGGATGGTGGCGGCATCTGGGCCAGTGGGGAGACCCCTCCCCCGCATTTTTAAAGAAATGCCACCTGGACATGGCCCACCCTTCTTATAAGGAAGAGCCGGAGTCTGCACTTCGTTTTTATTTTTAAATTTTACAATTCCCCCCCTCCCCTAGCTGATCTCAGCCGCTGGGACCCCATCCCCGAGGTCCCAGCCATCTATCCTTGGTGTCCCTGAGGGCACCCAGTGTGCAATGGGACAGTGGGGGGAACCTAGAGGCCCCTGTGATCCCAGCATGCTCCCCACTTCCTGCGGAAGCTAGCATTGCTGTCACAGACAAGGAGCTGTTAAACATGCGGGTATTCTGTCTGTAAGTGCAATACTTTCCTCTGTTTCTCTGTCACATCTTTGCAGGCAGGGAAACAGAGGAAACGTCTGCCTCCAGCAAGCAAGAGGTGTTTGACAATTCTCACTTGCTGGAACCGGAGTGCTTTTTGTTACTTGGCAGAAGCTGTCAAAGCTCCCTCCAACTAACAAAAAACAGCTATGTCCTGGGGGTGGGCACCCCAGCACACAGCAGGATCCAGCCCCGGGTGCTGGCATTCCAAGGGCCAAGTATGGCTCCAATAGGCGGGCCACAAGGTCCCGCCTCCCACCTTTGAATTCATTCTCAGCGAGGTGGTGGTCCCCGAGAAGGGGGCTCCACAACAGCCCCCCTATCTCTCTTTTTTCAGCACCAGGGAGGTGGTGGTCCCCAGGGCTAAAGAGGGGTCAGCTGGATGCCCCTTCTGTATTTTAAACATTTTGGTGGTGGTCCACGGGACATAAATAAGCCCAGGAGGGGAGCTCTGTGTGCCCACCTATTTTAGTTTTTACATGCCCACAGGACCAGGCCTAGCCGGGGGCTTTTTAAAATCAAGTGCATGTGTCCGCACCAGTTTTTAAAAATATTTGCCACAAATATCTGACGACGTCCTGAATTTGCAAGAATTTTTTTTTAAAGAGTGCTTTTTTGAACTGACGGGGTCCGTCTTGAACCCCAGCACTGGAGCTTTGGGGTCAGGGTGTCCCTACCTTGGCCCCTTTTCTTTTTTTAACTTATTTTTTAGGAACTCAGCTGAAGCAAAGTCCCGTGATGGCTGCCAACATTTCCTGGTTGAAGTATTGGCAGCCAATCAGAGCTCTGTTGATCTCTGCACAAGCTCTTATTAATTGCAAAGTTATGGAGGAGGATGCGGGCCCTAGATATACAAATTTGGATTTCCTTTAATTTCTCTTAACCTTCTGAACAGATTTACACAAAATACCAAAAAGCAAAATCTGCGTATCAAAAGCTACCTTTCTGCCAAATTCTGTCCAGTGGTTCGAACAGTAGTCGTGTTCAAAACACCTAGGGGAATTAACATGGGAAACTACAAACAGGAACTCAGAAGAGCCCGCAGGCGATAGGAAGAGCTCAGATGGGCTTCCCTTCTGGAGTCTGCAAAAGCTAATGATACCTCGAAATTTTGGAAACTGGTGGCTGACGCCATTGAAGAATCAAACCGTTTGCCCGGTGCCTCAATACTCCCTGTAGAGTGGACAGATCACTTTGGCCGATTATACTCAGGGCCTACAGATGTTACTACCAGGGAATTGAACCATATCATGACCCTTGAGACCTCCCCAATCAAATTCACCTTGGAAGAAACTAAGGCTGCGATTGTTTCACTGAAATGGGGAAAGGCCCCAGGCCTTGACAAAATCCCAGGTGACCTGTACAAGACAAGTCCGGATATATGGGCCCCATACCTGAACTTGGTCTCTAATGCAGTAGCTGCAGGAGCGCCTGTCCCGAGCTCCTGGAAGGGAGCGGAGATAGTTCCTGTCTTCAAGAAAGGCAGCCCCTCTGACCCTGCCAACTACCGTCCAATCTCCTTACTTGATAATTTCCAAAAAATGTTTGCAAAGCAAGTCCTGTTTCATCTTGAAGAATGGATTCTAGAAACCAACACCATCTCCAATTTGCAAGCAGGGTTTAGGCCGGCAGTCAGTACCATAGATCAGGTCTTAAGATTTCTAACAATCAAATTGAAGACTGTGGAAATAGGAGGGGGTAACCTGTTTGTGGTCTTCATCGACCTTAGAGCCGCATTTGATCTGGTCCCCAGGAACCAGTTATGGCTGACATTAGCCAACATGGGCATCCCAAATGGTCTTTTGAAACTTATGGCCCGATTACACGAGAACACCTATGCACAAATTAGGAGTGGTAAGGATGGCGATTTAACAGATCCAGTTGCCATCGAAAGAGGAGTCAGACAGGGCTGTGTCCTAGCCCCTATCCTTTTCCTCCTATATATAAACAATTGCATTAACTATCTAGCAAACTGCACCAATGACTCCCTTAAGCTTGCCGGGAATAAAGTGCCAAGCCTGCTTTATGCGGATGACATTATCTTCCTGGCCAAAACACCCATGGGAATCCAAAATCTGGTTAACCAGTTCTGTGCATTTTGCAGAGATTACGGGCTGGACATCAATGGCAAGAAAACCAAACTTATGATATATAGTACCCCGAACAAGAAGTTGAAAGCAAATATAACAATGGATTCAGTCCCTTTGGAGAGGGTAACAGAGTACGATTATCTGGGCATTAGACTATCAGATAAGGGAATCTGGGATGCAGCCATAAGAAAAGGGGCACTCATTATCAGACAAAGAAGCGGAGTGTTAGAACGAAAGGCTATTACTGTAGCAAGCCCCCTCTGATTCCTATCTCTGAAATGTATAAAGTCCAAATCTGTGCTGCCGCCCTGTACGGAGCGGAACTATGGGGTTCACACAGACAATTAGATACATTCCAAACCAAAGAAAACAACTTTTTCAGACATATATCTTGGTTAGGGAAGGGCACGCCGATGATTCCCCTAAGATTAGACCTGGGCATAAATAGCATTAAAGATACAGCATGCATAAGGCCGCTTGTATACTGGGTTCGACTTTGGAAAAAGGAAGAACTTAAGCCCTTCAGAACAGCAATCAAAGATCGTATACCACCATTCCAGGGATGGGAAAAAGTTTGTTGGTTGAGGGAGATGAAATCTGCCTGGGTTAAGTTGGGCTACACCCATTACTGGGAAAATCCTGAGATGATTCCTGCTAATGCCAGACTGCTGATCAAAGAACGATATTGGGGTTAAAATCCACGAGGAGTCTTTCCATCGTAATGGGCCAGGTCGGCTGACAGTAGAGTTTCTGCTGGTCAAACACGAACCTCAGCCCGAAAATTTCCTGGACCTCCCCATACCAGTACATGCCCGAGCCTTATTTCTTAAGTTCAGGTACGGATCATTAGCAGTGAACAGTTTCACGGGCCGCAGTCCCATGTCTGACAAATGCATAAACTGTCACTCATGCAAGGAAACTCCTGAGCATGTTCTATTTTTCTGCCCCTTGTATAAATGTCCTAGAGGAAGGTGGATTATTTCCTTGTGTAAGGTATTGCTATTACAAAACCAAACTAGTGCCTACAGACTATGTAAATATGACACTTCCACACAGATAGTAAGCTCTGTTTCTAAATACCTGTCAGCAGCATGGACAATTCGTAGCAGGACAATTTTAGACCCTAGTCTACTGGCTGAAGAGATGTCCAACAGCTAGTGGACGAGGATTTTTAGGCAGTTAGGGAATTCAAATAGAATTACCTGTGTTGATTTATTTATGATACCAGATTTTATTCTTGCCTGTGTTTTTAGCGGATTTTTTTGATCTAAACAGATTCACAGTATCTTAGCGTATAGCACTTTGTAAATGGTAAGATTTGGGGCCATATTTATACTTTTTGACGCAAAACTGCGCTAACGCAGTTTTGCGCCAAAAAAATTAGCCCCGGCTAACGCCATTCTGAAGCGCCATGCGGGCGCCGTATTTATTGAATGGCGTTAGCCGGCGTTAGCCGACCGGCGCTGCCAGGTGTGCGTGAAAAAAAACGACGTACACCAGGCAGCGCCGGCGTAGGGAAAAATGGCGTTTGGGCGTCCCAAAATGGGGCAAGTCAGGCTGAGGCAAAAAAATCGTCTTAAACCGATTTGCGCCATTTTTTTTGGGCGCACAGACGCCATTAACATGACTCCTGTCTTAGCAAAGACAGGAGTCATGCCCCCTTGCCCAATGGCCATGCCCAGGTGACTTCTGTCCCCTGGGCATGGTCATTGGGCATAGTGGCATGTAGGGGGGCACAAATCAGGACCCCCCATGCCACAAAAAAAATAAAATAAAATACTTACCACAACTTACCTTTTCTTCCCTGGGATGGGTCCCTCCATCCTTGGGTGTCCTCCTGGGGTGGGCAAGGGTGGCAGGGGGTGTCCCTGGGGGCAGGGGAGGGCACCTCTGGGCTCATTCTGAGCCCACAGGTCCCTTAACACCTGCCCTGACCCAGGCGTTAAAAAGAGGCGCAAATGCAGGGTTTTTTGCCCCGCCCACTCCCGGGCGTGATTTTTGCCCGGGAGTATAAATACCACGCACATGCCTGGGAGTTGTTTTTTAAGACGGGAACGCCTACCTTGCATCTCATTAACGCAAGGAAGGTGTTCACGCCAAAAAATGACGCTAACTCCATGAACTTTGGCGCTAGACGCGTCTAACGCCAAAGTATAAATATGGAGTTAGTTTTGCGTCGAATTTGCGTCTAAAAAAACGACGCAAATTCGGCGCAAACGGAGTATAAATATGCCCCTTAATTCCCCTGACCAATTTATTTAAGACTTGAGACTAACTCCATGCTACCTTTTTAAATGCCTGGTTTCTAATTTTCACAAGTACAAAGTATTTTACGTAGTCATTATGAGTCGGCCGTAGCTCGTAATAGTTTGCAGCCTTGCAGGACACGTGTGGCAGTGGAGGAGCAGTGGGTTGAAGAGCGTCCGACATGAGGCCAGGTAATGTTAGACGGCGAGTTTATAAGGTTGGGGCAGGTATCGGAGATAACGGGGCACCGGAGTCGCGGGATGATTGTATGAAGGGTCGGACTTAGAAGACAGGGAGAAAATAGGGCCTAGTATTGCTTTACCAGCGATGGTCCTTAACGGGGACGTAGGTGGGAATGGTCGCATTGAGGACTCACCAGTGTCTGTTTTTTCGAGGTGGGGGGCGTGCCGAGTAGTCGAAGGTGGATGTTTACTGTGTGAGATATCTAGAATACACTTTAGTGTACATTCAAGTTACGCTCTAAATTTTTTTTGACAATTTGTCCCCACCTTACGTGCGGGGAGATTGTGTGAGTGTGTGTGTGTGTGTAGTTGGTGTTTCTATGTGCCTGAAGCGCTAAGTTCTGGAACTAATTCTGTGGCATGACCCAAGGGTAGGTCGCTCCCCCTTCCGCTGCAGCTCCTCCAGCTCCTCCAGGTTCCTGAGACCGCCCAGCCACCTGGCAGTAAGTACCCCCCACCTCCCAGCCCCTCGCCCTGCCCCGCACTACTCACCCTCTCTCCTGCTTCTTTTCTCCTTCTCTGTTCTTCCTCCTCGCTCCTCTTCTGTAATCTTCTTCTGTACTCTTCTTCCGCTCCTGCTCCCCGTCTTCTCTCTTCATCTGTGTGCTTCCCAGCCTCTCCTCTGCACCGCGACCCGCGTGTGCCTCTTCTTCTCTGTCCCTCTTCTTGGCTCCTTCCTCTGCCGCTCGCCGCCCCTCTTCTCCTTCTTCATTTGTATCCTTCTGTCTTCTGCGCTCCTCTTCTTCACCTTCATCTGTACTCTTCTGTGCTCCTTTTCTTCACCTTCATCTGTATTTCTCTGTCTTCTGCGCTCCTCTTCTTCTTTATCTTCTTCTGTAGTTTTCTGTCTTCTGCTCTTCGTCTCCTGTACCTTCTTCTGTGGTCTTCTGTCTTCTGTTCTTCGTCTTCTGTCTTCTGTCTTCTCTTTTTTGTCTTCTGTCTTCTGCTCTTCATCTTCTGTCTTCTGTTCTTCTGCTTCTTCGTCCTCCGTCTTCTGCTCTCCCCGCGCCTGCCCTCCTGCTCCTGTCTCATCTCTCTCCCTCACTCGCCTCCCCCTCTGTATCACCCCTATCTACCCCGTTCGCTATCTGCCTCCCTCACTCCTCCTATCTACCAATCTACCTATCTCTCTATCTATCTCCCTCACTCACCACCTCCTCCTATCTATCTATTTCTCTATCTTTCCCCCCACTCGCCACCCCCTCCATTACCACCCCTATCTTCCTATCCTTTCTCTCTACCTCTCACCCTCACCCACCTCTACAACCCCCCTATCTTCCCAACCATACTCCTATCTCTCCCCCTAAACTCCTAAACTTCCTAAAACTCACCCCCCACCACCCTTAAACCCCCCTCCCCCAGCTCTTCTCCCTCTACCTGTCCGCCCCTCCCTTCCACTTTCCCGCCGCCACCTCCTGCACGCCCCCGCCCCCCAGCTCCCATTCGCCCCCAACTGACCCCTCCTCCCTCTTATGGCGGCCGCTGCGCGACACTGGTAGAGACCCTTGACCCAAGGGTAGGTCGCTCCCCCTGCCGCTGCAGCTCCTCCAGCTCCTCCAGGTTCCTGAGACAGCCCAGCCACCTCGCAGTAAGTACTCCCCACCTCCCAGCCCCTAGCCCTGCCCCGCGCTACTCACCCTCTCTCCTGCTTCTTTTCTCCTTCTCTGTTCTTCCTCCTCGCTCCTCTTCTGTAATCTTCTTCTGTACTCTTCTTCCGCTCCTGCTTCCCGTCTTCTCTCTTCATCTGTGTGCTTCCCAGCCTCTCCTCTGCACCGCGACACGCGTGTGCCTCTTCTTCTCTGTCCCTCTTCTTGACTCCTTCCTCTGCCGCTCGCCGCCCCTCTTCTCCTTCTTCATCTGTATCCTTCTGTCTTCTGCGCTCCTCTTCTTCACCTTCATCTGTACTCTTCTGTGCTCCTTTTCTTCACCTTCATCTGTATTTCTCTGTCTTCTGCGCTCCTCTTCTTCTTTATCTTCTTCTGTAGTCTTCTGTCTTCTGCTCTTCGTCTCCTGTACCTTCTTCTGTGGACTTCTGTCTTCTGTTCTTCGTCTTCTGTCTTCTGTCTTCTCTTTTTCGTCTTCTGTCTTCTGCTCTTCATCTTCTGTCTAATGTTCTTCTGCTTCTTCGTCCTCCGTCTTCTGCTCTCCCCGCGCCTGCCCTCCTGCTCCTGTCTCATCTCTCTCCCTCACTCGCGTCCCCCTCTGTATCACCCCTATCTACACCGTTCGCTATCTGCCTCCTTCACTCCTCCTATCTACCAATCTACCTATCTCTCTATCTCACTATCTATCTCCCTCACTCACCACCTCCTCCTATCTACCTATTTCTCTATGTTTCCCCCCACTCGCCACCCCCTCCGTTACCACCCCTATCTTCCTATCCTTTCTCTCTACCTCTCACCCTCACCCTCCTCTACAACCCCCCCTCCCCTATCTTCCCAACCTTACTCCTATCTCTCCCCCTAAACTCCTAAACTTCCTAAAACTCACCCCCCACCACCCTTAAACCCCCTCCACCAGCTCTTCTCCCTCTACCTGTCCCCCCTCCCTTCCACTTTCCCGCCGCCACCTCCTGCACGCCCCGTCCCCCAGCTCCCATTCGCCCCCAGCTGACCCCTCCCCCCCTCCTCCCTCTTATGGCGGCCGCTGCGCGACAGTGGTAGAGACCCTTGACCCAAGGGTAGGTCGCTCCCCCTGCCGCTGCAGCTCCTCCAGCTCCTCCAGGTTCCTGAGACCGCCCAGCCACCTCGCAGTAAATACCCCCCACCTCCCAGCCCCTCGCCCTGCCCCGCGCTACTCACCCTCTCTCCTGCTTCTTTTCTCCTTCTCTGTTCTTCCTCCTCGCTCCTCTTCTGTAATCTTCTTCTGTACTCTTCTTCCGCTCCTGCTCCCCGTCTTCTCTCTTCATCTGTGTGCTTCCCAGCCTCTCCTCTGCACCGCGACCCGCGTGTGCCTCTTCTTCTCTGTCCCTCTTCTTGACTCCTTCCTCTGCCGCTCGCCGCCCCTCTTCTCCTTCTTCATCTGTATCCTTCTGTCTTCTGCGCTCCTCTTCTTCACCTTCATCTGTATTTCTCTGTCTTCTGCGCTCCTCTTCTTCTTTATCTTCTTCTGTAGTCTTCTGTCTTCTGCTCTTCGTCTCCTGTACCTTCTTCTGTGGACTTCTGTCTTCTGTTCTTCGTCTTCTGTCTTCTGTCTTCTCTTTTTCGTCTTCTGTCTTCTGCTCTTCATCTTCTGTCTTCTGTTCTTCTGCTTCTTCGTCCTCCGTCTTCTGCTCTCCCCGCGCCTGCCCTCCTGCTCCTGTCTCATCTCTCTCCCTCACTCGCCTTCCCCCTCTGTATCACCCCTATCTACCCCGTTCGCTATCTGCCTCACTCACTCCTCCTATCTACCAACCTACCTTTCTCTCTATCTCACTATCTATCTCCCTCACTCACCACCTCCTCCTATCTATCTATTTCTCTATCTTTCCCCCCACTCGCCACCCCCTCCGTTACCACCCCATCTTCCTATCCATTATCTCTACCTCTCACCCTCACCCACCTCTACAACCCCCCTCCCCTATCTTCCCAACCTTACTCCCATCTCTCCCCCTAAACTTCCTAAAACTCACCCCCCGCCACCCTTAAACCCCCCTCCCCCAGCTCTTCTCCCTCTACCTGTCCCCTCCTCCCTTCCACTTTCCCGCCGCCACCTCCTGCACGCCCCGCCCCCAGCTCCCATTCGCCCCCAGCTGACCCCTCCCCCCCTCCTCCCTCTTATGGCGGCCGCTGCGCGATTGCGCAGCGGGTGCGCGCATCGGGCGCGCCGCTGGCACGCCAGAGGCAAGCCCGTCTGCGCCCATCCACACCTGGCCCGCGGCCAGCGACACGACCCCTGGTCCCCAGCTCTCCCAAATCCCGCTGCTCTGCTACGACCGCACCACCCTCCACGCCCTCAACCCAGGGCGCTCCAACATCTGCTTCCAAGCGCACCCCAAACGCACCCATGGACCCTTCACCTGCCACTCCTGCAAACGCATCTTCCACCACGCAACTACCACGACCACCAGCCCACGCGCCATCAACCACCTCAAGTGCATCCTGGTCAACGCTCGATCCATCCACAAGCACGCCGTTGAACTCTGGGACCTCCTGGACTCCACAGCACCGGACGTCGCCTTCATCACGGAGACCTGGATGAACGCCTCCTCGGCCCCTGACATCGCCACTGCCATCCCCGAAGGCTACAAGATTTCCAGGAAAGACCGCACCAACCAAGTAGGAGGAGGAATCGCCATTGTCTTCAAAGACAACATCAGCGTCACCACCTCCACCGAAGACACCCTCCTCGCCGCTGAACACCTGCATTTCCAGATTCGCACCGACCCCAGGACCACCCTCAGAGGATCCCTCGTCTACCGTCCCCCCGGACCGCGCACCCCTTTCAGCGACTCCATCGCCGACTTCGTCTCCCCGCATGCCCTCGCCTCGCCGGACTACATCCTCCTAGGCGACCTCAACTTCCATCTGGAACAGAACAACGACCCCAACACCACCGCTCTGCTCGACAACCTCGCCAACCTCGGCCTCAAGCAACTGGTGAACACCGCCACCCACATCGCCGGACACACGCTTGACCCCATCTTCTCCGCCAGCAAACACGTCTCCTGCAGCCACGCCTCCGCTCTACACTGGACCGACCACAGCTGTGTCCATTTCACATTCCGACGCGAGACCCGCCACCTCCGCACTCAACCCATCCCTCGTCGACAGTGGAACAAAATCCCCGAAGAACAGCTCTTCTCCGCGCTCACCATCAACCAACCCACCCTCACCACCGACGACCCCAACGACGCAGCCCTCAGCCTCACGAACTGGATCACCAACTGCGCAGACAACCTTGCACCCCTCAGACGCACGCATCGACAGGCCAACACCAAAAAACCTCTCTGGTTCTCTGACACCCTTAAGGAATCGAAGAAAACCTGTTGCGTCCTCGAGAGAACCTGGCGCAAGGACCACAGTGCTGACAACATGACCGCCCTCAAGAACGCGACCCGCGAACACCACCGCCTGATCCGTGCAGCCAAAAGGAATTTCTTCACCGGCAGACTGGACAAAAACAGCCACAACAGCAGAGAACTTTTCAGCATCGTTAAAGAGTTCTCCACCCCCAACGCCAACGCCGTCACGCCCTCACAAGACCTGTGCAACTCCCTCGCCACCTTCTTCCATCGCAAGATCACCGACCTCCACGACAGCTTCAGACACCAGACCCAACCAAGCATCACCGAACCCACACCCCCGGCCATCACCCTCAACGCCTGGACTCACATCAACTCTGAAGAAACCAAAACCACCATGAACTCTATCCACTCCGGCGCCCCATCGGACCCCTGCCCTCACTTCATCTTCAATAAAGCCGACAACATCATCGCCCCGCACCTCCAGGCCATCATCAACTCTTCATTTTCTTCTGCTACCTTCCCCGAAAGCTGGAAACACGCCGAAGTCAACGCCCTACTAAAGAAACCTACGGCTGACCCAAGCGACCTGAGAAACTTCCGCCCCATCTCGCTCCTCCCCTTCCCTGCCAAGGTAATAGAGAAGACCGTCAACAAACAGCTTTCCAACTTCCTGGAAGACAACAACCTTCTCGACCCTTCACAAACCGGATTCCGAACCAACCACAGCACTGAAACCGCCCTCATCTCAGTCACAGACGACATCAGAACCCTGATGGACAACGGTGAAACAGTCGCCCTCATCCTCCTCGACCTCTCGGCTGCCTTCGACACCGTCTGTCACCGCACCCTAATAACCCGCCTCCGCTCCACCGGGATCCAAGGCCAGGCCCTGGACTGGATCGCCTCCTTCCTCTCAAACCGCTCTCAAAGAGTTTACCTCCCACCTTTTCGCTCAGACCCCACCGAGATCATCTGCGGCGTACCTCAAGGCTCCTCGCTCAGCCCGACACTCTTCAATGTCTAAATGAGCCCCCTCGCCGACATCGTACGCAAGCACAACATCATCATCACCTCCTACGCGACGACACCCAACTTATACTCTCCCTCACCAAGGACCCCGCCAGCGCTAAGACCAACCTACAAGATGGCATGAAGGACGTCGCAGATTGGATGAGGCTCAGCCGCCTAAAGCTGAACTCGGACAAAACGGAAGTCCTCATCCTCGGCAACACCCCGACCGCATGGGACGATTCCTGGTGGCCCACGGCCCTTGGCACCGCACCGACCCCCTCAGATCACGCCCGCAACCTCGGCTTCATCTTGGACCCTCTTCTCACCATGACCAAACAAGTCAACGCCGTGTCCTCCGCCTGCTTCCTCACCCTCCTCATGCTCCGCAAGATCTTCCGCTGGATCCCCGCCGACACCAGAAAAACCGTGACCCAAGCCCTCGTCACGAGCCGCCTGGACTACGGCAACACCCTCTATGCTGGGACCACCGCTAAACTCCAAAAACGCCTGCAACGTATCCAAAACGCCTGGGCCCGCCTCATCCTCGACGTACCCCGCAACAGCCACATCTCCGCACACCTGAGACACCTGCATTGGCTCCCAGTCAGCAAAAGGATCACCTTCCGACTTCTCACCCACGCACACAAAGCCCTCCACAACAAGGGACCGGAATACCTCAACCGCCGCCTCAGCTTCTACGCCCCCACCCGTCTCCTCCGTTCCTCTGGCCTTGCGCTCGCTGCCATCCCTCGCATCCGCCGCTCCACGGCAGGTGGGAGGTCCTTCTCCTACCTGGCAGCCAAGACCTGGAACACCCTCCCCACCAGCCTCAGGACCACCCAGGACCACTCCGCATTCCGGAGACTCCTCAAGACCTGGCTTTTCGAGCAGCAGTAACCCCCACCTCCCCCCTAGCGCCTTGATACCCGCACGGGTGAGTAGCGCGCTTTATAAATGTTAATGATTTGATTTGATTTGATTTTTTATGTATAACTAGTTCTAGAACAGTCTTTATAGGTATCATTAGTATTGATTTGGTATACTATCTTTTTTAAACCGATTCATAGTATCTTAAGCACATAGCACTTTGCAAATGGTAAGATTAAATTCCCCTGAATAATTTACTTAAGACATGAGGCTAACCCTATGGTACCTTTTTAAATGTTTGGTTTTTAATTTTCACAAGCCTGAAGTATTTTATGAAGTATTATGAACTACTTTTTAAGTATAATTTGTTCTAGAATAGTTTTTGTAGGTAACATTAGGAAAGATTTGGTACACCATCTGTTTCTCTTTTAAACTGTCCTGGTAAATGGTATTTAAAAAGCTAGGAGGCACCAACCGAGGAGTACAATTTAACATTCGGTCCGTCGGACAAGCAGTGTATTATTTGTTATTGCTTTTCCCTTTCCTGGATGGTTATGATCTCTGTATTTTACTGTATGTATGGTTCATTTTTATGCTTTTTAATGGTCTAACTCTAGACCGAATAAACTGATAATAAAAAAACATGGGAAACACACGTTATTTGACCTCCAGTTTTTCTCAATCCCCGCTTGATGGATCACCCTGAAACTTTCCGTGCACAACAAGTTTCACTGGCACACTTTTTTGGGAAAATGTTTATGAAGATTCGTAAAACGATGCCAAAGGGATAGGCACATCATTCTAATTATCATAAAACGTTAGATTTTCTTTTATTGATAAAAACACATAAAAAACAAATACAATTTCAAGTATTACTTACCAAAATTATTCATAAAAAGCAATATTTGTATCTGGCATTTGTGTATCGTATCATACTATTTGTATAAAAATAAAATAAGTTATACATGTAATTCAAATAACTCATTCATACTGACAAAAACTACTGGTGCTATTGTCACATAATATTTAAGGACCACTTCCTGAAAGTATACCTTTAATCTTGTTCTTAAATCACATTATCCAGGTAGGCAAGACGTTTCCTTCTCTTCATTGCTTGGAAGATATAGGCAGAAACAGCTCAACAGATAACATTACTGTCAAGTTTGCATAAAAAGTTAAGGGTGTCCTGATAAAAGAGAAAATTCTCAGTTAAAAAGAGAAATCGTAAGAGAGACCTTCTAATATCATCTTAAAACCTACAGAACAAGATAAAATGTGCCGTGGATTGCTTTCCCATTGCATAGACAATCAGGTATATTTTCCATCCAGACCTTTTTTGTTGGGAATACAACTAAATGATGTAAACTACTCATCTGCAGTATTGTCAAATAAAATCTCTCCTGGACATTTGTTACCCTTTTTAAATAACCTTGCGAAATGTGTTGTATTGGTCCAGCCAGATACATTGACACACTCAATTTTTTAATTTCTCTTCTTTCTCTGTCCTGTCCCCATTTCATTAAAAATATCATTTTCAGTTATTTTTTTATCAAACTGTAGGACACTAGCAGGACTCTTAATAGTTATGTTTTCATGAGTTTCTTTTCCCTTGTGAGCTTAGTTCCTTTCTTGCTCCAGATAATCTACCAACTGGTAAGTGCACTTGCATGTATCGTGTCTTCCATGTATGATACATTTGTTTCAATATACGTAATATATGTGGGGACAGAACTGGAAAGGGCCAAAGGTCCGCAAAGAAAATAATTTTCATATAATTGTAAAGTAGAAGATTCTGTCATACCCCACACTGTTGCCCTACAGGAGGCAGTTGGAATGCATGTGCTCTTATAAAACTGCACCATTTCACACATGGGTTTGTTATCTATTTTCCTGGCTAATCTAAATAGTGCATGTACTGATCTAATAAACTTCAGCTTTGTCATTGCTAAATGAGACCCCCAGATGCCATTGTGAGAGAAAAGTATTCCAAGATAACTAAATTGTTGAACTTCTTCTATTTTGCATTCCCTCACATAATGGGTATTTTGCTTGGCTTTTCCTCGCCCACAAACCATCCCAAAGTTTTTAGTCAGTTTAAGCTTTAAGTCTTTCTGCTCCATGTATGAGACAAATGCATTGATCAGCTTTTGCAGACCATTGGCAGTTCATGAAATGGATACCACGTTGTCTGCATACAGCATTGGAGTCAGCCAGAAGCCTACTTTTAGGGCATCAACATCTACCAGTTGTAATGTTCTATCTACCCCATTAATGTATAGGGAGAATTAAAAAGGAGCGAGAACGCACTCTTGTTTGATGCCGCTTGTGACATTGAAACTTGGAGTGCAGTCCCCATCTAGCCCATATCTTATCCTTGCTGTCGGGAAGGAATCCAGTTGTGACAAGTGTGATACAATATCTTCTTGTGCGTTCATTTCTATCATGTCCTTTCATAATTTGGATGGATTAGTGTGATAAAAGGCACTACTTAAGTCAGCAAAGCGGAGATGATTATATCCCCTCTTTGCCAACCTATTATTTGCCAATGAGAAGATTAAGGTTGATACACTGCTCCACCATCCCAATATCCCTCCTGAAACCATACTCTGAATCTGTTAGCACATGATTATCAGCTATCCAAGTATCTAATTTATCAAGTACAATTCTTCACATAATCTTAGCTGATGAGTCGAGGGGGGTTGTATAGCTTTAGCATTTAGCATCCTCCTATTCCCTGTTTTAAAAATTGGGACAATTATTCTGTCTGTCCAGGTAGGTGGTACAAAACCTCTGGCTGAAGCATTACAGACCTGTGTCAGTATTGGGGCCAATAATTTCATATATGACTTGAATGCTTCCACTGGGACCCTTTTGGGGCCATGGTTCTTTCCTCTAGCAGCCTTTTCAATAGCTAGTATATCCTCCTGCAGGGGAACAAAAGGACTAGAAATTGTGTCATTTACAATTGTGATTGGATGGTCTTTTACAGGATTAGCAACATTTCCACATTGGGTTATCCAATCCACAGGAGCGACAAAGTTCGACAACTTTGGTTCTAGATTGTTTTCCAAGAATGAATATGTATTACCCTCAGAAAAGTATGGAGTTTCTAGCTCCTGCTGCCTATTCCAAATTGCCCCTAGCCTATTTTGTGAAGCTCTCTCTTTCTCTGACTTATTGACTGTTTATATATGAATCTAAGTTGCTTGGCCTCTTCTTTAACCCTAGGAACTTACTGTAGAGCTCTTTTTAGAACGTGATTAGCCTTCGTGCATTGATGATAAAACCATCCTCTATTCAGTTTCTTAGTACCCTTATTCACCACTTTTAAGTTGGTTGCTATAGCTAGTGGAATATCGCCAAAACCTGCTGTTACCTTATTAGTGGGGGCTTCAATAACAGTGCATACTAAAACCTTTTCCATATTGTCTTTTATTACCTTTCTCTAGCCCGTTCATTTAAGAATAATTCCATTAATCCTTGCTACTGCAATGTTAAACACTAGGGGTGTAGCTTCACGACTCTTTGTTTTAATTTTCATTGTTAAGTTAAGGAATGAATGGTTCCTAATACCAGTAAATTCTGCTGAAAGGGACCTAAAAAACTTTATGACATTCATTGACATTATCATATGATCGATACAGGTTTGGTTCCCCTTCCTTTGGGATGTGGACAATGTTGTATTTTCTTTCTGACCTTCCTGTTCCAACAACTTTAAATTGTATTTACATAATAATTCATTTATCGGTTTCCCATAACTATCATGTGGGAAGTGAGCCTGATTAATCCCCATGGCATCAATACAGTATATCCACACATACCTGACCCAGAAATTCGGCATTTACTGGTGTTATAATCACCCACCCAAATATATACACAAACAGTCTTGTCTCAATGCCAAGTTCCTCCACTACTTTGTACCTTGTATTGTTAAATAGTTATTATAGAAAATTATCAATTCAGAAAGTTGTTTCATGTTCGTTTGTAAAGGGAACAATTGAAAGAAGGGGGACTTAATATAAATCTTCTTTAAGATCACTGAGGCTGTGGTAGATACCAAAAGAGCCAGACCTCCTTAAGCCTGCCCATGCAATGATGCTGTTGCGTGCATTGCACTACAGGGATGGAACAAGCAGCCGATGGTAAACAACAAGGTTAAACAAGCTTAACCCTTCCTCTTTCGACCATTGCTGTTACTAGATCGCCAATTCCTGCGGCTTTATGAGGCACTCTTCTAAAGGGGGAAGCAAATATACCAAGGGGCATATTTATACTCAGTTTGCGCCGAATTAGCGTCGTTTTTTTCGACGCAAATTCGACGCAAAACTAACTCCATATTTATACTTTGGCGTTAGACGCGTCTAGCGCCAAAGTTCATGGAGTTAGCGTCATTTTTTTGCGTGAACACCTTCCTTGCGTTAATGATATGCAAGGTAGGCGTTCCCGTCTAAAAAAATGACTCCCAGGCATGTGCGTGGTATTTATACTCCCGGGCAAAAATGACGCCCGGGAGTGGGCGGGGCAAAAAACCCTGCATTTGCGCCTCTTTTTAACGCCTGGGTCAGGGCAGGCGTTAAGGGAACTGTGGGATCAGAATGAGCCCAGAGGTGCCCTCCCCTGCCCCCAGGGACACCCCCTGCCACCCTTGCCCACCCCAGGAGGACACCCAAGGATGGAGGGACCCTCCCCAGGGACATTAAGGTAAGTTCAGGTAAGTATATTTTTTTTTTTTGTGGCATAGGGGGGCCTGAATTGTGCCCCCCACATGCCACTATGCCCAATGACCATGCCCAGGGGACAGAAGTCCCCTGGGCATGGCCATTGGGCAAGGGGGCATGACTCCTGTCTTTGCTTAGACAGGAGTCATGTTAATGGGGGTTGGGCGTCGTAAAAAAATTGCGCAAATCGGGTTAAGGCGATTTTTTTGCCTCAGCCTGACTTGCCCCATTTTTGGACGGCCAAATGCCATTTTTCCCTACGCCGGCGCTGCCTGGTGTACGTCGTTTTTTTTCACGCACACCAGGCAGCGCCGGTCGGCTAACGCCGGCTAACGCCATTCAATAAATACTGCGCCCGCATGGCGCTTCAGAATGGCGTTAGACGGCGCAACATTTTTTGACGCAAAACTGCGTTAGCGCAGTTTTGCGTCAAAAAGTATAAATATGGCCCCAAATGTCCACAGTCCTTTGATTCAGTTCTTTGTACAGATAAGACAATTTCCACTATGCATACATGCTGTCGTTCCAAGGCCTAATTGGAAGAGTGATTATCCAGAGAAATCCAAGTCTATTCACAATGTTCAGAAAATCCAGTCAAAAGAAGGATGGCCCTGCCCTGGCTTTTCCTGGCAATGAAGGGTGGGGACAGGCCTGCCCTTGGCCTGATGGTGATGCGGGCATATTTATACTAACAATACTATCAATATTATGTTTTTGTGGGTGCCAGGTTCCCCGTAAACACAGTGAACTCACCATCTGTATATAAGTTTGCCAATCCTTATTGTTAATTTTATTGTTAATCACCCCAGCATTCCAGGATCTGATTTGTAATATACTATCCGTGTGTATTACTCTTGAATGCTGCCTCTCTTCCATTTTCACAATACTTGCATTACTCACATCTCTAGGTTCTTCCGAGTCCCCACTATCCCACCGCTGTCAGTCCTGTTTGTTAAGACCTGAGAGGGAGCCAATTAATTTGAGCAGGGTACCAGTGTGCCCCATCTATAATAATCTTGACGGGACATGCATAAGGGGACCTGTTATTTAGGAGCCATTGTTGATGGTTTATAAAAGAACCCAGAGGAAAAGCAATGATCCTCTCCCCAAGGTTTATATAATGTTGTTGTCTAACCTAAATGGTTAATTAGGCGAGACTTTACCACTTCTGCGTGCCATAAATTAGCAATAGGAAAGTCCCCCTGTTCTATTTTCCAGGTGGGCCCAACGCAGCTGATCCTTCTGACCATGATGATTTCTTGGTATAGTTTATTGATGTTAGGACTGAAATTCGACAACCAATGAACAACTTTAATCCTTAAGTGAGTCCAATTCTCCCTGTCAATTGATTCCAGTTATAGAATGCCTTTCGGAACAATGACATAGGCAGTGGCATCAGGTGGTAAATGCACTGTGTCTGGAGTAAATGTCCGAGAGCCAGTCCTGTCTTTCCTGTTTTGGTTGCTGCTTTCGTTTCCCTTCTTGGAGATAATTCTTGCAATATTCCTTCTAGAGTGTTAGTTTCAATCTTGCATGATCTCCATACCAAGGGGCTAGGCACATGAACCACATTTCTTGGTATGGATTGTTCATTCCTGATAATGTCATTTCCTCTAGTCACAGTTTGTTTGGTGGATGTGACAGCATCCTTTTGGAGTGACTTTATTGGACTTTTAGCTACGTTCTCGAGTGCTGCCACCTGCCCTAAAAAAAAAATTGTGTCTTTCGTTCCACATTATCTTATTTTGTGTGTAGTCTTTTTATCATTGTCTTCGGGTAGGTACTGACATATCTTGTGTCTTCACACATCCCTTGGAATTATCACTCTTCCTAGCTGTACTGGCATATGAGGCCTTAGTCTCTACATTAGAAATAGTAACAGTTGTTCTCCCCAGCTGCATACTTCTCTTTGCTAGTGGTGATCCCAGTTCCTGAATGGGAAAAAGCTTGCTTGGGTTCAATGACTGATTGAACTCACAGGGGGCATTTCTAACAATTGATAAACTTTTTAATCGCTTCAAGGTGTATGAAGGCTCTGCTGATGTTAATGGTAAGCCCTCGATGGTTTCGCTGTCAGCAGGGCATAGAACCTAATTTACGGCAGGCTTAGTTGCAGCTAGGCTGTCTTTCACATTAATTATCTCACTTTCAAATAGACCCACGGCATCCGTAAGATAATTAGTAATTGTATAATTACATTTGTTATGGTTTTTTTGCCCGTAGAGCCTTCGTTTAGCTTTCTTTAGAGCATGTTTTAATAGTTGCCCCAAGTGTGGGATTATTACAGTTCAATATTATTATTCAGAAAAAATATATTTTATATCCATCGACCAAAACTAAAAAATCACAACTCTGTTATCTGCCACAAAATCAATCCTCCTCAAGCATATCACACTCATGTTGCACTCATTCCCTACACTATACCCACTTCATATCAAGAAAATGACTTAAACTTAAACTATTACAACAGTTTGCTATATGTAGAATACAATGCAGTAGAACAGACAATTAGAATTCATAAATAATACAGTTATAAATTATTATCTTGAAAGTTGAGGACTCACCATGCTGCGCAGCTAAAAGGTAAGCTTTTCAGGTACTCTCTAGACAATGTATTTAGATGTTGTTGCTCCCAGAATTAGACATGACATTTGTTCTGGGACGGTGTGAGCAATGGCTGTTTTGGTCACAGGTAAGTTAGCTCATTGTACTTTCAGTATTCGTATTGAGAGTGATGCCATATATTGGTAGGAAGATACTTATGTTGATCTGTTCTGGTTACCATTTTAGTTTCCAAGTCCCTTATACATGGGAGTTTTGTACAGAGTTGCTCTGCATATCGGACATCATCAGTTATGGGAGTGATGCAATTGCTTTCTCAACCTGTGTAGGTACATGTTTTGGGATGGTTTTGTGGATTACTTTTGCATGAGGGTAGTGTAAGTGGTTCTGGTGGATCACTAGCATGCTGGTGGTGTTTGTTTTTATGATAAGAATATTCACACTCACAATCTTCATACCACGGGAACAGATAGAATATACAATGATTCCCTTTGTGAAAGTTTGTATGATTGAAACCATACCTATTTTTGGATTTTCAATAAATGGCATATTGTCTATTTAGATATATTGCCCTGGTGAAGGTGGCGTAAATAACTAGGACTGGACCAGATGTTTGTAAGTCCACCGAAACACGTGTCGGCATAGCCACCATTTAGAATAATGGTGGTTGTTTGATTCAAATGCCAAGAAGAAGCTGAAATTGATTTGTATGAACTTCCATTTTTTTATCTTCAGAATACTCTATACAATGATGAGGATGTTGATTATGGACTATTATTTTTGAATAGTGATGTGGATGAAACTAAGTATTGTTTTTTTATTATTTTTGTTGTGTATGGAGTGTGCATTGGTCATTATTATATGATATATTTCATGTGAAAGAATCATGTGTTTGACTATAGGTACATGATAATTTGTCTATATTTGGTGTCTTGGTGATGTTTGGTCTTGTTTCTTGGTGTTTGTTGTATTTTATATATTTTTCTATATGTTGTCCTAAAGTGTCATTTATATGTGTATGGTGTTTGATTACAGGGGGGAATTGTTGTACATTCATGTTTTTCCTAATTTTGTGATATTAAGTTCATATTTTGTGGAAATAAAATATTGATGTGTTCATCAATTTAGTTATAATATTGAATATGTTATGAATTAAATAGGAGAGAGATGTGTGTTTTACCTCTTATAAGGTGTAAGTATGCCATTAAGCAAGGTGGTTTGTGCTCAAATGCTTAAGGGAGCCGAGTCCTGTACCAAAGAACAGAGGGCTCTGACCAGCACCTTCAGAGTGTGCACTGTCTGCAAACCCGACAGTGCACATTCTGACTGTGCTGGACAGGGCGTCCCCCGACACTGGCTTCCCTCCAA
The DNA here is from genome assembly GCF_031143425.1 of Pleurodeles waltl. Classification (NCBI taxonomy): domain Eukaryota; kingdom Metazoa; phylum Chordata; class Amphibia; order Caudata; family Salamandridae; genus Pleurodeles; species Pleurodeles waltl. The sequence goes on from NC_090445.1 coordinate 1,496,889,211, forward strand.
CCTTTTCATGGTGGAGTCCCTGGTTTTAATCAGCCAGGAGATGATGAGTTCAGTGCTGCTTTCACTGTTTGCAACTCTGACCACCGTCAATCCATCAGGAACAATGTTCCTGGCAGTAACGGCAGTCTCTTGGTGGGTCCACCCACCAGGGTTGTAATGTGTCTGTCGGACTTTCACAGTTGCGGTGGTCCTGGCGTACTAGGACCACCTGTCTTGTTAAAGGTCCTTAATAACTTACTCATGCACTTCCTAACACCTACACAAACAACTACATAGAGCATTCCATCCACAAAGTAATTCACATACTTGTCTCCAAAGCATAGAGCCTGTCTCTCACCCCTGCACAGACATTCATTCACACACTCAGAAATTACTTATGTATGCATCAGCATCAAATGCAGTTGAAAGCAAACTTACTTCCTGAAGTAAATATACACTGAAGATAATGAAGGATGAGTCCACAATCCAAGGTGTTTACTTGTTGGGTATTTATTCCAGATTAAGGCAGTAGAAATAAGGAGAACTCCAACCACTCCTAGCCACGCCTAACCACATCCAACTGTCCTCCTTGGAATCCACTGGAACATTCCAGCCAGGAGAACAGAGAGCAAACCAGGGGGAGAGGCAGAATAAACCAAATGACACAAACAAAATGAAACATAGAAAACACAACAATAACAAAAATACAGAACATGACTAGCTCTACAAAACTACACTACCCCCTCCCCTGAACGAAAAGATACTGAAAATTACAGAATAACAGTTCTATTAGGATTCCAGATGCGACCGTCATCAAGATTTACAGCTCCTTTGAACACTTTTACAACTCTGTGCACACTGCTAAACTGTGCAGCTTCAGATTTGGTTTTCATAGGCAATTTGATCTTCACCTCATCACCTACTTGCACTATTTTTTCTATTACTGATTTTCTAGCATCATACACCTCTTTCCTCTTACACTGACAATGCCTGTCTTTTCTAATAGCCTCCCTCTGAATAACCTCTTGATCCAAATCAACTTTAAGATACTTCTTAACCCAGAGTGGACTCACTTAGTATGAGGTACACGCTTCCTTAACAAAACAAAAGGAGACTGATTAGTACTAGAATGTGGGGTAAACCTGTAGTCTTCAACTTTGGACCTAACCAATTCTTCCCAACTAACACCAACCAGCTTGGCCAACTGAATAGACTCCTTTAAGGTCCTGTTAAAGCGTTCTACCATCCCTTTAGTCTCTGGATGATACAAAGCTCACTTTTTATGAACAATACCCCTGGAAGCAAGAAAATCACACATGAGTTTTGAGGTAAACTGAACACCATTGTATGATAAAATTAACTTGGGATTGCCTTCTCTGCCGAATACCTTAGGAAGAAAGTCTACAACTGTCCTGTGAGTCAACTCATTAGCGATTAACACTTCAGGCCAACGAGACAACATGTCCATAAACACCACAACATACTTGGAAACCGATCCTTTTGAAATGGGCCCCACAATGTCAATGGAACCTTCCTCCCAGACCTCTTTAGGAATGTCCTTAAGCACCAAAGGTTGAGTCCTGACTTTCAAAGTTTTATCAGCCAGCCTACACTCAACACATTCTCTAACTCTCCTTTCCAAAGCTAAGTCCATGCCAGGCCACCAATATATACTCCTCATCCTCTCTTTGGTCTTACTAATCCCATGATGACCAGAATGAACAAGGTTGAGAAGACACTCACGTAGACAAGAAGGTAGTACTAACCTAGACCCTCTAAGCAACAAACCATTGGAAAGAGTAATCTCCGTCAAAACCTTTTTAAAAGGCAAAACTGCCCGGTCTCTGCAATCTCCCAATTTACCAGATAGCAGCAAATCACTAATCTTCAACAACTCCTCATCTTTAGTCATCGCCTCTAACCACTCCTGTTCCAAGATACACCCATCCGTCACAACTCATACCTTGACCTCATCATCAAACCACCAGGAAGTGCTATTGGTATCCTCAACCACAGTATCAGAACTCATTCTAGACAAACAATCCGCAGTTTTGTTATCACATCCTGGAACATATTTAACAGTAAGATGAAAATCCTGTAGAGCTATGACCCACTTACAGATGCAAGATGAAACATTGTCAAGACCTTTTTTCTCAAAGAGTTCACGTAAAGGCTTGTGATCTGAATGTACCACAAAACGCACACCCCAAAGAAATTGCTTGAACTTTTTAATGGCCCAAAATATAGCTAACGCCTCCTTCTCTATCGTTGAACCTGAACTCAGTGCCTCACAAAGTACGGGAAGCGAATGCTACAGTTATGGTCTGCCTGTCCTTCACCTATTTCAAAACACACCCTAAACCCTTATCTGAAGCATCAGTTGTGAGATAACAGGGCAATCTAGGTTGAAAACTACTGAGAGATTGAGCAGAGGATAAAGCACTCTTCAAATCTCGAAATTCCAACTCACATTCACTTGACCAAACAAACCCAGAATTTTTTTAAAGTAAACTTCTAATGGAACTGGAACTTTTGGCAAAATTCATGGATATACTTAGCATAGAGCTCAGCCATTCCTAAAAACACTTGAACATCACTTTTCTTTCCGGAGAGGACAAATTTGCAATAGATTGAACAAAATCATCTTTCAGTTTCACCCCACTGCCCAAAATAACATGACCTAAATATACAATTTCTGACTTCAAAAACTTGCACTTTTCCTTTTTTACGGTTACACCTTTCGATCTGAAGATCTTGAGTACATCCCTGATTTTCTTCTCATGCTGATCTTGTGTCTCAGTGAAAATGAGGACATCATCCTGAAAAAACAGACCCCATCAATGCCACCCAACATCTTACTCATTAACCTTTGAATCACCTCAGCTGCTGAGCATAGGCCAAAAGGCATCCTGTTGAACTTGTAAAGACGAAATGGTGTGATGAAAGAAGTCAGCAACTTTGAAACTTCTGTTAATTGCACTTGATGATGCACAGAGGTTAGGTCAAGAGTCAAAAAGAACTTCACATTACCCAAAGAACTAATCATTTCAGAAATGTTAGGTAGCGGAAACATGTCCTCCACAACTTCCTTATTGAGATTGCGCGATCAATGCAAAGTCTCACATCACCAGAACGTTTGGTAGCAACCATGACAGGAGCAATCCATTGGGCTGCCCCCACCTCCTCTATGATCCCATACTCATTCAGTCTGAGTAGCTCCAACTTTACTTTGTCATGTAGACTGATGGAAACATATCTTGATTTTGAAGCAACAGTTTGAGCATTACACTTCAACACAATGCAATGCTTATACCCCTTGATGCACCCCACTCTGGAATTAAAGACATCAGGAAATTCAACCCACAAGTCATGTTCAAGGTCAGACACCTTTTGTATTTGTACTTGAGGAACTGCATTGGGAATCAGAATAATACCCAACTGTTTTTGATGTGGCCAACTCAAAATGGTATCACCAACAACTGGAACGTAAACTTTGCCAAAAATCTTATTGCCTTTAAACTGAATGCATGCATTAAAGTAACCTTTCAGTTGCATAGATTCATCACCATACGAGTACGGGATTACTTCGGGCTCTTGAAGTGTTTCAATTCCATCAAAATACTTTTTATAATCCCCTTCTGAAACAAGAGATAGTTTTGCACCTGAGTCCATCATCATGGAAATTAAAGTTCCAATGACATCAGCAAAATCTGTTGGATAGTCACAACCCACAGCAGATATGTCACTGTTGACATCATCGACAACCTGTAAAATAAAATATTGGTCATCACCATCACATACAATTTCATTGAGTTTCACATTACCCTTGTTGGAAGACTTACAGTACTTTGCAAAGTGCCCCTTCTTACCACACGTGTTGCAATTTACAGAAAAAGCAGGACATTCTTTACAGTTTGCCAAATGTGCAGGCGAACCACACCTGAAACATAACAGTTTAGTCTTCATTTTTGAATTAGAATTAATTTTAGATTTTGAATCAACTTTTTAAACAGAGGTGGAACACTTAGATTTCTTCAAGTGGTCAATACAAGATTCAGAATGCTCGAGTTGTTTAGCAGTCCGTAGAACTTCGTCCTAAGAAGGATCACTTTTGGACTATAGAGCTTCCCTAATCTTGTCACTCTTGCATTCAAGCATAAATTTATCGTGAATGCGTTCATCAATGCTGCCTCCAAATTTGCAAAGAGCAGCTAATTTCCGAAGATTCGTTACGAACTCCTCAATTGACTCCTCATTGTTTTGCTTACACTTCCCACAATAGAACCTTTGAAGAATAATAGAAATCTTGGGTAGGTAGTGTCTGTCAAGCCTAAGTAATGTTTCCTCAAAGTCATTCAAAGGAGCATCTCCTTCTGATCCATCAGAAGTAGAAATGGCAGGTAAAGTCTTCAAAACTTCTTGGCCTTCTGCACCTAACCAATGATGGAGCACCGATGTCTTTCTTTGAGCAGAAAAATTGCTGCTGCAAACCTTTAAAAATGTTAAAAATACTTTTTTCCACTTAAGGCAAGGAATGGAAGGTTCCCCTGGCAAAGTTAAGAAAAAAGGCGGTGGAGAAATGTTTTGCATGGTTGTAGTTTGGAAGGTTGAAGTGTATGGAATACGGAGTACAACTTCCCAAAATGCGTGAAACAGCTGAAAGTAGCAGTGGTTGCTAGGTAACAAAGTAATATCAACACAAACTCAATGAGAGGAGGAAGCTCAGAAAAACAAACAAATGCTGTGTGCCTGGGAAAGTCCGCAGAAGCGTGTGCCCGTAACTAGGCAACACAATGATACGGCCGCAGCAGCGTGTGCCTGTAAATAGGCAACATGATGATGCTGCTGTCAGGGAAAGGGCCGAAGAAACGAGCAACACGATGACGCGGCTGTCAGGGAAAGGACTTTTTGCTAGGCAAGGTAACAACGCGGCCACCGGAGTGAAGATGCAGTCACGAGGGTTTGTTAGTAAGCAAGGCAACAACGTGACTGTCAGAGAGAGAGCACGTGGCAACACAGTAACGGTCATCGGGATTTTTCTGCCCCACGGCAGAAAAAAAAACACAGTGGAAAAGTCGAAAACAAAACATAAATCCCAACAGTACCTTTGAAAGAAAATGATGTCCCTATTGGAAGTGCAGTTGTTAGAGTTCTCCTTTGTTTTTTAAAAGTAGCACTGCGAAGGTACGAAAGACCATCGTCACCAAATGAAGTAAGTATACACTGAGGATAATGAAGGATGAGTCCACAATCCAAGGTGATTACTTGCTGGGTATTTATTCCAGATTAAGGCAGTAGAAATAAGGAGAACTCCAACCATTCCTAGCCAAGCCTGCTCACGTCCAACTGTCCTCCGTGGAATCCACTGGAACATTCCAGCCAGGAGAACAAAGAGCAAGCCAGGGGGAGAGGCGGAATAAACCAAATGACACAAACAAGATGAAACAAAGAAAACACAACAATAATAAAAATACAGAACATGACTAACTCTACAATACTACACTTTCCCTCTATTTCCTATGTCAGGCACTAAGGTGATACTTCAGTCAGTTACATAGACATTTTGAGAGTCGTATAGTTAGTAAAACAGACAGTCATATCCCTGCAGACTTATTTAAACAGCTGGACTCATAGACATATTCTGATATGTAGGCAAGTTCTGACTCACCCTATTCACCCATGCAGACTAGTAGTTCTTTAAATATGAGTATATACACAGGAACACAGTGATAAATATGGTAGTATACCAGTGATAGAGTCATGCATACAGTGACACAGAAAACAACACAGAAATATAAACTTGATTAATAGAATGAGGTTACCTTTATTATAATAAGACAACATTTCTAGTACACTAAATAAAATACTTTATGCAAAAGTGCATAGTTAAAACTTGTATCTACTTTTCTGTTTGTTTTCACATATCAATTTCTATTTCACTATACACACTTACAATGTTGTCAAAAAGTCAGAGAAGAAAGAAACAGAGATAGTAATATTGTCACATCACAACTAAGAAAGAAAAGAGGTAAACTACAGAAAAAGTATTGAAGGAGAAAAGAGCTGCTGGTAAGAAAACAAAGACATTTCATAAAATGGTATGTGGTCAACCTGACGGACATCAAAAGGAAGTACATAAAAAAACTAAGTTTGAGATCAACTAAGAAAGGAGTAAAAGTATGTGATGTGATAAGTAAACAATCCTACAAAGAAGTATGAAGTTTAGTCAGAAGGCAGCAGTAGATTTAGGAAATGAGAGTTAGGATTTTCTGTAGCAGAGTAATTCAGAATCTAACGAGAACTATGAAGAATTATAAAAGAAGGAGGGAAAATGTCACACAAAAGGAACATGTTGAGGGTTGTAGTCCATAAGGCCCTTGCTCTCAAAAGAAAGCTATTTATTTTAATTCTAAATAGAATGAAAACACTAGACAAAACAGTGTTGAGTATGAGGAGAAAAAGCCTGTCACTAGGACTAACCTTTGTAATGTTTTCAGTGGTGGATGGAGAGATACTTCTATTACTGAGCCTTTCTTTAATGAAGAAAGCTACTTCCAAGAGAGTACATTCCATGCAGTTGATTAATCTGGACAATGTTATGAGATGAAAGACGGTTCTCTTTTTCCAAAAGAAGTAATGCTGCCTTGAAATGCAGAGGAGATCATAGCTGAAGAGGTACAGGGAAAGTGTATACAGGTCCCTGTGTATAAGTGGAACTGTAGCAGTATTTGTAGTATTCAGTAGTAATCGATTGATATATTGAGCAATTTCCTGCCTATCTTTCCATGCAAAAAGTCTTAAAAGAAAATTTCCGGTTTGCAAGTATTAGAACCATGCAGAGTAGGAAAATATACAAAACTAGAGGGACATTCACCAGCATTTTTATTAAAGAAAGTGTGTCAAAACACCTTTCATCATTTCAGAATGTTAGCAGTACACCACTCATAAATGTAAACTTTAGTTAGAAAGCGTTATTATGATTAGAAGAAATTAATAAAGCTCTTTTTCATGGTACAGTGGCAGAGGTTGAAAAGGTTTGTGATGATCTGCAATTTTGTTTATTTGGCCCTTCTGAAAAGTGTAGGGAAAATGAAGATGCTGTATCTGCAGGTGTAGTGAAGCAGGAGACAGGTATTACTATTGATAACTTTCATGAAGAGATTAGAAAGTTTAACACAGTCTCTTCAGGGCAACAGGGCTTTGTTTGTATATGTTGTTGACAAACTCACTACAAAAGTCAAACTTGTTATAATATTGTGTCTTTCGAAAACTGAAGAAAACAATAGAGATAAGTGGCAAGAATTTGCAGCTTTTTTATTTGTAGTAGAACATTTTGATTGTTCCACACGTCACATTATATGTAAGTATGGTTATAAAAAGTTAGAGGTCAATAAAATGCTATCTAGAAAGTACATAACAAGTTAGAACTAGTTTCAATTCGACAGGAACTTCCAGATTTCAATGTTTATGAATCTATACTTATACAATGTATACATCCATTCCAAGCTATAGACCGGAACCAAAGACCGGAAAGGTACATCCAACTGAGCTCCAGAAAGGTCTTACAGGAAGAGTTGTGTGCTTGCCATTAGATTTCAAGCACAATATTGAAACTGTAGGAGTGAAGAGAGATTTGAAAGATAAACTTGTAATTATGGCAAGAGTTAGCCATCCTCTGCATCCTAAAGAGATTATTGGAGACGCTTTAGATCTCTTTCAAATAAAATAAGTGAAAGGAGCTCCCTTAAGTATATGGGAGAAAAGCTTAGAAGCTTGCTGTTTTCCACAACTGCTTCCTACTGGAGTAGGTGGTAGGTAAGATGACCGGCCTGTACAAATACTAGCTGCAGAGTACAGATGAAATATACTTTACTCAGAGGGCCATAAATGTCATCAGTGTATGCCCTATATATTTCAGTTACTAGTATCTACTATTTGAGAGTGACTTGTGTGGTTTATCTTATGCAGTAAATCACATTCTCAAAACAGAAGTGAATATACAAAATCTGTCAACAAGGGAATTTGTTGGCAAACTTCATAAAAAGATAGAAATCTAGAATACAACTTGATTAATTTGATGGTGTGGCATCGTGGCATCAGTGAGTATTGGTATTGTCGTAATGAGCTGAAATGCAGATTGAGAAACCTAAGTCTCAGTTGTGCTGAGTGTGCGTGGGATGATCTGCCTGATTTTTTAAAAGAAGGAAACTCAATCATAAAAGACATCAACCTGAAGATACCAGGAAAACTCTGCTCATTGGACCCTGCAAATATTTGCAGATATTTTAACCACAGGTTTCCAGCAATGATGGCTTTCATCTGCAACAAAACTAGTCCTTTTCTTGCTGAAGTGACTGATTTCTTTTGGCTCAAAGAGTATCAAGTTAGAGGTGCTCCACATATTCACATGCTGTTATGGGTAAAATATGCCCCTAAGTTTGCAACAGACATTGATCAGTTTGCGCCATCCCAAAAGAAACTGCTGTCAAGGGATTGAGACAACAAGTTCTACAATTTGAAAAGCATAGATTTGGCAAATACTGTCAACAAAAATACAGATCAAAAGCTACATGTTACATAAAATGTTGTTTTGGATTCCCATGACCTGTGATCTCAGATGGAAGAGTGAAAAGAGTTTTGTTTGCAGTCAGGCATGCTTTAACATGACAATCACCCAAACATACATAGAACCTCAGAAAAAAACAGAAACTTTGAAACATAGAAATGACTACAATCCTGTTATTCTGAAGATGTGAAATGCAAATATGGATGTACAACTTGTGGCAGATAACTCCATTGCGGTTGCTCACTATGTGACTTCTTATATAAAAAATTCTGAGAAGACAGAGGTAAACATATTTCTGCAGAAAAGAGTCCTACCAGTAAATTGTACAGTTTCAGTTTGAAAATGCTTTCTCACATGGAAATTGGATTTCATGAATGTGGAGATACGTTGAGCTCAGCAAGTTTGTTCTACAAGTCTAGAGGAATTGTGTGGGTAAGGCTAAGCCTAGCAAGCAGTTGTGATAGAGTATTAAAGTATTTCCCAGAAATACAGTACCTTGCAGAATTTGATCCCAAGAGTACTGGCATTTTAAAGACTAACTTGCTGTATACATACTATCCAAGAAGGAGTCACCATCTTTAAAATATGTGTCTCTATAAAGTACTTACGCATTATACATATAGAACTAATATAACTAGAAATATAGAAGAAGGAAGATGTGCAGTCCTTGGAAGTGATAGTCATTTGGTGGGACACAACAAAAAAAATCTAATTAACCACAGAAAGCTTAGCTGCCAAACTCCAGAGAGAAGAGAGTTTTTTTACTTGGCACTTTTGCAACTGTTCAAAACCATTGCATGCTATATCAGATTTGCTTTGACATTATGGGGGTCATTACGAGTTTGGAGATAACAAAATTGACATGTTGGCGGTGGCAGTCGTACCACCAATAGGCTGGTGGAGAAGACCAAATTATGACCATTGCAGTCTACACTACAGAATACAGTAAATTCACCCCACCAGCACCGTCAGTGCGGCCAGGCCGCCACTGACAGCAGGAGACACCTTCAGGTCAGCAGAGACCATGTTTCCGCCGAACAAATTATGAAGTTGCACAGCATCAAGGTTCCTGCTGCTGTCGCACCACCAACGGAAACCCTGGGGGAAACCAACATTATAAATGGAGACACTCACCTACAGGAAGCCATACCCATCTAGAGCTGCCATGGAACTTGAACTAGACATCTTCCTGCTGCCCCTGCTTGCCCAATGACTCCAGAACCAGTGGCGATGATGACGGCAGCAACTGTAAGTACACACACTTACCTGTCACTGTTGCATAATGCCAAGGTCATGATACTCACAACATACACATCCGGTACGGGTGGCAATGGTGACATATTCACGGACTCCTACACTGACACGCACATTCACACACAGCCACATACACACACAAACACAGACACACTGACTCAGTACATATGCCATGGCCAACACACACTACCAGAGCACAAACTGAGACATACACACACAGCACCAGCACTTTTAAAGATAACAACACACTACACCAGCTAAGTACAAAACTACACAACAACCGCAACTCTGAAGGCCAGTCAGTGCATCGTGAATGCCCTCCAGGAATGCATTGCTTTGTTTTATCTGAAGTGATGGTTCATGGATGGCATTCACAATAGTTGACTGACCCACAGAGATCGACCACAGGAGGGCAATAGCCTCCTCACTGAGAGCAGCAAGGTTGACTGGGGCAGGGGCAGAGGTGCCTGTGGGGAAGGAGACACCCACTCTCCTGGGTGAGTGAGCATGGACAACTGGGTGGGGAGCTACAGGGAGGACAGGGGTAGTAAGGGGGGTCGCAGGCACAGAGGGTGCTAGGGTGGTCACAGATTGGCCTGCTGCTGCCAGAGAGTGTCCACTGGAGGTGGATTCCAAAGATGATGATGCAGAAGATCCAGTCTCCCCCGTATCACACCCTCACCCTCCAGGTCACTGGGTCCCTCACTATTAGTGATTGCAGCACTCCGGGTCCCATGGCCAGCAGCATTCCCACTTGCTGTGCCCCATCTCCTTTGTCTGCCAATGCTGATGCACACAAATAGAGAGAGATGGAGAGAGAGACAGAGAGGGAGAGAAGGGGTATTCATATTCCTCTTACACACATTTAAACAAGCACAACTGTAGGTAATCATCTCCAGGCTGGGAAATCCCTGTTGGCATTACACATATCCTACATCATGTCACAATATGTTATAACTATCCACCACTTAATTACAACTCTCATACCCACATCTGATTCCAAGTAAGTTTGCACAACTGGAGTAATCCTATTGAACACTTGCAAAACCATGTCAGCATGCAACTCATGGCCTGCCCCAAGTAGGAATATCAAGCAGATTCCTGAACATATCTCTCCATACTCCTATCACCTATTGGCAGAGCAGGAGACTGATCACAACACATCATCCATGTCTTGAGATAACATCTGACCAGTCCTTCTCAATTAGTATGTCCCTTGATAGTGTAGACTGCCCTATCCACAGACCACACAGCACCTGCCATACATATTACATGGCTGGCTGACCCCCTATACATATATGGCAACATGGGTACCTAAACTGATGAAGGCAGAACACGTGGGCCTCCCATGCAGGTGACAAATGATGAATAGAATACAAATCTGGAGTACAGGCCTGGCATGACATTCACACATTCACATAGGGACATCTGCTGACACAAAACACGGCTACACTACATCAGTACAAAAAAGGCATGTGCAGCTACAATAGCCTACAAAGCACACATGATACATCCATAGGCAATTACTGAGTGTTGTCTCACAACAACTACACTTCAGACAGCCACATTTGACATCATAGGCTAACTAACATTCCACCTGACATGCAGTTCCAGTTCCAAGAGTTCACAACATGAGTAAACCAACATTGATCACACCATACCTGACTAGTGGGTCCATGTACCTAACTCCAGGCTACACATATTGCACACCGAAATGACATGTACACATGGACCTATTCGACTGCCAGTGCATATATAACATTTCCCATTACAACAAATACCTGCTCAAGAAATAGTGATTCAAAAATAGCATTGCATCATGATCACATAAGTAATGCTCTACATAATCCTCACCAGACTGGACACATCGGCTAGGTCAAGGGTAGCAAAGAATGTCCCACTTCATATGTTGAGTCCCCAAGTAACCATTGAGACATGATGCAGGCAGCATATTACCCAAGTTGCTAAGGAATTGGTAGGGCATTGCCATTCTTAGCATTGACATACCATATAGTAAAAGGCAAACTCTGTCAAAGAACTCAACTCCTCTAGAACCAACCCATTAGGACAGAGAAGAAATACCCATATGTAATCACATGGAAGAGCATGATGAGTCTAAATATACAAATCAGACAGCCAAAGTAGAATGTTCTATCATTGCAACCTTCACATACAGCATTGAATGGAAATGAAACGACAATGGGTGTACAGCAACAAACACAGATAAACTGTCCTACACAGGCCAAAACTGTCTCATAATTGGGACGGCAGCCTCACATGTAGTCTATACCTGAACCAGTACTAGCTATGTATTGAACCTGTACCAAATAAGTGAGTCACCCATTTGACACAACAGGTGATCAGCACAGGTGGGAGTGGTCAGACACCTTGAAACCACTAACGCTCATATGCAGATGGATGGACCAGGTAAGAGTCAATGGGTATGGTGAAACACAAGCTCACATCCATAGGAATGTCAGGACTGTGCAACACATGTGGCATTGACACTTGAGAATCTCAACATGTAGTCAGAATGATGTCTTGATACCAGAGTTCAAAATGTACACAGAGCTAAACTTGATGTCACAACCACTACTCCTGCATTGGCAAGGTGGTACCAACTGATTGCCGCTAGTCTACCAGCATTTGTCACCAACTACAATGTCACAGAAGCTAAAGTGAGACAGCAGCCACCACCAGAGCCAAGAAAGAGGAAACAGTCAGTACCTATCCCCTTGTGGCTGCTGTGCTGCCCTCAAACACCCATCCACCTCCAAGTAGGACACTGCCAAAATGCTGGCCATTATGGGGATCAGGGTCCGACGGGCACCCCTCCCCCGTTGGGAGGATATCCCTAGCTGGGCCTCTGCAGTCTTCAGGGCTCAGTGTCTCAGGTCCTCCCACTGCTTGTGACAATGGATGCTCTGCTGGCTGTGGACCCCCAGGGTCCATGCTTACTTGGTGATGGCACATCAGATCCCTTTCTGCTGATGGGCATTCAACTGCATGGATGACACAGACCAAAGGAGAAAGTTGCCCCATACCAACGGGAGTTAACAGTACACAACTGTAACAGCATGTGAGCACACATACATATCCTCTCAGCACACACACCTGTACAGTATGCCACATACATGTATCTACTCCAACAACAGTTCACATAGCTGAATCACTGTCACACACATCACCAATCAAACATGGCAGGTGCATTGGACTCACCTGTTCCTCTGGTGCCCCATATAGCTGTTCATACAGGGATAAGACCCCCTCCACCAGCTTCTTCAGCCCTTCCTGTGTGAAGGCAGGGGCCCTATCACCTGATGGACATGACATGATGGGTTCCAGAGGCAGTACACAACAGCTCACATAGTGGCGGTCTTGCTAGCAACAGTGCCAGGAGTCAAGTGAACAAGATTGTAGAAAATGGTGGTAACTGCCGCCACGTACCGGACTGTCACTGCCAGAGGCCATTGGCTTTAGTCCACCATAGGCATCAATGTCAACCTATGACAAGTTGCACGGTGGTTGCGACCGCCTTCCGCCATGAAGACTTCTGCCAGCGGACTTAGGTCACTTCCAACTGTCCAGAACGGTAGGTCAGCCGCCTGCCATTATGGGAATATGTACTTGATGCATGTGCTTAAATAAGTGTGTCAGACACCTAATTGTCCTGATATCTGTGTCACCCACTGTTGTGAATTCACGGTTGTGCTACAGAATGGGCCAATCATGATAATATGACCTGTTGAGCATAAATATATGTGGATAGTTCTGTGTAGCTAATCCGAGGTACATAGGTGTCAGATAACCATACGTTAATTTAATTACATATGTGTGATCAGTGCAGGACTGCACAGTTACCCACACTTTTCCTGATTAATATTTTTCATATGTCCAATCCTACTCAAATTTCTGCCAATATACTGCAATGACAGTGTATGATGTGCATTTCTGTGGTCTGTATTGTTTGAGTCAGCACTGATATGCAACCCTTACAGATGTTAGGTGTCTGCTACTATTCCATGTGCTGCTGATGTGTGCCTACCGCAACGCTCAGTGTACATTCTCTACTCTGTACATAGATATCCTGCCATGAGGGAAATGAGACAACCACCAGTGTACCGTCCACTGATAGACCTGGCAACCATGGAGGACAGGCATGTCATCCAGATCTATCATCTGAATCGCCAGACCATCATGAATCTATGTAGACTGTTGAAGCCGGATCTGATGCCAGGCCATGGCAATCCCTATTATATACCTCTTATGATTTAAGTTTTGTCAGTGCTGCACTTCCTGGCCACAGGGTCATTTCAGAATACTGTTGCCTTAACAGCAGGGATATCTTAGCCCGGTGTTGGGTATATACTATGCGCATTCTTGAAACACCTGGACAGCTACATCATATTTTTCCAAAAAGCAGATATGGCCTATGTGAAGGCAGGCTTTTATCAGATGGGACAGATTCCTCATGTGGTAGGGGCCATTGATGCCACCAATGTATCCCTGGTCCCTCCCACTGTCAATGAACAGGTGTATAGGAACAAGAAGATCTACCACTGTATCAATATGCAGGTGGTGTGTCTGGCAGACCAGTAAATCTATAAAGTGACAGTCAAGTTTCTGGGTTCAGTACATGACTCCTACATTATGTGGAACAGCAATGTCCCACACATGATGGCATGACTACACACAGAGAGGGTCTTGCTGGTTGGTAAGTAAGCATTGTAATGTGTCATTATGTAATATGGCCTGTCATCACTATCTGCCCACCTTCAATTTGATTAGTTCTGCCATTGTGATCAAAGGAGACTCAGGCTATCTAAACCTTCCTTGGCTGTTGACACCTCTGAGGTACACAGCCACACCAGGGGAATCCTGTTTCAATGAGGCCCTCTGGAGGACAAGGCGTGTCATCGACCGAACCTTCGGCCTCTTGAAGGCAAGATTCAGGAGCCTGGACCTATCTGGAGGTACCCTCCCCTACTCGCCTCACAAGGTTTGCCAAATCATCAAAGCCTGCTGCATGCTGCACAATCTTGCCTTGAGGTGTCGGATACCATTGCTTTGTTGATGACAATGTGGCAGCTGTACGTGTGGCTGCATATGGTGACATGGAAAGTGATGAAGAGCCAGAGGAAGAAGGAGCAGCTGAATGTAGGACAGAGCTCATCAGTCAGTACTTCCAGTGACATACAGGTATATGGGGTTGGCTTTTTCAAGTCTTATTGGTGCACAGTTAGAAGTGGATAGCTGGCATTACACCTCCTGACCTTTGGCACATGTGATGGTGTAATGATGTCCAATTCCTATGTGTGAGTAATCGAAGCTAACTGCTATAATGTAAGGTGTACAGTATTAGAGGTTCACCTCTAACATGTATTGTAACAACTGATTCCAACATTCTCTTCACAAATGGACTGACCTGTTTAGATGTGGATAACCTGCATTCTCCAATATGCCCATCTCCTCCCATCCACTGGATGTGGATTTCATCTGAGGGTCTACTACCGAAGGCTTGAGGTATAAACTATCAGTAGTCAATGGTGATTGAGTACAATTGTGAGAGGGGTACATGACAGTTAACCTTTTAAAGGGAACATGTGCAGGGCCAGAGCCTGGTGCTGTATAATTCAGCTCTGGGTGCCCATAAATGGGAGTCATACTACCAAAGGGATGCAAATGATTACCTATATATGTGCCTACTGTGCAGTCTTGCCTCCATAATAGACTTTTGGCTGGTACCACTGTGTATGTATTTCAACCTCACTCTCTGGCACCTGTCAATGTACATTACTGTTGTCATGCATGTCCTGCTGAGGGAACCTCTGTACGAAGGCTATTACACGACTAGTTAGAATCGGGGGCATTACCAGACCACACTTGTATAGAAGGACAAATGTTGTTTGACCATTAAGTGCACATTTACAGTAGTTGGGTTCAAAATTGATTTATTGGGCATTTCAGTTTTGTGACATGTGAAATTAATGGGAAGTACATAAAAGGTGATGAGTGGACTCGTGGTAAATGGCTAGATCATTGTAGCAGCTACAACTCTGGATAACATAGGTCCAGTGTCCTAGATACCAAGGGCCAGATGTATCAAGAAAGCCCTCTGCGAATCGCAAATAGTGATTTTTAAGAAATCGCTATTTCCGAGTCGCAATATGCTATGTAACATATTTGCGATTCGGAATTAGCGATTTCTTAAAAATTGCTATTTGTGGTTTGCGAGGCCCAAATACTGAATCGCAATTTGCGAGAACACAATTTCCGATTCGGTAATTGAAAATCACAAATTGCGAGAGCGCACACCTGGCAGAGCCTGATGACATCACAAGCAGGAAGTGAGTCATCCCGGGCAGCTTGCAGGTGCCACACCCAAAGGAGCACTGAGAGAGACACAGCCCAGCCACAGGGAGCAAGTCTGTGAACAAGGCAGGACTGCACATCACCATGGACACCTCTGCACAGGGAAAGGAGAAGGGAGAGAGGAAAAGAAAACTCAAGTTTAGTGAGCAGGAACTGGAGGTGCTCACTTAGCAGGTGGTGAGGAGCCATGACCGTCTGTTTGGAAAGAGCTCACTCCAGGTCCCTGAGAGTGAAAAGCACAGACTCTGGGCGCACATTCAAACAAAAATCTGCACTGTGGGAGTTGCGCAGCGCTCAGTGGAGGAGATCAAAAAGAGGTGGTACGACCTGCGTTCCCATGCCAAGGAGAGGGTGGCAAGACAACTACAGGAGGCAAGGAGCACAGGAGGTGGACCATCCACCGAGACACCCTCCACCCCGATGGAAGACCTGGTGGAGTCGACACTCCTCCCAGAAGCTGTCAGTGGGGTCACTGACATCGACACATCTTGCACACCAAGCACCAGTAAAGGTAAGTGCAATATTGAAATGTAACCCCATATGTGTATGTATAAATGCCCCTTAGGAATTAGCAAGTAGTGCAAAGCATTGTGAGAAGTAGTCCATTCCACATCTTTGAAGCAGCACAACAATGCCTTATGGGAGTGGTAGTCCACAACCCAGAGCTGAAAGTAGCACATAGAATGTAATGAGGCAGAGCGACACCCAGAAGAACACAACACCCATTACATAGTGATATGATGTAACAGTGCATTTATTACCACTGTGTAAACTTTGGTGATATATACATAACTGACATGCTGCACATTGTTGTTGCAGGTGGCCCAGGCCCAGTAGCATCTGCAAGTGCCGTTGTGGGGATACTGAAACCCACCCTGCATCAGACTCAAATACCAGTGAGTCACAGAATATTCCGCCTATCAGACGCAGGGCTAGGGCTGTACCGCTCCCCGAATTGAGCCAGGACTCTGACAACATGCAGGATGACGGCCACACACCTTCCCCAGATGGCAGATCCACTGTTATGCAGGAGTACCAGTCCCACCGTAGCTCAACACCTGGCAGGAGGCCTCAGTATGCAGGCGCACAGCACATGGAAGCAGGAGAGGGGCCATCAGTCTTCGGTGGCCTGGAATCCGCTATGTTGAAACAGCAGCGCCTGCAAAACATGAAAATATCAGAAATATAAAGGCAGATGCAGGCACACAATGCCAACATGGGGGGCTGCATCGGCAGTTGGAGTACCTTAATTCCAACTTCACAAAACTGCATGAGGGACAGATCCAAGCTTCTGAGAACACCAGGGAGCTGACAATTGCAGTGAGGGAACTGTGCACAGAGCTGCGGCACGACAGAGTCAGCCACCGTAGGCAGAAGAGGCGTTTTATGGGCATGTTTGGTGGATTCTGTTGCTCTGTCAATCACCTCGCTACTTCAACAGCCCTCATATCACGGCTTGCTGTGGCCGCACAGGTGGAGGCAGTGCACAGCAGTAGGGATGTGGCACAGGGACTGGTTCAGATCACTAATGTGCTGGACAATATGCTGGGTAACCGCTCCGCTACACCCAGTGAAATGGGACTAGGGGAGACTGAGGACACATCTAGCCTCAGCAGCATAGCAGTGCCCACCACTGATGCTAGGCATCACAGTGGCAGGCACATCACTGCCACTGAGGCTGATAACAGAGGTGCCAGTGAGGCCACTGCGCACTCGAGTGGCTTTCGTGGCCGTAGAAAGTGACTGTAATGGCTACAGGGGACTGTTTGCCTATTGTGTGATACAGCAAACTATGATTCAATAGTGGGATACTGTTATCTGCTTATTTTAAGACACATATATTTTTTTTTTCTGCTAGTGAAACTTATGTTACCTGACATTAAGGTAATACATTTTCGGTGAAGTTGTGTTGTCATTGCTTACATCTGAAGTGGTTGTGCGTGATGTCAGCACGCCTTTGCCTGCCCTCTGCTGCACTGGTCCTGCTGCTGGCTGTAGGGGGGGTAGGAGAGCATCATCCTCATCAGAGTCTGAATCAGATATTTCCACAGGTATGTCCCTGGTGGTAGCTATATTGTGCAAGATCGCACATGTGGCCACTATTCTACATGTCGTCTCCGGGCTGCACTGTAGTGCACCTCCACTTTTGTTAATGCACCGGAAGAGACTCTTCAGGTTGCCCTGTGTGCTGCATTGTATCTCCGTTCTGCTGGTGTTGTAGGATTGAGGTAGGGCATCATCATGTAGGTGCGCACTACGTAAGCACTGTCTCCTGGAAGGAACAGAGGGTATTATGAGTAAGTGAGCCATTTGACGTCACAACGGCATCAATGCGCCAGTGTACAGAGGGGCAATACCTAGTAGATATCCTTCACCAAACTCCCCAGCTAGTAGTCTTGTGTGAATGCCGCTGTGGCAAAAGATGTATGAATCATGTGTGCTCCCTGGGTACCTGGCCACAAGATCAGTTATGATGCAGAAGGCATTGCATATCACCTATATATTCATTGAATGTTGGTATTTACGGTTGCGGTACACATACTCTGTGGCCGATGGTGTACAGATTGCAACATGTGTCCCATCTATGGTACCTAGGATGTGGGGGAACTGTGCTATCTGGTGGAAATCTATTTTGGTCTGCTGTGTTTCCTGTGGGTTGTGGGGGAATCTGATGTACTGGTGTATCCTACTCAGCATGGTGTTGATAAATGCATTGAAAAATCTAGAGAGGGCACTCTGTGATACTCCTCCAGCTGCTGCTATGACCCCTTGATAGCTCCCTGAGGCAAGTAGGTGGAGGGAGCATAGTACCTACACATGGGTGGGTATGCAATTAGTCCTATGTGTTGTGCGCTGCAGTATGGGTTGTAGCTCAGCTATCAGGTCCAGTATCATGGCTGAGCTCAACCTGTACTTCTCATATATTTCCTCCTCAGTCTGGTCAAAAAGGGTAATGCACACTCTGAAAATGCGCTCCTGTCTCCTCCTCACTCTCCTCACACCTGCCAAGATCCTCATTCTCCTTGCCATGACGGAGAGTGCAGCCGTTGTGGAAAAGGGTCTGAAGCATTCTGGGCCTCTTTATATAGGTTGCACCTGGTTACCACCTGGTTTCACTTAGTGGTATTTTGCATGTGCAAAAGGGCATTCTGCAAAAAATCGCAATTTGCGATTTTTTGATGCATCAAATTGCTACTTGGATTTGTGAGTCGCATTTTGCGTCTCACAGTTTCCGACTTGAAATACCAAATCGCTAATTGCGATTCGGTATTTCATGTCGCAAATTTTGAGATGCAAAACGCGACATGCAAAACCAGGTCGCAATGCTAAAAATCGCTATTTTTGTGATTCCTTATTTTTGGTCTGTGAATGCCTTTCATGCATCGCAGACCACGTTTTTGCATTCGCAAACGGACAAATTTAGCAATTTGCACTGTTTGCGAATGCAAATTCGTTTGATACATCTGGCCCCAAGTACCAAGATAAAATGGAGTTCTGCCTCAGTCCAGCCAATAGGCTATATCAGTGGCACACATGGGTGACAACTCAGGAGAAGTTCACTTCCTGGCAGTAGGTTTTGTCTTGGCATCCGCTCCAGCCGGATATCTGGATGGATGTCCAAGTTTGCGGGGGGTGTTCTTCAGCTACAGAGGGAGGTGTGTCTGAGGCTTGGGGTTCCCCTGGCAGGGCTTTCACTCCACTGACTGTCGCTAATGTATAGGGGGCAGATGTCATGTAGCTAGTGAAAGGTGCCTGAGGGTGGATATCTACACCACGCAGGATGCTGGTCATGTCCCTCAGCACCCTTGCTATGGAGGCCATGGTAGCATTGTGTTTCTGCTACTGCTGTATGACCTCCTGGTGACATTTCCCCTGCAGCCTTTGATTTTCCCCCAACATAGTGATATTCTGCCCATCCTGTACTGGGATGTTTGGTATACTCCCAGGACTTGGGTGATGGTATCCTGGTCAAGTGGAGTCCCTTGAGTGTCCCATCATCTGTCCCACAGCATCCCTCCCAGAACCCCTGTCCCAAGGTGCCTGTGCCCCTGGCATGGTGCGCCCACTCACAGTGTTAGCATGACTATCATTGTCTAGGGTGTCAAGGTCCAACACAGGTCCATGTACTGTGGGGCACACAATAGATTTAACAGTCCTTGGGACACAGGCATGGGGGGAGCTTGATGGGCTGTGATGTCAGAGCAACAGGGGTGGCGGGATTGATGTGGGCAGGGTGAGGCTGAGACTCGTCGACTGACCAGGTTTTCTGAATGGGTCAGGTAGGTTATAACTGTCCAGACATCCAGGTGTGTTGTCCTCATTGCGTCTTTATCCTGAGAAGATCCTGGCAGTGTCTGGTATCTCCCTAGTGGAAATGACAGAGTTACCTGTGGATGGAGTGAGACACAGAGTACAGTTGATTAAGTGTGTTTGGTTCCCTCTTTGTGAGATGCAGACCGTGGCTTAGCATGATTCCCTGCAATGGCAATGATAGATGATTCACAGCATAGCTTGGTAGTATATACAAGTCTGTGACAGGACTACCATACTTCATGTTGGGTGCTGTCATCAATGATTAGTACATATGGCACTGCTGATGGGGTCTATGAATATCTGATACTTGACATGACTAGTCAACTCTGGTACCTAGTGAGTATTCAGGCTTGGTAGTTGTCACACATTTTGGCTGCACATTGCACCATGACGTCCCACTGGGACCACAGTATGTGGGTATGCAGGGTCATATTCCTGTCTCTGGATATTGTGCATATGCATGGTGTCTGGCATCTTCCTTTCCAACCCAGGGTCAGTCCCTTACAGGCTAGGGGATATGGATTAGTGTCCATTTGGAATTGTCACTGAGCAATTGTTGTGTTTAGCCTTGGTAGAAATTGTGGTGTGTCATTGCATTGCTGTCATTGCCATGTACTGGTCCTCAGGCATACAATCTAATTGGTGTAGGTAGTACAATAGTCATACATGCATGAAATATGATGTGATGTGCACATTGCAGGTTTTTGCATAAATGGTTTGGTGCATTGTGGGAGTCATAGCAATGGGATTAGGCTGTGGTATCCGTGCCCTGGCCAAGGGCTGTGTGGGCAGTAGGACTGTGTGAGGTGGTAGCATGCAGCAGAGGGGCATTGGTTGATTGGCAGGTAGGTGTAGGGGAGCAATCAGAAATTTGTGTGTATTTGGGTAGTGAGAAGGCATACAGGACATGACAATTGTGTGACATTGATGTTGGGGGTACTTAGTAGACGCCAGTCCCTCAGGTATTCCAGTCAGGCCCTTTGGATGCAGTATCGCCAAGACCTTCTCCTCCCAAGATGTGAACTGTGGGAGAGGAAGTGGGGGCCCACCACCACTCTTGTGCACATCTATCTAGTGTCTCGATGCCATGGAACACATTTTCCCTGTAGGTCGTTCCACCTCTTCCTGATGTTGTCCCTTGTGCTTAGATTGGCCACCCACTGAGTTGACCCTGTCGACTATTCTTTGCCATAGCTCCATTTTCCTGGCAATTGATGTTAGCTGGACTTATGCTCCAAACAGTTGTGGCTCTAGCCTGACAATTTCATTCCCCTTGACCGTCAACTCATCGTCTGTGGATCATGGGACATGGTTGTGATTGTGTTGATGGTGTGGGAGGGGTGTTGTGTATGGAAGGGTCCAGTGTTGGGTGATTGATGGGGTGTGGGTGGTAGGATGTGAGGGACGGGCAGTTGTTGTGATATGTGTGTGTGTTCATTATGTGTGTATTGTGTTGGTATAGCTGTTGTATGATGCATGTGATGTGTATGTGCCTATAGTGTTAGGGTGCTTTCTCTGTGGATGTGCCTGCTCTCTGTTTCTCCGTTTTGAGGTTTTTTTGCAAAGTTGTGTCGGTGCGTTTTATAGTGGTGTGTTTAGGTTTGTCGGGTGTGCTGATGTGTGTCAGGTGTGGGATATTCAAACAGTCCAATGTAGTGTTGTGTTCTGTCAGTGTCAGTTTCTGACTGGGGCGGCTTTCACCGCCAATAGTTTTCTGCCATGGAAGAACCACCGCGGTGAGCTGTGGGTCATAATCTGGTGGGCGGATTTATGTTTGGTTGGTGGTGCTGGTGGTAGAACTGTCTTTTCCATGCCTACCAGTGTCCTAGCGATTTAGTTATTTTGGCTGTTTTTTGGCGGTCTTCATGGAGTGGATTGTAATACCACGGTCGGATGACCGCCAACATGGCTATTTTATAGACGTCACCACTGCGGCGGTCTTGACAGAAGAATGCCAAAGTCATAATGAGGCCCTATGGCTAGAATGAAGACTCATTGAACACTGTAAAAGGCAGTATTCAGTGTTCTGGGTTTCCAACATACTTGCAAATGTTGAAAGATGAGATTGAACTGGAAGAAGCAATCACTGCGGAAATAGTTAGGGAAGTTAGCCAGATTTCTGCACCAGCATGTCAAGACCCTTTAGTGGAAACAGTAATTAAAAATGAAGCAGCTACAGCTATGAATGAGGTAAAGATTGCAATGCAAAAGGCAAGAGAGGTTGATTTCGAATGGTTGGTGGAAAAACAGAACAATGAACAGAGAGAAATTTACAATGAAATGAAGATAAATATGGAGCATGGATTGCTCCACAAGAAGAAACAATTTGAATTGTCTTTATATAAACCAATATTACTATACCTCAGTGGACAAGCTGATACTGGGAAAAGCTTTCTAAATAAAGTTCTCACTGCTTATGTACAGAAGGCTACAGATTCAAATTTGTCATGTGTGGTAATAGCATCAACAGGATTTGCTGCAAGTAACATTAAAGAAGTTACTCTACATCGACTAATAATGCTACCTGTTGAGCATGACCATAAAGTGGAATATCAGCAATTATCTGGTGAGGTATCAAGAGGATTGAAAAAACTGAAGCTTATAATCATTGATGATGTCAGCATGTTATCAAACATAATACTTGCCTTCATACACTTAAGAATGCAGCAGATTTTAAGAACAAACTATAGTGTACTCTTTGGAGGAAAGCATTTACTTTTGTTTGGTAATTTCCTAGGAAGTAATGGCAATGTGAATATATGGTTAAACTTTGAATACAAAGAACTAGTGAAAAATATGCACCAAGCATCTGATGTGGAATATGGAGCTACTGTATACTGAAAGACGTTAGAGTGGAAGAGCTCACAAAAGAAGGGAAACATGCTCTGGAAAAGGCACCTTATCAAGAGTCTATTCCCAGCTAATATTACAGCAGCAGAACTAATGTTCAATTTAATTAAAGAAGATAACGCTTTAGTTTGTTTAATGCCAACACTTCAAGAGTGCTCCAACTTCAATGAAAAATTACTACAACAGAAGAAAGAAGATATTTTGGAAACTACAGCTATTGATAAAGTGGAACATCAGGAAGTCACAATACTGTTGGCAGATAAACTGCAAGCAAAATTTGACTCTTTGGAGAAATCTGTATCCGCGACAGCAGGATTAGAAAAGTGTTTAAGTGTCTGCAAAAATTGTTGAGTTAATTTGTAATGCACTTTAAATGTTTAGGAAGGGTTAGTAAACAGAGCAATTGGTAAAGTTATTAATTTCATTAATTTTCCAAATAGAGATGAGGTAGAATATGTGGCTTCAAAATGTAATCAGATTGATGATGTGAAAAATATTGGCCAATGTATTATAGGTTTTTTGCTTGTTTTTTCCAGCCACAGTTCCCACTTTCTCTACCATATGCTGTAACCATCCATAAATCCCAAAGTTCTAGTGTAGATGCAGCTTTGGTTAATGTTCAAAGTTATGCATTCAAAGGAGGAATTTCATATGTAGCATTGTTGCAAATTAGAAAATTGTCCGGTGTTGTAAGGTGGATTAAGGGCATGCAAGTGTCTACACTTAGCAATAGGCCACTAACCCCCACTAGGTCAAGTCAGATTTCAATAAATTAATCCCCGCTCAACCTTTGGTAGCTTGGCAATGAGCGACAAGGCTTAACTTAGGAGACAGATGTGTAAAGCATTTAAAAATCACAAAACAGT
The DNA here is from genome assembly GCF_031143425.1 of Pleurodeles waltl. Classification (NCBI taxonomy): domain Eukaryota; kingdom Metazoa; phylum Chordata; class Amphibia; order Caudata; family Salamandridae; genus Pleurodeles; species Pleurodeles waltl. The sequence continues at coordinate 1,496,913,412 of NC_090445.1, forward strand.
AAATAAGTAAAACACAAAACACAATAAAAATCCAACACCAATTTGTAAAAATAGAGTATATTGTTATATTTACAATGACACTGAAATGATTAGAATCAGATTAGGGGAACTGGAGACATGAACTTTAAAAGAATGAATGTTTTGTAGTGCATAGAAACTAAAAGGTACATCTGGTCATCTGGTTGAACTAGACCAGGACAAAATCAAAGTTTGAGGCCGACCACAATGGAGCCCTGCTTGGCTACAGCAACCAGGAGGCCTTGGTCAAAAGTTTACCTTCAGACTTAGGGACATATTTATACTCTATTTGCACCAAATTTGTGTCATTTTTTTAAGCACATTTGACGCAAAACTGACTCCATATTTATATTTTGACATTGGACACGTGTAACGTCAAAATATTGGAGTTTGCACCATTTTTCAGATGCGTGAACCTACCTGGCGACATTGAGATGCAAGGTAGGCGTTCACCATCTAAACAAATGGTGCTAACCCCATAGCCCCATAGCCCCATATTTATCCCCAGTGCTAAAATGATGCCCGGGTGGGAGGAGGAGCTAAATAAAGGTGCAAAGCTTGCTTTGCACCATTGTTTAACACCTGGATCAGACCAGGCGTTAGGGGACCTGTGGAGCAATTTCCATGCTTAAACACCATGGAATGGGTTCACAGGTGCCCTCCTCAGGTCCCAGGAACATCCCCACCCACTCCAGAGGGACACCTGAGGATGGGGGACCCCATCCCAGGTAAGTAGGGTAAGTGTAGGTAAGTATTTTTTTGTAAATTATAGTGCCATCAGGTGGGCTAACTTGAGGTGCTTTGCATGGCACTAGGTGCAATGGCCACGCCCAGGGGACACTGGTCCCCTGTGCAGGCCATTGGGGTGGTGGGCATGACTCCTGTCTTTTGTGAGACAGGAGTCATATGGTATGGTTGGTTTTGCATCAGAAAAAGACACTAGACGGTTAGAGGCATTTGTTTTGCCCCTAACCAGCCTATCATAATTTCTTGGTGCAAAACCCTCTTCTCCCATACCACAACCCCCACCTGGCTAACATCATTTTTTTTATGCTAGCCCACCCTTTGCACCGGCTTGCGCCAATCTATTAATATGGTGCCTGGCTGGCATTCAGGAATGGTGCAAGCCGTTGATAAACTTTTTGATGCAAAACTACGTTAGTGCAGTTTTGCACCACAAAGTATAAATATGCCCTTTAGTCTTGATTTCTTGAAGATTTTCTTCTGATCCGACCTACCTGGAGCCCTCTTCGGATACGCGTCACAGGAGACCTCGGCGAAGAATTCTACCTTTGGACTGAGGCGATTTTCCAGGATGGAAATCTTCATCCGGGCAAAAGTTCAATCTTGATCCGATGTCCCAGCAGCCCTCCTTGGATACGCTGCTCAGGAAGTCCAGGTCAACTTTTTACGTTCAGACTTTGTCACTTTTTTGCAGCTTTTTCCTTCTGGCGGTGGTTGATCCCTTCTTAGCAAGCTGATTTCAATGCAAGGTCGTTGGATTACCTTTCCAGGAACACTCAGTGAAATCCTGGAAGTCTGGGGCTCTGGAGCTTTTTAGCGGGACCAACCTGCAAGTCAGGGCTGGTGAAGGTTGAGATAAGCTGGCTTGATTCACCATGGCAGGTCAGTCCCTTTATGGAGATTTTTTCTAAAAGTTCTCCAAAGTTCTCCAAACTTCTGGATCTTTTTCCAGAAGGTCTTTGAAGGTCCTTTAGGAGTCTACCGCTCAACCCAAGGTTCCAGAAGCTCTGAGTTGCTCCTTGAGGGTTAGGACTGTGGAGAAGTGTGGCTCAATGGTTAGAGCGGCAGACCCTGAAGCAGAGATCTGGCTCAAGACCAGGGTTCAAGTCCCGCTTCGGCAGGTCTTGGGCTCAATTCCCCTTGACCAGATAATTCTCGCCTCGGTGCCTAATCTAATTCATGGGTGCAACTCTGGGCAATAGCTTGCTTAATCTCCACAATGGCCCCAACAGTGCTTGGATGCCTGGCTTCACCCTGGGGGTGCTCAAGAGTGGGCGCCTCATAGGGAAAAGCCAGGAGGGGTTCCATAGCGGTATGAGTACAGCGCCTTGAGACCCTAACGGGTGAGTAGTGCGCTATACAAGTGCTAATTTACATTTACTCAAACTCCCAGAATGCACCTGGTTCAAATCCAAAAATGACCACTAGCCACTGGTCAGCTGGTCATTTCCTTCAGGTTTTGATAAAGGGGACTCTGGTTAGCTATTTTTCACCTGTAGCAAGCAGGGAGTCCCTTCTTGAACCCGTTAAAGACAGGCAAAGTCATTTAGTGGTGAAGTCCAAGTGTGCAGCTGGTGCAGTCCTTGAGAGTGCATTATCCAGGTGCAGATCAGGAGTCCAGCAGGGCAGTCCTTCTTCTGTCTTTGTTACTTGTAGGTATCTGACATGTGGGTGAAGGTCTGCCATATGTATTCTTGCTCCTGGTGTGAAAAGCAGGAACGACAACTGTCCAATCACAGGCAGGCCACTCCCCTCTTAGATGACTACTTACTGGGAAGTGTGACAAAAATCAATCCCAGGGAGCAACGTTCCTTAAAAATCCAAAATGCAGACTCAGAATTTTGGAGGTTAGGTCGGGCTGAGCCCACCCACTGGTGTGGCTATAAATCCTTAACACACGCCTCTCTTGCCCTCCCCTTATCTAATCAAGAGGGCGCTGGGTTGTCTGGGTTTGCATGAAATGGGGCAGGTCCTGACCTACTCCAAATGTCCTTCACTCCTTTGAAGACCAGTTTGGATGTTCGTCTCCATCCTTTTTCACCATCTGCTGAGGCAGATCTTCTCCCCAGGCACATTCTTTGTTTTCAACCCAGGCCACTTCATCAAGGCAGCCTGTTGAGGCTGCCAGCGGCTGGCCAATCAGAGAAGTGCACCACAGAGCTAAAACTGGTAACTTTTGGGAAGAGTTCTAAAACTCTTTCTAGGTGAAAGTTATATTAACTCCAACAATCGCAAGTTGTTGCATTTATTATAAAAATCAGTTTGCACTATAACAAACAACGTTTTTCATTAGTAGCACAGGACAGCTCCAAGGAATAATCCAGATCTGAATTGGAAGATTCAAGAAGAGAGAAATAGGTGAAAACTTCCTTTGGAGAGTAATAAAAACTCTCTCTTCCGATCATATTTCTTTGTTTCTAGGTCACATGATATTCGTGACTACCTGCATCATCGTGACTACTGATGTTGTTGATAAAAAGAGAAATTGAATTTAACAGTGCTTTACATTCAAAATTATTACAAAAATAGACATTTTAACACTATATTATTAAACAGCTATTGTCAAATATTAATTACATCATGTGTCTATATCTGTTTTACACTTTATAAATAACACGCCATCTTTGCGACTTTTCCGTGAAACCAGAACATATGTGCTGCAATATTTTATGACAAAATTGCAATGAATTTGTGACAAATTTGCCACACCTAAAAAACTTTGAAAAAAAAATACTCATACTGAATGTATTCTCAACTCAATTTTGCCACAGTTGCTTTTTAGAACATCTGTTTTAAATGCAAGTCAGAAACATTTATGAGAGCAATATTGGAACCATTATCACCTGATACTAATTTTTAATCAACTAAATCTCTGCGACAAATACTTAGGACTATAAAAAGCAAGCGCCCCAGGAAAAGCTCTACTTTCGTACAGTGGAGCCAATCCTAACCTATTTGGCTTGACAAAAATAAAGGTAGAAACATTTCTTCTAAAGTTACATATTAAAAATATTATAAAATCCTTAATAGAAGTTACTGCATCACAATAAATCGGTGCTCAATTCGACCTTTAATGTGTGGGACAAATAGTTTTTAATGATGTATTGTTGCAAGAGCAGAGTGTACGGTTCTCTCCTTTCAACATAGTATATATGCGAATTCCCAAAAATTATACCATCACTCCAACACCCGATGACAGACCCTTCAACGCACTAACACAGCCACCCACAGACCCCTAGCAGCACTCATAGTTTTGCTCACAGACACACACAAAGCCTCTGACAAAACTAGACACAGACCCACACAGGCACTCACACGCCTAATCTCAGATCCACTCACACACTCACAGAACACTTCACACAGCCTCGGAGACACTCATCCCAATACACCAACCCACACACACATTCATACACCCACTAACTGATGCACATGGATGCTTATATATCTACTGTGAAACACAACATGTTACTGTTATGAAAAACATTTTATAGAAACCTAAGATATTTACTGAAAAAAACAAAGGTTACAGGGGTATTATAGTTTGACTCACATTTCACTTGTACAAACCCAAGGAAATTCAGCATTTGTAGTTACCTGAGCTAATGCACTGCTTGCAACCTCACATATACATCACTCATGACATGGTCGGTGACATTACTAATGACATCACTGACGAAATATCAAATTACATCACTGAAAACCTCCCACTCTGCCTCAGTCTCATTTAGTTTTCCCTTCATCAGAGGAGGCTGCCAGTTGAAGGCTAGTTTAAGAGCACAATCTTATTAACTGTTAATCTGTATTTTTGATCTAGTGCCACATAACTGAGACAGAACCAAAAATGAAAGTTCAAAGCACCACTTAACATACTGTAGCTTTTGCTCTTCTCCCAAACATACTTTTGAACGCATTGGAATATTTCATGAGTGTACATGTCCCTCACTTTGGAAAAAACAAATATCACCTCGCAAAACATATAGCTACATATTATGGTCCCTATCAGTCTGCATTTGTATAGTGCAAATGAAAACTTAGGACTGACAACTAGCTAATATTGTGTTACTAGAAATCATTTGGCTGAACCGTCATCCACAATGTAATGCACTTCAAGTGGCCATGTGCTTTGCACATGAACTTTGGGGCAGATTTAAGAGCCACTAGCACCACCTTAGTGCGCAAGAGAGTCTTTTATTTGGCACTAAGGCGGCGCTAAGGTGGCATTTTCCTCACAAATTATTTACAAAGTGGTGCAACTAATGCAGTGCGCCACTTTGTAAACCCTTGAGCCACATTATGCCTGCACCAGGCATAATGTATGCAACAGTGGTGTTTTCCCATTGGGGGGGCTGAACAATGGCGCAAGGAAATCAAAGAGAATTCCTTGCACCATTTTTTTGAGACTTTTAATGCATGCTCAGAGCAGGCATTAAAAGGATGCATACCATTATTAATAATGGGCCGTTATGTACTCTGCAGGTGTAGTGCCAACATTTTGGTGCTACTCCTGCAGAGTACATCAGTACAATTAAATAAATGATGCTGTTGCCCCCTACCCTGCTCCATGGTGTGCCGTATTTTAAATACAAGCAAACACAAATGATGGATGGTATGTGGAACCAATCAAACATTCACCCCAGTCATAGATCTGGGTGTAAACAGTTGCAATGCAGTAACAACAGTGCCAGGAAAAGTCCACAATATTTTAGAACCATTTATATTGTGATTCAGATTAACCAGGGTGGGATTATGTGCATTGCACCTGGACTGAGCCTTTTATACTTGTGATTGGACAATTGTGCACCAGCATTTGCACTGATTGACTGGTGTACACTGTAATTTTCATTTAATGTCAATGTTGTGCTTGTCCTATTTGGATGACACAAATAAAAAAAAATTGCAAAAGTTGTCAGCCCAAATATCAGGCAGTAATTGCCAAGTTAGAGCAAAGAAGCCCAATCACTGGGGCAACGCAGCTATTCCACCTCCTTCTCAGCTTAAGTTGATCTTGTACACCCGCAATGCAAGCTAGAATCTGTGAAAGACCGCCAGTCCACCTGTATAGCATTAGGAGATTAGAGCACTGATTTGCTGTGTCATGGAGAGGGAGGGGTCTAGGATGATGCCGAGGTTGCGTGCGTGGTTTGCGGGGGTGGGTGCGGGTCTAGGGCTGTGGGCCACCAGGAGTAGTCCCAAACGATTTTGTTGGGGCCGAAGATGATGATCTCGGTTTTGTTGGAGTTAAGCTTGAGGTGGTTAGTTGTCATCCAGTTGGCGTGTCGAGGAGAGCTGCGTGTAGGTTGGTTTTAGTGGTGGTGGGGTTGCGGGTGCGGGAGAGGATGAGTTGGGTGTCATCTGCGTAGGAAAGGATAGTGATTCTGTCTGATCGGAGGATGTTGGCTAGGGGGATCATGTAAATGTTGAAGAGTGTGGGGCTGAGAGAGGACCCTTGGGGGACTCCGCAGATGATCTTGGTGGTGGTGGAATGGAAAGGTGGGAGGCGGATTCTCTGGGTCCGGTCAGTGAGGAAGGAGGTGAGCCAGTCTAAGGCTTTGTGACAAATTCCTGTGTTGTGGAGGCGTGTGCGGAGTGTGTGGTGGCAGACAGTGTCAAAGGCTGCGGAGAGGTCCAGGAGGATGAGAGCGACGGTCTCACCTTTGTCGACTTTGGTCCTAATGTCGTCAGTGCATGCGATGAGGGCGGTTTCCATGCTGTGATTCTTGCGGAACCTGGATTGTGAGGGGTCAAGAGTGTTGTTTTCTTTGAGGTAATGGGATAGGAGGGTGTTGACTAGTTTCTCGGCGACCTTGGCGGGGAAAGGGAGGAGGGAGGTTGAAGTGTTGGCAGCCAGTCAAACCTCTACAGATCTCTGCACAAGCTTGTTATTATTCGCAAAGTAGTCAGTGAGGAACTGCAGCCCTAGATATACAAATTTGTATTTCCTTTCATTACTCTTAAACCTCTGAACCGATTTACACCAGATAATAAAATGCATAATCTGTGTACCGAAAGCTACCTTTCTGCCACAATATAATTCCGTCCAGCGGTTCAGGCTATAGTTGTGCTCAAAACTCCTATGGGAATTAACATGGAAAATTTATGTTTTTTTAACTCTCCTCTTTCTCCGCCTCCACTTAACGGATCACCCCGAAACTTCCCATGCAACAAGAATCACAGCACACTTTAAAAAAAAATGTTGAGAAGATTTATCAAATGGTGACAAAGATATAGGCAAGTCAGTATTGAAGCATGGTCCTAACTATAACTACCTACTGGCAAATACTGTCCATCCATTTATTCACCACATTGTGCATTTTGGTTATATCACTTGTGAGCAAGGCAGTTCAAACAGCCAAATGTGTGAAAGTGGAAGCAGAGGTTTTATCTCTTTGATTAAAAGAATTGCTCCTGCACACAGGGAGCTTCATGTTTAGCAACTTCCTGTGTGCAATAGCAATGCCAGCTCCTGCAGGAGGTGGGGAGCCAACTGGGACCACAGGGCCTTTAGGCTCCCCAGTGGCCCTATTGCATTTTGGGTGCCCTGAGGGTCACACAGGAGACCATGGTGCCAAAATTGGACCGGGGAGCGTGGCCACGTGGCACCCCTCCCTGATTGAATTAAGGCTGGGCCCTGGGGGTGGGGCCACATGCCCCCTTCTATCTAGTGTGTTTGCTCAGCAATGCCATATTGAAAAATGATCGGAAAACCTTTGTGGAGGTTAATGCATGACTGATCTTTTGGAGCACAATCTGTATGTGACTGTGATGAGTGGGTTCTTTCTTGTCCTCTCCTGGTGAGAGCAGAGTCCACAGCTCTCCCTTTAAATTTGTACAAGTATGCAAATGTGCAAATCACCAGGAAGCTCCACACGCTTGGCCTGCACTCTCCACATTAGTAGTATGCAAAGATCTTCCTGCCTTTTACCAGCATGTTGGACAGCTTACCAAAACCCCCCATAGTGCATTTGCCACCGGTTTGTGTGGCACATTCTTGATGCCAAGGGACATGAGGACATCTCCACAAAACAAAGAAGCACTTGCATTATATAGATAACAGGAAGGACCCTGGTTTGGTGGGATTTATATCTTTGTAGTCTCATTGGCCTCTATTTAGGAGGATTCATGTAATCACATATTTCTAGATAACAATGCACCAGGAACAATCATATTGGCAAAATGCACACAAGGTCACTGGTGACATTTCCTTTACCCAAGCAGGCAGAAAGAACTCCACTTGTGTAGATATTATGTGCAAAACTGTAGACTCTTGTTTGATAAAAGGGCAGGTGAGATTACGTTGTGGTAGAATCACTCATACAGCTACCGACACACCCAAACAGACTCATACACCCATTCAGAGGTGCACTCAGGCACTCACTCAGACACTCATGCACCCACTCACAGACCCACTCAGACTCTCACACACACACTTACATACCCACACAGACACACACACATACTCTCAGAGATACTCTCACACCCACTGTCACAACCAGGCACTCTCACACCCACATAGACATTCTCACAGCCACTCATGCAGCGTGGAGTTGGGTGGTTATGTGTGTAGGTCCTATAGCCAACCCCTGTTGTGCATGGCCAAAGGCCATGTGTGGCATGGGGTTGGGTGATTGTAGGCAAGGGCATGAGTTATAGTTACTTTGGGGCACAAGTTATAGTTATTTGAAATAACTCTAACTATAGCAGGTTAATTTCTGTGGTTTTGTGCATGTTAAATCGGAACCTAACCATAGCGCCCCTGTAACCTTTGTTTTTTAGTGAATTTCTAAGTCTTTTAAAATTCTATTTCCTAGCTATAACATCCCTGTAGTTTGTTTCAGTGCATTTCTAGGTTAGTAAGATGCCCATTGCAATACATGGTGTGGGGTGGAAGCAGGGCCTGGCGCCCTCATTTCATTACTTACTGCAGTACTCTCAGTAGAAAATCTTTTCAGTTTTGCACTTCGATTCCAGCAAGATGGCATTCAGATGTAGCACACTTTTAGCATACAATTAGAATGTTAGCACTCCAGTTGCTCTTAAGAACACTATAAGCTGAAGATCACCAGGGAGTTAACTGGCACTGAAAGTACATGTTTCAGTTTGCATGTCAAAATGTCTTGATGAAATAGAAGAGAAAGATATTCACTTAACACACTTAGGGGGTCATTACAATATTGGCGGTAAAAGCCGCTTACCGCCGTGCAGAAGACCGCCAATACACCGCCGCAGCAGCGGAATTCCACCACAGCTATTATGACCAACAGCACGGAATCTGCCGAAATTCAGACACCCACACAAGTCTGTCACAACAAAGGTCAGTGATAAGCTGGCGAAAACAAAACCTCCACCGTCACGCCAACAGAAACACGCCCATGCTATCACGACCCACGAATCCACCCGGCGGTCTTTCAACCGCGGTATTCCATTGGCGGTACACACCGCCGCCCTCAAAATACACACACATATACAAAACACCGCCACATTGGACAATTCGAAATACACACACCTGATACACATACAAACAACACTCCCACACACCCACCACAATATAAAATGCACACCCACATCACCCACAAACCCCTACGACCAAAAACTGAAGAGGAAGGCGACGGACAGACAGCAATAGAGAACCCCACCACACAGAGGCATGCAACACCATCACCCATACAACATCCACGCTCAAAACACTCCACACCACCACACATCACTACACTCATCAACACATACACCACCCCACACATCACCTACACCACCCCATGTCAATCCAAAGACACCCCAGGTTTTCTGAGGAGGAGCTCAGGGTCATGGTGGAGGAAATCTTACGGGTAGAGCCACAGCTATTTGGAGCACAGGTGCAGCACACCTCTATAGCCAGGAAGATGGAGCTAATGCGAAGAATCGTCGATAGGGTCAACGCTGTGGAACAGCATCCAAGAAATCGGGAGGACATCAGGAAGAGGTGGAATGACCTACGGGGGAAGGTGCGTTCAGTGGTATCCAGGCACAACAACGCGATTCAGCGGACTGGCGGCGGACCCCCACCTCCTCCCCCACAACTAATAACATGGGAGGAGCAGGTCTTGACCATCATGCATCCAGAGGGCCTCAGAGGAGTCGGTGGAGGAATGGATACTGGTAAGTCAAATCTTAACTATCATATCCCCGACCCTACCTGCATGCTATCACACCATCGTGGGCCTCGGGACAGTCGGTTCCCCTTGCACAGACACAGCCCAACACTGATCTTCCACCCTCTGGTAACACCAGCACAGCACCCACCCAGCGGGCCCATACCTCCGTACCCTGGACACGTGAATCAGCTGTGTGTCCACCACTACAGGGAACCCAGAATAACCCACCACCCCAACAACAACAGGGACCTGGGGGCAGTGGTATTGGGCACACAGTCCAGGGGACAGAGGCACAGGAACACAGGGGAACTGGGAGGGCTGCTGTGCGACAGGGGGCGGACAGGCCAAGGGAACCCACTCTCCACGAGGCCCTCTCCTCCATAATGGGAGCATACCACCACTCCCAAGAGACGATGGCTATGGTCCTGGCCAAGTTTCAGGAGACCCAGTGCCTGCAGGACGAACAGTATTTGGGGTTCAGGAAGGAGCTCAGAACCATCAGCTCCATCGTAGGGGTGCTAAAGGACATACAAAAAACCATGAGGGACACCATGCACTCCAAGGGGCCCCTGACACTAGGCTGGACGATGAACTGCCATCCACCTCTGCCGGCGCTAGTGAACAGGGCGCCCGCAAGCAGTCCCTGAGATCCAGGAACAGGACAAAGCAAGATGGCAAGACCCCCACCAGGAAATCAGACCACCCTGATTGTCCTCCCACTGTCTCACTTTGTTACCCTGTCCAGATTGGAACTGCCCCAGCTCCACTTCCTATGCGCATATGGGCAGTGCACCTGTGAGACTAATAGACTGGACTCTGCCATGGACATTCCTCCACCATCACCCATCACCATTTTGCCACCCCCTCCAATAATTAGCACTCCAATAAACACCCTTGAACCACAAAACAATCTGGAGTCAGTCTGTGATTTTGAAAATGTGTATTAGCAATGACAGTGACAAAATGCGTTTTCAATTGTAATGCCAACATACCTATGTCACACATCACAAGTCCATGAAGGATGCAAGCAGATGACACACGTTGGTAACCACACCTGTGAAACCGTAATGGAAATGTGCAACTCAGTTACCAAATACTGCTTCTAATTGACAGACAGGATAGAGGTAGAAGTGTGAAAGTGAATGTAATAGTAAAACATTTGTTCTCATCTGTGTGTCACTGGAAATATTGCTGTATGACTGACTCCCTATTGTCTATGTCTTCTTCCTCAGCTTCCTCCTCATCACTGTCCACAGGCTCCACAGCTGCCACAACACCGTCATCTGGACCATCCTCCTGCAGAAAAGCAAGATTGTGAAGCATCGAGCAGGCGATGATGATCTGGCACACCTTCCTTTGTGAGTAGAATAGGGAACCACCTGTCATATGGCGGCACCTGAACCTGGCCTTAAGGAGGCCGAAGGTGCGTTCGATCACCCTCCTAGTCCGCCCATGGGCCTCATTGTAGCCTTCCTCTGCCCTGGTCCTGGGATTCCTCACTGGGGTCAATAGCCAGGACAGGTTGGGGTTACCAGAGTTCCCTAATAGCCACATACGGTGCCTCTGGAGATGGCCCATCACATACGGGATGCTGCTATTCCGCAGGATGTAGGCATCATGCACAGAGCCAGGGAACATAGCATTTACCTGGGAGATGTACTGGTCTGCCAAACATACCATCTGTACATTCATGGAATGATAACTCTTCCGGTTCCTGTACACCTGTTCACTCCTGCGTGGGGGGACCAGAGCTACATGGGTGCCATCAATAGCACCTATGATGTTGGGGATATGTCCCAGGGCATAGAAGTCACCTTTAACTGTAGCCAAATCCTCCACCTGAGGGAAAACGATGTAGCTCCTTACGTGTTTCAGCAGGGCAGACAACACTCTGGACAACACGTTGGAAAACATAGGCTTGGACATCCCTGATGCCATGGCCACTGTTGTTTGAAATGACCCACTTGCAAGGAAATGGAACACTGATAGGACCTGCACTTCAGGGGGTATTCCTGTGGGATGGCGGATTGGTGAGATCAGGTCTGTCTCCAACTGTGTACACAGTTCCTGGATTGTGGCACAGTCAAACCTGTAGGTGATGATCAAATGTCGCTCCTCCATTATTAACAGGTCCACCAGCGGTCGGTACACCGGAGGATTCTGCCATCTCCTCAAATGTCCCAGCTGATGGTGCCTAAGAAGGACAAGAGCGACCACAGAGTCAACAAATTTTCAGGAATGTACCCACAACTACACAGAACACGACACCAAATACAAAACTCTTCCTGTATGTGTGCTGAGTGTAGGCCTAGGTATGTGTGACTCAGTAGTAAATTAAGCTATGTGGGCCCCTGAAATGGCAGCTGCCTGACCTCTAAAGTGGGACAATGTGAGGTATCTGCGCTGACGTTGTACACCGTCGCGGTAGGCGGTCGTAGACAGCGGTGCAATGCTGCATTGGTTAACATTGGACCCTATGGGTCCCAGGAGCCAATGATGAAGTGCGCCGGCGCGGATGATACGCACCGCCGCGGACGTCACCACCGCGGACGTGACCGCCATTTTCTATCTGTTCAATCACTCGATACCTGATCTTCGACAGGAGAGGACCTACACTGAAAGTGCTGCTGTGACCTCGGTCTGGAAGAGATAATGGCTGATGCGTCTGGGGGAAGGGCCCCTGCCTTCACTGCTCAGGAGTTGGAGAAGCTAGTCGACGGGGTCCTCCCCCAGTACACGCTACTCTACAGTCCTCCAGACCAACAGGTAAGTACACATGGAGCACGTTGTATGGGCTATGCTAGGTGGAGAGGTCTGGATGTCAGTAGGAAGGGGGCAGAGTTCTGCGACCATGAAGGACTGTGAATGCATGTGCCACATGGCAAGGGTAGGGATGGGGCCACTCACTTCAACGGTGCAGTTGGTAATGACTTCTCTTCTTCCCCTGTGCATGTCATGTAGGTCAGTGCCCACCAGAAGAAGGACATTTGGCGTGCCATCGCCAAGGACGTCCGGGCCCTGGGGGTCCACCTGAGACGGGGCACACACTGCCGTAAAAGATGGGAGGAAATTCACCGCTGGAGCAAGAAGACGGGGGATGCTCAGCTGGGGATGGCTTCCCAACGTGGGAGGGATGCCCGTCGCACCATGACCCCCTGATGTTCCGGATCCTGGTGGTGGCCTACCCGGAGTTGGATGGGCACTTGAAGGCATCACAGCAGACACAAGGGGGTGAGTACACTCTCATTCTGCGGACTTTGCGCGCAGTGGAGGGGTCTGGGTGGGGGAGGAGGGCTGTGGGTTTCCCTAGGCCAGGGCGAGTTACGTAGGCCATGCCCCTTCGTAAGGCATGGCCCTGTGGCCCTCCACCCCACCTCTGTAGAGTGCCAAGTACAGGTATACATGTCCCTGTGTCGTCCATGTAGGCCATATCCCAGGAATTGCATCTGTAGAGGCCAAGAGCACAGCGTAGTGCAGGGGGCTGCTGTGTCTGTATTGTCCGCCAACGGTAGCGGTAAGCCATGCACTCAACCTGTCTTTCTTCTGTCATTCCCCCCCCTTTTTGTGCTCTCCCTGTTCTTTTGTGCATCAGCATCATCAGGCGGAGATACAGTGGCACCGGAGCACGAGGGAGCTGCATCCCACATGGCCATGGAGGGCCACACCACAGACTCTGAATACACCAGTGGGACGGGAGGCGAGCGGAGCTTCACGTCGGTCACCGGATCAGCAAACAGCGACACGGACTCGTCCGCAGATGTGGGCACCCTTGTGATGGCGGCACCATCTGTGCCCCCCACTTCTACAGGTACAGCCGCCACCCCCCTACCAGCACCGCCCTCCCAGCAGCCCCTCAGCCTTCGCTCCGTGCCCGCTCACCCAGGAGGGTGGGCATCACCTTCGCCCCAGGCACCTCAGCCCCTGCCACTGTCACCCCTGCTGCCCTCAGTAAGGAGGCCATTGACCTCCTCAGGTCATTCACTGTTGGACAGTCTACCATTGTGAATGCCATCCAGGGTGTAGAAAGGGAGTTGCAACACACTAATGCATTCCTGGAGGGCATTCATTCTGTTCAGGCTGCCCTTCATTGAACCCTGCAATCTCTGGCCTCAGCACTGATGGCAGCCATTGTCCCTGTGTCTAGCCTCCCCCCTCCAACTTCCTCCACCCAGACCCAATCCCCCGTACCCCAGCCTATCCCAAGCACACCATCAGACAAGCATGCACACACCTCAACACACAAAGGTAGCTCAGGCAAACATAAGCACCACACACCCCACAGGCACTCATACAAGCATCACCCACATACAGACTCAGCAACATCCACTGCCTCCACTGTGTCCCCCTCCTCGTCATCTCCCTCTTCCCTCCTCCTTCCCAGTGTCGTCTACACTGTCACCTGCATGCACTACATCTACAGGCACTAGGACTCGTACCAGAACACCCAGCACCACACCCCGCTCACCTGCACTCACCACCCCCACTACCATTTACACGTCCCCTGTGTCCACTCCCAGTGTGTCTGTGACGCCCCCTCCCAAAGTACACAAACGCGGGCACCCACACACCCAACATCCATCCACCTCACGACAGCCTCCAGTACCTGCACCTGCACCCAAAACACCTAAAGTTATACCTCTTACAACCACCTCCTCTTGCTCAACTCCCAGACCCCCTCCAGCTACCCATCCCAGTGTTCGTCAGAAACTCTTCCTCAGCAAAGTTGACCTCTTTCCCACCACCCCCACCCCTCGAATTCATAGGTCCCATAGTAACACCTCAGCAAAAAAAAGTCCGGTAACAGTGGTGCGTGTTAAAGGTGTGTGGAGTGCACCGGCCACCAGGGCAGCCAGTGTGACATGGAGCCAAAGCACTGCCAGTCCACCCCCTGTAAAGCACCTTAAGTTGGAAAGTGGCCGACGGGAGAGGGTGAAGACTCCTGCCGGCAAAACAGCTCACAAGGGTCCCGGGGAGAGTGCTGAGTCAGCTGTGACTCCTTCCAAGGTGGTGAAGGGGCAGACGAAGTTTCCAAAGTCTTGAAAGAGCAGCACGGTGGAGAAGGCCACCATCCTCCCCGCCGGCCGGGACCCACCGCCAGCACTGTCGTCACTGGTCCAGAGACCACCACCAGACTCAGTGCCCCGGAGGGCAGCAGTATCGTCACTGGTCCGGAGACCGCCGCCAGAGTCAGTGCCCTGGAGGGCACCAGTATCGTCACTGGTCTGGAGACCACCGCCAGCGTCAGTGACCTGGAGGGCCCGGCAGCCACAGCCCCGCTGGGCACTGAGGGACCGTCATGCCACACACCGCTGCACAGGTCAGAGACAGCAAAGGCAAGCACCGCTGAACAGGTCAAAGACCGCCATGGTGAAGACCGCTGAACAGGGCAAAGACAGCAAAGGCAAGCACCGCTGAACAGGGCAAAGACCGCCATGGTGAAGACCGCTGAACAGGGCAAAGCACCACTGAACAGTTCAGAGACAGCAAAGGCAAGCACCGCTGAACGGGGCAAAGACCGCCATGGGGAAGACCGCTCAACAGGGCAAAGACAGCAAAGGCAAGCACCGCTGAGCAGGGCAAAGACCGCCATGGTGAAGACCACTGAACAGGGCAAAGCACTGCTGAACAGGGCAAAGAAAGCAAAGGCAAGCACCGCTGAACAGGGCAAAGACCGTCACGGTTGAAGACCGCTGAACAGGGCAATGCACCACTGAACAGGGCAAAGACAGCAAAGGCAAGCACCGCTGAACAGGGCAAAGACCGCCATGGTGAAGAACGCTGAACAGGGCAAAGACAGCAAAGGCAAGCACCGCTGAACAGGGCAAAGACCACCATGGTGAAGACCGCTGAACAGGGCAATGCACCGCTGCACAGGGCAAATACATCAAAGGCAAGCACCGCTGAACAGGGCAAAGACCGCCATGGTGAAGACCGCTGAACAGGGCAAAGACATCAAAGGCAAGCACCGCTGAACAGGGCAAAGACCGCCATGGTGAAGACCGCTGAACAGGGCAAAGACCGCCATGGTGAAGACCGCTGAACAGGGCAAAGACTGCCAAATCAAGCATCGTTAGCCCATGTGCAGCTGGGACAGTGACGGAACTGGGACCGCCACGGGGAGCGTGATGCACTCTGGGCACCAGTCCCCCTCCAGAACCAGTGGAGACCTGCATCCACTCTGTCTATCCTTCACAGGATGAAGCACTCTGGGCACCATTCCCCCTCCAGAACCAGTGGAGACCTGCATCCACTCTGTCTGTCCTTCACAGGATGAAGCACTCTGGGCACCAGTCCCCCTCCAGAACCAGTGGAGACCTGCATCCACTTGAGAGACTGTGGCTTTGCACTCCCCAGGATGGTACAGTGGGCAAACCACCCACTGGAGAGACTTGAGAGACTGTGGCTTTGCACTCCCCAGGATAAAGCAGTGGGCAAACCACCCACTGGAGAGACTTGAGAGACTGTGGCTTTGCACTCCCCAGGATGGTACAGTGGGCAAACCACCCACTGGAGAGACTTGAGAGACTGTGGCTTTGCACTCCCCAGGACAAAGCAGTGGGCAAACCACGCAATGGAGAGACTTGAGAGACTGTGGCTTTGCCCTCCCCAGGGTGGTACAGTGGGCAAACCACGCACTGTAGAGACTTGAGAGACTGTGGCTTTGCACTCCCCAGGATGGTACAGTGGGCAAACCACCAACTGGAGAGACTTGAGATTTTGTCGCTTTGCACTCCCCAGGATACATCAATGGGCATGGAGCCCCGTCGTGGATCTGGCGTGGTACTGTGATCCAGCTGAGATGCCCCCCCTTCCCTTCCCCCTGAGGTGCCTGTTGTATTTCTATCTGATGCCCCTGCAGTGTTCTCTCCGTTTGTGGACAGGTATCTAGTGTGGACTTCGCCCATGCATTTTGGACCCAGTGGTCCACGGACATTGATATGTGCATACCTGCAGTACTAATCGTGATGTATGATTTTCGACTGTTTATATATATCTGTATATATTTGGTTTCTGTATTTTGATACATTACAATGTTTGAACTGATTTCCTTTTGTCTTTGCATTCTTCCGGGGGGGTTAAGGGTTGTTACTGTGCTGTTTGGAAATGCATTGGTGTGTGTGTTGTAGTGGGTGAGCGTCGGGTTGGGGGTGGGGGTGTTGTTTGTGTGTTCCCCTGACTTTTGCCTCCCCTATGTTGTAGGTGCAGTACTCACCAATGTCTTTGCCGCCTACGTTGCTGGTGTTCGTAGAGGAGCAGGAAGACAAGCGCAGGGAGTATTTGTAGTTCGGGCTCCATGGTGGCCTCCTTCCTCGTGGCGTGTGCTAAGCAAAAACTGTTATGTTTTTATCCACGGTGAATCCACCCCGAAAAAGGTGGCGGATTGGCGGGTTGTGGTACTGTGAGCGGTACATTGTCTTCCGCCTGTCTGTTGGCGGTGACCACCGCGCTGCTTGTCTGTACCGCCGTGGCGGTCGGAATGTTAAAGTGGCTGTCTATGTTGGCGGTTTCCGCCACGGTCATAATTCCCTTTTTTTGTCCACCGGCCTGTTTGCGGTATTACTGCAGCATTAACACCGTCCGCCAGGGTTGTAATGACCCCCTTAATTTTTCTTTCTACAGCACAAACCCTAATGTCTCTGACAAAAAGAATCCCCTCATTGTGTTGCTTTCTAAATTAAACATTTTAAGTTTTGCCAGTTAGGTTCAGTCAAGATGGCTTCAGGTGTGCCATTCTTTTGTAGTAAGCAAGACTGATAGTGCTTTAGTTGTTCTTTAGAACCCTCTGGCAGGCTGCAGTAGAACACAGGAGAATCAACTGACAGACTGCTCCTTTTATGAGTACATGTTTTACTGAGAATCTCTGACTTCATTCTCATATGGCTGAGAAAGATAGTGTGAACTTACAGAAAATATTCTCTCATTTTAGCTTCTGGAGCACCTTCCATAATCTCTACAGGAAAATCATGAGAAAACAATATTCTCTCAAACATGAGCCATGGAATCCCAGCAGGGTAAATTCACCTTTGAGCACAAATTTGAACACACCACAATTCATAAAATTAGTATTGTACAATTAACAAATGATTTATATTGTAATTAAAATGTGTTATCACCCTTTCTACATTCTCCTTTTTGTGATCCTTAAAGCCTGTCATTCACTGCAATGCATTTCAATGGGTTGCTATCATGTCTATTGGTCCCAAGATGGCTGCTATCATGTTCTGGTTGAAGTGCTGACAGCCAATCAGATCTCACCATGAGATCCATTCTTAGGCTCCACCCAGAGATTGCACATTTCTTCCTACTTTAATTTCTATTAAAAAAAAATATTTCTGGAGCAAGAGGTATCTTCCTGGCAAATCTAGTGTAAATCCGTCCAGCAGTTCAGGCCGTAGTCATCCCTAAAATCTATGTACAAATTGAAATGGGAAGCACACTTTTTGGAAAAAGTGTGTGAAGATTCATCAAATGACATCAAAGATATGGCCAAGTCCAAAGTGTTTTTTATATGGAAACTATGTCATTAATATAACCACCTACTGGTGACCACAAGTGGGTAATACTCACACACACACACATACACACACCAACACCAACACTCATAAACACACACACACAAACATACACATACACACACACACATACATACACACACAAATATACATTCTATGATGTTGATGTAAATGTGGGAATGGCCAATGTAAGTCGTAGGAAAAAGGAAACTATCTACCATCAAATGGTAAAAGTTAATGAAAAAGTCGGCCATAGTGGGGTACATGCAAATACAAAAAGACACCTCTGATACACTCCAGCTGAACCTTGGAGTGAGTCATACACTGCACATGATCACTTACTAACACTGCAAGGAGATCACATAGAAATAAATAGGGGTTGTGCAAGAGTGTTTAAATGACTACATTGGAAAATAACTGTAAATATAGATAGAATCAGGAGAAACCACATACGGTAAAAAGACTTCATTCACGTTCAACAAAGATGCTAATGAAAGGGGGTCAAAGATTCAACAGTCATGACACCACAACACCTCTGATATGGTTAAACCTACTACACCAGAAACGAAACATAGATTCCCTGGTCACATATAAGCAAGCCACCAACCAAAACAATTCTTCACCAGTACAGTGAATTGCATTTTGAGGAGCAGCTATGAAAAGAGATGAGACACAGGCAGGGGATCAACCTCTTTAGTATGACTAGGGAAGCAGTAATTGCTAGATACCACTTCCCACCAGATGTAATCCTTGACAAAGGGAGAGACTAGGAGGAGGAGCTCACTACATACATAGAACACTGTTAAGCTTTCCTTACACATGTCAAAATACTGGCTGCACCCCATGGTTGGTCCACTTGATCTTTCCAGAGTATCACTGGGGACATGTTAGATATCTCACAATCAAGCCATTAACCATGCTTGTGACTGGTAATCAGAGGTATTACATGCCAATTGCACTATTTTATCTCTGTGGTACAGTGACTGCTCGAAAGACTATGGGTAACAAGGAAATTCTCATCCATAGTCACAACCTTTGGGTATTTACTCAGATTTAGGGCACCATTGATTGCACACATGTGGCACTTCAGCAGCTTTGCCACATGCACCTTTGATATCTGTAAGTAACACTTCAGATGTCTGGATCCTATATGGCTGCTCCTGCATTCCCTAGAGGTAGTGTGTAAGATCATTGCATCTTTCATCATGTTTGTACATTACCCTGTGATCAGTTTACTTGTAGCCCTTATCCCTGAACGATACCATTAAGGTTCCAACGGTAAGACTCAGAAGAGAGGTCAGGATCTGCACGTGAACATCTAACCAGTAGCTTCACATTTGACAAGGTACACTTTTGAGAAGGTAATTTGGTTGTTGCATCATAGTGGTTTAACAGTTGTGAATCAATGATGAATGGGGGGCTGTGAAAACACCCATCCTGAGAAACCACTATAGCACCACCATGATGGTGATGTCAAAATCAATCTTGCAATTATAAATCTAATATGTTTTTGTAAACACATAACTCATCTATCCATATACTCCCTCTTACAGCTACATATCTCATTCACCCACACTTCAAACTCCTCGTACACTCCTTCAGAGACCTCCATAACATCAGACCCTGCTACATCAACCACAACTTCACCTGGTACTCCCCTTCCAGACTTTTCTGCTCCTCCCAGCAGTCGCTCACTAACATACCCTGCATAAAGAAGTCCTCAGCTAGAGGAAGAACTTTCACCTACCTGGCGGTTGGAACACCTTACCTCTTCACCTCAGACAGTCGTTGTCGCTACCTCAATTCAGGAAGGACCTTAGGACCTGGCTCTTCGGATGAACCCAAAGGACATTCCCCACAGTGCATTGAAAACCCATGGGTGAGTAGCATTCTCTAAAAGAATTGATTGGTTGATTGAACAACACTTCATTAACTCCTTTTGGATCAATATACCCTATACAGAAACATGTGTAGGAGTGCACCCATGCATCTTAATTTAAATATTTTGCGACTTCAATAATCAGACATGTACTCCAAGGTTTCATTCAAAACCCCAGACATGTTACTTTCTCTCATGACATTTTCCTACTAATAACATTGATATGAACATTTTGCATCTCTGCTAGGTAGTCAAAGAACTACATAGCAGAGTTTGAAAACTAGATGGTGGAGGTGGAGTTTTCCACCAACCACACAGGAAGCTACCTACAGGAAGAGGAAGTAAGAATGTATCATGCCATCCAATTGCCACCAAAGAATCCTCCTCCATCCTGCTGCCTCTTATGTTCAGGAGACTCCCAAAACGGTTCATGAGAAAGACGAAAGAGCTTCCAGTTTCTTCCACAAGGATGTAAAAGTCATCAGGATGGGATCCTCCAAAAATGTCCTACAATGATAGGGGGACCAGATAGTCGGCTGAACAATTCAGCACAAGGAAATTTGTCAAGATATTGCCAGACACTACAGAGCAGTGCAATTACACACCTGTTGAGCGAGAGAGTGCTGCAGTGCTGGGAGAAACACTGCCACTAATCACACCTAATGGCACAGGATGTCTTTGCAGTATCCTTATAGCCCCATTCGTAGTACCATGGTCTCTCCTCGTTACACAGGAAGGTCCTGGAAGCAGCTTGTCTGATACTCCATCCCCCGCTGAGGGAGCACAAAGAGTAATAAATAGGCAAAGCAAACCCAGTAGAGAATGTATTGTAGCTGTGAATTGAGGGTTTTGAAGCGCCATGTCCGGTTTTGTAGTGATGCAGAGTGAAGTCCTGGTTCAGATGACTTGATTTACAATGGGGGAGACTCCTATATTCACCAACTCTTGTGTGCAAAATTATCTTAGTGTGTGCCATATTTAAACAACATTTGTGTGCGGATTAATGTCCCCTGGACCGAATGGATGGAGGACATCATGGAGAAGGATGAGGACAATGATGCCCCACCTCAGGATGTGGAAACACAAAATACTGATACTGGAACACACAGATATGCACACATTGTGCAGGACTTCTTTGCATTAACATTTTAACTAATATTGTACATTGCACCAATTTTTACATGAATCGCTTAATCACACATTTGTCTTTAAGTATCTATCACATTCAAATGGAACAGCAACTCACAGAATTCTAGGAACATAAGACTAGGCCATAACAGTGGGAAATCAAGTAGGAACACACTCAGAAAGACCAAACAACTACAAACAACTACATGGAAAGCACTGATAAAGGAAAGTACGGGTGTAATGTATGCATTGCCAGTTGAACATTCATTTTACATAGCAACACACTTATCACACAAGTCTCTCTGGTTGAAATTTGACAGCAGCCAAATTGGAACTCCATGTGATGAATGTTGTCCATATGTCAGGCCTTGGAAGGGTACGAGTAGTCAGTACTTACAACAGTAGGTCAATGACAGCTATGTGATAACGCAATGTCTTCATGTCACAATCACAGGTGACAACTCATAACATACCGCTTTGTGGCACTCACATGTATGACAAATAGTGTGTGACATGTAGAGGACACTGCATGAATATGTCTAAGCTTGTCTTACTCAAATCAGTTGTCCTCACGCATGCATGTCAAACAATGTCATGGCATGTCTCATATCCTTGGCAAACACCAGGGGGGTCATTCTGACCCTGGCGGCCGGTGACCGCCAGGGTCACCGACCACAGGAGCACCGCCAACAGGCTGGCGGTGCTCCCGAGGGCATTCTGACGGCGGCGGTTCAGCCGCGGACAGAAAGGGTAAACCGGCGGTCTCCCGCCGGTTTACCACTGCCCTTGTGAATCCTCCATGGCTGCGGAGCGCGCTCCGCAGCCATGGGGATTCTGACACCCCCTACCGCCATCCTGTTCCTGGCGGGTCTCCCGCCAGGAACAGGATGGCGGTAGGGGGTGCCGCGGGGCCCCCGTAGGAGGGCCCCGCGAAGTATTTCAGTGTCTGCTAAGCAGACACTGAAATACGCGACGGGTGCAACTGCACCCGTCGCACCCCTGCAACTATGCCGGCTCAATTCTGAGCCGGCGTCCTCGTTGCAGGGGCATTTCCTCTGGGCCGGCGGGCGCTCTTTTGGAGAGCGCCCGCCGGCCCAGAGGAAATGTCTGAATGGCCACCGCGGTCTTTTGACCGTGGTGCGGTCATTCAGCGGCGGTACATTGGCGGACGGCCCCCGCCGTCCGCCAAGGTCAAAATGACCCCCCAGGTGTCAATCAGGACACAGACATATTTCCACATGCAGGTTGTACTCATAGATGTCAGGACAATTCATACAATCCGCCCACACTCATTTTGCAACTGACAAAGGATGTTGGTTGCACATGTGTGTGAGTGCCAATGTAAAACACACACATATTGAAGGACAGCTGAGACACTCCTGTACTTAACTGACATAGCCACTTTATGAAGGTGACTCTCAGACCACACAGGTGCTGCTGCTGTAGTCCAGGTGAGGGTGTCAGTGCCTCACCCTCCATACAATGGATATGCTACAGCAAATATTGCTCACCCTGTGGAAGAATCAATGTCCATTGGCAAATTTCACATGGACAAAATACTGTGACATGTATGAAGGACTGCACAGTGAGGATGAGGTAGATGAGTATCAAGTACAAATTCTCCAAACAGTGGCAGCAACGTGGCACTTGAAGCAAACAGCACACAATTTGGCTTCAACATGTGGGAATGACTACACAATCTTAATACAATTCTCCACAAAACAACATTGTAGATATGTAAGACCATATATGTAAGCACACAATGGCCCTTATTATAACATTGGTGGCAAATGCTACCTACTGCCACGGTGACGGCCACCAACATACTATTGCCGTGGCTATCAACCATTCACCATATTATGACCGTAGTCGGAATTCCACCAGAAGGCTGACGGAATTCCAGCTACGGTCATGGCGGTGGATGGCGGTAATGACCGTAGCAGGTACGTCGGGTCCTCCAACAGGGGAGGGGGATGGGGGTGTTGTGTGTGTGGGGGGGGGGGGGTGACTGTGTTTGTGTGTGTGCATGCGGGTGTGAGGCGTGTGTAACGCGTGTGTGCATGACTGGGTGTGAGTGTACGTGTATGTTGTGTCATGTGATTGCAT
The DNA here is from genome assembly GCF_031143425.1 of Pleurodeles waltl. Lineage (NCBI taxonomy): Eukaryota > Metazoa > Chordata > Amphibia > Caudata > Salamandridae > Pleurodeles > Pleurodeles waltl. The sequence goes on from NC_090445.1 coordinate 1,496,936,928, forward strand.
GTGTGCTAATATGTATGTTTGTGAGTGTTACTGTGTATGAATCTATGCATGCGTGGGTGAATGTGGGTATGCATGTGTGTATGTGTATGTATGTATGTGTGTGTAGGTGTGTGTATGTCGGGGGTCGGCAGGGGGAGGATGGGGGAGGATTCTGGGGTGGGGGAGAGGGGTGGGGGAGACCCCTATCAGTGCCACGGAAGGAATTCCCTGGCACTGATAGTGCCTACCTCCATGGTCATCGTGGCAGTACAGAAGCAACAGAAACCATTGCGATGGACAGGGTCATAAATCCATCGGCGGCCTAGTGATGGCCGCCGAGCTGGAGACTGTAGTCTCTAGCCTGAAGGTCGTTACCGCCATGGCGGTCGTAGTGTTAAATTGGCGGTCTGGCTTTGGCCAAACCGCCAATGTCATAATAGTAGTGGTATGTACCACCACCCTGTTGGCGGTACTTCGGCCAATATTACACCGACCTCCGGGGTCGTAATGAGCCCCATAGTGTGTAGGCTACTTAACATTCCAGTCATACTGTCAGCAAGTCCGCCTGTAGGCTTGCCCAGCACAAACAAGTATGAATGATGCTTGTGTGAACTGACACCATCTGTACCCTGGGATTGCAGACATGTCCCTCTCCAACTATCTACCAATGAAGTGCCAATGCAATAAAGGCGCAAATACCATTCCAATTCACAGACTTACGTCAGTCCCTGGTCGATAACAGGGCAAGGCTGACATAAATCACTTGTAAGTCCCTAATAGACAATAGGGCAAGGCTGACATCAACAGCCTGTAAGTCCCTAATAGATACTAGGGTAAGGCTGTAGGAAAATACCTCCTCTCTTGGTATGGTTACTCCCTTTTTCTGCCTGATGTCAGTGTGTTTGACTGTGTTCACTGGGATCCTGCTAACCAGGACCCCAGTGATTATGCTCTCTCTCTCAAAACTATGTATTTCACCCCACAATTGGCAAACTGGTGCCCCATTACACATCCCTAGTATATGGTACCTAAATATCCAGGGCCTTAGGGTTCCAGGGGATCCTATGGGCTGCAGCATATAATTAATTTGCCACACATAGGGAACCCAAGCAAAGGGTTCTGCAGGACTGACATTGTAGCCTGCGTGAAAAGGTGCAAACACCCTTTCACTGCCACTTTACACTGCACAAGGTCACTTATATGTGACCCCTATGGCAGGCCGTATAGCCCAGAGGGCAGGGTGCAAAGTACCTGTGTGTGAGGGTGCCCCTGCACTAGCAAAGGTGCCCCATAACTTCCAAGCCCATTTTCCCATACTTCATGAGTGCGGGGATGCCATTTTACACGTGTACTAGACATAGGTCAATACCTATGTCCAGCTACAAAATGGTCACTCTAAACATAGGCATGTTTGATATCAAACATGTTGGAATCATACCCCATGCGTTTGCAAGCATTGGTTGGATGATTCCATGCAACACAAAAGGATTATGGATGGAGTACTGAACAATGAAAACCCCCAGTCACAGATCTCGGTTAAATCCATCGTTCTTTTGCTCACCATGCACTCCTTAAAGGACCCCCAGTATTGCCATTACAGCATTCTGAAGGTTTCCAGGCAGGCCAAGCTGCTGTCACCTCCTAAAATGGGTTCTGCCCTCCGTTTGCTTGAGAAGCTCAAGCCCCGGAAGGCTCAACAGAGGATTTCCTTTGGGAGAGGGGTGTTACACCCTCTCCCTTTGAAAATAGGTGTTACAGACTGGGAAGGCGTAGCCTCCTCAAGCCACTGGCAATGTTTTGAAAGGCACATTTGGTGCCTTCCTTGAAAAAAACAATCTACACCAGTTCAGGGACCCCCAGTCCCCGCACTGGCGCATAACTGGACAAAAGAAGGAGGAGTGTTCACTCCCCTGTCCTTCACCACCCTAGTTGTGGTGCTCAGAGCTCCTCCAGAGAGTCCCTCGGTTTTGCCATCTTGGATTCAAGGTTGGCAGGGAACTCTGGTAGCATCTGAGTGGCCAGTACCAGCAAGTAATGTCAGAACCCGCCCGATCGGTGGTCACCCAGCTAGGTGACAAAATCCCCTTTCAGGGCTATTTATGGTCTCTCTCTTGGATGGTTCCTCAGATTAGGATTGCAAGACTCCAGCAGGATTTCTCTGCACCCTCCACTTTAACTTCTGACCAAAGAAACAGCATCTGAACGCTCCAGGACCCGACAAGCTGTAACAAAGAAGCAAGACACCTCCTGCAACATTGTATCCACGGCTCCTTCCAGCAACGGCAACATTTCCCTGGTCGTGCATCCTCTGAGGACAGCCCATCCTCAGCCTGCACAAGAAGGAAAAAGGAATCTTCCCTGGAGTGAACGAGTCACTCCCCAGCTTCTGCAGGCAGCAACATCACCTACGATGGCTGTGTGGATCCTCTCACCTGCTGAGCAGCATGTATCCTGCTCACAGGTGGTGAACTGAAGTGGTCCCGACTGTCCTCTCTTCCAGCTGTCCAAATTGGGTGAATGTAAGCCCTGGCCTGCCCACACAGGACAGTACCTACATACACTGCATCATTTGCAGCTGCCAAGGCTTGTTGGCATATTTGCCACAGGAGCTTCAGGCATCTGGTAGCTCCAGCCCTCAGCACTCCCTCCTGTGAAGCACAGCTCCCTGACTTGTTCTCTGCCAGCGTGGGAGCCTTTTTCGTAGTGCTGCATGTGCCTTCGACTTTCATGTCCCTGTCCTGTGGGTGCTGCCTGTGCTTCTGTGAGCTCTCAGTATTGCTGAGTGCCCCCTCTGATTCCCCCACCTTGGTAGAATCCACCTGGTCCCTCCTGGTTCTGGTCAGCTGCACTTTTCGCTAACCGCAAGGTTGCATGTGCCAAGGCTTGCTTCCAGAATCTGAAGATGCAAACCCGACTGCAATCCTCCCTCCAGTGTGGTAGATCACATGCATTATCCAGGAACCCAACTCCGTCTTCTTGGGTGCAGTGCTGACTCACTATCATCACCGTTGACTCACCTCTTGCACCGTCAGTCTGGTGGATAGGAGCTCCTGCCCTTCCTGGACTCTTCTCTGCTTGCTGGATTTGGTCCACTACTTCCACAGGTCCTCTCGTCCAAGAATCCACTGTTGGTGTCTTGCAATCTCTTCTGGTCTTTGCATTATTTTTCTTTACTCGTGCTTTCCTGGTCGCTGGGGGTGTTTTGATACTTACCTTTGGGCTTTCCTTGTACTCCCAGCTTCCCTATACACACTCCACTTACCTAGGTGGGGGACTGCATTTTGCATTCCACTTTTTTTAGTATATGGTTTGTGCTCCTCCTAAGACTATTTCCCTCTATTGTGATTTTCATTAATTGCACTGTCTCTAACTGTTTTTATGCCTGTTTCTGCATACTAGTCTATGTAATTTGTGTATCACTTACCTCCTAAGGGAGTATAGCCTGTATGGTATTTTTGGTAATTGTGTCACCAAAATAAAGTATCTTTATTTTTGTAACACTGAGTGAATATAGCGATAGCATGAGCTTTGCATTTCTCTTGGTAAGCCATGGCTGCTCATCCACAGCTACCTCTAGAGAGCCTGCTTTCTAGACACTGACCATACTACACTAATAAGGGTTACCTGGACCTGTGATAAGGGGTAACGACCATAGGTACCCAAAACACACCAGGCCAGTCTCCTACATAGGCTGACATTAATCACCTGTAAATCCCTAGTAGACAATAGGGCAAGGCTGACATAAATAACCTGTAAGTCCCTAGTAGATAGTAGGGCAAGGCTGACATCAACAACCTGCAAGTCCTTAATAGATAATAGGGTAAGGTTGACAAAAATCGGGCACAGTAGTGTAGTTGTACAGTTGGATACCTGCACTTGAGTATGCACTGATGTGTATCCTGCCATCCATGTCTGAAGGCTGCCCTGCCATGAAGACTGTGTGTTAAAAGGCAAGTCTGTGCAAAACGACATGGTGAGGAAATGCACAGTCAAAGTGTGTGTGCAAGGAACATTATCACAAGATGCAACCTTAATGTCCCACCAGGTGCCCAGGTTTTGTGTGCCCCACAACCTTGAGCATGGACAAATGAAAAGATGCATCTTGGGAAACCACCTCTTAACACTTACATACAGTATAGATGTACCCACAGAGGGTAACATGTTACTCACTGATATGAGCAAAGACATTGCTTTGAAGGAACACTATGACCTATGAATAGATTATTAAGATTGTTGAAGTGATGTCCCTAAACACACCACTGAAGTAGGCAGAAGAAATGAAACATGAAGAGCACAAACCACCCACATGCATATCATGACACACACATCCATATCCATAGCACATGTCTGTCCAGCACATTCCAACACTTGCCTGCATGGGGAACTGTAAGTTACCCACGTTGCATGACAGCCTGATGTCTGCCCCTTGCAAATCAGCTTTGATGTGCCAGTTTCCTTGCGCTGCCCTGCGACCCCCAACAACATCTTGGTAGGCTGTATTTACAATACACAATACAATTGTGAGAAAGTAGCCTCTTTCTAGCCTTGTTACCCCCACTTTTGGCCTGTTTGTGAGTGTATGTCAGGGTGTTTTCACTGTCTCACTGGGATCCTGCTAGCCAGGGCCCAGTGCTCATAGTGAAAACCCTATGTTTTCAGTATGTTTGTTATGTGTCACTGGGACCCTGCTAGTCAGGACCCCAGTGCTCATAAGTTTGTGGCCTATATGTATGTGTTCCCTGTGTAGTGCCTAACTGTCTCACTGAGGCTCTGCTAACCAGAACCTCAGTGGTTATGCTCTCTCATTACTTTCAACTTGTCACTAACAGGCTAGTGACCATTTTTACCAATTTACATTGGCTTACTGGAACACCCTTATAATTCCCTAGTATATGGTACTGAGGTACCCAGGGTATTGGGGTTCCAGGAGATCCCTATGGGCTGCAGCATTTCTTTTGCCACCCATGGGGAGCTCTGACAATTCTTACACAGGCATGCCACTGCAGCCTGAGTGAAATAACGTCCACGTTATTTCACAGCCATTTTACACTGCACTTAAGTAACTTATAAGTCACCTATATGTCTAACCTCTACCTGGTAAAGGTTAGGTGCAAAGTTACTTAGTGTGAGGGCACCCTGGCACTCGCCAAGGTGCCCCCACATTGTTCAGAGCCAATTCCCTGAACTTTGTGAGCGCGGGGACACCATTACACGTGTGCACTACATATAGGTCACTACCTATATGTAGCTTCACAATGGTAACTCCGAATATGGCCATGTAACATGTCTATGATCATGGAATTGCCCCCTCTATGCCATCCTGGCATAGTGGGCACAATCCCATGATCCCAGTGGTCTGTAGCACAGACCCTGGTACTGCCAAACTGCCCTTCCTGGGGTTTCACTGCAGCTGCGGCTGCTGCCAACCCCTCAGACAGGCATCTGCCCTCCTGGGGTCCAGCCAGGCCTGGCCCAGGATGGCAGAACAAAGGACTTCCTCTGAGAGAGGGTGTTACACCCTCTCCCTTTGGAAAATGGTCTGAAGGCAGGGGAGGAGTAGCCTCCCCCAGCCTCTGGAAATGCTTTCTTGGGCACAGATGTGCCCAATTCTGCATAAGCCAGTCTACACCGGTTCAGGCTCTGGCGCGAAACTGGACAAAGGAAAGGGGAGTGACCACTCCCCTGACCTGCACCTCCCCTGGGAGGTGTCCAGAGCTCCTCCAGTGTGCTCCAGACCTCTGCCATCTTGGAAACAGAGGTGCTGCTGGCACACTGGACTGCTCTGAGTGGCCAGTGCCACCAGGTGACGTCAGAGACTCCTTCTGATAGGCTCCTTCAGGTGTTAGTAGCCTATCCTCTCTCCTAGATAGCCAAAGCCTCTTTTCTGGCTATTTAGGGTCTCTGTCTCTGGGGAAACTTTAGATAACGAATGCAAGAGCTCATCCGAGTTCCTCTGCATCTCTCTCTTCACCTTCTGCCAAGGAATCGACTGCTGACCGCGCTGGAAGCCTGCAACACTGCAACATAGTAGCAAAGACGGCTACTGCAACTCTGTAACGCTGATCCTGCCGCCTTCTCGACTGTTTTCCTGGTTGTGCATGCTGTGGGGGTAGTATGCCTCCTCTCTGCACCAGAAGCTCCAAAGAAATCTCCCATGGGTCAACGGAATCTTCCCCCTGCAACCGCAGGCACCAAAAAGCTGCATTACCGGTCCTTTGGGTCTCCTCTCAGCACGACGAGCGAGGTCCCTCGAATCCAGCGCCTCTGTCCAAGTGACCCCCACAGTCCAGTGACTCTTCAGTCCAAGTTTGGTGGAGGTAAGTCCTTGCCTCACCTCGCTGGGCTGCATTGCTGTGAACCGCGACTTTTGCAGCTACTCCGGCCCCTGTGCACTTCCGGCGGAAATCCTTTGTGCACAGCCAAGCCTGGGTCCACGGCACTCTAACCTGCATTGCACGACTTTCTAAATTGGTCTCTGGCGACGTGGGACTCCTTTGTGTAACTTCGGGTGAGAACTGTTTCACGCATCCTCGTAGTGCCTGTTTCTGGCACTTCTCCGGGTGCTATCTGCTGCTGAGAGGGCTCCTTTTCTTGTTTGACGTCCCCTCTCTCTCCTGGTCCAATTTGCGACCTTCTGGTCCCTCCAGGGCCACAGCAGCGTCCAAAAACGCTAACCACACGATTTGCAGCTAGCAAGGCTTGTTGGCATTCTTTCGGCGGGAAAACACTTCTGCACAGCTCTCCACGGCAAGAGGGATCCGTCCACCAAAGGGGAAGTCTCTAGCCCTTTTCATTCCTGCAGAAACCTCAGCTTCTTCTGTCCAGTAGAAGCTTCTTTGCATCCACAGCTGGCATTTCCTGGGCATATGCCCATCTCCGACTTGCTTGTGACTTTTGGACTTGGTCCCCTTGTTCCACAGGTACCCTAGATTGGAAATCCACAGTTGTTGCATTGTTGGTTTGTGTCTTTCCTGCATTATTCCTCTAACACGACTTATTTATCCTTAGGGGAACTTTAGTGCACTTTGCACTCACTTTTCAGGGTCTTGGGGAGGGTTATTTTTCTAACTCTCACTATTTTCTAATAGTCCCAGCGACCCTCTACAAGGTCACATAGGTTTGGGGTCCATTCGTGGTTCGCATTCCACTTTTGGAGTATATGGTTTGTGTTGCCCCTATCCCTATGTTTCCCCATTGCATCCTATTGTAACTATACATTGTTTGCACTGTTTTCTAAGACTATACTGCATATTTTTGCTATTGTGTATATATATCTTGTGTATATTTCCTATCCTCTCACTGAGGGTACACTCTAAGATACTTTGGCATATTGTCATAAAAATAAAGTACCTTTATTTTTAGTATAACTGTGTATTGTGTTTTCTTATGATATTGTGCATATGACACTAAGTGGTACTGTAGTAGCTTCACACGTCTCCTAGTTCAGCCTAAGCTGCTCTGCTAAGCTACCATTATCTATCAGCCTAAGCTGCTAGACACCCTATACACTAATAAGGGATAACTGGGCCTGGTGCAAGGTGCAAGTACCCCTCGGTACTCACTACAAGCCAGTCCAGCCTCCTACACAATAGCACAACTACACCAAAATATTTGGTGCTGTTGTGATGCTTTTCTGGATTAGTGCCAAAAATGTTGGCACTAATCCAACAAAGCTCAGGTAGGCCATTAGGATAGAGCACTAGCATTAATTTAATTTCTGCCCTGGGCAAATTTAAAAAAATGAAGCTATAATGGCCCAGTGAAATCTTGTAACTTTCACTGTGTAATTTGTTCGGACCTCCCTGCAGGGGAAAACACCCTTTGCATACATTATACCTGGTGCAGGTGTAATCTGGCACAAGTGTTTACAAAGTGTTGCAATGTCAACATTGCACCACTTTTTAAATATGGTGCAGGGTGAGTGCCTGTTTAGTGCATCTGTAGCATCAAAATTAATGTTACTATGGCAGTGCTAAGGGGCGCAAAGGGCTTGTAAATATGCCTCGTAGTTGGCACATGAGGCAGCCCACTGAAGTTTTAATGTCCCTGAATCATAGGAAATATGGCCTATGCATTGTCTGACCCAAGTAAGCCATGTACCATGACCCATATAGACTTACAAGACATACCTTGGACACTTGGAAAGAGAGGAGTGTGTGGAACACAAATATTCACAGGCAACAGAACAATCCACATGACTGATGAAGTGTAAATATGATTTACACATGACACCATACATCTTTCCACATTACAGTCATTGTGGTAAGAATATCAACACATTGTCCAAATGCGTGTTTTCTGAAGCCATTGCATCTGCCAAAACTGACACATCCCATGCAATGCATCGGAAAGGCCTCATGTTGCGTTGTCATGCAACATGAAAAATTATGCACTGTTGCGTAGCAGAAAAAAAAGCATGAATTGTCAAAAACTTGATGCTGCACCACAGGAAGTGAGGTAATGGATTTGCCATGCTGCACACCAGGAATTGCAAAGTTACATTCACTTTCTATTACAGTCTCAGTCTTTTTGCATGTGTTGGAGAGCGGTGGTGTGTTTTGTGAGTTGTGCTTTTAAGAGTGCTGTTAGAGTTGTCTTTTGTGCTGTCTTCTGTCTCCATAAGGTCCCTGACATCTGTTTTGCCCTGCAGATTTGTGTATTGTATTGTTTTGTAATTGTATTGTGGGTGTTTGTCTTTGGGGTAGTTTTTCTGTTGGGTTAGTTGGGGGTAGTTTGGGGTTATATTTTTTTGTGAAGAGTACTGTGGGGTTGTTTATGGACATGTCAGGGAAGGGAAGGGCCGTCACCTTAGTGCTGATGAATTTGGAGTCTTCATAATAATCGTCACTCATTACCTCCCTAATATGGTGGTCATGGGAGGAAGAGTAATACAGGGATACCAGACAGAGGCATGCAAGCTGCGGTGGAGGAAGGTTCTGTCCCAAATGACCTGTGTCTTCAAGGTTGAGCACACTGCTGCCAATTAAAACATCACTGGGCAGGCATCATCACCTGGGAACAGGACCTTCTGGACAACCTGGGAATCGAGGCAAGTAGAACTGTACACAATCTATGTGTCTGACTTCCGTTTTGAAATTGCATGTACATGTCTGTTGGCCATAGGGCCTCTTTTACCAATTTAAGACAAAGGCAGGGCTGTGAGTAGTGGGTCAGTGCAAAACAGCATCCGTGAAAAGAGCAGCAATGCATCAACAACAAGACAAATGCATATTCCTGTCCTTGTTCCCTGGGTTTAGCTACTGAATTCTGATGTACACCATTGCAGACGCAACTGTGTCATGGTGGAAGGGTACATGGTTACCACAAACACGTGTCCATGTCCACTAAGGGCCTGACTACTGTTGTAAATTTCATAGATGCACATGTGATGATAAAAATGATGCAGAAGTAAAGAGAGTCATAGTTCCATGTGTCCTTTGAGTCATGTATGTGCTGGATGCCATTACAACTAGCTCTGCTTGGAATATGTTGCAGTAGGAAGCCATCTGCAAAATGGGAACAATGTAGCTGAGACATGTATGTATGGTTCAAGGACATATGTGTACATGTCAGCCTGGACTTCCATTGTATGTCACTGAGACACGTATAATAGCCTATTTGAGTATTCACTAACCTAAGTCTTCTACGTCCATTAGCAAATCATGTCTGATGTGCAATATTTGTGCACAGTGTTCACTGTGTAACATTCACAGTGCTATGTCTCATGTTCTCTCTTGAAGGTGGACCCCAGCCGTACACCATTAGAGAGGTGGTAAGCTTCACAAACCCCAATGCTACCAGTGATTGTCAATCTGTATGTGTAATGTGTAGTTCAAATATTGTGGGTGCTGTTGTATGTTGTGTGCAATGCCAGGTACCAAGTGTATGTATGTACTACAGATATTGCATACTAAACATGGATATGGACTGTATGGTTGCAGTTGTGTGTAGGATGTACGTCCCCAAAAAATTCACTGGTGACAACATGTGCAGCAAGGGCTATGTAAATGTTGGACATGGTATATGAATCCAAACACAGTGATGACAGTTAGGGCATGTGCCAGAAGTACAGGGTCCTACACATGTATGCAGGGTAGCAAGATGTTCACTCACTAAACATGTACCTGATCTGCGTGTCACAAATAGCACACAGTAACTCAGGTCATGGTGTGATTAATGACCATGTGAATAGTTCCCCATTATTAGCAGCACAGTGGTCAACATATAACACTTAAAAATGCCAAAGTTGTGGGCACCATTGTGATGTAATGCCCCATAATCTGTGCTGTATGTTGCACCATTGCCAACCCATGTCCTCCTCACAGATCTTGACATGTGTGTTTTGCCAGAGGGATGTCTATACAACATTGTCATACATCATGCCATCACTCACATCATCAGATTATGGTGATCAATGTAGTATCCATGATGTGATGCAAATAACTTCACACAATGTACAGCATTATCCATTGCTGTTCCAAGATCCCTGTGCAGATAAGGTGTGGGTCATGCATGTACCCACAAATGAGATGGTGATGCTGAGTGCTGTTGTGCAACACGCTGACCAGAGTTTTGACACATATACGGGCAATGGGCTGCATAGTCTGACAAATCAAGTACCTCCTGGACTATGAATCAAGTCATGGCTCAGCTCACCAGGTACTGACTTATGTGGATATGAGAGTATAATCATCCTCTGTGTAAAATTGGTGACTGCACCATCCTTCATTTTCACATATGATACCTGTCACAGCCATTTTCCATCTGGCAGTGTGTCCAGATATCTGTCTTTTGCCGTATGAGTCACAAACTGTTGTGAGACCACATTTAACTTGTAGTCCTTGCTCAGATGTGTTTGGTACATGCAATGGATCTAAGGTCACTTGCTCAAGCATTAGGGACAGTGATTAACAATTCAGCATGATGAGTATGACCTTCCATGGTCACATGGCTGATGTGTATGATAGTCTCAGTCAATGGTGAAATGGTCCTTTGTAGATTTTCCAAGATGGTTCAATCGTATTGTGCAACAATAGTCAGCCTTGGACATAAGCAATAGGGAGATGATGATTGATGTGCAGATATGTATTATCCTTGCCCTTCAGGGTGGCATTGTGATTTGTGCTGGCCAACGTGCAACAACTGCAGATGGTGTTTTCATTGCATGCCTGTTGTTTATTTGTCTAATATACATTTGGCTGACATTTCCCATTCATGCTGCAGCTGAAAACATGACCTCCATCCCAGAAGCATCATTTTGAGAAGCATGCGGAATGCTATGTCCACATACGTCTGGTCATGAAGGGCTACCGGACGATGTGGCAAATGACTATGAGAGGAATCGTGCATCAGGCTCATGGAAGGCATTCCCTCACGGGGGACAACTGAAAGAATATCTGCATCCAGCATTGACACAACAGGCAGGCTCTACAGGGGCAGGACCATCAATACCAGCTGCAACAAAGAGTGCCCCAACTTGTTCACAGTCTATACCTATATTTGTTGAGCCCCTCCATGTACAGGAATTTCACACAGAGCTTGCAGTCCAGAAATACAGGATTGCCAGACTTGAACACACAACTGATCATATGATGCAGATACTCAGAGAGAGATCAGGGTTGCTGTGATGAGGCGCTGAGGTGGACAATTGTCTGGATGGACATGACTTCCCTTCCCCTTGTATATATTTTTCTACATAGTTGGCGTATTCAGATATTTAGGAGTAAGTGTAGTGTAGATCAGTTTTAGGACATAGAAGCTTCTTCTTAGGCGATGGGTTTTAGGAAACCTTTTTGGGCTGTTGGTGGGTGATATATTTGGATATGTACATTATTAAAAATAAAAAATACAAAAAATGTTTTGAAGAAAAACTAAAACAATATGATTGTTTAGGCTATATGTTTAGTTAGTTAATGTTTAGCTGTAGTTACTGTTGTCCTTGTCTATATATGTCTATTAAGAGCTGTGGGAGGGTTGATGTTTATCATGTGGCATTAGATGTATAGAATACGTTAAGATAACATAAGCTAGCTATTGGAATGTTAGGATAAGATAGTGTAGGTTAGGTTTGCATAGGTAGGTTAGTTGATTTAGGTATTTTTTAGGGTGAGATTGTAGTTTCAATAAATTTAGTTTATTCCTACTGAATGGTCTCATGTGTGACTATGTGTATACCCTATGGTCAAGTACCTGTCAGGGTGGCAATGGTGTCACATTAGCAACTCCAGACATCATTCAGCAATGTACATGACACTCTGAATGTGCATGGATACACTTTCCAAAACGAGTGTTCATACAGCATTTCTCTGTGTTGTGAAGTAATGTGCATTGCATTGCCATTATGTTGTTGTAATTGCACTCCTCCTAAATCTATATTTTTTCACGGAGACACTCATGGCTGCCCCCTCAATGTCTTACACATGCATCATTTATTTGTTACATCAATGTTTTACTGTTGCTAACATTCTTTTTGGCCCAGCAAATTGTGTAGTGATTAGTGTCAGCTATCGCAATACATGCATGCTAACTGTCACATGCCATGCATGGGAGCCTCAGGTAATACTTGTTAGTCCACATAGCTATAAGTCACCTTAATCATGTTGCAGTCAGTGTGTGTGACTTTGTATATGTCACAAATCTACACATATCCCTTAGGTAGGTGCTAAAGGCATATTGACAAGTCCCTAGTGCCATTAGAGGTTCCTCTTTTTGTGATGCTTCAATGGCATTGTGCCTTTTTACTTATTTAAAAGGTGGCGTCAAGCCAATTTGAGTGGCTTAACGCTGCATTGTGAATATGGCCCCCCATGCAGATTTATGTGGAAGAGGGGATTGCAATGCGTGTTGCTGTGGGCGGACCCACTCAACACCCATTGCTTTTACCGCTGCCTCAGAGTTAGAATGAAATGCATTGTGCAGCACACATAGAAAGCGTAAGGAGTCATGATTGACTGTTTATGTGCATGAGGGTACACCTTCCTACACATAAACAACCATTCCCTGCAATGCAGGCACCCTTGCACTATGATTCAAGGGTACCTGCATTGGCACTAGGCAGCTGATTCAGCAGCGGTGCTAGGGAAAACTCAGGGGCTCAGTATTCTATTATATTTGGCGCAAACCTGCATTTTTAAAATGATGCAGCTCAGGGCAGCAACATTGCTTGCGCACCATGCTGCACCATTTCCCTGTAAATAGGCCCTTCAGTGTATTGGCTTAACACAATGTAGGAAGTTCACACAGTTACTGCCTCAGGCACAGATTCTACACAAATGATGTATTCAGTACATTTATTCGCATGTGGACTAAATAAATATGTAATACTGTACAGTACACAGGAGAATGACCCCACAAAAGATCTCAAGCAATTGGATGTCCAGACAGAATCCAAGGGTGGGGAACATGTTGTGAGACATGTGTAGGAGAGGAGTGCATCATTGAGGAGGTGATCACAGTGCCGTTAGGTAGGATTGGCCACAATGACAGTCCACATGTGTGATTGGTCCACAGTGGGAGAGTGAGGCGGGAGCGTTGATAGTTGTTGCAATACTGTCATGATCTTAAGCACAGAGCAAAAGAGAAACTGCTCCTGTGCCACAGACTGAAGCTGTCGGGTGGTTTTGTGGGTGAAAGATGTTCTTTCTACATCTTCATCCTCTGATGTGTGCGGTGCCTCCGGTACACGGCGTGGTGCTGGTGTTGAAGTGGAGGGAGGTACACACACATCAGGGGCTGGATATGTGGTTTCCAAGGTCCCAGCAGCTGTCATCTGTGGAAAGATGAAAGGCATAACTGCAGCAAGGAAGTACTGCTGGTTTACTATCACAGCAACAACGTCACAGTGTTAGGCAGCCAGGTTGTCAATGAGGGAGTCCAGCTTCCACTCCATAGACTCCAGGACAGTTTGGATAGCCCCCAGCCTGTTGTCTATCATGCTGGTGCCTCTTTGGTAGGACATTTGTTTGTTCCTCTGCCTCATTGTAGGAAAGTACACTCTTTCTTGGTATGGTTACCCCCTTTTTAGGGTCGAGTGCAAAGCACTCTGTCCCTGGTGTAATCTCTCTATGGGCTTTTAATTTTGCTCATCAGTTTGGTTGGTTTGTGGGCTTGCCTTTTACAATTCACTTCATTTCATTAGTGAAAGGCATGCATACGTCATGCCTTTTCCGGTGTTTAGCCCTCCTCGAGCACACAGTCCAACTATTGAAAACATACTAGGCTCCATGTGTTCCGTACTACTTTTTCTCCTTATTTTGTAGGCAATAGTCAAGTGTTTTGCATGACATTGACCGTGTTACATAGCTAATTGCACTTTTGCCAGTTACATAGATAATGGCACTATTGCCGATATTTATCACTGTGAGCAAAATTCTGTTTCCTTTTGTGTGTCTCCGTCACACTTCATTGTGGCCGTGAGCTCGCTTATGTGAAACTGTTTTACTTTTTAGTTTATGTGGCACAAGTAAGGAGTTTAAAATGCAAATAGCTATAACTCAAGCAAAAGTGAGACTTGATGCATTGCAGATGCTTGTTCTGCCTGATATCAGTGTGTTTGACTGTGTTCATTGGGATCCTAGTAACTACGACCCCAGTGATTATGCTCTCTCTCCCAAAACTCTGTATTTAATCCAACAATTGGCACACTGGTGACCCATTATAAGTCCCTAGTATATTGTACCTAGGTCCTCAGGATATTGGGGTTCCAGGGGATCCCTATGGGCTGCAGCATATATTTTGCCACCCATTAGGGGGCCCAAGCAAAGGGTTCTGCAGGACTGCCATTGTAGCCTGCATGAAAAGGTGCAAGCACCCTTTCACTGCCACTTTACACTTCACCAGGTCACTTATAAGTGAACCCCCTGGCAGGCCTTCTAGCTCAGAGGGCAGGGTGCAAAGTCCCTGTGTGTGAGTGCACCCCTGCACTAGCAGAGGTGCCCCCATGAACTCCAGGCCCATATTCCCAGACTTCGTGAGTGTGGGGACACCATTTTACGAATGTACTGGACATAGGTCAGCTACATAATGGTAACTCCAAACATGGGCATGTTTAGTATCAAACATGTTGGAATCATACCCCAATGCTTTTGAAAGCATTGGTTGTATGATGCCATGAACTCTGGGGGCTCGTTAGAGGACCCTCAGTATTGCCATCACAGCCTTCTGAGGGTTTCCAGGCAGCCCAATCTGCTGCCACCTTCCAGAATGGTTTCTGCCCTCTTGTTGCTTGGAAAGCTCCAGCCCAGGAATGCTCAACAGAGGATTTTCTTTGGAAGAGGGGTGTTACAGACTCTCTGTTTGATAATAGGTGTTACAGGCTTGGGGAGGGGTAGCCTCCCCAAGACATTGGCAATGCTTAGAAGAGCACATTTGGTATCCTCCTTGCATAAACCAGTCTACACCGGTTCAGGGACCCCCAGTCCCTGCTCTGGCGCAAACCTGGACAAAGAAAATGGGAGTGACCCCTCCCCTGTCCATCACGACCCAGGGGTGGTGCTCAGAGCTCCTCCAGGAGGTCCCTGGCTTTTGCCACCTGGGATTCAAGGTTGGCAGAGAACTCTGGGAGCATCTGAGTGGCCAGTGTATGCAGGTGACATTAGAGCCCCCTCCTGATAGGTGGCTACCCAGCTTGGTGACCAATCCCCCTTTAAGAGCTATTCAGGGT
The DNA here is from genome assembly GCF_031143425.1 of Pleurodeles waltl. Classification (NCBI taxonomy): domain Eukaryota; kingdom Metazoa; phylum Chordata; class Amphibia; order Caudata; family Salamandridae; genus Pleurodeles; species Pleurodeles waltl. Next base: position 1,496,952,568 of record NC_090445.1, read on the forward strand.
CTCTCTGTTGGGTGGTTCCTCAGATTCTGATTGCAAGACCCCATCGGGACTCCTCTGCAATCTTCACTTTGATTTCGGACCAAAGAAACTGCATCTGTATGCTCCAGAACCCGACAAGCTGAAACAAAGATGCAAGACACATTGTATCCACGGCTCTTTCTAGCAACTGCAACATTTCCTCATTCATGCATCCTCTGAGGACAGCCCGGCTTTAGCCTACGTCAAAAGGAAGAAGGAATCTCCCTGATTCTGCAATCACTAACTGCAATGACAACCAGCTGCATGAATCCCCTCTCTTGCTGAGCTGCTTAGATCCTACATCACAGGTGTGGACTGAAGTGGTCCCAACAGTCCTCTCTTCCAGCTGTCCATCTTGGGTGAAGGTAAGCCCTTGCCTGCCCAGGCTGGACAGTGCCCCCATGCACTGAGTCATTTGCAGCTGCCAAGGTTTTTTGCCATCTTTTCTAAGAGATCTTCAGTCATCTTGAAGCTCCAGCCCCCAGCACTCTATCTTGTGACGCACAGCTCCCTGAGTGGTACTCCGGCAGCGTGGGATCACTCTTCGTAGTGCTGCATGGGCTCCTTCTTTGACTTTCGTGTCCCCATCCTGTGGGACTCCTGTGGGTTCAGCCTGTGCTTCTGTGGGCTCTCCATGTTGTTGAGGCCCCCCTCTGAATCTCCCTCCTGGCTAGAGTCCACCTGGTCGTTCCTGGACCCGGGCAGCTCCACTTCCCGCTAACCACAAGTTTTGTGTGTGCCAAACCTTGTTTGCAGAATCTGAAGATGCAAATCGACTGCAAACCTCCTTCCAGCGTGGGACATCACCTGCATCATCCAGAAACTCGACTTTGTCTTCTTGGGTGCATTGCTGACTCTCCTTCATCACCGTTGACTCACCTCTTGCACCTTCAGTCTGGTGGGTAGGGGCTCCTCTCCTTCCTGGACTCTTCTGCGCTTGCTGGACTTGGTCCCCTTCTTCCACAGGTTCTCTTGTCCAGGAATCAACTGTTGGTTTCTTGCAGTCTCTTCTGGGCTTTGCATTATTTTTCTTTTCTTCTAAGTGGGTGTTCTGGAGAATTTACAATGATTTACTCTTGCTTTTCTAGTCACTGGGGGGTGTTGTGATAGTTACCTTTGGGCTTTCCTAGTACTCCCAGCTCCCCTCTACACACACCACTTACCTTGGTGGGGGACTGACTTTCAAATTCCACTTTTTAGTGTATGGTTTGTGCTCCCCCTAGGCCCATTTCTCTCTATTGTGATTTTCACTGATTGCACTGTTTTCTAACTGTTTTATGCATATTTCTGCATACTAGTGTACATAATTTGTGTTTTACTTACCTCCTAAGGGAGTATAGCCTGTATGGTATTTTGGTAATTGTGTCACAAAAATAAAGTATCTTTATTTTTGTAACACTGAGGGGGTCATTCCAACCCTGGCGGTCGGTGTAAAAGCGGCGGCCAACCCGCAAACAGGCAGGCGGCCAAAAAAATTGAATTCCGACCCTGGCGGGAACCGCCAACACAGCCCGCCACTTTAACACTCCGACCGCCACGGCGGTACAGACAAGCAGCGCGGCGGTCACCGCCAACAGACAGGCGGCAGACAATGTACCGCCCACCCTATCACAACTCACCAATCCGCCACCTTTTCCGGGGCGGGAGCCCCGCTGTTGGAAAATGGGTTATTGGTAAGGGCAGGTAGGTACCTACACCTAGCAACAAGCCACTAACCTCCACCTAGGTACAGTTAGGTCTCAGTAAATTAATCCCAGCTCAACCCTTGGTAGCTTGGCAACGAGCGTCAAGGCTTAACTTAGGAGACAAAGTGTAAAGCATTCAAATATCACAAAACAGTAATTAAATAAAACACAGGAAACAGTTTAAAAATCCAAAACCAATTTATAAAAATAGTTTATATTTTTATCTTTAAAATGACACCAAAACTAATAAAATCGGATAAAGGGAACCGGAGATATGAATTTTTAAAGAATTATGACTTTTCTAGCGCTTAGAAACAAAAAGCGCCAATCGGGTCATCTGGTTGCACCTCGACCGGGGCAAAGTCAAACTTTCAGGCCGACCGTGATGGAGCCCTGCTCGGCTACAGGTCGCAGGAGGCCTCGGTTAAAAAGTTACCTTCTGACTTAGTCTTTATTTTGAAGATTTTTCTTCAGCGGGACGAACCTGCCAGTCGAATCCGACCTCCTGGAGCCCTTGTCCGGATACGCGATGCTGGATTCCTCGGTGGAGATTTTTACCTTCGGACTTAGTCGTTTTTTCGAGGTGAAAATCCTTCGACCGGGGTAAACCTGTATCTTGATCCGACGTCCGTGGAGCCCTTCTCGGATACGATGACTGGGAGGTCCCGGTCAACTTTTTACCTTCGGACTTAGTCTCTTTTTCGGAGATTTTTCTTTACCGGGACGAACCACCAAATCAGGCCGGGTCGCGGTTGAGGCAAGCCGGCTAGAATTTCCGCGGCGGGTCGGTCCCTCTATGGAGCTTTTTTAAAAAAATTCTCAAATCTTCTCCAAACTTCTGGGGCTTCACCCAGATGTCCTTTTAAGGTTCCTTTGGGGTCCACAGCTCACCCCAAGGGTCCAGAAGTTCTGTGATGGTCCTTGGGGGTTGCGGACTTCAACTCCCCGAATGCACCTGGCGCAAACTCCTTTTTGGCCACTGGACAGTGGTCAGCTGGTCGCTTTCTTCAGGAGTTGGTGCAGGGGACTCTGGTTAGCAATTTTTCACCTGTAGCAAACAGGGAGTCCCTCCTTGAACCAGTTGAAGCCAGGCAAAGTCCTTCTTGTGGTGAAGCCCAAGAGTGCAGCTGGTGCAGTCCTTCTGAGTGCAGGTTCCAGGTGCAGGCCAGGGGTCCAGCAGGGCAGTCCTTCTTCTCCTTTAGTTCTTTTCTTCTTGAAATCTGGCAGGGATCTGAGGTGTGGGGGCAGGTCTGCCAGTTTTATCCTTGCTCCTGGGTGAAAAGCAGGGGGGCCCTGGTTCTCCAATCAGGGACAGGGTCGTCCCCCTGTGATGACCACTTCCTGGGAAGTGTGGCAAAAATCCATCCCAGAAGGCAACAGTCTCTAAAAATCCAACATGGATGAATCTGATTTTTGGAGGTTACATCTGGCTGAGCCCACCCACTGGTGTGGCTAAAAATCATAAACACACCCCTCTCCTGCCCTCTCCTAATCTAATCAAGGGGGCACCTAATTGTCTGGGGTTGCAGGATGTGGGGGTGTTGCTGGGTGCTCCAGATGTCCTTCTCTGCCTTTGAAGACCAGTTTGGCAGCCCTCCCCCTTCCTGCCTCACCATCTGCTGAGGGGAGATTCTCTCCCCCAAGCACATTCCTTTGTGTGAAGCCAGGCCACTTCACACCTCATCAAGGCAGCCTGGCAGAAGCTGCTGCAGGCTGGCCAATCAGAGCACAGCAGCAAAAACAATGCAGAGCTGAAATTGGCAACTTTTTAGGTAAAGCCTAAACTTTTTACCTGGACAAGTTATATTAAATCCAACAACTGGAAGTTGTGGGATTTATTACAACAATCAATTTGATACCAAATTCTTGGTATGTAACATTTAAGGAGACTTTAAAATTTAAAATAAAGTCTGCCCATTCTAGCCTTTGAAGGCCATTTACTTCAATGAGGGAAAAACGAATTTGGCTGTTTTTACCTCACCAGGGCTTATAAATCTATTTTTATAAAGTCCCTGCTTATAGTTACATGGCACCCAGCCCTAGGGGCACATAGGGCACACCTTAGGGGTGACTTATATGTAAAAATAAGGTAGTTTAAGACTTTGGAAGTACCTTTAATTCCAAAGTCGAATTTGCATATAACTTTAATTTAAAAGCAGCCAGCAAGGCAGGCTTGCTTTTAAAATGACACTGGGCACCTCAGCAGTGCACCTAGGTGTGCACCACCTATGCTGTGGTCCCTAAACCTACATGCCCTACCATATACTAGGGACTTATAGGTAGGTTAACTTAGCCAATTATAATTAGCCTAATTTGCATATACATTTTACACAGAGCACAGGCCCTGGGACTGGTTAGCAGTACCCAGTGCACCATCAAAGTCAGGAAAACACCAGCAAAAAGAGGAAAATGGGGGCAAAAAGTTATGGGGCCTCTGCAATCAGCCCTGTTTTCTCACACCCGCCGATAAAAACACAGCGGAAACAGACTTCGAACGGGAAAACGCTCACCTCTACACACTCCACGAGGAATCTGGACAGCATGGAACCCGAACTACACATCCTACCAGCTATTGTCTACCTGCTCCTCTACCAGGAGCACGAACGCCGGCGCAGAAGACAACGGTGAGTACTGCACCTACGACACAGGGGAGGGGGGAGGCAAAAAATTACGGGGACACACATACGCCACACACCCACCCCCACCCCCACCCTCATCCACTACAACACACACAACAATGCAGAGCAACAAGTCAGAGTGACACCCCCCAACCCCCCCGGAAGAACGCAAAGACAAAATAAAATGATCATTAAAAATTGAGTATATTATAGCATAATTGAAGTTAAGTGAAATTTGAAATATATAAATAAAATATATTACATCATGAACAATATATACATAGGTCAAAAGTCCGGCCCATATTGGCTATCATCAATTGTTTGTGGGCCAATGGGCCTAAACACATGGGCAAAGCCCACACACGAGACCCGATTCCATTGGAGAGAACACTGCAGGGGCATCAGATAGTAAAACTACAGGCACCTCAGGGGGAAGGGAAGGGGGGCACCTCAGCCAGTTGAGTCCACGACGCCAGATCCACGAGGGGCCTCCATGCCCACTGTACCATCCTGGGGAGTGCAAAGCCACAGTCTCACAAGTCTCTACAGTGGGTGGGTTGCCCACTGTACCATCCTGGGGAGTGCAAAGCCACAGTCTCTCAAGTCTCTACAGTGGGTTGCTTGCCCACTGATCCATCCTGGGGAGTGCAAAGCCACAGTCCATCAAGTGGATTACAGACTCCACTGGTTCTGGAGGAGGCATGGTGCCCAGAGTGCTTCGTGAAGCCCTGGCCGACACAGATCCGGCCCTGCCAATGGGCCAGCGGTGCTTGAGATGAAGGGCCCAGCGGAGCGGTGCTTGAGATGAAGGGCCCAGCGGAGCGGTGCTTGACAGGAAGGGCCCAGCGGAGCGGTGCTTGAGATGAAGGGCCCAGCGGAGTGGTGCTTGAGATGAAGGGCCCAGCGGAGCGGTGCTTGAGATGAAGGGCCCAGCGGAGCGGTGCTTAAGAGGAAGGGCCCAGCAGAGCGGTGCTTGAGATGAAGGGCCCAGCGGAGCGGTGCCTGAGATGAAGGGCCCAGCGGAGCGGTGCTTGACAGGAAGGGCCCAGCCGAGCGGTGCTTGAGATGAAGGGCCCAGCGGAGCGGTGCTTGAGATGAAGGGCCCAGCGGAGCGGTGCTTGACAGGAAGGGCCCAGCGGAGCGATGCTTGAGATGAAGGGCCCAGCGGAGCGGTGCTTGAGATGAAGGGCCCAGCGGAGCGGTGCTTGACAGGAAGGGCCCAGCGGAGCGGTGCTTGACAGGAAGGGCCCTGTTCAGCGGTGCTTGTCACGGCGGGGCCCTGTTCAGCGGTGCTTGTCAAGGAGGGGTCCTGTTCGGCGGTGCTTGTCACGGCGGGGCCCTGTTCGGCGGTGCTTGTAACGGCAGGACCCTGTTCGGCGGTGCTTGTCACGGCGGGCCCTGTTCAGCGGTGCTTGTCACGGCGGGGCCCAGTTCGGCGGTGCTTGTCACGGCGGGGCCCTGTTAAGCGGTGCTTGTCACGGCGGGGCCCTGTTCAGCGGTGCTTGACATGTGTTCCCAGGGAACTAGATCGGGCCAATATTTTCCGCTCAGTTGCCATCCGACCTTTCGCTTGCGGGGCCCTCCTGTGCTGGAGTCCTGGGCCCGTGGGTGTCCTCCTTCACACCCGAAATGGGGCTGGTGGGGCCCTCCTGGCCAGCTCGCCTGCTGCCGGAAATGTCCGCCCTGCTGCCCTTGCGCTCCTTCGCCGATTCTCTGGGGCCCTTGCCTCCCTTTGTGGATGTGCCTGGTGACGGTGCAAGGGTAGTGCCTTTGGGGGCTGCCATCTCTGGCCTCTCGCGCCAGACCTTCCCTTTTTTAGTTTTTTAACCAGGGGGGGCTGCTGGCCGATGTTGCTGCCCTAGAAGCTGGTGGACTCCAATAGCCCTGGACTATGGTCCTTGTAGGTGCAGGGCTTGTGGTGGCTGAGGTGCTGTTTGGACTCTTACGAGATGGAGGGGGTGGGTCAGGTGATGCAAAGAGGTTAATTTTGGAGAGGAAAAACTTTTTAGGAGCAGTGGGAAGGGTAGGTGCAGTGGGTATGGGAGTGGAGGAAGAGGATGTGGTTGTAGGAGAGTCAAGTGTGCTGTCTTTGGGTGCAGGTGCTTGTGACGGAGGCTGTCGTGAGGTGGATGGCTGTTGGGTGGGTGGCTGCCTGCGTTTGTGTGGTTTGGAAGAGGGGGTGACAGACACACTGGGAGAGGACACAGGGGACGTGTAAATGGCAGTGGGGGTGGTGACTGCACGTGTGCAGAGTGTTCTGGTGGGTGTGCTGGTGATGGACGTAGTGGCTGATGGTGGTGTGCATGCAGGTGTGAGTGGAGACGTCACAGGGAGGGAGGAGGGAGACGAGGAGGAGGGGGACACAGAGGAGGCAGTGGCTGTTGGCATGTCTGCATGTGGATGTTGCATGTGTGAATGCTTGTGTGATCTGTGGTGCTTATGTCTGGATGAGCTGCCCTTGGGTGTTGATGTGTGTGCAGGCTGGTCTGTAGGTGTGGCTGGGATAGGCAGAGGAACAGGGATGAGGAAATTGGAGGGGGGAGGCAGGAGACAGGGACAATGGCTGCCGTCAGTGCTGAGGGCAGGGCGTTGAACGATCGTTGATGGGGAGCCTGACCCGAATGAATGCCCTCCAGGTATGCATTGCTCCGATGCACCTCCCTCTCTACACCCTGGATGGCATTCAAAAGGGTAGACTGCCCAACAATGAGCGTCTGGAGGAGTTCAATGATCTACTCACTGAGGGCAGCAGGGGTAACTGGGGCAGGGCCTGAGGTGCCTGGGGCGAAGGAGATGCCCGCCTTCCTGGCCGAGCGGGCACGGGGCGAACGCTGAGGGGCTGCTTGGAGGGCGGAGCTGGTGCGCGGGGTGGCTGCTGTACCTGTTGTAGCGGTGGGCACGGATGTTGCCGCCACCACAAGGGAGCTCCCTTCCGAGGACGTGTCTGTGTCGCTGACGTCTCCACGGGCCCCCGTTGTGGAGCTCCCCTCGCCCTCTGTCTCACTGGTGAACTCGGAGTCGGTTGCATGGCCCTCCGGGGCCATGTGAGATGCAGCTCCCTCGTGCTCCGATGCCACTTCTCCTCCGCCTGATGATGCTAATGTACACATGAACAGGAAGACCACAAAAAAGGGGGGGGGAGAAAAAATAACATGTTGAGTGCATGCATTGGCGACACTGTTGGCAGAGAGGACAGACACAGACACAGAAGCCCCCTGCACTACGTCGCGCACTCGGTGTACACTACTCAATTATTGTGTCTTGGCCTACAAGCCTATGGACGACAACTGCACACATAGGTGACCCAGGGCCATGGATAGCTGTACTTAGCACCCTACAGAGGTGGGGGGCGGGGGCACAGGGCCATGCCTTACGGAGGGGCCCAGCCTACAAAAATCGCCCTGGTCTAGAGATACCCACAGCCCTCCTCCCCCACCCAGACACCTCCACTGTGCGCTAACATAGCAGAATGTGCTGGTATTCACCCCCTTGTGTCTGCTGTGATGTCCTCACGCGCCCATCCAAATCGGGGTAGGCCACCGCCAGGATCCGGGACATCAGGGGGGTCAATTGACGGGAGCCACCCCTCCTACGTTGGGAGGCCATCCCCAGCAGAGCCTCCCGCGGCGGATGTCCTCCCACCTTGATGGGACCCATGTGGCTTTGGTTCCCCCCAGTGAAAGTGAGCAGGTGTACAGGAACAGAAAAAGTTATCATTCGATGAATGTCCAGGTGGTCTGTTTGGCTGACCAGTACATCTCCCATGTAAATGCCAAGTTCCCTGGGTCAGTGCATGACGCGTACATCATGCGAAATAGCAGCATCCCTTACGTGATGGAACAGCTACAGAGACACCGTGTGTGGCTAATTGGTGACTCTGGTTACCCCAACCTGTCGTGGCTACTGACCCCAGTGAGGAATCCCAGGACAAGGGCAGAGGAACGGTACAATGAGGCCCATGGGCGTACTAGGAGGGTGATCGAGCGGACCTTCGGCCTCCTGAAGGCCAGGTTTAGGTGCCTGCATATGACAGGTGGATCCCTAATGTACTCACCAAAGAAGGTGTGCCATATCATTGTGGCCTGATGTATGCTTCACAACCTGGCTTTGCGACGCCAGGTGCCTTTCCTGCAGGAGTATGGTCCAGATGGTGGTGTTGTAGCAGCTGTGGAGCCTGTGGAGAGTGAAGAGGAGGAAGACGACGGGGACGACACAGACAACAGGGACACAGTGATACAACAGTATTTTCAGTAGCACACAGGTACGAATCAACCCCGCCATTTTACATTTCCTTAAAGTCTCCTGCCTCTCTACTGTCTGTGTTTCCCCCCAGTTCCTGTTAACTGAGTTGTGACTTTCCCTTCCGTTTTCAGAGCTGTGGGCCCCACTGCGTGACCTCTGCTTTGTTTGCCCATGGACTACAGCTGTGTGACAGTGGTATGTTGTCATCACAATGTAACTGAACATTTTGGCAACATTATGTCTAATACATTTGTTCAAAATACAAGCAGACTCCAGATTTTTTAAGTGCAATAAGTGATTTTATTAAAGTGCTAAACTTAGGGACATGATTGTAAAACGGTGATGGGTGATGGTGGAGTAATGTCCATGGCAGAGTCCAGTTTTCAGTCTCACAGGTGCATTGTCCATATGCCTGTGGAAGGATGGAGCAGGGGCTGTTTAAGTTTGGACAGGGTGACAATGTGGGACAGTGGGATGACATCAAGGGGTATCGTTTGCTGGTGGGGTCTTGGCATCCTACTCTGTCTTCTTGTGAGATCTCAGGTACTGCTTGCGGGGTGGTTCTTCTTCTGCAGGAGGTGGGGTTCTGGTGGCCTGTCGTTGTGTGGGGGCCTCCTGTCCACTAGCGCCGGCGGAGGTGGTAGGCTGTTCCTGGTCCATGCTAGTGACAGGGGCCCTTTGTGGTGCCACATGGTCCCACAATGTGGTGACTATCTGGTTAAGGGCCACGATGATGGTCCCCATTGCGGAACTAATGTTTCTCAGTTCCTCTCTGAACCCCATGTACTGTTCCTCCTGCAGTACCTGGATCTCCTGGAACCTGGCCAGTACCGTAGCCATCGTCTCCTGGGAGTGGTGGTATGCTCCCATGATGGAGGAGAGGGCCTCTTGGAGAGTCGGTTCCCTGGGCCTGCCCCCCCCTGTCGCACAGCAGCCCTCCCAGTTCCCCTGTTTCCCTGGGCCTCTGTCCCCTGGACCGTGTGCCCACTACCACTGCCCCCAGGTCCCTGTTGTTGTTGGGGTGGTGGGTCAACCTGGGTGCCCTGTAGTGGTGGACACACCGCTGATTGACGTGTCCTGGAGACAGAGGCATGGGCCCGCTGGGTGGGAGCTGTGCTGGTGTTCCCAGAGGGGGTTAGGTCTGCTGTAGCCTGTGGCTGTCTGTGGGGAACCGACTGTCCCGAGGTCCCCGATGGGCCGGGCTGGTCATCTGGGTCCAGGGAGACAGAGCTGCTGTCATCACTGGGGGCCTCTTCTGGGGGTGGGATGGACATCTCTGGACCCTCCTGGGCGGTGTGGTGGCGTTCGGGTCCTGCAGGGGTATAAGAGTATGGTTATTGCTTCTGTTTCTGCCATTTCGTGTAATGGGTGGGTGGCCGTGTACCCCAGTGCTGGCATTCCCTTGTGGGGGCTTTTGTGACAGTGGCTTGTGGGGGATATGGGTATGTGCAGTGGGCATGCTTTGGTGATGGGTGTCCATGCTTTGGGGACGCATGCAGGGCTAGGTTTTGGGATGGGTGGGTTGTGATGGTGAGCCATTTGCAAGGAGTTGGTGTGATGGGGGCGGGGGTGAGGGTCGGGGTATGATTTGGCATGCAGGTGGGGTGGGGGGAATGAAGTAGTGAAGATTTGACTTACCAGAGTCCATTACTCCTCCTACTCCTGCGAGGCCCTCAGGATGCAGGATGTACAAGACTTCCTCCTCCCATGCTGTGAATTCTGGGGGAGTAGGTGGGGGTCCGCCGCCAGTCCACTGTACCGCGATGTTGTGCCTTGATACCATGGAACGCACCTTCCCCCGTAGGTCGTTCCACCGCTTCCTGATGTCGTCCCGATTTCGTGGATGCTGTCCCTCAGCGTTGACCCTGTCCACTATTCTTTGCCATAGCTCCATCTTCCTGGCAATGGTGGTGTGCTGCACCTGTGCCCCGAAGAGCTGGGGCTCTACCCGAACCATTTCCTCCACCATGACCCTGAGTTCGGCGTCAGAGAACCCGGGGTGTCTTTGGGGTGCCATGGGGTGGTGTGGATGAGGTGAGGGGTGGTGTATGTGTTGTAGAGTGTGGTAGGTGTGGTGGTGTATGGTGTTTTGTGCGTGGATATTGTGTGTGTGATGTTGTGATTTGCCTCTGTGTGATGGTCTACTCTATGCTGTGCTGTCTCTCTTTGTCCTTCAGTCGCAATTGTGGTCGTAAGGGTTTGTGGGTGATGTGGGTGTGTGTTTTATATTTAATTGGGTGTGTGGGAGTGGTGTGTGTATGTGTCTCAGGTGTGTGTATTTTGAATTGTCCAATGTGGTAGTGTTTTGTAAAGGTGTGTGTATTTTGACCGCGGCGGTGTGTACCGCCAATGGAATACCACGGTTGAAAGACCGCTGCGGGGATTTGTGGGTCGGGATGGCATGGGCGTATTTCTGTTGGTGTGACGGTGGAGGTTTGGTCAACGCCAGTTTTTCGCTGGCCGTTGCTGTGGCGGACTTTTGTTGATGTCGGGTTTTTGGCGGTTTGCCAGTTGCGGGTCAGAATGACTGTGGCGGTTTACCGCGACCGGGGCGGTGTTATGGAGGTCTTCTGACCGGCGGTAAGCGCCTTTTACCGCCGAGGTCAGAATGACCCCCTGAGTGTTTTCTTTCATGTGTGTAATTACTAAGTGTGACCACAGTGGTATTGCATGAGAATTGCAAGTCTCCCTGATAAGCCTTGGCTGCTCATCCACAGCTGCCTCTAGAGAGCCTGGCTTCTAGACACTAACTACACTATACTAATAAAGGATACCTGACCTGGTATGAGGTGCAAGTACCATAGGTACCCACCACACACCAGGCCAGCCTCTTACACTCATGACACCAGACTGCTGCAGTCCATGAAGCAGCGAGTAGGTGCTTCTGATGGTAGCAGACCTGCCCACCATGGCCTCCATCCCAACCCATGCCTGCTGTGCCAGCTCCTGCTAGACTCCTACCGCTGTAGTTTGGAAAATCTGTGTGGGTCATTGGAGTCCAGGGCTCTGTGTCAGATGGCAAATGGTGTGTGTTCTCTGTTGGGTGGGTCTTCTTGAGACCCCACAATGCTGTGTGCCATCCCTGTGACTGGAGATGGTGTCTGGATGACATCCAAGATTTGCTGGAGACTGTGAGGATTGATGTTGTCCAGCTGGTCGCCGCCAGAGAAGTCCAATACTGGCAGCTGGCCTTGAGGTATGGCATCATCCTCTGCAATGAGATAGAGATGTCAATGTTGATCTGTACTTTGACATCTCTATCTCATACTGTACTAGCTATTCACATGAGTCATCAGGTCGTTAATCATGGTGCCTTATTTACATGGCACAGAGCCATGCACCAAGACCCTCACTTATGAGGCTCTTGGGGCACCTTGTGCCACTAGGGTGTCATTTCTTGGAATGCTCCATTGGCACATTATGCCGGCTCACATTTACAAGTCCAGTCAAAGCCATTTTGCATGGCTTTTCATGGGCTTCTGCATATGGACTCCTTTCATGCATTACACAGCGTGACAGTTGTGTGCCAGGGGTCTAGCTTGGGGTGTTCCCACGTAACACAGATGGAAGCATACAGAATCTGTTGCATTGCCAGATCTTCAATTTTGGGTATGTGTCATATTTCTCTTCCAGCCGACATGTGTTATAAGAATGATGGAAGGGATAGAACAGTCCACATCCCTCTTCCATGTCCCCTCTTGCTATTTGTACTGTATCCTGCACCAGTAATAGTAAGATGAAACACATCTTGTATTTGTGTCTGTGCAAGGTGTTCCTCCCTGCACAACAACACTCACCTCTGCAACCCAGGCCTCCTTGCAGAATGGGTGCAAGTGTGCCTGTGTGCAGGGCTAAGAGTTGTTGTACATGAAGGGACACCTTCCCCTACCAACACAAGAGGTGGTTGCATCTTACTAGGGGTTGTATAGGATACAGCACAAATAGCAAGAGGGGACCTGGAGGAGGGATGTGGACTGTTCTCCCCCTTCCAGCCAACTTGCTTTGAGGACAGCCTCCCAAGTCCAGCTGCTGAGGATGCATGTTAGAATATGGGGCTAAAATATTCCTTGATGAGAAAAGAAAAGAATACAGATACACTTTAGATATCTTACATTGTGACTAAGGAGAACTGTGATATGTGACACAAAGTGAGTCAATGCTAGTACATGTTGTTAGACCTGATATCCATGGTGTGGTATTCTCCAAAACAATTTGCCTTCACCCCTCCTGCTTGCTGAATTCATGTGGCTTTTGGATTCTGTGAGCTTCACCATTGCTAACCAATGCTAAAGGGCTTGTACTCCCTCCCTTAAACATGAGAAAATTGTCCTACACTGATTGGCACATTAAATTTGCTCATAAGTCTATAATACATGAGTATATGATACTACATGTACCTTGGGCCTATAAATTAAGTGCTGCTAATGGACCTGAGGCATCCATTGGGCCACCCACCAAAGTAGCACTTCAATCACTTTACATCTCAGGCCTGCCATTGCAACCTATACAGCAGTTTTAAACTGCCATTTCAGCCTGGCAAAATATACTTTTTGCCAGGCCTAAGCCGTCTTCTTTAATACATATGTCACGCCTAAGGTAGGCCCCAAGCTTCATAAGGCACGGTGTATTGAATTAAAAAAGTAGTATATGTGTATTTAAGATGTACATGCCTTGGCAGTGCAGAACTCCTAAAGTCGCTTTTCACTGTTGTAAGGCCTATCTTTCCCATAGAGTAACACCTGGTTACATTATTACCTTTAATAAATGCTAACTTTGGATTGGGACACGATAGAGTTATGCTGTTTGGACTCAAATAAATTATAGTTTACAATCCTTTTAATGGTAAAGTCAGATGTTAAGTCAACATTTTGGAAATGCCACTTTTAGAAACCATAGCAAAGAACTCTTAAACATTGCCAGTGAGTTTTTCAGTCCATCAGCCACCGAATCATCAGCACCCCTTCTCAGAAACTGCGACACCCTGACGGGCTTCTTACACAACAAGATCTCGACCATCTACAAAAACTTCAAACCCCAACCCACTGTGACTGACACCCTCAGAATCCTCGCTCCCAAAGACCCAAACCCTGATGCTATCTCTGACCACTTGCTTACTGCCTGGGACCAGCTCACCACACAAGACATCACAACCGTCATGAGCTCCGTCCACTCAGGAACAGTCATGTACTCCTGTCCTCATCACATTTTCAACCTCGGAAGCAACATGCTCAGCAGCAAACTCACTGACATATTCAACTCATCCATAACCACTCCCATATTCCCGGAAGTATGTAAACACGCAGTAGTCAAACGCTTCTCAAGAAACCTTCTGCTGACGGTAGCAAAATCAAAAACTACCATACCATCTCTTTGTTCCCTTTCCCCCCAAAAAGGCTAACAACTGCCAACTCACAGAACACGCAGGGATCAACAATCTTTTGGAACCCTCCTAATCCAGTCACAGCACTGGAACAGCCTTGATTGTTGACAGTGATGACATCAGAACTCTCCTAGACTGGGGTGAAACAGTGGTCCCGGTCCTCCTTGACCTCTCAGCAGCATTCAACACCATATCCCACCACACCCTTATCAAGAGGATAAATCACATCAGAATCCAAGTAGAGACCCTCAAATGGATCACGTCCTTTCTCGCAAGAAGAAGCTAGAGAATCAACCTACCACCTTTCATCTCAGAACCCATCATCTGCAGTATCCCGCAAGACTCGTCCGTCAGCCCAACACTGTTCACTATCTAAATGACCCCCTTGCCCAACATCGTCAGAAACCACAGAATGAACATGACATCCTCTGCAGAAGACACCCAGCTCATCCACTCACAATCCGAAGACCCCTCCACTACAAAAGTAGGGGTGGGAGCAACTCACAGAATTTTATTTCACAGAATTCTGTGGAATTACTTAAAACTTCACGAGATTCCATGGAGTTACGCAAGCAGTGGAATTTCTGTCTGACAACACCAGTCCAGTGAAATCACGGACAGCATGAACAGAAATAATTTTTGATTTAATGTGGTACAAGCTCTGGGCCCTGGATGCCACATTCTCGATTATAGGGAAAAGTCTAACGTCTCACAGCTGTTTGAAAGAAGAGCCTCAAAAATTAAAATGTTGTGCAAAGAGCTACAGAAGAAACGATTAATTGTATGGTGAAGCAATGGGGCAGAACATTTCTGGGAAACCTGCATAGGCTATTGCCTCAGCAAGCACTTAGTTACTAACAAATCAATCTTGCAGCCGCCCAACCCAGAGCAGTTATGGGAGCTTGGGGGTCAACTCACCTTGTTGTTTGGTGTCTCCTCTTCCTTGAGTTCGCCTGAGCCGTCTCTGACACCTCCTCTTCTGACTCCGCGTTCTGTGTCTTACACTTGACATGCTCCAGAGTCTGTGTATCCAGCAGCGTGATGCAGATGCCAGTTACCCAGCACTACTTCAGTGAATGGGAAGAAGGGGCTGCCTGCGTACCAGCTGTCTGTAGTCACATTGGTACTGCCAGGATGGTGCTTGGTGCAAAAGTTTGCCTTAGTTGCCTTAGTTGCCTCAGTTACCAGAGTGCACATCCACCATAACTTATTTCGTAGAGCGACCAGTATTCGGTCACGAAGACAAGCTGAGGTTGCCTGAAGGATGGATGAAAGAAGCAGCCATACTCAAGTGTTATTTCTACACTTAGAGATGTCCATCAAACAGCAAGTCCATGATTTGCTTTTAAAACATCTAAAACAAAACCTAACATTGTTTGTTTTGTTAAAACAGTTAATTATTTTTTATGCAGATTAAAAAAGTGCTGACAAATTAATAAAGCATTTTGCTTCATTTTAAATTATAATTTTGGACAAGGTGCATGTCTTCAGCATGTCATATATGCATGTAGAGGGTTCCTTCTAGAAGCTGTCAGTCAATATTTCATCACCCAAGAAGCAAAGACTCTACGGGAGAGGTGCACTGCAAGCACACACCATCTTGTTCTCTCTGTCATCCTTGATATTAGGAAAAACATAATTAAGCAGCAAGATCACATACTAAGAAGAGGTTTTATTCAAAGCCACGGGCTGCGAGGATCAAAGCTACATTTGCGGTAAACTAAGCGGTACTTGATGTCCATGCCTTTGCATTCTTTTAATTATTATTAGTTCAAAGAATTAGGAATTGTAAACAGTGTGTGCATGCACACTACTTTATAACCTACAGATCTCCATCTGGGGGCATGAGTAATGGGTGTTTTAATGAACACCACAGGAGCTTTCAGTGAATAAATGCACAGTGAAAGGCGGGGAGATAGTTTGTTTTGCAAGAACAATAAGAGGGAGATATAATGCACCTGTTTAGTTCTAGAACATACTGTATGTCATCCTCTTGAAGTGTAAAGATCTGAATTTGTGTGGGTGCACTGGTTTTCCATTGTCTGGGTTCTTAGTAACTCATTGAAACATCACCATGTCAATCAAACCACTTTAAAGGATGTGAGTACGTGCTTCGAACATCGCTAACACCATATTATTAATAGTGGTGACAGGCAAACTCTGCCATGTGGACGTAGGCATAGTTTTTGCCCAATCCTGTGCTCCAAACCAAGCGTGGAGTGGCAAATCTTTGCCAAGTCTGCCAGAAGGGTGTAGTTTGCCCCTACCCCTACACGAAAGACAACTTCCGAAAGTGCATAACAGGCATCACTGACTGAATGAAAAACAACTGCCTAAAACTCAACATATATAAAACAGAAGTGCTAAACTTTGTGAACAATACCTACCTTCCTAATACCTACCTTCCTGTGGAAGGACTCCTAGCAGCGTACCAAACTAAAACCAATACCCACTCTGACACACCTCACTCACAACCTTGACATCATCCTGGATAGTAAGCTTTCCATGAAAACCAGGTGAACACAGTTTAATCCACCTGCTATCTCACTATTCACATGTGCTGTAAGGTCTTCAATGGGTCCTTGTCAACATCAGATGAACCGTCACTCAAGCCCTAGTCACCAGCCGGCTTACTACGGCAATACACCCCAATGTCACAATCACCAGAGACTACAGACAATATAGAATTCAGTGGCCAGACTCATCCTTGACCTCCCCAAACAGACCCTCATCACCCCCATCTCAAGATGTTCCACTGGCTTTCCATTCAGAAGAGATTTCAATTTAAGATGCTGTTCCACACCTACATGGCCCTTCACAATCAGGGACCAGCATACATCAACCACACCTAAACTTACACCAGCACTCTAAACATATGTGTTGCACTTCCCTCTACCTCTCAAACACCCCCCACATTCACCAAAGCAACAGTGGAGGATACTTCTTCCTCTACCTTTCGCTAAAATCCTAGAACAACCTCCCGCTTCATCTATTGACCTCATACTCTCTTCTGGAATTCAGGAAAGGACCTGGCTGGTCAACTGAACCCTTTAGCAGCTATGTTCGAAGCACCTGGATACCCTCGTGGGTAAATAGCTTTGCTCTATAAATCCTGTTTCATTTGATTGATTTGATGATTCTCATCCCAACCATTTGTGCCTTCTTCCAGTGTCCTGGGTCACATGAGTGTGAATGGTTTTGCTGTTGGGTTTTGGGTATTGCTCCCAGATAGATGTGTGCTGGATGGGTCACCCTGCCAGAATGGCTGGGGATGGAGCTGCATTGTGTCCGAAGAGTCCAAAGGCTGTGATGCGGAGGGTTTGGCATCGTTGTCTAGGCTGTCATCGACAGGGACCCTATGTCAAAGAAAGCACTGCTATATTGGTTCCAAAGTAGGCCTGGGTGGAGTTGGAGGAGTTCCCCTATATGGAACACCGCAAAGTGACCAAAAAACTCTGCCATGCTACACAGAGTTCCGCGAAGCGGCGGAGTGTGTAAAGTATTTATACACCACACAAACAGTAATAAAGTGAAAACACAACATAAGAAGAATCCCAAACCGTGTCAGTGTGAACGGCATGACCTGACATGTTGGGTCTTTGATAATCTAGGTGCTGGATTTCACTAAAACCTTTAAAAAATCTAAACTTCTATTTTACTGAATTAATTCATTTTGGAGCCACTTTATTTGTTAAAATGTACCCTACTTTTCTAAATTGGTTTGGGATTCTTCTTGTGTTGTGTTTTCACTTTATTACTGTTTGTGTGGTGTATAAATACTTTACACATCCCCTTTAAGTTAGGCCTGACTGCTTTTGTGCCAAGTTATCCAGGGGTTATGCACAGGTTAATTTGGTGACTTTTGTGGTTCACCTTGAAAAGGACTGCAGTTGTTGCCCGAGTGGGGCTTCTACCCACTCCAACCAATAACAACATTTTTTACACATGTGAAATAGAGATATGACATATTCCTGTCACAGAGAAAAATCGCTAACTTGACAGATGATAGACCGAAATGGGAAAGAGTAAAAAATTTTTACAAATTAATATAAGTAGTTGTGTATAATTTATGATTTCACACTTACCTGGCCAACCTATAGTAGAGGGCCAAATTGCTAATTTCAGGTTGTCCCATGTTGTCATCTAATACAAGGGGCCATTGTATCACTGAACCTGTTAAAAGATCCACATAGTGAATATATTGAAATAAAGCAGCAGACATTTTATGAGAATGTCAACACTAGATTTATTTAGTTTTTAAACAAAACAAAGCATTTTCTCCCATGGCATGGGGATTAATTTATGTTTTTTTCTGTCCCTTGCCACCAAGTTTTTACCTTATGGTGATGTACAGTGAGGCCTGGCCATTTGTCCACCCACTCTAAATAGTGTGGGCGGACAAATGGTCAGTCCTCTGTTGGGCAGTCAAAGGGGTATGTCAGCAGCAGAGGCAGAGTAGTCTCTGTCAGCAAAATAATGAGGCCCTGATTTAGGAAAAGTGGAACTGCACCTGGTGCAGCACCACTTTTCTTGCACCCCTTAGCGACCCCTAATGCCACCATGTTTTCGCCATATCTAAGATACAGCGAACCATGGCAGTTGCTAGGGGAACTAGCATACAAGTTTATGATGCTAGTTCAGAGCTTTGCAGGATTAATTTTGACGCTAATCCTGAAAAGCCCATTGAGGCCCATTGACAACCATGCCATGTCTTCTTTTAACACTTGATCTGAACAGGCGTTAAAAGTGCTGCAATAAATGTCAGAAATTTTTCTGCCCCCCTAAAGGGGTAATGCCCCCTTTGCATACATTATAGTTGGTGCAAGCATAATGTAGTGCATTCTGCCACTTTGCAAATTTGACGCAGTGATCTTGGCCCCATTGGGCCACATAATCATTAAAAGAAATTACACTAATGTGGTGCACGGAGGCACTAGGGGCTCTTACATCAGCCTCTGAATGTTTGCCCAGCTCTAAATAAGACAAGTGGGCCTTCAGTTTGACAGAGAGTGTACTCCATCACTGTTGCGATTTACTACTTTCTCAGTAAAACTATGAAATGGGCCTCAAATCTACACCACTCTCTTATTGTGAATTTTGCCTAACTTTGAAGGTATTTACAGCAGCATTTGTTAGAATCAAATATGGGCAGTACCACCGCCAACAGACAGGCAGAGGACAATGTACCGCCCACAGTATCACAACCTACCAATCCCCCACCTTTTCCGGGGCGGATTCACCGCAAACAAAAACATGGCGGAAACAGGACTTCGAAGGGAAAACGCTCTCCTCTACACACCCCACGAGGAACCAGGATGCCATGGAACCAGAGCTTCACATTTTCCCTGCCCTCATCTTCTTGCTCCTCTACCAGGAGCACGAACGCCAGCGGTGAAGACCACAGTGAGTACTGCACCTACGACACAAGGGAGGGGGAGGGAAAAACCAGGGACACATACATGCAACACGCAACTCCCCCACCACCACCCTCACCCACTACAACACACACTCTAATACAGCATGACACGTTACAGTTACACCCCCCCTCCAAACCCCTCGGAAGAATGCAAAGACAAAAGGAAATGAGTGTTACCATTGTAATATATTAAAATCCAGTACGAAAAAAATATATATACACCATAAACAACTTTATATACCCCAAGAATAGTAGTCCAGGTTGTGCTCCATTGAAGTCCGTGGAACACTGGGCCCACACTGCATGGGCGAGGCCCACACTCAATACCCGAACATGACGGAGAGAACACTGCAGGGGCATCAGATACCAATAAAACAGGCACCTCAGGGGGAAGGGAAAGGGGGGCACCTCAGCCGGTTGAGTGTACGATGCCAAATTCACGAGGGGGCCCCATGCCCACTCTTCAATCCTGGGGAGTGCAAAGCCACAGTCTCACAAGTCTCTACAGTGGGTGGGTTGGCCACTGTTCAATCCTGGGGAGTGCAAAGCCACAGTCTCTCAAGTCGACAACAGTGGGTGGTTTGCACACTGTTCAATCCTGGGGAGTGCAAAGCCACAGTCTCTCAAGTTTCTACAGTGGGTGGTTTGCCCACTGTTCAATCCTGGGGAGTGCAAAGCCACAGTCTCTCAAGTCTCTAAGGTGGGTGGTTTGCCCACTTTTCAATCCTGGGGAGTGCAAAGCCACAGTCTCTCAAGTCTTTACAGTGGTTGGTTTGCCCACTGTTCAATCCTGGGGAGTGGAAAGCCACAGTCTCACAAGTGGATAACAGTCTCCACTGGTTCTGGAGGGGGCTTTGTACCCAGAGTGCTTCATCCTGCCAAGGACTGAGGTAGTGGATGTCTTACTCCACTGGTTCTGGAGGGGGCTTTGTGCCCAGAGTGCTTCATCCTACCAAGGACTGTGTGAGTGGATGTATCTCTCCACTGGTTCTGGAGGGGGCTTTCTGCCCAGAGTGCTTCATCCTGCCAAGGACTGAGGTAGTGGATGCCTTACTCTACTGGTTCTGGAAGGGGATTTGTGCCCAGAGTGCTTCATCCTGCCAAGGACTTCTCCACTGGTTCTGGAGGGGGTTTTGTGCCCAGAGTGCTTCATCCTGCCAAGGACTGGCATAGTGGATGCCTTACTTCACTGGTTCTGGAGGGGGCTTTGTGCCCAGAGTGCTTCATCCTGCCAAGGACTGTGTGAGTGGAGGTACCTCTCCACTGGTTCTGGAGGGGGCTTTGTGCCCAGAGTGCTTCATCCTGCCAAGGACTGAGGTAGTGGATTCCTTACTCCACTGGTTCTGGAGGGGGCTTTGTGCTCAGAGTGCTTCATCCTGCTAAGGACTGTGTGAGTGGATGTATCTCTCCACTAGTTCTGGAGGGGGCATTGTGCCCAGAGTGCTTCATCCTGCCAAGGACTGAGGTAGTGGATGCCTTACTCCACTGGTTCTGGAGGGGGCTTTGTGCCCAGAGTGCTTCATCCTGCCAAAGACTGAGGTAGTGGATTCCTTACTCCACTGGTTCTGGAGGGGGATTTGTGCCCAGAGTGCTTCATCCTGCCAAGGACTGTGTGAGTGGATGTATCTCTCCACTGGTTCTGGAGGGGGCATTGTGCCCAGAGTGCTTCATCCTGCCAAGGACTGAGGTAGTGGATGCCTTTCTCGACTGGTTCTGGTGGGGGCTTTGTGCCCAGAGTGCTTCATCCTGCTCGTGGCAGACTCAGTAGCGTCAGTGCCCTGGGTGCTCATGGGCCAGCGGTGCTTGTGGTGGCGGTGTCCTGTTCAGCGGTGCTTGTGGCAGAGGTGTCCGGTTCAGCGGTGCTTGTGGCGGCGGTGTTCTTGGCAGCAGTGCCTGTGGCGGAGGTGTCCTGTTCAGCGGTGCTTGTGGCAGAGGTGTCCTGCTCAGCAGTGATTCTGGCGGCAGTGTCCTTGGCAGCGGTGCCTGTGGCGGAGGTGTCCTGTTCAGCCGTGCTTGTGGCGGCAGTGTCCTTTTCAGGGGTGCTTGTTGCGGCGTGGTCCTTGGCAGCGACTCTGCTGCTGGCAGTCCTGTCTGGCTCCGCGGGGCTGGTGCTGGCGGTCCTGTCGGGCCCAGCGGGGCTGGTGCTGGCGGTGCTGTGTGGCCCAGCCGGGCTGGTGCTGGCGGTTCTGTCTGGCCCAGCGGGGCTGGTGCTGGCAGTCCTGTCTGGGCCAGCGGGGCTGGTGCTGGCGGTCCTGTCTGGGCCAGCGGGGCTGGTGCTGGCAGTCCTGTCTGGCCCAGCGGGGCTGGTGCTGGCGGTCCTGTCTGGGCCAGCGGGGCTGGTGCTGGCAGTCCTGTGTGGCCCAGCGGGCTGGTGCTAGCAGTCCTATCTGGGCCAGCAGGGCTGGTGCTGGCGGTCCTGTCGGGCCCAGCGGGGCTGGTGCTGGCGGTCCTGTCGGGCCCAGCGGGGCTGGTGCTGGCGGTCCTGTCTGGGCCAGCAGGGCTGATGGCGGTGGCCTCCTGGGCAGCGGGGATGATAGCGGTGGCCTCCTGGGAAGCGGAGATGATGGCAGTCTTCTCCGCCGTGCTGCTCTTCCCAGACTTGCCGGGTTTCTTGTGCCCCTTCCCCACCTTGGAAGGTGTCGCAGCTGACTCCACAATCCCACCTGTACCCCTGGGAGCGGCTTTGGTGGCTGGAGTCTTCCCCCTCTCCCGCAGGGCACTGGCCAACTTTTGATGCTTGACAGGTGGGGGACTGTCCGTGCTGTGGCTCCTTGCCTCACTGGCTGCCATGCTGCCTGGTGCACTCCAGAATCCGGTGACTACTGGCACCACTGGTCCTTGAGGTGCTAGGTTGGGACCTGGAGAGTCGGGCCCTAGGAGACTGACGGGGTGGGGGAGGTGAGGGAAAGAGGTCAAGGGTGGACAGGAAAAGTTTCTTGGGAACACAGGGACGGGTAGCTGGAGGGGGTTTTGGAGTGGAGGAAGAGGTTGTGGTTGTAGGAGGTATACGTTTGGTGACTTTGGGTGAAGGTGCATGCGCTGGAGGCTGTCGTGAGGTGGATGGCTGTTGGGTGGGTGTGTGCCTGCATTTGTGTACCTTGGGAGGTAGAGTCACAGACACACTGGTAGAGGACACAGGGGACGTGTGAATGGTAGTGGGGGTGGTGACTGCACTTGAGTGGGGTGTGGTGGTGTTTGTGCTGGTGATGGAAGTAGTGGCTGTGGATGTAGTGCATGCCGGTGTGAGTGAAGACAAGACTGGGATGGAGGAGGGAGACGAGGAGGAGGGGACACAGTGGAGGCAGTGGATGTTGGTGTGTCTGTATGTGTGTGATGCTTGAGTGAGTGCCTGTGGGATGTGTGGTGCTATGTTTGCCTGAGCTTCCTTTGTGTGTTGAGGTGTGTGCATGCTGGTCTGATGGTGTGCTTGGGGTAGGCTACGGTACAGGGGTGTGGGTCTGGGTGGAGGAAGTTGGAGGGGGGAGGCTAGAGACAGGGACAATAGCTGCCATAAGTGCTGAGGCCAGAGTCTGAAAAGCTCGCTGAAGGGCTGCCTGACTAGAATGAATGCCCTCCAGGAATGCATTGGTTTGTTGCAACTGCCTCCCTACACCCTGGATGGCATTCAAAATGGTAGACTTGCCAACAGTGAGGGACCTGTGGAGGTCAATGGCCTCCTCAATGAGGGCAGCAGGGGTGACAGGGACAGGGCCTGAGGTGCCTGGGGCGAAGGTGATACCCACCCTCCTGGGTGAGCGGGCAAGGGGCAAAGGCTGAGGAGCTGCTGGGAGGGCGGTGCTGGTAGGGGGGATTGCGACTGTACCTGTAGATGCGGGGGCGCAGATGTGGCCGCCACCACAAGGGAGCTTCCATCAGAGGACGAGTCTGTATCACTGGTGTCAGGTCCTGTCCCCGCCATGGAGCTCCCCTCGCCCTCCGTCCCACTGGCGAATTCAAACTCCGTAGTGTCGCCCTCCAGGGCCATGTGGGATGCAGCTCACTCGTGCTCCGGTGCCACTGCTCCTCCGCCTGATGATGCTAATGCACACAAGAACAGGGAGACCACAAAAAGGGGGACGACAACAGAAGAAAAACATGTTGAGTGCATGCATTACCGCTACCGTTGGCAGACACGACAGACACAGAAGCCCCCTGCACTAAGCCGCGCACTTGGGGTCCACTGTTCAATCCCTCGGACATGGCCTACAAGGCTATGGCCGACATCTGCACACATGGATGTCACAGGAGCCTGACTAGGTATAGTTGGCACTGTACACAGGTGGGAAACCCACAGCCCACCTTCCCCACCCCGACACCTCCACTGCACGCTGAATCAGCTGAAAGAGAGTGTACTCACCCCCTTGTGGCTGCTGTGATGCCCTCAAGCACCCATCCAACTCCGGGTATGCCACCACCAGGATCCTGAACATCAGGGGGGTCATGGTGCGACGGGCACCCCTCCCACATTGGGAGGCCATCCCCAGCTGGGACTACGCCTTCTTCTTGCTCCAGCGGCGAATGTCCTCCCATCCTTACGGCAGTTGGTGCTCCGTCTGTGATAGACCCCCAGAGTCCGAACATCCTTGGCGATGGCACGCCAAATGTCCTTCTTCTGGTGGGCGCTGACCTACATGAATTGTACAGGGGAAAAAGAAAAGTTATTACCAACTGCACTGTCACAGTCATTGGCCCCCATCCCTATCTTGCCATGTGGCACATGCACTCACCATCGTTTCATGCATGCCTCATTCTCCCCCCCCCATCTTTCATCCACCCCACTCCACACAGGCATAGCCCATACAGCATGCTCCCAGTGTACTTACCTGTTTGTCTGGAGGACCGTAGAGTAGCATGTATTGGGGGAGGACCCCATCCACGAGTTTCTCCAACTTCTCCGTGGTGAAGGCAGGGGCCCTTTCCCCAGACGCACAAGCCATTGTCTCTTCCAGACTGAGGTCACAGCAGCACTTGCATTGTAGGTCATCTCCTGTCAAAGATCAGGTATCGAGTGATTGAACAGAGAGAAAATGGCGGTCACGTCCGTGGGGGTGCGTACCGTCACCGCCGGCGTACATCGTCATTGGCTCCTGGGACCCATAGGGTCCAATGTTAACCAATGCAGAAATGCGCCGTGGTCTTCCACCGCCTACTGCGACGGTGTACAACGCCAGCGCAGTTACCTTACATCCCATTGTCCCACTTTACAGGTCAGGCAGCCGCCATTTCAGGGGCCCACATGGCTTGATTTTTAACTGCGTCACACATGTCTTGGCCTTGCTTCAACACTCATACATGCAAATTTCGGATTATGAATCATGTCTGTGTAAGCTGTGGGTACATACCTCTGAGTTGGTTGACTCTGTGCTCACTGTTGTCCTTCATAGGCACCGTCCGCTGGGACATGTGAGGAGATGGCGGCATCCTGCGGTGTACAGACTGCTGGTGGACCTGTCGACAATGAAGGAAAGACATGTGATCATCACCTACAGGCTTGATCATGCCACAATCCTGGAACTGTGTGCCCAGTTGGAGCCAGACCTGATGTCAGCTATCCGCCATCCCACAGGAATCCCCCCTCTAGTGCAGGTGCTGTCAGTACTCCATTTCCTTGCAAGTGGGGCATTTCGAACAACAGTGGCCATATCATCAGGGATGTCCCAGCCTATGTTTTCCAACATGTTGTCCATAGTGTTGTCTGCCCTGCTGAAACACATGCGGAGCTACATCGTTTTCCCTCAGGTGGAGGATTTGCCTACAGTGAAAGGTGATTTCTATGCACCGGGACATATCCCCGACATCATAGGTGCCATTGATGGGACACATGTGGCTTTGGTATCCCCCGCAGGAAGTGAACAGGTGTACAGAAACCGGAAGAGTTATCATTCGATGAATGGGCAGATGGTGTGTTTGGCAGACCAGTACATCTCCCATGTGAATGGCAAATTCCCTGTCTCAGTGCATGACGCTTACATCCTGCGGAATAGCAGCATCCCTTATGTGATGGGTCAACTCCACAGGCACCGTGTGTGGCTATTAGGTGAGCACCTGGAAGCAAGTCAGTGGGAATGGTTGACTGGGGATATCCCTACAGGTTAGTGTGTGTCTAACAGTTGTCCCTCGCCATTTGCAGGTGACTCTGGTTACCCCAACCTGTCATGGCCACTGACCCCTGTGAGGAATCCCAGGACAAGGGCAGAGGAACGCTACAATGAGGCCCATGGGCGAACTAGGAGGATTATAGAGCGGACCTTCGTCCTCCTGAAGGCCAGGTTCAGGTGTCACCATATGACAGGTGGATCCCTATTCTACTCACCAAAGAAGGTGTGCCAGATCATTGTGGCCTGCTGTATGCTTCACAACTTAGCTTTTCGAAGGCAGGTGCCTTTTCTGCAGGAGGATGGTCCAGATGGAGGTGTTGTGGCAGCTGTGGAGCCTGTGGACATTGAAGACTAGGAAGCAGAAGAAGAGGACATCGACAACAGGAACTCAGTGATCCTGCAAAACTTCCAGTGAGACACAGGTAAGAATACAAACCTGCCCACTACATGTACTTTAACACTACTACCTCCCTTCTGTCTGTCGTTTTCACCCAGTGTATGGTCACTGAGTTGTCACTTTCCCTTACGATTTCACAGATGTGGGTCCCACTGTGTGACATCTGCTTTGTTTCCTCATGGACTAGAGCTGCATGACATAGATATGTTGACATTACAATTGAAAGAGCATTTTGTCACTGTAATTGCTAATACACTATTTCGAAATCACAGACAGACTCCAGATTGTTTTGTGCTGTAAGGGTGTTTATTTAAGTGCTCAATATTAAAGGGTGCTGTAAAATGGTGAGGGGTGATGTTGGAGGAATGTCCATGGCAGAGTTGAGTCTATTAGTCTCACAGGTGCATTGCCCAAAGGGGCATAGGAAGTGGAGCTGGGGCAGTTTGAGGATGGACAGGGTGACAAGGTGGACAAAAGGATGACATTCAGGGCGGTCTCATTTCTTGGCGGGGGTCTTGGCATTGTTCTCTGTCTTTGTCCTGGATCTCAGGGACCACTTGCGGGGTGGTTCTCCATCTGCAGGGGGTGGGGTGCTGGTGTGGTTGTCCTGTGGCAGTGCCTCCTGTCCACTAGCGCCGGCGGAGGTGGTGGCAAGTTCATCGTCCAGGCTAGTGTCAGTAGCCTCTTGTTGGGCCACAGTGTCCCTCCTGGTGTTGAGGACTTCCTTCAGCACCCCTACGTTGGTGCCCAGGGTGGAATTGATGGATCTGAGTTCCTCCCCGAAGCTCAAATACTGTTCCTCCTGCAGCCGCTGGGTCTCCTGAAACTTGGCCAGTACCGTTGCCATCGTCTCCTGGGAATGATGGTACGCTCCCATGATGTTGGAGAGGGCCCCGTGGAGAGTGGGTTCCCTGGGCCAGTCTTCCCCCTGTCGCACAGCAGCCCTCCTAGTTCCCCTATGTTCCTGGGCCTCTGTCCCCTGGACTTTGTGCTCACTGCCACTGCCCCCAGGTCCCTATTGTTTTTGGGGTGGTGGGTTAGCCTGGGTTCCCTGTAGTGGTGGACACACTGCTGCTTGATGTGTCCTGGGGACAGAGGTATGGGCATGCTGGGAGGGTGCTGTGCTGGTGTTTTCAGAGGGGGGAAGCTATGTGGTGGCCTGTGCCAGTGTGAGGGGAACCGACTGTCCCGAGGTCCCAGATGGGCCAGGCTTGTCATCCAGATCCAGTTGGAGAGAGCAGCTGTCATCACTGTGGGCCTCTTCTGTTGGTGGTGTGTACATGTGTGGACCCTCCTGTCCGGTGACGTTGGTTTGGGGTCCTGCAGGGGTATAAAAGGATGATTATTGCATCTGTGTGTGCCATGGTGTGCAATGGGTGGGTGACCGTGTACCTCAGTGCTTACATTCCTGTGTGGGACCTTGTGTGATGGTGGTTTAGGGGGGTGTATGGGTATGTGCAGTGGCCATGCTTTGGTGATGGGTGTCCATGCTTTGTTGTTGCATGCAGGGCTTGGTGTTGGTATGTGTGGTTTGTGAAATTGGGACATTTGTGAGGAGTTGGAGTGATGGGGTGAGGGCGAGGGTATGTGATGGCATGCAGGTAGGGTGGGATATAGTAGTAAAGCATTGCCTTACCGATTCCATTCCTCCATCTACTCCTGTGAGGCCCTCAGGATGCAGAATCGCCAAGACTTGCTCCTCCCATGTTGTTAGTTGTGGGAGGGGGCGGTGGGGGTCCGCCGCCAGTCCGCTGAACCGCAAGGTGGTGTCTTGATACCACGGAACGCACCTTCCCCCGTATGTCATTCCACCTCTTCCTGATGTCATCTCTATTTCTTGGGTGCTGTCCCACTGCGTTGACCCTGTCCACTATTCTTCGCCATAGCTCCATCTTCCTAGCTATGGAGGTGTGATGCACCTGTGATCCAAATAGCTGTTGCTCTACCCGGACAATTTCCTCCACCATGACCCTGAGCTCCTCCTTAGAGAACCTGGGGTGTCTTTGCCGTGCCATGGGGTGGTGTGGGTGATGTGTGGGGTGATGTGTGTTGTGATGTGTATGGTGATATTTAGTGGTGTGTTGTGTGAGGTGTGTGGAAGTTATGTGGGTGATGGGGTTGTATGCCTGTGGATGCTTGGTAGTAGTTTGTAGTGTCTCTCTCTGGCCTTCTTTCGGTATTTTGGTCGTAGGGGTTTGTGGGTGATGTGGGTGTGTGTTTTATATTGTAATGGGTGTGTGGGAGTGGTGTGTGTATGTGTATCAGGTGTGTGTATTTTGATTTGTCCAATGTGGCTGTGTGTTGTAAGAGTGTGTATATTTTGAGCGCGGCAGTGTGTACCGTCAATGGAATACCGCGGTTGAAAGACCGCCGCGTGGATTCGTGGGTCTTGATAGTGTGGGCGTATTTCTGTTGGCGTGATAGTGGAGGTTTTTTTTCCGCCAGTTTATCACTGACCTTTGGTGTGGCGGACTTGTGTGGGTGTCTCAATTTTGGTGGATTCCGAGCAGTGGGTCATAATGACTGTGGCGGAATTCTGCTGCTGCAGCGGTGTGTTGGTGGTTTTCTGCACGGCGGTAAGTGGCTTTTACCGCCAATGTTGTAATGAGGGCCAGTATTTCTATAATTAACGTGCTTTCTTTTACGTAAATGTCAAACAGTATTCATAGTTATTCAGTCTACTCAATATTTTACATCCAACAGAAAGAACGGTCTTGCTACTGTGCCATTCAAATGTCACTTATATCAGTTATCTGCCATCTCAGGAAAAACCAACTAGGTTTTTGTTAAAGATAAAACATTAGTAGTTTTTTTCAATAATCCTCACCCGCCAGCTTAGTTGGTGGCATGCTTCATTATCAGGTTCCCACCTAAGTTGCTGAATGCAGTGTGATGCAATGCATGATTACAGAGGAGCTGGTTTCTTTAATTTGTGATGTGGTGAATTTGTAAGTGAAATTTAAAACTACCTCCAGGATATCTGCCCTTGAGGGATATATTTTAATGATGGGGTAACGGGCCAACAGAGCACTTAATAGTGAATGCACACTCTCTAAGGCATGCACTTACGGGGTGTTTTTTTTATAACTTACGATTTTCATCCAACTTTTTTTTAGTCTTAGGGGCATATTTATACTCTGTTTGTGCCGAATGTGCATCAAAAATTTTTACGCACATTCGGCACAAACCGTGCAACATATTTAAACTTTTACGCCGGAGCCCGCGAACGCCAAAATTCTGCTGTGTGAGTCATTTTCTGGATGCGGGAAACTGCCTTGCGGTAATGCAAGGTAGGCGTTCCCGTCCAAAAAACGACTTAAACTCCCATGCGCCTTATTTATGCTACAGCGCAAAAATGATGCACTGCTGGGAGGCGGAGGCGGAAAATGATGCACAGCCCGATTTGCGTCAAAAAATAACGCCTGGGTCATGGCAGGCGTTAAAATGGGGCAAACACACCTGTACTTGATGAAAACACACAGAAGCAACAGCAGAGCTCCGAAAGGAAGACATGGAGGTGCTTTTCATCCAGCATGCATGCAGACGCAGAGCACAAGACCAACAACAGCAGCTTCCACAAGACCAGCAGGGACCCCAAAGGCAACGCAGAAAGCAGAAGAGGATATTCCGCACCAGGACAACCCTTCTGGGACTCCGCCAACAAGACATTATTCAGAGGTACAGGCTTAACTGGCAAGCCATTTAGCAGCTGCTACGGAACATTGAGCCACAGTTGGCACCCAGCTTGCAGACACTCTGCACCATTCCACTAGAAACTAAGCTACTAGCTGTACTCCAAATGTTGGCAAGTGGCTCCTTTCAAACCACTGGCGCCCTGGTTGCTGGGATCTCACAGCCATCATTCTCCGTCTTCCTACCCAAGGTACTGGATGCCATCCTCTCTCTCACACCCCACCACATCAGCTTCCCCAACACACAGGGGAAGCAGCAGGAAACAAAACAGGGGTTTTACCAAATTAATGGCTTCCCACATGTCCTTTGTGCCATTGTCTGCACACATGTCCGCATTGTGCCACCTGCTGCAACCGAACATCTATACTGCAACAGGAAGCACACACACTCCATCAATGTGCAGGCCATTGTCGATCACGGTGTTTGATCATCAACATTGTGGCAAAGTATCCTAGGAGTGTACATGATTAATTCATCTTCCGTCACTGCACCATCAATCAACACTTCCAGGATGGACGACATGGAAATGGACTACTTGTTGGTAAGTACAGAAACCCAGTTATATACACACTGCACAGCAACCCTCTAGGGCACACAACACATACACCATAACATCAACACATGGACAGGAACACACTGAGGTTGTGACACCGCTAGGCATGTTTGATATCCTCACGCAATGGGAGACACACCTAGGGACAAATTACAGTTTCAAATAACAACAGATGCCACTCCAGAGCCAGAAGGGGACAATTTAAAACAACACAATGACAAAGACATGGCCCCAACTGGCAGTACAATTTGGAAGATTAATCTTTCAATATCACATCAATAGCACTCAATCCAACACCCTTCAAACCAATACGTACTGTGTAAGGAGTGTGTAATGTTTTTTGCTGCAGGTCAAACACCATGACACAAATAGCATGATGATGACTCCAATGAAGGTCACATGCAATCATTGGGGCCGTACCAATACCTCACATCACTCCTGCTCTCACATTGCCCTCTACCAATAAGCAAGTGGACTGTGCGAAGAACACATATTGATGGGACAATATTGAAAGTGCTAATTCCTACACATATGCATTGCGACAAATTAACACACACACAACAGATGTACTGGCATACGGACCTTCTGAAACTCTAAATGACAATCTCACAACCAAGTTAGTCATCTGAACTAGAACATGTTCAGTAGTATAGGTACACGTTACAACCTGAGTCGAATTGGCAAGGAAAGAGAAATAGGTCTGCAGTGAACTTTTCACACATGTGAAATTAGTGCGTAGTCATTTGTTAACACATCAGTGCTCACAACGTACGGACATGTGTTACACATTGTCACCTTGCAAAATCTAAGGGTCTCACTGATGGTTAAATAATTCTATTGCATGTGTGAAATTGGATGGGATGTCCAGGGTAAATAGATGAAACCGTGTTACCACCACTGTTGAATTGATTCTGTGTATGGAAGTATGACATCACCCCCAGTTAAGACACAGGGACACCTATTTCAAAAGTCACAATGCAAGGGAGTACACACTGTACTGCAACTCTACAAAAATACTGCTGACATCTGGTCAACAGCCAAAGACCCCTTCAGGTAAGGAAACAACCCAATGCTGATGGTACATCCTAGAAGCCTAGGATTCCGCACAATAACACAAACACCGATGAGTCACAGACAACACAAGAGAACAACTGCCATGCAAAGTGATATTTATGGTGCAAGGTACATCAACACGTTTTCACTCATTTTGTCTTTCAGCTGATCAGGGGTATGGGATCCAGCCATGGATTATGACCCCATTTGAAAACCCAAGCACTGCAGCAGAGCGTGCCTATAATGAGGCACATAGGAGGACACGCACCATAGTCGAGAGGACCTTTGGCATCCTGAAGTCAAGATTTAGGTGCCTCGACATCACCGGAGGCAGCCTCCTATACTCACCTAAAATGGTGTGCAAAATAATTTTGACATGTGCCATCCTGCACAACATATGTATAAGAAGGAACATTCCCCTATATGAACCCGACCCACAAATGCCTGAAGAGGAGAGAGAGGAGGATGCTGTCCATCAACATGAGGGGGACCATCCAAACACAGCTGCAGGATTGCGTTGGAGACAATATATTTTCCAAAATTTATTTTAACTCTACTCATCCATCACCACTGTCTTACCACATTTAAATAAACACCTATACTAATCACTATATCATGGTCTGGATAATCATTTTTGCATAACATTATCTCTAACTATCAGAATCAGAATGTAGCCTCATGGAGCATTGCTGAAATACCGATTAGGACACAGAAAATTCCAAAACTAGTTTGATGCGTATGAATGTACAGCCACATTCACTCACACTGTAAATGACATATATGCTTCACATTTGAAGGGCAATAGCAGAGGACCACACCTATTTCATACATACATGTTGGCAACATGGTTCATCGCAGCATATGGCCCACAACTAAGACACCATCAGTCAATAAGGGAAACAAATGCCTCATACATGAGGCAGTGGATGTGCTATTGCATTGGTAGCAGGAAGGTATGACCAGACCCTTGACAGCAGTAAGTCTTACATCACCTATCTTTGGAAGGACTATGTGTGACAAGATTTCCATATAAGCAGAAAATGTATAGCACAAGTGCCCCAGGTATGACTAGCATTGCTCACATGACATCCCCTGCTCATGGCAGCCCATGTCCTAAGTCCAGCCACACCCATGTTCACTGTCTCAGTCCACCCTTCTTCAGAGGTCCCTGGAATGGGAATATGTGTCTCCAGATAATCCCTCCTCTACACACACCCAGACTCACATTGTTAATCCAGTGTGCTTCCCTCTTTACTATGGTATGCCATAGTCATTGTACTTCTGTCTGCATGGACGTCAGGTTAAATAATGCACTGGCTTGTAGTCTGTAGGATTTGTAATCACCTGTACATTTCTTCCCATGTGAAAGGTACTGTTGGCCCTTTGAACTTGAATCTCACCTACAGGACTTGTGCGAGACTGATGCTGCACACACCTGTGAGCACCTCCATGGAGACCAGCCATTTGAACATGCACTGCCCTTGCAG
The DNA here is from genome assembly GCF_031143425.1 of Pleurodeles waltl. Taxonomy (NCBI): domain Eukaryota; kingdom Metazoa; phylum Chordata; class Amphibia; order Caudata; family Salamandridae; genus Pleurodeles; species Pleurodeles waltl. The sequence continues at coordinate 1,496,985,208 of NC_090445.1, forward strand.
CTGCCTGGAAAACTGTGTCCGGGGGGGGGGGGGGTGGAAAATGCATTGGTGGGGTTATGCATTGCTGTATAAATCAGCTGTGTAACACAGCCCTTGGGTTAATGTGTTACGTTCCAACACACAGGACAAACACAGTTTTCCGTTTCCACAGTCTTGTTCCACCTTTGACCATTCTAAGTCTGACCACTGTTTATTTACCTTGTGAAATGTTTGGATCCTGATTGACCCTGCATCCTGTTAGCCTGACTAGCTCCTGTCTTTGCATTACCCTAAAGTTCCTTGTGCCTACATTTGTATCATAGTTGCTTTCCTAACCCTCATATTCCTCTTGGGGTATTGTGTCAGGTGGGTCTACAATGCATGCTCAAAAAACATTGTATTGCATAATCAGTTTATTTATCATACCATGGGGGGGAAGTTGTCTCTAAATAGCCGAATCATGGCCTATCCCTTGTCTGGGTTTCATGTATGCATGATTGACAAATAGTGACAGTGTACCATGGCTGTATGCATTAATTGGGTATGGTGCCTCCAGAACAACAAACAACGTCAGATAATGTGCATGAAATGTCTACACATGTTAGGACCCTGACAGTCCACACGCTGATTCCCATTGCTCCCAACATATTGATGGGGCTTGTGTGGTGAATAGCTGTGAGATTAATGAACACAGAGGCACTGATGTCCCCAGATGCAGTGGGAATTTAAGAGGCCAACCAGTATACAAATGTTGTGAGGACACCTGCCAGTATAAGAATCCTGAGACATTAACTTTGTCAGCACACCAAGGTTGCCCTGTTGACAGTCTCATAACATGTCTGCAGTGACAGGACTGGACCATCCCCATGTGTGTTCTCAATTCCTCATTGGCTTTCCTTCTATTGATCTGCGAAGGATACTTTGTAGATACAGGAAATGGCTCCACAGACTCATGACAAGACCTGCACGTAACTGTGACAACATAGACCCCAATAATTATACAGGCTAAACATTGGCCCAAACACATGAACCAGACACCTCTGTGCATTTTACTACTGAAAATATGTGAACACGTGCTGCTTGGAATGTTGGTCCTCCACTGCCACAGGATCGACATGGCTCAGTTATATGTCTTTTTGTGTTTCATAACTGTCTGTGGTATCCTGTCTGAGTGTTTATTTGGTCATTTGTGGTGTCAACATTTGGCTTTGTTGTGTTGGGAGTCTGTTGTGGATAGTGGTAGTTTGGGTATAGTTGGGCTGTTTTCTTAGTTATTTTGCATTTTCCTGTCCTACTTTCCCTCTATTCTCCTTTGTACCTCTTTATCCCCTATTTTGTTTGGTGCAATAATGTTGGGTAGGCCTCGTCTTGGCAGGATGGGAGAGGAGGAGCTGGGTGGGTTTATTTGGCTGGTGTGCCACTTCCTACCCTTAATGATAGAGGCAGGTGGTCGTGTGATCCAAGGCTATCACAAAGAGGCAAGGAGGCTCCGGTGGGCAAAAATGTTGTACCATCTGCAGAGAATACACAACACACCGTGCAATGACCACCAGCTGAAGCACTGCTGGGCTGACCTTGTTGCCAGGGAGCAAGACCTGCTGGACCACCTGGGGATTGGGATTGGTGGCCCTGTTGGTGAGTACAAATCAGAGTAATGTGCATATTTAAATGCTCTTTAGTGACAGTAGCTGGTTTGTTCATATGCTGCCGGCAATGTTTTTGAACATGTGGCATGCTAGTGAAACATACAGGGCCATATTTCTACTTTGTTAGCACCACAATTGCAACCTGTTTTGAAGCAAGAGCGGCGCAAACTTACAAAATACAATTGTATTTTGTAAGTTTGTGCTGCCTTTGTGTCAAACAGCTACACAAATGTGGTGCAAAATTTATATAAATATGGGCTAAAGTTGCCTTTGAGGTATACAATATTTCCTACACATTACCGTCATTTGTTGACGCAACAGCTAGACTAACTTTCGAAACACAACAGGAGCCTGTAAATAGTGCTGCCTTCACATCAATTGATGATGGCAATGTGGCTCAAACATAAGTTTCATGTGTGGTCTGTGAGTGTATCAGGAAACATGTCTTGGAAATCCAGAATTTTTCAAGAAATAATGTGTCCCTCAATTGTTTTCGGATACATGTCTGAACTGGGTTCTGACACATACGTAACAAGTTATAGCTTACCTCAGGTAACATCTTAGACTGATATTTTGAGTTTGTAGTGCCACATTTAAATGAGGGATGGCTGGCAAAATGTATGCACACGGGTTTCTTTCTCTATGCTTGGTGCAACTTACCATAGCTGTGGCACATAAAATAAAGAAAAGGATACAAATTGAGGGCTAACAACTGTCCCTGGCCCTCTGTACATTGTACCTGTGTGTCTAAAATTGGTCTTAGTCACAGTGTCCGGGTGACTGGTATTGCAGTCCTCACGGAAAGTGGCTTTGCATGTCTCTCATGGCTACACATGATGAGAGGAATACACTCCATGAATTTTTCTGCTCACTAATGAAGGAGCATGTTTGCCACCACATGATAGTTAGGGCCACTGCATGTGTGCAGATATGTGTGTATCACACACTGGAGTTCCCGGGTCTGTACATGTTTGCAGTGGCATGTTGGATGCAGTATCATCATGTCTGAGAGCTTTACTTTCTGGGTTAATATTACACATAGTATTTGTATTTTGAAGTGTTGCACAGCGCACAGACATTGAGCAATTTTTTCCTTTCCATGCCTTACAGGTGGACCTATACCCTACACTATCGGAGAGGTGGCTCAATTTGCGGACCCAGACATCTCCAGTATGTGCTGATATTTATGTTCTGTGTTGTGTTTGCTGGTGATGTGTGATTGACTCCTGTGTGTTGGACACATAGCAAGGTGTGATGCGCTGGTCGATGAACTGTTTTGCTCCTTGAGTGGAGAATCATTTTTTCCCCATCTTTGAGTTGACCAATCCTTATTGTATTGTCAAAATTTGGGATTCTAGGTCAGTCCTTTAGGCTCAGCAATGTGAATAGGGATGAGTTATGTGGATAAAACTTGAAATCAGAAAATGTAGCAGTGGATCATATTAGTGATTTAGGGGGTCATTCTGACCCTGGCGGTCCGAGACCGCCAGGGCTAGTATGACTGAAAGCACCGCCAACAGGCTGGCGGTGCTTTTTTCCCCATTCTGACCGCGGCGGTAAAGCCGCGGTCGGACCGCTGGGGCCGGCGGTTTTCCCCCATTTCTGCCCCGGCGGCCATAATCCGCCAGGGCAGCGCTGCTTGCAGCTCTGCCCTGGGGATTATGACCCCCTTACCGCCAGCCTGTTTCTGGCGGTTTTCACCGCCAGGAAGAGGATGGCGGTAAGGGGTGTCCTGGGGCCCCTGGGGGCCCCTGCACTGCCCATGCCACTGGCATGGGCATTGCAGGGGCCCCCTAACAGGGCCCCGGCCAGCTTTTCACTGTCTGCCTAGCAGACAGTGAAAAGCGCGACGGGTGCAACTGCACCCGTCGCACGGCCGCAACACCGCCGGCTCCATTTAGAGCCAGCTTCTGTGTTGCGGCCTCATTCCCGCTGGGCCGGCGGGCGCAAACTTGGTTTGCGCCCGCCGGCCCAGCGGGAATGTCGGAATGGGGGCCGTGTGAGTGCGGCCGCATTGGCGGCCGCATGGCGGTGTCCGCCTGCCGCCCGCCAGGGTCGGAATGACCCCCTTAGTCAGCCAGTCACACCCTGATTCTCCCAGAATAGGGATTCCAAAGTCTTACCCACAGACTTCACCTTCCCTATTCATTAATGAACATGTTTGACTGTATGTTTAACCTCCTAGCAGCATGTAGCTCCACATGTTGTGCTACGAGTATGAGGCACTTGAGTACAATGTCCTAGGTGTGCATGCAGCGCATGGCCAGAGGTGTTCTTGCATCTATCCGTTTGTTGTAAGAAATGGGTTACTGGTAGGAAATTATGTTGACAATGGTCTGCATTTCCAAATATAAGTGTTGATGGGCTTGTCCAAGGTTTGGGTGTATCCTATTTGGAGTTCCTCCTTAACTTTTGTGTGCTGGCCAAACCCATGTACAGCTTTCCAAAGCTTCCTGGGTGTTCTTGTTGTTAGAAATTATTAGTTGCTTTTCAACCCCCCCCCCCATCAGGCACAGGCGTAGGGTTGTGAATAGTGTACCTAGGGCTGATGATCCAAGTTTAGTACACAGACATGTAAATCTGTAAATCACTTGTCCAAACCAAGGATACCCACTCATGATTAGCACCTGCATTCTATACTGGCTATTCCATTTACAACTCGCAGATCTTGTGGCCCTAGATTGCCATCAAGAACATAATAATTTGTTGGCCTGTCAGTGGTGGAGGATTTGCAGCATGATTTTTACCTGACAAGTGGCTGAACATTGATGCCAAAGTCATTCCAGTTGTTACCCATCTTTTAGGGTTTTGATGTGCTGTTTGATGATAGGACATGTGTAGACTTGCTTGGCATGTACTCCCTCGGGGACAATCAGTGATCTTTATGATGATATGGGCTGTTTCAGGTACATTAGATGTATTGTCTGATTTACTTCTTGAGTCATTTCACACAATGAAGTACCTAATGTTTGGTTTTCTATTTGTCTTAACAGCTGCCAATATGATTCCCATCCAGATTCGAGAGTTTCAGCACAGGGCAATGCGTTACCGCCACATTCTAGATGTGAAGTCTGGGTTCCGCAACAGGGCAAGGCGCTATTGCCATGAAAGAGCCTCCGGAGTGTGGAGGGCATTTGCTCAAGGGGGCCCTTCCGTGTCCACCACAGCCACCACAGCCAGCACCACCACTACCACCCAGGTGGCACCAACAGTAGCAGGGACTTTTACTGGACCATCAACATCGACAGCTCCAGGGCCTGTCACAGCACTACCTGCACCTCAGCCTACGGAAATGGCACCCACAAGGGCCCATACTTCCTCCACTGGCACCCAGACCACCCCTGCTGCAGTCATAGACCCTGTATATTTTAACCAGATGCAACAGAACTTGGACCGTGTGTTACATAAAATGACCAGACTGTAGCAGGAGGTGGCACAAGTGAATTGGAGGGTGCGTGCCATCAAAAAGACCCTGCGGAGGGCCAACTTGTAGGCTTATACTCAGCCATGATTCCCTCTCCCCTTCCTCTTTCCTGGTTATTTCAATTAGTGGGTTTAGTGGCATTAGAGTTAGGTTAGTACAGGCTGTTAATTTAGTTAATAGTAGTGGGTGGGGAGTGGGGTATAATACTTTTTACCACTGTTTTTTATTATGTGTGTGGGTGGGGGGGTGGGTGGAGGACGATTTTGGAATTTAGGTGTTTTAAAAAAATTAAAACATTTTTTTATTAAAAACAAAACATACATATATATATTTGTTTAGTATAAGACAGTATGTGTTTAGGTTAGTATATGTTGTCCTCCATGGGTCCCGTCTTATAGAGGGGGTGGGGGGGTTGATGTTTAGATTGTTTGGTGAAATGTGATAAGTAAGTTTAGCTTAGGTTAGTTAGGAACAGTTGTGGATAATGTATAGTTAGAGTAGTTTCGGTTAGGTAAGGTGTTTCTCCTGGTTTTAGCTTCTGTTTTTACTGTTTAATAAATATCTAGGTAACCCTTTACAGTATGTGTCAAATGCTTGTAGATCAGGCCTTTCCATGAGTGAATAGTGTCTATTTTGTGTTAGCTTTTGTGTCCCATGCTGCAACCATATCCCAAATAAGCTGTTACATTGGCAGCTACACCAAAGCTACTTAGCTAAGATTCGGCCATCCATTGCACCCACCACTCACGGTCACTATGGATACAAAAGTGTGGTTATTTTGTGATGTATGTTTTCAATGTCACATACTTTGCTAACAGATTTGGGGGGTGATTATAACCTTGGCGGACGGCGGAGGCCGTCCGCCAAGGTACCGCCGCCAAATGACCGCACCGCAGTCAAAAGACCGCGGCGGCCATTCAAACATTTCCTCTGGGCCGGCGGGCGCTCTCCAAAAGAGCGCCCGCCGGCCCAGAGGAAATGCCCCTCAACGAGGACGCCGGCTCAGAATTGAGCCGGCTTAGTTGCAGGGGTGCGACGGGTGCAGTTGCACCCGTCGCGTATTTCAGTGTCTGCAAAGCAGACACTGAAATACTTTTTGGGGCCCTCTTACGGGGGCCCCGCGGCACCCCCTACCGCCATCCTGTTCATGGCGGGTTTCCCGCCATGAACAGGATGGCGGTATGGGGTGTCAGAATCCCCATGGCGGCGGAGCGCGCTCTGCCACCATGGAGGATTCCCCCGAGCAGCGGAAAGTCGGCGGGGGACCGCCGACTTTCCGCTTCTGACCGCGGCTGAACCGCCGCGGTCAGAATGCTCGTGGGAGCACCGCCAGCCTGTTGGCGGTGCTCCCGTGGTCGGGGGTCAGAATGACCCCCTTGGTATTGGGGACACTGTGTTAAGTCTGCCTGCAGCCTGATGTCCAAGCGAATCCTTATAAGGTGAGTGGTAGTATGCTCTCATGTAGTATGGTATACATAACTCACACCTATCATTTGTTACAATGTTCAGCCCGGTGACTCATTTGTATGGAAACTCATACACATCCATTCATGCTGTTTGGTGTGTGTTAGCTAAAAATTGGGGCAAATGTTACATACGAAAGTTTTGACTTTCAGTAAAAATTGAAGGCACTATTTTCTGGCTTAGACATCCCTCGAGGAAGCATTATTCTGTACAACACAGCATTTTGGTGTAAAGTTTGTATTTTCCTAGGAAATAACCCTTGGGGGAGGGCAGATGATGGTACAATCCAGGCCACTGTGCATAGTTATCAGCCAAGATTCGTTCAGGTCAGGTGTATTGACAATCAATGATCATTGACCTGAGGTAAACATCACTGATGGCCATCACGGTTGATGTGTCACATTACACAGAGACAAAGTTGTTGTGTAAGTGCTATTTATTTAAAAGTGCTGTAGTGCTATATGTACATTGTCCATGATTGTGAGTCCATTAGTGTGACATCTTCCATTGTGATCCTACACAAGTGCAAAAGGACATATCATTGGACATGCTGGGGTGACGTGTCAGACACTGCAGAGGGACAGGATTTGCCAATGAGTTAGTGAGAGACAATCACAGGGCAGGGTGACATGATAAATAGTGGGTTGAAGTACAGTGCTTGAGTACAGTTGTTGCAAGACTGGCATGTTACAAAGCACAGGACCTTGGTAATAGGTGGCCATGTGGCAGGGCCTAGTGCTACTGGGTACTCTTACAGGTGAAAGTGATCTGTTTCACGTCTTCATCTTCTGATGTGTGTGTTGTCTCCTCTGCCCTTGGTGGTGGTGGTTGTGAAGGGGCAACACACACCTCAGTGTTTGAAGACGTGGAGTCAGACATCCCGTAGCTGCCAATTGTGGGGCTCTTAAGGGCAGTACTGCAGCAAGGAGGAGCTGCTGGTTCTTAAGAATAGCATGTAAAAAAAATATTATACACAGTTCCATTACCAGAGTATGCGCTTACAATTCACAGGTTCCTGAAAGTTCAAATATTTGAAGTAAGAGCCCTCACTCACCATCCGGTGACATGCTTCATCATAGGGCTGTGCTCCTCGTCAGGCCGACACTGCAATGCCTGACGGGCCCAACAGGGGGGCTCTTTGCCGGAGATCTTTAAAGAAGGTAACCAGCCAGTCAAAATATACTGGTACAGGATTGGTATGAGAGAAAAATACTGTAAAAAATTACTAGAGGTAAAACATAATTTATTGCGATATCCAACCTCTGTCATGATTAAAAACAGTATGGGGAGAAAATAAGATAAGGTTTGTTTACAAAATGTGTTTATTCTGTCCTACATTCTAGGTTCCTGCTACATATGATTTCCCGAATAAGGGTGATACTTTTTAAGGATTAGGTAGGTGTATTGGTCCTGAAGAATCGCGCCAGATCATTTGGACTACTTAGCGAGAAACATGTTGACCACGATTTAAGAGTAGTGCAGGGGATCCTGTCCCTACTGTCACTATATTCCAAGACTAGGGACTTAGTGATAACCTGAGATATTTTCTTTGGGGAGTATAAACCTTATCTTATTTTCTCCCCATACTCATGTTTGATGGGTGCACTATACACAGGACCAGGACTTTATTTCCAAACCTCCCATATTTCTTTCGCCCCTCTTTTGTATTATTGGATCTTAAGAATAGCAGCCACATCACAGTGGTAGGTAGCCAGGTCGGCCCTGAGGGGCTCAATATAGAATTTGTGCACGTGTTGACAGGATTGTTGTTGTAGGTGCTGGGTCAACTCTATTACAGCTGTGCTGATTTCCTTCAACCTTTTTTCAAGTTCCTGCAAGATTGTTGTTCTCCCTTGCATAGCTGCTGCCTGTTCTTCAGTTGACATCATGCATGAACGCACCCCCTCTAGGCTGGCTGCCATAGTTTTCATCCCCACCCGCACCTCCTTGGCCAGCTCCCGCTGTACTCCAACTACAGTTCTCTCAAAGCTGGTGCCAGGGTCGTCAGAGTCCTCAGCTGTGTTGGAGCTGGCAGGTCGTACAATTGGGATGGTGGGTGGGTCCTCTGTGACAGCTGCTAGTTCTGTGCTCCTCCTTGTGACTGAAGGTGGGGCTTGGAGGGTTCCAAGGACATCTTGGAGGGTCTGCTGGTTAGTGTTTGTCAGCTGGTCATCCATGTCATCAGTGTAGTCCTGGACAGGCATATCCGCAGGAGAACCATCGTCTTCTACAGTGAGATATGGTACAATTAGTGTGTCTGTGTTGTGGGCTTTGAAATGTGACATGCCTGCCTTCTGATTATTTTCACATTGGATCTTGGTTCCTGTTCATTGTTCATGTCTATAATATAAGCATTCGCCCAGGCCCATGCCCCACCTGGATGTCACATGTATTGTGGTCAGTTTGTGGACTTGTCAGCATCACATCCTCTAGGTGTTGGTTCAGACCAAATTGTGAATTGCCACCTTTTTGTCCTACTCAACCCTCCGTCTACTTCCATTCTCATGGTCAGGCCTTTCACTGGCTGTGGGTGCTCTGATGGCACTAGCACCACACTTAAAAATCTGGACCTGCCACAGTCTCTGATGTTTCACATCCACCTATATGTAGTTGAGATTTAGCATGTACTATGTATAGCTTTGTTATGGCACAATATGGATGTCAGCATTGGTAATGTGCACTGCTGATGTTGGGGAATGTGTGGTACATTGGATAGCAGTGTTCCATTTCATCCTCTGACTGTGCAGGTGTATTTCTGTAACCAGTTACATGTGTCCTCCCCCTCAATGCTGTTGTCTGAGCAGTATGACATTTGGGATGTTGCATGGTGGCATTGGAGCTATTGTGACCCAGGCAAAGGGTGGACCCTAACATATGCAGCATGGCTATGCCATTAGTGCTGTGTACATCCTAATGTTTATGACAATAGCTGATGTTTGTAGCAACTTTGGACAATCACAATTGACTGGATTGGAACATTTGTATTGATTTCAGGGGATTGATATCGTTGTCATCCTGAACCCTCTAATTTGGGTGTGTTTGATCCATGGGGACGTGACTGCCTTTAGCTACTTTACCTGCACACACAGCAGAGGTGGTAGTGGCAACTGTTGTCAATGTTACATTCCACTTGCAGGTATGGCCAGAGGTTAATTGGGCCCTAGTTACTGTAGGGAGAATACTGGCTGACGTGTGACGGGCTGACAGTTTTACGTTGTACCCTGCCCTCCTGGCCTGGCTTTACCTCTGCAACATCCTTGGCATGGCAGCATACCCCCATGCAAAGGTTGTTGGTGTTGTGTAGTAGTGTGCCCCAGGTTTCCTCTGAATGGGCCATGCCCCATGCCGTGCCCCTTTACCCATTCCACTCCCTGAATATCATGACTTACATGCATTATGTAGTAGGTATGTCCACCCCCCTGCTTACAGTTAACATTTGCGCAATTTAATTCGCCATGCGAGTTACCCTGCATGTGTGTTGTCTCCTGGTAGTCTGTGCTGTCCTGTCCTTGAATCCCTGTGACGATCTCCTCAGGGATGACAGCTGCGACCATCTCCTCCATGTGGTCCAGGGCCTCCTGCTGTGCTGTACTCCCACCTCCAGTCTGCAGTGCTGCCTTCCTGTTCCTGGCCATCTTTTCCTCGGTCCTGCGTTTGCAGTCATGCCAGTGTTTCTTGCACTCAATGACTGTTCTTCGTACTTCTGCCACACTGTTGATCTTGTCAACAATTTGTTGCCATATTGCCTCTCTACTACTGATTGGCAACTTTGAGGTGACAAACAGTTGGTGCTGGTGTTCCATCACCTCTTTAACCAGAATGTCCTGCTCCTCTGCACTGAAGCAACACTTTCTTTTCTTCTTCTCCCTGTCCTGGGTCTTCTGTGGGTCCTCCTGCCTGGTTCCTGGTCTGTTGTCATCTTCCTGGGGTCTGTGCAACCATCTGGGATCCATTTTGGCTCCCCTATGCACATTTTGTAGTGTTTGGGCTGCTTTTTGACGCCATTGCGTCAAAAACGAACGGCGTGTGTCCAGTTTGCGATGTCGTAAACCGGCTAACAGTCATTTTTGCCGCGTTAACGTCATTTTACTTTATGACGTGACGCATTGGTTTGAGTAAATAAAATGACTCACACCTGTGGTTTGCGCCGTTGTGCGTCAAAGTATAAATTTGATGCCCGTACGGCGCAAAGAAATGGTGTTAGCCAGTGGTAATATTTCCCGCAATAACCATACAGGTTGTCAAGGGATTCTTGTGGATATTTATACATTTCTTTGGATGAGGGCACCGAGGATGGCTCATTACTTTGAGACTGTAGTGTTACATGTTCTCCTTTTCTAACCCACTGACCTCTTTCCACAAGTGCTTTGAGACCTCTTGCAGGAGGGCAAACAACATTCTACATCCCAAAGGATTCTGGGGTGTGTGACCTAAACGTTCCCTGTATGGATGAATAAAGCACATTGAAGAAAGACCTTGGAGGAGTTTAAGTGGGCTTATACAATTAAAGGTTCAACCATACATTGGAGATCCATCAAAACCACTGTTTCAGGCAGACAGAGATCTAACTCTCAAAGTGAACATGGCGGAAGATCAGTGGAATAATTTATTTTCTTGTACTTGTAGATTTCCTATTTTGTATTGTTCCGATCTCCCCAATGATCCCAACAAATTTTTTGAGTTCTCTATTGATGAGGTTGTGAAGGCAATTACAGTAAGATGAATTGAAAAAGCCACCGCCTCTGATGGCAAACGATGGACCTTTGTAAATTCAAAACAAAAATCAGGTATATCAAGCCCCAAACATCAAGGACAATACAAGGTGCTTTTACCTCTGTTTTGTTCAGTGCTGGTAGTGTTGTGCCTTGTAAACACCTCAATTATCACGATGCAAGAATTTTATTTAAATTTAGCCTTGACCTTTTGCCGTGGGTTGTAACAAATAATGCAGAAATGTGTAATTTACAGTGTAAAACTATTATTGACCTCATTTTTTAATGGGGTGACAGATAGTGTACAAGGTTTTGCTATGCAATTGACTAGGATCCTTTTTAGAAGGCAGCAGTTCAGGGCACAATAGCAAGGCATTTTTAGAGAGTTGATGGAGAGTCCAAGAATGACCCCAGACAGTGCCCAGGTACAGTCAAACAATGTAATAATTTACATCTCAGTACAATAATATACCATTGAAAACCTCTCTGCATATATCCTTTACAGCACTAAGCTCAGACGTTTGGAATCAGCAGGAGTGGAATCTATGTCTTCGAAGAAATAAAAAGGCTCCATTTCATCTATTGAACATGGTAAGGTGAGTGCTTCCATAGTTTCTGCTCACACAGGGGAGTAGTACACCATGGATTTGGCTCTGTGGGTTCCCTTCACACAATTGTTGCTTAATCCGTTGAAGAACAATCTTGTTAAAAAAGGCATATAATCAAGACCTTTCTTTATATATTTGGGCCGTGCTTTACAGAGAACACACATTCCGTTCTGTCCCGCATCTTGGAGGTTGCTTCAGGAAGAAGAAGAGACCAAGGTAATTAACCCTTAAAAAGGCAGTAATGAGCCTTGCGCAATTTAAGAACATTTATTGGTAAAACTTGATACTTGATGGCTTGAAACTTGAAATTCAAATGTTCCAGGATGCGATGCGACTAAAAGGGCACATCTTTGTGTTTTAAGGTCATTGGAATGTTCACCGCTTGTCATGCCATAACACTTATAACAGTTGCTTGCATTATGCAACAGAAAGGATTTTCTATTGTTGTGAGATGATGTACTGTGAATACATTTATTATCGCTGAGTTTAATGTGGAATTACTATTGTTGTTATTGATACGATGTATTGTGAATACAGTTATTATCGCTGAGTTCAAAGTGACATTGGCATTATTTAAAATGTTGCTGGTGTTGTGGAACATTCTGTGTTTGGCGCTTAAACGAAGTTGAAGCTTATCTTTGTCATGCTCAAATTAAGCTATGAAGTAACAGAGATAAACCAATTGTTCATGAAGCTCAACACTGTTGATTAACCAACTGTTTTCATAGTAATAGAACATGAGCCACAATCCTTGACATTAACCCTATGTTTTCAGTGTGATTTAAACACTGAATTGTGTTCCTTGCAATACTAACACAGTACAATGATTAACCCATGAATATCTGGAAAATCTAATTCCCTGAGAGTTTGTTCTTATTATTGTTGCCTATGTAAATGTCTATGAGTCGAGTGAGTCAGCATCTTGGGAAATCTCATCAAGCTGAAACACACAAGATATCCACTAAATGTCAAGGAACATCTAGGTAGGCTTAATTGAAGTGATGAGGGACTACCCTGTGATCACAGTGAGAGTAGTTATAGACAGTATAGGAGGTTCAAGGCTCTTACTTAATTACATGTAATCCACATAGTTTCTGAAAATTCCTAGAGAGAGGGGGAGCCATCAAAAGCAGGAAAGGGGACCCCAATAGGTACATCTAGCTTGCACATCATAGTTTAATAGTAGGATAGACATGCGTTATGAGGTATTAGTAATTTGACTGATGTAAGAATCATCACTAGGCATCCAGCCCTGGGACTCCAGCATCTCTATCCTTCTCTCATTTATCCCCTTTCTCCTGGGATGTTGCGGTGCCGATCATATGTATTTAAGTGGAAGGCACACAACATTTAGGTGTAATTGTAAACAAGCAGCTTGGTGAACATTGTGTCTCTGTGGGACGAACAGGTTAGTGCTTGACACTGTGAAGCACCACTCAAAAATAATCCTTAGTGCTTACATGTATTTTAATATACCCACTTATATATGAATTTGCAAAGGTGTGATTGTAAACTAATAATACCAAGTTGAATGATATCTTCCAAGGGAAACCTAGCAAGACTGCAAGATAAATTGCACAATGACATAGGATACAAATTGTCAAGTGGTGATTGGGCTACTATGTTGAAGCAATTCCGAAAGGTTTCTAGAAATTCTAGATTTAAATAAATCCACTATTCCCATCTGCATAGGGCATAATATATAGTGCTGTCCAGCTATAAACCACACTGGGTGGTTAATGTCATTACAGTGTGAGGATGAGGAAGCATATTGATACGTATAAAGCCTAGACACTGTGGTGCTGCCTAGTTCAAATGTGCTACCCTCCTCCCAAAGATGTATGAAGATTGCATACTTACGATGGCAAATTGCTCCTGGAAACTACATCTACCTAAATAATGTTGGCAAAAATATTTTCATTTTCCAACATATAAAATAAATTCAAGAGAAAGTGTAATTACAAACAAACAGCCAAGTGCGCTCCACAGGTGATCCATAGGAATGGGCGGATTTCAGGATTTTCATGCAGTTCATGTAGACCTCCAAGGACACAAAACCATGGACGTCAATTCACCAAAATGCCACAGGTAGCGGAAGATAAATCACATGCCACTTGACCGTCACTTTCACTCACTCTCACACACACACACTTACATACACACTCACATCACACATATGCACACTCTAACATAAACACACTTGCACACAAGATACATTTACAAGCATTTTTTTACTTACCTCAGCTGTTAGGGAGGGACATATTCCAGCTGATTGACCTCGATTCTTTATTAGACAAAATAGTGATTTTTTTAACGTTATTCATCATTAGTGTAATAAACATTGACAGAGAACAAAGAAAATTAAGCCCCAACTGAAGTTCATGAGAACAAGCTACCCCTGTGCCCCTGGCACTGATTTTGCAACCTCTGAAGTCTGCAGAGGCAGTGCCAGGGGTCGCAAGGGGCAAGCCAGTGGCAGCAGCTGCGACCCCTAAATGACCTCTATGAACAAAATTTGGACAAAAGAGAAGCACATAAACAGTGAAATTCCAAGACTGTTCAGGATGTGGAAAGCTTTTTTCCACCTACTGCATTTTCTTTCATCAGTGGCAGGTGGAAGCGAATTTAGGGAATGCCAAAGATTCTCCTTGCAATCCACTCCTGCTTACCACAGGTTTATGAAAATGGGCAGCCCTAATTACGGGTAGGAACATAACTACATAAATTCCGCAAAAGGGCTTTTAAGACCCAAACTTTGTGCTACCATCACACACCAACAATGGGTTGGGGCGAGAGAAAAACTAATATTCACGGAAATGATTAGAAAGTGAGATTATTTGAGACTTAGTCGCACACATAGCAGCAGATTTAAGAGCCCCTAGTGCCATTCTAATAACATATTAGTGTCATTTTTTTACGCTAATGAGGCGTTAGAAGGCCAAAAATAATGTGCCATATTAATAAAGTGGCACAATGCATGCATTGCACCACTTTGTAACCCTTTTCATTTCATTATGCCTGCGCCAGACAGGCGTTAAAAGGGGGCATGCCGTTGATTACAATGGGTCCCTATGTAATCTGCAGATATAGCGCCAATATTTTGGCGCTACTCCTTTTGGCGCTACTCCCGCAAAGTACATCAATAGCATAAAAAAATGACACTATTGCCCCCTACCCTGCACCATGGTGCGCAGTATTTTAAATATGGAGCACACATGGTGGCGGTAGGGGGGCACTAAAGCACGCAAAAAAAAGTGGCGCTGCACTGTGTGCAGCAACAATTTTCTTAAATATGCCCCATAGTACTTTAGTTTCTGAAGTTGGCTGGATAATGCAGCTCTTGTGCTCCATTCCTGACACTCAGAAGGGGATCTGAGAGTTGTATGACTAGACTGACAATTGATGGGGACTCCGCTGCCAATGTTATGGACGCAGACAAATTCAATACATTATTTTTCCTTGGTAACAATGGGGCAATTCCGAATCGTGACATTTTGTTTTAGTAATAAAGGCGCCCAAACAATCAAATCTGTGAAGTAATCTCGTGTTATTCGCTTCTGCGCGGGCTGGGATTTATGGTTCGAGTCCATCTTTCCCGCGAGCACGTACATCTTCAAAATAAATAATATAAACCTCTGATTAAACTAGATTTGACAAGTAGGGCACAGCGATGTAAGCAAATCAGCTTTGAGGCATTTTTGCAGTCTGATATGGAAGATGCTACTGTCTACCCGTGTAACAGTTTGACACAGAGATCGCACTTGGATGGTATTCACGCTGCTCTAAGAAAACAAAAAAGATGTTCTATATTCCCTAAATGTCAGCATTCTGTAATGGAAGTTGTTTTAATTAGAATGCGGGATTTGCTCCAAGGCATGGATGCTCTTAAGTTTCATTTACTCTGGAGGAAACAAGCTCTGCAGCTAATGCATGTGCCTCACCTCGAGCAATCCAGGCCGAATAGCTTTATGAAATAACTTCAGAAGTGAACTATTGAGGCATGAAAGTTTTTTTGTGATGATAAGAAAAAAAAAATCTAATTACAGGTTATTTTTTTATCACAGACCTGTGCAAGTGACCCACACCTCAATGCGTGGCATGGCAACTTTTACATGACTGAAAACTTATTTATCAATTATGAGAAGGTGGGACAGTAAATAGTGCAAAAGAATTGTGCAGTACCATTCAATGAAATACAATAAGTGATTAATAATGGCTACTCTGTAAGTGTAGGAGGCAGCATTCACACAGCCAACCAAGTTACCAAACCCAACCTCTATAAAACTCCGAGCAGGTACATGAGGCTTCATGGATGTCATTAAGTACCGGCTTACCCAAAAGTGCATATGTGCTAAATTACCCAGTGCAAAACATAGGTATTACCAAACCTATGTTCCCAATGCAACTAGGATAGAGTGTGAGATAGGTGATGCAAAACATTGTGCAGCAAATTAAATGCCTTTAAAATGTTGAGAAACGGGTCTCAGATAAAACCAACCAATAGATTTGCTAGGTTCTAGATAAAGTGCCAGAGTGCCTAGAGCTTGCATTATACAACAGTTTACACAACTTCACCAATTTGCAAATGAGGACTTATCTGCCACAGATAACCCTAAAGAATACACAAATACTGGTATAAGTGCAATAAGCACACCTTAAGAGGATACATTACGGGTATTGTTGTTATACAAATTGTTTACCAGATTGTGAGAAACCTCGGGAGAAACCCCACCGCCCAAGCATAAGCTTCCTTGAATACTTTAGTCCTTATCATTTTCGCACTCCAATAATCAATAGTTAGAATATCCGATTCTCTCAATTTTTGCAATATTAAGCTGCGAGTAACTGTAATAGCTATAAACTCGAAATACTGCACATTTTTGTTGGCTTGACTAATAGTGTGGGATGAGCCAGAGCTAACATGGTCTCAGGCACTATGGTAAATTGAACATATTTGCTTAATTCTTGAATCACCGTGGGCCAAAATTGGTAATGTGCTGAGTAAGTTAATAAAATTTAAGCCAGTTCCCCAAAACATTCGTCCCACCGCGAAAACATTGATCAGGAATTGTATGCACCATCCTATGCAAGGTATGTTGGGTATAATATGCCACCCACCTGGACATAAAAGTCGTCAATTTGAAATTTGCAGCTCTAATGATTTGTCACCCATCTCAGAAATGCATTGCGAGTGTCCACTAGTTAACTCATCACTGGTTACTCTATAAATCTCGTCTAAAAATGTACGGACCATTTTAGAGTCAGTATTATTACACTGTGCGCGATACCAATTGCCCACACCAGTTAATTTACTCTTCACTAGTAGGTGAATCAGGGCATACACCAACAAAAAAGTTTTCCAACCTGACAAACCTCTTCGTTTTCCATACTCCCATAATAGATTTGGGTAAGACTTAACCTAACATTCTACAATCCTGTAACAGTGTAAGAGTGTGACATTAGGGGACCCGGCACATATCACAAAAAATAGCTTAATACAGTGCTTAAGGGCCTGAATTATCTTATATCTAATTTCTTTGCCGAGCTCAGCTATCTTTAAAAAACAGGTAGATGAATGGAAGACTCCTTAACCATATTGTTTAAGACACAATTGTCACGTGCACTTTTATCTGCTGATATTTGAACTATATATTATCTAGCGGGGGGGTTGATAATAAATATGGCAATGTGGTGTGGCGAGTCCTCCATATGACTTATCTAATTGTACAATTGCAAACTTGACCATTGACCGTTTATTATGCCTTATAAACTTTTTAAAAAGCTGATCTAGTTGTTTAATGATGGTGACTTTATTTTCAAAGAAAGAGTTGCCAAAGGAATAGTACTAAGTTGAGAATCGGCATTTTAATGAGAGCCATCCTGTCTATCAGTGATAAGGGAAGTGCGGTCCATCTATCCAGTAATGCTTTAACCTTAAAAACATTGTGGCGAATTTAGGAAAAGTGGCACTGCACCCAATGCAACACCACTTTTATTGAGCCTCTTAGCGCCCCCCTAACACCACCATGTGTGCTTCATGATTAACATACGGCGCACCGTGGTGGTGGTTGTGGAACTAGCATCAAACGTTTTGATGCTAGTTTGGCGCTTTACAGGATTAGCACCAAAAAGTGTTATGCTAATCGTGCAAAGCACATTGATGCCCATTGAAAACAATGGTGTGTCTCCTTTTATTGCCTGCTCTGTGCAGGTGTTGAAAATGCCACTCGAAATTACGCAAATAAATGATTTAGATATGATTATTTTACTTTTGCGGGCCCCCTAATGGGGGAGCACCCCCCTTGCATTCATTATGCCTGGCAAAAGCATAATGTGGTGTAAAGGGTTACAAAGTGGCGCATTGCAAGCATTGCACCACTTTGTAAATACGGCACAGCATTTTTTCCATAATATCTCCACATTAGCGCAAAGAAAATGATGCTAATGTGGTGATATATGGCGCTCGGCTTTTCTTAAATTCAGGAAATTGTTTTGTAGTTTGAGTGGAATAGTTGAGCATAAGTATTAATGAAACCCAAATACCGAACAGGACATTGGGGTATGAACTGGTGTCATAGATCATGAGGAAGATCTGCGGGTGATGAGTTAAACAGCAAAAATTGAGCTTTAGTTTGATTCACTTTGTAACATCCCTCCCTCCTATATTCTGAAATCAGATTCAACGTCCCTTGAATGTTATCTTTATTAAAAGTATAATGATGTTCACAAAGAGTTTGAACTTTGACATTCCATCCAGCGGTAAACTCATAGAGGTTCAATAAAAAATGTAAAAAGTACTGGAGACATTCGACATAGCTGGCGGGTACCCCTATTGATTTTCACCACACTTTCTTCCTTTGTATTAACAATAACCTTAGCTTCAGCTTCTTGATAAAGATTTTTATTAACATAAGAGGAAATTGATCAGGTCGCTCCCCGCTACGCTGCCCGCGCCACCTCCCTCACCGTCTTTTCCAATAGCCTTCTTTTCCCGCCGCTGCCTTCCCTTGCGGCCCCTCCCTCCTCCTTCACCGTCTTTTCCAATAGCCTTCCTTTTCCGCCGCTGCCTTCCCCTGCGGCCCCTCCCGTCTCCCCCCTCCTCCTTCACCGTGTTTTCCAATAGCCTTCCTTCCTGCCGCTGCCTTCCCCTGAGGCCCCTCCCACCTCCCCCCTCCTCCTTCACCGTCTTTTCCAATAGCCTTCCTTTCCCGCTGCTGCCTTCCCCTGCAGGCCCTCCCGCCTCCTCCTCCTTGTTCACCGTCTTTTCCAATAGCCTTCTTTTCCCGCTGGTGTCTTCCCATGCGGCCCCTCCTGCCCCCCTACTCCTTCACTGTCTTTTCCAATAGCCTTCCTTTCCCGCCGCTGCATTCCCCTGTGGCCCCTCCCGCCTCCCCCCTCCCCCCTCCTCCTTCACCGTCTTTTCCAATAGCCTTCCTTTCCCGCCGCTGCCTTCCCCTGCGGCCCCTCCCACCTCCCCCTCCTCCTTCACCGTCTTTTCCAATAGCCTTCCTTTCCTGCCGCTGCCTTCCCCTGCGGCCCCTCCCGCCTCCCCTTCCTGCACCGTCTTTTCCAATAGCCTTCCTTTCCCGCAGCTGCCTTCCCCTACGGCCCCTGCCGCCTCCACCCTCCCCCTCCTCCTTCACCGTCTTTTCCAATACCCTTCCTTTCCCACTGCTGCCTTCCCCTGCGGCCTCTCCTGCCTCCCCCCTCCTCCTTCACCGTCTTTTCCAATAGCCTTCCTTTCCTGCTGCTGCCTTCCCCTGCAGCCCCTCCCGCCTCCCCCCTCCTCCTTCACCGTCTTTTACAATAGCCTTCTTTTCCCGCCACTGCCTCCCCTACTCCTTCACCGTCTTTTCCAATAGCCTTCTTTTCCGGCCGCTGCCTTCCCCTGCGGCCCCCCCACCTCCCTCATCCTCCTTCACTGTCTTTTCCAATAGCCTTCCTTTCCCGCTACTGCCTTCCCCTGCGGCCCCTCCCACCTCCCCCTCCTCCTTCACCATCTTTTCCAATAGCCTTCCTTTCCCACCGCTGCCTTCCCCTGCGGCCCCAGCCTTCCCATTCGACCAGCCCTCCCTCCTCCCAGCTGCCACTCCCACCCTCCCCTCCTTTTATTGCAGCCGTGGCGCGACCACGCCGCTGGTGTACCGAAGGCACGCCAAAGGCAAGCCCGTATGCGTCCGTCCGGGCCAAGACCGCACCCAGCGCCAGTCCCCCTGGCCCTCTCAGACAAACCTACTCCTCCCTCACCCTCCAATCACCAAACCCAGGCCCCCACCCCATGTGCACCCCTTCCAGCACCACACACACTCATGGCCCCTCACCTGCCACACCTGTCATTTCTCCTGCTCCTCATCCCTCACACCACACTCCAATCATAGCGACCCCCCCTTCAACAAACACAACACCCCCAACGCAATACTCACCCCCACCAACCTACCCCGCCGCACACCAGCCCACAACCAGAACACAACCCGCAACAACACCCTCATGCACTACACCAATACCACCCAGCACAACCACCTCAACTGCCTGCTCCTCAACACCTGCTCCCTTCACAAACATGCCATAGAACTCTGGGACCTCATCACATCACACTCACCTGACATCGCCTTCCTCATGGAAACCTGGACCAACCCCTCCTCAAAACCCGACATAGCCATCACCAACCCCAAGGGACACAAACTCCAACGCAAAGACCGCCTCAACAGGCCAGGTGGTGGCATCGCCATCCTACAAACGGACACCATAAAAGTCACCACCAGCTCCCAAGACACTATTGACAACACAGAACACATGCACTTCCTGATCCACATTAACAGCAACTCCACCCTCAAAGGTACATTAATCTACAGACCACCAGGACCACGCCCTGCCTTCTGCGACACCATCGCCGACACCATCAGCTCGTACGCCCTCACCTCCACAGACTACATCCTCCTCGGTGATTTCAACTTTCACTTGGAAAACCTACAAGACCACAACTCTACCTCACTCATAGACAACCTCACCAACCTCGGACTCAAACAACTGATCACCGCACCCACCCACTCAGCAGGACACACGCAATTTTCACCTCAAGCCAACACATAGACTACACCCACACCACCGAACTCCTCTGGACTGCCCACCACTGCGTCCACTTCTCCTTCACCAAACACCCCACACACCACCATCAACACACCACACCCTACCGCATGTGGGACAAGATCCCCATAGAATGACTTAGCTCCCAAATGGCTCACAACCCCCCCACGTCAACGACCCCAACACAGGAGCACAGAACCTCTCCAAATGGATCACTGCCTGCGCAGACACACTAGCCCCCCTCAGAAAACACATCACCACCCGTAACATCAAGAACGCCCCATGGTTCACCCCCGAACTCCAAGACTCCAAGCGCAAATGCCGCCAAGCAGAGAAAATATGGCGACTAGAACCCTCCACAACCAACTTCTCCACCCTCAAAACCACCATACACACCCATCACAACTCATACATACTGCCACAAGAGATCACCACAAGACACACCTTGACAACAACTCTCAAAACAGCAAAGAACTCTTCACCATCATTAATGAACTTGCCAAACCCAAAGCCAGCAACATAGACCCCTCACACACACAGCCCCTATGTGACGCCCTCTCCAACCACTTCCAACACAAAATCCTGGACATCCACAACAGATTCATACCACACCCACCCACCGCACACACCCCTCACTCACCCAACCCAACCCCCACTCATGACCCCCCCACCACACTCACCACCTGGGCCCCCACCACACACGAAGAAACCGAAAAAAACATGAACTCCACCCACTCCGGATCCCCCTCCAACCCCTGCCCAGATCGCATCTACAACAAAGCCAGCCCAACCATCGCCCCCATGCTCCGCAACATAATCAATTCCTTTTTCAACTCCGCCACCTACCCAGACCCCTGGAAGCATGCAGAAATCACTGCTCCCCTAAAAAAAGAAAAACCGACCTGGAGAACCTCTCCAACTATCCCCCCATCTCCCTCCTCCCTTTCCCTGCCAAGGTTGCCGAGAAACTAGTCAATGCCTGCCTATCCCACTTCCTCGATGCAAACAACACTCTTGACCCCTCACAATCGTGGTTCCGCAAGAACCACAGCACGGAAACCACCCTCATCGCATGCACTGATGACATCAGGACCAAAGTCGACATAGGCGAGACCATCGCACTCATCCTCCTACACCTCTCCGCAGCCTTTGACACCGTCTGCCACCACACACTCCGCACATGCCTCCACAACATATGAATTCGCCACAAAGCCTTAGACTGGCTCACCTCCTTCCTCACCGACCGGACCCAGAGAGTCCGCCTTCCAGCTTTCCACTCCACCACTACCAAGATCATCTGCGGAGTCCCCCTAGGGTCCTCCCTCAGCCCCACACTCTTCAACATCTACATGATCCCCCTAGCCAACATCCTCCGAGCACACAGAATCACTATTCTCTCCTACGCAGATGACACCCAACTCATCCTCTCCCTCACCGCAAACCCACCACCGCCAAAACCAACCTACACGCTGTTCTCCTCGACACCGCCAACTGGATGACCACTAACCACCTCAAGCTTAACTCCGACAAAACCAACATCATCATCTTCGGCCCCAACAAAACTACATGGGATGACTCCTGGTGGCCCACCGCAAGAGGCCCTGCACCCACCCCCGCAAACCACGCACACAACCTCTGCATCATCCTGGACCTCTCCCTCTCCATGGCACAGCAAATCAATGCCCTAACCTCCTCCTGCCTCCACACACTCCGCACTCTAAAAAAATCCTTCAAATGGATTCCCCCAGAGACCAGGAAAACAGTCACCCATGCACTCATCAGCAGCAGACTGGACTACGGTAAAGCCCTCTACGCCAGCACCACACTCAAACTCAGGGGGTGATTCTAACCCTGGCGGTCGGTGTTAAAGCGGCGGCCAACCCGCCAACAGGCTGGCGGTAAAAAATATGGGATTCTGACCCTGGCGGGAACCGCCAACACAGACAGCCACTTTAACACTCCGACCGCCACGGCGGTACAAACAAACAGCGCGGCGGTCACCGCCAACAGCCAGGCGGCAGCCAATGTACCGCCCACACTATCACAACTCACCAATCCGCCACCTTTTCCGGGGCGGTAGCACCGCCGATAAAAACACGGCGGAAACAGACTACGGACGGGAAAACGCTCACCACTACGCACTCCAGGAGGAAGGAGGACAGCATGGAACCCGAATTAAACATCCTACCTGCTCTCGTCTACCTCCTCATCTACCACGAGTACGAAGTCCGGCGCAGACGACAACGGTGAGTACTGCACCTACGACACACGAGAGGGGGGAGGACGAAAGGTTACGGGCACACACATATGCGACCCCCACCCCCCCCCAACTATGTACACACCAATGCAGAGCAACAAGTCACAGTGACACCATCCAAACACCCCTGAAAAATGCTAGGACATAATCAAATTTGGAATAAATATTTATGTACCAAAAAGCTCCTGAAAATTATCGTACAACCATGAAAGATATTCACAACAAAACTAATGACATACACATCAGTGTATAACTGAAGTAACAAGTCCTGCACATCCTACGAATTCATCATGTCCGTGGGCCAAAGTTTTGAGAAACAAGGGCAAAGCCCACACAGGAGACCTGAGTCCTTTGGAGAGAACACTGCAGGGGCATCAGATGTAAAAACTACAGGCACCTCAGGGGGAAGGGAAGGGGGGGGGCACCACAGCCACATGAGTCCACGACGCCAGATCCACGAGGAGCCACCATGCCCACGGTACCATCCTGGGGAGTGCAAAGCCACAGTCTCTCAATGTCTCTACAGTGGGTGGGCTGCCCACTGGACCATCCTGGGGAGTGCAAAGCCTCAGTCTCTCAATGTCTCTACAGTGGGTGGGCTGCCCACTGGACCATCCTGGGGGGTGCAAAGCCACAGTCTCTCAATGTCTCTACAGCGGGTGGGCTGCCCACTGGACCATCCTGGGGAGTGCAAAGCCACAGTCTCTCAATGTCTCTACAGTGGGTGGGCTGCCCACTGTACCATCCTGAGGAGTGCAAAGCCATAGTCTCTCAATGTCTCTACAGTGGGTGGGCTGCCCACTGTACCATCCTGGGGAGTGCAGAGCCACAGTCCATCAGGTGGATGACAGTCTCCACTGGTCAAGGAGGAGGCATGGTGGGCACAGTGAACCATAAACAGTGATTGAGACAGCGGTGCCCAGCGGAGCGGTGCTTGAGATGAAGGGCCCAGCGGAGCGGTGCTTGAGATGAAGGGCCCAGCGGAGCGGTGCTTGAGAAGAAGGGCCCAGCGGAGAGGTGGAGAGACAGCGGTGCCCAGCGGAGCGGTGCTTGAGATGAAGGGCCCAGCGGAGCGGTGCTTGAGATGAAGGGCCCAGCGGAGCGGTGCTTGAGATGAAGGGCCCAGCGGAGCGGTGCTTGAGAAGAAGGGCCCAGCGGAGAGGTGGAGAGACAGCGGTGCCCAGCGGAGCGGTGCTTGAGATGAAGGGCCCAGCGGAGCGGTGCTTGAGACGGCGGTGCCCAGCGGAGAGGTGGAGAGACAGCGGTGCCCAGCGGAGCGGTGCTTGAGATGAAGGGCCCAGCGGAGCGGTGCTTGAGATGAAGGGCCCAGCAGAGCGGTGCTTGAGATGAAGGGCCCAGCGGAGCGGTGCTTGAGATGAAGGGCCCAGCGGAGCGGTGCTTGACAGGAAGGGCCCAGCGGAGAGGTGGCGAGACAGCGGTGACCAGCGGAGCGGTGCTTGAGACGGCGGGGCCCTGTTCAGCGGTGCTCTTCTCCACTGCGGGCCCTGTTCAGCGGTGCCTATCTTCACGGCGGGGCCCTGTTCAGCGGTGCTCTTCTGCACCGCGGGCCCTGTTCAGCGGTGCTCTTCTCCATGCCGTGCCCTGTTCAGCGGTGCCTATCTCCACGGCGGGGCCCTGTTCAGCGGTGCTCTTCTGCACCGCGGGCCCTGTTCAGCGGTGCTCTTCTCCACGGCGGGCCCTGTTCAGCGGTGCCTATCTCCACGGCGGGGCCCTGTTCAGCGGTGCTCTTCTGCACCGCGGGCCCTGCTCAGCGGTGCTCTTCTCCACGGCGGGGCCCTGTTCAGCGGTGCTCTTCTGCACCGCAGGCCCTGTTCAGCGGTGCTCTTCTGCACCGCGGGCCCTGTTCAGCGGTGCCTATCTCCACGGCTGGCCCTGTTCAGCGGTGCCTATCTTCACGGCGGGGCCCTGTTCAGCGGTGCTCTTCTGCACCGCGGGCCCTGTTCAGCGGTGCCTATCTCCACGGCGGGCCCTGTTCAGCGGTGCCTATCTTCACGGCGGGGCCCTGTTCAGCGGTGCTCTTCTGCACCGCGGGCCCTGTTCAGCGGTGCTCTTCTGCACCGCGGGCCCTGTTCAGCGGTGCTCTTCTCCACGGCGGGGCCCTGTTCAGCGGTGCTCTTCTGCACCGCGGGCCCTGTTCAGCGGTGCTCTTCTGCACCGTGGGCCCTGTTCAGCGGTGCCTATCTCCACAGCGGGCCCTGTTCAGCGGTGCCTATCTTCAAGGTGGGGCCCTGTTCAGCGGTGCTCTTCTGCACCGCGGGCCCTGTTCAGCGGTGCTCATCCAGCAGGTCAAGGGAGCCAGACCTGGCCTGGACTCCCGGCTCAGTCGCCCTCGGACCGTGACGTTTCTGGACCCTTCGGGGACGGACTCCTGGCCTCCTTAGTGTCCTCCTTCCCAGCTGGGATGTGGCATGTGGGGTCCACCTTCTCCGCGCTCCTGCTGCCCTTCCGCTCCTTTGATGGGGCTCTCGGGCCCTTGCCTCCCCTAGATGGTGTGGGTGGTGAAGTGGCCGCACATTGCTCCTTGGGGGCAGCCCTGTCGGTCCTCGCACGGCGGCCCTTGTTTTTGCGGGTCCTCTTGCCGGGGGGGGGGGCTGGACGTGTCCTTGCTGCTGATCGATGTGTCACTGCTGGCAAAGGGTGGGCTCCAAAACCCATGCACAACAGTGACACCCGAAGCTGGGCTGGTGGTGGCTGCGGTGCTCTTGGGACTCTTTGAAGATGGATGGGGGAGCTCATCGGAGGGAAAGAGGTCAAGGTTAGCCAGGAAAAGTTTTTTAGGGCCAAGGTAAAGGGTAGGAGAAGTGGAGATGGAAGTGGAGGTAGAGGAGGTGGTTGTAGGAGAGTCAGGTGTGCTGTCATTGGGTGAAGGTGCTGGTGCTGTAGGCTGTCGTGAGGTGGATGGCTGTTGGGTGGGTGGCTGCCTGCGTTTGTGTGTCTTGGAAGAGGGGGTGACAGACACAGTGGGAGAGGACACAGGGGACGTGTAAATGGCAGTGGGGGTGGTGACTGCACGAGTGTGGACTGTACTGGAGGGTGAGGTGGTGATGGAAGCACTGGCTGATGTTGGGGTGCATGCAGGTGTGAGTGTAGACGTCACAGGGAGGGAGGAGGGAGACGAGGAGGAGGGGGACACAGGGGTGGCAGTGGCTGTTGGCATGTCTGCATCTGGGTGTTGCTTGTGTGAGTGTTTGTGGGATCTGTGGTGCTTGTGTTTGGATGAGCTGCTCTTGGGTGTTGAGGTGTGTGCAGGCTGGTCTGATGGTGTGGATGGGATAGGCTGAGGAACAGGAGACAGAGAAAGGCTGGAGGCAGTAAGAAGAGGGAGGCTGGAAACAGGGACAATGGCTGCCGTCAGTGCTGAGGCCAGAGCAGTGAACGCTCGTTGATGGGCAGCCTGACCCGAATGAATGCCCTCCAGGTACTTATTGCTCTGTTGCACCTCCCTTTGCACACCCTGGATGGCATTCAAAAGGGTCGTCTGCCCAACAATGAGCGTCCTTACCAGGTCAATGAGCTCCGCACTGAGGGCAGCAGGGGCAACAGGGGCAGGGGCTGAGGTGCCTGGGGCGAAGGAGACGCGCGCCTTCCTGGGCGAACCGTCACGGAGCGAAGACTGAGGGGCTGCTGGGAGGGCGGGGCTGGTGCGCTGGGTGGCGGCTGTACCTGTAGAGGCGGGGGGCACGGATGTTGCCGCCACGGCTAGGGAGCTCCCATCCGAGGACGTGTCGCTTTTGCTGCTCTCACCAGCGGTCCCCGTCGTGGTGCTCCCCTCGCCCTCCGGATCACTGGTGCCCTCGGTGTCTGTTCCTGGGCCCACCGGGGCCTTGTGTCCTGCAGCTCCCTCGTGCTCCGATGCCAAATCTCCTCCGCCTGATGATGCTAATGCACACATGCACAAGAAGATGAAGAGAAAGGGTGGGGGGAGAAAAAAGAAGACCAGGTTGAGTGCATGCAATGTCAACACCGTTGGCGGAGAGGACAGACACAGGAGCCTAATGCACTAAGCCGCGCATTCGGGGTACACTACTCAGTACTACTGACTAGGACAACAGGCCAAGAGACGTCAAACGCGCACATGGGAGATGCTGGACCTTCAATGGCTGTACTTGTCACCTTACCGAGGTGGGGGCCGGGGGCACAGGGCCATGCCTAAGGGAGAGGACTACACTACAGAAAGCGCCCTGGCCTAATGTCACCCACAGCCCTCCTCCCCCACCCAGACGCCTCCACTGCGCAGAAAGATAGGAGAATGTGCTGATACTCACCCCCTTGTGTCTGCTGTGATGTCTTAAAGCGCCCATCCAATTCTGGGTAGGCCACCGCCAGGATCCGGGACATCAGGGGGGTCATGGTGCGACTGACACCCCTCCTAGGTTGGGAGGCCATCCCCAGCAGTGTTTCTGCGGTCTTCCTTGTTCCGCGGCGGATGTCCTCCCACCTCTTGCGGCAGTGGGTGCCCCGTCTGTTGTGGACCCCCAAGTTCCGGACTTCCTTGGCGATGGCACGCCAAATCTCGATCTTCTGATGGGCGCTGACCTATTTGACATGTACAGGGTGGAAAGGAGGAAATCATCAATGACCTGCATGTTAGATGTGATTGGCCCCCCCCACCAACTTTGCCATATGGCACATGCTCTCATCTGTCGGGCGTTGCACTCCTCATTCGCCCCCACCCCACCAACTTACATCCACCCCAATCCACACAGGCATAGCCCATTCCATGTGCACCCGGTGTACTCACTTGTTGGTCTGGAGGACCGTAGAGTAGCGCATACTGGGGGAGGACCCCATCCACGAGCTTCTCCAACTCTTCAGACGTGAAGGCAGGGGCCCTTTCCCCAGTCGCAGCAGCCATTGTATCTTCCAGACCGAGGTCACAGCAGCACTTGCAGTATAGGTCCTCTCCTGTGGATGATCAGGTCTCGAGTGATTAAGCAGATAGAAAATGGCGGTCATGCCCGCGGCGGTGCGTACCGCGACCGCCGGCGCACTTCGTCATTGGCTCCTGAAACCCATAGGCTTCAATGTTAACCAATGCGGCTTTGCGCCACGGTCTTCGACCGCCTACCGCCACGGTGTGCCCCGCCAGCGCATTGACCTCACATCCCATTGTCCCACTTCACAGGTCAGGCAGCCGCCATTTCAAGGGCCTACATGGCTTAATTTTGACTGCGACACACAGGCCTAGGCCTTGCATTGCCACACATACACGCCTTTCAACCCATTGCCATTCTTTAACTGTGCAAGCTGTCTGTACGTACCTGTGGTTTGGGTGACTCTGTGCTCCATGTTGTCCTTCCTAGGCACCGTCCGCTGGGACTTGGGATGAGAAGGAGGAATCCTCGCGTATACCGACCGCTGGTGGACCTGTCGACAATGGAAGAACGCCATATAATACTTCGATACAGACTTGACCGTGCCACTATCCATGAACTGTGTGCCCAGCTGGAGCCAGCCCTGATGTCCCCCATCCGCCAACCCACAGGGATTCCCCCTCTGGTGCAGGTTTTGTCAGTCCTCCATTTTTTGGCAAGTGGGTCATTCCAGACCACAGTGGCCATGTCATCTGGAATGTCTCAGCCTATGTTTTCAAAGATTTTGAGTAGAGTGTTGTCTGCCCTGATGAAACTCATGTGGAGCTACATCATTTTCCCAGAGGAGGGTGACTTGCCTACAGTGAAGGGTGATTTCTATGCCCTTGGACATATCCCCAACATCATTGGTGCCATTGATGGGACCCATGTGGCTTTGGTACCCCCAAAAGACGATGAGCAGGTGTACCGAAACAGAAAAAGTTATCATTCGATGAATGTCCAGGTGGTCTGTTTGGCTGACCAGTACATCTCCCATGTAAATGCCAAGTTCCCAGGGTCAGTGCATGACGCGTATGTGATGCGAAATAGCAGCATCCCGTATGTGATGGAGCAGCTACAGAGACAACGTGTGTGGCTAATAGGTGACTCTGGTTACCCCAACCTGCCTTGGCTACTGACCCCAGTAAGGAATCCCCGGACCAGGGCAGAGGAACGGTACAATGAGG
Source organism: Pleurodeles waltl (assembly GCF_031143425.1). Classification (NCBI taxonomy): domain Eukaryota; kingdom Metazoa; phylum Chordata; class Amphibia; order Caudata; family Salamandridae; genus Pleurodeles; species Pleurodeles waltl. The sequence continues at coordinate 1,497,014,443 of NC_090445.1, forward strand.
CCCATGGGCGAACTAGGGGGATCATCGAAAGGACCTTTGGCCTCCTGAAGGCCAGGTTTAGGTGCCTGCATATGACTGGTGGATCCCTGATGTACTCACCAAAGAAGGTGTGCCACATAATCGTGGCCTGCTGTATGCTTCACAATCTGGCATTGCGACGTCAGGTTCCTTTCCTGCAGGAGGATGGTGCAGATGGTGGTGTTGAAGTAGCTGTGGAGCCTGCGGAGAGTGAAGAGGAGGAAGACTCAGAGGACGACACAGACAACAGGGACAGAGTAATAGCACAGTATTTCCAGTAGCACACAGGTAATGATCACCCATGCCATTTTACATTTCCTGAAAGCCTCCTGCATCTCTACTTTGTCGGTTTCCCCCCAGACCTATGAACATGATGTTTGATTTTCCCTTCCCTTTTCTGTGCTGTATGAGCCACTGCGTGACCTCGGCTTGGTTGGCCCATGGACTAATGCTAAGTTACCTCGGTATGTGTAATTCACAATGTTCACAATACGTAATTGATATGTAATGTGTCATACATTTGTAAATAAGACAGGCTGAGTCCTGATTGATTTCAGTGCAATGTGTGATTTATTATTAGTGCATAGATATTGGTACATGATAGTGAAACAGTGATGGGTGGGGGTGGAGTAATGTCCATGGCGGAGTCCAGTTCTCAGTCTCACAGGTGCATTGTCCATATGCCTGTGGCAGGATGGAGCAGGGGCAGTTCAAGGTTTGACAGGGTGGCAATGTGGGACAGTGGGAGGACTTCAGGGGGTATGTGATGCTGGCGGGGGACTTGACATCCTACTCTGTCGGTTTTTTGGATCTCAGGCTCCTTTTGCGGGGCGGTTGTTCTTCAGCAGGAGCTGGGGTTCTGGTGGGCTGTCGTTGTGGTGGGGCCTCCTGTCCACTAGCGCCGGCGGAGGTGGTAGGCTGTTCCTGTTCCTGGCTAGTGACAGGGGCCCTGTGTGATGCCACATGGTCCCGAAACGTGTCCTCTATGCGGTTCAGGGCCTGGACTATGCTCCCCATAGCGGTTGAGATGTTGCTGAGTTGGTCGCTGAACCCCATGTAGCGTTGCTCCTGCTGTGCCTGGATCTCCTGGAACCTGGCCAGTACCGTCGCCATCGTCTCTTGTGAGTGGTGGTAGGCAGCCATGATGGTGGTGAGGGCCTCTAGGAGAGTTGGTTCCCTGGGCCTCTCCTCCCCCCCCTGTCGCACAGCAGCCCTCCGAGTTGCCCTGTTTCCCTGGGCCTCTGTCCCCTGGACGGTGTTCCCACTCCCACTACCCCCAGGTCCCTGTTGTTGTTGGGTTGGTGGGTTACCCTGGGGGCCCTGTAGTGGTAGACACACCGCTGCTTGACCTGTCCTAGAGACAGAGGCATGGGCCCGCTGGGTGGGAGCTGTGCGGTTGTTCCCAGAGGGGGTTGGGTCTGCAGTGGCCTGTGTCTGGGTGAGGGGAACCGACTGCCCAGAGGTCCCCAATGGTCCGGGCTGGTCGTCAGGTTCCAGGTCGACAGAGCTGCTGTCATCACTAGTGGCCTGTTCCGGGGGTGGGATGGACATTTCTGGTCCCTCCTGACCGGTGTGTTGTCGTTCGGGTCCTGCATGGGGTAAGAGGGTATGGTTATTGTTTCTGTGTGTGCATTAGCTTGCGTTTTATAGGTGCCCTTGTCCCCCAGTGCTGGCATTCCCTTGGGGGAGGTGTTGTGAGGGTGTTTTGTGGGGGGGGGTGATGGGTATGTGCAGTGGTCATGCTTAGGTGATGGGTGTCCATAGTTTGGGGGTGGCATGCAGGGGTTGGGTGGGTTGTGCTGGGGAGACATTCTCAGGGAGGATGTGTGCTGGGGGGTTGGGGGTGAGGGTGAGGGTGGGGGTTAGCATGCTGGGGGGGGGTGAAGTGGTTGGCCTTGTGCTTACCAGAGTCCATCCCTCTGTGTACTCCAGCGAGGCCATCAGGATGCAGGATGTTGAGTACCTCTTGCTCCCATGTTGTGAATTCGGGTGGAGTGGGTGGGGGTCCCCCGCCAGTCTTCTGCACTGCGATGTTGTGTCACGAGACCATCGAGCGCACCTTCCCCCGTAGGTCGTTCCATCTTTTGCGGATGTCCTCTCTATTTCTGGGATGCTGTCCCACCGCGTTGACCCTGTCCACGATCCGCTGCCAGAGCTCCGCCTTCCTTGCTATGGTGGTGTGCTGGACCTGTGAGCCGAAGAGCTGGGGTTCCACTCTTATGATCTCCTCCACCATGACCCGGAGTTCTTGGTCCGAAAAGCGTGGGTGCCTTTGTGGTGCCATGGGGTGGTGTGTATGAGGTGTGGGGTGGTGTATGTGATGATGTGTGTGTTGGTGTGTGGTGCTTTGTGCTTCTATGTGGTGTGTGTGATGTTGAGGTGTGCCTCTGTGTGTCTGGCTATCTATTCTCTGATGTGTCTCTCTCTCTCCTTCGTCTCTGGTTTTTGTTGGTAGGGGTTTGTGGGTGATGTCGGTGTGTGTTTTATATGGTATTGGATGTGTGGGAGTGGTGTGTGTATGTGTTTCAGGTGTGTGCCTTTCAAATTGTCCAATGTGGTAGGGGTTTGTAAAGGTGTGTGTATTTTGACCGCGGCGGGGTCTACCGCCAATGGAATACCGCGGTTGAATGACCGCCGCGTCGATTTGCGGGTCATAATGGGATGGGCGTATTTCTGTTGGCGTGGCGGTGGAGGTTTGGTCTTCTCCAGTTTACCGCTGGCCGCTGATGTGGCGGACTGCAGTGGAGGGCGGATTTTCGGAGGTTTTGCAGTTGTGGGTCAGAATGTCCGTGGCGGCTGACCGCGGCCGCGGCGGTATTGTGGCGGCCTTCTGACCGGCGGTAAGCGGCTTTTACCGCCGAGGTCAGAATGACCCCCTCAAACACAAACTCCAGAGAGTCCAGAACACAGCCGCACACCTCGTCCTTGGCCTCCCCTGCCACGAACGAATCTCACCACACCTCAAATCCCTTCACTGGCTCCCCATAGACAAGAGAATCACATTTAAGATCCTCATTCACGCTCACAAATCCCTCCACACCACCGGCCCAACCTACCTCAATGAAAGAGTGAACTTCCACAGTCCCCCGCATCCAACGCACCACCATAGGAGGCAGGTCCTTCTGCTACCTCGCCCCTAAAACCTGGAACTCCATCCCCACCAACCTTTGCAAAACCAAAGACCTCCTGCTCTTCAGAAAGAACCTCAAGACATGGTTGTTCGACCAGTGACCCTCCCTGCCCCCCCTTGGTTCCCCTCCCCCTCCCAGCGCCTTGAGACCCTCACGGGTGAGTAGCACGCTCTATAATTTTTTTTGGATTGATTGATTGATTGATCAGGAAAGCCGAATTTCTTCAGAATAAAAAACATTGATTCCAAATTAACCAAATGGAATTTATTTTTTTCGTGTCCATCGTCAAGATTGTTGCTTTCTCTTGATTATTGGAAAACAATCAATAGCTTGTGTAAAAAAAATGTGCTTGCGGTGATTTGTCTATTTGGCAAGTAACCACTCTGGTTCTTATGAATCAGGCTTTGAGCCAGATGGATGATACAAGATGACAGTCCGAATTCAAAAGACAAATAGGTCTATATGAGTTAACATTTGTCACTAGTTTATCCTTTTTAAGAAAGCTAACTATAATATATTCTTTGAATGACTTGGGAATGATCAATCCCTCCCTACGCAGATTAAACAGATCTGCTAAAAAAGGGAGGAACTCTTTGATAAACATTTTATAATCCTCAGTGGGAATTCCATCTCTTCCACAGGTTTTGGCATTGTGCATATTTTTGAGTGCCTCCACAACTTCTGCAACCTGAATTTTTCCCAGAAATTCATCCATTTGCTTCCTCACAACCTGCAGTAAAGTGAATGCCCTAAAATATTTCTCCAACCCGGATTCAGGTACAAAAGCCCATATTTATGAAAGCTCAGCATTGCCTTAGCGCCATTTATTTTGGCGCACAAGTGGTGCTAACTAAACTCCGTATTTTTATTTTGACACTAGACCGGTATAGCGTCAATATATTGGAGTCAGCGGCATGTTCAGGATGCGTGAACCCACCGTGCATCAATGAGATGCAAGGTAGGCGTTCCCGTTCTAAACATGATGCTTGCCCCTCAGAGCCATATTTAACTCCCAGTGCATAATCGACACAGAGGTGGGAGGCGGACCTAAATAACGGTGCTAAGCCAGCTTCAAGCCATTATTTAACATCTGGGTCATACCAGGTTTTAGAGTGCAGGTTTTCCCATTTTCATGGTAAAATACCATGGAATGGACACAACGATGCTCACCCCAAGCCCCAGCAACACCCCCAACCGCACCAATGGGGCACTATAGTAGGTGGGAGCCCATCCCAGGTAAGTTGCAGGTAAGTTTTTGTGTATGTGTGTGTGTGTGCCATTGGGAGCCCGGTACATGGTGCCTCCTGCCTGGCACTGGGCATTTTGGGCTTGCCCAGGGGACACTGGTCCCCTATGGTGGATGTTTGGGGTGGTGGGCATGACTCCTGTCTAAACTTGGACAGGAGTCACTTTTGGGCTACTTGTGCATCAGTAAATGATGCTAGGCTGACTAGCAGCAAAACTTTTCCTGCTAACCAGCCTAATGTAATTTCAGACCCAATAGTGCCATTCCCCCTAACGCTAACCCCCCCCCTCCACCCCTTCCCCTGCTGGCATCTTTTTTTTTTTTTACACTAGCCATTCCTTAGCACCATTGTGTGTCATTACATAAATACGGTGCACGGATGGCTTTAAGAAATGGAGTTAGCCAGTGTTAATAAAAATGACACACAACTTAGCGCAGTTGTGCGCCATTTTACATAAATATGGGCCTAAGTCTATTCGCTCTTACACACTTCTGTAATGATTTACAAAAGCCTTGGCAACCTCATTACTCCCTTACATCAAAATACATGTGTCGGGATTCTCAATAGACTCATTTCCTGCATGTTCTTCCGGAGTTTCGTTGAACATGAAAGAAATTTGCCAATATGTTGGCTTTATTCATTCATTTTTTGTCGGAAAGCTCAATGACTGATTTGTTTTGATCTTTTGAGCTGTTCCTTACACAAATCACAATTTCTCAAAGATAAACTTGTATTCGTATCAAGGTCAAGCACTGTTTGCAGAGCCTGAACTCTACTACTATATTCCCTGTTTTTTTCTGCCTCATAGGCTACAATTTGATCATAAAACATGACTTTTAAGGTCTCACACACTACAAAATCAAGTCCTGAATTTGGATTGGTCTAAAAAAGAGTTTTATAAAAATTCTTGTATTTTCTAACCAGAGCTGATCCAACAGTAAAAAGTTATTGAATTGTCATCTAGGTGTTGCTTTTTGGTGGATATCGAATTTAAATTGAAGTGAGACAACTGAATGGTCTGAGAACTCATTGTCAGATAGTGACTACACCCCACTTAATTGAACAAGTAAGTAAAAAATCCAAATGCAAGGCGGTATTGCATCCATGGGAAAAGCAGGTGAACTGTGTTTGATCCTGATTGTCTACCTGCTGGGGATTGACCAGGTCAAAGTTGTGTGAAAAGGCTGCTGGAACTTTCTGTGTACATGGTTTGAGCATTTTTTTCAACTTTATTGAGTGTGTCTAGTTTTAAATCCTATGTACAACTGAAAGCTCCACTCCAAATTATCAGCCTTTCAGTATCCATAGCAAGATTATAAAGTTTTATCAATGGTTCTGTACTGTTCAAAATGGGACTGTAATAATTCACCAAATTTAGACCCATGACTATAACCTTGATCCACAGCCACCTCCCTTTTCTATCTCTAATCACATCTCTCACTTGCTAGTTGGGAGCATTTGACAAATAGATCACTACTCCCCACAGAGCAGCCACTGCTGATACAAAATGCACATAAGAGTAGCTTCTAGGAATAAAAGGCTTTGGATTGTGAACCTTAAAGTGGGTTTCCTGAAAAAAAGATCATTTTGGGTTTAAACATTTATAGCCAGTGAATCATGATGCCATATTTGCGCTCATTTATCATCCTATTAGCGTTGCTTTTGATGATTTTGATCTCTTGGGCTATAAAATTCAGAAAAGATTTACCTTGGTAATAGATCCCTCTACTTCTTTTTCATCCCATTACCTGCTTGTTTGCTACCAATTGGCTCCATCACAATATAAATCTTTATGACATTTCTGCTCATTTTCTCTGGTATTCCTCCCAAACCATACCCCAACACAACCCTACTGTAGGAAAGTCTTCTTTTTTTGCCCCGGTCACCTCAAACATTTTGGACAGATATTGGTGGTTACTGACTCTTTGCTATGCCCTGGGTACTGCTTACCAGTCCCAGGGCCAGTGCTCTGTGTAAAGTTGATATGCACTACTGGGAGGGCAGTAGCTACGGCTACCTTCTTAGGGCCAGTCACACCTCCCCATTCCAAGCTCACCATGGCCATGAGATGGAGTTTGGTCTGCTAGCTGTATAGGTTACTTGGTGGAAGAGACCAGGTAAGTGCTGTTCTGGAGAAAACAGCTTCTCTGTGACCATTGTCTCACTGGCTCCTGTATCTCTCAGAGCTTCCACCTCAGTCCCATTGACTTTAGGCCTCTGCCTATACCTCTCCATGCTTGGAGGTATGGTGGCCATAGCTGCAATGTCCACCTTACCCGCTGATACTAAGGTGATCTCTGTGTACTCTGATCCCAGCCCTAGGCCAATTTCCACTCCCATCCCTACACTTGCAATCCCATGGGATTACCCACCAGTGGGGGGCTTCTTGGAGCAGATAGCATCTCCTCTTTGTGTCCAGGTTGATGATACTCAAAGCACTTGCTGACCTTAGCAAGCTCCTGAAACTTTCCTGTCTTAACAGCATCATAATGCTTCCCCTGATACTTCTTCCCCTTAGAAGTGGAATGGCTCGGGGCTCCCCCATCCTGAGAAGGTTTTGGGGATTCTTTGGAGGACTCCTTGGGCTTCTTATCATTTTTCCCTTGAGTCTTCCCCTGAGAAGAACCATGTCCTCCCTCTGTTTCTGATCACCCACTAGGGGTTTCGGATTATACCTAGTTCTTAAACAGTCATCTGCTGCCTCCCCCAGCTCTCTGGGATTGGTCAACTTGAGTCACCTAGATACTGGCAGAGCTTTTCTTGGGCACACTCAGTTAGAAGGTGATCCCTCATAGTCAAATTGTAAAGCCTCTCAAAGGTACTTACCTTGCTGTCCTTTATCCAACCCTCTAATGCCTTAACTGAGATCTCTACAAAGTCCACCCAAAACTGGGTGTTTGTCTTTTGCGTGTCCCTAAAACTGAGCCTATACTGCTCTGGGGGTAAGACCAAACCTTTTAGTTAAGCATCTCTTCATGAAGGGGTATGATTGTACCTCCTCCCCACTCAAGGTCAGAAGCCTATCCCTCCCGGAGTTGGGGACTAACTCCCAAAGAAGTGAACCCCAGTAATGCGGCTTAACTCTCCTCATTTGGAGGGCCGTCTCAAATGCCCACAGCCACTTATCTATGTCATACCCATCTACATAGGCCCTAACCACCCCCTTGGGTAATTTGGGGCAAAACTCCACCCATGAACATCTCAGCTTCTATGTCACTGCCACCATCCCTTCCCTTGCCCACTTTTTCTTTTCTAGGGCCAGCTTTTCTGCCTTCAAAGCTATAAATTCTAGCTGGGCCTCCAGCTCTCTTTCCCTAAGGGATAAGTTCTCTCCTTCTGAAGGGACCACCTTCCCCCATCTAACTATGGGTATGACCCTAGTAACTGTGTACAGTGAGGACCCATCTTCCTCCTCCTCACCTAGGCTCAGATGCCCTCCCTCCCCTAAGTGGTTGGAACTAGAATCCTCCCCTTCTTCTTCTTCCTCGTCTGGAGCTTCCTTTGGGCCTACTTCTGGAATGCCGTTTGCGAGTCGCAAATGTGAGTTTCCAAATGCATTTCCGAATCGCAAATAGGAAGGGGTGTTCCCTTCCTATTTGTGATTCGCAGTGGTATGCAATACCATTTGCGACCGCATATGCGGTCGCAAATGGTGTCGCAGTTACCATCCACTTGAAGTGGATGGTAACCCACTCGCAAATTGGAAGGGGTCCCCATGGGACCCATTCCCCTTTGTGAATGGACCACAAATTATTTTTTCAGGGCAGGTAGTGGTCCAACGGACCACTACCTGCCATGAAAAAATACTGAAATTAAAGGTTTCGGATTTTTTTAAAAGTGCAGCTCGTTTTCCTTTAAGGAAAACGGGCTACACTTAAAAAAAAAAACTGCTTTATTTATAAGCAGTCACGAACATGGAGGTCTGCTGACTACAGCAGGCCTCCATGTTTGCGAGTGCCCATAGTCGCTATGGGACCGCAATTTGCGACCCACCTCATTAATATTAATGAGGTGGGTCTTTGCGACCCCATACCGACTCGCAGACGGTGTCTGAGACACCGTTCTGCATACCAAATAGCGAGTTGCAATTTGCCAGTCGGAAGGACTCGCAAATTGCAACTCGCTATTTGGTTTTTTGCTACATCTGGCCCTAAGTGTTTTGCTGCTATGCTCTCATTGGCCAGCCTTTGGCAGCCTGGCCAGGCTGGCTTGATGAGGTGTGAAGCGCCTTGGCTCAACACAAAAAGATGTGCCTGGGGGAGGAAATCTTCCCTCAGTAGATGAGGAAGCAGGAAGGGGGGGCTGCCAAACTGTCTTCAAAGGCAGGGAAGGACATTTGGAGCAACCCAGCACCTCCCTCACATCCTGCAACCCCAAGACAATTAGGTGCCTCTTGATTAGATTAGGAGAGGGCAGGAGAGGGGTGTGTTTAGGATTTTTAGCCACACCAGTGGGTGGGCTCAGCCCAATGTAACCTCCAAAATTCATTTTCAGCCATGATGGATTTTTGAGCAATGTTGCTCCCTGGGACAGATTTTTTCCACACTTCCCAGGAAGTGGTCACCACAGGGGGAAGGACCCTGCACCTGTTTGGAGAACCAGGTCCCCCCTGATTTTTATCCAGGAGCAAGAATAAAACTGGCAGACCTGCACCCACACCTCAGATCCCTTCCAGGAAGAATTACAGGAGAAGAAGGACTGCCCTGCTGGACCCCTGACCTGCACCTGGACACTGCACTCTGGTGGACTGCAAAAACTGCACACTTGGTCTTCACCACACAAAGGACTTTGCCTGGCTTCAACTGGTTCAAGAAGGGACTCCCTGTTTGCTGCAGCTGAAAAACTGCTAACCGAAGTCCCCTGCACCAACTCCTGAAGAAACTGACCAGCTGACCACTGTCCAGTGGCCAATTTGGAGTTTGCGCCAGTTGCATTCTGGGAGTTGTAGGCCACACCCTCAAGGAGTATCTCAGAGCTTCTGGTGAAGTTTTGGAAAAAAGCTCCATAGAGGGACCAAACCGCTTAGGCAACTCAAGCTGGCTTGCCTCAACCGTGACCGGGCCTGACTAGCAGATTCACCCCGGTGAAGAAAATCTCTGAAAAAGTTACTAAGTCCAAACGTAGGAAGTTTACCGGGACCTCCAAGGCAGTGTATCCGAAGAGGGCTCCAGGGACGTCAGATGAAGATTCAGGTTTGCCCCGGTCATAGGATTTTCACCTAAAAAAAATGACTAAGGGGATCATTACAACATTGGCGTTAAAGCCGCTTACCGCCGTGCAGAAGACCGCCAACACACCGCCGCTGCAGCGGAATTCCGCCACGGTCATTATGACCTACTGCTCGGAATCCGTCAAAATTCAGACACCCACACAAGTCCGCCACACCAAAGGTCAGTGATAAACTGGCGGGGAAAAAAAAACCTCCACTGTCACACCAGCAGAAATACGCCCACACTATCACGACACACGAATCCACGCGGCGGTCTTTCAACCGCGGTATTCCATTGGCGGTACACACTGCTGTGCTCAAAATACACACACATTTACAAAACACTACCACATTGGACATTTCAAAATACACACACCTGATACACATACACACACCACTACCACACACCCATTACAATATAAAACACACACCCACATCACCCACAATCCCCTACGACAAAATTACCGAGAGAAGGCCAAAGAGAGACACTACAAACAACTACCAAGCATCCACAGGCACACAATACCATCACCCACATAACTTCCACACACCTCACACAACACCCCACTAAATATCACCCCACTTATCACTACACACACCACCCCACACATCACCCACACCACCCCATGGCACAGCAAAGACACCCCAGGTTCTCTGAGGAGGAGCTCAGGGTCATGGTGGAGGAAATCGTAGAGCCACAGCTATTTGGATCACAGGTGCAGCACACTTCCATAGCTAGGAAGATAGAGCTATGGCTCAGAATAGTGGACAGGGTTAACGCAGTGGGACAGCACCCAAGAAATAGGGATGACGTCAGGAAGAGGTGGAATGACCTACAGGGGAAGGTGCGTTCTGTGGTCTCAAGACACCACCTTGCGGTTTAGCGGACTGGCGGTGGACCCCCACCTCCTCCCCCACAACTAACAACATGGGAGGAGCAAATCTTGGTGATTCTGCATCCTGAGGGCCTCACTAGAGTAGATGGAGGAATGGACTCTGGTAAGTCAAATCTTAACTATTACATCCCCCACCCTACTTGCATGCTATCACATACCCCCACCCTCACCCTCACCCCCATCACTCCGACTCCTCACAAATGTCCCAACATCACAAACCACACATCCTAATACCAAACCCTGCATACGATAACAAAGCATGGACACCCATCACCAAAGCATGGCCACTGCACATACCCATACACCCCCCTAAACCACCATCACACAAGGACCCACACAGGAATGCAAGCACTGGGGTACACGGTCACTCACCCATTGCACACCATAGCACACACAGATGTAATAAACATTCTTTTATACCCCTGCAGGACCCCTACCCAACGTCACCGGACAGGAGGGTCCACACATGTCCACACCACCAACAGAAGATGCCCACAGTGATGACAGCAGCTCTGACCAACTGGATCTAGATGACCAGCCCGGCCCATCGGGGCCCTCTGGACAGTTGGTTCCCCTGACACAGTCACAGGTCACCACAGAGCTTCCCCCCTCTGGAAACACCAGCACAGCACCCACCCAGCGGGCCCATACCTCTGTCCCTAGGACACGTCAATCAGCAGTGTGTCCACCACTACAGGGAACCCAGGCTAACCCACCACCCCAACAACAACAGGGACCTGGGGGCAGTGGCAGTGGGCACATGGTCCAGGGGACGGAGGCCCAGGAACACAGGGGAACTGGGAGGGCTGCTGTGCGACAGGGGGAGGACAGGCCAAGGGAACCCACTCTCCACGATGCCCTCTCCAACATCATGGGAGCATACCACCATTCCCAGGAGACGATGGCAACAGTACTTGCCAAGGTTCAGAACACCCACCGCCTCCGGGAGAAACAGCATTTGGGCTTCAGGGAGGAACTCAGATCCATCAGTTCCAACCTGGGCACCATCGTAGGGGTGCTGAAGGAAGTCCTCAACACCAGGAGGGACACAGTGGCACAACAAGGGGCCCCTGACACTAGCCTGGACGATGAACTCCCCACCACCTCCGCCGGCGCTAGTGGACAGGAGGCACCGCCACAGGACCACAACACCAGCACCCCACCCCCTGCAGAGGGAGAACCACCCTGCAAACGGTCCCTGAGATCCTGGACAGAGACAGAGCACAATGCCAAGAGCCCCGCCAAGAAATGAGTCCAACCTGAATGTTATCCTTCTGTCCCACTTTGTCACCCTGTCCATCCTCAAACTGCCCCAATTCCACTTCCTATGCCCATTTTGGCAATGCACCTGTGAGACTAATAGACTGGACTCTGCCATGGACATTCCTTCACCATCACCCCTCACCATTTTACAACCCCCTCCAATCTTGAGCTCTTAAATAAACACCCTTAAAGCACAAAACACTCTGGAGTCTGTCAGTGATTTTGAAATAGTATATTAGCAATTACAGTGACAAAATGCTCTTTCAAATGTAATGTCAACATACCTATGTTACACAGCTCTAGTCCATGAGGAAACAAAGCAGATGTCACACAGTGGGACCCACATCAGTGAAATCGTAAGGGAAAGTGAAAACTCAGTGACCATACACTGGGTGAAAACAACAGACAGTAGAGAGGTAGTAGTGTTAAAGTACATGTAGTAGGCAGGTTTGTATTCTTACCTTTGTCTCACTGGAAGTATTGCAGGATAACCGAGTTGCTGTTGTCGATGTCCTCTTCTTCTGCTTCCTCGTCTTCACTGTCCACAGGCTCCACAGCTGCCACAACACCACCATCTGGACCATCCTCCTGCAGAAAAGGCACCTGTCATTGCAAAGCTAAGTTGTGAAGCATACAGCAGTCCACGATGATCTGGCACACCTTCTTTGGTGAGTAGAATAGGGATCCACCTGTCATATGGAGGCCCCTGAACCTGGCCTTCAGGAGGCCGAAGGTCTGCTCTATAATCCGCAGAGTTCACCCATGCACCTCATTGTAGCGTTCCTCTGGCCTTGTCCTGGAATTCCTCACTGGGGCAGTAGTCATGACAGGTCAGCTGCAAATGGTGAGGGGCAACTGTTAGCCACACACTAACCTGTAGGGATATCCCCAGACAACCATTCCCACTGACTTGCTTCCAGGAGCTCACCTAATAGCCATACACGGTGCCTCTGGAGTTGACCCATCACATACGGGATGCTGCATTTCCGCAGGATGTAAGCGTCATGCACTGAGCCAGGGAATTTGGCATTCACATGGGAGATGTACTGGTCTGCCAAACACACCATCTGCACATTCATGGAATGATAACTCTTCCGGTTTCTGTACACCTGTTCACTCCTGTGGTTGGGTACCAAAGCCACATGTGTCCCATCAATGGCACCCATGATGTTGGGGATATGTCCCAGGGCATAGAAGTCACCTTTCACTGTAGGCAAATCCTCCACCTGAGGGAAAACGATGTAGCTCCGAATGTGTTTCAGCAGGGCAGACAACACTCTGGACAACACGTTGGAAAACATAGGCTGGGACATCCCTGATGCTATGGGCACTGTTGTTTGAAATGACCCACTTGCAAGGAAATGGAGTACTGACAGCACCTGCACTAGAGAGGGGATTCCTGTGGGATGGCGGATAGCTGACATCAGGTCTGGCTCCAGCTGGGCACACAGTTCCAGGATTGTGGCACGATCAAGCCTGTAGGTGATGATCACATGTCTTTCCTCCATTGTCGACAGGTCCACCAGAGGTCTGTACACCGGAGGATGACGCCATCTCCTCACATGTCCCAGCGGACGGTGCCTATGAAGGACAACAGCGAGCACAGAGTCAACCAACTCAGAGGTACCTACCCACAGCTTACACAGAACACGAATCATAATCCGAAATTTGCCCTGTATTAGTGTTGTGGCAAGGCCTAGGTATGTGTGACGCAGTTAAAAATTAAGCCATGTGGGACCCTGAAATGGCAGATGCCTGATCTGTAAAGTGGGACAATGGGATGTGCGGTAACTGCGCTGGCGTACACCGTCGCGGTAGGCGGGCGAAGACCACAGCGCAATTTTGCATCGGTTAACATTGGACCCTATGGGTCCCAGGAGCCAATGATGATGTACGCCGGCGGTGACGGTACGCACCGCCGCGGACGTGACCGCCATTTTCTATCTGTTCAATCACTCAATACCTGATCTTCGACAGGAGGGGACCTACACTGCAAGTGCTGCTGTGACCTCAGTCTGGAAGAGACAATGGCTCTTGTGTCTGGGGAAAGGGCCCCTGCCTTCACATCGAAGGAGTTGGAGAAACTCGTGGATGGGGTCCTCCCCCAGTACATGCTACTCTACGGTCCTCCAGACAAACAGGTAGGTACACTGGGTGCATGCTGTATGGGCTATGCCTGTGTGGAATAGGGTGGATGAAAGATGGGGGGAGATTGAGGCGTGCATGAAACGACGGTGAGTGCATGTGCCATATGGCAAGGGTAGGGAAGGGGGCCAATGACTGTGACGGTGCAGAAGGTTATATCTTCTCCTTTTCCCCTGTACTATTCCTGTAGGTCAGTGCCCACCAGAAGAAGGATATTTGGCGTGCCATCGCCAAGGAAGTCTGGACCCTGGGGGTCCACCACAGACGGAGCACCCACTGCCAGAAAAGATGGGAAGACATTCGCTGCTGGAGCAAGAAGACGGCGGAGGCCCAGCTGGGGATGGCCTCCCAACGTGGGAGGGGTGCCCGTCGCACCATGACTCCCCTGATGTTCAGGATCCTGGCGGTGGCGTACCCGGAGTCAGATGGGCTCTTGAGGGCATCATAGCAGCCACAAGAGGGTGAGTTCACTCTCATTCTGCTGATTTTGTGCGCAGTGGAGGTGTCTGGGCGGGGGAGGTGGGCCGTGGGTTTCCCTAGGCCAGGGCGAGTTTGCTAGTTAGGTCCCCTTGTTCTGGCAGACCCTGTGGCACCCCACCGCAACTGTGTACAATGCCAAGTACACCTAGTCAGGCTCCTGTGACATCCATGTGTGCAGATATCAGCCATAGCCTTGTAGGCCATGTCCCAGGGATTGGACAGCGGACCCCAAGTGCGTGGATTAGTGCAGGGGGCTTCTGTGTCTCTTGTGTCTGCCAACGGTAGCTGTAATGCATGCACTCAACATGTCTTTCTTCTGTTGTTCCCACCCTTTTTGTGGTCTCCCTGTTCTTGTGTGCATTAGCATCATCAGGCGGAGGAGCAGTGGCACCGGAGCACGAGGGAGCTGCAACCCACATGGCCCTGGAAGGCGAGACTACTGACTCGGAATCCACCAGTGGGACGGAGGGCTAGGGGAGCTCCACAGCGGGGACAGGAGCTGACACCAGTGATACGGACTCGTCCTCTGATGGGAGCTCCCTTGTGGTGGCGGCCACATCTGTGCCCCCACATCTACAGGTAGAGCCGCCACCCACATACCAGCACCGCCCTCCCAGAAGCCCCTCAGCCTTTGCCCGTGCCCGCTCACCCAGGAAGGTGGGCATCACCTTTGCCCCAGCCACCTCAGGCCCTGCCCCAGTCACCCCTGCTGACCTCAGTGAGCAGGCCATTGACCTCCTCAGGTCCCTCAGGTTCCTCACTGTTAGGCATTCTACCATTTTGAATGCCATCCAGGGTGTAGAAAGGCAGTTGCAACAAACAAATGCATTCCTGGAGGGCATTCATTCTGGTCAGGCGGCCCTTCAGCGAGCTTTTCAGACTCTGGCCTCAGCACTGATGGCAGCTATTGTCCCTGTCTCTAGCCTCCCCCCTCCAACTTCCTCCACCCAATCCCCTCTACCTCAGCCTATCCCAAGCACACCTTCAGACCAGCATGCACACACGTCAGCACACAAGGGAAGCTCTGGCAAACATAAGCACCACACATCCCACAGGCACTCATGCAAGCATCACACACATGCAGACCACTGCATCCACTGTGTCCCCCTCCTCCTCGTCTCCCTCCTCCCTCCCAGTCTCGTCTACACTCACACCTACATGCACTACATCTACAGCCACAACTTCCATCACCAGCATACCCACCACCACACCCCGCTCACGTGGAGCCACCACCAACCCTACCATTCACACGTCCCCTGTGTCCTCTCCCAGTGTGTCTGTGACGCCACCTCCCAAGATACACAAACGCTGCCACACACCCACCCAACAGCCATCCACCTCAGAACAGCCTCCAGCGCATGCACCTTCACCCAAAGTCACCAAACGAACACTTCCTACAACCACAACCTCTTCCTCCACTCCCAAACCCCCTCCAGCTACCCGTCCCAGTGTTCCCAAAAATCTTTTCCTGTCCACCCTTGACCTCTTTCCCTCACCTCCCCCACCCCGTCAGTCTCGTAGGGCCCGACTCTCCAGGTCCCAACCTAGCACCTCAGCCACAACATCTCCGGGACCAGTGGTGCCTGTAGTCACCGGAATCTGGAGTGCAGCAGGGCAGCCAGTGTGGCACAGAGCCACAGCACGGACAGTCCCCCACCTGTCAAGCATCAAAAGTTGGCCAGTGCCCGGCGGTAGAGGGGGAAGACTCCAGCCTCCAAAGCCGCTCCAAGGGCTACAGGTGGGAGTGTGGAGTCAGCTGCGACACCTTCCAAGGTGGGGAAGGGGCACAAGAAACTCAGCAAGTCTGGGAAGAGCAGCACGGCGGAGAAGACCGACATCATCCCCGTTGCCCAGGAGGCCACCCGCCATCCGCCATCATCCCTGCTGCCCTGGAGGCCACCGCCATTATCCCCACTGCCCAGGAGGCCACCGCCAGCACCAGCCCTGCTGCCCAGGAGGCCACCGCCATCATCCCCGCTGCCCAGGAAGGCACCGCCATTATCCCCACTGCCCAGGAGGGCACCGCCAGCACCAGCCCTGCTTCCCAGGAGGCCACCGCCATCATCCCCGCTGCCCAGTAGGCCACTGCCAGCACCAGCCCTGCTGCCCATGAGGCCACCGCCAGCCCTGCTGCCCAGGAGGCCACCGCCAGCACCAGCCCAGCTGCCCAGGACAGGACCGCTAGCACCAGCCTAGCTGCCCAGGACAGAACCGCCAGCACCAGCCCAGCTGCCCAGGACAGGACCGCCAGCATCAACCCTGCTGGGCCATCAAGGACCGCCAGCACCAGCCCCGCTGGGCCATAAAGGACCGCCAGCACCAGCCCCGCTGGGCCATTAGGGACCGCCAGCACCAGCCCCGCTGGGCCAGACAGGACCGCCAGCAACTGAGTCACTGCCAAGGACCCCGCCGCCACAAGCACCGCTGAACAGGACACTGCCGCCACCAGCACCGCTGCCAAGTACACCGCCAACACAAGCACCGCTGAACACCTGTGTCGTAGGTGCAGTAATCACCGTGGTCTTCGCCGCCGGTGTTCGTGCTCCTGGTAGAGGAGCAAGAAGATAAGGGCTGGCAGGATCTGGAGCTCGGGTTCCATGGCGTCCGGATTCCTCTTGGGGTGTGTAGAGGTGAGCGTTTTCCCTTCGAAATCCTGTTTCCGCTGTGTTTTTGTTCACGGTTAATCCGCCCCTGAAAAGGTTGCGGATTGGTAGGTTTTGATATTATGGGCGGTACATTGTCCTCCGCCTGTCTGTTGGTGGTGACTGCCATGCTGTTTGTTTGCACCGCCGTGGCAGTCGGAGTGTTAAAGTGGCTGTCTATGTTGGCGTTTTCCGCCACGGTCGTGACTCCATTTTTTTTTCGCCGGCCAGATGGTGGTTTTACCGCCGCTTTAACACCGACCGCCAGGGTTGTAATGACCACCTGAGTCCGAAGGTAAAAATCTCCACCAAGGGCTCTCACGACGCGTATCCGAGGAAGAGTTCCAGGAGGTTGGATTGGACTGGCGACTTAGTCCCGCTGAAGGAAATCTCTAGAAAAAACGACTAAGTCCTAAGGCAAAATTTAATCGAGGCCTCCTGCAGGCTGTAGCCAAGCAGGGCTCCATCGCGGTCAGCCTTAAACTTTGACTTTGCCCCGGTCGAGGTGCGACCAGATGACCAGATTGGTGCTATCCATTTTCTAAGCGCTAAAAAGTATTAATTCTTTAAAAATTCAAATCTCCAGTTCCCTTTATTTAATTTTATTTGTTTTGGTGTCATTGTAAAGCTAAAAATATTACCTATTGTTATAAATTGGTGTGGATTTTTAAACTGTTTCCTGTGTTTTCTTTAATTACTGTTTTGTAATATTTGAATGCTATATGCTTTCTCTCCTAATTTAAGCCTTGTCACTCATTGCCAAGCTACCAAGGGTCGATCTGGGTTTAATTTATTGAGACCTAAGTGGAGGTTAGTGGTCTATTGCTAAGTGTAGGTACTTACCTGCCCTAACCAATAACCCTTTTTCCAACACCTACCCAAAATGATCTGCTTTTTTCTTTCCAGTTTGCAACCTTGTGACTGCTCCCTCCCCCTCAAAAAAAATATTTCCCTGGTGCTAACTCTCCGTTGAATACAAAACAACCCTACTAAGGGAGAATTGCCTACCATGTTCACTACCAACCCTTACCTCCTTTTAGGTGTACTTGGCAGCACTGCAGAAAAAGAAAGCTCTCCTCTGGCAAAAAAAAGAAAAGAGAGTAACAAAGAAAAGAATACATATAAACAAACCCTAGTGCAAAAAGGTCTATTTTTCTATAAATAAATCAAATGCCCAGCATTTTCTGTCCTATATCAAATCATACCTGTATTCTTTGCAATAGTCTTTGCACTTCTCCTAGTGCAGTACACATATAAAACTGTCCTTCAAAAAACAGAACTTTCAGTTTAGACTGTTGGGCAATTGAGGCCTGCGCACCAACTGCCTTGAATTGGCCCACCATCCCCAAAATGTCTCTCCGTCGCTGGATCACTGTAGTAGACATATCTGAAAAAACTAAAATCTGTACATTGTCATTGTGAATGTTCTTTTCTGAATAGCCAATGAGATAATGCACTCCTTTATGTGCTAATCAATTGACTACAATAGTAAGAGGAAACTTTAAGTTGGAAGGACATTGAGCAGTGACTTGATGTGCCCTCATAATAGAGAGATCTGACATGGCATTTTTAAGGATGCATGTTTTGATCAGGGATTCAATAAACTTTAAGGTATCGGGTGACTGCTCGAGTTCTCTGCTCCTTCTGGAACCCAGACAAAATGCAAGCTAGATCTCTTAGTGTTAGACTTTTCATCCTTGCCGTGGTCTCCCTTAACTTTTTGCCTCTGTTTCCCAGGCTGTTGATGTGTGCTGGACTCTGATTTTGCTGTTTTTGTTACCCTGGGCACTTTACCCCTGCTAACCAGTGCTAAGATGCAAGTGCTCCTTTACAAAATGTGTATGTAATTGGATTATCCATGATTGGCATATTTGTTTTTACTAGTAAGTCCCTAGTAAAGTGCATTAGAGGTGCCAAGGGCCTGTAAACCAAATGCTACTAGTGGGCCTGCAGCACTGATTGTGCCACCCACATAAGCAGCTCTGTGATCATGTCTCAGCCCTGCCACTGCAGTGTCTGTGTGTGCAGTTGTAACTGTAAATTCGACATGGCAAGGGTACCCACTTGCCAGGCCTAAACATTCCCTTTTCATACATATAAGACACCCCTAAGGTAGGCCCTAGGTAGACCCAAGGGCAGAGTGTGGTGCATGGTTAAGGTAGGACATACAGTAATGTTTTTTATATGTTCTGACAGTGAAATATTGCTAAATTCGTTTTTCACTGGTGCAAGGCCTGTCCCTCTCATGGGGGCTACCATTAAATCTGATTAAAGTGTAAATTCCTTTTGGGAGCGGATGGACATGTGGAGTTTGGGGTATCTGAGATCACAATTCAAAAATACATCTTTTTGTAAAGTTGATTTTAAGATTGTGTGTTTGAAAATGCCACTTTTAGAAAGTGAGCATTCTCTTGCTTTTACCTTTTCTGTGACTCTGCCTGTTTGTGGATTCCCTGTCTGGGTCAGTTTGACAGTTGGGCTGGTTGCACCTATCTCTAGACAGTGACACAAAGGGAGCTGGGGTGTAGTCTGCATTTCCTGATGAGCCATCTGTGCTAGGAGGGATGGGAGGAGTGGTCACTCCTTTTAAAGATCTTACCTCCCCTCCCATATCTACCCCTATGACGGAGCCCTCCGTCTCCCACAGTGATCGACTGGCATCTTTTTTTCAGGACAAAGTCATCAGTATATACTCTGGGTTCCTCGCCTATATGAATCATCTCCCTACTTTCAAACACACGGACTCCCTTCCTGCAGGAGTCTCTCTAACCTCCTTCTCTCCTCTCACTGAGGAGATGACCACTAACTTCTTGTCCAAAACTAAATCCGGCTCTCCTCTAGACCCCACCCCTTCCTCTGCTCTCTTGCAGGTAGCAGATGTTCCTCCTCTCACTAAAATTCTTAACGACTCGCTTTCCTCGGGCTCCCTTCCCCAGTCATTTAAACATGCGGTTGTTAAACCCCTTCTGAAGAAACCCAAACTTGACCCCACCCTATTAGAAAATTTCAGACCCATTGCCCTCCTCCCTATTTCCGCAAAAATCCTTGAGAAACATGTTAAGACTGAACTTACCTGCTATCTCGAAAGCAATGAACTCCTTCATCCCACCCAAATGGGCTTTAGAGCTTTGCACAGCACTGAGTCAGCCCTTCTTACAGTAACTGAGTCGGCCCGCCAGCTTTTAGACCTAGGGTCTCACGTAGCCATCATTCTGCTTCACCTAAGTGCAGTGTTCGACACTGTCGACCATGATCTTCTCTGTTGGAGACTATCAAACATAGGAGTAGGAGGCTCTGCCCTCTCTTGGTTTTCCTCCTTCCTTAAAGATAGATCTTTCCAAGTTTTGGACCGTACCTTTTTTTCTGGCCTCTTCCCTTTGGCATGTGGAGTCCCCCAGGGCTCGTCCCTTAGCCCTACTCTCTTTAACGTTTACCTGTCACCTTTAGCGAGAGTAATTGCCCCTCACAATCTGTCTCTGGTACCTTATGCAGATGACACCCAGCTAGTGGTGTCCCTTTCCAGCTCTGGAGACTCGCCAGTGACTAATCTCTCCCGCTGTATGAGTGACATTGCCAATTGGATGACCGAGTCCAAACTCAAATTTAACGATGGAAAATCGGAAGTCCTGGTCCTGGGTAACGGCCACCCCGCTCATCCTCTTCCCTCTCTTTCAGACGCCTTCAGTACTCTTCCTCTCCCCAAATCTCAGGTTAAAACTCTAGGTGTGATGCTTGACCCCCGGCTTACCATGGATTCCCAAGCCAGTAAAATCTCCTCTACCTGTTTTGGTCTCTTGCGCATGTTCAGAAAGATTCTCACCCTTCTCCCTCCTACAGCCAGAAGAATTCTCATTCAAGCCCTAATTCTTTCCCGTCTGGACTACGGAAACTCCCTGTTCCTCAGTTCCCCTCTTTATGTTATAAAGAAGCTGCAGAGAGTGCAAAATGCAGCTGCCAGGCTTCTTACTCACTCCTCAAAATACGCATCTGCCAAATTGGCTATCTCCACCCTCCACTGGCTCCCCATCAAAGAAATGATTCATTTTAAATCTCTCTGTATTGTCCACAGGGCCCTACATGGTAAATGTCCCATCTCTCTGAGGAAACGTATTTTCCTGCACACTCCTTCTAGGAACCTCCGCTCCTCCTCTCTTAGGTATGCACACATTTCTCGGTCTAAGAGAGCCTGGGGTAACAACTCCTTCTCCAGTAAGGCTTCTCACCTTTGGAACACCCTTCCTACGGAGCTCCGTTTTTAATCCTCCGAGCACCTCTTTAGGAAAAAGCTTAAAACTTTTTTATTCTGTAATTAGTATCGACTCTCCCTCCTATTCGTGCTTTGTTG
The DNA here is from genome assembly GCF_031143425.1 of Pleurodeles waltl. NCBI lineage: Eukaryota > Metazoa > Chordata > Amphibia > Caudata > Salamandridae > Pleurodeles > Pleurodeles waltl. The sequence goes on from NC_090445.1 coordinate 1,497,035,819, forward strand.
CTTTTAGCGCTGGGATGCCTTCGGTCGCCACGCGCTCTATAAATTCTATAAACTAAACTAAACTAAAGTCACACCTGAAAGGGCTGTGCCTGCCCTCACACAATGCAGTATCCAATCCCCTGGTGTGTGTCTGGGGCGTGGGCTGGGCAAGGCAGGATTTCACAAACAAGAGAGACTTTTCTTTGAAGTGGGCCTACTTCAAAGGGCAAAATGGGTATAAGAAGGGCACCCAAAACCACAGACTTTGGAACACTTCTAGAAACCAAGAGGAACCTCTGCCTGGAGAAGAGCTGAAGAGCTGAGGAAGAAGAGCTGCCCTGCCTGTGACTTTGCTTTGTGGAGCTATCCTGCAGTTGCTGCTTCTGCCTGTGCAGGAGGACAAAGACTGGACTTTGTGTTGCCTTCCTTCTTGTGAAGATCTCCAAGGGCTTGATTTAGAGCTTGCCTCCTGTTGTTTGAAGTCTCAGGGACAGCAAAGACTTCTCTCTGCCAGCACCTTGAGTCTCTGGAGAGACTCCTACCCTGCCAAGTGGTGCCCATCCAGTTCCTGGGACCCTGAAAGGAGAAGCTGGTAGCCCAAGAGTGAGAAATCCATGCACTGAATGCCTTTGGGGGAAAAGATCAACGCAACTCCAATCTGCGGCTGAAAAATCGTCGTGGTGCCGGTTTCGTGGCTGAAAATCGACACTCGCCTGCAACACGATCTGAAGATCGACACCCGGGGCTGGAGAAACGACACACAGGATCGCTGATGGAGGCTGGTGAGATCGCAACCCACGTTGCATGGTTTTCGGATCATCGTATGGCTGGATTTCCGACGCAAACATCGCTGGGCGAGTAAAAATGACATGAGGCCTGCCCCGACCCAAGAGTGCTGACCGGATCGGAGCATCGCTCTCCTGCGGAGAGAAGAAACAACTCATGCCGACCAGACTAATGGAGAAACAACGCAAGGTCTCACTCGTGAGTGATATCGACGCATCGCAAGCCCTTTTTGACGCATACTCGCCTGTGCTGAGTTATTTTTGACGCACTCAAGATGCATTTTCACGCTAACAGTGTTAGTGTGTGTTTAAAATTACATGAAGACTCTTTTTGCATTTTTTGTGATAACTTGACTTGTGTATTGTGGATTTTTGTTGTTTTGGTCTTGTTTTGTTTAGATAAATATGTTCTATTTCTCTAAACCTGTGTTGTGTCATTTTGCAGTGTTTTCATTAAGTTACTGTGTATGTTGGTACACATACTTTACACCTAGAACTCTGACGTTAAGCCTACTGCTCGTGCCAAGCTACCAACGGGTTAAGCAGGGGTTAGCTGAGGGTGATTCTCTTTTCCCTGACTAGAGTGAGGGTCCTTGCTTGGATAGGTGGTAACCTGACTGACAACCAGGGACCCCATTTCTAACACCTAGCATGATTTTCCATTTTGTCCATCTTGTTATGGGATGCCAAATGTTTTTTTGAATATTGCTTATGTCCTTTCCCAAGTTAAGGGAGTGATTCTCTAAATCTGAGACCCTTTGCTTGACCTCCTGCAATCAGCCTGGTATTTGCAGAACTATTGCCTCAATTTTATTTAGCCTTTGATGAAACGTTGCAAATTCCTGAGCATGGATCAATTTAATTCCTCAAATTTCAGCCAAAGTTTTCTCTAGAAGGGGTTGAAGTAAAAGTGGTTGATTGGAATTGAGAATACACATAGGTCCAGGGGACACCATGGTGCAATTACTTGATGACAGGTGAGCTTGTCCACCAGTTTCTGACTATAGGCATACAGAATGTACAGACTCTTCTCCCTGAAAATTCATTGGCTGTGCGCTAGGAAACTGTTCAGCTACATTCATGTAGCTATTTTCTAAAGGCCGAATGTGAGGAGGAGGAGGTGGTTCGGAAATAGTCCAGAGCCCACTTAGCCTGTGGCTCTAATACTAGCTCAGGACGGAGGGGACAGAGAGAGACAGATGTAGGGTATTGAACTTAATGCCACCTCTTTGATGCCTTACAAATAATGGACATCCCTTTGGCTGGGCCACCATGCTGTGATCCATCAACAGTGGCACTAAGTAGTTCTCCTCTATACTTTCCCCTTTTCTCCCTCTTCCATGAGCCTACGGCTCCTAACACCAAACAAAGGCAGGTCACTTTCCCTTTACCCTGCATTTGAGGGATTAATAGCCATACTGCTTTCGGCTTGGGTTACCCAAACTGCCATCACTTAAACACCAAGCCAAGCCTATTCAAACGACCCCACTTGAGGCAGCACATCGTCCACTTTAGCGTTCTGCAACTAATATCAGTGTAAGCAGCATTCTGACTGCATTGTGCTCGGAGGGAGGTCCTGGAGTCCATTAGCAGTGGATCATTTGGAGTGTGTTGCCACCCCCTCCAATTTCCATTGTTATGTGACTCTTTTGCAGGTGCGTACCTTCAGTGGGAGTGTTTGGGGTGTTACACCTCCCCTAATACATGTATTTTGTGATTAATTGTTCGGTACATATGCTTTCTGTCAGGTATAGTGAGGAGCTTTAGATTTCACCAGGAATTTTCACATAAACACAGAGAAAAACGGACACACACAGTCTCTCTGTTTGGAAAAGCTTCAAAAACGTTGGTTATTTTACAAAATAATATGCTTTTCCCACTTGGTACCCCTACCAATCCGCATTCCTCGCCCGTTCATCTGCCCCTTAGGCCCCACTCGTGCGCCCTGATTGTCCTTAGATATATTTTAACATTAGGTGCCTGGGTGATGGGAAATCTGTAGATCACACCCCCAAAATCACACCTGCTCTTTTGTTGTCACAAATAACAAATACTCGTTGGGCAGCGTTTGGCTACTCATGTGCATATAAATGTGAAAATCAATACAAAAATAAAGTAGGGCTTTCGGTTATTGATAAAGGAAGTCATGTATCCCCATTTTTCTTGCGCTCGGGGCTGTGATGAAACAACAATGCACTCTGGTCGTGGGGAATAACATTATACCATATTCGCCATTTCTGCGGCAGTCTGAAGGGATCTCTGCTGCACTCTATGGCTCACCCAACATGAGGCCGTAAAGAATGTAAAGAGACTAGAATTGTACATAAGGAAAAGGGAATACTATTTCCTTTATGGAACACAAAGCGTCAAAGCGACTTTGCACACAACATTTCAAGAATTAGTTAAATCCTGTAAGATCCACAATTCAATTAAGGAAACATTTTCTTGTTTAAAAGACCGTTAAAACAATAAAATTAGTCTGAGCTCACATGTCTTACAGTCCAACATGGGAGTTGAGCAGGCAATCATGCACTGGGTGTTACTGCCAAGCAAGGGTGTGGCTGGACAAAACATGCTGCAGTTCTGTTCACGAATTATTAAGGTGCTATCTGAGAAGACTACGTTGGATGTTCAATGTAAATGGCTGAATCTGATTGTATCTGCTAATTCTGAAAATCTTTTGATACTATGTACAGCATCCTGCGTGTTTTACAGGAGACATGAATGTATCCAATCTTGCCTGTTAAATCCTACTATCTGGATATTTTAAAGTGCAACATAACTGCAGAACAAAAAAACAGGTGGAAACAAATTCTACAGGCAAGCCGGAAAACAGATAAAACGTTATTTTTCAAGCAATTTCAAAGGGGCAACATTGCAACCTATGATGTCGTCTATCATCCTATTATACTCGGATACGATCTAGAAAGAATAAATCCATATCCACACGATATAATCAGTCTCAGCGCCAGATGGGATGGCTTTCAGAGACTTAACTGTCATAATAAAGTCCAGGGTTGACTTGAAATATTTGCGACTTCCATTTTGCCATCTTCCTAAAAGAAAATCAATTTGTATTATAAGAGATTTTTTCAATTGTGGGCTTTGAGGAACACCTTTGCATTGGTGGTTTTGATGTGCTGCTGGTACCGCTCGGTTGACCAATTAAGCAATGTCACTATGTTATCCATATGGGGCGAAGATCAACAGGCATGTGAACTATCCCTCAAAGGCTGCCTGATACACACAGAAACTACATTTCACATGCAATTCCACCTCGGTAACACTTCAAGAAGACACGCGTAATAAAGAGTATTATGAAGATCAGAATGAAGTTAAGGATGATTTTGTGACTGGTGTAATGATTGTGACAATCATGAAGAAGCACATGATTTAATGTGGCTGCCAAATGCTTCATGTTTTAACCACCAGAATTCCTCTCCTTGTGAACGTGTACATGTTGACTTTGTGATGGAATGTTGGAGGCCTCAGTAGATCTTTACCTAACCCAGGGTTCGAGAGTTTTTTCAACAATTTGATACGCTTCGTTTGAATGACTCATGGCTTGTGAAAGTGGCTCTGATTCTGAAATTAACAATCTCTTTATGTCTTGCTATGATGATTACTAAAGGACAACCGAAAGCTGTTTCACTTTAGCAAATTTCATATTGATTTCCATTTTTTAGAGGATAATGTATTTCCATTTTTTCCATGCTAGCAATTAGTCTCAGAATAAAAATGATGATTATTTCAAAAGCCTTTCTATCAATATGATGATATTTGTTGTCTATTTTTACTTACACTAGACCCCGAGACACTGATTGAGGAGACTGTATCACTATCACTATTTAGTAAATTGTCCAGTGATAGACTATAAGCCTCATTTATAATTAGTGTGGTCAAGCTTTGCAAATATTTCATACCATTATGATTACTCAAGCAGGATACACAACACAATGAAACATGGTGAATGCCACTTTTCTTCCATGTTAAATCCTATTTTTGATCAGAAGGCCCAGACCTTTCTTACTTTCTACAATGTAATTACTACTGAATGCTAAGTGCAGCATATGTATATTGATCAGTACATCAAAAACGTATATGTTGACTCTGATCTGGCCCATATAAAAAGTGCTTCAAGACAACTTGACTCTTCAAACATCTTAATAGTTGTTTCAAAAGTAAGGAGGAGTCAGCTCAAAAAACTCATTATGTGAAATGCTCATGGCATTGACCAAAGAAGGTACAAATCAGCAATGTGAACTTGTAGCGACTGGTCTTTAACTAAAGGTTGGGAACTCCACTTAACTTTCAAAAGTGGGAAGACTGCCTGGCACAGTCATATGGCATCCTGAACTATGTGTCCTTTCATGCGTCAACAGTGGGACAAGTTTCCAATTCCCCTTGCTTGTATGCTAGATTTCTGTTAATGTTACTTTTTGCAATGAAAGAATATTGTGGCCTAATTATTTACTATCACAACATTGTGAAAGTGAGTAGAGGTAAATATAAATTGATTATGCTTAAATCAATATATTGAGACCTTGAAAAAATATATATCAACCAGGTGCGTCTATAGGGAATTAAATATAGTCAATCTACATATACTTATCCTGACAACATTTCACTAGTTGATATTTTAGATACAACATTTTTGAAGGACAATTATTTAACCCGTGATATTCGGGTGGCAAAACATCCCCTTTATGAGCCTTCCTAAGCAACAAGTATCGATGGATGGTCTAATCCCCCATTGATCATTTACAGTGAGTAGTGGACTGCAATTCAGTTACCAACCACGACTGATGATTTACGTAATTACCATACAAGTAACTGATGGATGAATGCTAATCTACTTACTGTTTATTAAAAGCACAGTCAGATGCTGCTCACGACTATTAGTGATGTTTTGAATGGGGACTAAGATCTTTCCTAAATCCATACATGCGGATGTACTGAAACGCTCAGGCACAAAAGGTAGCCTGATATATGCTTATTCCTTGAAGCCAGATCTTGGTAAAGTCTGGATAACTGACATTGACAGTCTCTCACTTGCCACACCCTTGAACCTTGCCACATTGTAAGTTTTTGGGTTCCATGTGAGAGACAGGCTTGAAGATAATGACTTTGACCGGGATGCCTTCTTTGTGGGTCCAAACTCCACTTCATTGTAGCCTACCCGAAATCAAGCCTAGGCCCTGGTCAACTGCAAAATGTTGTTTTTCACAGGCACATTTCAATTTGTTTTTTTAACATAAAACTTAAAAAATAATATCTAATTTTCCCTTATTCCATTCTGATTATCTATCTTTTTGTTCATGCTTTTTTCTCTATTGTTCCCCAATTGGTTTAAGACATTTATTGTGTTGTTCTCTTTACTTTAGAAATGTTGATGCAGCTTCACACACTGCTACAGGATTACCTGCTGCTTGTGTCATAGCTCAAAGAGGTGGAGCAGAGATTGTCTCAAAGGTCTGTAACAGATTGTGCTATTAAGTTGAGACTGTGCACCCCATCCCAAATTAATAACCTAATTTCTGAGAAGTAGGGTGTGTGCAAATTGGGTAGGATAGATGAACGAGGATGTAGTGGGGTTTAAGAGGAGAGATTTAGAAAAGTGTGAATGAGGTGGTGTAGGAAAGTACCATCTTGCCTGGCATGTTACCCCCATTTTTCACTGTATATATGTTGTTTTAGTTGTATGTGTCACTGGGACCCTGGTAACCCAGGGCCCCAGTGCTCATACGTGTGCCTGAATGTGTTACCTGTGTAGTGACTAACTGTCTCACTGAGGCTCTGCTAATCAGAACCTCAGTGGTTATGCTCTCTCATTTCTTTCCAAATTGTCACTAACAGGCTAGTGACCGTTTTTACCAATTTACATTGGCTTACTGGAACACCCTTATAATTCCCTAGTGTATGGTACTGAGGTACCCAGAGTATTGGGGTTCCAGGAGATCCCTATGGGCTGCAGCATTTCTTTTGCCACCCATAGGGAGCTCTGACAATTCTTACACAGGCCTGCCACTGCAGCCTGAGTGAAATAACGTCCACGTTATTTCACAGCCATTTTACACTGCACTTAAGTAACTTATAAGTCACCTATATGTCTAACCTTTACCTGGTAAAGGTTAGGTGCAAAGTTACTTAGTGTGAGGGCACCCTGGCACTAGCCAAGGTGCCCCCACATTGTTCAGAGCCAATTCCCTGAACTTTGTGAGTGCGGGGACACCATTACACGCGTGCACTACATATGGGTCACTACCTATATGTAGCTTCACAATGGTAACTCCGAATATGGCCATGTAACATGTCTATGATCATGGAATTGCCCCCTCTATACCATCCTGGCATAGTTGGCACAATCCCATGATCCCAGTGGTCTGTAGCACAGACCCTGGTACTGCCAAACTGCCCTTCCTGGGGTTTCACTGCAGCTGCTGCTGCTGCCAACCTCTCAGACAGGCATCTGCCCTCCTGGGGTCCAGCCAGGCCTGGCCCAGGATGGCAGAACAAAGGACTTCCTCTGAGAGAGGGTGTTACACCCTCTCCCTTTGGTAATGGTGTGAAGGCAGGGGAGGAGTAGCCTCCCCCAGCCTCTGGAAATGCTTTGTTGGGCTCAGATGTGCCCAATTCTGCATAAGCCAGTCTACACCGGTTCAGGGGACCCCTTAGCCCTGCTCTGGCGCGAAACTGGACAAAGGAAAGGGGAGTGACCACTCCCCTGACCTGCACCTCCCCTGGGAGGTGTCCAGAGCTCCTCCAGTGTGCTCCAGACCTCTGCCATCTTGGAAACAGAGGTGCTGCTGGCACACTGGACTGCTCTGAGTGGCCAGTGCCACCAGGTGACGTCAGAGACTCCTTGTGATAGGCTCCTTCAGGTGTTGCTAGCCTATCCTCTCTCCTAAGTAGCCAAACCCTCTTTTCTGGCTATTTAGGGTCTCTGTCTCTGGGGAAACTTTAGATAACGAATGCAAGAGCTCATCCGAGTTCCTCTGCATCTCTCTCTTCACCTTCTGCCAAGGAATCGACTGCTGACCGCGCTGGAAGCCTGCAAACCTGCAACATAGTAGCAAAGACGACTACTGCAACTCTGTAACGCTGATCCTGCCGCCTTCTCGACTGTTTTCCTGCTTGTGCATGCTGTGGGGGTAGTCTGCCTCCTCTCTGCACCAGAAGCTCCGAAGAAATCTCACGTGGGTCGACGGAATCTTCCCCCTGCAACCGCAGGCACCAAAAAGCTGCATTACCGGTCCCTTGGGTCTCCTCTCAGCACGACGAGCGAGGTCCCTCGAATCCAGCGACTCTGTCCAAGTGACCCCCACAGTCCAGTGACTCTTCAGTCCAAGTTTGGTGGAGGTAAGTCCTTGCCTCACCTCGCTGGGCTGCATTGCTGGGAACCGCGACTTTTGCAGCTACTCCGGCCCCTGTGCACTTCCGGCGGAAATCCTTTGTGCACAGCCAAGCCTGGGTCCACAGCACTCTAACCTGCATTGCACGACTTTCTAAGTTGGTCTCCGGCGACGTGGGACTCCTTTGTGTAACTTCGGGTGAGCACCGTTTCACGCATCCTCGTAGTGCCTGTTTCTGGCACTTCTTCGGGTGCTACCTGCTGCTGAGAGGGCTCCTTGTCTTGCTCGACGTCCCCTCTCTCTCCTGGTCCAATTTGCGACCTCCTGGTCCCTCCAAGGCCACAGCAGCGTCCAAAAACGCTAACCGCACAATTTGCAGCTAGCAAGGCTTGTTGGCGTTCTTTCGGCGGGAAAACACTTCTGCACGACTCTGCACGGCGAGAGGGATCCGTCCACCAAAGGGAAAGTCTCTAGCCCTTTTCGTTCCTGCAGAAACCTCAGCTTCTTCTGTCCAGTAGAAGCTTCTTTGCACCCGCAGCTGGCATTTCCTGGGCATATGCCCATCTCCGACTTGCTTGTGACTTTTGGACTTGGTCCCCTTGTTCCACAGGTACCCTAGATTGGAAATACACAGTTGTTGCATTGTTGGTTTGTGTCTTTCCTGCATTATTCCTCTAACACGACTTCTTTGTCCTTAGGGGAACTTTAGTGCACTTTGCAGTCACTTTTCAGGGTCTTGGGGAGGGTTATTTTTCTAACTCTCACTATTTTCTAATAGTCCCAGCGACCCTCTACAAGGTCACATAGGTTTGGGGTCCATTCGTGGTTCGCATTCCACTTTTGGAGTATATGGTTTGTGTTGCCCCTATCCCTATGTTTCCCCATTGCATCCTATTGTAACTATACATTGTTTGCACTGTTTTCTAAGACTATACTGCATATTTTTGCTATTGTGTATATATATCTTGTGTATATTTCCTATCCTCTCACTGAGGGTACACTCTAAGATACTTTGGCATATTGTCATAAAAATAAAGTACCTTTATTTTTAGTATAACTGTGTATTGTGTTTTCTTATGATATTGTGCATATGAAACTAAGTGGTACTGTAGTAGCTTCACACGTCTCCTAGTTCAGCCTAAGCTGCTCTGCTAAGCTACCATTATCTATCAGCCTAAGCTGCTAGACACCCTATACACTAATAAGGGATAACTGGGCCTGGTGCAAGGTGCAAGTACCCCTTGGTACTCACTACAAGCCAGTCCAGCCTCCTACAGGTGGTGAATCAGGAAAGGGTTAAAGTCAGAAGAAAATGAAAGTAAGGAGCTGGGGGCACAAAAAACTGGGTTGGCAGCACACAGATGGGTGAGTTGAAAGCATGGGAAGTTGGGCACAGTAAAAGAGAGCTTTTTCTGACATGCATATGGAAGCAGTTGTTAGTAGATATTCTGGTGATCTTTACGTTTTAGAAACATTTATTGTTGCAGTATTGATTTTTATAGGTTTCAAACAGTGAGTCGTGAAATTACTGATTCAGTGTTGTTCTAGAATTTAGTGTTGAAATCAGACTGCTGCTCAATTAGGGTGATAGATGGTTTTAAGGTGTGTGGGAAAATGGTCAAGTGGGACTGAATTTGTGCTAATCGAAACAACAAGTTTCCGTGGGCAAATTGTTGTCTGGTGCAAGTCCCACTTACCTGCATAGTGTAGAAGGTATCTTTCAGAAGTTGGGAGACATGTATCATGAGTAGTGATGAATGGATTCCTGTCTGGCAGCAGTTTAGTCAGTTCCACCATCGGATTACCATGTAAATTGATATCTGGAGGTGTGAAGCTAGGCTTTCTGCAGATAAATACTGTTATGTTAGATGAATGAGGGGAATTGTGTGATGCATTTTGAGATCAACAAGGAAGTGGACTAGAGGATCCCTCCGTAGCCATTCAATAAGGTTTGCCCTGGGTGGAGTAGCTACAGCCTTTAGTACAGGCTCTGTGACATGCATTTAGAAGTGGAGTGACAGATGCCCTCAGAGCCTATGGTGTCCATCCATGATGCCAGTCAACATATTAGGTTTATGGTATAAGGTCTGAAGAACCTGATGAAATTTGGCTTGTTATGGGGATGTCGTCCAGGCTGAATTACTGGCCTAGTTGTCTTATCAGGGCATAACTGGAATTAAGAGTGTTCTCATTCATATCCTCCCATCCTGTACCTGGGTGCCTGGTTCGACACCCTACGATACCCTGGGTTTAAGTATCAAAAGTAAGTACTATATAGTGGCAATAAACAAAAAACACCTTGGCTCAGTACAGCAGGTATAATGATAACCAGGGGAATGACCTTAGATTCAGATGCAGAAGAAGATTCCTGATCTCATTACTGGCAATGAAATAAATGACCTCGTGGAGAAGCAGAGCACTAACAAATGCAAAGTTAGCCATTTTCTTCAGATGTAATGATCTCTGGTTAGAAATAGGACCATGCCTCCACCAACATTGCACAGTCCCACTGAAAGTCTTCTGGCATCTCCTACTTTTGAAACAGTCCTGGTTTACTACCCTGGAGAAAGTGGAATGCCTGGAATAGGGATTGACATCTAAAGACTGGAATCCTGATTCACAAAGGGAATGGTAAGCCTCCACTCATATAATTTATATTGCTCTCAGGTGCAGATTTATGATGTGATTTTCACAGTAGTACACCTGGAGGCATAATAAGCGAGTCATGTGATTTGTTTTAAAGACTGATATTACTGCAATGTGGAATTGAACTCAGTGTATCGATCTCCTAAAAACCCATCTTTGTGGCATATGAGTTCTTAGGAAGTCTATGCTGGTGATTTGGGAGACAGTTGTGTAACCTACGATGTAAAAGTAATTAATTCAGCTCTTTGCTGGAGAAAAAATCTCTTTTTGATTCAGTGGTGGAAAATATTCTGTGAGAGGTTTTTGAATGCCCACGGACTTTCAGGTTTATGGCCGTTTACAAACTTAAATGCAAACCATGCTTCGCTTCACCTACTCTCCATCCTTTGCTAGTGCAAATGCAGAATTGTACATAATGATCCTGATCAACTCCTCAATAGTAAGGGATACACGTCTGCACAATCATCTTTCACGAATGCCTGGCCTTTGCACTTGTTAAACTGGGTTGACTGTGGAAAATGCTTCCTGAGTCAGGCCCATAATGTCTACTTCCCTCTGTCTATGGTGGTCTTACCCAACCAGTGGCTGCCATGCTATGTCAAGCCTGCAATGTGATATGAGTAGTCAAAACATTTTTCGAAAATTGTTACTGCACAACTCAGAATTCTGTATTTGGGTAAATAAATGGCCATGTTCTACCTATTCAATCATACATACTTTAACTTTACTTGCCAAGAATTTCCATCATTTCACAGCTATGAGCATTCATGGACATCATTTAGGCGCCACAAGGGGTCACTGCTGCAACACCAGGCTTGCCCTTTGTGACCTCACACTGCTTTTGCCACTCCTGGCCTTAGAAGTGGCAGAGTCAATGCCAGGAATACAGTGGCAATTCTCCTCTAGGACGTTGATTGGTGCTTCACTGTCTTTGTTTTCTGTCAATTTTTCATTACACTATTCAATCAATCTACCAAACGGGATTTATAAAACACCGCTAATCACCGGTTTTAGTATCCAGGCTCTTGCAAGTCCCAGAAGTCTTAGTCGACAACCAGGTCTTGAGGGCCCTTCAGAATTCCAGAAGAGAGGTCATGGCCAGAGCTGAATGGGAAGGCTGTTTTAGGTCTTTGTTGTTATGTAGGGAAAGGACCTTCCTCCACTTATGCTTCTGTGGAAGCAGGGTGCGTAAGCGCATGATCAGGAGGTACAGACTAGAGTTCTTGATGGTTGGTGGAAGTTCAGGAGATGGTTGATGTAGGCAGGTCCTTGGTTGTGTAGCACCTTGTGTCCATGGGTTAGCAGCTTGAATTGGCATCTATTCTGAATGGCGAGCTAGCCGAATTGCTTGAGGTGAGGTGTGATATGGTTTAATCTTGGGAGGTCAAGCATGAGTCTGGCTGTGGTGTTCTTTGTAGGTTAAAGCCTCTGCAGGTGGTGTGTGGCAAGTCCTATGAAGATAGTGTTGCTGTAGTTCAGTTGGCTGCTGATGAGGGCCTGTGTGAAGGTGTGTCTCGTGAAGCGGTAACCACTCGAAGATCTTACGTTACATGCGCAGATTGAGGAAGCAGGCGGTGTCTTGTCTGTGTTCAGCTTCAGACAGATGTTCTTCATCCAGTCGGGGATGCTTGTCATGCAATTGTGGAAGTTGGTCCTTGTGGTGGTAGGGTCGCAGGTGAGGGAGAGAATGAGTTGGGTGTCATCTGTGTAGTATGTTGAGACTATGTGCTCTGACAATGTTGACCAGTTAGATCATGTAAATGCTGAAGAAAGTAGGGCTGAGAGTTGAGCCCTAGGGGACTCTGCAGATTATGTCCTTGGGTTCGGAGGTGAAAAGGTGGTAGGCAAACACTCTAGGTTCACCCGGTGAGGAATGATGTGATTCATCTGAGCACGTCCCCTTGGATGCTGATGTGATGGATTCTTTAGATGAGCATGTCGTGGGAAACAATGTTGCAAGCTGCTGAAAGGTCAGTCTCAGTGCTGTTGTTGCTGCTGAATTCGGATTAGGAGGCATTGAATATCTGGTTGTGTTCCAGAAAGGTTCTGAGTTGCCGGATGATGTATTTTTCCAGTACCTTGGTTAGGAATTGGAGCAAGGAAATAGGCTAGTAGCTTTTTGAGATTGCTGGTGTATGCAGAAGGTTTCTTGATGTGCGGACTGACTTTGGTGCACATCCAGGTATCAGGAAATGTTGATGAGTTGAGCAGGATGGTGAGTTCCTTGCCGATCCTTTGGTTTCCAAGGCTGAAGATGTGTTGAGCTCATGGGTCTGTCAGTGCTCCTGAGTGGATGGACTTCATAACTGAGGTGGTGTCCTGGGTGGGGAGCTGGTTCCAGGCAGTCAGTCAGTGTTTAGTGTGGGTAGAGGAGAGGGTGTATTGGTTGAGGATGTCTGTGGGTGAGGGCTGGGGCTCTGAGTTTCTATATTTTTTCATAATCTTGTTCTAGAAGAAGTCGGCAAGGTTGTCACGGAGATCTTGAGAGGGCGTGATGCAGTTTTTTGATGGCAGCTGGTTTAGAGTACTCCTTAACAATGGTGAAAAGTTTCTTGTTGTTGGCACTGTTTTCAATGTGAGTGGCTCGGGCTGTCTTGTTAGTTGTCTTCAGCATGTGGTGGCATGGGTTGAGGGAGGCCTTGCAGGCTACCCTTTTGTAGGTGTTTTTGCTAATGTACCATCTCTTCTCCAGCTGTTTTGAGTTTTTGAGTGTACCAGTTGGCCTTCCTGGAGGATCTATTGTGCTTGTTGCTTTTAATGGGGGTGATGCAGTGCAGTTGGTGATCCAGATGTTGAAGTTTTTGATTCCTTGTTCCAGATTGAGGGCATCTGTCCAAGGGCCTCTGAAATTTTTCTTCATCTGTGGGGGTCACCAGCCATCTAGTGGGAGGCAGTGTGAGGTCTGGAGAAGCTGAAGTGGACAATGGAGTGGTCGGTCAATGTGAGCTCTGTGATGTGTCTGTATTTGGCATGGTTGCTGGAAGTGAAGTAGAAGTCCATTGTGTGTTCTGCTGTGTGCGTGGGGTCGTAGACAATTTGGGTCATTCCAAGGCTGCTCATGCTGTCGAGGAGGTGGGCGGAGTTGTTGTTGGGGTCATCGAGGTGGAAGTTGAGGTCGCAGAGAAAGATGTAATCTTTGGAGTCCATAGGGAGAGGCGCAATAAAGTTTGCAATGGTGTTGCAGAAGCTGGAGTGTGGGCCCGGGGGTCGGTATGCGAGGGTGCCTCTGATGGTTGACTTGTAGGCTATTTGGAGTTGATGTTGACATATTTCATAGGAGGGGCGGTGTTGTTGTTGGTGGTGGTGAATTGAATGATCTCCTTGTGGATAAAGGCTATTCCTTCTCTCTGCTTATTGGTGCGGTCTTGGTGAGTGATTTTATATCTGTTGCAAGTTGATGTGGCCATGTCAGGGTTGAGCCAGGTCTCGGTGAGGCAGACAATGTTGAGAATGAGGGTAGTGATGAAATTTGCAGATAGAGCGCTAATGAATAATATTACATCGTTCACTGTTAGTGTAATATAATTTGGAGTACAGGTAGATATAATATGACCTTCCTGGGCAGCTTAGGTACCTAAAGACAGTTTTTAATTGTATATTGTGTGCATGCTTGTGGTTTAGAGTTTGTTTACATGACAGAGAGAGAGAGAGAGAGTGTGAATGTGTAAGCATTTGTGTGTGCGTGCATGTAAAGGTCAAACGGCATGTGATGTCACTTTTGCTACCCCTGGCATTTTGGTGAATTGACGTCCCTGTGAGTATCATTGCTTGAATGTTCCCCGCACAGTCATGCCTTTCATCACTAAATTTATAAAAGAGCTGAAGGTGTTCAGCGGCTGCAAGGTAAAATGACCATTAGAGCGGTTTTTCACAGGAGTGATTTTCCACTGCTGATAAATAGAATTATTCACCCTAAACCGCATTCAACCAAGCGATCAAAACAATAGAACTGGTTTCAATGCAACTAAATGTAAAGAATGTAGCTGTGGCTTGCCAATAATGGGCATTTTATTGGTTGTATATGTATGACGGAGTATGGATCGAGATCAAGTGACATTGATCTGAATCAGATGGGTGATTTGAGAGTCTCAATGGCAAGCTCCAGCTCCCTTTAAAACATACAACCCATGCTCTGCAATTCATGTTTTGTATTTTCCACAGTAAACAGAGTTGCAAGAGAAATAAAGGTCAGCATACTTATGCAGTAACCATGGCAGAGACATGGCAATGATGTATTAAAAAACCCAGGTGAATAAAAAAGGAGTATGAAAGAGGATGCTTTTGATAACAGGATTTATTGCAATTGATAACTGGCCTACATTTAGATTCCAAGATTGATTCACAAAGTTATATTACGCTTTGAATATTTTTCTAATTGTTGGCAGTCTGTTTGGCTGGCAAGAACTGTCGTAAGTGGGAGTAGACAGACTTATGCGAATTAAATACATTATAAATAAATTATTTCTTAATAGGCTCCTTAATTGTCTCAAAATTACGTGTGGGCATTTTTGTGAGCGCCTATTAACATGTTTAATTACCTTCTGATAAAAATGCTTTTAATGAAATTATTTGAGCTCTCATTTTCAAATGGTGTTTTTATTGTTTATCTCTTCGTCTAAGATATTTGAAAACCTTGAGCAAATTCATACAAAAATATGTTCAGACAAACTAATATTTTGCCCTATTTTACAAAGAAGATTTAGCAACAGCTATATCTTAACACAGTAGCATCTTCCCCAGCCCTGGAGAATACATACGAAATAAGTCACATTGAGAATGCAAAAGGTACTTTATTCCTCAGCATACAATAAGGTAGTGTGCATTACATCACACTTTCTGTTAGCCACACCTTAACACCTCCCATTGATTATGTACTTCCCATTCCAAGTCCACCCAGAACTTCAAGGGTTGTCATGAGCATACCTTCAAGATGCTACAAATAGGACTCATCAGTATGCCGTCTTTCTCGTGTACTTGCTGTATGTAGCCCGGGTATAGCTCTCTTGGAATACTTGCAAATCTTCAATAATGCTTAGATTAAATTAGTATAACTTCTTTCCATTTATCAATCACATTCCTTTCTCTTTCACATCAGAATGAAATCCAATGGCTTTTGCACTCAGCTAACGTTTTAGTGAGTATTTAGACAGGAGTGATAAAGTAGAAATTCTCTTTGAGCTATAGGTAAGCCATGAGTGACTACGCATCTAGCTAAACATGTAACGGAGTGCACTGATAAATGGATAACTAAATTCAAAACCTCCCTTTGAGAAAAGTAGCTCATAAATGCCAAATATGTACCAATTTAACCACTATCAAACATGCATTGTAGTCTCCACTGCATAATCAAGGGTCTGGCATGTAACCAAAAAAGGGTTACTTGCACTGCAAGTCATATCTAAAGGAATTACTAGATGAACAAATAATGTGTTTTAGCATTAGTCTGGGAATAAAATGAAACTATCCCAAAAACACATTGTAAGAGAAGATGCACAGTCGTGTTGTGTAAACATTATGTGACATAATGCACAGCGTCAGTAGTAGTATACACCGCAAGAAATCAGTGAGCACCTTGGAAGGAACATACATGGTACTCCCAGGAAAAAAGTTCACACCATGCTCACAGAAGATAAGCATGTTGCAATGGGTTTTCATTGAATACCGGGTATACAGCAATTCATTTGGTGAAATATAATGACTGAAAAATTGGTATCAAGGAAACCTTTGTATTTCCAAAATGGGCACAAGGTAAGGTGCTGAGAAGCAGTGGTTATTTGCTCATCTCTGAATTCTGAGGTGCCCATACTAGAATGTGAATTACAGAGAATTTCTCAAATAGATGTCTTTTTTTTACACACTGTCTTACATTTGGAAGGAAAAAATGTACAGAAAGACAAGGGGCCATAACACTTGTTCTGCTATTCTGTGTTCCCCCAAGTTTCCCAATAAAAATGGTACCTCACTTGCCTAAGTAGGCCTAATGCCCGCGACAGGAAACGCAACATGGACACATCAGATTTTTAAATTGAAATCGGACTTGTTTTTTGCAAAGTGCCTAGCTGTGGATTTTGGCCTCTAACTCAGCCAGCACCTAGGGAAACCTACCAAACCTGTGCATTTTCTAAAAGTAGATGACAGGGGAATCCAGGATGGGGTGACTTGTGGGGCTCAGATTTCCTTGCAAACCTCAAAATCTGGACAAAAAAGTACTTTTTTTCTCACATTTTGGTGACAGATAGTTCTGGAATATGAGAGGAGCCACAAATGTCCTTCCACCCAGCATTATCCCGAGTCTCCGGATAAAAATGGTACCTCGCTTGTGTGGGTAGCCTAGTACCCGCTAAAGGAAATGCCCCAAAACACAACGTGGACACATCACATTTTCCCAAAGAAAACAGAGCTGTTTTTGGCAAAGTGCCTAGCTGTGCATTTTGGCCTCTAGCTCAGCCGGCACCTAGGGAAACCTACCAAACCTGTTCAATTTTGAAAACTAGACACCTAGGGGACTCCAAGATGGGGTGACCTGTGAGCCTCTCACCAGGTTCTGCTACCCTGTTCTTTGACCCTGTCTCCAGGCAGGTCGCTCCCCCCATCTGCCACGCAGCCCCCTGTGGGTTGAACCTCTGTTGCCGCTTTTGCCGCCTGACTACTCGCTCCCTTTTTTCTGTACCCCTGCGCTTGGCTTCTGTGCCACTTCGTTTTTTCATTCTGTGCCCCTGTGTTTTGCTTTCTGTACCCCTGTGCTCTGTTGTCCCTCTCCCGCAGTCTTTTCCCGCAGTTTTTTCTCCCGGGTTTTCCCCCGGGTTTTTCCCCGGGTTTTTCCCTTGCTGCTGAGCCCCTGCTGCCCCGCCCCGCCCCTTCACTCCCATTGGCCGCCCCGCTCCCACCTCCCAGCTGCTCCTCCCTCCCTCTGCCCTCATATGGAGGCCGTGAAGCGGTGGTAGAGAGCGACCTTTGACCCTGTCACCAGGCAGGTCGTTCGCCCCATCTGCCACGCAGCCCCCTGTGGGTTGAACCTCTGTTGCCGCTTTTGCCGCCTGACTACTCACTCCCTTTTTTCTGTACCCCTGCGCTTGGCTTCTGTGCCACTTTGTTTTTTCATTCTGTGCCCGTGTTTTACTTTCTGTACCCCTGTGCTCTGTTGTCCCTCTCCCGCTGTCTTTTCCCGCTGTTTTTTCCCTGGGTTTTTCCCTTGCTGCTGAGCCCCTGCTGCCCCGCCCCCTTCACTCCCATTGGCCGCCCCGCTCCCACCTCCCAGCTGCTCCTCCCTCCCTCTGCCCTCATATGGAGGCCACATAGCGGGCGCGCCAGTGACGCGCCGAAGGCGTGCCTAAGGCAATCCCGTCTGCGCCCGTCCGCGCCTGGACCACACCCAGCACCAGAACCCCTGGAACCCGCACCCCCCGCAACGCCAGACTGCACTACGACGCAGGCACCTTCCACGCACTCAACACCAGACGAGACCACCCCTGCTACCGGGCCACCTTGAAACGCACCCAGGGGCCTTTCACCTGCCGGAACTGCAGATTCACCAGCATCCAACCCTCCACACCACCAGCCAGAGAACCCAACCACCTCCGCTGCATCCTCCTCAACACCCGCTCCGCTTGCAAGCATGCCATCTAACTTTGGGACCTCCTAGACTCCACCGCCCCGACGTCGCCTTCCTGACGGAGACCTGGCTGAACACCACCTCAGCACCAGACATCGCCATAGCCATCCCACAGGGCTACAAGATCTCCCGCAGAGACCGCACCAACGGAGTGGGAGGAGGAATCGCCATCATCCACAAAGACTCCATCAAAATCTCAACGAACACCGATGACACCCTCACCACCGCCGAGCACATGCACTTCCAGATCCACACCGACCCCAACACCACCCTCAGAGGAACTCTCATCTACAGACCTCCCGGACCCCGCCCACAGTTCAGTGACACCATCGCCGACCTCATCAGCACCCACGCCCTCGCTTCCACGGACTACATCCTCCTCGGGGACCTGAACTTCTACCTCGAGAACAACAACGACGCCAACTCCACCGCCCTGATCGCCAACCTTGCCAACCTCGGACTCAAACAGCTCGTAACAACACCCACTCACGCCGCTGGACACACGCTCGACCCCATCTTCTCCGCAAGCCCCCACGTCTCCTTCAACCACACCACCGAACCACACTGGACCGACCACAGATGCGTCCACTTCACCTTCACAAAACCCACCACTCCCAACAGCTACCACGCCGCTGCTGGGGCAAGGTCACCGAGGACCAACTGACTACCGCCCTGAGACCACCCACCGACCCCACCGACCCAGACACCGCCGCGACCAACCTCACACAGTGGATCAACGACTGCGCCAACACCCTCGCCCCTCTCAAGACCTTTACAACCAACCACACCAACAAGAAAGCCGCCTGGTTCACCGAGGACCTCCGCATCTCCAAGCACACCTGTCGGAAGCTGGAGAAGAAATGGCTCCACGAACGAACACCAGACAACCACACAGCCCTCAAGAGCGCCATCCGCAGACATCACCAGCTCATCAAGACCGCCAAGAAGACCGCCTTCAAGGACCGCCTAGACAACTACGCACACAACACCAAAGAGCTCTTCAGCATTGTGAAAGAACTCTCCAACCCCAGCTCCATCACCAACGCCATCCCGCCATCTCAAGACCTGTGCGACTCCCTGGCCACCTTCTTCCACCGCAAGATCACCGACATTCATGACAGCTTCAACCCCGACCCCCCCCGCACCCACCACCGAGTCCACCACCCCTGCAACTACCACTCGCACCAGTCGCCTGACCGTCCGGTCCAGCATCAGCGACGAAGACACCATCAAAACCATGAACTCCATCCACTCCGGATCCTCATCGGACCCCTGCCCTAACCACGTCTTCAACAAAGCCAGCGCAGCAATCGCGCCCCACCTCCAGAAAACAATCAACTGTTCATTCGAGACAGCAACCTTCCCAGAAAGCTGGAAGCACGCCGAGATCAACGCCCTTCTGAAGAAGCCTAAGGCGGACCCCAAGGACCTCAAAAACTTCCGGCCCATCTCCCTGCTCCCTTTCCCGGCAAAAGTGACCGAGAAGATTGTCAACAAACAGCTGACCCGCTACCTCGAAGTCAACAACATCCTGGACCCTTCCCAATCCGGTTTTCGCAGTAACCACAGCACCGAGACCGCCCTCATCGCCGCCACTGATGACATCCGGACCCTGATGGACAAAGGAGAAACAGCCGCCCTCATCCTCCTGGACCTATCAGCAGCCTTTGACACGGTCTGCCACCACAGCCTATCAGCACACCTCCATGATGCCGGTTTCCAAGAGAAGGCCCTGGCCTGGACCACATCCTTCTTCTCCGGCAGAACCCAGAGCGTCCGCCTCCCACCCTTCCGCTCTAAAGCCACCGAGATCATCTGCGGTGTCCCACAGGGATCCTCCCTCAGGGCGACACTGTTCAATATCTACATGGCCTCCCTTGCCCACATCGCACGACAACACAACCTCAACATCATCTCCTATGCCGACGACACCCAGCTGATCATATCCCTCACCGAAGATCCCCACACCGCCAAAGCTAACCTCCACCGAGGAAACAAGGCCGTAGCGGACTGGATGAAGGACAGCAGACTGAAGCTGAACTCAGACAAGACGGAGGTCCTCATTCTCGGACCCACCCCATCAGCCTGGGACGACTCTTGGTGGCCCACGTCACTAGGCACAGCCCCGGAACCCACGGACCACGCACGCAACCTGGGGGTCATCCTCAACTCCACACTCTCCATGACAAGTCAAGTCAACGCCGTCTCCGCGTCCTGCTTCAACACCCTCAGTATGCTCGGCAGGATCTTCAAATGAATCCCCCTCGACACGAGAAAAACTGTTACCCAGACCCTCATCACCAACCGACTCGACTACGGGAACGCCCTCTATTCAGGAATTACAAACAAGCTCCTGAGACGACTCCAACGCATCCAGAACGCCTCGGCCCGACTCATCCTCGATGTCCCCCGCCGCAGCCACATCACACTCCACCTGAGAGGCCTGCACTGGCTCCCCGTCAACAAAAGGATCACCTTCAAGCTCCTGATCCACGCACACAAAGCACTGCACAACACCGGACCCACCTACCTCAACAACCGACTCAGCTTCCACACCCCCACCCGAAGCCTCCGCTCAGCCAACCTCGCCCTCGCCACAGTCCCCCGCATCCGAAAAACCACCGCCGCCGGCAGATCCTTCTCCTACCTCGCCGCCAAGACCTGGAACACTCTCCCCACCATCCTACGACAGACCCAGGACCTGCTGGCCTTCAGAAGACTCCTCAAGACCTGGCTCTTCAACCAGTAGCACCCCCCGTCCCCAGCGCCTTGAGACCATCGCGGGTATGTAGCGCGCTTTACAAATGCAGTGATTGATTGACCCAGAATCCTTTGCAAACATCAAAATTTGGCCAAAAAAAACACTTTTTCCTTACATTTCGGTGATAGAAAGTTCTGGAATCTGAGAGGAGCCACACATTCCCTTCCACCCAGCATTTCCCCTAGTCTCCCGATAAAAATGGTACCTCACTTGTGTGGGTTGAACTAGTGCCCGCAAAAGGAAATGCCCCAAAACACTATCTGGACACATCAAAATTATCAAATACAAAACAACCTGTTTTTGCGAGTGGGGGTACCTGTGTTTTTGGTCCTGGTCTCAGCAGCCTTATAGGGAAACCTACCAAACCCAAACATTTCTGAAAACTAGACACCCAAGGGAGTACAGGGAGGTGTGGCTTGCATGAATCCCCCAGTGTTTTCTTAACCAGAATCCTCATCAAACCTCAAATTTAGCTAAAAAATCACACTTTTCCCACATTTTTGTGTGGGATCACCACACCGGGAGAAAATTCCTACCACCCAATGTTCCCCTTAGTATACCGGTAAAAATGACATCTCACTTGTGTAGGTGGGCTAAGTACCTGTGACAGGGAAGAGCCAAAAACATGTTGAAATTGAGGGGGAACCAAAGCGCGTTCAAAAGGGCAGTTTGAAAAAAAACATTGTTAGGCTGACAAGTGGGAAATAAATTTTATCGGTAAAGATGCGACAATGCTGGGTGGTAGGAATTTTGTGGATTACTGCAGATTCCAGAAGGTTGTATCACAAAAATGTGGTAAAATGTGTGATTTCCAGCAAAGTTGGAGGATTGCAGGGCATTGTGGGTAAGAAAATGGTGTGGGTGCATGGGAAGCACACCACCCTGGACTCACCCACATGTTTAGTTTTCAGATGTGTCTAGGTCTTGTGCATTTTTCTACATGGCAGCGTCTCAAAGTCCAAAAAGTGCAGCTCTCACCATTCCAAGTGGGACCATTTTGAGAGTTAGACAAGCTCTCATGGCCCAAGTGTAAAACCAAGACCCAAAATAATCAAACGTCCTCTTGCTTGCCGTGGGATAAGAAGTTTTAGTGTGTAGGTAATAGATGAAAGACTGTTATCCCCTTCAGTTGGGGTGGGGGCTTAACCATGCCCATACTGGTTAGTAGCCACCACTCCACTATTTTTTTTTTATTCCCTGGCATCTAGTAGGGTTTTCTGCTTTCCTCTGTGGAGTGGATCGGGGGTAATTGTCCCATCTGCCTGCCGATGGGCAAAATAACTTTGGCCCCATTTATTTGGGGTGGAGATATGGCCATACCATCCTCTTTTGTTTTAAAAATAAATCTTCCCTGGTCTCTGGTAGGATTTCTGCCCCCAATTGGGGCAGATGGGCCTTCCAAAAATAGGCTTATCTTACCCTAAAAGGGGTAGATATGAGCAACAGTAATGTGCCCCCATGGGGAGCAAATCTTGACCAAGGGGCTGCCCCCACACAAAGTGGTTTCTGCCCCCGGTGGCAGAACAACCTAATAGAAATAGGCTGATACGCCCCCAAGGGGGGCAGAAATTGCCTAAAATAAATTTGTCCCCCAGGGGAGCGACCCTTGCCTAAGAGGTAGCTCCGCTTGCGTGAAATTGGCACAAAAACAATATCCTAGTGGTTTCTGCCCTCCTTGGGGGCAGATCGGCATCATAAATGTAGGCCGATGGTCTAAAATAAATTTGCCCCGCAGGGAAATGACCCTTGCCTAACGGGTCGCTCCCCTTGCATGAAATTGACACAAAAACAAATCCCTGGTGTCTAGTGGTTTCTGCCCCCTTTAGGGGCACAGTGGCCTAATTAAAATAGGAGAAATGGCCTAAAGGTAATTTTGCCCCCAGGGGAGTGACCCTTGCCTAAGGGGTCACTCCACACATAAAAAAGTTCTTAATTCCCTAGTGCCTAGACGTTTCTAACCCCCCAGGGGGCAGATCGGCCTAATTACAATAGGTTGATCTGCCCCCAAGCGGGGCAGAAATGGCCTAAAATCTATTTGCCCCCACAAATGGCCTTAAGCCATTTTGCCCTTTTTTGCCATTAAGCGTTTTTGCCCTCCTGGGGAGCGAATCTTGCCAAGGGGGCTGCTCCCCTTATTAAATTACATTAAAACAATAAAATCCCTGGTGTCTTGTGGGCATTTCTGCTGCCCGATCGCATTGCGATCGGGCAGCAGAAATGCAGAAATGCAGAAATGCAGAAATGCAGAAATGCAGAAATGCAGAAATGCAGAAAGGCAGAAATGCAGAAAAGCAGAAATGCAGTGAGAGACATGAGAGGAAAGAAAAGGCCTTTCCTTTCCTTTCATACCTCTCTCGCCCCCTCCACGTGATCGGAGGAGAAATGCTTTTGTATTTCTCCTCCGATCCGCACTGAAAGCTGAGCTTCCAGCGCAAAGGGGGCAGCCTCTTATGAGGTCAGTGTGCGATTGAGTGCTGACGTCATCAGACGCCACAGGGGGGCTGTGGGGTGGGGTGAAGGGGAAGCGATTCCCCTTCTAGCCCTGCTCATGTGAGGGGGTGTGAGGCCATCAGGAGGAGCGCTGGCAGTCCCCACGAGGCCCCATACCAGGACGTCCTTCGCATCCGAGCGGTGCAAACGAGGATGTAACCATCACATCACATCCACCCGAGGAGTTAATCCAGATACTAATCTGAATGAGGGCATATAAAGCTGACTGTAATAGAGCAGAAAGGGATATTGTGCATGAAGTGTAGCACACAGCTGGCATTGTTGGTAAAGTGGCTGTACCTCAGTGGAGCATGTACCATTTGTTGAAATACCCATACTAAAAGGGCAGGTTATGACAGCAGTATGGAAGTAGATGTAGTAGGGAGCATATACTGCAATGAATGTTGAAATACAGATGGATGGAGTACTTTAAAACCATAAACAGCAGCCCTTTCAGAGCTGTGGTGTTGGTATCAATAGGAGCACGATCCACTCCCATTACTGCTATTGCCAGATCTGTGAAATTTATCAGGGGCATGTCTGAGCAGCACATCAGTCCTCTTTGATTAAGACCCAGACTGCACATCTACAAATTTTCTCTCCCATCAACAAACCCAGAACCTCAGGACATGCTATTGTACTTACATGAATGCAAGCAATGTCTTAGCCTCAAGTTCCTGTCACCTACACCACCTGATACACTAGATGTACACCCGCAGTGCATACTTTCTGTAGGAAATCTACCTTTTCTGCCTGGTCACCCCTGATTTATCACCTTTTGCTGTGCTCTATATTCTTGCTGGTTTTGGAAACTCTGTGTACTTTAGAACTCGGTGTAAAAAAATGTAACTCGCCCTATGAAAATGAACCCTTTTAACAAGTCATAACCTTCCTTAAAAAAATTACAAGCCACTCTAATGTAGGTCTTCTAATCCAGGAGGCTGGGTGCCAGAGTACCTGAAAACCAGAGTACAGATTACAATCCTAAAACTATGTTTCTTGAATGGGACTTGCTAGAAAAATAAACAACTTGTTTTATTAGTTATTAAATATCTAATTTAATGGTGAAGTCAGATTTTACAACTATTCTGGAAAAGTAACTTTTAGAAAATTATCTTTTCCCTGCCCGAAGTTTCAGGAAGTTTAATTTGCATTTACTCTCCCACTTCTCCCAGCTAGCAATCAGAAGCTGAAAAGTTGTGAAAAAGGTGTGAAATGCTCCCTAGGAGCAAACAATAGGCTGAACTAAATGGGCAGAGATGACTCCACTGGACCACACAGAATATGCAAAGTGAGGGCAGTCAAAATCCTATTTTGACATTACAGTGTTCAATCCTGCTTGACTGTCACACCCTATTTGCCAGATCTGCTAAATTTACATACAACATCGGGGGCACACTTAATAGGAAGGGAAATATGATGCCTAGAAAGGCCTTGTCGATCCACTGTCTAGTTGGTGCAACACTACTTTTGTTGTACCAGACTATTGTCTCAATTTATTGTGGGTACAGTGGCTGATTCAAGCTGGATTTTATTGTTAGATGTGGCAGAATAGTAGTATTATTATTGTACACCGTCAGACACATCCCCAGCCTCAGTCAGAAGCGAAGAGTAGTGTGCCCAAAGACTCTTGCCATCTTGAAAATGCCAAAAGTGGGTAGGGTTGGCCTTAGGAACATTTATTATATTATGTCAGGAATGCCCAGGAGTCATTCCCATCCACTAGCTCATGCCAGGAGGTGGACTCCAAGGGTCATAAGGCTGACCTCCTGTTCACACTACTTGGATGCACTAAAATGTAAGAGACTTTTCCTGGAACTGCCCAGCTGACAAGTGGCATATGGATCTGGACTAGACCATGCTGTCGGCCTTTGAACGACACACTGTTGGTCTCTGAGTACCTTCCCTGAGGTCCTAGGGGGGGTTGGGTAGTGTGCTCCTACGGTGGTTTGGGATGCATATGACTAAGCCAGAAGATATACTGTTTGACCAGCATGAACCTGTTGGTGTATACGATCTGTGCACCATTGTGGTCAGCCTCATACTGCTCCTGGGTCCTAATTCTACAGCAACCATTTATTATCATTGGCACTTTCTGTTTCCCATTGTTATTCCTACTCAAAGTTTTTAAAACATATCTTCCTTTCCACTTGTTTTATTCCTCTAATTTCAGTGTCACTTTGGTCTTTTTATTTTTACTCTATATTTCTAATTTAGTTTGGTATTTTTATTGATTTCGATTTCAACTTTCTAACTATTTTGACTCCACATGAATACTTTTCATGTTGTCTCAAGTTAAACCTGTTGGTTACATGCCCTCGTTTCTGAGTGTCGCTGTACCTCGGGACCTGAATTTCACACTGCAGGACCTGAGACACACCAGAAAGACATTTGAATTGTTGATATCACTATCTTCCTTCTTTCACTGGAAGTTACCCCTTTTGCAACCACATTGAGTGTAGCACTTAGGTGAGAACACTTACTGTGTTTAGCCCTCCTTGCTTTTTGGAAACTTTCCACGTTTTTGGAGAGACAGAAGAATAAGAATTGCCTCCAAGACCAACAAAGGCATCAGTAATGGACATTGGGAGATCATCACTTTAGTGGTACTGCAGCAAAAAAGGGCCATAATACCTGAATACAAGCAACTATTGCAGCAGGTGTTCTAATGTGTTACTGCTGTGGAGCAGTGTACATTTTTGAGACATAAATTGGTAGGGGGAAAACAGTAACACCAAAAGATGTAGATTCTTTTCATTAAATGTCCATGTTTAGATGGCGGTTTTTAGGTTGAACCCCCAAAAGATGTAAAGATTCAAAAAGGTTAAAAATATTGCTTAACAAAAATCTCAAAAATATTATTTTCAGAACCTCCTTTACTGCTTTAAAAATAGGGTTTGAGGGTTTGAGGGTTTTCTAGTATATCATTGTATACTGCTATAGCAGTCTATAAATAATAACAAAAGGTAAGTCTATCAATATTGGTATAAGCAAAGTTCAAACCCTGGAACAATAGTTGTGTGCCATATTTACAAAGATTTCACCTTGCCTTAGGTTTTCACTAATTTCTAAAAGTAGACCTGATACAAAATGAGGTTTGTATTTGTAAACATCCAAAAATCACATTTTGGTTTATAGCCAAAGTAACGCAATGCAGTGAAATGTACACAGTAGACATGGCTCTGGCAAATTCCCATGCCTCACTGAGGCTGTCTTATCAAGCAAAATATTTGTATTTTTCCTTGTTGTATCCTCTTTGCGTGTGTGCTGCATCCTGCAGCATGCATACAAAGAGTAAATACCTTTATAGCATAGCTTTTTGTGCAGAAAGGAACCCCTAAGGATGCTTGAATGTCTGCAGAGGGTGAGCTGTCTGTGAAGAATTCTGTACAGTGCACAGGCTCATAGTAGGCACTTGACCACCCTCATCTCAATGATTATGCACAAGACCTCACCTACCCCCAAAATGTCTGGTACAAGTCAAAGGGAGATCATAGTATGGGCTTGGCCACTTAATGGGGATTGGCTGTCTGGAGGAATTGGGCTCTTCAAGAACACTTCTCTACCAGGCATAGGCTGTGTGTTGTAGGAACTTGGGGTCACATGTACAGAAAACAGGTTTTGAAGTCGCAAAACCTGATGTACAACAGTGGCGATTCCCAATGGGGTCACAAATGACCCACATCATGAATATTCATTGGGAAGGTCGCAATTTGCGACCCCTTTGGGAATGGCCGCCCTCACAGGGATGGTGGCCTGCTGGAGACAGCAGACCCCCATGCATGTGACTGTTTTTAAATAAAGCAGGTTTTTTTTTTTTTTTTTTTTTTAATGCAGCCCGTTTTCCTTAAAGGAAAACGAGATGCATTTCGAAATCAAAAATGAAAAGTTTTCTTTTCATTTTTTCAGAGCAGGCAGTGGTCCATGGGACCACTGCCTACTCTGAAAAAATATTTTTGTGACCATTCACAAAGGGGAAGGGGTCCCATTGGGACCCCTTCCCATTTGCAAATGGGTTAGCACCAGTTTGAAACTAACTGCGATTGTTTTGCATTCGCTGTCACAAATCCATCATACATACCATCTGAATTCGGATGCCCTTGTCAGGCCCCTTCCTAATACCGAATAGCAAAACACAAACTGAGATTCGGTAACAAGTTACCGAATCGCAGTTTGGGCTTTGTATATCCCAAATAGCATTTTTCAAGTCATAAACTGGCCTATTCACCATTGGCGACTTGAAAACTGCTTCATGTATCTGGCCCTTGGTCACCAGCATCTCATTATTTATGCCAGTGAGATTTTCTACCCTCAGAGGGTCTGGAACAAGAAGAGGCTGTGCATAGCAGTGACTTATCCCACTTAGAGGACATGGGTGTCTGAAGGAAGTGCTTATCCATGAAGACGTTTTAACATTACATAGGCTGTGTGCAGTATGGGGCTTTGCATTCCTTGTAAAGGATCTGGTACCAGGTGAAGGCTGTGTGTATAATGGGCTTGTCTATGGTTTGATGTGTGGATGTCTGGAGGGAGTGGGATCGCCATGAAGATCTCTATACAAAGTATCTGATGAGAGTTGTAGGGGTTGAACACCTGCATTTCATTGATTACACACAGGTCTCCTACATACGAAATGTCAGGTACAGGTCAAAGAGTGAGCATAGTAAGGGCATGACCACCTAAGGAGGGTTTTTAAAAAAGTTTTTTTCACCAGTCCCTTTGTGCTCCCATAGGAACCAAGATGGACCCTTGTGAGCTCTCACGGGCATCCTGTGTGAGTGCACCCGGGTCCAGGGTCGAAGCTAGCTCCTGCAGTAGTACCACAGGACTAGCCAGCTGAATTTGTTTGTTAAAAAAGTACCAAACCCCCCATAATTTTCAGGGGGAAGTGAAACTCCCAATGTGTCCAGATGCATCTTTTTTTAGTTGGGTATATGGGGCCATGGTCCTGTGATGGTAGACGCAACATCTTTTGGTTGTTGCCAACCAATCAGATTGCTTAGTACTGTAAGATTGCTCTGTTCTCATAGTAACCAAACAGTCAATGAGAAAAAAAGCCTTTTTGATCAATCACTCTATTTTTTCAATTTGCAGTTACACAGGAGTCCAGAAGGACTATTGTAGCACTAACTTTTCAAACTTAATATCTTAAAAAAGGCAAAAACAATTTACACCATACCAAAACAAAGCTTGTCTTCTCAGTAAGTATGTAGTTTTCTGCCAAAGGAGATCTAATTCTGTTAAGCTGTTTGTTCTTATCAACATCTAAAATTCCTGTGGGAATTTTAATGAAGTAAACATGTTTTGAGAGCCCCCCTTTTTCTTAGCAGCTGTGCTTGACAGATGACTCCAACATTTTCCAGGAAGGTGCTGTGGTGGATGAACTTTTTTTGAAAAATGTTGTGATGGTTCATCAAACGACACCTGAGTTATAAGTGAAACAAAAAAACAATCTTCAGATGTAAACTCTGACCTAATTGTAACTACATAGTGGTGACTGGTAATTATAGTTACTTATAAGAGCGTTCTATCAGCCCTGTTGTTTTTGCAGTCACATTCTTTTCGGCCCACTACAGTATACAGCGTAGGACAAGCTGTCAGCCCACTTCATCCTTTTGCTAACTTTATTGTGAGTTAAGGCACTCTGCCATTTCACATTGAACATATCACCATTTAAAGTAGTTCCCTTAAGTGCCAGCACCTCAATGTGTGCTTTTTGAGTTAAAAAAATATTTTTGGTTCTTGCCAAATGCAAGAAAGGACCATATTTTGTTTGATGTCCCCTATTTCTTTGTCCTACCTGCTTTGCTGGCTTTGAAACTCTCTGCAGTTTGCCCCTGATAATTGCTCCCACTTTAAACATGGTTAACTTGGCTTATTCATAATTGATACATTTATCTTACCTTTGAGCCCCTAGTACATGGTGTAGAAAATGCAATGAGGGCCTAGAAGGCAAATGCTACTTGTGGACTACAGCAACTTGTAAGTCAACCACAGAGTGGTAAAACAAAGCTTGGCTTCAGGTCTGCCATTGCAGCCTAACTGCTACAGTGTGAATCCTGCAGTAACACCTGTAAAATACCCAATTACAATTTATTTTATTTATGATTTGGAACTCGACTGAGGTCCACAAAAAAGAAGAAAGCAGAAAAATCACATTTACCATTTACATCTAGCTGAGAACCACATAAAATTTACAATATTGGTGAGCAGAAGGTCGGATCTGCAAGTTACACTTTACATCCAATCGAGTACCAAAAGGTGAGATAAATGAAAAATATAGTGAGATGTTGCATCAAAATCCTATGCTACCTGACATGCCTTACAACGAAAGTTTCTTAAAATAAGCTTAAAAACAATAAAAAAATAAAATAAAATTTAAACCAAAAACTTTCATTCAGAGGATCATACAGGGCTTGGAGAAACTCGGGCACTGACAATAGAGAAAACTGAAGACGAATTGGATCTAGCCATTTACGCCGAAATGAGGCAAGAGAAGGGCAGACAAATAATAGATGGTGTAAATCTTGGGAATCCGCCAGACAGAAGTTACACTCTTTTGCAGTACTGTACCATTTTGCCAATAGTGTATTCAAAGGAAGCAATTCCTGTTGGAGCAGCGTCCAAAAGCGCCTAACACCATGAGGGATGTTCCAAGTGAAGTACGGTTGTGTTTTTTTTTTTACTAGAGTGTTAACTATATTTGCAAAAAACTTCTTTTTTTACAGCACTCCAAGTCTTGGCGGAAGCTCAAGGCCCACGTTGCACTCTTCAAAGTCACCCTCAAGAACAATGGGGAGAGTTCTAGAACTTGGCTGCGATCCAGCTCCAGCATCTCCAGGGCAGTAGAAAAATTCTTACAAAAGGCAAATTTGGGCTTGCTATTATCTAAAAAAAGTTCTTTCTTCAGAAATGATCGTATAACCCCCGTTAATCCTTGAGCATACGTGCTTCGAAGCCCCATTTCCAGTCTCAGAGCCGCCACTGAGGCTCCCGTATTAACAGCTAGTAATTTTCAGAGAATTTTACCTTCTGCCTGATTTAAGAACCCCCATTTGAAGGTATCAATAAGTTCCACCCCATATAGCAGGGATGCAGGAATTTTAACTCGATAAGCAGATAGAAGGTAAGCGAAGTGCCTTCTCCCTGTAGCTGTATAAAGGGCCCCCAGACCTCTTGCCTGACATTCAGCCTTTGCTTTATTAGAGGCGATGTGGGCAACATCGCTAAGGTTCCCGCTCACAATTTTCCCTAAAAAGGAATAAGATTTGACAATTTCAAGGATTTGGTTGCCCAATGTCCACTGATAATTGGGGAAGGTCATCTTTTTTCCCCAAGAAACAAAGGACCTTACTTTTAGATACGTTAACCTTCAAATAATGTAAGTCAGAATATTTTGATAAGCGCTGCAAGCGGTTCTGTAGGCCTTTGGGGGTAAAATCAAGGATTAAGATGTCGTCCGCATACAACAGGCAACAAATTGGACGCCCACCCACCAGTGTGGGAAAACCCTTGCCCTTGGACAAAAAGAAGGGGAGATCTGAAATATAGAGGGAAAAGAGCAGGGGAGCCAAAAGGCATCCCTGTTTTAACCCATTAGAAGTAAAAATCTTATGGGATAAACCTCTATCACCCCCCCAAGAGGATTCTGCACCAGGTGTTGGAGTGGAAGGCAATTATTAACTCCAGAAGTGGTAAAGGTATCCCCAGGCTGCATAGCTTAGTCCATAAAAGATCTCTGTCTACTTTATCAGAAGCCGTGGAGAAGTCTATGAAAGTGGCATAAACAACCCCCCTCTCAGTTTTACATATTTTTCAGTGATGGTTTGCAGCACCATGATGTTATCTAGAGTGCTATGTTTGCGCCTGAATCCGGATTGTTCCAAAGGGATGATGTTATTCTCCTCCGCCCAAGACATTAGTGTAGAGAGTAGACATTTGGTAAAAACGTTTCCCACTGCATCAAGGAGGGCAATCTGACGATAATTACCAGGACAAGATCGATCACCCTTTTTAAATAAGGGTACAATCATACTGCCAACCCACGAGGGAGGAATACATCTGGAATAGAAGCATCTACTAAAGACCACATGTAAAATCTTAGTCCAAGAGCTCCTATCCTGTTTTATAACTGATAAAGGCAGTTCATCTGGCCCCATTGCAGCGGAGGGGTGCATTTCACCGATAGCACAGTCAATCTCTTTTATTGACGAGGGAGGGAAAGTGGGAATGCCTGGAGACTCTGGAAACCGGAAAGGTACGACTCCATTTGGAGCATACAGGGAGGAGATGAAATCTGACCATCGGGCTTCGGAGATTGGAGCAGGGGGGGGGACGAATTCTAGACCCACAACCTTGACCCACTAATGCCCAGAAACACCTAGCCCGGCCCTTTGCAGCGGCTTCCCGGAGCTTAATCCAGAGCCTGTCCCCTGCTTCTTTTGCAAGGCGGATCTTCAGCCGCTTCTTTCTCCTTTTTAATAGAGCAACCCTGATTTTCCTTTCCTCAGAGAAAACTAAAAACTGGGCCCTAACCATGTTATTTATTTCTCTGTTTAGGTCAAGCAATGCACGGGGAATAGCTTTCCGGGCTACTTTATGCCCACCAGACAAGTTGTTAGACACCAATTGCATCAGGAGATCAGAGAAGTATTGCAACTCCATTCCCTCCCAACTAGTCAAGTTAGCAACTACAGGTGCTAAAATCGCAGTGACACCAGCTATCCTCTTAAAATTCCATTGGGTCCTCCCAGTCTTATTAGAAAAACTCTGGGTAAACCCACCAGATTTCCATGAGTCTAGTGACAATATGGAGGTTTCTAGAGTGATAGAAAGCAGGTTATGATCGCTAGAGGGTGAGCATAATATCTTAAGATCTTGCAATAGACAATAAGAGGAATAACCAAGTACTAAGTAGTCCAGAATGGACCTTCCCCGTGAAGAAATATGTGTGAAGGAGGCAGGGGAGTCCGAAGTGGACCTACCATTAGCGATAATACAGTCAATTTTTTTTAGAAGACTGAGGAGAAGTTTACCTCTTTTGTTTGTTTTAATTAAAGGGGGGAAAACACAATCTGGAATACGCAGCGCTGTTTCTCTCTCTACATCGCACACTTGACATAAGGCAAAATTGGAGACTTTGCAATTTAAATCTCCCATTAGTGCTATCAGTGGAGGGAACTCAGTAACTAAGGAATCCTCATTAAAGGCAAAGACCCTTTCTAACAGAGAATCATATACGCCTCTGGGGGCACATAAGCATTGATTAGAAGCAGTGAAGTAGGACCTAGCGTAGTATTATGCAGATGAATCGTAAGTGCCATAAAGAGGTTGCAGGGATCTTTATAGCAGGAATAGTCCCAATTGAGAGAGTTGGAGAGTAGACAAGCTACCCCCCCCTTAGCATGACCTCTTCGAGACGAAGAGGCCTTACAATCGACTACAAAATAGTCGTCCCACAATAGATCCGTGTCAGCCCAAGTCTCCTGGAGACAGATTAAGTCTGGTTTAAGTGTACTGAGGTAAGATAGTTTTTCCCTGCTAAATTTGACCCCAGCAGCATTCCAAGAAATTATTTTTAAACCTCTATTAGGAAGAAGGTTGGAGTAAGTCCCTGGATCCCCATTCTTGAACAAGAGCTCCCGAGAGCCAACCCCAATCATCGAGGGCATAGGTGGTTTGAAGATTCGGAGCGTGTGTGTCTCCCACAATAGCACCTGTCTATCCTTCCCTATTAAGGAAACTCTAAGAGCCTGTAGGTCTAATCTAGATCTACATAAGGAAAAGTCAGTGCCTTTAAAGTGGACCGGGGATCGGGGTCTCACAGGGCTCTCAGTCACAAACTTTTCCCCTCCGAAAGCGAGATAGGGTAAGAATGGGATTACATCGATCCCACTACACTGCAGAAAGTCAGCGTGAGAGAGGGCCAGGTTTGCCACATGCAAAGAGCGAAAGGCGACCCTCGCCTTAAGAACTCCACTAACCATCCTTAGGGAAACAAGGTCAATATCATAACTGGTGATGTGTTTCAGAAAGGTAGATTCAGAAAAGCTTCTTAACAAGGTGGCCCTATTTAGAATTAAATCGGCATCAAAAATGGGAACAAAGTCAACAATCTGAGAGTTCGTGTTATAGCTTGCAGAAGGAGCTCCTTCCCCAGGGAACGAAATAGAGGGTTCAATAGGGATGGTCTCGCGTCTGAAGGGCAAAAATGGAGAGACAGTTGGATTCAAGGCTGGAATGGAAGAAAGGTCAGTTGAATGCATGCTTACAGGACCCCCTTTAGTGGAGTTGGGCCTACGTAGTGAGGGCGGACTAGGCTGCTTCACGAGTGGCTCTATGTGGGTTCGGGGGGAGGTTGTCCCATCAGTTATCACTTCAGGGAACAGTACTTTCCTTCTCTTTTTCCTGCTAATCCGTCGATTTATTTTCTTTGATCTCTTATGTTTTTTCCCACCTTTGGCGATGGTTCCCCTCTCAAGGACTTCTACTGGGGATGGCAAGTAGGGGGAGATTGTTGGCCCATTTTTTTGGGTGACTGCTCTTTCGAAGATGGGGAACACCTTTACAGGGGGCTGATGGCAATGTGCCCGGTGATTGCCTTTCAATGTGGGAGAGTCAAAGATAAATCGAACGAAATCCACAGGGAATGCAGCAATGTTGGTGAAATGTCCGGCTCCACCGCACTCACCCTGTCCTCATTCCCTCCACACCAGGCTATCAGTAGGTGTTCTCAGAAAAGCCGCTGCCTGTCCACACAAGAATGAAGCCTTCCGCAGCCCGCATAGCTCACTGTTGTGAGAGCGCCGGGGGGGGTCTCCTGCTTTGAATATGTTTGAATATCTTTGTTTTACTCTCGTTCCCTCAGAGCTGCAGCTTGTCCTCCCATAGGAAGGAAGAGTCACGACTCAGAACAGGCGATTATGACTGCAGCTCGGAAAGGATACAACGTTCGAGCTCTTCCCCTCCTTTGACTTTTGAGACACCAAATTTAGTCACTGAGAAAGTGTATACATTTGAAAATATTTGCCAATCGCCAATTGTCGTTCACCAACGAGCCCCGCACCCAGTGAACCCGGGTCACAGCCTTGCTGAAAGCACTCAGTGCAGCTCCGCGGCCCACTCTCCTCGAAGCCGCCAGCTATCGGACGAACAACGCTGAGATCTGTGCCCAGAGCACACCTTTCTGCCTCCGTGGTGAATAAGAAACTGTCAGTTAGAGTAGGTGCGGCGAGGAAGGCATTGCTGCTTGCAGCTGGCTCTCATGCAGGACAGGTAAACGATACTCTCCAAATACGATTCTCCTCACCGGAAACCGCTCCATCCGTAAATACCCATTTGTGATGAACAAATATCTGCTTTTTAAACATTAATTAGCCACCCCTACAAAAGCCTGGTAAACCACACGATAAGGAGCATGGTATTAACAAATTGGACATGTAGAAAGTTAATGTCACCATGTCCCTTTAATGTCAGTGCCCCCAAATCTATTTGTATTGTGGTATGCCTAGCTGTCTTGCATTGAAAATCAGAGTACAGAATCAAATATTAAAACTGCATTTTGTGAAGAGAGTTCTTTCACACTTCCTGTCTGCTACTGTTGACACCTTAAGGCACCATCTTGGGAAGTGTGAGCTTTAGTTCACTCTACTGATGGCATCTGCAAGCCTCCCGACACTATTTAGGCCATGTTGCACAGTGGTCAAACAGTGGAAACAAGTAAGTCACTGCTCCGATCATTGTGACTTTGTTTACTTTGCTTTATGTGTTTTTGACAGTTACTGTGTAATTTTACATACTTTCTGACAGTCACTAAACAATGCTAGTAGGGGAGTATGTAACAGGCCTTTTGGACACATGATTTGCACTTGAATGTTATTACCTGGTTTGTGTTGTGCAGAAAGAGTCCCTTTACATTTCCTGTCTATGTTTGTTACCATCTTAGGGCACAACCTTTGAAAGTTAAGCTGGCAAAAAAACACTCATCTATAGGCAATTTTTTAGCCCTACCCCCATACTACTTCATTCACTACATTATTCGTCCCTGTAAACCAGGGGAAGACATTTTCTTGGTTTACAAATCTTCTTTACATGTTACTAAATGGGATATCATTCCTTTTAAGACTGTCAGTTCTTAGCTTCGATGATTTTTGTTAACCACCTACAGACACAGCAAGTCTTGTTGGTATACCACTCTCCAGCCGGTACCCTCCAAGAACTTGTATCCATTGATGATCAGGCGAAAGAGCTGATCAATACCTGTAAGACAGTTTAAATGATACAGAGAGGTTTTTGCTCTACGCACATAAAAACCAATACATGGCAAAGTGTTTTCACCGGAATACCTGGTCTAATTAACCAGTGTGATGATTTTTTTTACCATTAAATATCCCATATAAATAACATTGTTGTGCACATCAACACAATTTTTTGGCTTGCAACTGGGCCAAGGTCAATGCTACACACTTTACACACTGCCTTGAATAAAGTAGACTTTCCCTGAAGTACTGGGTTTTTCAGAACCAAGTGGTGCCAGGGAACACACCCTAAGACTTCGAGTCCTTCCTGTTTCAGACTACAGAAACACAGAGTCTTCTTGGTGAAGTCAAAGATCTTGTTTATTGGCTGCAGCCAGTAACAGGTATCCTAGAAGTACAACACAGTGTATATTCTCAGGAGACTGCTCCCCTTGCAAAGCTAACCTTCTCTTTTATACAAAATATTATGCTTTAGGCAAACATTCCTTTTTTTACAGTTGACCATTCAAATATTTTCACTACAAAGAAATAGCAGGGATATGTTGACAAGCCCATATTTCAGTTTGTCCAGCCCTCAATCAATTACTCGGCAAGGCTCAGTACTTTCATCAGATATCGACGGACCCCCAATATAAACAGGCACCTCCTCCTTGTAAAGCAAGTCATAAAGAAAGAAACAGGGACAGGTGCGTGTAAGATTAGGCATGGTTTGTGTGTGATGAAAGGTTTTATGATGTGTTGTGCCTTGATACTAATCTCATTCGGCCACTGGGAAAGAAACTGGCCAAACAGGTTTGGCTTCAGGCAGTGGAGTCAGCTTGCCCAGGTCACAGAGGAGTCAGCAAAGATGTACGTGTCCTTCAGACTCGTTTTCGGCATTAGACATTGGCCTATGTGAGGGCAATCACAAAATGGCTGTTGTTTAAATGGAACCCGAGGGTTCAGGATGGAAACTCTGATATTCGGGTGGTTTCGTCACCCGAATATGAATACAATGCTTGTGCATACTATTCTAATCATTCTCGGTCTGCTGATACCAAAATCGTTGTGATACGACGATGTTTATAACACGGGTCCAGAATTTTCAGTACCACAGACCCTCCTTTTGCCCTTACATAGGCAATAACCTATACTCACGCTAATCTGAGTCCAGGTCTATATTCATAAAGTCGTTGAGATGTTGCTGTAGCATCATCCTATTACCTAGCTCATCTTTTGATACAGGTTTCCTTACACACGATGTAGCACAGAGGCCGCATATTGCAGGAGCACACTGTACACACAGACAGGACAGGAAAAGAATGGCTAAGATCATCCCAATGACTACCAGAGTCTTCCATCCCCAGGCGGATATCAGCTCCCCGAACCACCCCATCAATGACCAATCTCCTTTATCCACGTGAATAGATTCGGAGATCTTATGCAGTTTGGAAATGGCCTGGTAGACTGTCGGAGCATTATCTGGGATGAAAACACAGCAACTTGATTGGATCACTTTACATACCCCACCTCAGTCTGCAAGTATGACGTCTAATGCGACCCTGTTCTGAAGAGTCATAAGGCGATCCGACTGGAGCTCAGCAGTCAAATTACCAAGGGCACCGGCGGTTTCAACTACCGTGGATTCAACCACCTTTGTCAATTGCCTTATGTTCCTGCTGTTAACCATAGGACCCCAAAACGGCAGAATACCCTTTACGAAATCTCCAAATTCTTGTCCTGTAATGTCTTCTTTACTTATGACACCTCTAACTATCCTTGTCTTATGGTAATCTGCCGCGGCCGTGTAGGTGGGAGGTAACAGGAACGAAACAAAAGATGTGCCTGAGAAGTCAGGGGGCAACCATGTATAGGCTCTATTATGGCAGATGAAATAGGTACCCTTAGCTATTAAAGAACGAAGGAGAAGTCTGAGACGCAAAAACATATGTTTCAGTGCAGATACTTTTCCCTAACTGAGCTCTGGGATTCTTGCCATTACCTTGCAGACATAGGTGACCCTGATGGGATACAATCCAAATCGGGGAGGATCTCTTTGCTCGCTGGTTCCCACTCAGAGTAACTCCATATCCTGTTATGTTCCATCCAATATATGCTAGTG
This sequence comes from Pleurodeles waltl, assembly GCF_031143425.1. NCBI lineage: Eukaryota > Metazoa > Chordata > Amphibia > Caudata > Salamandridae > Pleurodeles > Pleurodeles waltl. Next base: position 1,497,073,802 of record NC_090445.1, read on the forward strand.
TCTCATCTCTCGGGATAGTCTCATAGGAAATATCTTCCCTAATCATATCTACTTTACCCTTAGCTAGAGCACTATTCTTAGGATTATCTTTCACAGAACGTAGGGGGTTGGCTTCATACGCGTATATGAACACCGTTCTATATGCCCATACAGAACCATTATGGCTGAAAGGCAGGACCAGATAAGGGATACCTTTATCAGTAGTATGAGGCATAAGACCACACACCCAACAGTTAGTTGTGTTCACTACTAAGTGGTGTTGGTGTAGAAGCTGAATGAATGAATTGTTGACAAATTCTAATCTTCTGGCAGACTCGTGTTCAGGCAGGGGGTGAAAAGAATGCGAGGAAACAGTAGAAGGGGGTATGGGCTGTGTAAAGGGTGCAAATGTCACTTGAAAAGAGAATAAAACATATCCTATTAAAAACGTCATTACACTAAGCAACATGAAAATACATAATATCAAAAATTGTTTCTTTGTCATTATTATACACATTCTGGCTTTAAAGTCCATCTGTCTGGCAGGTCTCTCATTCTTGAAAAACTCCATCCTCTCTAATTGCTGCTCGTGGTGGTAGGGTGTTTTATGCTAGGGAATGCTTCTGTCAGTCCAGGGCAACTCCCTTAGACCGACCAGAACTGTCGACCTAACGTCTTCAGCTGCACTCCAAAGACTTGGGCAACCACGGCCCTACAGCTGAACCCGGATGGCGGTTTGAAAAGAAAAAAACTAAAATAAGAAAGTTTCTCAGATGAGAGAGCCGCACTTTAAAAAAAAATAGCAAAGGAACGGGAAAAAATTATTTGTCCTTAGTTCTTGGTCTCAAATTATAACGGCTTTTTCCAGGTACTGTCTGGTTCTGGAACAAGAGTTCAGGCTCTGTAGTGTTCAATCGAATTGACGGTGGCACAGCTTCTTGCAAATTATTGTCACTTTCTCGTTCAGAAATTGATCCTTTTACACGTGCATCGCTAAATGGCAAAAAACGAGGCGATCCCCTCCTGGACCCACCGGTCGTACGGTAGAGGAAAAGGGACCCTCTTGCAGTGTACGCCGTGGATCCAGTTCTTTTTCCCTTCCACTCGAACAGCTGATCTTGTTGAGAGAAGGACGAGGTGGGGGCCGGTCCAACGGGGCTGTTCATTCTTTGTCCGCTGGAAGTTCTTGACCAGCACCCATGATCCAGGATCGATAAGATGTCCTGGAGCTTCAGAGACCTGAGGCAGAGTATCGTGAACCTGTTGGTGTAGAACACGCAATTTAGCCGTCAATTCATACAAATAATCAAGCAATACAGGGTGTTCGATCTCACTGAATTTTGTTGGTCTTGGCACTCCCCATATGTTGGCCGGGCGGCCGAACACAATTTCATAGGGACTAAGTCCCACTCGAGAATGCACAGTCATTCTTGTTGATAGGAGTGCTAGAGGCAGAGCGTCAGGCCATTTAAGACCAGAGCTCGCTTGTATCTTTGCCAACTTCAGTTTTAGCGTGCCATTATAGCACTCTACTAGTCCAGCTGATTGGGGGTGATTTGCAGCGTGGAATTTTTGCTGGATACCTAGCCCCTCACATACTTTTCTCATCACTCGACCCACAAATTCACTCCCATTATCACTCCAGACCATTCTCGGCATTCCAAACCTAGGGAAGAATTCTTTGGCAAGGGCTTTAGCTGTGGATAAGGCAGTGTTGTCTTGTAAGGGATATGCTTCTACCCATCTTGAAAAAGCACAAACAACAACGAGTACGTATTTCAGATTGTTGCACCTTTCCAAATCTAGCTGCAAAACCTCGAACGGATACGTTGGAGGCGCAAAATGACCAGCTGGAGTTGGGGTTCCCCTACCAGGATTGTATTTCAGACACACCATGCAATTCTTGACCACATTCTCTGCACATTTAGGAATTCCAGCATTTTGCCATACTGGAGCCAACAACTTACAAATCCCTTTCACACTGATATGGGCCATTCCATGAGCCATTGTCACCACTGCAAGCACATACGCATCGGGTAACAACCATCGCTGATGTTCTGACAAGTCAACCCAACAACCATTTTCATCCAATTTACCCGTACTTTCTTTCCACACCTTCAACTCTTTCTCTGAAGCTTCAGCTTCAAGAGACTTCACACCCTCTATTGTATCTTCACACATTCCAACGTCACCAACCCATCTTGCGGGGCCTGCAACATACATTCGATTCATCACATCTTTTGCTTTTTCTTTTGCGGTTTCGTCAGCAAATGCATTGCCACGACCGACATCATCAGTAACCTTCTTGTGTGCACTGCATTTCACAATCGCAACTTGTAATGGCAAGGTCAGTGACTCAAGAAGCTCATTCACCAACTGACCATGCTGAATTTTAGCTCCATGCGAAGTCAGGAACCCACGTTCTTTCCACAATCGTCCAAAACTATGGGCCACACCAAACGCATACTGGCTGTCGGTATATATGGTCACTTTCATCCCTTTCGATAACACACACGCTCTCGTAAGTGCAATCAGCTCTGCTGCTTGAGCTGAATTATGTGGTATACGTGCAGCTTCAACAATCGTATGCAAAGTTGTGACAGCATATGCTGCAGTCGTATCACCATTCGGAAGCTTGAAGCATGAACCATCCACCCATAAGGTACCATCACACTTTACAAGAGGAGTATCTTTAAGATCTACTCTCCCTTTAGTTTCTTCTTCTACCCTAAGAAAACAATCATGTTGTTCAACATCATCTGTCTCTACTGAAATCGGCAATAACGTGGCTGGATTCAACGTATTGCACCTCTTTATGTGCACATGACTCGCTAACAGTGTCAACTCGTAACCTGACAATCGAGCACTAGTTAAATGCTGTGTCTTGGTCCTGTTTAACAACGTGTCCACTGCATGTGGAACCATCACAATCAACATATTATTCATCACTAACCCAGCAGACTGTCGAATAGAAACAGCTGCTGACGCTGTGGCTCTCAAGCAACTCGGCAATGCTTTAGCTACCGGATCCAAAATTGACGAAAAATATGCGCATTGGCGCTGCTTGTCTCCAAAAGACTGTGTCAGCACTGACAATGCACAACCCTCTTTCTCATGGACATACAGTGTAAAGGGCTTACTGTAGTCGGGGGTACCCAACACAGGAGCCGAACACAATGCATTACGCAATTCGGAAAAACTTTTCTGACAATCTTCAGACCACGGAGCGGGGTTCGTGTATCTTTATAGGTCAATGCTACCAAAGGTTTGGCCAGCAAAGAAAAATTCGGTATCCATTGTCTGCAGTATGATGTAATGCCCAAGAAAGCACGTACTTCTCTCTGTGTCCTTGGCACACTCAATTTTGCAATTGCCTGAATTCTTTCTGAGGTCAGTTTCCTTCCCTCCTTCGATAAGAGATGACCTAAGTAGGTCACTTCGTGTCGACAATAGTGCAGTTTTGAAAGGGACACTTTGGGGGTCATTCCAACTCCCGCCGGGCGCGGTCACCGCGCGCCCGGCGGGAGCCGCCAAAATACCGTACCGCGGTCGGAAGACCGCGGTGGGTATTTTGAGGTTTCCCCTGGGCTGGCGGGCGGCCTCCAAAAGGCCGCCCGCCAGCCCAGGGGAAAACGTCCTTCCCACGATGAAGCCGGCTCGTAAGCGAGCCGGCGGAGTAGGAAGGTGCGACGGGTGCTACTGCACCCGTTGCATATTTCACTGTCTGCTAAGCAGACAGTGAAATACAAGCGGGGCCCTCTTACAGGGGCCCCTGCAGTGCCCATGCCATTGGCATGGGCACTGCAGGGGCCCCCAGGGGCCCCGCGACACCCCCTACCGCCATCCTGTTCCTGGCGGGCGAACCGCCAGGAACAGGATGGCGGTAGGGGGTGTCAGAATCCCCTCGGCGGCGCAGCAGCTGTGCCGCCTTGGAGGATTCCAACGGGCAGCGGAAAACCGGCGGGAGACCGCCGGTTTTCCATTTCTGACCGCGGCCAAAGCGCCGCGGCCAGAATGCCCTGCGGGGCACCGCCAGGCTGTCGGCGGTGCTCCCGCCAACCGCGGGCCTGGCGGTCTAAGACCGCCAGGCTCGTAATGAGGGCCTTTGTGATGTAAATCAGATAAATGACGCAACAACGACAAGGTGGCTTCTTTACAAATCTCTTCAGTATCTGTAGCGACTAGCAAATCGACGTACTGAATAAGGGTAGCGCCGTCAAGTAAAACAATTGCATCAAGCTGTGTTTTTAAAGCCTGACTATATATTGATGGACTTTTGCAGTAGCCTTGTGGAGCGCGTTTGAAGCGGAAACTTCGGCCTTCTAAACTGACGCCAAAAATATCCCTGCTCTCCTCTGCAATCAGAATGCTGAAGAAAGCATTCTTTAAGTCAATCACCGAGAACCAGGTGGCGGAAGCTGGAATCATAGTCAATAGGGCAGTGATATTAGGAACAACTGGAAACTGTGGCACAACTATTTTATTTACCTCTCTAAGATCAATCACGAGCCTGTAAACATGTGGCTTAGAGGGGTCAGTACATTTCAAAACAGGCAGAACAGGACTATTACAAACATTGCCTCTTGTCTCTTCAATTACATCTTTTCAATTAAATCATAAATGATCGCTAGCAACGCCTTTTCACCTTCACTATAGATCTTGTATTGTTGAATGCGTGGCTATTTAACATTGGCTTTCAATGTCACAACATAAGGCGGTATTTCCAACAGACCCACATCATTAGGACCAGTAGCCCAAATGGTATCAGGAAGAAACGACAATTCAGTCGGAAGTTTATCCTTCGACAAATACATTGGAGAGACCATTTTCCTACACAGTGTAAGTTGTACTCCCGAAGGAGAACAATATAATGTTGCATGCAATCTTTTCAACAAATCCAATCCTAACAAGTTTTCACCACAACCTGTTGTCAGAATAAGGGGTGCTTCCAATTCACAAGGTCCAACAGAAAGGGACATAGGACTAGAAATCGGGTTCCTAACCGGGGCGCCAGAAAAACCTACTGAAACATTCATCTCGCCAGACAAAGGTGCGCCAGGGAGTTTTGAGTGCATAATAGAACTCTTTGTAGCACCACTATCCAACAGAAAAGGCTCCGACACACCTGAGGTAATCACCTTAACATAAGGTCCATTCTGATCTACTGGAACTAAAAAACCTCCCTCTCTTCGTCTATGGCTGTCCTAGCAATTATTACCTTCCAGATTCTCATCTTCTGCATAGTAGTCGTCAGCATAGTACTGAGCCGTCCTACCAGACGCGTTATGTTGCTGGTCAAAACTATTCATTGAGTTTTGAGACGGAAACGAACGCGTGTTCTGCGGGAAACTTCCACGTCCTCTACCTCTAGGAGCTTGTTGAACACCTCGACCTCTTGCGCCAGAAGCACCATTCGTACGCTGTAACAAAATAGGACAACTATACTTGAAATGACCCTCTTCTTTACAATATGAACACTGATTGGGACCTACAGGAACACGTGGTTGAGAAAACTCGAACCTTTGCGAGTTTCTCTGGAACTGTCGAGGTTGCTGATAGTTACTCTGACCACCACGTGGCAGATACGCCTGTTGTAAAAGAACCTTCGTCTTTAATTCTTTAGTTTTCTTGTCTGCTCTATCCTTCTCATCTTTATCCCTATTTTCGTAGTACTGTGCAGTAGCCGATATTTGTGCTGAAGAGGAAACGGCCCAAGAACTCTCTGAATCCTTCAATTTCTTACACAGATCGGCAAGCAAATTGTGCACAAACTTGTCAACGAACAACCGTTGACCACCTTCTGTACTCATATCTTGACCACTGTGGTCGATAAACGTTTCCTCAAACCTGGTGAAGAAATCAGACACTGTTTCATCTTTCTTCTGCTTACACACACACAATGTATCCCAATTCACACGCATTGCAGGCATTAAAGTCTTCATGTAAGTAATGATCCTAGCAGGCAGTTCTCCTACCAAAGGCTCAGTCTTGGCACCACCAACTTGTCTATCATTTGCAGCACTAATATTAGCCCATGAGTCACCTAACTCTTGTGCATGATCTGTATGGCGAATCAATCCCCATAAAGGCTGTGGAACAACATTCCCAAATAACATGTCTATGTCAGCTAAATTCATAATGCATGAGTCTGCAGTCTGTGATAATTCCTTATAATACCCTGCAGGGTTTTTACGGGGATCAGGCAAAGTCTGCTTAAGGGCTAAAACTTCAGCTCGCTTCCATGGAACATGTACCCAAACACGCTGAAAATGAGCTGGGACAGCATCAATTTGATTAGCAACATCAGCCGCAACGGCGTCCTTCCATACCGGAGGAACTTCTCTCATTGGGTACTGTCGCACCTTTTTTTTAACAGAGGAGTCATGTTGGAACAATGACTGAGAAGGATCCTTATTCCTAAAGGACAACAACGTCGCAACTGCTTTCTCAACATCAGAACCCACAATCGTGCCCTTTTCAAACTCAAACCGTACACGGCACAAATCAGGCGGATTTGTTTCCAAATCATTATCCTCCAATTCCTCACAAAGGAAAGCACACATTTTCTCAAAAACGTATCTTTGTTTCGGTGCTTCCCATAGACGGAAGACATCCATAACAGACTCTACATCGTATCTTAAAGGGTAAACAACCCATTTACGCGCCATACGGTCAAACATTTCTCTCTCTTGAGAATTAGGCAGTTGACTACGCGACAGCTTACGCTCCGAATCTGGGGTCACACCAGACGACCCAAAGAGAGGAAATATAAGGCTGGCAACAGTATCTGTCATTCTCTGTCGAACAGAAGGAGAAGTTGATGAAAGAACAGGAGGAAAAACAGAGGGAGGCAAGGCAGACGCGGAAGCAGACGCAGAGGCAGTATCAGGAAGAACACCAGAAGAGGCAGTCGATGTAGTACATAAAGTCGTAGGAGGTACAGATGGAGCAGGTAGCGAAGTCGGCGGCCCTTGAAGCGGCTGCGCCATAGTAGTAGGAGCCAACTGAAGAGGAGCTGGCGGCTATGGAAGAACCTGAGGCACAATAACCGGAGGTTGCACAGCTAAAGGTTGCGGGGGTGCTGTAGCATTCTGCGCATAAGGGGGTGGCGAACTCAACAAGTGTGACATTAAAGGATCTTTCTCAAGTTCTTTTTCTGCATCTTGCTGAAGAAGCGGAAAAACTGGATAACATTTATCGGTCACCATTTTACGTTGCCTGTGCAACTGCTCATTCATCTGTTCTTCTTCATCATCTTTAAACTGCATGGCAGCTTGCATTATCGAGATACCCTCTTCCCTCTTATTTCTCTTTGCTAATTTAATTTCCTTCTGTTTGGCTTCCTTACGCCATAGGCGAAAAGAGTCAAACATCGCCGGCCGGGCTTTCTTCTTAAAAAGTTTAACCTCCAGATTATCCAGAATCTCTGTGTCAAAACTACCATATTGGGGCCATTTTAAAACACCATCTTTCCTGGTGTATCGGATCCATACTTCATTATATGTGAGGGGGCCTATGCCATGTTTCACATATAGTTCATAGGTTGGAGTTCCAATCGGAGGAACTGGACATGAGTCCTCCAATCGGGAATCCCTATTATAACCAAGACAAAACAAATTTCCATGTCTGCTAAGACCAGGCATCTTCGCTCTCCAGTCTAGCTTCAAACTTCAAAGGATTATCGAATACGATAGTCTCGTGAATACACGAATCCCTCGGCTTTGGTACTTGCAAGTGCCAAACTAAGAACCAAACTAAGGACTGGGAGACGCTCCACTTATACTTAACTGAGGTATCGATGACGTCACCAGAAGACTCGTTTATCGTTTCGCTCTACCAAATCATCAAGGGTCCAAAACAGGGCGATAGTCAGGGCAGCAGTCCTTCGTAGCCGTCGGGAAGCGGGGAACCTCGCAGCAAAGACTTTCGGACCACGTCGACATACAGGGGTCGATGAAGTGGCGGCCTTCCTCCAGAATTTTCACACGAAGCTCCTCACGAACCTCTGGCTTGGACTGGTACCGCTGAAATCGCCCCACGTTGGGCGCCAACTGAAGTACTGGGTTTTTCAGAACCCAGTGGTGCCATGGAACACACCCTAAGACTTCGAGTCCTTCCTGTTTCAGACCACAGAAACACAGAGTCTTCTTGGTGAAGTCAAAGATCTTGTTTATTGGCTACAGCCAGTAACAGGTATCCTAGAAGTACAACACGGTGTATATTCTCAGGAGACTGCTCCCCTTGCAAAGCTAACCTTCTCTTTTATACAAAATATTATGCTTTAGGCAAACATTCCTTTTTTTACAGTTGACCATTCACATATTTTCACTACAAAGAAATAGCAGGGTTATGATGACAAGACCATATTTCAGTTTGTCCAGCCCTCAATCAATTACTCGGCAAGGCTCAGTACTTTCATCAGATATTGATGGACCCCCAATACAAACAGGCACCTCCTCCTTGTAAAGCAAGTCATAAAGAAAGAAACAGGGACAGGTGCGTGTAGGATTAGGCATGGTTTGTGTGTGATGAAAGGTTTTATGATGTGTTGTGCCTTGATACTAATCTCATTCGGCCACTGGGAAAGAAACTGGCCGAACAGGTTTGGCTTCAGGCAGTAGAGTCAGCTTGCCCAGGTCACAGAGGAGTCAGCAAAGATGTACGTGTCCTTCAGACTCGTTTTCGGCATTAGACATTGGCCTATGTGAGGGCAATCACAAAATGGCTGTTGTTTAAATGGAACCCGAGGGTTCAGGACGGAAACTCTGAAATTCGGGTGGTTTTGTCACCCGAATATGAATACAATGCTTGTGCATACTATTCTAATCATTCTCGGTCTGCTGATACCAAAATCGTTGTGATACAACGATGTTTATAACACGGGTCCAGAATTTTCAGTACCACATCCCTCTCCAGCAACGTGGACACCATGACTAACCATTTCAACTCCTAGTAAAGCATGCCCTTAATGTTACATTGTCACCCAAACTATTGAGGACTTAAAGAAGCTGACCATTGACCCTACCATGTAATGAGGACCTATGTAAATCAAAAAGATGCTGCCAAAAATTGGAACATTTTTGGATTGCCCATCTATTTGTCTAGAATATAGCCAAAAACTCCATCAATACAAATTTCTTATCACACAATCAAGTTACATTTTTCTGACACTCAAATTTCTAATCTCTAATCATGACAATTCTTCCAAAGAGAATTCAAAATCTTTATATTTCTTAGATAACACAAGGCTCTGTCCCATCTCATTCACCAACCTTTAGTTTCACTCTCTCGGATTGTTTCACAACAAAATAGTTAATTTCATTGACCTTTCTTGAAACCCTCCTCCTCATATGTCAGACTCAGATGCTACAACTACACCAAAATAGACCTCCTTTGAAGCAATTACTTTAGAGAGCACCTAGAGTTACCTCACTGCAATATCACTTGGCTGTCCATTGAAGGTAAATCCTGTGAAAGCCGAAAAATACTTTTCCTCTTTTTTACTGTCTGAGATCCATACAATCTGCTCTACATCTCTGACATATGGCAAATTTCCATATTCCGAGGAAGCAGGCTATTTTTACACCTCTCTTGAAAAGCCCATGATGGATCCCTGTTCTACTTTAAACTATTGGCCACTTTGTTTTCTACCGTTCATTGGCAAGATAACCGAGAGGTGTGCCAATCAGCTTATGAGTTTCTTACAATATCATTATATGCTCCACCCACATCAAGGAGGCCTCCAACAACAAATACGCACTGAGATTGTGCTGATTGGGGCTACAAATGACATCAGATTCTCACTGGATGAGGGTGGCAGGGCTATCTTTGTTCTTGATTTGTCACATGCTTTCGACATAGTCTCTCATGACATTTTACACATAGGATGAGGGACGCCAACATGGGGGAAAGGTACTGCATTGGTGTAACATCTTTTTTAAGGAATGAGCCAAGTTTATTCTTTGGCCTCCTCGTGTCCAGCTTTTAATCCTGTGTCCAGTGGTGTCCTCCAGGAATCATCCCTTAGCACCACCCTTTTTTATCTTTAGATTGCCCTTGGAATGTTGTTTTGTACAGACTATCTTCAATGCTATATGGTGACTTTCAAATGTACAAAACACACATTAATCTTGGGTCCTTGTAGTAGCTACTTTGGTGAAGACTAATTTCCTTCTTTCTCAATTCAGACAAGACTAACTGACTTTTTTCTTAATGCAGACAAGACTGTCAAGACTGAAATACTGCTGTTCAGTAAACCTGACCTCTTTTCCTCTCATTGGTGGCCGGATCTCTTGGCACACCCCTAATCCAGTTGAATGAACGTACAATCTTGAAGTGTCATTCAATTCTAACCTCTTTTTTTGAGCCCATATTGAAAAACCCACCTCATCCTGTTTTTTTCATGTTGAGGGTTTTAAAGAAAACCACTCCTCACAGCCCTCTGCCTTCCAGGAAGATTTTGGTCTAGTCTCTAATTCTGAGCAGGCTGGACTACTGTAATGTCCTGTACATCAGACTTACTAATTCTGTGGTGCATCAACTTCAACTCTTGCAAATTGCTGTAGCTCACTTGATTTTCCTTTGTCGTTGTTTGACTCTTGCTCTAGGCAAGACTGCTGGTTTGAGGATGACAGTACTCATGTTTGTAGATGACTCTGCCAATCCTACAACAAGTCACAACTGTCATCCTAACCCTCACAAGCAGTATCTCAACACAAACCCAAACAGTAAAAGTTGACTTGTGGCAGCCTTCACGCAAGGACTCAAGAGTGCGGTATCTCAAGGAGTGTCATGGTTAAACGGAGATTACCCCTTTGTCACATGAATAACATATCTCAATCAAACACAGGCAATGAAGGAGATGCTGTAAAGTTTTCAATCAGTTTTATTAACAAAACTTCAATCTGTGAAACATTCCATGGGTTGCAATGATAAGGATAATGAATAATGCAAGAAACAGAAGTGTGACCAGGAGAGTCATTAATAAAAAGACCCCCACCATCTTGCAATAACATAAAATAACATGAGATATGAAATATGTTGTAACACCCTAGCATGATGAACCTGATCTCTAACCTAAAGAGATCTAGGTGTATTAAGCCTAATATGCCAATGCCATGTCCATGAGAAGTGCCCCTCAACCCTCATTACCTTGGAATGAGGTCTCTAGCTCAGACTCCGTAGGGACACGAAGCATGGGTCAGCATCAAAGCGAGATGCAGCATCAATAGCAGTGATGGCATCTGGTCAGAATCCCTCTGACTATCTGTCTATGTGAGGTGCATTTATACAGATCTGCTCAGACCCCTGGTGTGGGTCTGTTCTCAAACAATAGATAACAAGACATACTTGGGACGGCAATTTATGTAAACAATTCTCTCGAAGGTGTGAAGAGGAAAAGTACCTACCTAATGTGAATACTTACAGTATGTTTACCTTTGTCACTTGATAGTGAAGCTTTAGCACGAAACGTGAAACTAAAACATTGGCCTAAATAAAAACAATGCAGCCATCTTGGAAACATAAAATTAAATAATTGTGCTAAAACAGAGCAAGATAAGTAGGGTAAAAATCACTAGGTGACGGTGGCACAGGTCCGTAAGCCAGAAGGCTATTGCAACTCCTGTTTTCCATTAAAACAAGATAGGATTCACTACACCCTCCCTATTATTGTAACAAGTATGACACCATAGGATAATACAATTGAAGGTGATTATATCCAAGCTAAAATCCTCTGGACTAAAACTATAAAAACATTAAAACTAACTGAAAAAAAGGTGTTTAAAAACATGTTAAAAAGTAGCTAAAAACATACAAAGAGATATAGGCCCTCATTATGAACACAGCAGTAAACACTGCACCGCCGGCGGTGGCGGTAACAACCGCCAACAGAGGTGCTGTCCGTATCGCCAAATAATGAACCAACTGAAACAAAAGCATCCTGAAAACCACTCAATGCCAGCAGAGGAGTGGCGACCACAATGGCAGAGCGCGCCCATACGCCGACGGAAAGGCCCTACCCGCCAATCAAATAATGAAGCACTAGACTGCTGTCAGTTCCGGGGCGGGAACCACCGCCACGCAAATACTTGTCGGAGGCTCACACAACACGCTGAAGCAGACATGGATAGAGAGCTGCAGATCATGCCAGCCCTGCTCCTTGCCATATACCTCCACGACCAAGACTGCCGACGAAGATGACGACGGTAAGTACTGCAACCTACGAAACAAGGAAAGAAAGGGTACAGTTACATACTCACCCAATCCACCCACCCTGCAACGTTCCCACAACCCTTCACAGCAGCACAAGCCATAAACCCCACAGCAAGAGGTACTTACCAGACACAAGGCAAATCCAACCTGCCCAAAGTACATACATGTGCCCCCAAACCCACAAACAATGAAACGAGAGACCACAGCTCCAGAGTGTGCCTCTTACAACACAGGCCACACATTAACCTTTATTATTCTCAATGAGCAACCGAAGTGCATATAAGTCCAATGGCCAGTCCTTTTGAAAATAAGTCAGATGGGCCACAGTGGCCCCAACTTGACTCCCACAAGTGCTACAGTACCCTACCTCAGGGGGGGCAACAATGGGGCATCCAGGCACCTCAGGGAACAGGGGCAGGGGGTGGTGGGGGTGGGAATTTACGACGGGGGCCTGAGATTTTCAGTTTGCAGGTGGAGGGGGGTTGATTTTGCCCTTGGAAGGTGGGGGAGTGGGCTTGGACCCTGGGGGTGGCAGATGGACCTGGTTCAGCATGGGGCTTCTTCCTCTCTGGGGAAGGGGCGCGAGGATGTGAAGGGCTGACAGGGCGGGCTGTGATGTGGGAGGAGTGGGCATTGGCAAGGAGGTGAGTCTGTTTAGGGATGAGACAGGGTGGGCCAGTGGGTTGAAATAGGTCAACACGGGAGAGGAAAAGTTTCTTAGGTGCAATTGGGGTGGACCTGGAGGAAGGCGTGGTAGTGGAGGTAGAGGGAGTGGTTGTAAGAGGTGTAGGTGTGAGTGATGTGGGTGCAGGTGCATGGACAGTATGCTTAAGTGTGGTGAATGTGTGATGGGTGTGTGTTTTGGCTGCGTTTGAGTGTCTTGGGAGGAGGGGGGTGGACACAGTGGACAAGACAGGCTGCCAGTGTAAATGTATGTTGTCTGGGTGTCTGCAAGTCTGGTGAGTGTGCTGCATGTGTCAACTAAAGTCGTTCAGGTGAGTGCAGGTGTGGTGTCTGGGGTGCATGAATGAATGTGTGCTATTGTGGTGAATGCAGGAATAGGGTCAGCAACATTGAATGAGGGTGCTGTGCCTGGGTGTGTGCATTACAGGGGACAGACAGGGAGGAGGAAGAGGTGGACACACTGGGGGAAGTGGATGTTGGTGTGTGCATGTGTATATTGGCTGTGTGTATGCTTGTGGTGGGAGGTTTGGTGCTTGTGTTTTGAAGTGTGCTTCTTGTGTGTTGAGATGTGTGCCTGCGTGTCAGAATGTGTGCCTTGGATGGGTGATGGGATTGGGGTGCTGGAAGGGGTAGAGGTGGTTGGAGGGGGGACGGAATGACCAGGGACACCGGTTGCACTCCAAGAGGAGGCCAGAGAATGAAAAGATCTCTGTAGGCCAGACAGGGCGCCATGAATGCCATCCTGATAGGCATTGGTCTGCTGCATCTCTGATGCTAGCCCCTGGATGGCATTGACGATGGTTGTTTGCCCTACAGAGATGGTTCTCAGGAGGTCAATAGCCTCCTCCATGAGGGCAGCATGGCTGACTGGGGCAGGGGAAGAGGTGCCTGGGGCGAAGGAGAGGCCCACCCTTCTGGGTGAGTGGGCACGGGCAACTCGGTGGGGAGCAACTGGTATGGGGGTGGCGGAAGATGACACAGTAGGGGTGGGCCCACTAGGGAGCTCCCATCGGATGAGGTATCGGAGTCACTACCTCCAGTGGTAGTTGCCTCCCCCGTGGCACTCCCCTCGCCCTCCAACCCACTGGTCTCCTTGGCATCGGATGACTCTGCCTCCGAGGATCTGTGGGCTGCTGCAACCCCAATCGCCGGTGCCCCAGCTCCCCCGCCAGATGATGCTGATATACACAGACAACACAAGAGAACAGGGATGGGGGGACAAAACAGATGAGAAATTGTAAATAGCTGAATGGAGGTACAATAGTGGTTCACACATACACCCACCCAGAATACCCTCCAGCAGGCAACACCTACCGCTATACACATGGCTATGCCCCTGACTCGTGGCCGGAGCCCTGCTCTACAGCCATTCCCCAACTAACTTAAGGACCTGAAGTGTGGTAGACTTGACCAAAACACCCCTACTCTCCACGGGGGCCATATGTAGATGGACATCAGTCATAGTACCTGCAACTAGACAGCAGAAATACGAAAGCACGCACACACATCCATCAAGGGTCCAAAATATGATATGTGTACTCACCCCTTGTGACTGCTGTGCAGCCTTCTAGCGCCCATCCAGGTCTGGATACGCCACCGCCAGGATGCATTGCATAAGGGGGGGTCAGTGCCCGACAGACACCCTTTCCCCGTTGGGAGGATTTCCTCCAGATGGGCCTTGCAGATCTTTCCCGCCCAGCACCAAGGTCCCCCTCGTCTGGTGGGCGCTTACCTATGAGGGACACACATAAAAGTAACACAGAGATCAGACACTGGCCAATCATATACAGCTGGCTATACGTCCACTATGGGATGGACAACCGAGTAACTGCACACACACACGCAGCATGTTAGGAACCCTGGACCATCCAGTGTCAGAAGTGTACACATTTATGCAGCCAACACCAAGCACTACACACATCCAGGGCCCCCAATCCTCCTTCTCACCTGTACCTCTGGCCGTCAGTGGAGCTTGGCGTACAGGGGCAGGACCCCGTCCACAAGCCTCTCCAACTCCTCTTGGGTGAAGGCCCTGCTTGCACAAGATCAGGGAGTCAAGTGAAGTTGGGGTGACGAGATCGCGTACACACTGCGGCAGTGTGCACCGTCGCAGTGCGATAATGATACGCTAAGATTCCCTATTGACATCCATGTTAACCAATGAATTTGCGCACAGCGGTCAACACCGCCTCACACTATTACGTCAACCGCTAGCAGTATGAGGCCATCTCCACAACGACAGTTCTGGATTACAGGGGGCAGACATTTTGGGCATAACTACACAGTTGTAAAACTCTCATCTGCACAATGCAGGCCCTATTGTTCCCTAAACACCCATAGGCATGTGACAATAAACATTACCTCACCTGACCAGCCCTGATTTATCATTGTGGTCATGTTGCAGTTATGTCACACACACTATGCATTAGTGTTGTCGACAATCATGCCAGTAGTGCTGAATGAAAAACAATGTGGGCAGATGTATGTGTGTTCCTCACACGTGTTTTCATCTCCTCCTAGGTATAGACCCTTGTGGCGAGGAAGGGCCCCATCGCTGTAAAGACCACTTGTTGATTTGCGGACCATGGTGGAGCGTCACATCATTATCAATTACAGACTCACTCATGCAACTATTCTTGAACTTTGTGCATCACAGGATCCTGCACTGACACCGGCTAATTGTAGTCAGCATGCCATCCCCAGTGAAGTGCAGATGCTCTCTGCACTCCATTTCCTGGCCACGGGTTCATTTCAAGTGACAGTGGGCATGGGTGCAGGTTTTTCACAGCCAATGTTTAGCATTATACTGTCAAGATTCCTGAATGTATTTGTACTGCACCTACAGTCCTGTGTGAGGTTTCCCCAAAGTGCTGACCTCCCTGCCATCAAGTCGGATTTCTATGCCTTTGCCAACATACCCCATGTGATAGGTGCCATTGATGGCACCCACATAGCTCTCATCCTCCCAAGAGTCATAGGAAC